>NC_136414.1:103661500-105097000 GCF_051521515.1 Lactuca serriola
CCAACCGGAACACCAAGATAGGCGAAAGGAAGACAAGCCGACTCACATCCAAGTGGGGGTGCGCACCGAGATGTTTTCTACATAGATGAGCCAGTGCTAAAGACTTTAGATTTCTAGAAGTTTACCTTGAGGCTCGATAAAACATAGATGAATCTGAGTATTCATGCAAGGTTCTTGATGTTAATTTTATCCAATTCCACTACAAAGAGCGCTTGATCTGCGTAGAATAGGTGTCACACCATGGCATTAGAATGTGGGATTTTTAGACAGTGGAAGATCCCTTTTTCGTAGGTAGTTTCCATAGCTATGTTGAGTCCTTTGTACCGTCCCATTTTCACGATCAAAATTTTTTGATTTTATTTGAAGTAAAACTTCCCAATTATAAAACTATTTTAAGAAAACCTTCTGTTCCTAATTACAATTATCAAAAATCAGAGTATGTATAAAGCTTAGTGAGTTTACCCAAAATACCCCATACAATAAGCATACAAGAATGCATAACGGCCCACAACCTCCCGGTAGGACTGCCCATGCCTAATCAGTCCATGTACGAGAATGCTAACATGTAATGGGTCCAATCAATCATCGAGTTGGAATACTCAGGGTTTGTTGGCCAACCACCCCAACCCAACTGTTCTTCCTGAGCCTCCATGCCTACGGCTTACAGTTGGCCCGCACCAGGTATCTTGGCTTACAACACAAAGAAGGACCGCCTTAACCCATTGCTACCATATGTCGAAATATAAACAATCAGGATCATGTAGGCAGATAATACATGCAAACATGAATCATATAGCTCACTACCACCTACTAGTCCTCTCATAACACACAGTCCCATTACTAGCTAACCTCCATAGAATGTGTAATCATAAGTACCCAGTGGTGAGATAGCCGCCTGAATAAATGATCATACTCTAGAGCCACAACCAAACGAGGAACATGTAAGAAAACCTAGATCAAGAATTCTCAGGCTATCCTACATGACTACATACAGTTCCTAGGGCACTCCATTAGATGATAACAAACAAGTACATATAGACACACTGATCTAACATATCACTATAGCATAGCAACGTCCTATATATCAAGATATAGATCTAACAGATCACTACAACATAGCAACATCCTATATACCACGATACAGTTCTAACATATCACTATAGCATAGTAACATCCTATATACCAGGATACATATCGAACCGATCACTACAACATATCAACATACTAAGTGCCAACAATCTAAGGAATACATGACCGTATATACTCAGAGGTGAGATAGACACCCTGATCGGTGATCCTACTCTAGAGCCACAACAAAAACAAGGAACAGGCCGGAAATCCTAGATCAAGAGTTCTCAGTCTATCCTACATGACTATATACAGTCCCTATGGCATTCGGCTGCTAAAAGATAACCAAAACTAGTGGGCTAGCATTGGTGCCTTCGATCCACGGGTAAAATGAAGCAAAACTCACCAGAAATGAAGAACCCGAAAAACTGAGACATGTTTCCCTTTCTTTGCTGCGTGCTCCCATGAATTAGCTAATCATCAAAAACCAAGTAAAACCTTAATCAACAGTTCAAAACACTCAAGTTTGATCTAAAGGCAAACTTGGTCAAAATTCAACGGTCAATGAAAGTCAACAAAGTCAAAGTCCATGGTAGTTAAATACGCTCAACGTACGCGACCTGGTTTAATTTCTCCATTAAGTAATTTATTAGTAAAGACCTTTTCTCTAGAGATCAGATCTAGACTCAAAACATCGTCTTAAGTCATAAAGTTTCCACCTTTATGACTTTCCATGGCTAGAAAAGGTCCAAAAGCCAAAACCCTAACTTATTAATCCATTAAGACGTCATAACTCTTGCATGGAAGGGATAGAAGGACCAATATCACATTTTTATGGTTCCTAATATCTCCATAATGGATAAAGTTTCCAACTTTATGCATTAGAATGGTCCCAACAAACAAGATCTAGTTTTTAAGTCTCAAAGGGACAAAAAGTGCATCTTTTTCAATTTAATCCATTAAGTCCAAGTCTCCAACATTCAGATCTACATCAATATGATGTTTAGATGGATAAAGTCTCCAACTTTATCCATCTTTCAAGATCTATACATTATGCACTGTACTGACGCAAAGCTCATAACACCTAAAACTAGCTAGATATAACAAATGCATCATCAAGATTCATAACACCCAAAAATAGTTAGATATAACAAATGCAACCAACACTTCTCCAATTAGCTCCTTCTTCTCCAAGATGCACCAAGAACACTTAAAAACACTTTCTTTTTTCTCATAAGGCTCAAACTAGGGTTAAGGTTTCAAGGGAGGACGTTGAAGGGGTGGAGGTTGAGAATAAAATGGGTTTGTGCAAGTTAAGGAACTTAAATAGAGCTATAACCATGGAAATAGGATTTCGGTTCTAATACACCCAGCATACTCCTGGTATGCCTAACTGTCACACCCCGCTAAAGCGGAAATACGAGGTGCAACAGTACAAAGGGTTTCATAGCAAAAGATAAAGACAACATCAGCCATAGTATTAAAAAGCATTACAATTTACAATATCTTTTGAACAATTTTTAAAAGAAATTACAATGTATTAAATAAAACAACACACGCAAATGCTCATATAAGTGATGTGTCCCTAGGTGGCACTTACTCGATGATTCTTGAAAAAAGCATGTAAAATGAGCGGTCAACTACCGAAATAGTTGGTGAGTTCGCAGGTTTACAAAAATAATAATATATGAGTCATAATCAGAGTTCTAATAAAGGTTTCCATAAATAAAATTACATTGCTAAAATTAGTAAATAAGTTTGCATAAACAAAGTTCGTTGTCATCATGAGAAATAGTACATTATTTCATAAATGTAGTTTGTTCAAAAAAGTTCTAATTCAGAAAATGTTGAATGGCATTGTATTCCATTCATATCCAAACCTAACAACTATTCTTTCCCCATTCCATCATGTCCATGGTCCCCATTATGTTAGTTCATGGAAATATGCACCCGCAGTTCCGGGCGAGCGGAGGTTGTCGACCCCGAATAGCATTCATTATCTATAAGACCATAGGCTCGAATACGACTTAATAGGTTGCATCAGTTCTTTAGGGACTTAACATACAAGTTCATAAAACTAAACTTATAATACAAGTTCATAATACAATGTTCATACAATAGAGTTCATATCATATAGTTCATAACACAAGTTCATAAAATAATGTTCATAGAAATTGTAGCATGCTTTCCACCCCAAAACATTAAAAGTAAAATAGGGGTTGTAAATACTCACGATGAAGTGTGAAGGTATTTGGGATGCCTTGAGCTAACTTCCCTCACATCCTACTATAAGGTTACCCACTAGTAAGTCTCTAGTTGAAAATATAACACTAGTATACTTAATTTCTACAATAAAATTATGTTAATATTGTGTCAAACACTACTAGAAAAACAGCCTTTTACGACGCTCATTGTGCGTCGTAAAAGGCTCAGACGACGCGCAAATGCGCGTCAAGGAAGGCCCTGTCATAAAGATAGACGACGCGCTTTTGCGCGTCGTATATAGACGACGCACAATTACGTCGCGCGTTTACGACACGCAATGCGTATCAAGAAAGGCCCTGTCGTAAAGGATGACGACACGCATTCGTGTGTCATAACCTGACGACGCGCGTGTTAATGACACGCATTGCGTATCAAGAAAGCCCTTGTCAAGAAAGGCCATGTCATTAATGAAGATGACACACATTTTTGCGTATCATAATTTTAATGTTTAAAAAAAATATTATTTATAGATTTACTTATTTTCAAATTAAATTTGTATTTAATGTTTCATAATAGAAAATAAAATATCATATACAAAAAATAGAATCCATTGCATAAATTTAATGTCATAGAAATAATCGTTCGAACGACTAAGGGGATCCGATTGTACATTGTTATTAAGAAAATGGAAGTATATTATTATAGTTAGAAAATAAATGAGAGTAGAATGTGCTACGTTTGGTTCCTCTCATAAAGTTTCCATCTTCAAGATTGCTATCCAATAAGCTTTTAGTATTCGCATGTAGAAATTCCATTGCAAAATGCACACCTGAGAGCTCACATCCAGGAACAGGGAGGTCCCGTGGCTTTGTTGCCCCCACTGCTAAAATAACCGCATCATTCTCTTCACGAAGGCGTTCAATTGAGTACACCGGATCGCTTCTTATTTCCAGGACAGAGGAACTGCAAATATTATTACAACTCATTGTTTACCAACAAAACAAACTATATGATTATGATTACCTACCTAGAAAAGTGGGCCCTAACAATCCGGAATTGGGATTTTGTCCTTTCTCCAATTGATTTAAGTCAAGTGTGGGACTACTGCTTGCAAGAATGAAATGTTGAGGGCAATAATGCTCAAGATCAACATAAACTTGCTGCTTTAACTGGATGCTTCCCTCCACTCCCTGCCAACCAAAACTTTTTAACTTAATTACTACATTTTGATTCAACTCATTTATAACATAAATAATGGGCCTAGCTTCCACCATAATTTCACTTCAATCAATGTGCTCTAAGAAAAGGATTTTGACCTATAATATACTTTCACACTTTTTTCATACACAAATCCCTGAATATGTTTTTATTCGAAAACTATATGTATTTATTCAAAAATTTGATTGGTAGCCAAGTCTTGAGGTTATTTTACACGGTTTTAATTAAAAAATACAAAAGAGAGACAATACATGACAGCACATACCAAGTAGCAAAATAAATAAATATGAAATTAATTAAAATAAGTGAAAAATTATTTTGTCATGAGAGCAACAAATATATGAGAGAAAAGCCTGATTACTTTTTTTTATTAAAAGTAGCTTTTTTTAGTTATTAATTTCACATCAATAACTTTTAATTTAAGTGAACTTTTAACGCAAAAAAAATTGATTGATTGAATTATACACCATATGAAAGCATTTTTATCAAGTAGAACATAGATATAGACACAAACTCCAAGAACTTTAAGACATCATTATCCAGGTAGCATTTTATCAGTGCAGCACTTATTTAAAAAAGAAAAGAAGGGTTATGTAAGGAACACTAAACAACTTTTTTTCCCTAAAATCAGTTGGATATGCTAACACATCAGATGTTGTAAGAAAGATTTAAAGTACAGATTCAAGAACCTGGATAGAAATCTATTAAGGAAAAAGGCAGAATATTTTGGGAGCTACTGGGGGCATTTTCAGAGGCTGCTGGGCCAACTATTGACCAAATTTTTGACTTTGAGTATTTGATCATGACCATCAAAAACCCCTGATTAATTCTGAATAACTTTTCTTCTGTTTTTAAGTAGCAATACTAATAATTTGTCCCACATAGCATAGGAGACGAATTCTAGCCTGAAAGATTCAATAATATCACACAGAATATATTCTTTAAAGTGTCGAAAACTAAAAGTGCTGAAGAAATTTTTGTAAATTGTTACCTTTAAGTAGTTCTTTCCTCTTTACATTGTTAAACAGTCTTTCTCTCATACCACCAGATGACTTCACTGCATTTTGAACACTGCAATAACCACACACTAATAGAACATCAACAAGCCTTACTTATTGAAAAATACATAGATTTATCATATACCCTTTATATACTCTATTATGTAATCATGGAACACGGTAGGTCACAATTCCTCCATGTCCTCCAACAATTTCAAGTTCTCCTACACAAATGAAAATACAGTGTAAAGTTTCGTCCTCTATAAAGTCAAACTTAATTTGGAAAAAGAACATATGCATAACTGAAATGAGCATGGGCAGCATTAGAACAAAATAATGGTGAAACAATTAGCATTTTATAAAACCAAGTTGAGACTGCTTATACTTACACATCCAATAGATAGAAGTTAATTTGAAGACTTCCAACAGCAACATTTGCAATCAGGTTTTCATAGGAAACTGCTATATCCCCTTACTATGTAGGAAAAGGAATAAGTAGAAAGAAAAGATTCAACTTTGGTATACTTGAAAAGATAAGGCATAAGTGAATAAAAAGTAGAAACCTTTCGTGTCCCATTATACTTCACTGCATCCGAAGCTGCAAGATTGGGCATTAACTACAGTTTAATGCATTCGAAGCATAAAGAAAGATGATTTAAAAACTCTGACAATATAATAGGGGACAAACCAAGGGTGTCATATAAAGGGACAAGAATGTATGAATATGCATGCATGATCAACAACTAGCCACTCTGGTCTGTTGATAAAGTATATAGACTAATAAGGGATCTTGCTGCAATGTTATACAATTGAACTTATAAGACACAATATAACAACAAGGAGAAATTGTACCCTTGTTCTACAACTACCACAGCAACATGGTGAATAAATGTAGAGCAAAAACAAGAGGGTTTACATAGAATTAAAATCTAGAGTTGATAAAAAAAAATGTACACTGGGTTAGGTATATAATTTTCTCCTGAGTTGATGATTGAACAAACTACTATCAAATCCTAACCTTCGTGAGTGTCCTTCAAAACATAATCCCCAATAACCCCATGCGTGCAACGTATCAACCACTCATGTCCCTAATTTCACAATCTTCTCATATTAAACTATTTTCGTTTAGAGGGTTTAGAAAGCTGACTACATAGATGCATACTCACATTTAATCATAAACTTGATAGCCAAACCACAATAACTCCCCTATGGATATGCATTTTAGAGAGAGAGTTACCAGTAAAAAAACTCCCTAACTGAGAAGGTGATGTGGTGTTGCACCTTTTTATTTTTCAAAGAGACTTTCAAACAATGAAAAAAGAAAAAATACCAGTAAAATTTGTCAAATAATGAAAAAAAATTACCTCGCCAAGAATTTCCTTGTGTCTATCACAGTACACATTCATCAACTTCTTTAGCTGAATGTTGTGCATAATTCTTTCCTACAAAATGCAAAAAAAAACTCTTGCATTGGCTTTGATTGATGACTACAAGTCAAAAATTTCTTAATAGCAAAATAAATAATATATATTACAGATAGGCCCCTTCATGGGACACTAATATAGCAACGCTTTTTTCATTATTACACTATTAGAGAATTTGCATCCATATTAATATAAGTTTAAGTCAGATTTCTACAGAGAAAGGGCAAACCACAAGTCACTACAAAAATATATTATAATGAAAATTCTTTTAATATAATCATTAAAAAAACTGAACGTCATACCAGGCATACCTTGGAAAAACCATCAAAGAAACAAAAACATTTTACAGAATTCAAAATCCCTAATTTACAGAATCTTAAAGATCCTTAATTAAACAGAAAACATACCAACGATTCCTGTATAATAGGAAAAAGGTACATCCGTATGTTGAATCTTTAATAGGGTATCAGGAGCAGTGATAATGATGTATTCTTTCCATCTAGTGAATCCCCAAACTAGGTCACCTTTCTTGAAGTTTGAATGCGCAGATTCTACAACTTTAGCTACTCCATATCCTGTTATTAGTTGCAAGTGACAAAAGCTAAATGATAATTTGATCATCAAAAAGATTTTCCAGCAAAAAAGAAGAGAATTTATATGCTGGATTTGAAATGAAAGATATTGGACAACGTAAACCCTTCTTTTACAATGCATCATTGCAAGCCAATACACTAAGGAAGGTAAAGATTTGTAAGAAGATTGAGTTCTCTGATTCAATTGAAAAGATTGAGAGATCCAATTCAAATTTTAAACTTGAAATATACAAATGATTGGGAAGAGACTGGATAACATGAAAAAGAGAGAAAGGACTATGAGAAACAAATATACATACCTTCTGCCTCCCGAGTCTTTCATTTTCCTCTTCCAAACGTGAGATTTTCTTCATCGACTGTCTTCTTGGTTAAATCCTTGGTGAATGTAAGGCTCAATTGTCTAGAAAAAGATGAAGCAGAAGCAAGTTGGGTGAGTTCGGAGTAATCAGGGGAAGAGCCATTGTTGATTCCTTGATTAGCTTCGGCACACCAAACATTCTTTAGAAACTCATCAAGGTTCATACTACTGAAAGGTTTCCCTAAATCGACTAATTGTTGTTGAACCTCATCTAAAGTTAGGTTATGCAAAGATCCTTGCCTTGAGAATCCATCGAACACAGGTTTTTGTGTTCCACCGTTCGATCCCATTGTTTGAGTCCCCATACACGGATCACCTGTCAAATGAAGTCATGCCACTGTCAGTTTGATAAGAGTTGGAATTGCAGGCATCATGACGTCATCGATTAGCGGTGCTCATGGATGCTCTGGTGGTCGGACGGAGAGAATAGAGATGCAGGGTAGGAAGCAAGATCTAGGGTTCGAGTGTGAGAGAGAACCGTTATTGCATCGCTGATGATTTCATTAGACGCACTCCAAACTCAACTGGAATTCGGATCCTTCGGAGGAACCAGTGGGAGGTACATGTTTGCCCTAGATCTTGAACTCCCACCAGATTTCTTCCCAGAATTTATGCTCTTCCATGGGTCGACTTTCTTCCCTTTGCCAATCTGATTACGTAGACGTACCTGCGAGAGTCGGTCCTCGAAAATTTCAATATCGAGTGATTCGGAGGTGGGACCATCGGTAGAGGAAGAATCATCGAGCGTTTCTTTCGTTTTGAAGGAGAAGGTTAGGGGAAGCGGTGCGTGGGATCTGAGTGGGGATAGAGGGATTGGCGTTCCGATCTTGAACCGGTATCTTGAGATGGCGGAATTGTGTGCTTAGGTTTCTAGATGCACTCCAAACTCTAAAAGCTTATCGGGTTCGATGTTGGTGGTGGCAGCTTAGGGCTTAGAGAGAGAGAGAGAGAGAGAGAGAGAGAGAGAGAGAATACAGAGGTAAAGGAAGACGAGCCGATTCAAAAGGATGTGCTGATTCAAAAGGATTATTAGGGTTCTATTGTAGGATTCTAGTGTGGATTGAGTTTTTAAGGCTCAATGGCGGTGGCAGTGGCAGTGGCGATGGCTTAGAGTTTACAGAGAGAAGGAAGGAGTGAATGAAAAGGGAGATACTGAGGAGAGAGGGTAGAAGCGGGGTTCTTCAAAATTTTACAATTTCAGACAATTTCGTTTTCCCCCTTTAAAAACGCGCGTTTAGGCAAAAAAAAATATAAAGCGACACATTTAGAGGACACACACTTTATGAAAGGCGCCCTCCGCATTTCTTTTTTTTTCTTACACTAATTTTAGGGCACGCACAAATGCGTGTCCACTATCCTTCAAATTTTGCAAAATTGACATTATTTTTTAGGGCACACACCAATGCGCGTCCTCTATCAGCGAGTGTCATTGTTTGCGCGTCATTAAAGGTTGTTTTTCTAGTAGTGAAAATTAGGTTTTGTATAAGTTACAAACATTTTTCGGTAGATTCTGATTTCCAAGGATCAATTTGTTAAATAACAAATTTAAGTGAAAAATCCTATTTTTGGCAATGTCAATTGAAGTGTAACTATAACATTTTGGAAAGTGTTTCAAATAGTTAAATATTCAAAACTTAATCAAATAAGTTGTAAAATTTCCCACACTTTTTATTTCAGTTTTAACTGAAGTCAAAAACATTAAATAAATTTTCTTGAATTTTTTATTTGTCTAACTATTTAGGTCTCCTTTATATCAATGTGTGGTTGTACGCATCAATTAATTTGGATCCTTGGGGGTATTGGCCAACTAGCTAGCTAGTATCATGGTATGAGCCCTGCTTCCTAATTGTCGTATGTTTTTTAGACGGGGGTGCTCTTTGCATTAGCGGTTGTTTCTGCATAATGGATTTGGATCCTTGGGAATATCGGCCAACTATACATCTAGCTGGTATCATGGTCTAACACATTGCCCCCTAATTTTCTTACGTTCCCTATCGGGGACGCCCTTGTATCAATGGGTGGTTGTAAGTGTGACAACCCAAAAAATTTTGCTTTCAAGACACAGTCAATCAAATCAACTGTGTGTCAAACTCATTAGTACTTATTTCTGGCCCGGTTAAAGCTCATTCTAAGGTGTTTTGAGCCTAATACACTTAAGGAATAAGTGTTAGAAAGTACCTGCTAGAACCACAGTGTAGCAAATCAAACCATATCCTCATCTAAATGAGTTCGTAGCCACAAGACCATGAGTTTACGGCCGTAAACTCAAGAGCATATATAAGGCATTTGGTCATTTCTAGTCATTTCTCTCATTCCTTGGCCGATTTCTTCAAATCCTCTCTAGTATCATCAAGACTTTCTTCTTAGATCTTTAAAAGATGTAAGTATTCTTCCTAGATTTGTTGATACACCTCTTAGTCTAGTATCCTCACATGATTTCAACCATGGAAATCACACTTTGCTTATATCTTCACGTTTCACCAAGAACACACACTAGTGTTCTTGGCCAATATCAACCATTTCAAGCTCCTAGATAGTAAGTACTCTTCCCTATACTTCATATCCAGTTAGGACTCATACTTACAGACTTGAAACACATATTTTCCTAAGAACATCATGAGTTTACGGCCCAAGATCTTTCTTGGTCGTAAACTCAATGTTAGGGCATGTTTGAGCCCTAAACCCTATAAGATGCAAAGCTAGTGACCCAGAACCCTTCCTTGATGATTGTAGGACCTTAAAATACTTTCATAAACATAAATGGTCATTATTTTACGGCTGTAACTCCTTTGGGCCGTAAACTCATCAAAAGCATCAATCAAGGTGGTCTTTCTCATCCTAGTGTAGAGCAAAAGTCCCTAAAGCTTCCCTAGCCTTCAAACTTGCAATTATACATGAGTGACCATGAGTTTATGGTTGTAAAATCCCTTGGGCCGTAAACCCATGGTAGTAAACTCATATGCATGCCATTCTACCTTCCTTTGTTGAATCACATGTGATTCCAACACTTGGTCAAAGTGTTTCCTAGTCCAGGAAGGTGTTTCCTTTCATATAATTGTTTATAAACACTATATTCATGCCAATATGTGTCATTGTATGTCATTTAGGACCTATTGTGTCTCGGGACTTTATTTTTGGAACTTCTCATCCTTACATGCATACCCATTTGAATCACCCACGTCAGGTGAGTTTATATCCCGTAATGAATCTTTTAACTGTTTTAAATGCTTTTAAGGGGGGGGGGGGGAATACAAATTGAACAAAATGATAATTGTGTAATTGTTTGTTATAAACATCTTTCAAAATGCTACTTATGTCTTCTATAAGTGATCAAAACATTTCAAAAACTATTTTACAGTTATGTTGCTTTATAGTTTAAAAAACTCCGTTTTTAAAGTACAATCATAACTTAGTAGTAAAATGAGTCTTTTCAATAACAGTTTAAGTAGAATACTAGTAAACTAAAATAGGTATAGTTTAGAGGTTCAGTTCATACTAGATGCAATACACGATAACAGAAAGAAACATACTAAGATACTATAACAAGATAAAGTACTAAGATACTATAAAAGAACGAACATACAAAGATGCTATAGCATGGAACACTTACAGGATCTAACTATACTAGTGAATCACTAACACATTGTTCTAAACAAAAGGTGATAGTTATATTGGGTATGCATGATCATATAATTTTAATGTGGATGTTCACGGCTTGCAATTGATTGCAAAGGTCGCGTTTGGTTCCCAGAATCTTTTTGACAGGGAGAGAGTTTAGTATGGGATCTAGCCATCACATTATACCTTAATAATCAATTTAAGGCAATGAGTACAATAGTAGTTACTATATACAGTACTACAGTACTTACACTTTACTAACGACAAACAGAACAGTCGGGTCTAGTACATTCGGTAGAAGAGGACCATAATGCTAACCTTATGATTCCTTAATGTATACATCAAGAGAAATATATATAAATAGGATCCGACAGGTAATAAGATGTGTGCTTTCCGCTTCATTTCCAGTTCCTTGTTTGGTTGTGGGCTTATAGTAGATTCACCCAGTCTATTATCTATTCGATCTTAGTTATATATATGTTCCGTATACATTAAGTCATCATACGAGGTACCAGGTATGGGTCAAGTCATAGGACACTGATAGTGCCACATTTATACATATTTTTAGGCAATATTTAAGTAAAATTTTATATATATTTTGGTCATTCGCATAGAATAATGGTACTTATAAGGTTAAATTATATTTTGCAGCCAAAAAGAAGACATTTTGAAGAAAGGGACTAAAAGCGTTAAAGGATGGAACTTTGGAGGTTGAAGGCTTGAAATACAAGAAAGACACCCAAAAATTACGTACTCACGACGTGAACAGTTGATGGTTCACGACATGAGTAGAAAAAGTTAGAAGATAAGCATCCGGGTGAAGGAATCCTTGACGATCACGATTACCTCGAGTTCATGACGTGAGTTTTAAATGCTCACGACGTGAACGGTGATTTTCCAAAAGATATACATACATACATATATATATATATATATATGTACATATATATATATATATGTACATATATATATATATATATATATATATATATATATATATCCTTCTCCATTACGATTGGGGACAACTTTTTCTAGCTTAGGAGGATTCCTGGAGACGAAATTCAGAGGCAAAGAAGCTCTAGAAGCTGGTTTTAACACCAAGGAAGGAGGAGTTCATAATTTGTCTTAATAGATTGGTACATTTAAACATGTTTTTGATTATAGTGTCTGTTTGTTCAGCTGTTAATATGTCCAGCTAAATCTAGCTGCTTATGTTAGCTAGATGAAGCTGGAACTCTTGGTTTTAATGCATTAGACTCGATTTTATTTGTTGGTGATATGCTTGTGTTGATTGATTTTACCTAGCATGCATGAGTTAATTATTTGATTGCTTTAAATTCTTGTTCTGTGTAGTTAGTGAACACAAATCTGCATGAATTTGAATACCTAATAATATAGTGAACACTAGTTATTAGAGCTAAGATCAAACCAATCTTAGACAAGTAATTGAATCATTAAATTAAGCCGTGTTAGAGAGCTCATATTATGACTGTAATTGTGTTTTGATTAATCAATCTTTCATGGCTCCAATCTTATTTAATAATTGATTATGTGTTAACTATTGTATGAACATAAATCGATTTACATGAATTGACCAATAATTAGTAGATTTAGAACTAAATTGCTAATACTTTCTTAATTGGTCACCAACAGTGATAGTCATAGCTAATGTGTAACCATTGAGTGAAAGCGGATTCGAACTAATAGAAGTGTTTTGTTTATTGATTGAGTTTTTTTTAAAAGAATTAAGTTTATCTAAACTTGTAAAATTAGATAAAAACCCCTTTTAGCTTATTAATAGTTAGATTAATTTAGTAGGAATAGATTAATTAATAACACCATTCCCTGTGACCGACACCCGACTTACCTAAGTTATACTATAATCTGACTAGGTACACTGCCTACAAGTGCATAGTTAGTCAAAGTTTGTCAGCGTATAAATTTAAAATTAGTGGGTACTTCCATGCACATCAGACACTAATTCAATGCACAGTTTTCTAGTACAAAGCATACTTTTTAAATAGAACTTTTGGTACTCAAAGCTAGAAACTCACCAGTAAAAGGTTTAATCAATTTTATTAAACCAATGTAGACTTAAAGGACTTTAGGTGATTGACTCTATAATACCTTAGTTTATACATTATGGTTATATATCATTAATACCCAACAGGTAGTTGGATGTGTGCTTTCCGCCTTATTTCCTGTTCCTTGTTTGGTTGTGGGCTTAGGGCAGATTCACCCAATCAACTATCTATTCGATATTAGATTATATATAGCCAGTATAAACTAAGTGATTATAGAATTAGTCACTGTGATCACTATTTTATTATAAGAAATAAGGGTTTTCTTAAAGGATCTTTTCATTAAATATAAAGGAACTATTACAATTAACTCCATGAGTAACAAGTGAATACACCAGGGTTATATACAACGAGTACCTAACAAACAATGGGATGTGTGCTATCCGCCTTACCTCTTGTTCCTTGTTTGGTTGTGGACTTAAGGCAGATGCGCACAATCAATTGTTTGTTTACGCTGAGTTTTATATAACTTGTATCCATTTAGTACTCATAGAAAGGATTGGAGAATCATTTTTACGTATCTTTCATCAAAGTAGGAAATATAGGATTTTCTAGGGGAACAGGCGAACTTTTCTAAAAACAGAACTTATAACTTACTACATTTCAACTACATTTTTCAATAACTTTCTACAACTTACATACATCACTAAAATCTTATGAACTCACCAGCTTATTTGTTGACCAACTCTTTTAAATAACTTGTATTCTCAGGAAACTAGTAGACAGGTACACGCGCTGGGAATTTAGAAGATGGATCATTATAACTTCAAGTCTTGTTTTTTTTATTTGCATATGTATTTTATGTTTTTTGAACACATAATTTGTAAACACTTTCTTTCAAATGAAATGGTTGTTCCTTACTTGCTTACTATGATACATGTCTTGTGATACTAAACATGACGTCCTCCACCCCCGAACGTTTCCGCCGTTCCGGTTTTGGGGTGTGACAGTAAGCATGGATTAATTTGGTTCCATGGGGTATCGGCCGGCTAGCTAGCTAGTATATGTCATAATCCAAGACACTTCTCCCTAATTTTCTTATGTTCTCTACCGAGGGGCGCCCTGATAACAGCGTGTGGCGGTTTTTGGGTCATGGATTTGGGTCCTTGTGGAGGTAGCTTGTATTATGGTCCAAAACACTTCTCCCTAATTTTCTTATATTCCTAACTAGGGGTGCCTTTATATCAATGTGCAGTTGTATGCATGGGTTAATTTGGATCCATAGGGTATCGGCCAACTAGTTAGTATCATGGTCTGAGACATTGCTTCCAAATTTTCTTATGTATTCAAACGGGGGGGGGGGGGGGGGCATTTGCATGAGCGAGTATTTGTGGATCATGGATTTGGATCCTTGGGGGTATCGACCAGCTATATATCTAGCTGGTATCATGGTCTGAGTCACTGCTCCCTAATTTTCTGATGTTCCTAGCTGGGGGGGGGGGGGGGTGCCCTTGTATAAATGTGTGGTTGTATGCATGTATTAATTATTAATTTTGATCCTTCGAGGTATTGGCCAGCTAGATAGGTAGAATATATCATGGTCTGATACATTGATCCCTAATTTTCTTATGTTCTCAACTGAGGGTGCTCTACTATTAGTGTGCGGCTGTTTGTGGGTGATGGATTTGGGTCATTGGGGTGGTAGCTTTTATCATCGTCCGAGACTCTTCTCCCTAATTTTTTTTATCTTCCCAACCAAGGGGGCCCTTGTATCAATGTGCGGCTATATGCATTGTTTAATTTGGATCCTTGGGGGGTATCAGCCAGCTAGCTAGCTAGTATCATGGTCCAAGACACTACATCCTAATTTTCTTATGTTTTTAGACGTGGGGATCCCTTTGCATGAGCGGTTGTTTGTGGGTCATGGATTTGGATCCTTGGGGGCATCAGCCAACTATATATCAAGCGGGTATCATGATATGAGACACTAAAAGTTAATTTTCATATGTTCCCAGCTGGGGGTGCCCTTGTATCAATGTGCGGCTATATACATTGATTAATTTGGATCCTTAGGGTTATCGTCCAGCTAGCTAGCTAGTATATATCATGTTCTGATACATTACTCCCTAATTTTCTTATGTTATTAGCTGTGGGGTGCCCTAGTATCAATGCGCATCTATTTGTGGGTCATGGATTTGGGTCCTTAGGGAGGTAGCTTGTATCATGGTCCGAGACACTTCTCCCCAATTTTCTTATGTTCCTAGTCGGGGGCACCCTTGTATCAATGTGTGGTTGTATGCATGGATTAATTTTGATCCTTGGGGATATCGGCTAGCTAGCTAGCTAGTATCATGGTCTGATACACTGTTTCTCAATTTTCTTGTATTTTTAGCTGGCGGGCGCCCTTTCCATGTTTGGTTGTTTATGGGTCATAGATTTGGATACTTAGGTGTATCAGCCAACTATATATCTAGTTGATATGATGGTCCGAGACACTACTCTCTAATTGTCTTATTTTCCCATTCGGGGGGTGCACTTGTATCGATGTACGGTTGTATTCATGGATAAATTTGGATCCTTGGAGTTATGGGCCAGCTAGCTAGCTAGTATATATCATGTGCTGAGACAGTGCTCCCTAATTTTCTTATGTTCTCATCCAGGAGGCGCCTTAGTATCAGTTTGAGACTATTTGTGGGTTATGGATTTAGGTGCTTAAGGAGGTAGCTTGTATCATGGTCCGAGAAATTGCTCCCTAATTTTCATATGTTTTTTAGTAGGGGCTCCCTTCTATCAATGTGAGGCTCTATGCAATGATTAATTTGGATCCTTGGGCGTATCGACCTGCTAGCTAGCTAGTACCATAGTCTGAGACATTGTTTCCTAATTTTCTTATCTTTTCAGTCGGGAGGGGGGAGGGGCGCCCTTTTCCTGAGCGGTTGTTTGTGGGTCATGGATTTGGATCCTTGGGGGTATCGGCCAACTATATATCTAGTCGGTATCACGATTCGAGACACTGCTCCCTAATTTTCTTATCTTCCCAGCCGGGGGTGCCCTTGTATCAATGTGTGGTTGTATGCATGGATTCATTTGGATCCTTGGGGGTATCAGCCATTTGGCTAGCTAGTATCATCGTCCGAGACACTTCTCCTTAATTTTCTTATGCTCGAAGCCGGGGCACCCTGGTATTAATGTGTGGTCACATGAATGGATAAATTTAGATCCTTGGGGGTATCGGCCAACTAGGTAGCTGGTATCATGGTCCGAGACACTACCTCCTATATTTTTATTATGTTTTCATTCGGGGGCGCCCTTTCCATGAGCATTTATTTGTGGGTCATGGATTTGGATCCTTTCTTGGGAGGTAGGTTTTAATATGGTCTGAGACAATGCTCCTTAATTTTCTTACGTTCCCAGCCAAAGGGGCATACTTGTTTCAATGTGTGGCTTTATGTATTGATTAATTTGGATTCTTGTGGGTATCGGCCAGCTTCGCAGCTAGTATATATCATGGTCCGAGACATTGCTCCCTTATTTTTTTATGTTATTAGCAGTGGGGTGTCCTGGTATCAGTGTGCGGCTATTTGTGGGTCATGGATTTAGGTCCTTGGGGAGGTAGCTTGTTTCATGGTCCAAGACACTTCTCCGTAATTTTCTAATGTTCCCAGACGGGCGGCGCCCTTGTATCAATGTGTGGCTTTATGCACAGATTAATTTGGATCCTTGGGGTTATCGCCCAGCTAGCTAGATAGTATCATGGTCAGAGACACTACTTCCAAATTTTCATATGTTTTTAGCCGGGAGTGCCCTTTGCATGAGCAGTTGTTTATGGGTCACATATTTGGATTATGGGGGTATCGACCAACTATATATCTAGCTGGTATCCTGGTCCGAGACACTGTTCCCTAATTTTATTATGATATCAGCCTTGTATCAATGTGTGGCTGTATGCATGGATTAATTTGGATCCTTGGGAGTATTGGCCAGCTAGCTAGCTAGTATATATCATGGTCCGAGACATTGATCTCTAATTTTCTTATGTTATCAGCTATGGGGCGCCCTTGTAATAGTGTGCGGCTGTTTGTGGATCTTGGATTTGGGTCCTTGGGGAGGTAGATTGTATCATGGTCTGAGACACTTCTCCATAATTTTTTAATGTTCAAGTTGGGGGCTCCCTTGTATCAATGTGTTGTTGTATGCATAGATTAATTTGGATCCTTAGGGGTATCGGCCAGCTAGCTTGCTAGTATCATGGTTCCAAACACTACTTCCTAATTTTCTTATGTTTTCAGTCGGGCGTCGCCTTTTGCATGAGCAGTTGTTTGTGGGTCATGGATTTAGATCCTTGGTGGTATCGGCCAACTACATATCTATTTGGTATCAAGGTCCAAGAAACTGTTCCCTAATTTTTTTTATATTCCCAGCTGGGGGGGACCCTTTTATCAATGTGTGGCTGTATGCATGGATTTATTTGGATCCTTGGGGTTAAAGGCCAACTAGCTAGCTGGTATATATCCTGGTCCGAGAGATTGCTCCCAAATTTTCTTATGTTCTCAGATAGGGGTGCCCTGGTATCAGTGTGCGGCTGTTTGTGGGTCATGGATTTGGATCCTTGCTGGGGAGGTAACTTGTATCATGGTCAGAGACACAGCTCCCTAATTTTGTTATGTTCTTGCTAGAGGGACCCATTTTATCAATGTATCACTGTATGCATTGATTAGTTTGGATCCTAGGGGGTATTGGCCAGCTAGCTATTATCATGGTCTGTGACACTTCTCCCTAAGTTTCTTAAGTTCTAAGTCGGCAGCACACTTGTATCGATGTGCAGTTGTATGCATGGATTAATTTAAATCCCTGAGGGTATCAGACAGCTATTAGCTAGTATTATGGTATGAGACACTTCTCCCTAGTTTTCTTATGTTCCCAACCGGGGGACCCCCTTGTAACAATGTGTGGCTGTATGCATGGTTTAATTTGGATCCTTAGGGTTATTGGCCAGCTAGTTAGCTAGTATCATGGTCTGAGACACTGCGTCCTAATTTATTTATGTTTTCAGTCGGCGGTGCCCTTTTCATGAGCAGCTATTTGTGGGTCATGGATTTGGATCCTTGGGGGTATCGACTACCTATATTTCTAGCTGGTATCATTGTCCGAGACACTACTGTCTAATTTTCTTATGCTCCTAGCTGGGGGGCTCCCTTGCATCAATGTGTACCTGTATGCATGGATTAATTTGGATACTTTGAGGTATCGGCAAGCTAGCTATCTATTACAAATCATGGTCCGAGACATTTCTCCATAACTTTCTTATTTTCTCATCCGGGGGGCGCCCTAGTATCAGTGTTCGACTGTGTTGTGTGTCATGGATTTAGGTCCTTGGGGAGGTAGCTTGTATAAAGGTCTGAGACATTGCTCACTAATTTTCTTAAATTTTCAGCCTGGGGGATCTCTTCTATAAAGGTATGCGTGGATTAATTTGGATCCTTGGCGTATCTTCCAGCTAGCTTTCTTGTATCTTTGTCTGAGACACTGCTTCCTAATTTTTTATGTTTTTAGTCGGGGGAGGCTTTGCATGAGCAACGGTTTATGGGTCATGGATTTGGATGCCTGGGGTTATCGACCAACTATATATCTAGTGGGTATCATGGTCCGAGACACTACTGTTGGATAAGGTGTCTAAGTCCATAACTATTTCTGGTTAGTACTTGACCCGACCCGGCATGGTCCATTTGGGTTGCATGGCACCATGCAATTGGATAGACTAAATGAGAGAAATAACACTTGGAGATTATTAATATATTATAAGTTCTAATATATTAATAATATTATTTGATTAGTTTGATCAAAGAATTAATTTGGAATTAATTAAGTGATCAAAAGATACTAATTAAATATATGGGTTGATTATGTAAATCATTCATATCTTGTATAGTGGGCTAAGAGGCTCCATGGATTATCAAGTTGGGTTCTACCCATAGGATGCTCCATGGGAGTTACAAACCCATGGGTCATGGAAATGAAGAGTCATGACACATTAGGGTTTACATGGTGTAACCCTAGATGTGTCAACACTATATAAGAGTCCCATTCTCCACCAAAATCGGCTACACATAAGAAACAAGAGGGCTAGGCCGATTTCAAGAAGTGTGTGTTCTCTCAAAAGTCTTTCCAAGAGCACTTGGTGTTGTGTGAAGCATTTGAGGCATCACACTTCGGGTGCTAGGCTCACAAGGTTTCAAGGAACATAAGCAACAACAAGGTAAGTTATTCTATCTTTCATTCAAGTTAGAAATTGTTCCCCATGTATGCTAGATAGGAATATAACCTTGGAATTCAACTTTGCATTATAATTAGACAAACATAGATCCAAGGTTATTAGGGTTGCATGTACACTTAGGAAGTGTTAGAATGCTCAAAACCCATCAGTGGTATCAGAGCCTAGGCTTGTTTGTTTGTTATTTGTGCTTAAAAGTTGAAAAAAGTCGAAAAACTTGTTGTCTTCCTGATGAACTCGCCGAGTCCATGGGGAGACTCGCCGAGTTCACTTGTATCTTCAACCTACTCGCCGAGTAGGTTCATGCACTCGGCGAGTAGGAGCCACAGAGTGCAGATTTTCGACTTTAGTTGCTGGAAATGGACTAGAAACATTACCCTACACTGTTTTGGTACTTGAAAACTTGTTTTAGATGGTGTAATGTCTTTGCTAATCCATTTACAACAACTAGTTATCAAAATTACAAAGTTTTAAGTGTAATTTTGATACATGAAAGTGTTCATATTCATGTTCTTGATCTTATGATGTTTAGATGATCATAGGAATTATTTGTAACCTATGTGGTAGTTTAATTCTTGATCATAATGTGTTTTAATGGAGTCCATAACTTGTCCTCAAGTTATGGAAAAACCAAAAGTCACTTGAGTTAAAACCATTAAAAGAACACAAGAGTTAGAAAAATGAAGTGTCTTCATTTTTATTACTCTAATAAACTCATAAGTTACAAGAAATGAAAAGTTTTGAAAGTTTACAAAACTTGCCCTCAAGTTTTGGAACAAGTTAGTTCCAACCCTTAGAAGTTTAAAAGTTAAAATTCAATCCTTATACTTATATTATTATGATTTAATAATTATATATATATATATATATATATATATATATGTATAAGAACAAAGTCGTCTTACTGCTAGTACGCCTCATTCACGAAGCCGGTCTATAAGGTGGGTATAAGGTTGTTGCCTATAAAATGGCAACTTAATGGGTGTCCACTCTCACCCACCGCTTGCTTGACCGGTGGAGGGTCGTTAGCCGAACGGGTAAGACAAGGACTTATAAATTCTCATTAAAAGTATGATGAATATTATAAAGTAACTAAATGTTTTATTAAATTCCCAATCTTAGTTACTTTAGGAAAAATGTGAATAAGGTGCTAATCCATTAAATTACACTGTACACCTTGTTTAAGTCGTTGGTGGAGCGTGTGTGGTTAACCGGCACACTAACTTGGACCTAACAAGGTAGGTAAAGGGTGACTTAAAGTTTATTATAGTATCGGTGGAGCGTGTGTGGTTTACTGGCACATCGATTGAGTGATAAACTTTAAGGGTACCAAGTGATTTGCATGGTTACTTCACACCTCGTTTTGTGATCCTCGGTATCCCAGTCACAAAACTTGGAGGGCACACTCGAGATTGAAACATGCCTTTGAAAAGTTCATTGAATCTCAAAGAATCTAGGAATTTCTAATAACCAATCAAAAACCTAATATTTAATATTTCGGTTTTCATAGTGGAAATTGGTGAATCGTCATTCACCTACCTTTCAAATATGTTATAGCTTGGATTACGGCATACCTCCTCTAAGTTATAATATATTGTGATTGGATCCTAGCCTTAATATTACATTTGGGTGTTTTATTAAGGACTCTCTAAATATCTAAACTAATCTTGTCCTTTTCCTTCAGATGTCTTCAAACAATGCTGCTTCTGGCTCTAACCCTAATGGCTCCTTTACCCTTATGAACTTGTGTGGGAAAGTCACTTTTGATGGATCCAACTTCAATGAGTGGATCAAAAACATCAGGATGATTACCCGCTACGAGGACAAAGAATATGTCCTTGACAAGGAGCTTAAGGAGATTGATGAGACCACTGCAACTCCTCAGGAGATCGTTGACTTTCAGGCACATGAAAGGGATGCTACGAAAGTGGCATGCATCATGATGGCCACGATGACAGCGGAACTCCAAAAGTCTTATGAGGATTTCTACCCTTATGAAATGCACCGAGATCTGATGGAAAGATACCATCAAAGTGCACGACAAGAGAGGTATGAAATCATCTGCTCCATGATAACAACCATGATGAAGGACAGGGAATCCGTCACGAGCCACATGCAGAAAATGCAAAGGTATGTGGATCGATTGCTGAAGCTTAATGTGAACTTCCCTGAGGAGCTTGCAATAGATATCATTTTGCACTCCTTACCATCGTGCTATGATCAATTCCGCATGACATATCACATGAATAAGGAAGAGGTCACACTTAGCAAACTTCAGGGACTTCTCAAGACCGCAGAAACAGGTCTTAAGGGGAAGTCGGTTGTTAACACTCCTACTCCAAATTCTACTCCGGTTTTGGCAATCAGGAAAAGTCGAGGGAAGAAGAGAAAGAGCTCTTCTAAGGGTACCAAGGCTCGGACCCTTGATGGCTCTTCTTCAAGTGGAACCAAGAAAGGTTTCGTCACTCCTTCTTCTGACCCAAAAGAGGCTGAATGCTTTTATTGCCATGAAAAATCACATAGGAAGCAGAACTGCCCAAAATACCAGCAAGATGTGAAGGATGGGAAAGTTAAACCCAACCATGCAGGTATTTACACTATCATTTCTAATAACTCACCCCATTCTAAATCTTGGGTCCTTGATACCGGTTGTGGTATTCATATTTGTTGTGACTTGAAGGGACTAAGAAGAAGTGAGAATGTGGAGCAAGGAAGAATAAACTTAATCATGGGGAATAAGAAAGCTTTACCTGTCACCAAGATTGGAGTTTATACTTTATCGCTAAGTAGTGGGTTTAGTTTAGATTTGAATAAGTGTTGCTATTCGCCAAAAATGGCAAGAAATATTATTTCCTTTCATGCATTGTATAAACAAGGTTTCACATTTTCATTTGATAATGAAGTTGGTTCGATTAATGCTTTCTTTAATAATGTTCTTTATTTCAAAGCATTACCTTGTGATGGCGTGTATGAAACAGTATTTGTGGTTGATAACTTAGGAAATAATGTATTGCGTATTGATTCTGCTAATAATAATAACTTGGATAAAGCATCATTATGGCATTGTCGTCTTGGACATATAAGCAAGAAACGCATAGGCCAACTCCAAAAGGATGGAGTCTTGGAGTCATTTGACCTAAAGTCAGATGATAGTTGCGAATCATGCTTACTTGGAAAAATGACAAAGTCACCCTTCACAGACTCGTGTGAGAGGGGTGAAGGTTTGTTGGACCTTGTACACACGGATGTGTGTGGACCATTCAAACATGACACAAGGGATGCTAATCGTTATTATTTGACTTTTACTGATGATTACAGTAGATATGGATATGTCTACTTGATCAAGCATAAGTCAGAGACTTTCAAAAGGTTTAAGGAATTTAAACAGGAAGTCAAGAATCAATTGGGCAGGAACATTAAGATGCATCGATCCGATCGTGGTGGTGAGTATCTTAGTTCAGAGTTCCTTGACTATCTAAGGGAATGTGGGATAGTCTCACAGTTGACACCTCCCAGGACACCACAGTTGAATGGTGTGGCTGAGAGGCGTAATCGAACCTTGTTGGATATGGTTCGTTCCATAATGAGTCGAGCTTCGCTACCAATCTTATTTTGGGGGTATGCCTTAGAGATTGCCGCCCATATCCTTAATCTAGCCCCTACAAAGAAAGTTGCCAAAACTTTTCACGAGATGTGGACTGTTAAAGTGCCTAAACTATACCACATCAAGATTTAGGGTTGCAAGGCTTTCGTGAGACGCGAGACTCATGATAACCTCGAACCCCGAAGCGAGAGGTGTATTTTCATCGGCTACCCACAGCAATCCTTTGGTTACCTCTTCTACAAACCTAGTGAAAATGCGGTCTTTGTAGCTAGGAGGGCTTTCTTTAGAGAGAGAGAGAGAGATTTCATAAGCCAAGGAAACAGTGGGAGGCAAGTTGATCTTGAAGAAATTCAAGAGTCAAGCGGTGAAGGAACTTTAAACCCTAGCACTCAACTTGAGGAGGAAACTCCTGTTGAGCCAATTGACAAGTCTGTACCTCTGAGGTGGTCCACAAGGGTTAGGAATGCTCCTGAGCATTACTATGGATTCCACATTACTGCAGAAGGTGATGCACTTATCAGTGATGAGACACTGATAGGTCTGGATGAACCTAGCAGTTACGCGGAAGCCATGGCAGGCCCTGAGTCAGCCAAGTGGAAAGAGGCAATGGACAGCGAAATACAGTCCATGTATGACAATCAATTTTGGAACTTGGTTGAGAATGTACCAGGTCGTAAGACAGTAGGGTGCAAATGGGTCTTCAAGAAGAAGACCGACATGGATGGTAAAGTACACACTTATAAGGCTAGACTGGTTGCAAAGGGCTTCTCTCAAATTCCTGGAGTGGACTATGATGAGACCTTTTCTCCAGTAGCCAAGATTAAGTCTATTAGGGTTTTGTTAGCCATAGCTGCATTTCATGACTATGAAATATGGCAAATGGATGTCAAAACCGCTTTCCTTAATGGAAAGTTGGCTGAAGATGTTTACATGGGTCAGCCAGAGGGTTTTGTCAGCAACGAGTACCCTAATAGAGTGTGTAAGCTTGAGAAATCCATTTATGGATTGAAGCAAGCACCTCGCAGATGGAATCTTTGCTTTGATGAAAAGGTCAAGGAATTTGGCTTTTCTAGGAGTGAAGATGAGTCTTGCGTGTATGTCAAGGCTAGTGGGAGTATAGTTAGCTTTTTGGTGTTGTATGTGGATGACATACTACTCATAGGAAATGACATCCCAACTCTGCAGGAAGTTAAGTCCTGGCTTGGGAAGTGTTTCTCTATGAAGGACCTAGGAGAAGCTGCCTATATTCTAGGGATAAGGATCTTGAGAGATCGGAGTAAAAGACTAATTGGACTTAGTCAGAGTACCTACTTGGATAAGGTGCTGAAGAGATTCAGCATGCACGACTCCAAGAAAGGAGAGTTACCCATCCAGAGTAACGCCAGATTGAGTAAGACACAAAGCCCTAGCACTGAGGCTGAGGTAGCAGAAATGAGTCAAATACCTTATGCTTCGGCAGTAGGATCGATCATGTATGCTATGACGTGTACTCGACCTGATGTAGCCTTTGCCCTGAGCATGGTTAGCAGGTATCAGGCGAACCCTGGCAAGGCACACTGGACTGCGGTAAAGAATATCCTCAAGTACCTACGGAGGACTAAGGACTGGGTCCTTACCCTCGGTGGGAGTGATGACTTGAGAGTTGTAGGGTATAGTGATGCTAGCTTCCAGACTGATAGGGATAATTTCCGCTCTCAGTCGGGCTGGGTCTTTACCCTAAATGGAGGAGCAATTTCTTGGAAGAGTTCCAAGCAAGAGCAGTGGCTGATTCAACTTGTGAATCGGAGTATATTGCAGCTAGCGAGGCGGCAAAGGAGGCGATATGGCTGAAGAACTTCATTGGAGACCTTGGAGTTGTACCAGCTATTAAAGAGCCAATGGAAATTTTCTGTGATAGTGAAAGTGCTGTTGCCTTAGCCAAGGAACCAAGGGATCATGGGAGATCCAGACACATCGAAAGAAAATACCATTTTATCAGACATCGGATAGAAGAAGGAATCCTCATGGCAAAGAGGGTATCATCGGATGAGAACCCAGCAGATCCCCTCACGAAGGGACTGACTCGGGTTAAGCATCTCCAGCATGCTCAGAGCATAGGGCTGAAGGATGATATTAGATTTAGTAGTTAGATAACCTTGAAATTTGTAAAGTGTAATTGACATTAGATGATGAATAAAAGGTGTTTTATTTATGAGTAAAGTGTTGCTATCTCTTGTCGATCGTTTACTATATTTCTTTTGCATGTTTTGACTTCCAGAATAATTTTCTTGGTATAGCATATTATTCAAACCTCCACATTCGGTCATATGTCAGAAGTAGGTATGAATCAAGACTGTCATGATTGGTTGCAGAGGTCTAAGGTGTTGGACAAGGCTACAACAATCATGAGTGCTCATAAGTTCTGAGCATTGGACTCAACCCACGCTAACTGGAATCACTTCATGGAATTCTATCTCGAGTGATCGTGAGACGGTAATATCATATAAGTCTTCAAACCTAGAGATATGATTTGTTACTTACAAGTTGGTTATGCATTGATTGTACGAAAACGCATTGGTAACTCGATGTTATAAAACGTGCTTTTGTGTATAATTCAATGAGTGGTAGAACAAACATATGATTCGAAGATTATCTGTTCCTTCTTGTTTTAGAAGCTGATATCTGGGCCCCTCGATGATTTTTTTTTGACCTATGTACCGGGCCCGGTCAGAACTAAGTTGATGTGTTCAATTAAGTTCTTTGTCAAACAAATCGGAAATCGAGAAACAAACTGCTGGACAATAAGTAAGACATTGTTCCATGTATTTGTCCGGCTGATATCTAGAACAGAGGATTATATGATCACTTATCTTAAATGGCGTATCAACATCTTCTCAATTCCGAGAGACCTTGAAAGAGCTACGATAGCCGATCGGTTCCTGAAGTACTGGAGTTATAGTTATTAGACTTATCCAAATGGGAGACTGTTGGATAAGGCGTCTAAGTCCATAACTATTTCTGGTTAGTACTTGACCCAACCCGGCATGGTCCATTTGGGTTGCATGGCACCATGCAATTGGATAGACTAAATGATTTCAAGAAGTGTGTGTCAACACTATATAAGAGTCCCATTCTCCACCAAAATCGGTTACACATAAGAAACAAGAGGGCTAGGCCGATTTCAAGAAGTGTGTGTTCTCTCAAAAGTCTTTCCAAGAGCATTTGGTGTTGTGTGAAGCATTTGAGGCATCACACTTGGGGTGCTAGGCTCACAAGGTTTCAAGGAACATAAGCAACAACAAGGTAAGTTATTCTATCTTTCATTCAAGTTAGAAATTGTTCCCCATGTATGCTAGATAGGAATATAACCTTGGAATTCAACTTTGCATGATAATTAGACAAACATAGATCCAAGGTTATTAGGGTTGCATGTACACTTAGGAAGTGTTAGAATGCTCAAAACCCATCAACTACTCCCTAATTTTCTTATGTTCACAATCAGGGGCGCCCTTGTATCAATGTACGGTTGTGTGCATGGATTAATTTGGATCCATGGGGGTATTGGAAAGCTAGCTTGCTAGTATCATGGTCTGAGACACATCTCTCTAATTTTCTTATGTTCCTAGCCACGGGTGCCCTTGTATCAATGTGTAGTTGTATGCATGGATTAATTTGCATCTTTGGGGTATGAGCCAACTAGCTAGCAAGTATATTGAAGGGTTTTGAGCACTCTAACAACCTTATGGTGCACATGCAACCCTAGATGCTTTGGATCTATGTTTTCTTTAATTATACATGCAATTTGATTTTCCAAAGCATACATCCTAACTAGCATACAATTTGACAAATGAACAAAAATAACTAGTTAGATAACTTACCTCTTAATAGTACTTGTAGTTCTTCGCCTTCAAAAGATTTAGAACCTCAACTGTGATGCCTCTAATGTGTCACAAACACCAAGTGCAAAAGGAGGCTTGAGAGAATAAGTTTCTTAGCACAAAATCGGTTCATAGTCTCCAAGAATGTATTGGCAACCGATTTTAGCTCTAGGGAGTTCCTTTTATAGTGTGACAAGTGCTAGGGTTACATCCATGCAAACCCTAATGCACCATGACCCTTCATATTACTTAGGCTCCATGGGTTAAACCTCTATGGATTATCCATGTTGGTTTAGCCCATCCTAAATAATCATGGATCATTGGCCGACACTGTAAGAATAATTGATTTACAAAATCAGTCCCTGTATATTTAATTAGTCTCTTTTGATCACTAAATTAATTCCAAATTAATTATTGATCAATACTAATTAAATAATATGATTTCATATTAATATATTATATTTGAATCATATTAACAAATAAAAAATAACCTTATTCTCAAAGTCCATCCTATCAAATTGCATTGGTGAAGGCAACCCAAAAGGACCATGCTACTCTTGGGTCAAGTACATACCAATTATAGTTATTGGTTAGACACCTAATCTAACAGTCACCCACTTAGATAAGTTTAATAACTATAACTGCAAGTACGACCTAAAACCAACTAGCAATCATAGCTCTTTAAATCCGTTGTCGAACTCTGACCTAGTCAATGACGCGTCATTTAGATAAGGGATCATATAATCCTCTGTTCTTCAAGATATCAGCCAGACAAATACATGGAAAATTATAATACTTATTGTCCAACAGTTTGATTCTCTATTTCCGATTTGCTTGACAGAGAACTTAATTGAACACATCAATTTAGTCTCGACCGGGCCCGGCACATAAGTCAAAACAAAATCATTGAGGGGCCCAAGATATCGCTTTTAATCCTCTAAGAATTAAAAGGAATAGATAAACTTCGACATTATATGCTTGTACTAACTATTCTTTAAATCTTAACAACAGTGTGTTTTATAACATCAAGTTACTGATGCGTTTTCGCACTATGAATGTACAACCAACTCATAGTCGACAACTCATATATCTTGGTTTGAAGACTTATACACAATTATCGTCTCACAATCACTAGAGATAAATTCCATGAAGTGATTTTAGTGAGCATGGGTTTAATCCAATACTCAGACCTTATGAGCACTCATGAATGTTGCATCAATCTTTTGATATGTCTAAAACACTTCAGAAAATCTACAAGCCAAATTCATGACAGTCTTGCCTTAATACCTACTTCCAAAGTATGATGGATCTGTGGACAGTTTGAATAATATAATTATTTTTGAAGTCAAAACATGCAAACTGAAACAATAGTAAACAATTGACACAAGATAGTAACTTTACTCATAAATAAAACACCTTTTATTTAATCATCGAATGTCAATTACATTTTATCTATTACAAGTTTCAAAATAGCTATCTAATCATTAAAACTGATATCATCCTTCAACCCAATGTTCCTCACATGCTGCAAATGCTTAACCCTACTCAATCCCTTCGTGAGGGGATCTGTCGGGTTCTCATCTGATGATACCCTCGCATAGCATACACGATCGAGCCAACTGCGGAAGCATATGGTACTCGACTCATCTCAGCTATCTGATCCTCTATTCTCGGACTCCAAGTCTTACTCAGTTTGGTATTGCCTTGGATGGCTAGGTTACCTTCCTTGGAATTCTCCATGCTAAACCGTTTCAACACCTTGTCCAAGTAGGTACTTGGACTAAGTCCAATTAGTCTTTCACTCCTGTTTCTCAATATCCTTATCCCTAGGATGTAAGCAGCTTCTCCAAGGTCCTTCGTAGCGAAGCACTTCCCAAGCCAGGACTTAACCTCGTGCAAGGTTGGAATGTCATTTCCTATTAGTAGTGTGCCATCCACATACAATACCAGAAAGCCAACAGTACTCCCACTAGCCTTGACATACGCACAGGATTCATCCTCGCTTCTCGAAAATCCAAACTCTTTGACTTTCTCATTGAAACATAGATTTCATCTATGAGATTCTTGTTTCAATCCATAAATGGATTTCTGAAACTTATACACTCTATTAGGGTACTTTGCATTGACAAAACCCTCTAACTGGATCATGTAAACATCTTCAGCCAACTTCCCATTAAGGAAAGAAGTTTTAACATCCATTTTCCATATTTCATAGTCATGAAATGCGGTTATGGATAACATAACCCATATAGATTTAATCTTCGCTACTAATGAGAAGGTCTCATCATAGTCAACTCCATGAGTTTGAGTAAAGCCCTTCGCAACCAGTCGCGCCTTGTATGTGTGTACTTTCCCATCCATGTTGGTCTTCTTCATGAAAATCCATTTACACCTGAATGTCTTACGACCCGGTACATTGTTAACCAAGTTCCAAACTTGATTGTTATACATGGACTGAATCTCGATCTCCATCGCCTCTTTCCACTTTGCAGACTTGTGGCCTGTCATGGCTTCCTTGTAATTGTTAGGTTCATCCAAATTTACCAGTGTGCGATCACTGATAAATGTATCACCCTCAGATGTTATATGGAAACCATATAACACAGGTGGAACACTAACTCTACTGGAGCGCCTCAGAGGTACGGACCCGTCAACCGGTTCAACAAGATTTTCCTCCTCAGGTTGATTGCTAGTGTTTGAGGTTCCTTCACTGCTTGACTCTTGAAGCGCTTCAAGGTCATTTTGCCTCACACTGTCCCCTTGGCCTATGAGTTCTCTCTCGTGAAAGACACCTCTCCTCGCAACGAAGACAACATTGTCCCTCAGTCTATAGAAGAGATATTCAAAGGATTTTTGTGGGTAGCCAATGAAAATACATCGCTCATTACGAGGTTCGAGCTTGTCGTGAGTCTCGCGTCTCACGAAAGCCTCGCAACCCCAAACCTTGATGTGTGCTGATGAGGGAACCGTCCCTGTCCACATCTTGTGAGGTGTTTTGGCTACCTTCTTAGTTGGCACTAGATTAAGGATATAGGCGGCAGTCTTTAAGGCATACCCCAAGAATGAGATAGGTAACGAAGCTCGACTCATCATGGAACGAACCATGTCTAACAAGGTTCAATTATGCCTCTCAGCCACGCCATTAAGCTGTAGTGTCCTAGGTGGCGTCAATTGTCAAACAATCCCACATTCCTTAAGATAGTCTTGGAAATCGATACTATGATACTCACCACCCCGAATCGGATCAGAGCATTTTTAAACAATCCACTTCTTGTTTAAACTCTTTGAATCTTTCAATGCTTTCTGACTTATGTTTGATTAAGTAGATATAGTCATATCTATTGTAATCATCAATAAAGGTCACATAGAAGCGGTTAGCATCCCTTGTGGCAGTTCTGAATAGTCCACACACATCGTGGTGTATGAGATCTAACAAACCTTCACTCCTTTCAGAAGAACCGGTGAAGGGTGACTTGGTCATCTTTCCAAGCAAACAATATTCGCAAGTGTCATCCGACCTTAAGTGGAATGACTCCAAGACTCCAGCCTTTTGGAGTTGGCCTATGCGCTTCTTGTTGACATGTCCAAGACGACAATGCCACAAGCATGAATTATGCAAACTATTGGAAGAATGAATGTGCAGCACATTATTTCCTAAGTTGTCTACAACCATCACAGTTTCATATACACCATTACAAGGCAATGCTTTAAAATAAAAAAACACCATTATAAAAAGCATTAATAGCATCAATTTCATTATCAAATGAAAAACTAAAACCTTGTTTGTACAAACCATGAAAGGAAATAATATTTCTCACCATATCAGACGAGTAACAACAATTATTCAAATCTAATTTCAACCCACTACTAAGCAATAAAGAATAAACTCCAATCTTGGTGACATGGTGAGAAATATTATCAGACGAGCACTCTGATGGTATCTTTCCATCAGGTCTTGGTACATCTCAAAAAGGTAATATTCCTCATAGGACTATTGGATTTCAGCTATCATAGTAGCCAACATGATACAAGACACCTTAGTGGCATCCTTCTCATGAGTCCTATACTCAGCAATCTCCTCAGGAGTAGCAGACGACTCATAAGTTTCCTTAAGCTCTTTGTCGAGGACAGATTCCTTGTCCTTGTAACGAGTAACCATCCTGACGTTCCTGATCCAATCATTGAAGTTGGAACCATCAAAGATAACTCTCCCACACAAGTTCATTAGGGAGAAAGAGCCAGTAGGGTTTGAGCCAGAGGAAGTGTTAGAAGACATCTGAAAAAGAAAGACAAAGTTTAAATTAGAGAAGAGTGTCCTTAATATAACACCCAAATGAAATATTAAGGCTAGGACCCAACATAATATTATACAATTTGGAAGAGGGATGTTGTAATCCAATTGCAAAATATTTGAAGGTAGGTAAATGACGATTTACCAATTTCCACCTTGAAAAACGAAATTCATTATTAAGTTTTAATTGGATTGAAATTCCTAGATTCATTGAACTTTTCAATGGCATGTTTAAATCTCGAATATGCCCTTCAAGTTTGTGACTGGGATACCGAGGATCACAAACAAGGTGTGAATAACCATGCAAATGTGCTTGGTACACTCGATGACATTTATCACCTAATCAATGTGTCGATTAACCACACACGCTCCATTGATATATGACAAACATCAAGCTACCCTTTCCCACCCTTACTAGTCCATGTTAGTGTGCCGGTTAACCACACACGCTCCACTAACAACTTTGCAAGGTGCAAAGTGCAATTTCATGGATTAGCATCAATTTCACATTTTTCCTAAAGTAACTAGAATTAGGAATTTAATAAAACATTTAGTTACTTTATAATTATCATTTAATTTTAACGAGAATTCATGTCCAATCCTACTTGTTCGGCTAACGACCCTCCACCAGTCAAGAAAGTGGTGGGTGACAGTGGACACCCATTAAACCACCATTTTATAGGCAGTAACCTTATACCCCCTTATTGATCGGCTTCGTAAATGACGCCTACTAATGGTAAGACTGACTTGTCTTATACACACACACACATGCACACACACACACACACACACACACATATATATATATATATATATATATATAATTATTAAACTTTTAGTATTATAATAGTATAAGGGTTGAATTTTAAACCTTTAGTATTTTAGGGTTTGGAATTAAAGTATTCATAAGTGTGACTTTACAAATTCCAAAACTTGAGGGCAAGTTTTGAAACTCTTCAATACTTTTCATTTCCATAACTTATGAGTTTAATGACTTTTAAAAATGAGGCTTTTCATTTTCCATAACTTGACAACAAGTTATGGAATCCATTAAAGGCATTTAGATCAACATTTTAATTAACAAAATAATCAAATAGTTTATCTATGATCTAGTTAAACTCATAAGTCAAGATAATTCATATCAACAATTTGCAAGAAATTAGCCTAATCATATAAACTAATACAAATCATGAAATTTTAACAATTATCTTTTAATTGGATGAGCTTGATCACTACCATATCAAGAAAATAGATTTTATGTTTCAAAAAACCGTTTTTGGTAATGATCCTAATCTAATTCTAGCAAAAAACTTGAAATTCTGCAACCAGAGCCATCAACTCGACAAGTGCATGATCCAGACTCGTCGAGTTGACCCTTTTACTGAGTGGACTCGGCGAGTTCATCAGTCAGAAGCCAGAAAATCAATTTTTTTCAACTTTGAAAATTAATAAGCATCAAGTATAACAGAAAGCAATCCTAGGTTGTGATACCATTGAAGGGTTTTGCGCACTCTAACAACCTTATGGTGCACATGCAGTCTTGGATAGATCCAAAGCATCTAGGGTTGCATGTGCACCATAAGGTTGTTAGAGTGCGCAAAACCCTTCAATGGTATCACAACCTAATTTTCTTATGTTCTTAGCCCGGGGCACCCTGGTATCAGTTTGCCACCATTTTTAGGTCATGGATTTGAATCTTTGCTGGGGAGGTAGCTTGTATCATGGTCCAAGATAGTTCTCCCTAATTTTCTTATGTTCCCTGCTAGGGGCACCCCTATATCAATATGCGATTGTATGTATGGATTCATTTGGATCCATGGGGGTATCGGCTTGCTAACTAGCTAGTATCATGGTCTGAGACACTTCTCCCTAATTTTCTTATGTTCCCATCTAGGGGTGCCCTTGTATAAATGTGCAGTTGTATGCATGGATTAATTGGGATCATTGGGGGTGTCGGCAAGCTAGCTAGCTAGTAACATGGTCCGAGACATTGCTACCTAATTTTCTTATATTCCCATCGTAGGGGTGCCCTTGTATCCATGTGCGACTGTATGCATGGATTAATTTGGATCCTTGTGGGTATCGACCAACTAGTATAATCGTTCGAGACACTTCTCCTTAATTTTCTTATGTTCCCAATAGGGGAGCCCTTGTATCAATTTGCGGTTGTGTGCATGGATTAATTTGGATCCTTGGGGGTATCGTCTAGCTAGCTAGCATCATGGTCAGAGGCACTTCTCCTATTTTTCTTATGTTCCCAACTGGGGGGACGCCTTTGTATCATCAGGGGTTTGGTCAGCTAGCTAGTATCTTGGTCCGAGTCATTGCTCCTTAATTTTGTAATGTTCTAAGTCGGGGGTGCCCTAGTATCATTGTGCGGCTGTTTGTGGATCATGGATTTGGATCCTTTCTGGGTATGTAGCTTGTATCATGGTCCGAGACACTACTCTCTAATTTTTTTTTATGTTCCCAGTCGGGGGTCTCCCTTGTATGAATGTGTGGTTGTATGCATGGATTAATTTGGATACTTGGGGTATCGGCCAGCTAGGTAGCTAGTATCATGGTCCGAGACACTTATCCCTATTTTTATTTTGTTCGTAGGCGGGGGCGCCCTTTTATCAATGTGTGGGTTTATGCATGGATTAATTTGGATCTTTGGGGGTATCGGTGTGACGTCTCATTTTCCACAACAATTTTTTTTATTTTATCAAAGTAAAACTTCCAATTATAAATCCATTATTCAGAAAATCGTTTATTCCAAATAGATTTAGTAAGAATTATAGTAATATAAGAAATGCAGAGTCCTCAATGCCGTTGATGAGTGTGTGCAGTCCCGCCTTCTCCTTCCTATGATAATTGATAAAACTTGAAAACATAACCAACTAGGTATGCACAAAGCTTAGTGAGTTTCCCCCAAAATACCCCATACAATAAACATACAAGCATGCATCGGGTCCAATCAGTCATCAAGAAAGAATAAGGCCTACCTCCTCAGCCCAACCGCTCCTTCCGAGCCTACGTGCCTTCGGCTTACAGCCGTCTTGCACCGCGTATCATGGCCTACAACAAAAAGCTGGACCGCCTCAGCCCACTACCACCATATGTCGACATATAAATAATCAAGGATCAAGTAGGCATATAATAGAGGAAAATAGCAATCATACAGCTCATTACCGCCTACTAGTCCTCACACCACACATTGTCCCACTACCAGCTATCCTCCATGAAATGTGTAACCACAAGTAACTAGAGGTGAAATAGCCACCCGAACAGATGATCCTACTCTAGAGCCACAACCAAACAAGTAATAGGCAAGAAAGTCTAGATCAAGAGTTCTCGGGCTATTCTAAATGACCACATCCAGTCCCTAGCGCACTACACTAGATGATAACAAGCAAGTACATGTAGACATATAGATCTATAGATCACTACCGCATAGCAATATCCGATATACCAGGATACAGATCTAACAGATCACTACAGCATAACAACATCCTATATACCAGGATATAGATTTAACAGATCACTTCAACATAGCAAAAAACTAAATACCAACAATCCAACGAACGCATAAATTTATATACCCAAAGGTGAGATAGACACCCGGACATGTGATCCTACTCTAGAGTCACAACCAAACAAGGAACATGAAAGAAATCCTAGATCAAGAGTCCTCATTCTATCTAACATGACTATATACAGTCCCTATGGAATCCCTCTACTAAATATAACCAAAACTAGTGTGCGGACATTGGTGGCTTCAACCCACGTTACAATGAGGCGAAACTCGCCTAAATCAAAGAACTCTAAACACTGCGATACGATCCTTATTTCAGCATGTCTTCCTTCCGCGAATCCAGTTACAACAGAACCATATAAAATCTCAATCAATAGCCCAAAATCCTCAATTTTGACCCAGGGTCAAACATGGTCTAAAAGTCAACGGTCAACAGTCAACGAAAGTCAACAGTCAACAGTCAAATACTTCTTAATCCACTAAGCCACTAATCCATATTTTCTAGGAGGTTTCCTTACACTCCAATACAAGACTTGAGTTCAAACTATGTCATTCATGAAGAAAAAGGAGATAAATCCTCATGCATGAACTCAAACATCCTCCAAAACTTAGATCCATAACATACAACCACCAAGGGACCCTAAGGACCAACAAAGTTTCTAACTTTATGGAGTCTCGACACTCTAACTCTTAATCAATGGATAAACATTCATAAAACCTTTGATCTAGCAACAAGGAAATATAAAGTTTGGATATCGGTTACTCATAATGGTTCAAAAGTGTAGCTAAATCTTGCAAATGGAACTCCCAAGCTGAAACTATGCTTAATGGTGATCTCTACTTCTTCAAACCACCAAAACTCCACCAAAAGCTCAAGAATCATAATGAGAGGCTATGGTTAGGGTTTTATTGAGCTTAGGGACAAAGGAGGCAGTTTAGGAACCATAAAATGACGTTTATGGGGTTTAAATAAGAAGAAACCCCTAAAAGATCATGGGCTAGGGCCAACGCATCTCACATCTGAGCTCAGCACAATTCAACATTTTCATTTAGTCACTCCTCACGTCGTGAGCCTTCTATGTACCATGTCATGAGCCTTGGTTTTACCCAAAAAAAACCATGCCTTTGATTCCTTGAAACCCTAAATCATTCCAATCTAGAAAACTAGGTGTTACAATTCTCCCCCATTTAAATTCGATTTCATCCTTGAAATCACTTCTCAATCTCATTATAGAAATTACCCTTTAAGGGTCCTTCCAACCCGACTCCTTTAACACAGTTTGGGTTTGCTTGAAATCCAAGACCCGCACCGTTAACATTCAAAATCTAAAGCCAGGCGCATAAGCTTATTTTGGCAGAGACTCAAGTGGTCTGAGTCACAACGACTGTAACACCTCATCACGATCGATTACCTCTCGATACCTATGCAGACCTTACAAGAAAGAAGAAACCTGATGATAGACAATTCCTTACAACATCAATAATCCACAAGAGAAGAATTCACTTTTCAGCCTAGGACCTTCAGGTCCCGAAATCATGGACAAACTTCAGGCAACTGAACCTCCCCGCTGACACTCATGCTAAACAAGACTTCCAACCTAACCCGACCAAGGTCTCCCAGCCTTGCATTTCCCATCAATATCCGAAGTAGGAATCTTACTTGACATCATAGCTACCAACCTCACACACTGAGGAATCGGTAAGAAATATTTACAAAACCCAACAGACAAGGTTAAACCATCCTTTCTATCAATCATGTTGACCGAAGTCCATAGATTTGGTCGGTCCTAGATCTACATGGCCCACTATCACTATACTAACGCCGCACGAAAATGCACCAACATAAGGAATCTAACGATCACATACACAACTAGACCATGCTACTACTTGGTTCAGACAGCCGTACTTAGCTATCTCATGAAAATACTCAGGTTCACCCTTAATCCACTAATCGACAACACCACTTCGGCTTACGCCAGATTCACTAACCAACAATGGCACTCAAGCCTACCCCCAATCCACTAATCAACAACAACACTTGGGCCTACCCCCCGATCCACTAACCAACAATAACACTCGGGACTACCCCCAAGCCACTAACTAACAACAACACTCGGCTCAACAAGACTTAACTGGTCTGACAAGGTGTTCGGGCCATGACTTGGACCTCCAAGCCTTAATCAAACAAAAACAGACAAAGAAGCCCTCATGACATCCCTCAAATTGGGCTCCTAATGTTGGGTTTTGAGCAATCTAACACTTCCTAAGTGTGCATGCAACCCTAATAAACCTTGGATCTATGTTTGTCTAAATACATGAAAAATAATAATTTTCCAAGGTTCATAACCTATCTAACATGGCATGGGGTACTTTTAAACATAAAAGAATTAGATAAGATTACATACCTTTTGATGATGAGTTCAATTCCTAAGGAGTTTGAGGGCCAAGCACCAATAGTGTGAATGCCTCAAATGGAATCACAAATCACCACAAACTCTTGGAAAACTTTGAGAGAGTGTATACACACTTATAAAATCGGTCACACACAAACACATATTCTTTCTTGTTACACTAGTCACACTAGTTACCCTTTTTTTAGGCCATTTCATGCAACATAAGCATGCTTATATAGTGTACATGATTAGGGTGAAACCCTAATAACCCATGTCTTTTCCTTTCCAAGGATCCATGGGTTAAAAGCTCCATGGATCATCCATGGACTTCCATATAAGCCTAGCCCATTAACAAATGAGTATTAGCCCACACCATATAAAACCAATAGCCCATAATCTAATTAGTCTTCCTTTTAATCTCTAAATTAATTCATAATTAATTTAAGACTAATACTAATTAAATAACATAACTTCATATTAATATATTATAACTTATAATATATTAATAAACATATGTGTATAACTCTCATAAAATTATCCATAAATAGTTTGGATGAGATCCAACCCAAATGGACCATGCCGGGTCGGGTCAAGTATATACCAAATAAGTTATGGACTTAGACACCTTATCCAACAGACTCCCACTTGGATAAGTCTAATAACTATATTTGCGTATGTTACTTCAGGAACCAACCAGCAATCGTAGCTCTCGAAAACTCCATTGAACTATGAAGAAAACTCTGTTGAACTATGAAGCGCCATTTTAGATAAGTGATCATATACTCCTCTGTTCTCATGATACCAGTCGGACAAATACATGGAACAACGTCGTACTTATTGTCCAGCAGTTTGTTTCCCGATTTCCGATTTGTTTGACAAAGAACTTAATCGAACACATCAATTTTAGTTCTGACCGGCCGGTACATAGGTCACAACAAAATCATCGAGAGGCCCAGATATCGCTTCTATTTCTAGAAGGAACAGATAAACTTCGACTCATATGCTTGTTCTACTACTTATTGAATTGTACACAAAGGCACGTTTTATAACATCAAGTTACTGATGCGTTTACGTGCAATCAATGCACAACCAACTCATAGGTAACAACTCATATCTCTAGGTTTGAAGATTTATATGATATTACCGTCTCACGATCACTCGAGATAAATTCCATGAAGTGATACAAGTGAGCGTGGGTTTAATCCAATACTCATAACTTATGAGCACTCATGAATGTTGTAGCAACCATTGCTATGACTAAACCCATTTAGCCATCTACAAACTCGATTCATGACAGTCTTGATTCATACCTACTTCCAACATATGAACGACAGTGGAGTGTTTAAATAACTTAGTCATTCGGAAAGAATAACCTAGCTATTTTGGAAGTCAAAGCATGCAAAGTGAAACACAATAATAATCGAATCCAATATGGTCTCAGAACCCTTTTGAATATAAATAGAACCACCTTTTATTTATCACCATATTGATTACACATTATTCATTGTATAATGTTTCAAACAATCAACTTAAGACTTGAATAAAAACAACAGTCGTCCCGTACTCCTAGCATGTACACTTTGTTTTTCTAAACAATAGTTATGCCATACTCCAAGTATGCACACTATGTTTGTCTATGATCCTTACATTGTGATGTAGATCAATTGAACATGATTCCAATGATACTCATTTCACAATCCCAAATCCTTATTGTAAATGTGAGAATCCCCGATTCCTATCATTTACCAAAAAATCTGTTAGATTTTAGACTTTTATGCAATGTTCCTCTTGTAATGATTATGCACAAAGTCACCAAAACCTTGTCACCAGTCATTACAGAGTATTCCAAAGAAGGTCAACTTCTATGGAACGAAAGTCTCATATTCAAAGTACATTGATTTGAACATCCTTCTTGCATTAAGGTTTTCTAATCTTACATAGATTGAATAACTTCCACCTATGGAGACATTTCCATTGTCCCATTTTGACTATCACTTCCGAACAAGAGTTACTTCTTTTCAGAACATGTCAATACGGTCCTTTCCGACAACTTACATCATACTTCCAACTTTCCTTGAGCAACCAATCTTTGGCGAACCTCAGATTGTCCTCGACAATTGCTTAATCACTTTAGTCATATCCAGTTCTAGACTTTTCCTTTCTCAATGCCTTAAGCATCTAGAAAATTTAGAAAAGATGAAAATTATAGCACATGTAATCGATCCTATATCCGAAGCATATGGGACACGATTCATCATGTTTGATATAAAGACATGATACTAGACCAGTCTTTTGCTACAATATTTTTTATTTTTTTTATTTGCCATGTTTTCAAAATTTAACTATGAAGAGGGATGCCGTAATCATAATTGAATTTTGAGAACGCAATATATATATAATTTCTTCAAGTTGAACCATTCCAACATAAAATTCATATATATGTCCTTGACTAAAGATGATTAAAATCTCAATCTAAGCTTCTAGAATTGAAATGAAGTATAATTTCCTCTCCCTTAATTATAGCAAAACAACTTTTCAACCCCTGCAACTTCACGAATTGAAACTTTGTTTTCTATAATTAACATTGCTAACTTGCAACACTAAACGTAATAATCATGCTCCCACTAACATGATGATTATCAGCATAACACTTATGCTCCCACTAGCTCTGACATATTTCCAGAAATCTGTTGGACTTCTGAAATTTAGATTCATACACCCTTTCTTAGATAGCTCACATGTGTGTCTAAACAATTTTCAGGACTATGAAAAGGGATGTCGTAATCATAGTCTCAATTTCTTAGGCATTTGCCATTTCTCACAAGTCCATGTTAGTGTGCCGGTTAACCACACGCACTCCACTAACGACTTTTGAAAATGCAAAAAACACAATTGATATCTACGTAAAATCTACTTAGTGAAAGCGTTTCCTCACCATCATTTTCATGAATCAGAGAGAAACCTTATGACACTTAGATTTTATAGTGTATGAGTTCCTATCCATGGATTAAACTTGTTCAGTCTTAGTTTCTTGTCACCTTGGTAGCACAAGGCCCACCAATGCTTCCAAGTTGAACTCTGATAACTCACATGCAAATTCAACTTATTTGAAGTAGGTACAGAAATAAGAATTATGTCAACACGATAGGTTGCAAACCTTAAGTTGTGTGCTAGTGATAAATTACAGGTTTTACTCTTGATTAACTCTTGAAACTCTTTCAGGATCTTTAAGGCTCCCACTGTCCCCTTGACATATAAGTTTCCCCAATCAAGAACCATTCCTTGACAAAACAAATATTCAAGGGATAGTGCGGATTCTTATCAAGACTAACACTTCACACAATTGGTCTTAGTTGGTCTTTGTCTCATCCAAGACATCACAACTTACCAATCTCAAATGTACAAGAGTAGAAAACATTTTACTCTTACATTTGACTAGTGTTAATAAATCTTCCTTTATGTCACTCAAAGTTACAATCTTGGAGTATGACTCTAAGAATTGTTTTGGAACGAAGTATGACTCATCTTCTCGATCTTAACCAATCCAACAATTCATGACCTCTCTTCTTAGCCATAACAATGCACTAAGATGTCCTTAGAGTATGAATTTTTGATATGGTTTCATAATCATTAAGATGATCATGAAATACGATACTAAAGTACTCTCCCATCCTTTCAGATTTGAGAAACTTTTATCTTTCTGCCTAATTTGATTCTTCTCATTTGTTTTGTCATACATTGTAACCTTTCCAATGTTACAGAATTATACTTAACCTCATAAGTATAATCATATTTACTAATCTTCAGTAAATCATGACAAATCAATCTTTGTGGTGGACCTTGACCAGCGCACACCCAGTGTACCTAATTCCTTAGTCCTTCAATTGACTCACATATACATGTGATCAAAGAATTAGGCTTAATTTTCAAAGATGAAAATTCTCATTCATCATACAATACAACTTGTATGATTCCAAGTTTCTGTCCAATTGAAACTTGGCTGATGAAAAAATTTCTTCATTTGGTAAATTCAGACACTACCACAAATGAAAGAATCAAATCCACTTTCCAATATTGCTATTACTGGAAACAAATAAGCAACAATTTTCCACAGATGCCATTGTAAGGATATTTTTAAAATAAATAAAATTAAAACCCTTTTTTTCTTTTATTTTAAAACTTTGCGGAAAAACTTATCCTTACAATCCACATGAAAACCTTGTTGTTATCTATTCATAAGCAATATATTATAACTCTTAAGCAACAGCTCAAAATTCTGATTACCGAACCATGCGATCGAAACCCACCTTTGCAATCAGAACCAACATATACTTACTTTAAGCTTCCTATCTTTTCTTTGATTCTTAAAAAACATCAGCATGTGACCCATTCACATTATGTAATAAGAATCTCCAAATAGGAACTTAATAGAGTTAGACAGTGGACTTTACCCAAAGTAGAGTCAAACCTCTTGACTTGATCAACCTTATGACCTTTCAGGTGAATAGGGCAGCTTCGCAACCAATTCCCCTTCCTTTGGTAACAAAACACATGGACCCTTTGGTAATGGTACATGAGATCATCTCAGACTTAGTCTTTCTCTTTACCATTTGGTCAACCGAGTTGACTATGGCCGATCCCTTTCCATTGGGAAGAGAAATCCTTTTATAGATATCCAATGCTACCATTGTCAATGTCCATGTAGACTTGGGAAGTTGTTCTTTTAATCAAATTTGCTTTACTGGTGTTCCAAATCATTGTTGATTCCACAACACCAAGCAAATAGATAACATTATTAAGGGTCATGTCATAGTCTGTCTCATAGTAGTCCCAAAGAGACTCACTATGTTACTAAGAAAGTGATTTAACATCCAACTTTCACAGGACTTTGACACCCAACTCTCCCGGCTTGTCAATATGTGACTTTATCTTCAAGATGTGAGCACACATTGACTATGCTTGCCAATAGGGATTGAGTGACTTCAAACTTTTCAAGAACTTGTAGGTGAGGGAGAATAATTGGAGGAGGTGGAGGAAGTGAAGCATGATGTTGAAGGACACCATCTTCAAGAGATTTGGGAAGATCATAGTTGTCTGAACCAGACATCTATAATGGGAGAAAATCAAGTTAGTTGATTCAAGTCCTTAATATAACACCCAATATGAAATATTAAGGCTAGGACCCAACACAATATTTTATAATTTGGAAGAGGCATGCCGTAATCCAAGCTATAAAATATTTGAAGGTAGGTGAATGACGATTCACCAATTTCCACCATGAAAAACGAAATAATTTATTAGGTTTTAATTGGATTTGAAATTCCTAGATCTTTTGAGATTCATTGAACTTTTCAATGGCATGTTTCAATCTCGAGTGTGCCCTCTCAAATTTTGTGACTGGGATGCCGAGGATCACAAAACAAGGTGTGAATAACCATACCAATTCACTTGGTACCCTTAATATTATCACCTAATCAATGTGTCGGTTAACCACACACGCTCCATTGATCTATGACAAACATTAAGTCACCCTTCGTGATCCTTACTAGTCCAAGTTAGTGTGTCGGTTAACCACACACGCTCCACCAACGACTTGGTAAGGTACAAAGTGTGAATTCCATGGGATAGCACCAAATTCACATTTTTCCTAAAGTAACTAAGATTGGGAATTAAATAAAAAATATTTAGTTACTTTATAATAATCATTATACTTTTAATGAGAATTTAAAGTCATTGTCCTACCCGTTCGGCTAACGACCCTCCACCAGTCAAGCAAGCGGTGGGTGAGAGTGGACACCCATTAAGTCGCCATTTTATAGGCAACAACCTTATACCCACCTTATAGACCAGCTTCGTGAATGAGGCCTACTAACGGTAAAACGACTTGTTCTTATACATATATATAATAATTAACCATTAATGTTATAAATAGTATAAGTGTTGAATTTTAACTTTTAAAACTCTAAGTGTTGGAATTAAAGTTTATTAAAGTGTGTGAAACTTTACAAATTCCAAAACTTGAGGGCAAGTTTTGAAACTATTCAAAACTAATTAATTCCATGATTTATGTGTTTAAAGTAGTTTTAATCCAAAAACTCTTCAAGTTCCATAACTTGAGGACAAGTTATGGAAGACTTTAAACTAATAAAAGAATTACTTTTCTTTATTTTATGGAATTAATTAAGGTTACACTTTATTTATATATTTATTAATGAAGTGACTCTTGAACCTCCATAACTTAAGGACAAGACTCTTCATCTTTTGTAACCATCCAAGACTTTTCATTTCATAACTTATGAATTAAAGGTTCATAAAAATGAAGACTCTTCATTTTCATGTAACTTATGTGTTTAAATGAGTGTGTTAAAGAAAAGTGACCTTTGGATATCCATAACTTGAGGACAAATTATGGACTCCATTAAAACACATAAATGATCAAGAATTAATTCTAAGCAATTCAGCAAATAATTCCTATCATCTTCTAAATTCATAAGAACATGAACATGATCATCAAAATTTCAAGAATTATATGAACACATAAAAACATGGAATTTTGATTATAACTTTGAAATGGGTCCACCATCATCATTACCACATCAAAAACAGGTTTTATGAGTCCAAAACAGTTTAAGGTAATGATTCTAGACCAATTACAGCACCAAAACTCGAAGATATGTTGTCTGGGGGTCCAACTCGTCGAGTGCATGAACCAACTCGCCGAGTTGGATGAGTTTTGCCTTGGACTCGTCGAGTCCCTTCATGAACTCGGCGAGTCAGCTGTGCAGACAGCATAAAATCTTCGATTTTCATCAATTTGCATCAAGTATTCAAACAAGCAAGCATAGACTCTGATACCACTGTTAGGTTTTGAGCAATCTAACACTTCCTAAGTGTGCATGCAACCCTAATAAACCTTGGATCTATGTTTGTCTAAATACATGCAAAATAATAATTTTCCAAGGTTCATAACCTATCTAACATGGCATGGGGTACTTTTAAACATAAAAGAATTAGATAAGATTACATACCTTTTGATGATGAGTTCAATTCCTAAGGAGTTTGAGGGCCAAGCACCAATAGTGTGAATGTCTCAAATGGAATCACAAATCACCACAAACTCTTGGAAAACTTTGAGAGAGTGTATACACACATATAAAATCGGTCACACACAAACACATATTCTTTCTTGTTACACTAGTCACACTAGTTACCCTTTTTTTAGGCCATTTCATGCAACATAAGCATGCTTATATAGTGTACATGATTAGGGTGAAACCCTAATAACCCATGTCTTTTCCTTTCCAAGGATCCATGGGTTAAAAGCTCCATGGATCATCCATGGACTTCCATATAAGCCTAGCCCATTAACAAATGAGTATTAGCCCACACCATATAAAACCAATAGCCCATAATCTAATTAGTCTTCCTTTTAATCTCTAAATTAATTCATAATTAATTTAAGACTAATACTAATTAAATAACATAACTTCATATTAATATATTATAACTTATAATATATTAATAAACATATGTGTATAACTCTCATAAAATTATCCATAAATAGTTTGGATGAGATGCAACCCAAATGGACCATGCCGGGTCGGGTCAAGTATATACCAAATAAGTTATGGACTTAGACACCTTATCCAACACCTAACACATTAGAGTCTAAAGCAGAAGCATGCCCTACTTATGACGTCACAACTAAAATAAATATGACTTGAAGATAAATCCAACAGCTTATGATGATCTTTACATGAAACCGAAAGATTCAACTGTTTCGTGGAAGGCTTGAACCTGTAGAAATTCAACTGAGAACCAAACCATGGCATAAGGTCTTCTGGCTACAAGGTTCCACTCTCCCCCACTTGAGATATGCTAGAGTCTAACAACTTCACAATCCTTCGATACCCTGACTAACTTGAACTCTACCATTTGATCCCAACTACTGATATCCACATACATAGGAGAATTTGAACCCACACAACATTCATAAATTTCAATGTGCATACAACCGAGGACAAAGATGACTAATCCATTCATAACAAGAAATCAATTTAAACAAAGCTAAACAAGGTAATTCCATTTAACTGGCCATCCATAATTACAACTAAACTTTGAAACACGAACAGAAATTACAGAAGAATACTAATACCACCATAATTATTGGATAGAATATCTGCAACTCAACTCTCGATCCTCGGGACTCCGGTCTTCCAATGACGACCGTCGGGTAACTACCAAGCTAAGGGTGTATGATCCAGCACCTCACCGAAAATGAGAAAAGGACACCAAGCTCTGGTGTGGCCTTCCTGACTGCAATGGAAACAAACTTGTGCACTCCGCCTGCAATCTCTACCAAAATGGACCTCCTCGTTAAACTTATGACATACAAAAGATCTTTACCTCCCCTAAGCGGCTCCCAAACTCTGGCAGACAGACTTGAACCGTTTCGTTGCACATTGGGATTAGACATGGGCCTGAAATTGTTCCCTCGTATGTATATCTACTTCAATCTCTTGCCTCCTCGCAAAATCTAGAAGCTTAGTGAGGGTACAATATCGCTAGATAGATAGAAACTATTGAATATCTTTCTTGAGAATGCTCAAATACCAATTCAACTGAGCCTGCTCCAAAGCAAAGAGCTCGTGACCGAACAAATCCCTCTCAGTGAGCATCTTGGTGATCTCCGTCATCGACTCGGTCGTTTCTCTCAGATCCAGGTCCTTTGGTGCTAGTCTCTCCCTCTCCACCAGCGGAACAGATCTCGTATGGAAGAACTTCGAGAACTGCTCCCATGTCACCGCTGCCCTCTACTCATGAGTGTAAGAACTAGTCACTAATCTCCATTAATCCTTCACCCCCAACCTAATAAGGCTCAAGGAACACTTGACCTTCTGGTCATCCGGACAAGAACATGTGAAGAAACAACCCTCCACATTCGACATCCATCTCATCGCCACAATAGAGTCCTTGACCCCATTAAACTCTGTGGGTTTCGTATTGACAAAGTCCCGATACTGGAAAGTTCTCTCCCTCAAACCCCTACGACAACAATAGTCGCGGTAGCTGCTATTGGGTGTTAAGCACTATAACACTCCTATGATGCACATGCAGCCCTAAATGCTTTGGATCTATGTTTTCTCTAATTATACATGCAATACAATTTCCAAAGAATGAAGCCTACAACTAGCATACAATTTGGTACATGAATCATAAAATCAGTTTAGAAGAATACCTCTTTATTGTAGCTTGTAGTTTTGGCATTTCAAGAGCTTAGCACCTCATGTGTGATGCCTCAAATGGTTCACAAACACCATGAACAAAGGAGGACTTTGAGAGAGAGGGTGTAGCACACAAAATTGTTTTTATGAACTCTTAGAATACTTAGGTCACGATTTTGGCTAAGGGGAAACATTTATATAGTGTACAATTCCAAGAGTCATAGGTAAACCTAAATCCGTACACTTGGGTTATGATCCATATCTCATGTGGGTTAACTCTTATGGATACTTACATAAACTTAGCCCATCATGGATCAATAGCCCAAACACTATATATCATTGATTTACATAATTAGTCCCCATTAATTTAATTAGTCTCTTTTAATTACAAAATTAATTCTTGATCAATACTAATTAAATAACATTATTTCATATTAATATAGTATACTTGTAATATATTAATAAACGTCTTTCTCAAATGTCCATCCTATCAAATTGTTCTGGTGAAGGCAACCCAAATGGACCATGCTACTCTCGGGTCACGTACATACCAATTATAGTTATGGGCTTAGACACCCAATCCAACAGTCTCCCACTTGGATAAGTCTAATAACTATTATTGCAAGTACGACTCAGAAATCCCGACAAGCAATCATAGCTCTCAAAAGCCGTTGTCGAACTCTGACATAGTCAAATGATGCGTCCATTAGATAATGGATCATATATTCCTCCATTCTAGATATTGTATGAACTGAGACATGGATTATTATCATTCTCTCTGTTCATGTGTTGTTTCTTGATTTCCGATTTATGACAACCGACTAATTGAACAAATTTGATCAGTCTAGGATTGGCCAAGCACTTAGGGTTGTCATCACTAAATCATCGAGGGGCCTACAGATATCGCTTTTATCCCACATTGGGTAAAAGGAATGAATAAACTTTGTCTCAAATGCTTTCTTGTACTTAATCATCAAATCACACACAACGATATGTTTTATAACACCAAGTTACTAGTGCGTTTACATATGTCAATGTGCAACCGACTTGCAAACTATAACTCACATTTCTTGGTTTCAAGAATATAAGAAATTATCGTCTCACAATCACTCGTGATAAAATCCATGAACTGATTCAGATGAGTGTGGGTTTAATCCAATACTCGAATCTTATTCCAAAAGTACTAATGAACACTGCAACAAACTTGTGGTATGTCTAAAACACTTCAGACAATCTACAGACAGATTCATGACAGTCTTGCCTCAATACCTACTTCCAAAGTAAGATTGATTGTGGATGTTTGAATAACCTAGTTATTTGGGAAGTCAAAACATGCAAAGTGAAACACAAGAACAATCGAATCCAATATGGTCTCAAAACTTTTGAATATAAATAAAACACCTTTTATTTAATCACCATATTGATCACACATTATTCATTGTATAATGTTTCGATTTATCAACTAAATACTTGAATTAAAACAATAGTTGTCCCATGCTCCAAGCATGCACACTATGTTTACCTATGGTCCTTACTATGTGAAATTTATCAATTGTAAACATTTCCAATGACACTTATTTCACAATACCAAATCCTTACCGTACGTGTAAGAATACCAAGTCCTTGCCACTTACTGTAATTTGTTAGATTCTAAGCTTATATGCAATGATCCTTTTGTAATGACTATGCACAAAAGTCATAGAGACTTGGCAATAGACATTACAAAGTATTCCTTTTGGACATTGGTTACTGGACCAATTCCATGGAAGCGAAGTCTCATATTCAAATTACATTCCTTTGAACATCCTTCTTGCATAAAAGTTTCTAACTTACTCATAAATTCTTGATATCCAACTCCCGTTATGGAAACTTTTCCATAATTGCCATATGACTATCCATTCTTAATAGAATCCTATCTATTCAGAATTATATCAATATGGTTCATTCATAACTATACTTCTAATTTCCCACAAGTAACCAATCCTTAGTGAACATTGGATTGTCCTTAGCAACTGTTTAACTTTAGTCATATACAGTTCTGGTCCATTTTCCCTCTAAATACCATAGGCATTAGGAAAGTTCAAAACACATAAATATTATAGCATATGCAATCGATCCTATACCCGAAGCATATGGGACACGATTCATAATGTCTTACATAAAGACCTGATGCTTTACCAGTCTCTTGCTATAATATTTCCATATATAGAATTTCCTTATGTCGAATCTTTTTGACATAACAGTTATATATGTCGTTGACTAAATTTGATTAAAATCTCAATATCTAAGCTTTTAGATTTGAAATGAAGTCTGGGTACCTCTCCCTTAATTACAGCAAAACAACTTTTCAAACTCTGCAACTTTGCGGATTGAAACTTTTGTTTTCTATAATTAGCATCGCTAACTCACAATACTTATCATAATTTATGCTCCCACTAGCATAATAATTATTATCTTACTATCATAACACTTATTCTCCCACTAGTTTTACCATGTACTTAGAAATCAGCTGGACTTCTAGAAATCAATACTTATTGACTTTCTTACCAAAGTTTAGATTTTTGATACGATATGCTTCGATAAGCCTTCACCTACGCTCATACACCTTTTATTAGAAAGCTCACATGTGTGTTTAAAATATTAAGAACTTACAACAATTAGTTCCGAATGTTTAAACTATTTGCCGTTACTCACAATTCGAACTATTTATAATCCACTTAGTGAAAGCGTTTCCTCACAATAATTTTCATGAATTGGAGAGAAACCTTATGACACATAGATTTTATGGTGTATGTGCTCCTATCCATGTGAAACTATCATTTCCAACCATTATCATTAAATAAGGTCTATGACAGATTCAAACTCATATGGACTGAACTTGTTTAATCTTAATTTCTTGCCATCTGGCAGCTCAAGGGCCTACCATGTCTTCCAAGTTGTTAAGCATCTCACCCTTATTGAATAGTGAACTTTCACTGATCAAGGTGCTTTGCCTTATGCAAATAATTGAGTACTCATAGAAATCACATGCATACTCAACTTTAACTGGAATGGGCACAGAAACAAAAACATGTCAACACAATAGGTTAAAAACCTCAAGACGTTTGCTAGTGATTAACAATAGGTATATTCTTGATTAGTTCTTGAAGCTTTTCAAGATATTTAAGACTCCCACAGACCTCTTGACATATAAGACTCTCTTTGTCAAGAAACATTACTTGACAAACAAATATTCAAGAGTTAGTACGGTTTCTTATCAAGATAAACACTTCACACAGTTGGTCTTAGTTGGTCTTTTTTTTTATCTAAAACATTACAACTTACCAATTTCAAATGTATAAGAGTAAGAAACTTTTTACTCTACATTTTATAAGTGTGTTATAAGCCTTCTTAAGATTATGTCTCTCAAGTTACAATCTTGGAGTATGACTCTAAGACTTGTTTTTGGAGCGAAGTATGATTCACCTTAACTGATTTAACAATTTCAACAAATCACGATTCCTTTTCTTAGCCATATAAGTGCAATAAGGTGTCCTTAGAGGATCAATTGTGATATGGTTTTCATAATCATTAAGATGATCATAAAACATGATACTAAAGTACTCTCCTATACTTTCAAATTGGAGAAAGTTTTATCTTTTTACTTAATTGATTCTTCTTATTCATTCTGTTATACATTGAAACTTTTCCAATGATTCAGAATTACACTTAATCTTGTAAGTATAACCATATTTACTAAAATTTAGTAAATCCGGATGAATAGTCTTATCGTTCTTTGTGGTGGACCTGACCACTGCACAACCAAGTGTATCCGATCCTATAGTCCTTTACTTGACTCACATATACATATGAATAAGGAATCAATCTTAATTTCCCAAATCCGAAGGTTCTCATCCATCACACAATACAAGTTTCACGATTCCAAGTTTCTGGACAATTGAAACTTGGGTGATGAGAATCTTTCCTTATTTGGTAAATTATGACACTATCACAAATTCAAGAATAAAATCCATATTGCTAAAAATAGAAACATACAAACATCAGTTTTCACAAATGCCATTGCAAGGAAATATAAATAAGATACAATCAAAAATTTCTCTTTATTTATATAATGTGTAAAACCTTTCCTTACAATGCAAGTACATATGAAAACTATGTTTCTAAATATTCCTAAACAATTTATCATAACTCTTAGCATCCGCTCAAAAATCCGATCATCGAACCATGCAATCGAAATCCATCTCTTCGCGATCAGACTCAGCATGTTTTTCCTTTAAGCTTCCTTTGATCCTACAAAACATCAAAATGTAATCTTATCACATCAAGTATTAAGAATCTACCAATAGGAACATAATAGAGTTAGATAGTAGACTTACCTGAAGCAGAGTCAAACTTTTTGACCTTACCATCCTTATGATCCTTTAGGTAGATATGATAGCTTCGCACCCAATGCCCCTTCTCTTAGCAATAGAAGCATATAGACTCTTTGGGAATGGTACATGGGACAATCTCAAACTTAGCCTTTCCCTTTCACTTGGAAAGAGAAATCTTTTCTGGACTTCAAATGTTTCCATTGTCAAATTTGCTTTACCAGTGCGCCAAATCATTGCTGATTCGGCAACGATTAGCAAATAGGTAAGATCGAAAAGGGACACGCCGCGACCTGTAATAAAGTAGTCTTTTAAAAAACTGATTATACGACTCGGGAAGTGACTGAAGAACCAAGTCAACAGCCAACTTCCTTGACACGACGAGTCCTAACATTCCCAGCCTGTCAATGTGTGACTTCATCTCCAAGACATGTGCACACACAGACCTTCCATCTTTGTGTTGGCTTGCCAATAGGGCTTGAGTGACCTTGAACTTTTCAAGTCTTTGAACTTGTGGGTTAGGGAGAATTATATGAGGAGGTGGAGGAAGTGAAGCTCCACTACAGCACAAAGAAGGTATTAATCTTTCACCTTAACTGTCTTGTGGAATATCATCTTCATGAGGAAAGATTTTTCCATAAGATTTGGGAAGACCATAGTTGTCTGACCTAGACATCTATAATGGGAGAAATTCAAGTTAGTTTATTTAAGTCCTTAATATAACACACAACATGAAATATTAAAGCTAGGACCCAACACAATATTCTACAATTCAGAAGAGGGATGTTGTAATCCAATTATAAAATATTTGAAGGTAGGTAAATGACAATTTACCAATTTCCACCATGAAAAACAAAATTGATTATTAAGTTTTAAATGAATTGAAATTCCTAGATTCTTTAAGATTCATTAAACTTTTCAATAGCATGTTTAAATCTCGATTGTGCCCTTCAAGTTTGTGATTGGGATGTCGAGGATCACAAACAAGTTGTGAATAACCATGCAAGTTAGCTTGGCACACTTAATGTTACAGATCACCTAATCAATGAGTCGGTTAACCACACACGCTCCATTGATCTATGATTAACATCAAGCTACCTTTTTCCACATACTGTCAGTCCCAGATTAGTGTGTCGGTTAACCATATATGCTCCACTAACGACTTAACAAGGTGCAAAGTGTAATTTCATGGGTTAGCACCAAATTCACATTTTTTCTAAGTAACTAAGATTGGTAATTTATAAGTGTTTAGTTACTTGGTCTTTTCATTATACTTTTAATGAGAATTAATGTCTTATCCTACCCGTTCGACTAACAACCCACCACCAGTCAAGGAAGCAGTTGGTGAGAGTGGACGCCCATTAAATCGCCATTTTATAGGCAGTAACCTTATACCCCCTCCCCTTATAGACCGGCTTCATAAATGAGGCCTACTAACGGTAAGACTGACTTTTTACTTATACATATAATATATTAAACTTTTTAATTTTATATAATATAAGGGTGTATTTTAAACTTTTAGAGTACTTGGTGGTTTAATCTATTAACAAATTATACTCTTAATTTAATTAATCTTAAACCATGCTATTATGGATTTATTAATTCTCTTTTAATTAAACATTTTAATTAATTTAATAAAGTCCATAAGGTGTAATTGAACTATTCAAAGCAACTAGGTTATTACAAATTCAAAATTAAAGCTATTTAATTAATTTTTTTAGTTATGAACCCAAGAGTTAAATCTTTTGAAACCTTTCAATTACAAGAGTTAATGTTTTCATAATTTGAGACTTTTCAAATACCAAAACTTGAGGACAAGTTTTGTAACTCTTGAAAACTTTTTATTTTCATAACTTATGAAAACTTATGAGTTTTATTGTCATTTTAATGGATGAGACTTTTCATGCTCCATAACTTGAGGACAAGTTATGGAAGTCATTACAAAAACCATTTACATCAATTTCAACAAGTAAAACTATCATATAATTCATGACTAATCTAATTAAGCTCATAAGGCAAGATAATTCATATCAACAATATACAAGCAACTTTGTTTATCATATAACTAACAATTAACTTAAAACTTTGACAATTATCTTTTAACTGGAAGAGGATCATCATTACCACATCAGAAAATACATTTTTTTTATGATTACAAAACAATTTGTGGTAATGATCCTTAACCAATTCTTGCCAAAAACCCGAAATTCTACCATCAGAAGCATCAACTCGTCGAGTTCCTGATCATGACTCGTCGAGTTTCCTTTTTACTGAGTTGTCACAATTAGCATTTTTGGCTAGGAAATTTGTATTTAAGTAATCAACTCATATGTAACTAAAGTTCTAAGATGATATTATGTACAAATGTTCTTTCAAAAAGCGAAGCATTGAATCAAAACTCGCTGGTGAAGTCCAAAACCTAATTTAATACATCACACATAGTCAACTATGGGTTTAAAACCCTAAAAATCTCGGTTCAAGTTTATCATGGACTAGGATCCTCTTATTGGGCCTAAGGGACCAATAAACTTTCATTTTGACTATTTTGGGCCAAGGAATGCCATTTGGACCCTAATTATACCCACATTCATGAAACCAAAGTATTTTGGTTCCTGTGCGCCTAGAATGATTCTTCTTATCTCTAATGGGCCATGATGGGCCGTAAATGGTTTTATAAACCCTAATGGGCCGTAAACTATCTTCTTGGGCTTAATTGGGCCGTAAACCCTTTTTGGACCGTAAACCCTCATAATGGTCCAATGGGCCGAGAACCATCGACTTGGACCTCATAATATCGAAACCAAGCAAGTAAGGCCCAAAAATTTTCTTCTTTCTTTTCCTTTCTCCAAAAATCTCGGCCCATATAAATATAAAAAAAAAGATAAGATAGTGATTATTGTGTTGACACCTCACTAATAACCATCAAGTATCAATGTATTATTTAGCATATATCCATGCACCTAGTCTAGAACCCCCCATGCAAAAACCACCTTGCGCTCCCTCTTCTTCTAGTCTCGGTCGAAACCCCCACCTCACCACCATCACTTTTACTTTCAAACTCACCCAATAATTCTCTCTAGAGCTCTCAATAAAACCTTGTCTTTCCTCCTCAAATTTTTGTGAGTTTGTGTGTGTGTTTCAAAGAACTTCATCAAAAATCCATCCATCTTGGTAAGCTACTTTCACTCAAGGAGTTTAACCTCATGTTATGTTAAACTTGTTACTCATTAGGTCTTCAAACCGTGATTTATGCACCATTAAGCTCTTAGAAATTGAAGAACTCATCAAGAGGTAAACTAGGCCGAAATCAACATCATCTCCTCTCATCTCTACATCAAAACCGAATCCAAACCCCAATGTGAGTTCATACCCCTTGTTTTCGGTTTTACTGTGTTTTGGGGGAGGATACAAGTTACTTATGTGATAGATCTATGTATTTGTGCATGTTTATGTGTGTTTTCTAAGTTATATGTTGTGATTATGTGAAGAAACTTCATAAATCTCGAAAACTCTAACAAATTTTGACAATATTTGTAAACTAAAACACTTTATGCAACTTACCATAAAGATGAAAGTGTTAAACATGTTAAGGATGTTGAAAAACTATACAAAATCTTGTAAAGGGACCACTTTATGCAACTTACCATAAAGATGAAAGTGTTTATGATATTCATGGTTTTAAAAGGGCCAAAAGAGTAAATTTTTCACAAAATGGGGTAAATTGGGCCTTCACGGTTTTATGGGCCAAATTTGGAAAAATTATGAATTTTGTGGACTAAATTGTCATTTTAAACAAATTTGAGCCAAAGATGTTGTTTTTCGGTTAAAAAGGATTGAAATTGCCAATTTTATTTAATTACGCCGAAAATGTTGTTTTTAACAAAAGTGGGCTAAAAATGTCATCTTAATTTAAATAAGCCCATAAATATAAACTTTTGGTCTTAAGGGACCTAAAGTGTCAGTTTTATCAAAAAGATGCCTCAATTGTAAATTTTTGGCTTAATGGGCCAAAAATGTCATCATTACAAAAATAGGGCTTTTTATGTCACTTTGGAAAACAATCGAGCTAAAACAAACAATGTAATAACAAACGAACTAAATACACCGATTACATGTTTATTGGGCCTTAGTGGTCAATTTACATGCTTATTGGGGTTGGACTATACATTACATGTTTATTGGGCCTTAGTGGTCCATTTACATGCTTATTAGGCCTGGACTATGCATTACATGTTTGTTGGGCCTTAGTGGTCCATTTACATGCTTATTCGGCCTGGACTATGCATTACATGTTTGTTGGGCCTTAGTGGTCCATTTACATGCTTATTAGGCATGGACTATACATTACATGTTTATTGGGCCTTAGTGGTCCATTTACATGCTTATTGGGCCTGGAAATAACTTACATGTTTAGTGGGCCTTAGTTGCCCTTCTACATCCCTGTTGGGCCTCATACATTCACATACATACTCGTTGGGATTTTCAAACATAAAACGTACACGGAAACATTATACACAACATAACACAATATTCGCGAAAACTCAGTTAAGGATCTACTGAGACATGTCGGTTGACACCTCTCGAGTGTACAATCGTAGCCTGTAGTTATAACCAGTGTCTCTTGGAGGGAGAGCGAGAGTTTGTGTATAGATCTATACATGGTGACACCCCACACCTAAGCTGTTCGCTACAGTTAGACTAGGCCAGTCTAGGGTGGCAAACCTTACCTTCAAAAAGTCGGCGCCTGAAAACCCCATGATAGGCGAATTCATCATAATCAAGTATGGTTATAACGGCTCACATAGAGATTAACGGCATCATAAATTTACGGAATACATATACAGTCTTGACGATACGAAACATACATACACTAATAATCAGTCTTGGGGTTTTGAGACCACGACACTTTTATAAACAGAAAATATCATATTTTCTGGGGAAACATACAGTTAAACAATACCTTCTATTTACAATAGAAAATACAGGATTTTTCCGGATTACATTTATATATATACAATCCAAAAACAGATTACACACGTACATTAATACTTGATTTTGATACATCACTTTCAAGCCATTTTATAGAAAATATCGGATTTTCTGATGTTTTACGAACAATACAAAACTTTTCATTCAAACAAGCTTATGAACTCACCAACATTATATATGTTGACATTTTCAAAATAACTTGTATTCTCAGGAAATCATTAAGCGGAAAGGTTAACAAGAACATGTGGAATTTGTCGTATTTTGTTACCATCATACATTGAATATTTTGGCATGTAATTTATGATACTATACTTGATGTAAACAATGATGGTTGTATTTTGATATGTATGATGACGGTGCTGTCTTGTTTCAATTATATACATTGTGATAATATTACAAGATGAAGTCACCCAAGCCCCCGGACGTTTCCGCCGTCTAGTTCGGGGGTGTGACATGAGTGGACTCGTCGAGTAAGCCAGTGGAGTAGACAAGTTCATCGAGGCCAGAAAATCAATTTTTTCAACTTTGAAAATTAACAAGCATCAAATATAACATAAAATAATCCTAGGATTTGATACCATTGTTGGGTTTTAAGCACTATAACACTCCTATGGTGTACATGCAACCTAAATGCTTTTGATCTATGTTTTCTCTAATTATACATGCAATAAAATTTCCAAAACATGAAGCCTACAACTAGCATACAATTTGGTACATGAATCATAAAATCAAGTTATAAGAATACCTCTTTATTGTATCTTATAGTTCTTAGCCTTTCAAGACCTTACCACCTCAAGTGTGATGCCTCAAATGGTTCACAAACACCATAAAAAGGAAGACATTGAGAGAGAGGGTGTAGCACTCAAAATCATTTTTATGAACTCTTAGAACACTTAGGTCACGATTTTGGCCTAGGGGCAACATTTATATAGTGTAGGATTCCAAGAGTCATGGGTAAACCCTAATCCATACACTTGGGTTATGATCCATATCTCGTGTGGGTTAACTCTTGTGGATACTTACATAAACTTAGCTCAACATGGATCAATAGCCCAAACACTATATATCACTAATTTACATAATCAGTCCCCATTAATTTAATTAGTTAATTTTGATCAAAAAATTAATTCCAAATTAATTATTGATCAATACTAATTAAATAACATGATTCATATTAATATATTATACTTTTTATATATTAATAAACCTCTTTCTCAAATGTCCGTGCTATCAAATTTGTTCTAGTGAAGGCTACCCAAATGGACCATGCTACTCTCGGGTCAAGTACATACCAATTATAGTTATGAGCTTACACACCGAATCCACCAACTACAACAACAGTAACCTCAGAAAGTGCAGCATAGCGATCATTGAATAGCTCAATCATGGCAGTATTGACCATCCCAAACAACTCCAGAGTAGGCTCCCTGATCGCCTCAGCTACTCCTATAGCAATGATCCCATGGATCTCCTCCTCACTCAGGCATGCTCTCCCAGTGTTGCCAGCTCCTAATCCTGAACCTTCAATAGTCTCCATACTAATAATATACCAAGGAAAGATCATACATCACAACACGGTGCTCAACATACCAAGCCTCACTCATATTAGTTCCTTAGCAACCTCAAAATTCCTCCTGAATCTCATACAGATCTTGTGCTTTCAATAGTATGGGCCCATGCTACCTTCCACGTCTATCTATACTTGATTTAGATTCATCCCAATGTCCTAAGTTAATTCACTAGACTATCCCAAGATTTGCTCACACCTACCTCTCCTACGACCTACAACTAACTTCCTAGGCACTCTTCATAAGGTTACCCTCGCTCCCGCACCACTGGTTGCTTTTTTTCATGCTTGTTATACATAATATGTGGTCAGGTAGACTGTCGAATAATCAACTCTGCACTAAATCCACAACCAAACAAGGAATAGGATGTTAGGCCAAGTCGATCATTCTAAGGTTATTTAATCTTGACCATATACAACTAATCAACATACACAAAGCAATCACATAATCAATTAACATATAGCAAGAAACTCCCATGTCCCTGACCCAACCATTTTATTGTAAAGTCTTTTTCAAAAAAATTTGCAAAAAGTCTCGAATCCTAGTTTGAGACTATATTTACACAAGTGTACCTCCAATTCACTCAAACTAGTGCTCTGATAACAACTTGTAACGTCCCATTTTTCACAACCAATTTTTTTTATTTTATTAAAGTAAAACATCCCAATTATAAATCCATTATTAAGAAAATTGTTTATTTGAAATACATTTAGTAAGAATTAGAGTAATATAAGAAACACATAACTCTAAATGTTGTTGATGAGTGAGTACACTCCTGACTTCACCTTCCCACAATCATTGATAAAACCTGAAAACCTAAACAACTAGGTAAGCAGAAAGCTTAGTGAGTTCCCCTAAAAATACCCCATACGATAAACAGACAATCACGCATCGAGTCCAATCAGCCATCAGGCTGGAATACCAAGGGTTGTTGGCATTTCGCCTCAACTCAACAGATCTTCCCGAGCCTTCGTGCCTTCGGCGTACAGCCGGCCCGGACCGAGTATCTTTTCTTACATCACAAAGCAAGACCGCCTCAACCCACTACCACCATATGTCAACATATAAATAATCAAGGATCAATTAGGGACATAATATAGTCAAACAGCAATCATATATCTCACCTCCTACTAGTCCTTACACCGCACACTGTCCCGCTACTAGTTATCCTCCATGAAATACATAACCATAAGTAACCAGAGGTGAGATAGCCACCCGAACAGATGATCCTACTCTAGATCCACAACCAATAAAGGAATAACAAAGAAAGCCTAGATCAAGAGTTATCTCGGGCTATGCTACATGACCACATACATTCCCTACGGTACTCCACTAGATGATAACTAACAAGTATAGATATACATATAGATTTACAGATCACTACCGCATAGCAACATCCTATATACAAGAATACAGATCTAATAGATCACTAGAGCATAGCAACATCCTATATACCAAGATAAAAATCTAACATATCACTACAACATAGCAACATACTAAATACCAACAATCCAAGGAGTACATAATCGTATATTCCCTGAAGTGAGATATACACACACCCAGACAGGTGATCCTACTCTATAGCCACAACCAAACAAGGAAAAAAAAGAAAGCCAAGATCAAGAGTTCTTAGTCTATTCTAATAACTATATACAGTCCCTATGGTATCTACCAAATATAACCAAATTAGTGGGTTGACATTGGTGCCTTCGACCCATGGCACACTGAAGCAAAACTCACCTGAATCGAAGAACTCTGAACACTGTGATACGGTCCCTTTCTCAGCACCGCTTACTCATGGAAATCCACAAACACCAGATTCAGATATAATCTTAATCAATAGCTCAAAATCCTCAAGTTTGACCTGAAGTCAAACTTGATCAAAAAATCAACGATCAAGGGTCAACGAAAGTCAACAGTCAACAAACCCTCACGACTTGACCATTTATGGCTCACGTCGTGAGCCACTATAGGATTAAATAGTCGAGTATCATAGCTTTCACGAGGTGACATGCATCTCCCCACGTCATGAGATCCGTCTGAATGCCATTTTGATCCAAAAACTTCTTAATCCACTAAGCCAATAATCCATCTGTTCCAGGGGGCTTCCTAACACTCTAAGGGTCATAAAAATTGTTGCTCTAAGGTCTTGTATGTCTAATATAGGACTTGAGCTCAAATTATGTCATTCATGAAGAAAAAGGAGATAAATCCTCAATCATGAACTCTAACATCCTCCAAAACTCAAATTCATAACATACAAGCACCAATAGACCCTAAGGACCCATAAAGTTGCTATCTTTATGGAGTCCCAACACTCTAACTCTTAGGTCATGGAGAAAAATGCATAAAACCTTAGCTTGAGCAATAAGGAAACATAAAGTTAGGATTTTGGTTACTCACAATGGTCCATAAGTGTAGCTAACGGTTGCAAATGGGACTCCCAAGCTGAAACTATGCTTTACTGGTCATTTCTTCTGGAAAACCCTAAATCGATCTGATCTGGAAAACCGAGTGTTACAATCGGCTAGCTGGCTAGCTAGTATCATGGTCTGAGACAAATCTCCCTAATTTTCTTATGTTCCAAGCCAGGGGAAGTGGGTCTTGTATCAATGTGTTGTTGTATGTATGTATTAATTTGGATCCTTATGGTTATCCACCAGCTAGCTAGCTAGTATCATGGTCAGACACACTTCTCCCTAATTTTCAAACATTACCATCTGGGGTACCCTTGTATCGATGTAAGGCTGTATGCATCGATTAATTTGGATCCTATATGGTATTAGCCAACCACCTAGCTAGCATCATGGTCCTAAACACTTATCCCTAATTTTCTCATGTTCCAGCTGAGGGAGCCCTTATATCAATGTGCGGTTGTATGTATGGATTAATTTGGATCCTTAGGGCTATTGGCCAGGTAGCTAACTAGTATATATCATTGTTCAAGTCATTTCTCCCTAATTTTCTTATCTACTTTGCCGAGGGCACCCTCGTCTCAATGTGCGGTTGTTTGTGGGTCATATAATTGAGTCCTTGGGGAGGTAGCTTGTATCATGGTCCGAGTCACAACTCCCTAATTTTCTTATGTTTTTATCCAGGTGGTGCCCTTGTATCAATGTACGATTGTATGCATGGGATAACTTGGATCCTTAGGGGTATCAGCCAGCTAGTATCATGGTCTGAGACACTTCTCCCAAATTTTCATATGTTCCCAGCCGGGGGATCCCTTGTATCAACGTGTAGCTATATCCATGGATTAATTTGGATCCTTGGCGGTATCGAACGGTTAGCTAGCTAGTATAATGATCCGAGAAACTTCTCCCTATTTTTCTAATGTTCCCAGCGGGGGGCGCCCTTGTATCAATATGCGGCTGTATGCATCGTTAAATTATATCTTTGGTGGAATCGTCCAGCTAACTAGTAGCATGGTCAGAGAGATTGCTCCCAAATTTTCCTATGTTCTCAGCTGCGAGGAGGGGGCTAGTATCAATGTGCGGTTGAGTGTGTGTCATGTATTTGGATCCTTGATGGGGAGGTAACTTGTATCATGTTCCGAAACACTGCTCCACATTTTCTTCTGTTCCCAGCCGGGTAGGGCACACTTGTATGCGGCTATATGCATGGATTAATTTGAATCCTTGGGGAATCTTCCAGCCAGCTAACTAGTATCACGGTCAGGGACACTTCTCCCTAAGTTTCTTATGTTCCCGGTTGGGGGCGTTGTTGTATCAATTTGTGGTTGTATGCATGGATTAATTTGGATCCTTTGGGGTATCGTCCAGCTAACTAGCTAGTATCATGGTACGAGACACTACTCCTTAATTTTCATATGTTCCCAGCCAAGGGTCGCCCATGTATCAATGTGCAGCTGTATACATGGATTAATTTGGATCCATGGGGGTATCGGCCAACTAGCTATCTAGTATCATGGTCTGAGACACTTCTCCCTAATTTTCATATGTTACCTATCGGATGGTGCCCTGTATCAATGTGCGGTTGCATGCAAGGATTAATTTGGATCCTTGGAGGTATCGGTCAGCTAGCTAGCTACTATCATTGTCCGAGATACTTCTCCCTAATTTTCTTACGTTCCTAGTCGAGGGCGGCCTTGTATCAATGTGCGACTGTTTGCATGGATTAATTTGGATCCTTTGGGGTATCGTCCAGCTAGCAATATCATGGTCTGACACACTTCTCCTTGATTTTCTTATGTTCCCCATCGGGGAGGGGGTGAGGGGTGGGGGTCCTTCTATCAATGTGCGGCTATATGCATGGATTAATATTGATCCTTGGGGGTATCGGCCAGCCAGCTAGCTAGTATCGTTGTCTGAGACACTTGTTCCTAATTTTTCTTATTTTCCCAGCTGGGGGCGCCATTTTATCAACGTGCGGCTATATGCGTGGATTAATTTGGATCCTTAGGGGGTATTGGCCAGCTAGCTAACTATTATATATCATGGTCCGAGATATTGCTCCCTAATTTTCTTATGTTCACAGTCGGGGGGCACCCTGGTTTCAGTTTGTAGCTGTTTGTGAATCATCGAGTTGGGTCCTTGGGGAGGTAGCTTTTATCATGGTCTGAGACACTACTCCCTAATTTTCTTATGTTTTCAGCTAGGGGCGCCCTTGTATCAATGTGCGGCTATATGCACAGATTAATTTGGATCCTTAGGGGTATTGGCCAGCTAGTATCATGGTCCGAGACACATCTCCCTAATTTTCTTATGTTCCTAGCCGGAGGAGCCCTTGTATCAATGCGTGGCTATATGCATGGATTAATTTGGAACCCTGTGGATATCGGCCAACTAATTAGCTAGTATCACGGTCCAAAAGACTTCTCCCTAATTTTCTTTTGTTCCCAGACGAGGGGCGCCCTTGTATTAATGTGTAGTTGTATGCATGGATAAATTTGGATCCTTGGGGGTATCAGCCAGCTAGCTATCAAGCATCATGGTTCGAGACACTTCCCCCTAATTTTATTATGTTCCTATTCGGGGGGCGCCCTTGTATCAATATGCGGTTGTATGCATGGATTAATTTGGTTCCTTGGGGGTATTGGCCAGCTAGCTAGATAATATGATGATTCGAGATACTTCTCCTTATATTTCATATTTTCCTAGTTGGGGGCACCTTGAATTAATGTGCGGTTGTATGCATGGATCAATTTGGATCCTTGGGGGTATCGGCCAACTAGCTAGCTAGTATCATGGTCCAAGTCACTTCTCCCTAATTTTCTTATGTTTCCAGCTGGGGTGCCCTTGTATCAATGTGTGACTCTATGCATTGATTATTTTGATTATTTTGGATCAATGGAGGTATCGGCCAGCTAGCTAGTATCATGGTCCAAGACATTTCTCCCTAATTTTCTTATGTTCTCAGCCGGGGGTCGACCTAGTATTAGTAAGTGACTATCTGCAGGTAATAGATTTGGTTCCTTGCTGGGGAGGTAGCTTGTATCATGGTCTCTGACACTACTCACTATGTTTCTTATGTTCCCAGCTAGGGGCACTCTTGTATCAATGCGTTCTTGTATGCATGGATTAATTTGGATCCATGGGGTATCAGCCAGCTAGCTAGTATATATCATCGTCTGAGACATTGCTCCTTAATTTTCTTATGTTCTCGGCTTGGGGGGCACCATGGTATCAGTGTGTGACTATTTTTGGGTCATGGATTTGGATCCTTGGGTGTATCAAACAACTATATATCTAGCTAGTATCAAGGTCCGACACACTCCTCCCTAATTTTCTTATATTCCCAGTTGGGGGTCGGCACACTCTTGTATCGATGTACGACTATATGCATGGATTAATTTGGATCCTTGGAGGTATTTGTCAGCTAGTATCATGGTCCTTGACACTTCTCCTTAATTTTCTTATGTTCCCAGCTAGGGGGGGGGCTTGTATCAATGTGTGGCAGTATACATGGATTAATTAGATGTAACGTAGTGGAAATTCAAAACATTTTTCATTTTAAATTCATAAAAACATATGTCATATTGTTCAACACCAATTATTCATTTAACAAAGTTCTCAAAATCATCACATAAAATCTAGGATCCACAGTAGCTCTTCCTAAAACATAATGTGTGTGTACAATCATGTCGGTGCCTTCCCGCGGTCCTCTAAAGTACCTGAAACACATATCACATAAACGGTAAGCACGCATGCTTAGTGAGCTCTCCAAAATACCACATACATACAACTAGCCACTCGAGGCTATAGCTCTACGAGACCTTCTGGTCAATGTGTCTCAGGGGCCTTCCTGTCCCACAATCTGAGTATACCTTCCGGTCCTACTCTGTCGACCTTCGGGTCCATACCATATTGACCTTCTGGTCCATACACTGTTGACCTTACGGTCCATACATTGTTGACCTTCTGGTCCACACACTGTTGACCTTCCGGTCCATACCCTGTTGACCTTCCGGTCCATATCATACTAACCTTCCGGTCCATACCATGCTACTCATAACATACATAACATATACATATTGCATAGAAACATATATCACATACTCGTCATAGCACATAAGACCTTCTGGTCACACATAATTACCACTCTAGGTAAGGTATAATGAGAAGACTTACCTCGTATGATGTCGAGTAACTCACGTGCTCGATATCCCCGAACTCGAAACAATGACCTAGCCCCCGCCTAATCACATAAAGAAATTATCTCAAATCAATAACGGCTCTCAAGTCTAGACTAATCCCTTCCTATGTTCTCTCAGAAGGCTAAAAGACCATTTTACCCCTCTAATGGTCCAAAAGTCCACATGTTGACCAAACCTTAAAAGTGAACGAAAGTCAACTGTAGGGAGGTACGCTGCGCGTACCAGCTCTATATGCGGAGCGTAATTCGTGGTCATCCAGAATCAGGGAACTCGACCCCCTCTGCGACGCGTACTGGGATTACACCCAGCGTAAGTCCCAGTTTCATACTTTCGTGATTTTTGGTCGGAATAGATTAAGACATAAGCTCATATCTCAGATCCAAGCACTCTGCTGTCTCTTAAGCCATAAAGTCGAAACCTTTGAGCCTTTGCATGGCTATAAAGGTCACCAATCACTTCAAACACATATCCTCTTTCCCCATTAAGCCCTAATCTCATGCATGACTTAATCTTAACATCCAACATTGGATTTTTATGGATTTATAACACAAAATACACTTAAATGGGGTAGATCAAGGTCCATGGAGTTCCTTTTCTCAAAAAGTCTCCACCTTTGGGACTTAAACCCTAAAAATGCTCCTATATGATGTTCATAACAAAAGAGTGGTAAAGTTTGAAGCTTTTTACCTTTGTGAGAAGCTCCGCACTCAGTTTAGCTTAGATCTAGAAGCTTGGACTCCAATCTTTCCTCTTCAAGGTCTTCTCTTCTTCTTCACAAGCACACAATGACACTTTCAAGCTCAAATACACACACACAAGTTTAGAACGAAAGTTTAGCTCTTTTAGGGTTTCACTCTCTGGAAATGGTGGCTGGGATGGAGGCCATAGCATTCCTTTTATAGTGCTCATGTCTCATTTAGGGTTTCATGTCTGAGCCCAGTACGCCCAACGTACACTATCATATGCCCAACGTATTGGGTAGTATCAGCATCAAGAGCATGCTCATGAGTACGTGCATCATACTCTTCAGTACGCCCAGCGTACCCATTTGCTACAATTTCCTTCCATGGGCTAGTTTTGACAACTTGGAAAAGAAGAGGGATTAAATAGTTATACCTGACTTTCAGGATGTTACAATTCTCCCCCACTAGAATTAGACTTCTCCCTCGAAGTCTCATGCCATAAATAACTCCGGATGCTGCTCCCGCATTTCCGATTCCAACTCCCAAGTCAGCTCGAACCCTCTCCGATGTTGCCACTAGACCTGAACCAGAGGCACCTCCTTGTTCCTCAGAACCTTGATCTTCCTATCCAGTCTCGCGATCGGTCTCTCAATGTAATTCAGGCTCGCATCCATCCGAATATTCTCTAGCAGCACTACTGCCTTCTCATCGGCTATACACTTCCTTAACTGGGATACGTGGAAAGTATCATGGATTCGGCTCAACTCCGCAGGTAGCTCTAAACGGTATGCTACCTTGCCCACTCTAGCGGTCACCCTGAAGGACCAATGAATCGCGGGCCCAGATTTCCCTTCTTCCTGAATCGGATCACTCCTTTCCAAGGAGATACCTTCAGGAGTACAAAGTCTCCAACCTAGAACTCGAGCTCGGATCACTGCCTATCCGCATAACTCTTCTGGCGGCTCTGGGCTGTCAGTAACCTGTCTGACCTGTTGAATCTGCTCTATCATCTTAAGCACTGTCTCAATGTTACCCATCATTCGTTTCCCTACCTCTCCCCAACAGATGGGGGTCCAACACCTCCTCCCATATAAAAGCTAAATAGGGGGCATACCAATACTCGAATGGTGGTTGTTGTTGTAAGAAAACTCAGCCAAGGGTAGGTATGTATCCCAACATCTACCAAAGCATGTCCTCAAGTTTCTATATCGTCCACTCACTCTGCATGTCCGTCTGTGGGTGATAAGCAGTACTGAAGTGCAATCTCGTACCCAACTCCTCATGAAAATTCTTCCAGAACCTGGAAGTGAAACATACACACAATCGAGATCGGCACTCGATGCCAAGACACCACCTCTCTCACATACGTCTCTGCCAGTCTCTCTGCAGAAGAGCTCTCACTAATAGCAAGGAAGTGAGCGTTCTTCGTCATCTGATCCACAATCACCCAAATTGCGTCAACACCCATTGCGTTTCTCAGCAATTTGGTGATAAAATCCATAGAAATATGTTCCCACTTCCACTGGGGAACCTCTAGTGGCTACAACTTGCCATGCGGACGCTGGTGCTCGGCCATAATCTGGCGATAGGTCAAGCACCTCTCAACTACCCATGCAACATCCATCTTCATACAGGGCCACCAGTAATCTCTCTTCAGATCCAAATACATCTTAGTGGCCTCGGGATGGATCGAGAATCTCGATCTGTGCGCCTCCTCCATCAGTGTGCTACGTGCCCCGTCCATAAACGGCACCCACATCCGACTGTGAAAGGTCATAAGCCCTTGGCTATCAGCAACAAACTCAGACACTTGTCCAATCACCCGCTCCCTCTTGTGGTTCTCCGGTCTAACAGCCTATGAATGGGCCTCTCTGATGGTGTCCAATATCGGAGTCATCACCGTCATCCTCATGCATATATCTATAATCAGGGAACTCTCCGCCCTGCGACTCAGGGCATTGGCTACAACATTAGCCTTGCCCGGATGGTACAAGATCTCACAGTCGTAATCCTTTACCACATCCAACCATCTCCTCTGGCACATATTCAGGTTGGGCTGATCCATCAGATACTTCAAACTCTTATGGTCCGTGTATATGGTACACCGAACCCCATACAAATAATGGCGCCATATCTTGAGGGCGAATACAACTGTCCCCAACTCTAAACCATCGGTGGGGTACCTCGTCTCGTGAGGCTTCAGCTACCTCGATGCGTATGCTCTCACGTGCCCACTCTACATGAGCACCACACCCAACCCTGATATAGACGCATCGCAGTAAACCACAAAATCCTCCATTCCCTTGGGAAGGGCTAACACCGGGGCTTCGCACAGTCTCTGCCGAATAGTCTCAAACGAGGCCTGCTGCTCTGGACCCCAAGTAAAAGCAACGCCCTTTCGGGTCAATCTAGTGAGGGGAACGACAATCTTGGAGAAGTCTCTAATAAATATCTGATAGTAGCCGGCCAACCCCAGAAAACTCCTGATCTCAGTGGAGGATCTCGGCACCTCCCAACTCACAACAGCCTCAATCTTGGCCGGATCGACCAATATCCCATTCTGATTAACGAGATGTCCCAAGAACTAGACCTCTCGTAACTAGAAATCACAATTGGAGAATTTGGCATAAAGCCTCTCCGATCTCAATACTCCAAGAATATCCCTCAGATGCTCCTCATGTTTCTCTCTGGATCTCGAATACACTAGAATATCGTCGATGAACACAATCACCGATCGATCCAACATCGGCCTGCATACTCGGTTCATGAGATCCATGAACGTTGCTGATGCATTGGTGAGCCCAATAGGCATCACCACGAACTCGTAATGCCCATAACGAGTCCTAAACGCCATCTTCTTGATATCCTCTTCCCGCACCCTCATCTGGTGATATCCAGACCTCAGGTCTATCTTGGAGAACCAAAAAGCTCCCTGCAACTAATCGAACAGATCGTCGATCCTCGGTAGTGGATAACGGTTCTTAACCGTCAACTTGTTCAACTCCCGGTAATCAATGCATATCTGGTGTGAACCATCCTTTTTCTTGACAAACAGGATTGGCGCTCCCCACGGCGAGCTACTCGGTCGGATGAATCCCTTCCCCAACAACTCCTGAAGCTGCGAGGATAACTCTTGCATCTCCGGTGGCGCAAGGCGATAGAGTGCCTTGGCAATAGGCACCGCCCCCAGAACCAAATCGATGCGAAACTCCACCTGCCTCTCAGGAGGCACGCCCGGCAACTCCTCGGGGAAAACATCCGGAAACACTCGCACTATCGGAACCTCACCGACAGAAGTCGGCCTCTCTGTGGTAACTCGTGTATCCATCACATAGGCTACAAATCCTCTACAGCGCTGTTGTAGACTCTGTCTCGCTCTGGCAGCTAAGCAAAATGTTGACCCTGATCGGGTACCCTTTCCATACACTGTAAGTACTCCCCCATTAGGGTCTCGTATGGTCACCAAGTGACGCTCGCAGTCGATAACAGCTCCGAATCGACTCAACCAGTCCATGCCCACAATGACACAGACATCGCCCATCGCAATCGGTACCAAATCTATCGAGAAATCAACACCGAAAATCTCGAGTACACATCCTCGAATCACATCAGTAGCAAAAACTGCTCGCTCGTCAGCTATAGAAACTCGCAAAGGTCGACTCAACGCCTCTCTTCGAATAATGATGTGCTGACTAAACCCTAATCACATGAAAGATCGACTCGCACCCGAGTCAAATAACACGAAAGCAGGTACAGAATTCACAAGGAAAGTACCTATGCATACCATAATATAAGCACAATATCTCGAACTCAATATAAGCATAAGAATACATACCAGCCACAACATCAGGTACTGTGCGGACCTCCTCTGTTGTCATCTGGAAGGCTCTCCCTCGTTCCTTTAGTGCCTCGGTCTTCGCTGGCCGACCCTCAGTAGCTCGTGCAGCAGCAGGGGCAGATCCCTGTAATAGCTAGGGGCACTCAGCCCTCCGGTGGCCAGTCTGGTTGCAATGAAAGCAAACCATGAATCCCTTGGGGCAATCCTTGGCTATATGCCCCTCCTTGGCACATTTGTAGTAAGCACCTGCTCGACAAACTTCATCATGTCCCTTACTGCACTTCCCACAAGTGCGACCCTTCTGGCCTCCAGATCTCGTATTGGCGGGATTTGCCCGCTTGGCTGTCAGCTGAGACTGCACTGACCGCCTATCCCTCCTCTGAGACTCGGCCTCCTCCTTGGCCTGAGTCTCTAGCTCAATCTCCCTCTTCTGAGCATTTTCCTAGAGCTCGGAAAATGTTCGGTACGTCGAGTTCGCCACGAACTCCCGAATGTCTCTCCTCAGTATGCTCAAATATCGACTCATGCGTGCCTGCTCAGTAGACACGTGCTTAGGGCAAAACAACGCCCTCTCATGAAACATCCGCGTGATCACCGTCACAGACTCCGTCCCCTGCTTGAGGGACAAGAACTCACAGGCCAAATGTTCCCTCTCCACCGGGGTAACATACTCGTCCCTGAACATAGTGGTGAACCTCTCACAGGTCACCGCAGTAAGCTCTGCAGGAGTAAAATCTGTTGTCACAAACTTCCACCAGTCCTTTGCTCCCAAGCTAAGCTGGTTTAGCGCGAACCATACTCTCAAATGTTCTGGACAAGAACAGGTGTAGAAGCATCCCTCAATGTCGGAGTTCTACCTCATCGCGACTATCGGATCCTAAGTCCCGTCAAACTCTGGTGGCTTCGTGTTGCTGAACTCTCGGTACAGCAACGGGTCATCCCCCTGTGGCCTTGCGGCAGTGACAGCTGTAGTGGCTGCAGCAGCAGCCACCTCATTCAAAGTAGCATATCACTTGTCTAATGTCTCAATCAGCATGGTCTTGATAGTACCACTGGTACCACTGCCTCCTGGGTTGTGGTGCGTTCCCACCATGATGCCTCCGAAATATGAGATAAACTAATCAGAGACTCGACCGAGATTACTCACACTCGATCAACCGTTCCTACTTGTTCCTTAGCACCCTAACGATTCTTACTTGGGATGTTTACCAATCCGGTGTTTCTAGTAGTACGGACCCTATACTACCTTCTACACCACATCAGTATTCACCCCAAGTCCTCCTCCTAGGATTCCAGATCACAAGTACACTACAGCTTATCACACACAGGCCACTTTCCAATAGACCTCTCGTAAGCTCCTCTCTGCAACCTACTCACTCTCGTAGTAACTTATAGTAGCAGTAACTCCTAGGCTAAGGCATCACAAATCAGGCCACTCTAGTCCTAGATATGAATACCTAGACTACTCTCTAGCATGCATAACATATCACATAATATCTCATAACATATAACGTAAGGGTATTTTGGGAAATCACCGTTCGGGTGCTGGCTGATTGTACACACTGCTCCTTTCCGCTTTCTTGAAAATCTTTTACTTATCTTAGAAAATCTTTTTTTTTTGAAAACTTTCCTCAAATCCTCAGTTTGAGTTCAGATATGCCCGAAGGTGTATCTGAATCCCTCATACCAAGGATCTGATACCAACTTGTAGCATAGTGTAAATTCAAAACAATTTTTCATTTTTAATTCATAAAAACATATGTCATATTGTTCAAAACCAATTATTCATTTAACAAAGTTCTCAAAATCATCACATAAAATCTAGGATCCACAGTAGCTCTTCCTAAAACATAATGTGTGTGTACAATCATGTCGGTGCCTTCCCGCGGTCCTCTAAAGTACCTGAAACACATATCACATAAACGGTAAGCACGCATGCTTAGTGAGCTCTCCAAAATACCACATACATACAACTAGCCACTCGAGGCTATAGCTCTACGAGACCTTCTGGTCAATGTGTCTCAGGGGCCTTCCTGTCCCACAATCTGAGTATACCTTCCGGTCCTACTCTGTCGACCTTCGGGTCCATACCATATTGACCTTCTGGTCCATACACTGTTGACCTTACGGTCCATACATTGTTGACCTTCTGGTCCACACACTGTTGACCTTCCGGTCCATACCCTGTTGACCTTCCGGTCCATATCATACTAACCTTCCGGTCCATACCATGCTACTCATAACATACATAACATATACATATTGCATAGAAACATATATCACATACTCGTCATAGCACATAAGACCTTCTGGTCACACATAATTACCACTCTAGGTAAGGTATAATGAGAAGACTTACCTCGTATGATGTCGAGTAACTCACGTGCTCGATATCCCCGAACTCGAAACAATGACCTAGCCCCCGCCTAATCACATAAAGAAATTATCTCAAATCAATAACGGCTCTCAAGTCTAGACTAATCCCTTCCTATGTTCTCTCAGAAGGCTAAAAGACCATTTTACCCCTCTAATGGTCCAAAAGTCCACATGTTGACCAAACCTTAAAAGTGAACGAAAGTCAACTGTAGGGAGGTACGCTGCGCGTACCAGCTCTATATGCGGAGCGTAATTCGTGGTCATCCAGAATCAGGGAACTCGACCCCCTCTGCGACGCGTACTGGGATTACACCCAGCGTAAGTCCCAGTTTCATACTTTCGTGATTTTTGGTCGGAATAGATTAAGACATAAGCTCATATCTCAGATCCAAGCACTCTGCTGTCTCTTAAGCCATAAAGTCGAAACCTTTGAGCCTTTGCATGGCTATAAAGGTCACCAATCACTTCAAACACATATCCTCTTTCCCCATTAAGCCCTAATCTCATGCATGACTTAATCTTAACGTCCAAGATTGGATTTTTATGGATTTATAACACAAAATACACTTAAATGGGGTAGATCAAGGTCCATGGAGTTCCTTTTCTCAAAAAGTCTCCACCTTTGGGCCTTAAACCCTAAAAATGCTCCTATATGATGTTCATAACAAAAGAGTGGTAAAGTTTGAAGCTTTTTACCTTTGTGAGAAGCTCCGCACTCAGTTTAGCTTAGATCTAGAAGCTTGGACTCCAATCTTTCCTCTTCAAGGTCTTCTCTTCTTCTTCACAAGCACACAATGACACTTTCAAGCTCAAATACACACACAAGTTTAGAACGAAAGTTTAGCTCTTTTAGGGTTTCACTCTCTAGAAATGGTGGCTGGGATGGAGGCCATAGCATTCCTTTTATAGTTCTCATGTCTCATTTTGGGTTTCATGTCTGAGCCCAGTACGCCCAGCGTACTGGGCAGTATCAGCATCAAGAGCACGCTTATGAGTACGCGCAGCGTACTCTTTAGTACGCCCAGCATACCCATTTGCTACAATTTCCTTCGATCGGCTAGTTTTGACAACTTAAAAAAGAAGAGGGATTAAATAGTTGTACCTGACTTTCAGGATGTTACATTAGGATCCTTGGGGGTATAGGCGTACTAGCTACCTAGTATCATGGTCGGTGACATTGCTTCCTAGTTTTCTAATGTTCTCAGTCGGGGGTGTGTTGGTATCAGTGTGCGAGTGTTTGTGGGTCATGGATTAGGATCCTTGGGGGCATTGGCTAACTATATATCTAGCTAGTATCATGGTGTGAGACACTGCTCCTTAATTTTCTTATGTTTCCAGTTGGGGTTGGGGGCACCCTGGTATCAGTGTGTGGTTGTTTGTGGGTCATGGATTTGGATCCATGCGGGTACATATCGGACATATATCACGCTAGTTAGTGTCATGGTCTTATACATGAATCCCTAATTTTCTTATGTTCTTAATCAAGGGTACTTGGTATTAAAGTGTTGTAGCTCAAACTAAAAGATAATGAAGTTTAAGAATATTCTCTTTTATGTTTTTTATTTATCTATTTAATTTTGTAACCGTGTGAACATAGATGTTTTATTTTGCTATTTAATTATTTCGATTTATATATGGAAAAAATAGTACATATCGGCCATATATCACGCAAGTTAGTGTCATGGTCTGAGACATGAATGCCTAATTTTCTTATGTTCATAATCAGCGGTAACCTTGTATTATTGTGCGGTAGCTCAAATTAAAATAAGAGATAGTGAAATTTAAGAATATTGTTTTTTATTTTTTTATGGGTTAATGTCATAAAAACCATCAAGTTTTTAGGGTTTTGTCGGTTTTGTCTAAAGTTGAATTTTATGTTTGTTTTTACCCAAACATTTTCGAAAAAATGTTCGATTTTACCCTTTTACCGGTGATAACAGGTTTTCGAATGTTACCATTATATTAAATTCGCAAAAAAACCCTTAAGTTTACCATTTTTTGCATTTTTACCCTTAAGTTTATATTTTTTTTTTTACACTTTTACCCTAAGTATATTTTTTTCACAATATACATATTAATATGATTTTTCTGCTTGAATACGTATAATATGAAAAAAAAAATACATAGGGTAAAAGTGTAAAAAAAAATTATAAACTTAAGGGTAAAAACGTAAAAAAGAATTGTAAACTTAATGGTTTTTTTGAGAAGTTAATATAATTGTAACCTGTTATCACCAGTAAAAGGTTAAAACTGAACACTTTTTGGAAAATGTTAGGGTAAAAACGGACATAAAATTCAACTTTGGGCAAAACCGACAAAACCCTAAAAACTTAAGGGTTTTTATGACATTAGCCCTTTTTTTATTTATCTGTTTAATTTAATTTTGTAACCATGTAAATATAGATGTTTTATTTTGTTATTTAATTATTTCGATTTATATATGGAAAAAATAGTGAAGTTGTTTAAGAAAAATCTTTTTTTTTGGCATGATCTATTTAAGGTACTCATGGCAGGTCAAATTAAAAGTTTTAAAAAGTCGTAGTATTTCCAGTGTTTTAAAAACCGGTTTGAACCGGCCGGTCGAACCGGTTGGACCGAGAATCGGAGGAGGGAGCGGTTCAACTATCACCGGTTTTATATTGATTTCTGAACCGGATTGAACCAGCCGGTTTTTAGAAAAACCCGGTTTAGCCGGTCAAAATAAACCGGTTGAACTGGTTAAACCAAATAAAAACAATGAAAAAGAATCATTTACATAATAAACTTTGGTGATTTTTTTCAAATCTATTTATTTTTCTCTAAATAAAAACCTATGACAAATATTATAAAGTTTTTTTATGTGTTTATATTCATCTAAAACTATATTTTGTTTCGGTAGTATATTTTATTTTTCATTTTAACCTATATGGATTAATGTAAAACACTAAAACTTATGGTTATCTGTTATTTTAATGTATTTGGATTCATCTACAATTTATTTTTATATGTATTTTTAATGTTTGAACTTATAAACATCAAATTCATGATTTATATATGTATATATGTTTAGGAAAATAGAAAAAAATTAAAAACATGAAAAATATAGAAAACGGTTCACCCGGCGGTCGAACCGGTTAAACCGGTTGGACCGGGAACCGGTCACCATACCGGTTTTTAAAACATTGAGTATTTCTTTTCACTGAAATGGAACACCCCCAAACATGCTTTTGTGGTCAGATATGCATTAAATGAATGACAGAAAACGTAAAAGACAGAAATACCCTCACATATGGAGAAAAAAATATAAACAAGGTTAATTTCGTATTTTCAATATGTAGGTGATATTTCATTTTTCCTTTTTCAACAATCCACTACAAATATAAATGTTTTTGACTTTTATATCCTCATTGTCTTTTCATATCTTCAATTAATAGGAGGGATACAAAAGTCAACTCACATATTTGATGTAGATTACATAACAAGTAAAGTAGAAACATGATGAACCTATTGAATGCAACCCAATTTCTTTTTTAGGACTGTTAATCAACATATGGAAATGGTTGACAGTTGTAACATTGAAATTCCTATTGTACATAGTCGCATGAAACTCCACTCCATTTCGATTACACCATTTTTATCATGCTGAATACAAAGTTTAAATCAATATATAAGTTAAATATCATGACAACTCCAAAATAAAAATAAAAATCTAAAATTAACTTTAAAAAATGTCAAAGTTGTTATTAGAAAGTTTTACATGATTACTGAGAGTCAACGAATAAGAACTTTTAAATTGGTACGTTAAAAAAAACTATTGAACTTAAACCATATTACTTAAGTGACCTCTTATAAAATAGTATACAACTAACACACTTACAAACATAAAATAATATTTTATTGTGAATTGTATTTATGGTGATTAATTTAATATCCTAAAGACTAATTAAACAATGATATCAACTCATAAGACTTTTTTAATTAAGTTATAACCTCAATGATAATTTGGTGATAAGATTCATCACCACATACAATAATATTACTGTTTTAATTAATTAAATGTAGAAATAGATAGAGACAAAAAATATCATTGGGTATGGTCATTTGTGGTGGTGACCACATTTCACTAGAAGATCATGAGGTGGTTTTCACATTCCACCACATTGGCACATCAACCATATTTGTGGTCACTGTCATGTTTCATTTACGAAATATTTATATACTTATTTATAATGATAATCTTAATTTAAAATATTTCATATTAAAGTATAATATGATGTGGCATTATGGAAAATTTTAGATAATTAATGATCAATAAGTTAAATTACTAAAATAATCTAGTAAAAAAGTTTAACCATTGTAAGTGTCGTAGAGTTCAAAATTATGACAACAATTTCCTAAAAAAGGTTGATTCTTGTTTCGTGCAAAATCTAGCTTGGACGATATACTACATAATGAAAAGACAAATTTGCCCTTGAGAGATTGGTACATGTTGAATTGTTGAAATGGATAAGTTAGAGTAATTTAGTGTTTTCAATACCCCAACCGGGTAGTTCTAACTTCATGGTCATCGGTAATTAATGACTTATAATCATTTCATTTATTAGTCATGTTAACTTTCTTCCCCAAGAAATTGTTCATCTTATTCAAAGGAACGTTACATAAAAAAAACCTCTTGAAGTTCTTAATCTTCGTATTACAATCATCCAAAAAAAATGTTGGTTTACATTCGACGTCAGCACCGAAGAGCATTAATCCACCTTCCAAGAGAATTATGGTCTGAGATTCTAGCACGTGTAGGATCAACTTGTCTAGTTGATCTTGCTAACTCCCAACTTGCGTAAGTTTTATCTACATTCAATGGTGTAATCGAGATTACTCGCATGAATCATTACCAAAAACATCCATTTGCAATTATGATTGTTTTATTATGTAGTTATATGGTTTTCCGATATACAACATCTGATGATGTTGTGTGTCAACGTGTTTCACTGGAGATTTTGCAAAAAAAATCATGGACAGAAAGTGTAAATATTCAATTCTTTAACACATTCGTGCATATATGTTTGGAGATTTGAAATCCGGAAGTCATATTTTGGGATGGAATGGTACGATCATGTAACACCCCAAGTTCAGAAGTGCAAGTCCAGGGTTCTTGGTGTAATTAAGGAAGATCGACTCGGCGAGTCTATGGATAAACTCGGCGAGTCGAGTCGCGATTTGGTCATGTGCTAAGTGACTGACTCGGCGAGTCGGCGGCTAGACTCGGCGAGTCAGTGCTGGAATGAGAAACCCTAAATCCTGGGGTTTGCACCCTATATAAGGAACCTTAAGTCCCACCCCAGCCTCTTTAGCACTCCCTTTGACGTCCAGAAACTTTACCCATCGATTTCAAACCCTAATTTGAGAGTGAGGGGGATTTAAGTGTGTTTTGGAGCTTGGAGAAGAAGGATACTTGAAGCAAGAGTTGGTGGGATCATAGAGGAGCGAAGTGGATCTGATTTCCTTGCGTGTTGGCATCAAATTAAAGGTAAAAAGATGTTGCCTTGACATTGTTGTGTTTAGATGGTTCATGAATGAAGTTTTAGGGCCAAATTGTCATAGATGAGCCTCTTTTCGAGTATTGGGTTCAGATCTGTGGTTGCTACTACAGATCTAGACTGGTCCTGACTCATGAATCTGGAAAGTGATAACTTTGGGGTTTGATTGAGAGTGTCCTTGCCTTAAACCTTCACTTTAGCTTGAGTAGAGCTTGTTGAGCCTTGCATGCACGTAAAGTTGGAAACTTTATGTGTGGATCTGACCCTAGGAGTCCAGATCTATGAATTGGAAGCAATCGTTTGGATTGTGATCGTCTGAATGAAGGTATTACGTATGGACTCGGCGAGTCTGGGAGATGACTCGACGAATCGGACTAGAGATTTGGCATGAATCGCGTAGTAACTCGGAAAGTCACATGGGTGTACTCGACGACTTGGATGAAGATAGGCAGGTACTCGACGAGTTGGAAGAACAACTCGGCGAGTCTGTTGAAGATTGCCTTGGGCTCGGCGAGTCTGTTCTTGCACTCGGCGAGCCTGGTCGAGGAGTCCTAACCTTTTCTGGTTAAGTCGTGAATCGGTGAGTCGAAGGATGACTCGGTGAGTTGAGCATGAAGGGACTCAGAGTTTGTTGGACTCGGCGAGTCTTGGGGCGACTCGGCGAGCTGAGTCGTGATATGAGAGTTTTGAGTATGGGAACTCGACGAGTCAACGGGTTGACTCGGCGAGTAGGGTCAACCAGGAAGGTTGACTTTGACTGAGGACTTGGACTTTGACCAAGGGTTGACCAATTGACTTCCAGGGGTAAGTTGGTAATTATTGGTATTTATTGTTTTGGTTTTTGGTAATGATCAGTGGCGGAGTTCGTGCTGGTGGTCGGAGTAGCGTGATCTTATTTTTTAGTCGGCAGTTACAGGTGAGTTGTCCTCACTATACTGACAGGGTCTACGGCACCAAGGCCGGCCCTCTATCGGATGGAAATCCGGGTATTGTTGTTATGTTATTGCTTTGCTATGTTTGCATCCTGGTAGTTAGGATGGTATACATTAGGGACCTGGTTAAGGTCGGTATCCTGATAGTTAGGATGGTATATGTGTGATCGGAAGGTCTTATGTGCTAATAGAGTATGACATATATGCTGATAGATGTTATGAGAGTTGTATGTGTTAAGTTACGTTATGAGCAGTATGTTAATCACCGGAAGGTCATCATGTTATATGTGGTTATATGATGAAGGTCTTATGTGCTAATAGAGTATGAGATATATGCTGATAGATGTTATGAGAGTTGTAGGTGTTAAGTTACGTTATGAGCAGTATGTTATGGACCGGAAGGTCATCATGTTATATGTGGTTATATGATATGTATGTGCTATGTATGTCATGTATGATAAGGATCGGGAGGTTAATATGATATGGACCGGAAGGTCAACAGAGTATCGACCAGAAGGTCAATAGAGTATGGATCGGAAGGTCAACAAAGATATGGGATGGAAATCCCCTGAGACATTCGGATCGGAAGATCCCATGGAGTTATGGCCTGGAAGGGCGTATGTGCTGTTATGGCCTGTAAAGGCGTATGTGTTGTATGTAGTATTTTGGGGGTAATTCACTAAGCTTTCAGGCTTACAGTTGTGGTTTAATATTTCAGGTACTTCAAGAGACCATGGCAAGGCAAAGGCGTGATCGTACCGCTCCTCGTGTTTATGTTTTATGATATGGATCTGGGAAAAATACTCTGATAATAAAAGTATTGAAAACCTTTTTTTAATGAATTAATGAAAGTGGGTTGTTTTTGAAAAGATTAAATTGGTTTGAATTTTTACGGTGTTACAAGTTGGTATCAGAGCCTTGGTTTGAGTGAATTGGAGGAACATTCGTGTGAATCTAGTCTCAAATCAAGGAGAGTTTTCAAAATAGAATTTAAAATGGTTTTCAAAAATGAATAAAGGAGGACGCGGAGGTACGATCAGCCGGAGCCAGTAAGCAGCCCCCAAAATACCATACAAAGTTATTTGATTATGTGATATGTTAGAACAGCATGCTAGTACTAGGCTTGGGATCTTCAGGAATTGCATGATAGAATTGCCTGATTTCATGATGCCTGCTAGCCTAGGGTTCCTGCTATGAGAGGTAGTTATCAGTTCCTCTAGAGGTGAGGATGGAGTTCTTGCCATGTATGTGTTTATCGTTAGGGTGTTGTGGTAATACTTGATATAAATATGGATAGGTGTGGAAAGTAGTATGGGCCCGTACTACTGAAAGCACAGGACCCATACGCATATTGTCACACCCCCAAACCAAGGATGGCGGAAACGTCCGAGGGTGGAGGACTTCATGTGTAGTATCATAACAACAATGGTAATAGTGATGAAAGTAAACACAACCAACATATATATAATTGAAAGAGTTACATCATTGTATGAATTACATGTTTCAAAATCAATTACAATATGTTGACAAAATATGATAAGTTTGACGCCTCAACGTCCCATCCTCAAAAGTACTTTGTTACCTGTTTAGCGATTTCCTAAGAATACAAATAGTTTGAAAAAGTGTCAACACAATGGTTGGTGAGTTCATAAGTTTTTGTATATAATTATGAAATAGCTTGTCTCGTAATTGTATAGCAGTTCTAGAAAAATCCGATATTTTCCTTAAAATGAATGTTGTAGTCTTGTACCCAAAGACTGAAACGTATGAGTAATCTTCCTTATTTACAGAAGTTAACGTGAGTTTATTTCGATATAAACGCGTATGATATTAGTGAAATTCTCGTAAATTCTTAAGTTTGTTAATACTTTCCGTGAGTTATTATAACCATACTTGACATAGACGGCCTCGTAATGCGACGTTCTTCAGGCGTCGCCGTTAAATGACACTTGTCACCACAGACCTGCCGGTCTAGCTGTTGCAAGCAGCTCTGGTGTGGGTTTGTCAAACCCAATATAGATCTATACACAACTATCACGTTCTCCCTACAAGAGACTCTGGTTACAATTTACAGGACTTTTCGACTTTGTTACTTTGGAAGTAACCCGAAGGGAATGACTCACAATTTATTCATTAACAGATTTACGTGAACTAAACTGAAAACCTTTGGTAAATAAGTTTGAGAAGTAAATGATACATAAACTATACCAATTATAGTTTATCCAAAACGTTTGTAATGTATAAGAATTCTTTTTTGAATGCTTTAATGCTATGAATCCATAAACTATGCTCATTATAGTTTAATATACGTGTTCTAAATAAATGAATAATCTTATCATGAATGACTATATTTCAGTTTATGATGATGAACTAACAAGGTAACACATTCAATATTTAGAACTTATCGTTATACACTTTGCTCAACATAATACAAAGTGTTATGAAGGTTATAAGCTGTTAACAAATTTTCAACCTTTCTACACTGTTTTTGAAAAATCATAGAAAAATCATACGAAATTGAAAACTAGATCCGTAAATTCTGAGAGTTCCCAAAATGTGTCTAGTTTACTCATAATTTTTATCATGATTTTTAATGACCTCCAACTTGGGTGAAAAAGTCCATAATCACAGACTGGTCCGGATTGGTGTTTAAAATGATAGGCAGTTTTGTAAAAATCACCATAAATTGTAGAAAAATCGTATGGAGATGTGCAAGTAGTCATTTTAAAGCTAAGAACTGGAACTACTTACACCTAAAACAGTGTTTCAAACAAAAATGTTTAAGTTGTCCAAAACAGTCCGTGAATGGAGTCCAACTTTTCTGATGAAAGCTGTTAGAAAAATTTAGTTATGTTCTTGGTGTTTGAACTTGTATTCCCCCCCCCCCCCCCCCCTAAAAACTTGAGAAAACATAAAAATATAGGGGTATGAACTCACCTTGAGTGATTTCAGTAGATAAGTGTTGAAGAAGAGAAGTGTTCAACCCAAGAACACTTGAAGAATCCCTTGAAGATTCGAAGTTCTAACACAAATATAATGGAGTTTGTGTAAGATATCCATGATTTGAGTGGAAATAATTGAGATAATCATAAAGAGAATGGATTATGCTTACCAAATGTGGAGGAAAAACTCAAGATCAGCCCTGGAAATCTCGAATTTCTAGAGAGAGAAAGAGAGAGAGAGAAAAGAGTTTGTTCTTCTTGTGAAATGAGAGCAAATGAGAGAAGTGAGGAGAGAGGATGAATATTCAGCTCTCAAAAACGTGGGAAAGAGTGATGATTGAGTGGAAAGGACATTGATGTGACCTAGGTAAGGTGGGGAGGTGTGGCTGGTCATACAGTGGGTGTGGAAGTGGTTGCTTGTGTCATAAAATAAAGCAAAGTCAACACTCCACCTCTTTGTACTTTACCCACTTGCTTTTATTATTTAAATAAAGATTTTTATGAAAATATGATTAAATTGTGAATATTTAGGGTTTATTATGTTAAAATATGATTTTGGGTGAAAATCCCGCGTTAAAATAATTAAAAACGGGCCTTAAACGCAAAACTACGCAAAAACCGGGAGAAAATGAGTTCCCAGCGAGACCTCTCGGTCCTAGGCCGAGGCTCGGTTCATGCTGAGGATTGTAGCCGGAAACGAACAGAGGGAAACGAAGGGGTGAGGAGCTCGGTCCGAAGTCAGAAGCGAGGGCTCGGTCCTCGGTCCTCAGAAGGGAAGGTTCGGCAAGCCATCAGAAGGGAGGGTTCGGTTAGTCATCAGAAGAGAAGATGTCAAAACCGAAAGGTGCCGAACGTTCGGGTTCGGTTGAGCAGCCTTCGGCTCAGAAGGGTTCGGTTCCTAAGAGGGGTTTCGGTTCCTAAGAGGGGTTCGGTTTCGGTTCCTAAGAGGGGTTTCGGTTCCTAAGAGGGGTTTCGGTTCCTTAGGTTCGTTTTTCGCGTAGACTTCCGTTTTTGGGCTGTTTTCGCCAAATTCGAGGGTCGGGATGCCCCGAGTGATTATAGAAAGTTGGGAGAGATTTCGAGAGAGATTTGAGAGAGATTCCACATACTCAGAGAGATTTGGGAGAGATTTGACATTCTTGGAGAGATTTCACATACAAAGAGATATTTGGGAGAGATTTCATATTCTTAGAGAGATTTGGGAGAGATTTGACATACTTGGAGAGATTTCACATACAGAGAGATATTTGGGAGAGATTTCACATACTTAGAGAGATTTGGGAGAGATTTGACATACTCGGAGAGATTTCACATACAAAGAGATATTTGGGAGAGATTTCACATACTTAGAGAGATTTAGGAGAGATTTGACATACTTGGAGAGATTTCACATACAAAGAGATATTTGGGAGAGACTTCACATACTTAGAGAGATTTGGGAGAGATTTGACATTCTTGGAGAGATTTCACATACAGAGAGATATTTGGGAGAGATTTCACTTTCTTAGAGAGATTCTCGATAAGAAGAGATAGAGTGAAAACGATTGAGAGCGGTTTCGTGTGTGATGAATGTGAGTGTCCGGCTTCGAAATGCAAGGTCCGTAAACCCCGTTATGCCATGTTTTAGGATCTTACACACTCCCTATGAGTATGCAACATTGTTTTATTGTTCTTGTTTATTGTTTAGCACTAAAGTTAAAGAAATTTAAACACACGAACTTTCCAAGTGATGTTTTCTCATTAAGATAGTGAGTTATACAGAAATTACATAATACAAACCCTATTATACAAGGTTTTAATTGAGTTGACCGGTTTGACTCGTTGACCTTGCACGGCTTAGACTTGACCCGAATTTGACTATTGTCACACATATCAAGAAAGTCACAACCCCTAGGGTCGGGTTAGGAGTTGGTTCCTAGGTTGTTGTGGAAGCATCTGATTTTATGACGGTGTATTTCCAGTATGGTGGTTTCAAGGCGTGTCGGGGGTGGATCCAGGTTAGGATCGGGATCAGGAGAGGACGGTCAGGGTGGATCAACGCCACCTGAGGTCATTGGTCAGATGAGTATGGATGAGTTGGATGCCAGGATTCGTGAGATCCTGCATGATGAGATTGCTGCTATGTTCAAGGCGGAGATGCCGGAGATGTTTGGGTCGATCAAGACCGCCATGATTGAGTACTTTTATGAGCGTTATGCAGCTCTTGTAGAGGCGGGTGCCGCGGCAGCTACAGCGGTTGTATCAGCGGCAGGGGGAGTAACCGGTCGAGGTTTTTAGTATCGGGACTTTGATAATACGAAGCCTCCTAATTTTGATGGAGTTCAGGATCCGATCATTGCTATGAGGTGGTTGTCGGACGTGGTGGGTTGTTTCTTCACGTGTTCATGGCTTGCGGATCAGAGGGTGAGGTGTGCTCTGAACCTTTTAAGGCTCGGGGCAAAGGATTGGTGGAGGTTGACTACGGGATCGTATTCTGATGCGCAGCGGGATGCGGTTACATGGGAGCAGTTCTGGAAGATGTTCACTACCCGTTATGTTCCACGGGTTGAAAGGGAGAGGTTGGCTCATGAATTCTTGGAACTGCAGCAGGATTCGGAGTCAGTGACGGAGATCACCAGGATGTTCACTGAGAGGGCGATGTTTTGCCCTGAGTTTGTTTCGAAGCAGCATCAGATGTTCTTATATCTAAGTATGATAAAAAGGGATATCAGGCAGTTTGTGTCTACGCAGTGGTGCGAGACCTTACTGGAGTTGCAGGCGGGCGCTCTGCGGCGTGAGTTGGAGATTGAGTTACAGTTGAAAGAGCAGAGGCGGGCCCCGGTGCAGTCGCAGCCGGCGCCGAAACGGTCCAAGACCGTTGATTCCAGGTTGGACAGTCAGAGCAGCCGTACTTGTAAGAAGTGCGGGAAGGGTCATACCGGGGTTTGTAGGTATGGTGGTGCATGCCGCAAGTGTGGAAGAATGGGGCATTATGCGAGGGATTGCCGTCAGTCAGCCCCGGTTCAGGACAAGAGGATTTGTTATCAGTGCCATTAGGTTGGCCACATGAGGGCCAACTGTCCACAGCGAGTTTCCAGGCCAGTGCAGGTTCCAGCACCGGCCACTTTGAGGACTACTGGCGGGGTCCAGGGTGGAGCGGAGCCTCCTAATGGGTTTTGAGCATTCTAACACTTCCTAAGTGTACATGCAACCCTAATAAACCTTGGATCTATGTTTGTCTAAGATACATGCAAATAATTATTTTTCCAAGGTTCATATCCTATCTAGCATGGCATGGGGAACTTGAATCAACTAAAGCTAGGAGAATTACTTACCTTGTAGTTGTAGTTGATTGCTTGGAGTTTTAGAGCCTAGCACCAATAATGTGGATGCCTCAAATGGAAATCACAAATCACCACAAACTTGAAACTTTGAGAGAATAGTAATAACCTTTCTTAAAATCGGCCCTCTTACTTTACTCACCACAACTAGTGTCATTTCAAGAACCAAAGCCTCCTTTATATAGTGTGGTGGATTAGGGTTACATCCATGTAAACCCTAATACCCATGTCTTTTCATTTCCATGAGATCCATGGGTTAAAGCTCCATGGAGTATCCATGGACTTTCCATGAAAGCCTAGCCCATTCCAAATAAGCATTAGCCCACACTATATAAATACAAGAGCACATATTTAATTAGTCATACTTTTGATCTCTAAATTAATTCTAGATTAATTATAGATCAATACTAATTAAATAATATGATTTTATATTAATATATTAGAACTTATAATATATTAATCAATCATAACTTATACTATTCTCAAAAGATTATCCATAAAGTGTTCGGGTGAAGTGCAACCCAAATGGACCATGCCGGGTCGGGTCAAGTACATACCAAATATAGTTATGGACTTAGACACTATATCCAACAGGACGCTCTCAACAAACTAGCCTCAACTTCCTTTCATCACCTAAACAAAGAAAGTGTTTTTCGAAGTACTCCCAAAGAGAAGCATTTATAACCAAAAGGTTAATATAATCTCGAGTAACCTAAAATGGACCAAACCATACATCGATTACTTGCGCCACGGTGTACTCCCAAACGACTCAACATAAGCAAGAAAAGTCAAGGTCAGGGCGTCACATTTCGTAATTAGAGTGAAACATCCCAAAAATATGACCCAAAAATTTCATTTTCAAATCATTATTAAAATCATAAACCATCCAAAGCCATAATTAAAATCACAAATCATGTAGCATAAAACATCATAGTATTTGTCTCAAATCAAAATCTCATAATAAAACATCAGAGTAAACTCCCAGGCTGTGACTGTGGTGTGTGCCATGCGATCATCCCGAGCCTTTCCCTTTGCTAGTGGAAGTACCTGAAAACAAAACTAAAAATTGTAAGCACGAAGCTTAGTGATCTCCCCCAAACTACCACATACCATACAATAACACATATAAAACATACTGGGCCTTACCCACTACATCGGGCCCCGCCCGACATCGGACCAGAGTCCGGAATGCCTTGGCCCCGCCCTCTGCATCGGGCCCCACCCGGCATCGCTTCTAATCCTAGAAGGAACAGATAAACTTCGACTCATATGTTGCTCTACTACTTGTTGAATTACACACAAAAGCATGGTTTATAACATCGAGTTACCAATGCATTTTCGTGCAATCAATGCATAACCAACTCATAGGCAACAAATCATATCTCTATGTTTGAAGACTTATATGATATTACCGTCTCACGATCACTTGAGATAAATTCCATGAAGTGATACAAGTGAGCGTGGGTTGAATCCAATACTCATAACTTATGAGCACTCATGAGTGTTGTAGCCCCACTTTGTCTAACATCTTAGACCTCTACAAGCCAACCCATGACAGTCTTGATTCATATCTACTTCCAACATATGACCGACTGTGGAGAGCTTGAATAATATGATATAAACCATAACATAATTATTCTGGAAGTCAAAACATGCAAAAAGAAATAATAGTAAACGATTGACAAGAGATAACAACACTTTACTCATAAATAACAACTTTTATTTATCATCAAATGTCAATTACATTTTACATATTTCAAGATTATCTAACTAATAAAACTAATATCATCCTTCAGCCCTATGCTCCGAGCATGCTAGAAATGCTTAACCCGAGTCAGTCCCTTCGTGAGGGGATCTGCTAGATTCTCATCCGATGATACCCTCTTTTCCACGAGGATTCCATCTTCTATTCGATGTCTGATGAAGTGATATTTTTTTGTCAATGTGTCTGGATCTCCCATGATCTCTTGGTTCCTTGGCTAAGGTAACCGCACTATTGCTGTCACAGAAAATCTCCATTGGCTCCTTTATAGCTGGTACAACTCCAAGGTCTCCGATGAAGTTCTTTAGCCATATAGCCTCCTTTGCAGCCTCGCTTGCTGCTATATACTCTGATTCACAAGTGGAATCAGCCACTGTCTCCTGCTTGGAACTTTTCCAAGTAATTGCCCCTCCGTTTAGAGTAAAGACCCAGCCCGACTGAGAGCGGAAATTATCCCTGTCAGTCTGAAAGCTAGCATCACTGTACCCTACAACTCTCAAGTCATCACTCCCACCAAGGGTAAGGACCTAGTCCTTAGTCCTTCGCAGGTACTTGAGGATATTCTTTACCGCAGTCCAGTGTGCCTTGCCAGGGTTCCCCTGATACCTGCTAACCATGCTCAAAGCAAAGGCTACATCAAGTCGAGTACACGTCATCGCATACATGATCGATCCTACAGCTAAAGCATAAGGTAGTCGACTCATTTTTGCTATCTCAGCCTCTGTACAAGGGCTTTGTGTCTTACTCAATCTGGTGTTACTCTGAATGGGTAACTCACCTTTCTTGGAGTTATACATGTTGAATCTTTTCAACACTTTGTCCACATAGGTGCTTTGACTAAGTCCAATTAGTCTTTTACTCGTGTTTCTCAAAATCCTTATCCCTAGGATATAGGCAGCTTCACCAAGGTCCTTCATAGCGAAACACTTCCCAAGCCAGTACTTTACTTCCTGCAGAGTTGGGATGTCATTTCCTATGAGTAGTATGTCATCCACATACAGTACCAAAAAAACTGACTATGCTCCCACTAGCCTTGATATAGACACAAGATTCATCTTCACTTCTTGAAAAGCCAAATTCTTTGACTTTCTCATCAAAGCAAAGATTCCATCTGCGAGGTGCCTGTTTCAATCCATAAATGGATTTCTTGAGTTTACACACTTTATTGGGGTACTCTGTACTGACAAAACCTTCTGGCAGAACCATGTAAACATCTTCAGCCAATTTTCCATTAAGGAAAGCGGTTTTGACATCCATTTGCCATATTTCATAGTCATGAAATGCGGCAATGGCTAACAGGACCCTAATAGATTTAATCTTGGCCACTGGTGAAAAGGTCTCATCATAATCAACTCTCGGAGTTTGAGAATAACCCTTTGCAACCAGTCGTGCCTTATAAGTGTGTACATTACCATCCATGTCGGTCTTCTTCTTGAAGATCCATTTGCACTCGACTATCTTACGATCAGGTACATTGTCAACCAAGTTCCAAACTTGATTGTCATACATGGACTGTATCTCGCTATCCATAGCCTCTTTTCATTTAAAAGCCTTAGGGCCTGCCATGGCTTCCGTGTAGCTATTAGGCCCATCTATATTTACCAGTGTGTTATCACCGATAAGTGTCACACCTTCTGCGGTAATATGGAAACCATAATAATGCTCAGGTGCATTCCTAACTCTGGTGGAATGCCTCAGAGGTACAGATTCTTCAGTTGTCTCAACAGGAGTTTCCTCCTTAGGTTGAGGGCTAGGGTTTGAGGTTCCTTCATCACTTGACTCTTGAAGTTCCTCAAGGTCAATTTGCCTCCCACTGTCTCCTTGACTCATGAATTCTCTCTGTCAAAAGAATCCTCTTCTTGCTACAAAGACCACATTATCACTGGGTCTGTAGAAGATGTAGCCAAAGGATTTCTGTGGATAGCCGATGAAAATACACCTTTCGCTCCGCAGTTCGAGCTTATCGTGAGTCTCGCGTCTCACGAAAGCCTCACAACCCCAAATATTGATGTGGTCTAGATTGGGAACTTTTCTAGTCCACGTCTCGTGAGGTGTTTTGGAAACCTTCTTTGTAGGGACTAGACTAAGGATATGGGCAGCAGTTTCTAAGGCATACCCCCAAAATGAGATTGGTAGCGAAGCTCGACTCATCATGGAACGAACCACGTCCAACAAGGTCCAATTGTGCCTCTCAGCTACACCATTCAACTGTGGTGTCCTAGGAGGTGTCAATTGTGAGATAATCCCACATTCCTTAAGATAGTCAAGGAACTCAGTACTAAGATACTCACCATCACGATCGGATCGAAGCATCTTAATGTTCCTGCCCAACTGATTCTCCACTTCTTGCTTAAACTCTTTGAATTTCTCAAAGGTTTCTGACTTATGCTTGATTAAGTAAACATATCCCTGTCTACTAAAATCATCAGTGAAAGTCACATAGAACCGATTAGCATCTCTTATGGCGGTTCTGAAGGGTCCACACACATCCGTGTGTATGAGGTCCAACAAACCTTCACCCCTAGCACAAGTGCCAATAAAAGGTGACTTTGTCATTTTACCAAGCAAACAAGATTCACAACTATCATTTGACTTTAGGTCAAATGACTCCAAGACTCCATCCTTTTGGAGTTGGACTATGCGTTTGTTGCTTACATGTCGAAGACAACAATGCCATAAAGATGCTTTATCTAAGCTAGTGGAAGAGTCAATATACAATACATTATTTCCTAGATTATCTACAACAGGTACAGTTTCATACACGCCATCACAAGGTAATGCTTTAAAATAATGAACATTATTAAAGAAAGCATCAATACTACCATTATTATTATCAAAATAAAAGGTAAAACCTTGTTTTTACAATGCATGAAAGGAAATAACATTTCTTGCCATTTCTGGCGAATAATAACACTTATTCAAATCTAATGTAAACCCACTATTTAGCACTAAGGAATAAACTCCTATCTTGGTGACAGGTGAAGCTTTCCTATTTCCCATGATCAAGTTTATCTTTCCCTGATCCACATTCTCACTTCTTCTTAGTCCCTGCAAATCACAACATATGTGGATACCACAACCTATGTCAAGGACCCAAGATTTAGAATGAGGTGAGTTATTAGACAATATAGTGTATATACCAGCATGGTTGGGTTTTACTTTCCCATACTTCACATTTTGCTGGTACTTTGGGTAGTTTCGCTTCCAGTGTGACTTTTCATGACAATAGAAGCATTCAGCCTCATTAGGGTTAGCAGAAGGAGTGACAAAACCTTTCTTGGTTTTGCTTGAAGAGGAGCCTTCAAGGGTCTTACCCTTGGTACCCTTAGAAGGGTTCTTTCTCTTCTTCCCTTTGCCATGCCCGATTGCCAAGACATTGGCCGCAGTTGGAGTAGGAGTAGGAGTAGTAACAACCGACTTACCCTTTAGACCACTTTCCGCGGTCTTCAAGAGTCTCTGAAGTTTACTGAGGGTGACTTCTTCCTTGTTCATGTGATATGTCATGCGGAATTGATCATAACACGATGGTAAGGAGTGAAAAATGATGTCTATTGCTAACTCCTCGGAGAAGTTCACATTCAGCTTCAGTAAACAGTCCACATACCTTTGCATTTTCTGCATGTGGCCCATGATGGGTTCACCATCCTTCATTCGGGTTGTTATCATGGAGGAGATTATTTCATATCGCTCTTGACGAGCACTTTGCTGGTAACGGTCCATCAAATCCTGGTGCATCTCAAAAGGATAATAGTCCTCATAGGACTTTTGGAGCTCGGCTGTCATGGTGGCCATCATGATGCATGCTACTTTTGAAGCATCCCTTTCATGTACCTCATATTCAGCAAGCTCTTCAGGAGTAGCAGTTGGCTCGGGTACCTTTAGCTCCTTTTCGAGAACATATTCTTTGTTCTCATACCGAGTGACCATCCTGATGTTCCTGATCCAATCAGTAAAGTTGGATCCATCGAAGATGACTCTCCCACAAAGATTCATGAAAGAGAAAGAGCTAGAAGGGTTAGAGCCAGAAGCGTTGTTATTGGAAGACATCTGAAAAGAAGAGGGAATAGATTAGATTAGATTTAGAGATAGTCCTTAATAAAACACCCAAATGTAGTATTAAGGCTAGGACCCAACAAATATTTTATAACTTAGAAGAGGGATGCCGTAATCTAAGCTATAAGATATTTGAAGGTAGGTGAATGACGATTCACCAATTTCCACCATGAAAAAACGAAATTTTAGTTAGGTTTTAATTAGTTTAGAAACTCCTAGATTCTTTAAGATTCATTGAACTTTCTTCAATGGCATGTTTCAATCTCGAGTGTGCCCTTCAAGTTTTGTGACTGGGATGCCGAGGATCACAAAACAAGGTGTGAAGTAACCATGCAAATTACATGGTACCCTTAATGTATTACCCCTCAATCGATGTGCCGGTTAACCACACACGCTCCATCGATACTATGATAAACATTAAGTCACCCTTTACCTACCTTGTTAAGTTCAAGTTAGTGTGTCGGTTAACCACACACGCTCCACTAACGACTTAAACAAAGTGTAAAGTGTAATTTCATGGATTAGCACCTTATTCACATTTTCCTAAAATAACTAAGATTGGGAATTCAATAAAGTTTAGTTACTTTAGTATTATCATTATACTTTTAATGAGAATTTATAAGTCCTTCTCCTACCCGTTCGGCTAACGACCCTCCACCAGTCAAGCAAGCGGTGGGTGAGAGTGGACACCTATTAAGTTGCCATTTATAGGCAACAACCTTATACCCACCTTATAGACCGGCTTCGTGAATGAGGCGTACTAGCTGTAAGACGACTTTGATCTTATACATATATATTATTATTAACTTATAATATTATAAGTATAAGGGTTGAATTTTAACTTTTAAAATTCTAAGGGTTGGAACTAAAGTTTTAATATGACTTTACTTGTTCCAAAACTTGAGGGCAAGTTTTGTAAACTTTCAAAACTTTTCATTTCTTATAACTTATGAAGTTAATTGAGTATTAAAATGAAGACCATTCATTTTTCTAACTCTTGTGTTCTTTTAATGGATTTAATTCAAGTGTGACTCTTGGTTTTCCATAACTTGAGGACAAGTTATGGACTCCATTAAAACACATTATGACCAAGAATTAAACTACCAAGTAGGTTACAAGTAATTCCTATGATCATCTAAATTCATAAGATCAAGAACATGAATATCCATATCAAAGTTTCAAGACCATATGAACACATATAATCATGAAAATTTGATATTAGCCATTGTAAATGGATTAGAAAAAACATTGCACCATCTAAAACAAGTTTAATAACACCAAAACAGTTTAGGGTAATGTTTCTAGTCCATTTCCAGCAGCAAAAGTCGAAAATCTGCATTCTGAGGCTCCTACTCATCGAGTGCACGAACCTACTCGGCGAGTAGGATGAAGATACACATGAACTAGGCGAGTCCCCCCCCCCATGGACTCGGCGCGTTCATCAGGAAGATTGCACAAAAGTGACTTTTTCAACAATTTTGCATCAAGTATCAAACAAACAAGCCTAGGCTCTGATACCACTGATGGGTTTTGAGCATTCTAACACTTCCTAAATGTACATGCAACCCTAATAAACCTTGGATCTATGTTTGTTTAAGATACATGCAAATAATTATTTTTCCAAGGTTCATATCCTATCTAGCATGGCATGGGGAACTTGAATCAAATAAAGCTAGTAGAATTACTTACCTTGTAGTTGCAGTTGATTGCTTGGAGTTTTAGAGCCTAGCACCAATAGTGTGGATGCCTCAAATGGAAATCACAAATCACCACAAACTTGGAACTTTGAGAGAATAGTCACAGCTATCTTGAAATCGGCCCTCTTGCTTTACTCACCTCAACTAGTGTGATTTCAAGAACCAAAGCCTTCTTTATCTAGTGTGGTGGATTATGGTTACATCTATGTAAACCCTAATACCCATGTCTCTTCATTTCCATGAGATCCATGGGTTAAAGCTCCATGGAGTATCCATGGACTTTCCATGCAAGCCTAGCCCATTCCAAATAAGCATTAGCCCACACTATATAAATATAAGAGCCCATATTTAATTAGTAATACTTTTGATCTCTAAATTAATTCTAGATTAATTATAGATCAATACTAATTAAATAATATGATCTTATATTAATATATTAGAACTTATAATATATTAATAAATCATAACTTATACTATTCTCCAAAGATTATCCATAAATTGTTCGGGTGAAGTGCAACCCAAATGGACCATGCTGGGTCGGGTCAACTACATACTAAATATAGTTATGGACTTAGACATTATATCCAACACCTCCGAGGGCTCAGGGGCGTGTTTTTCAGCTCACAACAGAGGGCTCAGGGCAGAGCCAAATGCGGTTGCGGGTATGTTTTCGTTTCATTGCTGTCTGGCTATCTGGTTATTTTATGGTGTTGCATTTTATTTGCCGTTCTGCTTGTTTCATGGGTTGGTTGAAAATAATAGTGGTCAAGAGTGTATGTGTTCAGCATCCAAGGGATTGATGGTCAGAAATTGGTTGTATGGCCTTGATGTCAGGTATAGCATTTGCAATTTGAGGAGTGTTCAGCTGAGAATCAAACTCCCTTAGAGTTCGAGATGTGCGATGACGGGATGTGATTTCGCAAAGGTTGCCCGTTTTAGAGGAAATCAGTTCATGGATAAGGGGAATATGTTGAGTGACGTTGTTTAAGTGATGCCAGTTGGGCCACCGGTGGTTGGAAGTCAGTGCTCTAAGTGGGGAGAATTGGAAAATTCTCAGGAGGATCGATAAGCGTTAGAGTTTGATTAGCTGTTTCGGATCCAACACTGTTTTAACCGGCCAAGAGTGTGGGCTGCTATGAGTAAGTGACAGATCGATGGGGCGAAGTACAGACCAAGGATTCTGGGTAGGGTGATTGGTTGTTGTGGAGCCTAGGATTAGGTCGGGATCTGGGTATATGGAATGGAGTTGGAGTTCGAAACCCCTAGAGGGCTAGAATAGTATATATGGGAGAGATTCTCAGGAGGAACGGCTCGGGATGATGTTTGGACAGTTTGAGCGGACCGGGGAGACAGAAGGCCGGAAGGCGTATCAGTCAGGCCGGAAGGCACACCGGTTAGGCCGGAAGGCGTACCAGTCAGGCCAAAGGCCTGTTAAGGCGTTCCAGTCATGCTGGAGACTCCGTATGCGTTAGTGGATCTGTATGCGGGGAATGGGTGATTATGTCGTCATGCAATAGCAAACAATAGGTCTGACCCCGGGTATTGATCATGTTAGTGAAAGGTGGGGTATGGACTTCGATAGTCCTTGTGATCAGATTCAGAGTTTATGTGATGCATAAAATAGCGATTACTCTATAAGGGATAGTGTAGAGTGGAGTGTGAGCACCGTGGCACTTGTCTAAAGTGGCAAGGTTGGCAAGTAGATTTCCTTGGATATGGAGAAAGGAAAGGTAGGTAACTCTGGGAGGGAGTGTTGGATCACGGAAGTGAAAGCAGTAGTGAGAATGGATGATTGAGAGTATTTCAATTATGGTTGTTCAGCACTGGGATTGTACCAGTGGTATGGAAACACATCTGGGTTGGGTGTCTGATGAGGTTGCGGAAGGATTTTCGGTAGTGTAGAACCAGAGGAGTTCGGAAGGGATGCAAGGAGGGAGCCTTGGATTTTCTGTACGGTTGTAATTAGGAGGTGATGTATGTAGTAATAATTCATCCCAGGGATGTCTGGAGGTATCGTCAGCGTGTCGGGATTTCCACCCCGAGGATGTTAGAGCAGGTTCAACATGCGTATGTGATTGCAGGGGAGAGCTCATGGGAGTTGCTCGGGAGCTGAAGGATGTACCATCCTGTCAGCTCGGAAAGAAACAAGTTGGATTCGGAAAGGAAAGTGGGATAAGTCCCTAAAGTGAATTCGATAAAGGATATGCCAGTCGAGGAAGGGGGTAGCAGCCTGGTACCGGGTCAGGACCCGGTGGTCCAGGGGGATGTCTAGCTTCGTAAGGGTCAAGTGATTGTTGTGTTTTGGAGTGATGAAAGTATCATCGGGTGATATTTGGTTAATAAGGGTCGTTACCAGATAAAGAAGCCGGTGGCCAGCTAGAATCAGCTGTCGTAACTCTGGAAGGAAAGGGTTGGAGTTTATAGAGGCTGATAGTAGTGTTCGGAGGAACCTGGGTCGTTTGACACCAGGAGGTGCATTGTGGGAGTATTATATGGAATTATGTGTTGCAGCAGGCTTCGAGGACGAACCCTAATTTAAGTGGGGGAGAATTGTAACACCCTAAGTTCAGAAGTACAAGTTCAGGGTTCTTGGTGTAATTAAGGAAGATCGACTTGGCGAGTCTATCGATAAACTCGGCGAGTCGAGTCGCGATTTAATCATGTGCTAAGTGACTGACTCGGCGAGTCGGCGGCTAGACTCGGCGAGTCAGTACTGGAATGAGAAACCCTAATTCCTGGGGTTTGCACCCTATATAAGGAACCTTAAGTCCCACCCCAGCCTCTTTAGCACTCCCTTTGACGTCCAGAAACTTTACCCAACGATTTCAAACCCTAATTTGAGAGTGAGGGGGATTTAAGTGTGTTTTGGAGCTTGGAGAAGAAGGATACTTGAAGCAAGAGTTGGTGGGATCATAGAGGAGCGAAGTGGATCTGATTTCCTTGCGTGTTGGCATCAGATTAAAGGTAAAAAGATGTTGCCTTGACTTTGTTGTGCTTAGATGGTTCATGAATGAAGTTTTAGGGCCAAATTGTCATATATGAGCCTCTTTTCGAGTATTGGGTTCAGATCTGTGGTTGCTACTACAGATCTAGACTGGTTCTGACTCAAGAATCTGGAAAGTGATAACTTTGGGGTTTGATTGAGAGTGTCCTTGCCTTAAACCTTCACATTAGCTTGAGTAGAGCTTGTTGAGCCTTGGATGCACGTAAAGTTGGAAACTTTATATGTGGATCTGACCCTAGGAGTCCAGATCTATGAATTGGAAGCAATGGTTTGGATTATGATCGTCTGAATGAAGGTATTACGTATGGACTCGGCGAGTCTGGGAGATTACTCGACGAGTCGGACTAGAGATTTGGCATGAATCGCGTAGTAACTCGGAAAGTCACATGGGTGTACTCGACGACTTGTATGAAGATAGGCAGGTACTCGACGAGTTGGAAGAACAACTCGGCGAGTCTGTTGAAGATTGCCTTGGGCTCGGCGAGTCTGTTCTTGCACTCGGCGAGTCTGGTCGAGGAGTCCTAACCTTTTCTGGTTAAGTCGTGAATCGGTGAGTCGAAGGATGACTCGGTGAGTTGAGCATGAAGGGACTCAGAGTTTGTTGGACTCGGCGAGTCTTGGGGCGACTCGGCGAGTTGAGTCGTGATATGAGAGTTTTGAGTATGGGAACTCGACGAGTCAACGGGTTGACTCGGTGAGTAGGGTCAACCAGGAAGGTTGACTTTGACTGAGGACTTGGACTTTGACCAAGTGTTGACCAATTGACTTCCAGGGGTAAGTTGGTAACTATTGGTATTTATTGTTTTGGTTTTTGGTAATGATCAGTGGCGGAGTTCGTGCTGGTGGTCGGAGCAGCGTGATCTTATTTTTCAGTCGGCAGTTAAAGGTGAGTTGTCCTCACTATACTAACAGGGTCTACGGCACCAAGGTCGGCCCTTTATCGGATGGAAATTCGGGTATTATTGTTATGTTATTGCTTTGCTATGTTTGCATCCTGGTAGTTAGGATGGTATACATTAGGGACCTGGTTAAGGTCGGTATCCTGATAGTTAGGATGGTATATGTGTGACCGGAAGGTCTTATGTGCTAATAGAGTATGAGATATATGCTGATAGATGTTATGAGAGCTGTATGTGTTAAGTTACATTATGAGCTGTATGTTAATGATCGGAAGGTCATCATGTTATATGCGATTATATGATGAAGGTCTTATGTGCTAATAGAGTATGAGATATATGCTGATAGATGTTATGAGAGTTGTATGTGTTAAGTTACGTTATGAGCAGTATGTTATAGACCGGAAGGTCATCATGTTATATGTGGTTATATGATATGTATGTGCTATGTATGTCATGTATGATAAGGACCGGAAGGTTAATATGATATGGACCGGAAGGTCAACAGAGTATGGACCGGAAGGTCAACAGAGATATGGGATGGAAATCCCCTGAGACATTCGGATCGGAAGATCCCATGGAGTCATGGCGTGGAAGGGAGTATGTGTTGTTATGGCCTATAAAGGCGTATGTGATGTATGTAGTGTTTTGGGGGTAATTCACTAAGCTTCCGGGCTTACATTTGTGGTTTAATGTTTCAGGTACTTCAGGAGACCGTGGCAAGGCAAAGGCGTGATCGTACCGCTCCTCGTGTTTATGTTTTATGATATGGATCTGGGAAAAATACTCTGATAATAAAAGTATTGAAAACCTTTTTGTAATGAATTAATCAAAGTGGGTTGTTTTTGAAAAGTTTAAATTGGTTTGAATTTTTACGGTGTTACAGATCAAACATACACATTAATATATATATATATATATATATATATATATATATATATAGTGTTTTAATTGATAACTTGATTTACAGTTTTCTAAATCCCAATGTATTACTCTCTTAACAGCGACAATATTTCACTTTGGGAGTATTAGGTTTTGGATTCGACTGCTTGGAGTTTGCATCCCTAAGGGGAAATCTATAGGCCACTTTTATTGTATTGATGATTTCATTGCGACAACATTTCCATCCAAAGAACAAGGTTTAGAACTTTTGAATGGAAATCATTGGTCTAACTTTCTTTCTTGTAGAAGAAATTTTTTTACTTGGTTTGGTAAAAGCTTAGTCAATTTTAGATTCCAAGATTATTTTAGAATTGTTTTTGATTTCCCAACAATAGGCCATAATTTTGGTTGTTTAAGAAATATGGATTTATGTTTTAAGATATTGTATTGTTGAACTTTATAAAGCATAAATTGTTGTGTAAGAAGGAAAAGTGTTGTATACAAATCACTTTCCATCATAATTTATTATTAGTTTATAAAAATAGTTACCAGACTGTTTAAATATCATTTAACAAGTAATTAACCGCCATCATCATTACCCCTAATAAATTAAAGTTGTTCTTTCATCCCCCATACACAAACGATTATTTTCAAAAACCATGGTTATTGCAAAAGTTTGTGTTTTAAGATCTTTCATCTTCCCCATAAACATTAGGTATGTTTCTTCCAATCTTTCTTGAAATTACTATGTATTTACCATGTTTCTTGAAATACTGTTCCCCTGTTTCCTCTTAAACATTGTGATAAAAAAAAACCCATGATTTTGCATCTTTGCAAAGAAATAGGATCGATATCTCGTATATGATGATACAATACCTTTGATGATCTTCCTAACAACGTCTTAGTTAATATTATGGAAAAATACGCAACATCATCTGCGAAAGACTTATGTATTGAAATACATTGGTAATTTTCACACACCCCTTACATATACTTGTATATGTAGCATTAACATTACCGAAATCAACTTCATTTTTTCTTATTAACTTTAAATTTTAACTTCATTGGTTGTAAAAGTATGAATGAAGCGGGAAAGGAAGACGATTTCCATAAATGTGCCTTCCTTGATTTGATTCCTTTATGTATGGTTTTTGAACCAACACAAAAAGCCTTTATTGAGAAGTGTGCAGAAAAAGAAAACCATGAGGCCTCATACCGAAAAGGAGTGGTACGTATGAATTTTGATCATCAATTTTCAGAAACTTATACTTTTTGATGATTTGTTACTGATACTGACGTTAATGTTAATAATGTTAATGTTAATTATAGACTGGGTACTTCTACAATGGTAATTTCAAAGTTAGAATTAAGTTGCTAAGTACTGCTACAACAGAATATCATTAGGAAGAAACTTATGTTCTTGGGATTATATACATCTCCAAAGGACATCCAACATACAAAGAAGGTCTTGTATATACTAATACATGTTTTTTTCATATAAATTTTCCTTTTTATTGCAATATAATCCATAATTCAAGTTGTATAAGAGTTAAATAGGGTGATGACTAGGATTGAATATGAGTTGAATAGAGTGTGAGTATGAAAATGGAGTATAAAAAAGGAGTTTAAATTATTAGGACATGAATAATTAATGGGTTGTGAGTGTTGTTGTATAGATTTTTGTTGGATGGTGTGGCAATCCATCGAACTCTATATTATAGATGCCCTTAACCCTCATCACAGGAACAAACATTTATGGATATTTAGTATGTTTTCTTAATTTCTACTAGGTTTTTGTAACATTCAGAATCCTAGGTATATTAATGGTGTGTTTATTTTGGGGTTTATTGAGTGACTCAACGAGTTGTGAGTCCAGCTCGTCGAGTAGAGTCGATTTGACTGCGTGGGTTTAATGAGCGGACTCGACAAGTCGGAGAGCCGACTCGCCGAGTAGGTGTTGTGTAGTGAAACCCTAAATCCCCGGGTTTTGGGCCTATATAAGGGAACTCATATCCTCATTTATGGCTCATGATTTTCCCAGCTTCACTGAGAGAAACCCTAGTCGTCTTTTTGAGCTAAAAGAGAGAATGTTGAGCTTATATTTAGTATTTTGGTGCGTCTTTGGAGGGGAAAAGAAGGAATTCAAGAAAGGAGCGAGAAGAGGCTATTAGATCTGTTGATTGTCATCCAAGAGCTTCTGAAAAGGTGAAAAGTTGAGACCTTTATCATTCTTATGGTTAGATCTCTTGATTTTGGAAGGTTAGGGTTTATGCCACCTTTATTTGGAATTTCGAGCTTACAAATTTGTCTTGACGTTTAGACCTCATATTTGGACCTTTTGAGGTCCCTAGAGTCCAAAGGTTCCAACTTTATTCACCCATATGAAGGATATTGTGCTTAACACATTGTGAGAGCATGTTTGGGTATGTTGGAGCTAAACTACCATGCATGAATGTAAAGATTGAAGCTTTACATGAAAATGAAGTCGTGGGATGCTAGATCTAGTGTTTGGAGTAATGGAGCTACTTGAATCGTCTGAATGATAAATCAGATGGAAGGGACTCGCTGAGTCTGTGAGCTAACTCTTCGAGTCGGCTGGGGGTTTTCCGTGATGAGTCTGGGCATGGGTGACTCGGCGAGTTAGCGAGACAACTCGACGAATCAAGGTGGACTTTCACAATATGACATAAGAAACAAGGGGACTCGACGAGTCACATAGATGCAATCGGCGAGTCGGGTCAAACATGGACTGTTGACTCGAGTTTGACTTCTGTTGACATTAGGGTTTGGTCATACATGAGTAATAAAGACCATGGAGGGGTAAAATGGTCTTTTACCCAATCCAAGAGTTAGAAAGAGAAAGAGAGGTAAACCTTTTGGTATTGAGTATGAATAGAGTATTAATTAGAGATATTTACCTTATGTGATAGGCGGAGGCTAGTTCGAGATTTCCGTGTGCGAGATTATTACTTGTTAGCTTTCGAGGTGAGTCTTCTCACTATACTTTCCATGTGTGGTATTTTTGTGCAACTAGGTTGTCTTATGTGCTTATCTGTGTATTGTGATATTCTGCATTATGTCTTTGTGATTTATGCTGAGTATTATTATTATGAGCTTCCTGAGTTAGGACTGGAGGGTCCACCCGAGTTATGGGACCGGAGGGTCCCACTGAGAGACATTGACCGGAGGGTCTTATCTGAGTATAGCCATGGGAGGCTACAAAGATGTGTGTGGTATTTTGGGGAACTCACTAAGCTTCGTGCTTACCGTGTTATGTGATATGTGTTTCAGGTACCTTTCATGATATCAGGAAGGCTTCGACTTGATTTTACACACGAGAGAAAGAGTTATGTTTGGAGGATCCTGGATTTGTGACAAACAATTTTAAATAAAAATGTGTTGATAATTTGTTACTAGTGATTTTGAGGAAATGTGACATATGTTTATTTGAATTTTGACAATGAAAAATTGGTTTTAAATTTTACGGTGTTACAGTTTTCATTAGGTAACACACTTGAATTTAGTTTACTATGCGTATTAAAGCTTTATTGTTTGGCTATTTGTTGTTATATATGTGGATGTTGTGGTGAATATTTAATATATTTGACTAAATTTGTTTTTTATTTCTCATATGTAATTATAGGTTTAGACATGTTGGTTAATTGTTTTGGTAAGTTGACTTTATATAATCCTGATGTTGTTGATTGTGCAACAAAAGTTAGGGAATTTTTGCAAAATATATTTGTTCGACATATACATTCAAAAGATTAAGTCATGACTTTTGAAATGTGAAGACCATACCGTCGAAGAGGTCACTGATGAATATGCTGACGATGATTTTGTTTGTAAGTGGTATCGGGAGTACATTGGTTTTTGTAAATTTGTAAAATATATTCATTAGGTAAGTACATTACATTTTATGGTAACTGTAAATGTAAATACAATACTTTTTTGGTTTTTTTGTTGATTTGAATGTAAATAGCTAGTAATGTGTAAATTAAAGTATCTTATTATTGTAGTAAAGATGCACGTGTTTTAATTTTTCGATGTTATTTATATACTTATTTAACATTTAACAAATCGTAAGTTTAAGGTGATCACTTAAAACAACCATTAGGAAATGAATTCTCACAATTATAATGGTTAACTTATTATTTGACTTCAAGCCACAATGTTTGGTATTTCATTTAAAAACAACTTATTAACTTATGGCTCTTTGAAAAGTTCATAAGTCAACAAGTCAAAAAACGTGTTTGTCAATATCAAAAGGACTTTTAAAATAACATTTAATTAACCTTTCAAAAATGAGATTTCAGTAAGTGAATTAGGATTTATAACTTTTCAAAACTCCTTATAATTTTTTGGATTGTAAAAGAGAAGTAACACTTAACACATGTATTAACCTGAGACAAACACTTTATCACAAACAATTTATTGAGTTATTAGACTTGGATAGTTTGAATCAGTATTACTTAGGGGTATCATTTTATGACACGACACGACAAAAATACACGAAACGAAACGAAATCGGAACGAAATCAAAATTAGAATTTGTGTTCGTGTCGTTTTCATGTCATGATTAACACGATTAATCATGTGGTTGTCGTTTTTTCGTGTTTTTCGTTTTTGTCGTGTTATATATCTTTAAGTATGAACGAAATACACTAATAGTTATGTAATATTATATTTGTCGTGTAGTGTCGTGTTGTCGTATTTTAATTGGTTCGTTTTCGTGTTAATGAAAAAAACACGGCATCATGTCGTGTCGTATTCATGTTATATAAAACATTATCGTGTCGTGTCGTGTCAAACAAAAACACGACACGACTGCCCGATTTGACAGCCCTAGTATTACTATTACTAGACTTGGATAGTTGGGTTTCACTTAACCCATTAAGGTACATATCAAATAAAAAACCGGTTATAATAGATAAAATTTAGCCATCGTGTTCAGCCGTTGCGCGACTTGTCATAGGTTTTTTCATGTTAGAAACTTCAATATAAGATTTAATCACTTAAAATGAAACTTCAACACCATATGTCTCGCTTAATAAATGATACAAGGTAACGGCACATATAAAATAACACAACCCATTAGTAAAGAGGACATTTGCCCACCTCTTAGGCCGTCGCACTAATTGTCACTTTTTTTATGTGAAACCGACGTGAATGTGTGAAGTCTGATATGCAATTGTGACTCGTTTTCAGTAAACTTTCAAGGAAACAATCATGTGAATTAGTTTTTGACCTTTAGTGGTGAGAAAAATAAAAACCTCTTTTTCAAAAACCAATGCCATAGCGCAGTTTTGTACTAATGTTATAGTATGGCTTCATGAATGAGGTGTACTAGTGATTTGACTGACTTGTCTTATACATATAATATATTAATCTTTTCTAAAATACTAGATTTAAATTTTAATTTTCGAAATAAAGAAAAAATTAATTTAATTAAAAAAGTAAATCAATCTTGATTTAATCTTTATCCTTTAATTAAACAATTAATTAAATTAATTAAATCTGAAGGATAATTCACAAATTCAAGATACAGGATATCTAATTACAAAGATAAATATTCAGTTTTATACAATTAAGAAACATTATCTAAAGTAATTTTCCTAAATAATTTTGAATTAAGCAAAAAAACAATTTTGCTGATCAGAGGGTTCACCACGTCGTGGCAGAATGAAGAAAAACACAGATCCGATGATCTCCACTCTGTGGCAGAAGAGGACCACGACGTGGTACTGCAACAGAATGACGATTCTGCCAATTCTCCCAGTAGGGTTTTGTTCAAGTTCAAGCAATATACTATTAAATGCTAGATAACCATACGCTTTGATATGAGTGATGGATTTTACATGTAATAACGCGGATAAATCCTTATACACTAAGGGTACATGCAACCTATTAAGTCTAGTCATAAAACTCTTGAAGTAACATTCTATTGAACAACAACAACGCTATAATTCTAGCTAATTTCGAAATTCATATAAGAAGATTGCATACCTTTTGATTGTTGTCGTAAACAATCAAACAATTCTTTTTGAAAAACTCTCGGAAGCTAGCACTAGAAATCTCGTGCCTCTGATGGTTCATACCCAAACCCTAGAAACTAGGAAACTTGAAGAAAATAGAGGGGAGGAACAAAATTTCGGCTATGCCCTTAGCTATTGGAGTGATGGTCGAAATTTAAAGGCTAATGGTCCCTATTTATAGCTAATAGGGAAAACCCTACATAACCCTTTATTTGATAATAATATCATATATCAAGTAATTATTTGGTTTCCTAATTATCTCTAAGGGATATTTTAGAACCCTAAAGAAGCATATACTTTTTGGCCATCCTAGCTATTGAATCATTACAACTTAGGTCCTTGAAATTTTAATTAATCGAATTAATTCCAAAATTAAGTCTAATTAATTTCTGATTAAATCTTAATGACACACCCCAAACCTGAACGGCGGAAACGTCCGGGGTGGGTGACTTCATGTCAAGTATCACAACACATGCATCATAGTAATCAAAGTACAACAACCGTTGCATTAATAAAGTATAAGTTTTTACATAAGTGTTCAAACATTATATATTTAACATCAAAAGTAGATATGGTAAAAGACAAAAGACGCAACACGACACTATGTCATCTTCTCAAAAGCTTTGGAGGTGTAACTGCCTATTGGTTCCACAGAATACAAGTTATTTTGAAAGAGAGTATCAACATTTAAGTTGGTGAGTTCATAAGTATTAGTTCTTTTATGGATGTTTTAGTTTTACGAAAGAGATGGCATGCCTTTCAGAAAATCCCATATTTTCCCATTACAACTGAAAAGTAGTTTGAATAACATAAAATCGTTCCTTATAAGTGTTATTGTACTTATAACATAGTATAACATATTTTTTAATTCACAATAAAATTATAAGAAGAATGTTTTCCCGTTTTATTTATGGAAAATAATTGTTGCAGTAGTAGTGTTTTAAAATACACTACCTATGCATTAACTACCCTATAATTAAACTGGTTAATTAGGGTTAAAATGTGATAGAGGTTATAACCATGCTCAATAAACTAGTATATAACACGATGTTCTTCATACGTCGACAATGATATGACATTTGTCACCCGTTGACCTATAGGTCCCACTGTAGCTAGCATCAAGGTGTGGGATGGTCAATCCCGTATAGATCTATACACAAACTCACACTCTCCCTCCAGAAGACTCTGGTTATAAAACGCGACTTAGCAAGTATATTGCTATGTCGTGAAATAGTATCTCACATTTTAGTTTAACTTGTTTAAGTAAGAATTGAATTATCTCCTTATCTTAGCAAAGTAGTTTAACCTTGTGTACTTATCTACTAAAAATAGATTTCTGGTTTGTTCTAAAATTATACCTATTATAACTTATATGTATTATCTGTTTAGCATGATCATTCATGAATGTACCCCTTTGCTCGGCATGATATAAAGGTAATAAAAGTGACTGAAGTAACCTTTTATATTCATATATATATATATATATATGTGTGTGTGTGTGTGTGTGTATACATATATACATATACATATATATATATATATATAATTAAAATGGAAACGACCTTCGGACAAATAACTCCACCTTAAGCCCGCATCCAAACAAGGAAAAGGAAATAAAGCGAATCATTAGTTATAAGTCCTTTAAATCTTATTTATATACATATTCATATATAAATATGATTTTGACAAATATAATTTTAAAGAGTTTATAAAACATTTAAAGAGTTTAACAGTATTTAAAAGAGTTTACGTGACTTAACGTCATTTTGGAAACATTTAGTAATCTTTTATTGTAAACACAATATTTATAACAATAAAAAAAACCTTTTGTTTGGTTGTTTTCACATATAAATATTAACACAATTAAGTTGTGTTCAACTTGTATTCTCCCCTAGAAAGCATTTAAAAACATTTAAAAGGGTAGACTGTAGGGGTATGAACTCATGATTCAATTGAAGATTTGATATAGGGTGTTCTTCCACAAGATAGCTCCCGGGAGAAAACCAATTCCTAAATAGCAATTTATGCGATAAATTGGCATTGAATTAGTGAATATAACTTCTAAAGTATTAAGGAGACAAACTATAATGTAAGAATTGCTTACAAAAGAAGTGTTAGAAGCTAAGATGGAAGGCTATGACCATTGCCACAGCGGCTGTGACCGCGATTTGAGAGGGAATGAGGGTTTTCAGTTGAAGATCTAGAGAGAAAAGGCTAGAGTTTTCGGCCAGAGGTGTAGAAGTGAGGGTGAAATCAGTCAAATACATATATACAGGGTGGGGTTCACGGTCTGAAGGGAGTTCGCGGCCGAGGAGAGTTCACGGCCCGAAGTAGTTTGCAGCCGAGATTGCGGCTGCGAACCTTGTTTGTTGCTGTGAGAGTTTGCGGCTGTGATCCTCGTTTGTGGTCCATGCGAGGTTCTCGGTTCCGAAGGCGTCCCACCTTAAACACACTACACCTTTTGAACACAAGGTCCATACACCTATAACCCAATACTCTAACTATATTAAGATAATCAAAGAAATAAATTCGACAATTAATTGATATGTTTGACTTTAATTTACCAATTTGAGTTTTATAAGAATAGAAATTTCGGGTTGTCACATAATTAAATAATACTATTTCTAATTAATATATTATTCTCATAACATATTAATAAATTCATTTATTGTTATTTATTAACATATAATAAATCAATAAATGAGTCTCTCTCTCTCTCTAAACATCACCCTATTCAATTACCAGGTTTGAGGGCAGCCCAAAAGGATTTTGTTAATAATTCAAGTATATACCAATTTAGTTATTGGCTTAGACACCTAATCCAACATATTGTTATTGATGAATGTGTACAGTCACGCCTTCGTCTTCCCACGATAACCGATAAAACCTGAAAACATAAAAACTGGGAAAGCATAAAGTTTAGTGAGTTCCCTTAAAATACCCCATACAACAATCATACTAGCATGCATATCGGGTCCATAATCATCGGATTGGATTACCCTAGGTATGTTGTCCTGCCGCCTCAACCCAACCGCTCTTCCTAAGACGACCGCCTTAACCTCATCTGCTACCATATGTCGACATATAACAATCAAGGAGGAAGTAGGCACATAATACATGCAATTATCAATCATACAGCTCACTACCACCTACTAGACTCCTCACAACACACTGCTTTACTACCAACTAACCTCCATGGAATGCATAACCATAAGTACCTAAAGTTGAGATAGCCACCTGAACAGATGATCCTACTCTAAAGGCACAGCGAATCTAGTAACATGCAAGAAAGTCTGGATCAAGAGTTCCCAGGCTATCCTACATGACTACATACAACCCCTAGGGCACTCCACTAGATGATAACTAACCTACTAGTACTCTAACCAGCATACAACTATTGTTGCATCCTATCATACAAGAATATATATGTATATATATATATATATATATATATATATATATGTATATAGCAGATCACTACAGCACAACAACATCCTATACACAAGAATGCATAACCAACACTCCAAGGAATGCATAACCATATGTACCCAAAGGTGAGATAGACACCCGGACAGATGATCCTACTATAGAGCCACAACCAAACAAGGAACATGCAAGAAAGCCTAGATTAAGATTCATTTGTCTAGTGACTACATACCGCCCCTATAACATCCCTCTACTAAATGATAACCAAAAATAGTGGGGCGGCATTGGTTCCTTCGACACATAGGTACAGTGAGGAAAACTCACCCGAAACGAAGAACCCATAAACATTGTGACATGTTTCCTTTTCTGCACTGCTAACTCCCACGAGCCCTCTAGCACCAAAACATGGAAGAAACTTAATCAACATCCCCAATCCTTCAATTTTGACCCAAAGTCAAACTGGTCAAAAAGTCAACAGTCAACAAAAGTCTATGTTCAACAACCACTCATGACGTGACACTCTACTGGTCACATCTTGAGCCCCTAAAACACATAATAGTCGCATCCTTTGAACCTCATGATGTGACAGGCATAACCTCACATCGTGAGAACTGTCTAAATGACTTTTTAATGATTAAAACCCCTTAATCTATTAAGCCACTAATCTACTTCCTAACACACCAAAAACCATAAAAATCGATGCTTTAAGGTATTTATGAAGAAAAAGAGGTCAAAACCCCAAGCATGAGCTTAAATATCATCCAAACTTTAGATCCACCACATATAATCATCAAGGAACTTTAAGGACCCATAAAGTTGTCAACTTTATGGAATCCTAACACTCTAACTCATCTAACCATGGACAATAATCCATAAAACTCTAGATCTAGCAACAATAAACCAAAAAGCGTGAGGCTTGAACAACCATAAGGGTCCAAAATGAGCACACGATGATGATGATGATGAGTTTCCCTTTCTAGATCCACAACTAGAGCACCTCGTTCTCCTTCTTCTCCTCTTTCCTCAAGCTACCAAATGTACCCAAATGGCCAAGAACCACCAAGGAAATTATGGTTAGGGTTTTTCTGAGGTTTGAGGGTAAGGGGGGTTGATAATCAACCTTAGATTTAAGATAATAGGGATTAAATAGGAAGGAAACTCTAAAAGATCGTGGGCTTGGCCTGCAACCTTTCTCACATCTTTACCCTCTATATGTCACATCATGAGCATTGACTTAATACAAGTTTCACACTTGGCCTGACACACTGAATATTAGTTGTTGTGAAAGCAAGAAAGGATTGTGAAAGCATATCGTTGTGAAAACGAGAAAGGATGCGAAAGCGTATCGGATCACAACACTCCATTCGCATAGGAACAAACCCATTCGCATCCGAACACCACATTCGCATTAGAACATCCCTATCTCATCGGAACACCTCATTCGCATCAGAAGCCAAAGCAAACTCTTACTAGTTGCAACCAACTGCGATCCATCACATCCGATTGATCTTTAACAATAATCTTCATGTCATAACCACCATTTGGTCACGTAGTGACACTCAATTTCTCCAAAAATCAAGCTTTTGACTCCTTAAAACCCTAAAACAATCCGTTCTAGAAATCGGGTGTTACAATTATTGTTTGTAAAATAAAGATGTAATCTAATTAGAATTTATGAAAGTTTTTGTTATTAAGATATAATTTTTCACAAGTAATCTATATTTATTCTATAAGATAAAATACTAATTACATATTCATTGATCTTCAGGAAGACGACTTAAAATAGTAATATGGTTCTCATTTTAGACATGTTTAGTCCTTATTGTTTTATTGTATAAAATAAGCCCTTGAAATTATTGTTTTTTACACACTCAGTCCTTATGAATGACTACTGCACATTAAGTTCTTTGTTTGTACACATTTAGTTATTAATGTTTTTTTTTGCAAAGTCTTTGTTGTTTTTGTACATAATTTGTCCTTATGATGAGTTTTTTTCAGGATTTTCTCACGTGACATCCTACACGGTACAATCATTAATAAAAATGTTCTTATACATGGCTCTTCTGGGTAGCGGAATCATGTATCACATATCTTGATTTTAGTAGTAGCATTGTACTCTTGATATTAGTAACTATCATAGTACAATACCAATTATATTTAGTACCAATACAAACTTCATTAAATAGCAATACCAACTACATTATATTTGGTGAAAAAAATACATTAGCCATAATGATTTCGGTTGTTGGAAATAGTATCCACATTCATAACAGTTGGTAATATTAGTATTAATAGCAAAGTCATTTTTGGTTACATGAGAGTTTATTAGGGTTTCCAGTTTTATTAATTTATTAGTGATTAATAAATTAATAGAAGTTTGTGACGCATCAAATTAATCCTCACAACATAACCCTAATTGTTCTAGGGTTTACGTATTCTGCAATTTAAGGTGGTTGAGATAGAAAAACTCTTTTAACAGTTGCAACCTCATCTTCAAAATTCCGGGTCAATTTGAAAAGAACAAAAAAAAAACATTTGCTGAAAAATGGTCAAAATCGACATACCAATGAATTACAGAAAACTCTAAACTTTTTTTCAGGGTGTTATTTTGTTTTGGAAGTACAAATTCAAGTTGGAAGAAAACAATCACAAAGAATCTCGTTATGTGCTATTGAGATTTGAGATTGATGAAACTGAAGCCGAATACATCTTCTTTTTTGGAGAAAACTAAGACATCGATATTATTTTTCCGATTCGTAAATTGGGTTATAAGTGAGAGACGGGCTACATATGTGACCATTTTATTAATGATTGTCTCACATAAAATATCACGTTATCAAAACCTATATAAAACTATTCATAAGAACTGAATGTGTATATAAACGATTTAATTTTACAATAAAAAACATCAAGGACAAAATCTATATAAACTAAGAATTTAACATATAGTAGCCGGTCATAACATAAATTAGCAATATAGTAGCCGGTCATAACATAAATTAGCAAGTAACATAAATTAGGAAGTAAGTGAATACATCCAAAACAAATTAAATATAACTTATTTTACAAGGGAAAAAAACAATAACGTCTGAATATACATAAAATAAAAACTATATTACCTTTAGTCGTTATCAAACAAATCACTAGTAGATTTTTTTTCTTTTCATTTTTTTAAATGATGACATCATACAAATACAATAGTTAAATAAAAAAATCTTTTTGATGAATAACCCCAACTCACCTTAGAATTTTCATTTTTTGTGCCTATATATAACAAATACAGGTAGGTTGTCAGACTGCGTGGAAGGAGAATAATTATATAATATCAAGTGGTGCAAAAAAGGTTTCCCATTCTCCGTCCCTAACATCATCTTCTGTCATCACTTTCCCTCCCTATAAATTCAACCCTACCCTCTCTCTTATCTCTCGCATACCATTAAAACATGTCGACAGTTGTATGTCGGCAGCCTTCCCAACCTTCCATGGACTCCTCTCATGTCGTCGAAGCCACAACCATGAGACTCAAACTAGTCTCACCTAAATCTTACAACCAAAAAACCATCTTCGGACCTTCCAGTTTCCTACAATCTCCTTCTTCCCACAAACCCATTGATGAATACTTCCACACAGAAACCAAGAACTCATATCTTCATGACCAAAAATCTCTGAAACTTAGCCAGAAAAGCCTCGAGCTTTGCACTGAAAGTTTGGGTAGCGAAACTGGCAGCGACACGAGCGAGGATGACGCCATTTTTGCCTTCCCATCGTCGACTTTATCAGTCAAAAGGAGTCGGAGAGATCAGGTGGAGTCCAAGAAGGTGCTTTCACGAAGCTTTCCACCTCCACTGACGACGATGAGTGGGTCTAAACCGTTTCAAGTTCGGCCTCATCGGGAAGGAGGAAGGCTGATTATCGAAGCAATGGAGATGTCGTTGGGGAATAGTTGTTTACGAGCTGAAAGAAGCCATGGGCGGCTTCTGTTGACGTGTTCGAAGAGTGAAGAAGACGATTGTGACACGGAAAGGGAAGAAAATGACATGAATGATGTGGAGAAGGATGACAAGGAAATGGAAAGAAATGTGGTGGTTGAGAACTTTCAAAGGTTAAGAAGGTGCAACGAAGATGAGCATAGAGACAACGGAATATGCTGTAGCTGGGAGCCTTCTTGTTGGGTGGCTACCTCATAGATATGTTAAAAACATGAAACGTATCATCAAAACTCTTTGTTCTTTTTTAAATGACAGCGCAGAACGCTTCCACTAACTCGTTCAAGGTTTTAATAAAGAGATAAATCACAATGTTAAATACAAGAGATATATATATATACACGCTTCAACTGATCTCCTCACTTATGGATCCTTTCCTTGGGCACTAGGATAAAGATGTCGTTTGTTCCTTTTTTCAAAGAGAATCTAAATGTAAACTGAGTCACAGTGTTTTTTCATAAAAGCCAAATTAATTAGAGTAACATTGATTATGCATTTGACGTTAATATATTATAGATTTTTGTAGACTTTCAGCCCGCTTTACATATCCCACGTTTAGTAATTATCAGTGGTGAACCAACATACAAGTTACAAAAGATGACTTTATCTAATATAATTTTCCAGAGGCTTCAACAAAGGAATAAAGATTGATGCTCTCTGGGTCGTTTTCACTCTCTTCACAAATTGTCGGAGTCCTCCATGATTATCACTTGTAGGGTAACGAGGGTTCCTAATTTAGCAAACGTTATAATAGACCGGGACCCTACATGAGTTGAAATGAACTGAGTCAATGTCGTGCTTTGAATAGAAAAATATATATATGCATGGTTTACATCATCTAATCAAACATCAATGGCATAACGATCATAAAATTTCATTTTCAAAAACTTTTCAAAGTATGGGTTCAACTATTCATTATACTAGATTTGGTATATATATTTTTAATAAAGACAAAATATGATATGTGTTACGGTAATATTTAAATATGCATTCTTAAGCTTTCAAAATATTAGATTTATCAAAAAAAATTATTTATAATATTTTTTGAAATTTGTGATCATGGACGAAAAAAATCTGAAATATCCATGTTTCTATACACAACCACATTTCACATCATAATCAAACTAGTTTGGGTCTTGTACAAAGAGAAACGGTGACACGGGTAAAAATTCTTAGAATTTTATGTCACATACATTACAAATAAAATAATAGAATTAATATCTAGAATTTCCAGTCTCATTTTTCTCATGAACTATATAAATAGAGAAACTAAATTTTTTTTCTATTTTACTTGGCCTAATCGAAAATCAAACAAAAAGATGTGTTGGATTTTGTTATAACTTCTTCCCAATTAAATATTTTATAAGATTCAAAAGTTATGCTACAAACAAGCACAACAAAAAATATAAGTATTAGCGGTGACAGTATTAGAGACGACATGGAGTATTAGCGACGACATGTGACAACATGCGTATGTGGCGTCGTTAAAAACATCCCGTTGCCGCAATTCGTCATCTCTAATAGCCCACGTCGGCGATCCGTGTGATTTCGTCTATAATCAATCGTAGCCATTCACTTTTCATTTGATCGAATGGACAGGGTTCCTTCGTATGAAAGCAATAGCGGGGGCCCTAATAGAGACGCAGACATCGTCGCTACTGGCCACCAAAAAAGACGTAGGACCCGTTCCCTCCAACATGTCGCCCCAGTTGCGATCCTGTCACCGCAAATACCAATGCCGCTAAAGGGTTTGCCCCTTTTACCCCATCATCGTATCTCAGAACAGGTGACAACCCATAATCATCCCCAATCCCCCTCTCGGCAATTTTCCGACGATTTACCACCACAAGAGCTCCTCCATTCGATTTTTCAGGTAACCACAACCACAAAACCTCTCCTTTCTCCTTTCCACTTCACTCCTCCTCTTCCCCACTAGTTTAGTCTGTTTTTCCGGCTGTGATAAGCTTTCCGGTGAGAAAACTTGCGGTTTTCTGGCATGTGCAGCGAGGGTATGTGCTCCTTTTCCTCCTTTCGTTTTCAATTTGTTTTCTGTAACAAATTTGTATGGTAATTTGGTATTTTGGTGGTTTCACAGCTTCTTCTCCGGTGACACCATCTCTTCTCCGGTGACATCACTTCTCCTCCGGCGACAACGAGAAATATAACCACACCACAACGATTTTCCAGGTTTTTTTCTTATTTTTTCTGTTTTTAATGTGGTATATGAAATGTTGGTATTTGTATGTGAAATGTATATGTATGTGTATTTGTATATGAAATGCATATGTATGTATGAAAAAAATGTGTGTATAAGTGTATTTGTATGTGAAATGCATATGTATATGTGTATTTGTATATGAAATGTATGTGTATGTATGAAAAAAATGTGTGTATAAGAGTAATTGTATGTGAAATGTATGTATGTGTGAAAAATCTATGTATATAGGTGTAGATATACGAAAAAATTTATGTGAAAAAGTATGTATGTTTATAGAATGTATGTATTTGTATGTGAAATGTATATATATATATATATATGTGTGTGTGTGTGTGTGTATGTATTAAATATGTATGTATATGTGTGGATATGTATGTAAAAATGTATGTATATGTTTGTATATGTATGTGAAAATATATGTATTTATATGAAAGAATTTGTTTAAGTGCATTTGTATGTGTGTAAATTGTATGTTATGATATAAATAACAAAAATAAGTTGAGATTAAAAATCAAAATATGAAAAAAAAAATGATATAAATAACAAATATATAATATCGTTTAAATTACAATGTTATAAGAAAAAATAAAAATGAAAAATTAAGACATTAAATCTACTAAGTTATAATTACTCAAAATAGAATAAAAACAAAAATAAGTTGGGATTAAAAATCAAAATATGGAAAAAATATATATATGATATAAATAAAAAATATATAATATTGTTTAAAGCACAATGTTTTATGAAAAAATAAAAATAAAAAATTAAGATGTTAAATCTACTATGTTATAATTACTCAAAATAGAAAATTAAAACAAAAAAAGTTGAGATTAAAAATCGAAATATGAAAAAATAATAATAATATAAATAACAAATATATAATATCATTTAAAGTACAATGTTATAAGAAAAATAAAAATGAAAAATTAAGACACTAAATTTACTAAGTTATAACTAATCAAAATTGAAAAATAAAAACAAAAATTAGTTGGGATTAAAAATCAAAATATGGAAAGAAAAAAAATGATATAAATAAGAAATGTATAATATTATTTAAAGTACAATGTTATAAGAAAAATATAATAAAAAATTAAGACGTTAAATCTATTAAGTTATAATTACTCAAAATAGAAAAATAAAAACAAAAATAAGTTGAGATTCAAAATCAAAAGATGAAAAACAAAAAGATGATATAAATAATAAATATATAATATCGTTTAAAGTACAATGTTATAAGAAAAAATAAAAATAAAAAATTAAGACGTTAAATCTACTAAGTTATAATTACTCAAAATGGAAAATTGAAAACAAAAATAAGTTGGGATTAAAAATCAAAATATGGAAAAAAAATGATACAAATAACAAATATATAATATCGTACAATGCCATAATAAAAAATCAAAATCAAAATTAAGACTCTAAAGTACAATGGTATAATAAATAAGTAAGTTTTTTTTAGTTTAAGTCTTCTTTTAAATCATCGAAAGGCTAGAAATATCCGCCCGAAATTGATTTAGAAATTAATTTTGGGTTGTCCCCGTTTTGGGACTGCTTTTTGAATATATTACCTCATTTAGGATGTAAATGTGTATTACATGATTGATTGTTTAAAAAATATTTGGTTGTTATTTTCTCTTTGCTCCTCGGTATATAATTTATATATACTTAGGAGCTAAGTGGAAATGTTGCCGAATTTTTCTTTTTGATGTAGTGGTATTTCCTGAGTATATGTCTTCAATGCTTGTAAGATATGAATTCTCTAGTCAAGGCGACTGCACCCTCATTATTGCAGAAGATCTTAATAGGATCATCAATGATAGAAACAACATTGAGACCACTGATTAACTTCTTCATCCATATATCACCCTTTGCCTCTTCAGTAACTTCTATATACTCGGACTCTATTATCAAATTTGTTACTGTATCGTGCTTCGAAATCCTCCAAGTCACTACTTCGTCATTCATTAAGAACACGAATTCTGAATGTGAACGAGAATCGTCTTTATCAATCTAGAAACTAGCATCAATATAACCCTTTACACTTAGTTCTTCCATATTATCATAGACCAAACATGTCTTTCATCCTAGTAAGATACTTGAGATTGTTCTTAACTACGATCCAATGATTTTTCAAGGTTTGACTTATAATGACTCGTCATGCACAATAGGCATGTAAAAGATTCCTGAACCAGACCAAACCTAAACCAGAAAAAACTAGAAACTGAATAAGCCATAAACTAAGAACCAAAAACTAGACCAAATACCAGTAACTGTTTTCAATTTATTATGGTTCGATATCGGTTCTACTAAGAAATATGCTATATAAGAAGGTATTCGAAAATGAAACTGGCCTGAAACCAAAAAACCAAAAACCGAATAAGCTACAAAAGTAAGAACCGAAAATTGAATTGAATACCACTAGTTGGTTCCAACCAGTTCCGATTAAGTTTTTCAATTAAAAAGCGCATCCTTAATACTCAAGGCACATGAGACATCAGGCCTAATACATATCATATGTACATGATCGATTTTATAGCAGAAGTATATGAGACTCGACTCATCTTTTCTAGTTCATCACTAGAATTAGGACATCTGGTCCTACTTAATGTTATTCCATGTTGCATAGGCACAAATAGGGGTGGAAAAGGTCGACACGACATGACAAAAATGCATGACACAAAATGAAATTGGGACAAAATAAAAAGATCGATTCATGTTTGTGTTGTGTAAAAGAAACACGTCATCATGTCGTGTTGTATTCGTGTCTATAATTCGAAAAGATAATAACACAAAATCAAACATGAATCTGACACGATTTTAAAACAATAATAACATGATATTAACACGATAATTTGCTTTTATAGTAATTTAAATAATAAGTTTTATATTTTAAGCATAAAACTATTGAAATAATAAGATGTCTCCATCTACAGTTTTTAAACCTGAAATATTTTGTGAACTTATTAGTGAAGTCATTGTCAAGAATGACCTTCCCTTTAAGTTTTCAGAGTATGCGGGTTTTAGAGAAATCTTTCAGTACTTGAATGAAAAACGTTATCACCATTACTAGAAACACTATTGAAGAAGATATGTTGAATTTGTTTAAAAGAGAAAAGGTGAAACTTAAGAATTTGTTAGAGTTATTTCCTGGTATGATTTCATTAACTACTAATTTGTGGTCTTCCAATAATACAAATGGTTTTTTGTGTGTTACTTCTCACTTCATCGACGAGGAGCAGAAATTACAAAAGAGAATTTTAAGTTTTCAATACATGTCACCTCCACACAAGGGTGTATGCTTAGCCGAAACGATATCTAGTTTATTATCTGATGAGAGGATTGATGAGAAGTTGTTTATGATCACATTATATAATGATTCAAGTAATGATACTTTTTTATATCTCCTAAAAGGTTAATTAATCAATGAAGGTTCACTTCATAGTAATGGATTTATTTTTATGTTCGATGTTGTGCTCACGTGTTTAATTTAGTTATGAAAGATGGATTGAAGGCTATTAATGAAGGGATTGTCAAAGTGATAGAATCAGTTAAGTACGTGAAGGGTTACCAAGGAAAGAAAAAGAACTTTATGAATGTTATGAAGCATGTCAATTTGAATCCAAAAAATGACTGGGACAAGATGTTCCAACTATATGTAATGTTATGTTTCTTCTGATCGAACGTGCTCTTTTTTATCATCGTTCTTTTTTCGTTGAGCACTAAGTGATTCTAATTATTTAGATTGTTCAATAATGAAGGATGGGGTGAATTGGAACAAAACTTTATTCTTGGAAGTATTTTATGAAGTTACATGCATTTTTTCCTAGAAATAAATATTGCACATAAAATTTATATTTTCCTTCGGTTTCCATGGTTGAAAGAAATTTGAGAGAAGAAATAGAAAGTTCGGATAAGTTTATGAAGAATATGGCTTGCAAAATGTAAGCAAAGTTCTCAAAATGTTGGTCTGAGTATAGTCCTGTTTAGCGATGGTTGCAGTGTTGGATCTACGATATAAGATGCAATATGTTGAGTTTACTTACAAAAAACCGTATGGAAGCGATTTTCATGATCATAGTGATTGTGTTCAGGAGAAGCTACATGAGCTCTTTAGCGAATACGTTATGTTACTGAATTTCCTTGTAGAACATCAACTATATCAACAAGCGATTCAAGTACGAATGTTAACAAAAAGAAGAATGACATGATGTTTAGTAAAAGCATGAGAGAAATACTACATGTAAGAAACTGTTTTTAGTATTTAATTTTTTTTATTAGTAATTAATTTTCTGTTTATAGGAGTTCACAGTGTATGAAACTAAGGAGTTCTCTTTGTCTCAAAAAATCACAATTGGAGATGTACCTAGATGAGCCAAGAAGTGATATAACTTAAGATATCAATTTTCTTTATTTTTGGAAAGCTCATCAATATCGTTATCCGAAAATTGCTTCCATGGCTCGGGATTTTTTAATCATCCATGTCTCCACTGTAGCAACCTAATCAACCTTTAGTGATGATGGTCATGTTCTTGATCAATATTGAAGTTCATTGACACATAAAAATGTTGAAGCTATAATTTGTGCTAAAGACTGGTTATTTGGGATTTTAGGTAATTTGTTTTCTTGTTAAAACATTTGTATGTTTATTATTGTTTGTAGGTGATGAATAATTGTGTTTACAAGAACTTACATAAGATATTATGGAAGTGGATAACAAGGGAAATGGTACACATGAAAGGATGGATTTACAAATTTAAAGACATTTAGCATTATTTTAAGTCGTTTTATGTTATTTTCTATCATTAAATTCGTGGTTGGCGTGTTTAAACTTATGGATGGCTTTATGAAAATGTTTTTTGTGTTAAATATTGTCATGTTGTCATGTTTTTGTGTATTTTATTTTTTCATGTTCGTGTTAATGAAAACTAACATGACATCGTGTCATGTCCTGTTCAGGTTGAGTACAATTAATTTGTGCTATTTCGTATTAGATAAAAACACAAAACGATGACATGATTTGCCACCCATAGGCACAAACCCTTTCTTAGACTCTCGCATCTTGAATGGCTTTAAGATTTTATCTATACATACTATGGCTCAATTTAATGAGTTGTTTTGATCTTATCCATATTAGATATTTATACCCATTATGTATGTTTCTTCTCCCACGTCTTTCAGAGCAAAAAAATTCCCAAGCCAAGTTTTCAAACTTTGCAAAGTTGGGAAATCATTTCTTATGAGTAGTATGTCATTTATATACAACACAAGGAAAACAACAACACTCCCACTAGATCTGACATACACATATGGTTAATCTTCGCTTCTTGAAAATTCAAGCGCTTTTACTTGCTCATCGAAACAAAGATTCCAACTGTGAAACACTTGATTAAGTCCAGAATGGACTTTTCAAGCTTACACACTCTATTTGGATACTTGGGTTGTACAACACATTATGTTGTCCCATATAGACATCCTTTGTTAGTTTCGATTAATAGAAGTGGTTTTTACATCCATTTTTCAAATTTCATAGTCATAAAATGGTTCTATGGCAATTAGTGTCATAATAAATTTTATCATTTCTACTGATGAGAAGGTTTCCTCATAATCAATTCCTTGAGTTTAAATATAACCTTCATAACCAGTCTTGCTATGAACGTGTGTACATTCCTATCAATGTTGGTCTTCTTCTTGAACACCTATTTACACCTAATTGTTTTAAGTCCATATGTGTAATCAACCAAGTTTCAAAATTGGATATCATATATGGGTTGGATCTCACTCTCCATTGCCTCTTTCCACTTAGGAGCCTATGGGTTTGTCATAATGTGACATCCCCATTTTCACGGTCAGAAAAGACCGATTTTGTTTATGCTTTATAAAAATCAGAGTATCTCTTTCAATAAAAACGTTGCGGAATTTGTTCCCAGTAAAACATGATAAATACATTATCAAAGCATCTCCGAAGAAAAATATTTTTATTCAATTTAAAACATTTGGGATGTCATCGTCAATATAAAAACATAAGCATAAACAGAACTTACATTCATTATCACTAGTGATTTATATCTCCTTAATCTCTCAGTGTAATGTGACTTCATATCAACACCTGTGATATAAATAAACTGAGTGGGTCAGGTTGGGAACCCTGGTGAGTACATAGGGTTTTCAACTCACAATAATATAATTATTATGTTTAAACAATCAAACAATCAACCCAATTACCCATCCCCATTATCTTCTTTACTCTTAGGGATTTATCCTAAGAGTCATCTATCATGCATTCATTTATTCCGAGGTCCCTTACTTTTAGGTTTATAGGACTGACACTAAATCCATAGCTGCCAATGCTCGTTCGTAAAGCACTAATTCCATAGCTGCTATGGTTTATTCATCGGGTACTAAAGCCATAGCTACTAGTGTTTATCTAATAGGTACTAAGTCCATAGCTACCCATTCCTAACAGGTACTAAGTCCATAGCTACCCATTCCTAACAGGTACTAAGTCCATAGCTACCAGTGTTTATCTAGTAGGTACTAAGTCCATAGCTATCAATTCCTAGCAGGTACTAAGTACATAACTACCAGTGCTTGTCCAATAGGGGCTAAGTCCATAGCTGTCGATGTTATTTATTAGGCACTAAGTCTATAGCTGCCAATGTTTACTCACATCATCTTTAATCTCTCATCATTCATCTACCCATGTCATACCCAACATATTCGTATATATAAAATACGTATACAGTTTAAATCGTTTAAAACATGTATAAAAACGTTCATCCAGTATAGACAACAAGTATTCAGATAATATGCACACGTAACACGTAGTTTATATAACATACTTAATATCTATGTGTAAGATGAAAGTAACTATGCACTCACCTGATTAGGTGGTGACTCGGTACCCGAACAACACTTCGTTATCTCAAAACAATTTTCCCTCGACAAAACCTAGTATCAATATCACTAGGGTTTAGTCTAACGTTAACCGCAACTAATTAATAGTCTAGCTATTATTATTATTATAAAAGCGTTAAACAACGCTCTATATAACTCATAATAATAGTTCAAATAATTATTTTAAGGGACCTAATAACATTACTATAATTATTTAAAAGCTATATTTAAAATAGCGTAGGTGTAGCTCACTTACAGTGGGTTTTAAAGAAAACCGGGCTCCGCTGGAGCAGCGTTCCCGAGCCGAAAGGCTCTTCTTCTCGGAGCAGTCGGGCGCTCCGGGGCTTCCGCCTCATGGTAGGGAGGTTCCCTAGGCTTTTCGAGGGGTTTCGGGGCTAGAGAGAAGTTCTAGAGAGAGAGAGAGAGAGAAGTGAGGGGAGGTGTGAGGAATGAAGAGGGCTTCACCTCTTATTTATAGGAGGCTGGAGGGTCACTCACGTCGTGAGTTTTAAGGTGCTCATGTCGTGAGCCAGGCTGGCTACAGCCAGGCGCAGCCTGGTGCTGACACGTGGCATCGCACATAGGGTGGAAATCTGCCGATTTTCAAAAATTCATAACTTTCGCATACGAGCTTTGTTTTTGACGTTCTTTATATCCACACGTAGGTAAAAACAAGATCTACAACTTTCATTTAGACTCCGTCGGCTAATTCTTGACCGGTATTAAATTAAACAGTAGGAGGAGATTAGACTGGTAAATGACCGCGAAGAATTCGTAACTCCTTCATACGGACTCCGTTTTCGTCTATCTTTTTACCGTTGAGTTCCTATTAATGATATCTTCAACGCTCATTAAGGTTGCGTAAGCCAAAAGCCGCTTGAACTAAAATTCAAGTTTCGGGTCGTGCACTGCTATGCAAAATCTTAGAAAAATCATAACCTCCTCATACGAAGTCAGATTTGGACGTTCTTTTTTTGTATGTTCTCGGTTTAATGTATACTATAGCTTTTGATTAGATCACTAAGGATAAAAAGTCCTCTATCTTAACTTCACTATTTACGTCTCCCGGTGTCGTGTTGGTTTTGCTGAAAAACTTCGACGGGCCATAACTTCTTCGTTATAAATCAGATTTCGGCGTTCTTTATATGTATGGAACCCTTTATACATATTCTAAAACTTGGTTAAGATTATTTATTCTAAATAATCATTTGTAGAAAAGTCGTTTTCAATCCCTATTATCTCTAAATTGACTAGCCCGAATCTACGGGCGTTACAATTATCTCCCCCCTTAGGATGATTATGTACCGGAATCATCAACGAAACATGGCTCACATGATGACTCCATACGTTATCTCTTCATCCTAAGTAATAACCATAACTTTGATGTTTCTTCGAACGAGTATCTAACTCTAAGACTTCTTGCCTGTAGGCGGTGCCCGATCTTGGACCAGCTCTCTATCTCATGTTAGACTTTCATTCATGATCTTCATGTCATGATATTGATCTTTATTGGAGACTCCTTCTTTAACAAACTTTAGATAAGTTTCTTCCTTCAATTATCATAATAGACCGATGGGTCATGTTCTAATGACCTCTCATTGTATGATGCATCGCTTGGACTCAGGTCTTTTAGAGCCAAATTCCAAAACAAACTATGCCTTCATTCATGTTCTAATGTGATATAATCACATTTTAAAAGGTAGCATTCCTAGCTACAAGCAGCTATCACGATACCTCTACTGATCACTTTGATTGTCTATCACTTCAAGCTTCTAGCTTAAGTCAGATGCTACATCGGACTTGGTTCTCTGAACCATTTAACATACTCTTCTTAGTCGGACTTGATTTGATATGACCACTAGGGTCGGAATAACAACAATCTTCTTAGTCATTACCGAAACGATGGCAATGACATACTTCAATAAAACGGTATCAATTACTAGCTTCTTGGTAACCTTGTGACTTTCCCTGATCCAAGCGTGAGTCCTATGCTTCCGGTAGTATATGCATCTACTACCTTTCACACCTACTCATACTCTTCCCAAGTATTGTCTTGCAGTTTTCCAAGTCATCATGCAAGAAAATCACATAACAGTTTAACACATCAGATAACAAAATGAAGGCTTTATTATTTCTTGAAACTATTACATAGGTGTTCAAGTTCGCCCTAGACTATGCCTCTAATAGGCTACATCATATTGTTCTATCTCTTAGGCTACCTCATAACTCGATCTTCGGGTATGGATTCCTCATCCTTGGTTCCTTACGTTGTTTTTCGCTTTGTCGAGGATCATGTGGAATGCCCTTGGCCTTGGTGGTGTGTTTAGCTTTGCTGCTTCGTTTTTCTTTGGGCAATTTCTAGACAGGTGCCCCTTACCTCCACATCCGTAGCATACTGTATCATTATGTGTATAATCCTTGGAATAGTGACCAGTCCTTCCACACTTGTAACAAGTCACTTCTTCGTTGCACTTCCCACAATGCTTCTTCTTGCATTTATCACACCATCTCGCTTCACCTCCTTCTCCTCCTCCAAGCTTTGAGAATTGGCTCGCCTTGTTGGACCTTGAAGATCCTTCAAACTTTCGCTTTTCTTCTGCCTTATCTTTTTCTAGACCTTTTTCTCTTATCTGGATCTCTACATTCTTAGCTGCTCTAACGACTATTTTCAAAGATGTTTCCATTTTGACCATTGGGCCAAAGTCTGTGGGCAATCCATTAGCAAACCTATCAATCTTGGAGAGTTCAGTAGGAACCAAGTAAGGAAATAGCTTCATCCTCTCGGTGAATGCGATGGCATACTCATCAACACTCATCTTCCCTTTCTTCAGGTTCTGAAACTTGTTGTTTAGGTCTATCAGATCTATCTCTGAGCAGTACTGGATTTTCAACCGTTACAAGAACTCTTCCCATGACATCCTTAGGGCTTCTCCTCGTGGCATCGTATCTGCTAATAGCTTCCACCAACTTAAGACTCCAGTTTTCAGTTGTCTTACTGCGAAGACAGTCTTCTGTGTCTCGCTACAAGTGCAGCTCTCAAACACCATCTCCATCTCGGAGATCCAATCCATAATCTCAACCGGCTTCGGGCTTCCTGAGAGACTCGGTGGTTTCGCACCTAAGAAATTCTTGTACACTCACCCATCCTTGTCGTTTCTCCTCTCCAGGTCATCCCTTCGTTCACCTTGAGTCCCCACTTGACTCACTTGGAGGCTGTAGTTCCCTTCCTCCGATTGCTCGGGAATCAGCTCGGGTTGCCCAGTGGGCATAGTAGGTTCGTCTCTATTCAACATCCGCCTCATTTCTTCCCTTTGTTCAGCTAACATAGTCTGAATCATGGCTTGTACTCCATCCATGGTGATTGGCTCGGGTATATCTTCTACTACGACAGGTATTTGCTGAATCACCAGGGGTTGATTCCTATTCCCATTTGCATTCCCAGCTCCACTGCGGGTTCTTGCCATTTTGCTCTATACACCGAATAAAGTGAATCTAGATCTTAATTTAGGATTGACGTTTTAAATCGTCCTTATCACTCCGAAACGTTTATATGCTAGTTCTAATATCGTAGTCGTACGTTTAGAATCCTAAACACATAAGGTTTCCAGATCCGGTCGGCAACAGACCATAGATCCAATCAAAGCATAACAAATCATTTAGCACGTAAAAGCAATTTAGGCATCATTCCTAAAATAAGCTAGTGTTTGTGTCTATTCAGGTGTATTACCTAAATCTATTAGACACACTCCTCAAGATCATTGCTTAGCATTATAAGTTTAAGTCTATAAATAAATCCATATTCCTAGTTCGATTAAACTAATGCTTTGATACCAACTGTGACATCCCCATTTTCACGGCCAGAAAAGACCGATTTTGTTTATGCTTTATAAAAATCAGAGTATCTCTTTTAATAAAAACATTACGGAATTTGTTCCCAGTAAAACATGATAAATACGTTATCAAAGCATCTCCGAAGAAAAATATTTTTATTCATTTTAAAACATTTGGGATGTTATCGTCAATATAAAAACATAAGCATAAACAGAACTTACATTCATTATCACTAGTGATTTATATCTCCTTAATCTCTTAGTGTAATGTGACTTCATATCAACACCTGTGATATAAATAAACTGAGTGGGTCAGGTTGGGAACCCTGGTGAGTACATAGGGTTTTCAACTCACAATAATATAATTATTATGTTTAAACAATCAAACAATCAACCCAATTACCCATCCCCATTATCTTCTTTACTCTTAGGGATTTATCCTAAGAGTCATCTATCATGCATTCATTTATTCCGAGGTCCCTTACTTCTAGGTTTATAGGACTGACACTAAATCCATAGCTGCCAATGCTCGTTCGTAAAGCACTAATTCCATAGCTGCTATAGTTTATTCATCGGGTACTAAAGCCATAGCTGCTAGTGTTTATCTAATAGGTACTAAGTCCATAGCTACCCATTCCTAACAGGTACTAAGTCCATAGCTACCCATTCCTAACAGGTACTAAGTCCATAGCTACCAGTGTTTATCTAGTAGGTACTAAGTCCATAGCTATCAATTCCTAGCAGGTACTAAGTACATAACTACCAGTGCTTGTCCAATAGGCGCTAAGTCCATAGCTGTCGATGTTATTTATTAGGCACTAAGTCTATAACTGCCAATGTTTACTCACATCATCTTTAATCTCTCATCATTCATCTACCCATGTCATACCCAACATATTCGTATATATAAAATACGTATACAGTTTAAATCGTTTAAAACATGTATAAAAACGTTCATCCAGTATAGACAACAAGTATTCAGATAATATGCACACGTAACACGTAGTTTATATAACATACTTAATATCTATGTGTAAGATGAAAGTAACTATGCACTCACCTGATTAGGTGGTGACTCGGTACCCGAACAACACTTCGTTATCTCAAAACAATTTTCCCTCGACAAAACCTAGTATCAATATCACTAGGGTTTAGTCTAACGTTAACCACAACTAATTAATAGTCTAGCTATTATTATTATTATAAAAGCGTTAAACAACGCTCTATATAACTCATAATAATAGTTCAAATAATTATTTTAAGGGACCTAATAACATTACTATAATTATTTAAAAGCTATATTTAAAATAGCGTAGGCGTAGCTCACTTACAGCGGGTTTTAAAGAAAACCGGGCTCCGCTGGAGCAGCGTTCCCGAGCCGAAAGGCTCTTCTTCTCGGAGCCGTCGGGCGCTCCGGGGCTTCCGCCTTGTGTCACACCCCCGAACCAGACGGCGGAAACGTCCGAGGGCTATTGTGATTCAATTGATTACCATCACAATGAATATACATGAATCATAACATCATTCATCACCATGCATTGAAATATTACAACCGGTATTGTTTACATTCAGTACATTGTTTCAAAACATTACATTTCCAAAACATAAGCCATTCAATATTAATTAAACAAACATCATGACATCACTGGATACATTTTTCTTCGATTTACCTGTTACCTGAGAATACAAGTATTTTGGAAAAACGTCAACATATGAAATGTTGGTGAGTTCATAAGTAAGGTTTGAAAAGAAATGATTTGTATAATTTTGAAAACCACAGAAAATCCGATATTTTCTTAAAAAAAGTGTTGTATATGAGAAAAGAGTGTGAAGATCCGTAAGTATGCTTGTTGATTATTATAAACGTGAATAATTGTTAGACTTTGTATATATATCACATAATCAAGAGTGTTGAATTTCCCAGGGAAAACCCGATGTTTTCCCAATACATCAAATTACGTGGCTTAGTTAGTATTATTCCAATACGACGTTGTTTTCTATAATTCCATGTGACATTGGATTAATTATGGGTTGTGAGTCGTTATAACCACGCATTAATGAAAATGACTAGTTTACAACTATACAAACGATCCCTTAGGTGTCGTCCGTACTACTCACTTAATCCAACCACCCTGACTTCTCATAGCCCCACAACCGAGGAGAAAAGAGGGTGCGAAGCCCCTGTTATTTCCATAAGTCGTTCAAGGCTATCATGAATGCGGAAGGCACTTGGCCCGACTCGCATTTGACTTCTCGACTTTGCTAGCAGTACCAAAGGACCCTTGGGGCCCAACAACACAATAAAGCTATTGAAAGTCCTTTTACACGGAATTAGATCATATAAGGCCCAATAACATGTAAGCGCGTTCCCTTCGGGCCTAAAGATCATGTCATTGGGCTAGCTAGGCCCAACAAGCACGATTTGAAACTTTCGAGCCCAAAGATAGTGTATTGACTTCTCGTAAATTTCCGCGTGTGTATTGAAGTATCATTGTTTATTGATTTTTGATTCATTATTGATTCGAGACCGAATCAATTCGTTTGGTAACGATTTTGGTGTTGAAGGTGTATTTGTTATAAGCTTTGCCGGTAGACATAGTACTCGTATTTTTTTTATTTTAAGAGATCTATTGTTTTAAGAATGTGAGTTTATATTCTTAAGCCCTTTCTTGGATAAAATTTACACTTTTAACCCTTTGAGTAAAAAAAAATTCGGTTTAGTCCTTAAACTATTTTTCTTGACACTTTAGTATCAAAACTTATTGGAAATACATTTTTAGCACAAATTTACTTGATAAACAGCTTAAGTCCTTCAAAAATGAAATTTTCTCGGTTGAATCCTCCATTTTCGCAACTTTTACAATTTTGACCCAAAAATGGAAAATTTTTGCATCTTTAGTCCCTTTTTAATTGGAAAAGCATTTTTGACCCTTGAAATAGATTTGGTACACTAGTAATCCCCTGTTTTACATAAATGTGCAGTTTCAGCCCCTCCAACTCAAAATTTTCGCAATTTGGGGCTTTATTGGGCCGAAAAGCCCATTTTGGCCCATTATGTTTAAATTTCACATTTTTAACCCTTCAAAAGTGTTAATATTCAGAAAATACATATTAGAAACTTTTTAGACTCATCTCAACCTTCAGAATCTATATTTTGTCGTTTTGGGGCCCTTAGTTTTGTATTTTAGCATTTTGAGCCCAAAAATGGGTTTTTAAGTCCAAAAATGTTCATATTAACCAACTTGGTTATTTTTCTAGACTTGATTAGTGTGAAATGGTATAAGTTATACTTATTTCATTCATCATATTGTAGATCTCGGTTTTTAGGTTCTTTTGGCTAGTATAAACATCACAATCACATAAGACCATACATATAAGCATAAAAATCACACAAGGCATACATATACTCATAGATCTACACATTTGCTTGTATTCTCCCCCACAAAACTTATAAAAACCGAAAAAGAGGGGGTATGAAGCTCACCTTTTGGTGTGGTTTCGGTTTTTGGAAGAAAATGAGAAGAATTTCGGCCTTAGCAACCTTCCTTGGAAGATTTCGAACTTGGATGCTTCTTAGGTGCTAGATCATGAGTTTGAATGAATTAAGAGGTGATTTTTGGATGAAATGAAGTAGCTAGCTTAAGGATCTAAGAGATTTCTTACCTTAGATGATGATTTTTGTGTAAAAATCCCCTTGATTCCTTCTTAGATCTCGAAATATGGATGAGTTATGAGAGTGTTTCCTTGAGAGAAAAGTGAGTGAAATGTGTGTGTGTGTGCTTGAACTCGGCCGAGAGCAAGAGAGAGAGGGAGAAAAAGAGTAGCTAGACTTGGAAGTATGTGAGTGCATGGATGTTTGGGTCTTCATGCATGGATGTCCCTTGAACAATTGTGAGGTGTCACTCACAAAGTCAACTCTCCTCTTCTTTTGGGCTTGGGCCGAGAGAGGGGAGGGTGAGAGGAGGTTTTTGGGCTTTTTGCCCTTAAGCCCATGTTATAGCTAGGTTGGATGATTTTTGGCCCTAAAAAAATATAAATATGATTTTTATGACCCATTGGGTTAGATTAGGTTAATTATGGTCCAAAATGGTTCATATAATTAATCTATCTCATTCTAGGCCCAATATGGCCCAAAATATGGAATTAAATGGAAGTGGGTCCAATTAGAGCCCATTTAAGAGTTCTAAGCCCAAGATAGCCAAATTGGAAGCTTATTGGTCCATTGGGCCCAATAAGGAAGTCCTAGTCCAAAATGGACTTAAACAAGAACTTATCGGGTTTCCAATTGCTTAATGACTATTTGAATTGCTTGCATGGGGTGTTTGATTGAAATTTTGCTGACATAGAGTATGCATCATACATGATCTTATGTTTTTGATTCATAAAATGGTTTAAGTGTTGGTTACAAGGCACAAAAATTCCTAATTGTGACACCTTGTGGTAGGGAGGTTCCCTAGGCTTTTCGGGGGGTTTCAGGGCTAGAGAGAAGTTCTAGAGAGAGAGGGAAGTGAGGGGAGGTGTGAGGAATGAAGAGGGATTCACCTCTTATTTATAGGAGGCTGGAGGGTCACTCACGTCGTGAGTTTTAAGGTGCTCATGTCGTGAGCCAGGCTGGCTACAGCCAGGCGCAGCCTGGTGCTGACACGTGGTATCGCACACAGTGTGGAAATCAGCCGATTTTCAAAAATTCATAACTTTCGCATACGAGCTCCATTTTCGACGTTCTTTATATCCACGCGTAGGTAAAAACAAGACCTAAAACTTTCATTTAGACTCCGTTGGCTAGTTCTCGACTGATCTTAAATTTAATAGTAGGAGGAGATTAGACTGCTAAATGACCGCGAAGAATTCGTAACTCCTTCATACGGACTCCGTTTTCGTCTATCTTTTTACCGTTGAGTTCCTATTAATGATATCTTGAACTCTCATTAAGGTTGCGTAAGCCAAAAACCGCTCGAACTAAAATTCGAGTTTCGGGTCGTGCATTGCTATGTCAAATCTTAGAAAAATCATAACCTCCTCATACGAAGTCAGATTTGGGCGTTATTTTTTTTGTATGTTCTCAGTTTAATGTATACTACAGATTTTGTTTAGATCACTAAGACTAAAAAGTCCTATATCTTAAATTCACTATTTACGTCTACCGGTGCCGTGTCGGTTTTGCCGAAAAACTTCGACGGGCCATAACTTCTGCGTTATAACTCGGATTTCGGCGTTCTTTATATGTATGGAACCCTTGAGACATATTCTACAACTTGGTTAAGATTATTTATTCTAAATAATCATTTGTCGAAAAATCGTTTTCGACCCCTATTATCTCTAAATTGATTAACCTGGATCTACGGGCGTTACACATAACTTCCTGGTAGTTGGTCGGCCCATCTTCGCCTAATAGTTAGTCATCACCCTCAATAATGTGATATCAAGAAAAATCAGGTGCATGACGCTCCCTACCATAAAACTCAAGTGCATGGCGCTCTCTATCCTTGTTGGTAGATAACTTAGAATCATAAGATTAGTGACCTGGCCATCTGATGTAATCAATTTAGAAATCGGTGGATAACTTACCAATATCATTTAAAGGATATTAATTAATTAAAATATGGTCTATAAAATACAAGTATGAGTACCCTTCGATTATGTTTGTCATATAGTTAGCCATGGTTGATAAGATTAGTTGTTATTTGATTATTTATTTGCTTACTTGTTTGTTAGTTTATCTGAGTGGCATTTATAATCCCTTTATTATGTTTTCTTTTAAGATTGATTAATAAGAAGATACTGATGTATCAATATACTTCTGTTCCCCATGTGTTCGACACCCTTACTTACATAAGTTATGCTGTCACTGATCATGTCTATTGTCTGGTGTAGATAATCAATTTAGTTTGTTAGGAATTATAAATGTAAAAATAGATTTATATTTTCAAGTCTATATCTTTTATGTCATAAGTTTTGACACCATTGTCAAATGAAATGATTTCAAGTTATCTCAAGTTTACAAACTATCTTTTACAAACCAACCTTCGTTGTGTATGCCTTAATGGCCAAAAGATCCTCATAACCCAACATATCAACTAAGGCTAGGATCTATATTTTGCTCCAAGATGTGAATAGGGATATCATAATCACACCAATGAGTTATTTAGGTAACATGGGGTTTACATTTTAGAAAAAAATGGGTTTTTTTGTTCAAAACATTTTAAACTATCAACGCTTAAACATAAACATTTATAAAACATTTTTATAATTATCAATCATCTTTGTTAGCTTTTAACAATTTGTGAGTCTAGTTTTATATTAGCAATAATGCAAAATAAAACAACCATAACAATCGCACAAACTATAACGATTACATTTAGCTCAAAACCTATGCGTTTTCCCATGAACCAACATAGGAAAAACTAGGTCATAATTAAGGAAATGACCTTCACTCGAAAGCTCCCATTTACTCCATCACCATCTCTTGATGCACGGCCGAACTTCTTGAGACTCCAATCTCTATGACCCCGAGCTTGAACTCTTTGGTCTTCAAATTTATTACATTTTTCTATTTTAATATATTTTCCTAACAAATTACATTACTCTTTAAAGGAAAAAAACAATACAAGATAGAAAGAGAAAGTTACACACATGCCATTAAAAATACAAACCAAAAAGCCAACACAATCAACACAACAAAGGTATAGGTAAGGGAAGGTGTCACTTGATCCAAACAATTCAGAATAACAATTATTTTGAACTTGGATTACAATTTTCAGATTATTGAGTTAAGCCAACAACCATAAATTGAAAGCAAGTCTACATACAATTGTTTATCTGTTCTCACATTTAATAGATCATCTAAAAAACTATGTCACACAATTATACAATTGAATTATAAATAAAGAGATAACCAACATTTGTAAAACCTTTGATTTATATGAAAAAAGAAACCTTTTTATTAATCATGATTTAATTGTTAAATCACAATAATTTGAGTCTATGCATAAAAGTGACCAATGCACACTCAAAACAAAAACATATAAATTCCCTTTATGGAAACAATGTGTATGCGTGTAACGTCCCAATTTTCCAAAAAAAAATTCATTTTTAAACTAGAATACATACACATTTTCATAAATATATGTTCAAGGCGAAAAAGTCCTTTGTTCGTAACATGAAGTTCAAAATCGGAGTTAAAAAGGAAAGTATCACAAAATCTCAAATCATTAATTTCCTGATGGGTGTGTACATTCATGCATTTGCCTTCCCATGAACTGATAAAGTAACTGAAAAACATTTAATCCACAAGTGTAAGCCAAAACTTAGTGAGTTCTTCAAAATACCTCACACAACAATATGAATACGATGCATGCACGCAAGGCCTACATCACAGGGCTGGGCCGCCTCTAGGGCCTTCAACACAAAGCTAGAGCGCTCCATTGGGCCTTCAACGTAAAGTTGGACTGCCCCCTTTGGGACTTCAACATAAAGTTTGTCACACCCCAAAACCAAGAATGGCGGAAACGTTCCGGGGAGGAGGACGTCATGTGAAGTATCATAACAGTGTAAAGTAGTAAACAAGCAACAACATCATCCATTGTATTAAAAGTAAAGTTCTAATACATGTGTGTTCTTTCATAATGTACAACAATAAAATGAATAATCAAAATAAGATGAGTCTTGTCTGTGCTCCGTCTTCTCAAAACCTGGCCATCGTACCTGTCTAACTGATGACCTGAGAATACAAGTAATTTTGAAAGCGAGTATCAGCTTTAAAGCTGGTGAATTCATAAGAATTTAGGTGTTATTGTCTTGTTTTGGAATACTGTTTTGAATGTCATGTAAATCTTTAAATGGAACAGTTGATATAAGTATGAAAAACCCTAGAAATTCCCATGTTTCCTACTAGTATGAAATGTAGTCTTCTACCAAGACCCGAATGTTTTGTTATGACAATGTAGTCTTCTACCAAGACCCGAATGTTTTGTTATGACAATGTAGTCTTGTACCAAGACCCGAATGTTTTGTTATGACAATGTAGTCTTCTACCAAGACCCGAATGTTTTGTTATGACAATGTAGTCTTCTACCAAGACCCGAATGTTTTGGTAAGTAAAATGATAGTTTTTCCTTCTTTTTGACTACTACAAATAGTAATTAGTCTAACTCATCGTTTATGTGAATATATCACAAAATAAAGTAAATAGGAAAAATATAACCATGTAAGTGTTATCCCTGGTTACCAGGACTAACACGCCATCGCAGTAAGCGACATGTATAACCTAATGAACATCCGAAGATTGTCCAATTGTCCTCTATAGCAGCAGCAGGTTGGAGGAAGGGTTAGTCCCGTAGCCGACTCCTAATATAAGTAGTAACCTTAGACATCCGTAGATGTTCATCACCCACTGGTGCTAACAGCTGGGTTCCGGAATGGTTAGTCCAGTCTAGACATCCCATCGAACAGGGATAGGCAGGAAAATTTACACAGAAGGTACGAATAAATCTTCCTCTGATTTCTAGGTACAAGTATCCAGGTAAGTGAATACATGATAATGTATCTAAGTAACAGTACTCATGTATGGTATTCATGTAAGCGTATTCAGATAAATGTAGCTATGTAAACGTACTCATGTATCATGTAATCCTAGGTAAATGTACTCATGTATCATGTAAGGTACTGGTATAAACTCATGAATGAACTGACTCTTGTGTGATTCCTTGTACTAGGAATAATGTTTGATATCTTCTAATTATCCCTATGATAATTAACTGAAAGGAAATTGGTTGTTCAAGTAAGTTTATACCCCCTTGCTACCCAAGTGTGTGGGAAACTAAATGAAGGATGAAAACTATAACATCAATACATATGTAAGAACATAGGCGTATAAGTGTAGTTTTGCTTAAGAAGGTAAAAATAATGGTTTTGCAGGATATCTAAGAGTTTTGAACAATAATTAAGAGTGACTTGATGTCATTTTAATAAACATTTCAAAACTAATACTTTTGTTATCAAGGTATTTCAAGATAGAAAACCATTTCATGTGTCATCTCTTGAAGTATGTGAAATCTACTGAGTGAAAACACAGTTATAAAATACATAAGATTGATTTAATAACATACTGTTTTCTACTTGTATCCCCCCCCCCATTAAAGCATTTAAAATCATTTAAAATATTGATTAAGGAGTATGAACTCACCTGTTGTGAGTGGTTCTAGTGGGTACGCGTGTAGGGATGAGAAGTTCCACGAATGAAGTCCCGAGACACAATAAGTCCTAAATGACATATAATGACACATATTGACATGAATATAGTGTTTATAACATCTATATGAAAGGAAACACCTTTCGGGACTAGGTAACACCTTGACCAAGTGTTGGAATCACATGTGATTCAACATAGGAAGGTATAAAGGCACTCACATGAGTTTACTACCATGAGTTCACGACCCAAGGGAGTTTACGGCGCGTAAACTCATGGCTACTCACGTGGGAATGCAAGTTTGAAGGCTAGGGAATGATTTAGGGACATTAACTCTAACCTAGGATGAAGAAAACCCACTTTCTTTGAAGTTCTAAGGAGTTCACGGCCCAAATGAGTTTACTACCGTAAACTCATGGCCATTTATGTTTATGAGGGTCCTAAAGGTCATAAGGAAGCATTCTAATTTCAATCCTAAGCCTTTGGAAGTGTTTGTGGCATCAAAACCCCCTAACTTGAGTTTACGGCCCATGGACCATTTGGTTATGTGTTTGCAGCCCACACTCATGGGTGTTGATATTTTCATTGTTTTAGGTCCTAGACACATCAAGGTAAAGTGATATGTTTATCTCTTGGCTTAGAGAATGTATTTAGGGCACTTTGGCACCCTAATATGGAGTTCACGGCCCAAGAACTTCTGTGGCCGTGAACACCATTTCCTTGGTGTTTTGAGGTTGTTTTCTATCTCTAAACTCATTTAGGTACATGTCCCATTTAGTCTCTTGGCTTAAGGAGGGTTTTTAAGGCATTTTGGCACTTAAACATGGAGTTCACGGCCCAAGAACCTCCTTGGTCGTGAACTCACTTTCACCCTTGATTCTTAATTGTTTGGTGGACTAAACATTGTAATAAAGGCTTCTAGTTTGAGTTCTAAGGCTTTGAGGGTCATTGAGACACTTTTGACCCTTAAAATGGAGTTTACTCCCCAAGTGTTCTTGGGCGGTAAACTCACAGATCTTGTTGTTCTGTCGTGATTTTGATGTAATTAAGCACAATCTAAGCTATATAATACAACTAGATTGAAGTACTCATGATTTGAAATAAAAACCTTAAGCTCCGTGAGAGAGAATTTGGCTTTTCTATAGTTGGAAATGTAACTAATGAATAAATATGGTTCAGTTTTCTATTTATAGTCCTGAGATTTTTGGCAGAAAATATTTTATTCCCGGAATGAACTCTAATATCATAGAGTATCGAAATAACAGTGTTGCATAAAACCCTAGTGCATCCACTCTCCTGATATTTCCTAAATTGTTAAACCTGAAATACTCAAACTTATACCCAAAGTCTGGAAGTTCTTTGTAACTGTTCTAACTTCTATTGGCTTGATATGGTTTGTTCAGAATGGAAATTTCGGGTTGTCACATCATCCCCCTATTAATGGGAATTTCGTCCTGAAATTAGAATTTAGGCGAGGAAGTAGGTGAAAGTGATCGAGTCGTTAGGTGGAAACTTCCTAATCGATTGGTTCTCGCGCTCCCAAGTGAAATCGGGTTCTCGGTTGGTATTCCAATGAACCTTCACTAATGGGCGACGGCGTTGCTTCGTCCGCTTGACCACTCAGTCGAGGGTCACTACGGTTCTAATACGAAGGCTAGGATCTTGTAAATCTCGATCTCGTCAAGAGGGCTTACGAAAGTCCTAACGGAAAGATACTGTTTCAAGTTCGAGACGTGAAGGGGAAAATGTACGTTACTGAGTTCGCGGAGTAAGTCTAGTTTGTGAGATGCAGGACCGATTCTGGTAATATTCTTGGGGGTCCCAACTACATTGGATTTTAGCTTTTCACGCTTTACGAAGCGTATTAAGCCGTTCCCAGAGTGAGGTTTCCTAAAGAATTTGGTCTCTCACTTGGAATTCCAAAGGTTCTTTCTCTCGCTTACTTCCCAGTCAAGGGACATCCCTTGCTAGGTCAAAGTCGAAAGGATTTCTGAAATTTGTGGGGAGTTCCGAATGGACTATGATAGTAGGTCGGTAAGACCTAGAATTTGGCGAATTTTCCGTCGGTGACTACGGTGCCGACAAATTCCCAACGGTGTTGGATAATTTGACAGAGTACTCAAGAATTTCCACAACACTAATAGTGTGTCTCAGGAAATTTGACTCTTAATTCCAAAACTCTAGCTCAGAGAACTTTGCGAAAAGTATCTCCGAGGGTAATGTTTCCATGGGTTCTTTCTTACTACGAGGGTATATAAGTAAGTCATTACATGGAGAAATGGCGAACTGATCCCAGTAAGAAAGACGTACTCTACTCATTTAGCTCATGAATAATATGGGCGTATTGGTCCTATTCGAGGGGTATCACTACGGACTCGAAGTGTCCATATCGAGTTTGGAGGGTAGTCTTTAGGACTTCCTTCCCTAACACTCGAACTTGTGATATTCGGATCTCAGGTCCATTTCTGAAAGTAATACTTTCCCTATGGTTGCTCAATCAGTTCGTCTATGCGAGGCAGAGACAACGATTTCTAAAGGAAATCTTAATGAAGTCTCCGGTCGTCGAGGTACATAAGATGCACTCCGTCGACTTCTGGTAATAATAAGACTGGAGCTCTCAAGGGTGAGAAGCCTGGTCTTCTAATTCTATTGTTGAGTAGTTCGCTGTGTTGTCCGGGTTGTTCTTGTATTTTCTGTAGGTGTTTAGACTGAAGGCGATCTGGTTATAAGAGTCATACTGGGTTCTAAGTTTGTTCCTATGCCAATGCAATTACTCGTACTCTTGGACAGTCTCCATCCTGAAGTTCATATTAGAATTCATACCTGGTTCAATGATCACAATCTCGTGTATACGAGTCGTATATAATTAAGATTGAAAAGGTAGTCGAATAACTGATTCTTCCTTAATCTCCCATCCCATCGAGGGAAAAGAAGTTAAAGTGGAATCATCAATTCTAAACCTGTAGAACATTGATTATATATTACTCTCATGTATACATTCTTCAGTGATAGATCAACCGTATGAATCCTAGAATTGAACTTGACGTACTGCACGAGTAATACTGTGGGGATTCCTTCGGAAAGGAAAAGAACTATAAGGTACTCCATGCACGAGTACCTCGGTGTTCTGATATGACGGCTTCGCTAAAAGACGTTTACTGAGAAAGAGATGTACTTATGAAGCTGGTATTGCGAGGATCGAATTTACTCGAGTCATATGATAAAGTCGGGAACATATGGAAACTAAAGACATTAGATTTGAACATAAGGCGTTACAGACCAAAACACAACAGTGCAACCATTAACAGGGTTACTGTACTTTTAGATTTACTACAAGATTGTTGCTGCAAACAAGGTATACTACAAAAGACAAGTATACACAGCACGAGCATCCCTAAACGGATGGGATCCCGCAAAAGATAAGACTCTGGTTGCACTAGTGTTGGGATGGTTCATAATTTTGTTACAACGAAACGCCTAAATTACATTAACGTGGGTCCGGAGTAGACTCTCCTGCGGTGGTGGTTGGTAATAGACTTTCGCCTGTGCCAGCATTTGCTGCCTCTGGGTAGTTCCTTTTATAATGACCTACCTTGCCACAACCATAGCAAGCTTGGTTCACACTGGTGCTAGGCACTTGGTTGTTCGGCCTTGCTAGGCTCTTGCAGTAACGCTTGGTGTGACCCTTTCTATTGCAGTGTGAGCACTGCAACTCCCTACAAGGTCCATGGTGGTGAAAACTGCATTGAATCCATTTTGGGAGACTTCCAGCATAAAGCTTGGCTGGTTTAGGGACAATTGGGATGCCCAAAGGGATGGTAGTAGGAGGTACTGAAGTCGTGGTTGTGAAGGTTGTTACCGGTGGTTGTTTCTTGTTCGCCCTTCGAAGCGACTTGTCCTTAGGTTTAGCCCAAGACTTCCTTTTGTTACTCTTGACCTTGGGACTCGGGGTATCATGGTAGTTTGCTTCTTGTTGCGGTGCTTGATTGTTACTCGGATTGGAATGATTGTTAACAATCCCGCTAACACTTGCGTTGTTAGCGTTCAGGTGGGTCAGAATAGCTGACACGGCAGCCGAGACTGCAGCTTGAAAGGTAGCTGCATCAATCTGAAGAGTTGGTGTTTGGTTGATGGGCTAATTGTTTTTCTTGGGTGACATGATTCTGTTACACCGAAAGAAAATGAATTTGTGAGCGAGAATGGTTGAATCTAGACGTAGTTCGATCGCTCATGAAAAGAATAGAAGTATGTTCTCTAAGGTTCAACCTACATCCCTATGATGCAGTCCTAGTACGGAATGGAAGTATGTTCTCTAAGGTTCGACCTACATCCCTATGATGCAGTCCTATTACGGAATGGAAGTATGTTCTCTAAGGTTCGACCTACACCCCTATGATGTAGTCCTATTACGGAATGGAAATATGTTCTCTAAGGTTCGACCTACATCCCTATGATGCAATCCTATTACGGAATGGAAGTATGTTCACGAAGGTTTGACCTACATCCCTATGATGCAGTCTTATTACGGAATGGAAGTCTGTTCACGAAGGTTTGACCTACATCCCTATGATGCAGTCCTAGCAAAGATCGGAAGTAAGTTCGTACACTGGTCTCAAGATGTTTGTCGTTCGAACCGACGTATTGTTGGTTGGTGAATAACATGATCCAACAATTACAAGAGACCTAGAGATGTCTCCGGAGTTAAACTGCTATAGTCCAATGACTTGACTAGAGCATGTTTCAAATAGTCTCTAATGAAAGTATGATAAGAGTAATTGAATAAAGAATGACACATAAATTATCCGACTGTCAATATCTTGGATATTCATGATGTACAGGTTCAGGAAAATGACCTTGTAAAAAGGTCTTACATCATATCCAGAGAAGATAGCTCCTGAAAGTATAAAGACCTAACTAAAGTACTTACAGTACAAGATAGTTTCATAGAAAATGCCACATCGGGCATAGACAGGAACACGATTCCTTTCTAACAAGGAATATAAGGTAAAGTATCTACTACTAGCGATAGTCGTCCCTCTGGTGAACTCTCAGTTCATCCAGTTGGCGTTCCACATCAAGTAGATGTCTTTCGTACACTCTCTGGCATACTTGAAGTTCTATGACTTCGGCTAGTGATTCAGCCAGTGCTTGCAGCAGGGTTTCATGGTCTCTCTCAGACCTCTCACGAGCATGCTCACGGCGACTGGTGCGAAGCATATGCATTCCTCCATTTGTATCAACTTCTACGATACGTTGTAGAGCTGTCATGCCTTGAATTTCGTTTCGGGCAACTCTACGGATCAGAATTGGTAGAGCTCTGTATGCTGAGCTCCCTTCACTTATGTTGTAGAAACTTTGGTCTCCATTAAAAAACATAGGTTGATCTTGATCTTCGCTCCATGTTTCCAGACATTCCACCCATGGAGGCATCGGGCCATGAAAAGCCGGACGAGGGTTAGGAATTGGAAAGGGAGCTGCTTGGGGTAGGTTCTCAACCTCGGGTTCGGAGATAGCACCGTCTGAAAGGTCTTCAGCATGGTGATCATTCAGAGGGATTGGATGATCATTATCTGGTTCTTCTCTAAACCATCTAGCAATAACCGCGTTCGGAAGGAACAGGTTGTCGTGGGGATGGAATCCAGCCATGTTATCTATGCGAGAATTGGGGTAAGAAAATAATTATTAGATGAACTATCTAGATAACTATTTATGAAATCTTCATTAGTTACATCGCTATCTGTAAAGTGCATACAAGTTATATGTAATCAACACATGATAGGTCTTCGAATAAGTGACCTCAACTCCAAATTCACAAGGAATAGGGGTAAAGCAAAAATTTCACCGATTCTAAGTCTATATCATCATAATTACATATAACTTTAGCGTATCCACTTAGCAACTATCAACTTAGTAATGAAGATCCCGTTTTACTTCTCAAGTATAAAGTACTTATAGTAACACAAAACACCCCTATGGTATTTTAGACTTAGGTTCTGTTATAATGTTCTCATTGTGGTAATGTTGGTAAGTTTTTAGACTTGTTGTCATATCACAACCATTCTTGGGCATGTGCTAATCACTCCTCGGAACAACATAGTTGATCAGGCTATGCCACTCCCAAGACTGACCATACATCCCCGAGCTTACCTGTGATATTCAACAATCTCAATACTTTTGTTCTTGTCATTGTGACACGGATTTTAGTATGAATGCAGGCACGTATACTTTGTTAAATGTTTTATTATTTAAAAGTATATACTCTTAGGCAGAGTGTTTTAATCCCAATGTGTTTATAGTTAGTATATCTTTTATGGGTTGATATACTTAATTCACTATAAACAATGCTCTGATACCAATCTGTCACACCCCAAAACCAAGAACGGCGGAAACGTTCCAGGGTGGAGGATGTCATGTGAAGTATCATAACAGTGTAAAGTAGTAAACAAGCAACAACATCATCCATTGCATTAAAAGTAAAGTTTTAATACATGTCTGTTCTTTCATAATGTACAACAATAAAATGAATAATCAAAATAAGACGAGTCTTGTCTGTGCTCCATCTTCTCAAAACCTGGCCATCGTACCTGTCTAACTGATGACCTGAGAATACAAGTAATTTTGAAAGCGAGTATCAGCTTTAAAGCTGGTGAATTCATAAGAATTTAGGTGTTATTGTCTTGTTTTGGAATACTGTTTTGAATGTCATGTAAATCTGTAAATGGAACAGTTGATATAAGTATGAAAAACCCTAGAAATTCCCATGTTTCCTACTAGTATGAAATGTAGTCTTCTACCAAGACTTGAATGTTTTGTTATGACAATGTAGTCTTCTACCAAGACCCAAATGTTTTGTTATGACAATGTAGTCTTCTACCAAGACCCAAATCTTTTGTTATGACAATGTAGTCTTCTACCAAGACCCGAATGTTTTGTTATGACAATGTAGTCTTTTACCAAGACCTGAATGTTTTGTTATGACAATGTAGTCTTCTACCAAGACCCGAATGTTTTGTTATGACAATGTAGTCTTCTACCAAGACCCGAATGTTTTGTTATGACAATGTAGTCTTCTACCAAGACCCGAATGTTTCGGTAAGTAAAATGATAGTTTTTCCTTCTTTTGACTACTACAAACAGTAATTAGTCTAACTCATCGTTTATGTGAATATATCACAAAATAAAGTAAATAAGAAAAATATAACCATGTAAGTGTTATCCATGGTTACCAGGACTAACACGCCATCGCAGTAAGCGACATGTATAACCTAATGAACATCCGAAGATTGTCCAATTGTCCTCTATAGCAGCAGCATGTTGGAGGAAGGGTTAGTCCCGTAGCCGACTCCTAATATAAGTAGTAACCTTAGACATCCGTAGATGTTCATCACCCACTGGTGCTAACACCTGGGTTCCGGAATGGTTAGTCCTGTCTAGACATCCCATCGAACAAGGATAGGCAGGAAAATTTACACAGCAGGTACGAATAAATCTTCCTCTAATTTCTAGGTACAAGTATCCAGGTAAGTGAATACATGATAATGTATCTAAGTAACAATACTCATGTATGGTATTCATGTAAGCATATTCAGATAAATGTAGCTATGTAAACGTACTCATGTATCATGTAATCCTAGGTAAATGTACTCATGTATCATGTAAGGTACTGGTATAGACTCATGAATGAACTGACTCTTGTGTGATTCCTTGTACTAGGAATAATGTTTGATATCTTCTAATTATCCCTATGATAATTAACTGAAAGGAAATTGGTTGTTCAAGTAAGTTTATACCCCCTTTCGACCCAAGAGTGTGGGAAACTAAATGAAGGATGAAAACTATAACATCAATACATATGTAAGAACATAGGCGTATAAGTGTAGTTTTGCTTAAGAAGGTAAAAATAATGGTTTTACAGGATATCTAAGAGTTTTGAACAATAATTAAGAGTGACTTGATGTCATTTTAATAAACATTTCAAAACTAATACTTTTGTTATCAAGGTATTTTAAGATAGAAAACCATTTCATGTGTCATCTCTTGAAGTATGTGAAATCTACTGAGTGAAAACACAGTTATAAAATACATAAGATTGATTTAATAACATACTGTTTTCTACTTGTATCCCCCCCATTAAAGCAATTAAAATCATTTAAAATATTGATTAAGGGGTATGAACTCACCTGTTGTGAGTGGTTCTAGTGGGTACGCGTGTAGGGATGAGAAGTTCCACGAATGAAGTCCCGAGACACAATAAGTCCTAAATGACATATAATGACACATATTGACATGAATATAGTGTTTATAACATCTATATGAAAGGAAACACCTTCCGGGACTAGGTAACACCTTGACTAAGTGTTGGAATCACATGTGATTCAACATAGGAAGGTATAAAGGCACTCACATGAGTTTACTACCATGAGTTCACGACCCAAGGGAGTTTACGGCCGTAAACTCATGGCTACTCATGTGGGAATGCAAGTTTGAAGGCTAGGGAATGATTTAGGGACATTAACTCTAACCTAGGATGAAGAAAACCCACTTTCTTTGAAGTTCTAAGGAGTTCACGACCCAAATGAGTTTACTACCGTAAACTCATGGCCATTTATGTTTATGAGGGTCCTAAAGGTCATAAGGAAGCATTCTAATTTCAAGCCTAAGCCTTTGGAAGTGTTTGTGGCATCAAAACCCCCTAACTTGAGTTTACGGCCCATGGACCATTTGGTCATGTGTTTGCAGCCCACACTCACGGGTGTTGATATTTTCATTTTTTTAGGTCCTAGACACATCAAGGTAAAGTGCTATGTTTATCTCTTGGCTTAGAGAAGGTATTTAGGGTACTTTGGCACCCTAATATCGAGTTCACGGCCCAAGAACTTCCGTGGCCGTGAACACCATTTCCTTGGTGTTTTGAGGTTGTTTTCTATCCCTAAACTCATTTAGGTACATGTCCCATTTAGTCTCTTGGCTTAAGGAGGGTTTTTAAGGCATTTTGGCACTTAAACATGGAGTTCACGGCCCAAGAACCTCCTTGGCCGTGAACTCACTTTCACCCTTGATTCTTAATTGTTTGGTGGACTAAACATTGTAATAAAGGCTTCTAGTTTGAGTTCTAAGGCTTTGAGGGTCATTGGGACACTTTTGGCCCTTAAAATGGAGTTTACTCCCCAAGTGTTCTTGGGCGGTAAACTCACAGATCTTGTTGTTCTGTCGTGATTTTGATGTAATTAAGCATAATCTAAGCTATATAATACAACTAGATTGAAGTACTCACGATTTAGGATAAAAACCCGAAGATCCGTGAGAGAGAATTTGGCTTTTCTCTAGTTGGAAATGTAACTAATGAATAAATATGGTTCAGTTTTCTATTTATAGTCCTGAGATTTTTGGCAGAAAATATTTTATTCCCGGAATGAACTCTAATATCATAGAGTATCGAAATAACAGTGTTGCACAAAACCCTAGTGCATCCACTCTCCTGATATTTCCTGAAGTGTTAAACCTGAAATACTCAAACTTATACCCAAAGTCTAGAAGTTCTCTATAACTGTTCTAACTTCTATTGGCTTGATATGGTTTGTTCAGAATGGAAATTTCGGGTTGTCACAAAGTTGGACCGACTGGGGTGTCTAAGCCTTAAGTACACAGCTGGACTACCCTCAACCCACCCATAATATCTCTACATATACAAATAAACAAACAATTTCCAATCAAACAACTACATATGGTTATTAACAAATCTACCTGCCTAACATATCACTTCAACTTATCAACATCCTAACATACAAAGGATCCATAGTGTAGTACAAATTATAGTGAGAAAAATAATCTAAACTACTCAACATAAGCTCAACAGCAACCTCAACAATATAATAACTAACCCAAGCTACCTAATGCCAAACCGAGACCGGACCTTAGTCAAATACTCAATTATACCAAAGTTTGACCAAAAGTCAAACTGGTCAAAAAGACAACTCTTGATCGGATGGGTGTGCCATGCTCTATAATGGCACCCCGCGACCAGTATAAGACAAAATAATCGGGTATTTAAGCTAGAAAAGACCCGACTCAGAAAACCCTAAAAAGCACATCGTGCTAGGGAAGGGTCGGCCGAGTTCAGGCCTTCTCACAAAGTGAAAAGACTCAATCCATTTAGTCAAAACCCCAAATTTCCATATTTGGTCTTCAACAATGTCTTAATGGATAAAGTTTCAAACTTTACCCATTAAGACACTCCAATCAAGCAATACATAAATTTTAAGTCTCAAAAAGTCCAAGAATGCATCTTTCTCGACTTAATCTAATAAGTCCAAGCCTTTTACTTTCATATCTAAATCAACATGATGTCTAAATGGATAAAGTTTCAAACTTTATCCATTATAAAACCACAAACTTCCAAGACTAAAACCTTAAGTTGAGAAATGACCAAAAACCCCATCTTTCTTTATACAAGGAGTAAATAGAACTCTTGCATGCCTTCTTTACTCCACCAAGTGACCATATAGCTTCTTTGTTATGAACTCGATTTTAGTGATCTTTATATGTGCACGAAGGTATTGACAAACACCATAATTCTATCCAATTATTTTTTACTTAAAGCATATTGAACTTAACATACATAGAGGAAAAATAAGAATCATACCCTTAAAGCATTTGATTTCTCTTGTTGTTGATGTGATGTGTGGATCTAAAGAATCAAAACTAGAATTCCTCTCTAGTGATCACACCCAAGAAAAAGACCTTGCAATGCTTGACACTTTCCTTGCTTGTGAACAAACTTTTAACACAAACCCTAGAAAAATAGGGTTGCTTTGACTTGCTTGCGGAACAAGAAACGTTAGGGAGAGAGATGAAGAAAGAGAGAGAGAGAGAGAGAGAGAGAGGCAATTTAGGTTACTTCTAGCAACCCTTATTGTTGGGCCTATTCCTATATTTATAGAATTAGGGTTTTTGGTTTCCTTCTTGGATAAGAGCTTGGTCACTAGATAATTACCCTTATAGATTTGAATTTCACATCTTTCACTTTAGACCCTTAAGACCCTTATTTTCTCTCTTTTGTCAAATAAAGCATAAATCTCTTCTTACGTGTAACCTAGAAGGACCTTGTTATTAATAGTAATATTACAAACTTGTGACTATGGATATAATTCCAAAAATGCCGATGGTCTTTTTCTTGTTTTGCAGAAAATCAACAACAATGCTTATAAGATCAAGTGGACGAGTCATTACAATGTGTCAGCTATCTTTAATGTTGCAAACTTGTCACCTTTTGTTGGGAATTCAGATGATGAAGCAGACTCAAGGACGAGTCTTTTCAAAAGAAGGATGGTGATGCATGTGGTACAAGTGCTAATGCATAATTTGATAATGTCAATACTTGTAGGAATGAAAATGTGACGACATCAACATCAAATCCGCTGAAATGATTCGACAACTCGAATTTGGACAAAACTCACACACAAAATGTAAAATAGGCCAATTAGAACAACTCATCGTTTTGCTATGATGTGTGGTGTTTTTTGGCCATTCATGATCATTTAAGGCCTCAAAACTATGCTTTTTTTGTTTATTCTTTATTTTCAGAAACTTTATATTTTCAGATTTAATTTAGATAACTGATTTTTGAATTTTATCCTAATCAATTATGTCTCCGAGACTTAAGAAATGAAACTTATCTTCTCCTCTTATAAGTAATTCGTTTCCTTTGTTTCATATGCAATTTTCGATTATCAATTAAAAATCTGTGTACAATTATCTTGTTAGTTCTTTGTGTTCGTATTAGTTGTAACTGGTTATCAAATACGATCATATGAGCATCATAAAATGCAATACTTTTTTAAATTAGAAATTATTATAAAAACTAGAATTTTAATTATGCTTTACACTTTACAATTTTTTTTTATTTCTATTAAAAAACTATTTTATTATTTTTTTTTTTTTTTTTGTTTTTTTTTAAACCAGATATACTTTAATCGAAAATACTTAATATGCATAGTTTTTCAAGAACAGATTATTAAATTTTAGTTGACAGAGGCGGCAAATATTTCCGTGATTCTATCTAAGCATGACAAGGGTATGCTGGTAAAGTACTCCAAGGAGATTCTGGTAATTAGTGGAAGCATCGCAAAGGTATTTTCGTAATCTACGCATTGCAAGGGTATTTTCGTAACTTCCTGTAAGCATCGGTAGATAGACAACCAAAGGTGCAACGGGGCAGCGAGGGTTACTTGGGCAGGCAAAGGGAAAGAGAGTTTTTATGCGTTCAGCACAGAACCAATAATTCTTTGAAGCATAATTCCGCATACTAACACGACAACAACCCCCTTGCCTCCAATTTTTGGTAAATTTTTGAAAAAACCCAACAAATTTGAAAAAATAAGGAGCAAACGGGGTTGTGGGTGCCTCCCGCCATGAGTGCTCAGGTCTTGGAGAGGCAGCAGAGCTCTTCATCGTTGCCAGAAGATCATATAGACAACACCAAGACTCTGATTTGTGCTCTTAGTTTCCTCTCTCGCAATCTCCCTCTCCCCCCTGATGTTTTCGATGCCGTCTCTTCCATCTACACCGCCGCCGCCTCCGAAGATGCCGACGCTGGTGTTGACGCCACCGCCACAGGTGGATCTGACTGCGACAAGCAAGTCGATGATGCTTCATCGCCTGTGAGTTCTCTTTTGTAATTCTTTCGTGTTGTTGTTTCTCTTATTATAACTTCTTCTTGGATTTTATCGTATTTCGGATTGTTTTGTTAGGACGATTTGTTGTTTAATCGGCAGAATAGGGCTAATTATATATGTTTTTGATTGAAATCGATGCTTGGACTTGGGTCGGTTTGCGATTTTACTCTTGTTGATTGGAAAATTATACAGGTTTAGGTTGTATGCTTCTTTATAATTCTTCCCTTACTTCAATTTTGAGTTCTTGTTGATCTTTTTACTTGAATTTTTTGCCACATTTTGGTTCGACCAGTAGGTTGTGTTGTTTTAGTGTAATTGACAGCTTAGGGCTAATCATGGTATGCTCAGTTGTAATAATCTCAGTGCAATTCTCTCTAGTTGAATTCTACTTTTCTGTTTGTACATGAACTGCCTTGTAGCTTTTGATCTGTGCGTGGTTTAGAAAGCATCTTTGGGCTACCTATGTTCAATGGATATGTAATTTCAGTTTTAGGTTTAGACCTATGGTCTACTGTTCATGTTTAGGAGAATTTACCGAGTAAAATATGTTCTACTTATAACTATTACATGGTGTGTCTGCCTAACTTTTTGATATCATTACAGAATAACTCTCCATTTCCAAATGGAGGAGATTTAATGGCAGATCTTGAGGAGGCTTTGGTCAAACATCGATCTAATCACATAACAGGTTCTGAAATGGCAGAAACAAGGAAAAAACGGATCGAGAGCCACATCCAAAATCGTTTGACACAACTTGAAGGTTGCTATAAGAAGCATTTTTATTATACTTTAACATTGTAGAGAAATATTAAGATTGCTTGGTAATCTCTGTGTAGTTAAATGCAGTTTCTTTTTGGCAGCATAAACTTGATTTTTGCATTTGGCCTATTTTCTAATCTTTGTAAGGAATTAGAGTCCTAATGCTCTGTAAACCAACACCCTAGACCTTTATTTGATGTCTTATACAATTCTACATGAATATTTACTGGCAGGTGAATTTGTTAGTAGATATCATTTAACTTTACTCATTTGTTTCTTTATCATGAATTTAGAATTACCTACAAGCAGAGGTGAAGACCTTCAGTCAAAGTGTTTGCTTGAACTCTATGGACTTAAGGTAGACTGTAGTTTATAACATCTTGCTTTTCCATATTCTCTTTTGAATCTAAAGATTAACATTTAATGGGTTAAATGCAAGAAACAAGTTTGTACTTTCATCTATTTCCTTATCATATCATTCTACTTTCATCTTTTTCTACTACAACGTTGTACTTTGGTAGATTCTTTCAAGTACAATGTGTTGATAAGAAAAAAGTTGAAAGTACAATGCTGTAATAGACAAATGGAAGTAGAATGCTATATAATAAAAAAATAAACTGAAGTATGTTCACACATATCTTACATTACAGCTTGCTGAGTTGCAAAAAAAAGTGAGGTCAAATGTGAGCTCAGAGTACATGCTGTGCTTAAATTGTGTGTATCCTGAGAAGCAACTCTTTGATTGGGGCATGATGCGGTTGTCTCGTCCTTCTTATGGTGTGGGAGATGCTTTTGCTGTTGATTCAGACAACCATCTCAAGAAGAAACGAGATGCTGAGGTAAATCTTCAATCTTGATGGATGTTTTCTTTGTATGTTTTTGGAAAAAGATGTTATTGGTTTAATACTTATGCTTCTTTTAACATCATTTGCTGCAGAGACTAACGAAATTAGAGGAAGAAGAAAAGAATAGAGTAGAAACTAGGAAGAGGAAATTCTTTGCAGAAATACTTAATGCAATAAGGGAACTCCAGTTGCAAGTTCAGGCCTCTCAAAAACGTAGGAAGCAAAGGAATGATGCTGTTCAGGTATGTAAATTATTTCCCAATATGCTTCTATCCTGTTGCTATCAAAGTGTATTGAGCTTTTTTTTTTGGTTTCTTTTATCTGCAATAATGCTCATGAAAGTAATGGTTTGTTTAAGAGTATGTAGCAAATTACAGGTTATGGTTTTTGTGTTGTTACAATTAGGCATGGCATGGAAGGCAAAGGCAGCGTGCTACTAGGCAAGAGAAACTGAGGTTCCAAGCTTTAAAGTCAGATGATCAGGAAGCTTACATGAGAATGGTTGAGGAAAGCAAGAATGAAAGGTTGACTATGCTTTTAGGGAAAACAAATGATCTTCTTGTGCGTTTAGGAGCTGCTGTTAGGCGTCAAAAAGATGCTGAATATGATGGAATTGAACCTCTGAATGCTCCAGAACCGGAGTTGCCTGAATCATCATCTGCTTCAAAGATTGGAACTCCTGATGAATCACAGCTTGATGTGGATGTTGATTTAATCGAGGCTAAACTTGATAATGGAGTAAAGACCTCTGACTTACTTGAAGGACAACGACAATATAATTCAGTCATCCATTCAATTCAGGAGAAGGTACGCAAAAAGGCTCTTGATCTTCATCTGTGTAAAAGACCTGAATGAGATATTAGGTAATGGTATTTAGTATTTTGTGGTTGGGATGCATTTTTTTTACAGGTAACAGAGCAGCCAGCAACACTTCAGGGTGGAGAACTAAGACCCTACCAACTTGAAGGGCTTCAATGGATGTTATCTTTATTTAACAACAATCTGAATGGAATATTAGCTGATGAAATGGGATTGGGAAAGACAATTCAAACCATCTCCTTGATTGCATATCTCATGGAAAACAAAGGTGTCTCTGGTCCTCACTTGATTGTAGCTCCAAAAGCCGTATTACCAAATTGGATAAATGAATTTTCAACATGGGCTCCTAGGTAAAAAAAAACCATCATTTATATGAATTGATTTTCTTTTTTGTTTTTTACCGAATAATTTTCATTTTTGTTGCAGTATTGGTGCTTTTCTTTATGATGGGCGTCTTGATGAGAGAAAAGCAATGAGAGAAGAGTTGTCAGAAGGAAAGTTTAATGTGTTGATCACTCACTATGATCTTATAATGAGAGACAAAGCATTTTTGAAGAAAATTCCTTGGTTTTACATGGTTGTTGATGAAGGACATCGGTTAAAGAATGCTGAATCTGTTCTTGCAAAGACTCTTGTCTCCGGGTATGCTGGAAAAAACACAATCAACTTTTACCTTTTTTGTCGATTTAGTCCCTCAACATTTCTTATTGTGATTAAATCCTTAATACTTTTTTTTGACTTATTCAACGTAGGTAAATTGTATTTAGTTTATTGATTAAACCCATTTGAATAACACAAATAAAGTGCAAGGATTTAGTTGCTAAGAAAATGTTGAGGGCTTTAATCAGTAACTTGGTAAAAGTACGCTATGTGCTTCTTCATTTTCCCTTAAATTTTATATTGTAATTTATTAACTTACTTTTATAATTAGTTAACAATCATAAAAAGTTCTGTTAGTGTTCACATATAAACGATTAGCGTATCTGACACATTGCTCCAAGTATGAATTTTTCGGTTGAAACAAAACAAGATGGGACTTTGGAGTTACTTTTGATAAATAAGAAACAAGATTAATGTTAAATTATTTAAAACTTTTATATAACAATGATATAAGTATTTAATTTTTCGGCGAGTAGGTACAAGAGAACCAGACAAAGCACTTTTACGCTCCCTTAATTTTTACTGAAATTAATTCATCTGTTTTGAAAATTTTGTTATTAAAAATGTAACACATTTTCATCTTTATTTTTAACTTGTTGGTGATAATAATTTAACATTGATAATTTTTTCTTCTTAAAATTATCTTTTTTACTCTCTTTTGATTTATTTATATACATTTTAATAAATAACACAATATTTTGATTAATGATAAAAAAGTAAATGTAAAAAAGGGTAAAAGTATAGAAAATCACAACATACCTTCACGGCTTTATCGATTAAATCTCTCAACTTTCTTTTGTAGTGATTAAACCCTCAATTTGTCTTATTCAAACGTGTGTAAATTTTTACTGGCCAAAACTAGTTGTTTCGGTAATTTAGCTATTTTCAAGAAGTAAAAATAAAAATAAAAATGTGAAGGGTTTATAATAACTACTAAAGATTGTGAAACTGTAAAAGTACGTTACGCATTTCTGTGTTTTACCCATCTATAAATATTAATTGTCTCCTTAGATTTTATTCTCTCACTACATTTCTTATATCCTTTCATAAGAGATGTCACAATGTCATAGAGTTTGTGGTCAAGTGAACACACAAATAGTATGATATCATAATCTCTGTTTTCCAATAAAGAAAATTTTCGATAGATATAGTAAGTAATTTATAAGTTTTCTGATTAGTTTCTTGATTTAAAAAGTTCTTTATAGAATATGCAAATAACATCAAAAGCATGTTTGAGTTTGACTGATTAAACAATATTTTGCAGCTACCAAATCCGACGGAGACTTTTGTTAACTGGCACTCCAATACAGAATAGTTTACAAGAACTGTGGGCCCTACTAAATTTTCTCCTTCCAACCATTTTTAATTCAGTTGAGAATTTTGAGGAGTGGTTTAATGCACCATTTGCAGATAGATGTGATGTTTCTTTAACAGATGAAGAAGAGCTTCTCATCATTCGTCGTCTACACCAGGTAAGTTTTTGGATTAAATGCAAGAAATAACAACCTACTTTCATCTTCATTTCTTTCTATTACAACATTATATTTTGAAAAATCTACATCTACCCAGTTTTAATGTATACTCTTGTGTTTTTTTCTTTCTATAATAACCAAATGAATGAAAGCATAGTTTTTTTTTTTGCTCTATATACTGTTCGTGTGTTTTAATTTGTTTATATATGCAACAAAATCCAGGTTATAAGGCCATTTATTTTGAGAAGGAAGAAAGATGAGGTGGAGAAGTATCTTCCACAGAAAACACAGGTCATACTAAAATGTGACATGTCAGCATGGCAGAAAGTATACTATCAGCAAGTTACTGATGTTGGGAGGGTTGGAATGGATACTGGTTAGTAACTTTTTCCCTTCATTGCAAAGAAATCCAAAATTAATAAAATAATAAACTAATTGAGAACTCAAAAAGGAAATAATTCTCTTTCCTGTTATTAAAGGTGTCCCTTTTTACGACCGAATTCGAATTCACTTGATTAATGTGCCATTATCTTATTCTTTATTTTGAGCTAAATGCAAATATTTTAATGTGCCATTATCTTATACTTTCGAATTCGAATTTACTTGATTAATGTGCCATTATCTTATACTTTCAAATACCCACTTGTACTTTCAAATATTTTATTTCTTGTTAGGAAATTGTACTTTGAAAAATCTACTCAATAATAATAATCACAATGAAGTTACTTTGTATTTTGATGACACTGCTATAACTGGGTAGATTTTTCAAAGTATAATGCTGTAATAGGAAGAAATGAAAGTAGAATGCTATCACAAACAAATTAATGACCTTGCCTTACATTGCTATTTCTTTCATTAAACTCGTTTCTGTTTACATGTTAACCAAAGAGTAACTGCAAGAACTATCATCTTACTTCCATATTCATTTATTTATTTATTAGTATCCTACTTCCTGTTTTTTCCCTAATAAGAAAAAAAGTCCAAACTACACTGCTATACTTTGTTAGATTTTTCAAAGTACAATGCACTAATAAATAAAAAAATGAAATTACAATTCTCTAATATAAAGGCTTGAAAATATGATTCTCTAACACACAACTAAATGAAAATACATTGCTATTTCTTCTAACTAAATGAAAGTACATTGCTATCTCTTGTAATTTACAGGAAGTGGTAAATCGAAAAGTTTGCAGAATCTCTCAATGCAACTGAGAAAATGTTGCAACCATCCATACTTATTCGTGGGCGAATACAACATCTGGCGAAAAGAAGAAATCGTGCGTGCATCCGGAAAATTCGAGCTCCTCGACCGCTTACTCCCAAAACTCCATCGAGCGGGCCACCGGGTTCTCCTTTTCTCACAAATGACTCGTCTCATGGACATTCTCGAAGTCTATCTCCAACTTCACGAATTCAAATACCTCAGGCTCGATGGCTCAACAAAAACAGAAGAAAGAGGCACACTGTTGAAGCAATTCAATGCTCCTGATTCCCCTTTTTTCATGTTTTTATTGAGCACGAGAGCTGGAGGGCTTGGGCTTAATTTACAGACAGCGGATACCGTCATTATTTTTGATAGTGATTGGAATCCTCAGATGGACCAGCAAGCGGAGGATCGCGCCCATCGGATTGGTCAAAAGAAGGAAGTTCGGGTTTTTGTTTTGGTCAGCGTGGGGTCCGTTGAAGAGGTGATATTGGAACGCGCCAAACAGAAGATGGGGATTGATGCCAAAGTCATTCAGGCCGGGTTGTTTAATACCACTTCTACTGGTTAGTGTCTGTTGCTTTTTTGACTTAATGGGTTTTATCTGACTTGATACTTACATTACATAATACATATGGTGTAAATGTTATTATTACAGCTCAAGATAGGCGAGAGATGCTGAAAGAAGTGATGCGAAGAGGCACAAGCTCACTGGGAACAGACGTACCAAGTGAGCGAGAAATCAACCGCTTAACCGCCCGATCCGACGAAGAATTCTGGCTGTTTGAAAAAATGGACGACGAAAGAAAACAAAAAGAGCGATACCGCACCCGACTTATGGAAGACCACGAAGTACCTGATTGGGCCTACACAAAACCCGACAACCCAAAAGACATGAGAGGCAAAGGCTTTGATTACGAGACTGCTCATCTCTCTGGAAAAAGACGTAGAAAAGAGGTCGTGTATGCCGATACACTTAGCGAAATGCAGTGGATCAAAGCCGTTGAGCATGGAGGGGATCAGGTCGGTAAAAGTAAACCCAGGAGGGATGTGAGCCGTAATAGTGTTGAAGATGAGGGGGTGGAAGTGAAAATTTTGAGCGAGGGGATACTGGAACGTGGGTCTGCGTCAGGGTCCGGGTTGAAGAGGGCGAGGTCGCCGAAAAGTGAGAATGTTGGGGTGGATGATGGGGATTTGCCGACATGGAGGACACATAAGAAACGATCGATTCTGAGGTATGTTCCGTGATTCCGGTGTTGGAGGTCGGAATTGGAATAGGGTGGTATTAGGGTTTAGTTTTTTGTTGTAAAATGGTGCAGTAGGTTTAAGATGGTTTTATTTGTTTATGGTTTTGGTTTGTGATGATGATATATGATAGTTTCTATTTTTACTGTTAAAATTCGTTTTGGTGTATGATATTTTGAGCATATAAAGCAGTTCTGTGTAATAGCTCTGTTTGGTTGTTTTTGTCCGAAAATGGGAATATGCCTTTTTTTTTTTCGTAGTGTTACATAGAAAATGACAATACTGAAAGAAATGCGACAAATGATTATATCAACTTTGTGGTTATAAACTTATAATGAATTTACGGACTCAACAAACATTTATGGAAAGGATTGGTTTTGGTGGGATTTGAAAATGCGCCTCAACCCTGAAGAGTAGGAGTAAGGTAATTTTCAGCGACTACTTGACTCTGAATACACAAGATTTGTTGGGAAAAGCAATTACTTATAAAAACGTTTTATCATTAGAAAAAACTACACAGGATTATTAATACACAGGATTTGTTAAATACATAAGAAAAATAGTTTTTGTTATTAGAAAAAAAAGTCGTTGTTTCATACGGTGGAAACTTTCGTAATGCGTTGCAGGTAGTTGCTAAAAGGTAATAGCTATAAAAATTTAGTATTTCTTTACTAAAATTTGATATTATAAAACTAATAAACCTCAAGGGAATACATGTTGTGTTTTTACCTTAGACCATAGCAGTCTTTCTCTCTCTCTAAAAATAGAAAATAAAGATCCAATATCACTTCCTTTCTCTTTACCGCTGATCTTTCCAACCTTTTCTCTCTGTAAATTATAACATAACACACACATACTAGTCATAGACGATCACCCGTTTCTGGCTCATGACCTGTCCTAGTATATTTGAGACATAGGGCAAAAACTAAAAATAAGGCCCTCGAGTTATCAAAATATATAGTTACATTACCAACATTTTATACGAGAAAAATGCCCCTTAAATTAAAGCACATAAATACATAGTTAGTTTAAGAAGCGAACTCATTCATCAAATAAAAGAGAACGATATTGGGTATTTCAGATTCCATATAACTCAGAAGTCGGTTATAATTTGCTTTAGTGACTTTTGTTAAACAACTAGTGGAAAAACCCGGGCTTCGTTCTGGACTGATTTTGTGTATTTTATGAAAAAAAATGTAAAAGTTTTGACTGTAAGGACCAAAAGTGTCAAAATGGTTAAAGATTTAAAGGGGTTGGAATCAACAAGTTTTTAAAATAGAGACCAAAGTTGTCAATTCCTTAAAGTTTTGTAGCCAAACTTGAATATTAAAATATACCTAAAAAATGTAAAATTTTTGAGTGCAATGACCATCACTGTCAAAATGGCCAAAAAATGAAGGCCAAAATTGACAAAAAAGATGTAAGTTTACTATTCATAAGAGAACAAAGTTTATATATATATATATATATATATATATATATATATATATATATATATATATATATATATATATATATATATATATATATAAAAGTTCAATAGAGAACCATTATTAATCAAGGAACCAAGGAACCAATCCAAAGCGTTGGAATTAAAGCGATCAACGACAAAAGGAAGGGTTGTAAACTTTTATAATGGACGCACATGTACCGGATTATAACAAAACTCACTTCCTTTTTTTTTCATTTAAATTCTTTTTAGGCCAAGTTTTTTATCGAAAAAAAACCGAATATACTGTTGTTCACGATTTTTCGTCCTCTTTCCATAGAGATCCATAATGATATATATAAAAAACAAACTTTTTTTTTTCTTCGAAAAACCCACTTAATTTTCTTAGTTTTTTCAATATTTAAGTTTATTTTTATAAAAAAAACTAATTATACCAAAAATATTAATTTTTTGTACTCTATTAATAAATATCAACACCGATTAAAAAAAAACTCGAACAGTGTAGATTCACACTGTGAACCTAAACTGTAAATATTTCAATTTATAACATTCACAATATAAAAAATCTTGAACAATTCAGATTCACATTGTGAATCTGAATTACTATTATGCATACTGTGAATATGAGAAGGTTCACAAAAAAACCTCGATCAGTGTAGATTCACACTGTGAATCTAAACTGTAAACATTTCAAATTTTAACATTCACAATATGAAAAAGCTCTGATCAGTGCAGATTCACACTGCGAATCTGACTTATTATTATGTACACTGTGAAACTGAGGTTCACAATGTGAATCTGAACTGAAATCGTTTTTTTTAAACATGAATATGAATCTATGTTTAAAAAGTACAAAAAATATGAATTTTGATATATTTATTAATTTTTTTCTATAAAAAAATAGACCTTAACTTTTTTCATCAAAGAAAATGAAGTGGGTTTTGTTTCGAAAAAAAAGTTCGTTTTTTATATATCATCATGGATCTCTATGAAAAGAGGATGAAAAATTGTGAATAATGGTATATTCGTTTTTTTTTTCAATAAAAAACATGGCCTAAAAAAAATTTAAACGAAAAAAAGTGGTGGGTTTTTTTTTTCTTTTTTTTTTTTTGTAAAGGGTGAATTTTTTGGTATAATTCGGTGTGTGTGCGTCCAATGTGAAAGTGTACATCTATTTCCTTGGTCGTTGATCGTTATGATTTCCGACGCTCACGATTGATTTTTTGGTTCCTTAGTTAATTATGGTTCTGTATTGAACCTCACCCTATATATATATATATATATATATATATATATATATATATATATATATATATATATATATATATATATATATAGGATTAAGTTCAAATGAGAACACTATTTAATGTGAGAACGTGAGAACACTACTTTGTGTTACTATTTTACTATGAATTTAATATGTATACTATTGTATTAATTATAATATGAATATATTCAATTTTATATTGCTATTTTACTATAAAATTTATATATATATGTGTAGTAATTTAATAAATTCTAATGTGAATGTTAAATATGTGAGTGTTCATATATTCGGTGATGAATAATGTCATAAAGTTATACATACAAAATTTTAATGTGAATATTAATGTGTGATTATTCGTATATTTGTTGATGAATAATGTCATATCGTTGTATATACAAAATTCATAGTAGAATAGTAACATAAAGTAGTGTTCTCACGTTCTCACATTAAATAGTGTTCTCATTTGAACTTAACCTTATATATATATATATATATATATATATATATATATATATATATTATTGTTCATCTTTAGTAGCAACTAATTCTGTCAAATTGATGGCGTTGATAGCCATTTTAAGACATAAACTCTTTTCTAAACGGTAATACAACTGTCTATTATTATTATTGATAAAATATTACACAATCCTAATATATTTAGAAAGACACTATTAGCTAAATACAATTAGGTACCCTCTAATATAAAACAATGTATTAAACTAAAATAAACTTAGTCTAAGATTCCCCTACAAGCTAAGGGTGGGGAACGAAATGTAGCTTGGTTCATAAGAACATAAATCTTTGAGAAGGCAACGACTTTGTAAAAACATCAGCGATCTGATCAACAGTGGAAATGAACTGAACACGTGGTTAACCGGAAGCAACCCGTTCAAGAACAAAGTGAAAATCCACTTCAACATGTTTAGTGCGTGCATGGATACTAGATTAGCAGAGAGGTAAGTAGCACCAAGATTGTCACACCAAAGAGTAGGTGGATGTTTCGCTGAGACACCTAGTTCGTTGAGAAGAACTTTCAGCCATATTAATTCAACAATCGTATTCGCAAGGGCCTTGTACTCCAACTCAGTTGAGGATCTTGATACAGTACGTTGTTTTCGTGCAGTCCATGAGATCAAGTTCGAACCCAAATATATCGCAAATCCTCCCGTGGACAACCAACCCAATCCGAAATCGAGAAGGCATGAAGGGAATCAGGTGCAGAGTGGTGCCAATGAACATCCGTAAAAGCTTGTAAAGCGTAGCCCAAATTGTGTCGAATAAGAAGTCTAAAATTACTTGTACCCTGTAAATAACGAAAGATGCGTTTGACTGCAGACCAATGGTTTTAGGTAGGTACATGCATGAATTGACACACTTTGTTGACAACGTAAGTGATATTAGGGCGAGAAATACTAGCGTACTGAAGAGCTCCAACCAATTGTCTGTAGATAGTCAGATTCGGCAGAAGAGGACTATCATCAAGAGATAAGACCTGAGAGGTGGTCATTAGAGAGCTCACCGGTTTGTAATCCTTGAGACCCGAATGGCGAAGGATGTCCAAAATATACTTTCTTTGGGATAAAATGAGATCAGAATCATGAGAAAAAAATTCAATGCCCAAGAAGAAATGTAAGTGACCAAGGTCCTTAATGGCAAAAGTGGAGCCCAACTGATGAATGATGTGAGCAATCATTGCATCATCATTACCTGTAATAATAATATCATCAACGTATACAAGAATATAGATTAGAGTTTGACCTGTCCTCAAAATAAATAAGGATAGATCCATGCGAGAACCCAAAAAATCAAAACGATGCAACGCAGTGGACAAACGTTGAAACCAGGCCCGTGGAGCTTGCTTGAGGCCATATAAAGATTTGTGAAGGAGATAAACATGACTTGGTTTAGAAGGATCAACAAATCCTTGTGGCTGCCGGATGTAGACAGTTTCTTGTAAATCACCATGTAAAAAGGCGTTCTGAACATCTAATTGCCGAAGAGACCATTTGTTAGTCACAACAAAAGAAAGAACAACCCGAATTGTGGTAGCATTAATTACAGGACTGAAGGTTTCATGGTAATCAAAACCTGCCTGTTGTTTAAAACCTTTGGCTACAAGCCGGGCTTTGTAGCGAGAAATATTCCTCTCTGGATCTAGCTTAAGTTTATAAACCCATTTGCAATCTATAATGTTGGCATGAGGAACTGTAGGAACAAGAGTCCAAGTGCCAGTGTATTCATCTTCCATGACATTGCACCACTCTAGAGACTTGCGAGCAACCAAAAAAGATGTGGGTTCATTAATAGAAGTAGTAGCATGATAGGCCGAGGGTTTGTAAGGGGTGGTCGGTTTAGGGTTAGGGCATAGGTTAGGGTGGTGAGGGTGTGGAGCAGGAGGTGGCGTGGCAGTTGGAGGTGAAGGCGGCTCGGCAGAGCTTGCATCTGGGGTGTGTGGCGGAGATGTTGTAAGAGTAGTGGTGGTAGGAGAGGTAGGGGGTGTGGTTGGTAGCGTGTCATCAATAGTAGTGGTAGAAATCGGATCAGGTGTATTAGGTATATAGCATGGAAAAGACGAAACATAGGTAGGGTAGGTGTAGGGATAATAGGAGTTGGTGTTTTGAACAGGAAGGCATTCTCATTGAATCAAACATGGTGAGCAATGTGGATTCGATCCGTGAAGGTGTCAAGACACTGATAACCATGGTGAAATGGACTATAACCAAGAAAATTACAAGGAGTGGAGCGGAAATCCATTTTATGTCTGTTGTAGGGGCGTAGGTGAGGAAAACACTCACAACCAAAAACCCGAAGAAAAGTGTAGTCTGGCTTTCGATTGAATATATGTTGATAAGGTGATCTGTTTGATGAGGTTCGAAATGGCAGGCGATTTATAAGGTATACTGTTGTCTCAAATGCAAATTGCCAAAAGTGTTGGGGAAGGTTGGCATGAGCAAAAAGTGTGAGACCGATTTCAACCACATGACGATGACGTCTCTCAACAAAACCATTCTACTCGCTATTATGAGGACATGACTGACGATGAATGATTCCAAGGGATGAGAAATACGAAGGGAGATTGCAAAATTCCCCTCCCCAATCAATTTGAACACTTCTGACTTTAGAATTGAATTGTCGTTCTACCATTTTAACAAAATTGATGAAGGTTTGTAAAACATCAGATTTATGTGGTAACAGGTAAAACCACATATAACGAGAGTGATGATCAACACAAAGCATAAAGAAACGACAACCATCAAAAGATAAAGTTGGTGTAGGACCCCAAACATCACAATAAATTAAGTCTAAAATGTTATTACTTCGAAAACATGAACTAGGTAACGAAAGTTTGGAAGATTTCCTTAATTGACAAGAAGAACATAAATCTAAACATTGTTTTGTGGAAATAGGAAGCGAACAACTAGAAATAATAGTATTAAAAACTCGTCGATGTGGGTGACCAAGGCGGTGATGTCAGACACTTGAAGAAGCTTTAATTGCTGTGAGAGCGATCTTTGGTATTGACTTCAAACTGGGAAGACACAAAGAGTAGAGACCATTATTACTTGGTCCTGTGAGAAGAGTGGTGCGAGTAAGTTCGTCCTTCACAACAAAGAAAGAAGAGTGAAATTCAAAGAAAACATTGTTGTCTTTACAAAATTGCTGGATAGATAAAAGATTTTTCTTAACTTCAGGAACATGAAAGATATTAGAAAGATTAAAGGTTTGATTGGAAGAATAAAATTTTGAAGATCCAATATGAAGAATAGGGAGAGAATTACCATCACCAACATGAAGAGAGTTTGAACTACGATAAAACTCAGAAGTGTCAAGATTGGACAAGTCTGGCGTGATATGAGAGTTTGCACCTATATCAGGGAACCATGCAGTGTTTGGAGTGGAGACGTTATCAGCGTAAGTGGTGAAATTGGTTTGCAGGTTTGGTCTTGTAGGTTGCTAGCATCTAGATTATTTGGACACTGAGACTGTAGATGGACAATGCTACATCGATTGCAATGACCAAACACAGTGTTTTGCATGATTGCCTAGAAGAGCTTGAGTTGTTGTTATCATGAGAGCAATTTTGGAAATTTCCACATGAGTTATTTCCATGCGAGTTGCCTCGATGATTGCCTCGATAGTTGTTTGCGGGCTGTGAAGCATAAAACGCTTGAGGAGTTGCACTATGTGGGGGCAATCGAGTTAAGTTGGAAGCCAAGTTGGGACACCATATTATGTAGAGATTGAAGTTGGATTTGAAGGTTACAGATGTAGGGTGATGGTGTTCCTGTTGAGGTAGTAAACACATGTGGCTGTGAAGCAGGGAAAACAACAAGATTTTTAGTGATCATGTAGTCATGATCACTAAGCAAGGCATGCAAATCGATGAAGGTAATAGGTGGGTGACGAGCTAGAAGGGTGGACTTGAGTCCATCATATTCTTCATGTAGCCCAGATATAACAAAAAGGACCAGATCCTTGTCTTTAACATTCTCACCAATGTTGGAAAGTGAAGTAGCATATTCTTGTGCACGTGCAAGGTAGGTAAGAGGAGTTTTAGCAACTGAGTTTTCATGTGTACTCTTTGGAGGAGTTTTTTGGAGCATAAACACGTTTTAAATGTAACCAGAGATCTCGTGAGGTAGTACCTTGGACGTGTTGGAAGGAAGACTCTGAGATGGTGGAGATAATGATCATACAGACATGAGCATCGTTAGAGATCCAATGAGGGTAACTAGGGTTTTCTGTAATTACATCTCCTGTGCCGACTTTGGGCTGTGGGCATAGTATTGTACCATTGACATAACCGAACAGATTGTTCGAGATAAGAAAAGGTTCGATCATAGCCTTACAATACCCATAATTCATGGGTGAGAGGGTAAAAGCAAACTTGTGAGAGTTTTTCTCTTGTGTAGTGAAGGAAACTATGGTTTCCATGAAGGTTATTAATTGGCCGAGATTTAGGGTTTAGGTCGTGTCAAAGACTACAAACGTGAGCGATGGCTGGTAATAAAGTTTTAGGTTTACTTGGCTTTGATACCAAGTAAAACCGTGTATTATTATTATTGATAAAAGATTACACGATCCTAATATAGATTGAAATATACTATTAGCTAAATAAAATTAGGTACCCTCTAATATAAAACAATGTATTAAACTAAACTAAACATAGTCTAACAATGGTCTGCAAAGCTAGTACCCAAAGATTTATCACCTTATCATATGTTTCTCGTCCTAAACATAGCAAATGAAAACTTACAACTAGAAATTGAGACTTAAACATTTATTAGTTATCTGTTTTACAACTAGAATTTACAAAACTAACACTTCCTCTACAAAGTATAAAATTATACATCAATATGAATTGCAAATATAGTACGACACCTACTGACAAATTTAAATACAATTGAACTTAGGGCATCCACAATTGGGGTTTAGGGCATCTATAATGGGAGTTTAATAGGAGTTGAATGGATTAGGATTGAATAGAGGTTGAATGGAGTATGGATGATGACATGGATGAGGATTGAATGGAAGAGTTGTATGATCATTGAGTGGTTGAATGAAATTAATCTTTTTTTTTAATTAAATTTCAAACCAAATATATATGTAATCATATTCTTTCATATTATTGTTTTTAATTAAACCACAAATAAAATTAACCATATTTTTTTGACATTATATTATTTAGGTTTCAGTGTTTTTTAATTAATATTTTTTAGGTATTAAATGTTTTACATTTCATAATTTTTAATTAATGTATTTTTAAGTATTGTATTTTTTTGTAACTATTATATCTTCTATTTTTAAATTTATTATTATGTTTAAAAATATAATGGTGATGATGTGGAAATCTATTAAACTCTGTTGGGTTTAATGGAGTGTGGATGTTATGGAGTAAAGTTGAATAAAAAATGAAGTGTTGATGTATAGTGATGTGGCAATCCATTGAACTCTATAAAGTTCAATGGATTGTGGATGCCCTTAATAGGAGTTGAGTAAATGATGATTAGAATTGAATAAATGTTGAACAGAGTGTGGGTGATGACATGGAGGAGGATTGAATGGATGAGTTGTATGATTATTGAGTGGTTGAATGAAATTAATCTTTTTCTTTTTCAATTAAATTTCAAACCACACATATAATATATATATATATATATATATATATATATATATATATATATATATATATAAAATCATATTTTCATATTATTGTTTTTAATTAAACAACAAATAAAATTAACCATATTTTTTGATATTATTATATTTAGGTTTAATGTTTTTAGGTTTTGTGTTTTTAAATATATATTTTTAGGTATTAAATGTTTTACGTTTCATAGTTTTTAATCAAAGTATTTTTAAGTGTTGTATTTTTTAACTATTATATCTTCTATTTTTAAATTTATTATTATGTTTAAAAATATAATGGTGATTGGGTTTAATGGAGTGTCGATGTTATAGAGTAAAGTTGAATAAAAAAAAATGAAATGATGATGTTTTAGTGATGTGACAATCCATTGACTTCTATAGAACTCAACTATTCCCTAATATTAGCTTATATGTTATATGCTATATTAAGGGTAAAAAAATAACATGATTAAAATTATATCAAGATGCACTTTTGAGTACATGAAATTTACTTAGCCAAAAACATATATTTAAATCCTTCTTAATAAATGAATGTTTTTTTTGCCACATGTCATCTTCTCTTTCATTTGTACACATGACATTTTCTAGAATTTTTGAATTTTTTATTTTCCACTTATCATTTTATTGTAATTTTCATTTTATTAAATTAAAATTTCACATTTAATATGTAAGGTAATATATATGTAAGGTATTTATTAGAAAGGATTTATATATGTAATGTATATCAAATGTATTAAAGTCTTATTAATTTTAATAATTTATTTTTTTTCATTTATCTTATAAATTCAAACTTCTCAAATTGTTAAAATTTTATATTTAATTTTTTTTAAAAATAAATCCATATAATACATGAGTCTCACACCTAGTAACAAGAAAATAGAGTGACACCATATATCACATACAATCAAAATCTATATTCTTACCCATTATGCTTCTTTGTAGAATATGTCAAAAAATTGTAAGTATCAATTTGCCCTTACGAACATAATTAGCTCTACTAGTATTGGATTTTGGAAATTTTGTGAAAATATATCATATAAAAAAATTTTTATGGAAAAATCAACACTTCCTAGTGAAACTAGATATATTTTAGAAAATAATTTACCTGAGTATAAATAAACCAAAAGTTGCATAGTGTGTAGTTTTAAGAACTAATATGTAGAATTTGAAGTCATTTTTTTTCCTGATTTGCCTCAATAACTTTAAAGATATCCATTTCTAAATTTTTCTTGATGATTACCTCCTCTTGTCATCTTAATCACATCTTCCTCCCCAATTTGTTGCGTTGGAGTTTAGCTTACATTTTTATGATTTTCCCTAAGATTTATTGAAATTTTTGGACCCTGGGCGGTCGCTAGGTTGCTCTATTGGCACAATATAGTTTCGACTACTCTCTATTAATTCGTTGCTCTCCCATCTATTCTTTGTCTACTCTATCTTTTTCGGTCCTCACCCTGAGTATCATCTCACGTAAGGTTAATCTTCTCATTTTTTTATGTGGAATATTGACAATGGGACCATTTCAAGTACATACATTTGATTACTCACGGTTTGATAAGCCGAGATCAAGATGCAAGAGCATTAAATCGAGTTTTTTTTGTGTAACTTTTATGACAAGTTGCCATTTCAAGTGTATAAATTTTTCTTGAGATTTGTAGCATTTTAGATGTTATTAACGGTTTCTGTTAATAATATGTATTTTTTTAATAACAAATCTTCCTTAATAAATGAAGGTTTTTTTGCCACATGTCAATCTCTCATGAGTTTTGACACTTGTCATTTTGTAGTATTTTTGAAATTAAATATTATCCACTTGTCAATTTTTGGTTTGTTTCAATGTTTAGAATTAAAATCATATACTTACTTATATATGTAAAGTATTAAATATCATATATTTGATATTAAATTGCAATAAATACGTTTCTTTCTTCCTTATTTTAAAATTATACATTAAAAAATATTTTTTGTTTATATTTTAATTCTTAATATTTTTTTAAATCAACCCGTGTAATACACGGGGCTCACACCTAGTAAATTATATAGGAGAAATGGAGGGTATATGTTACACCTCTCATATGGATTGTTTAAAATAACCGTTTAAAATAAAAATTTAAAAGATCGTGAAATGATATTCTTATTTGAAGTCATTAAGTAAAACAACTTAAAGAAAAATCACATTTTAAGTCATTTAAGTAAAACAATTGAAAGAAAAAGATCTCAAACAATCAAGTTCTTAACATTTAAAAGGTTCAAATTATTAAGACATATGGTGGTTTAACAAAATAATCATGAGATGCATATAAAATAATATTATCTCTTATATCTTAATTCAAAATAAAATATATTTTGAATATCCTTTTGTTTCTTTGGTCTTCAATTCACCAACTAAGGCTTCTAATATGAACCCATGTCAAAATAATAGGTCAGATTTAGGGAGCCTAGTAAGAATTAGTAAGAATTACTGAGGTTAAACACCTAATGAGAAAATGTGATATCCAGCAACCCAAACTCAATGTAAAACACATTATTGATATTTAAAAACCAATGAAAGAAATCAACGTAATTTATGGGAAAAAATCATTATTAGAGCATTATACACGATTAAATCATCAAAGCTTAGTAACAACAAAACAAAAGAGCGTAATGGATACATTACATGAAGTTAAGACTCAAACCTATGCTGCACACACTCATAACAATGTTCAGTACCAAACTAAGGTACTTACTAAGTTAAACTCAAGGGAAAAGATGGTAACACAACATAGATTTGGTAACCGCAAACATGGAAACACAAGTCTAGAGGTTGCAAAAAATACGTCAAGTTTTAGGTAACATATAGCCAACATACATGAGATCTTGAGTAGAGTTTACAAGCGTCCCCAATTATGAAGACAATGTTGAATAAGCATGTCAAGTTTGGTCCGGTCTATAAAACTAAATCCAAAGTATCTGCACAACACATAAGTCTCCAACCTATCCTTGTTTTATAAACAATCAAAGTCAAAATCGACCTACTATTTTCATGACACAAATTTCTGAGGGGTTTTGAGCATTACATCAATCATATGGTGCACATGCAAACCCTAAAACTTTGGATCTAGGTTTCTCTAATTGTACATGCAAATCATCCAAAGCTTATAAACCCTAATTCCAGCATACAAAAATCAAAAACAATAATTAAAACAAGTTTAGATGATTAGCTTTCAATTGTAGCAAGAATCTTCAACCTTTGAGAGCTTTAGTATCACAAATGTAATATCTCTAATCGATCACAAACTCCAAAGCAAGTTCGATGATCTTGGAGAGAAGGGAAGGAGGCTCAAAAATCAGCTCTAGATCTCTAGGGTTCAAGTGGTAGCCGATTTGTGAAGCCCTAGGGTCCTTTATGTAGATGAGCTGCTAGGTTTCAATCAAAACCCTAATTGGATTGCTTAGGCCTTAAGTAGTCCAAAGGAACCTTCCAGAAACAAGGGGCCTTGGACGAAATCAATGTGGGCTTCCCTCTTGATTTCGTCCACCCCATTTCTAAGGGATCTACAGCCTAAAATCTAATTATCTTATAATTGCTATTCCAGTCCCCTAAGTTCAATTAATATCTTTTGACGACAAAATTAATTCTTAATTAATTCTTGACCAATATTAATTAACCAATATGATTTCTCCTTTAATATATTATTCATATAATATATTAATAAACCATAATAACCTCTTTCTCCATTAATCATCCAGTCAAATTGCTCTGGTGAAGGCAACCCAAAAGGACCATGCTGCAACCGGGTCAAGTACATACCAAATATAGTTATGGGCTTAGACACCTAATCCAACAGTCTCCCACTTGGATAAGTCTAATAACTATATATGCAAGTACGAATTCAAAATCCGATTAGCAATCGTAGCTCTCAAAAGTCGTGGTCAAACTCTGACACATCCTTTAGATAAGGGATCGTATAGTCCTCCGTTCTCAAGATATCGTGTGGACAATTACATGGAACATAGTCATACTTATTGTCCAACAGTTTGTTTCTCGATCTCTGATTTGTCTGACATAGTACTTAATTGAACACATCAATTCAGTCCTGACCGGGCCCGACACGTAAAACAAACCAAATCATTGAGGGGCCCAAGATATCACTTTTTCCCTCGTAGGATATAAGGAACATATAAACTTTGACTTATATGCTTTTACTATTTACTCACCAAATCATACACAAAAATGCGTTTTATAACATCAAGTTACTAATGCGTTTACGCATTATCAATGTACAACCAACTTGCAAACAATAAACCATATATCTAGGTTTAAAGACTATATGATATTATCGTTGTGACATCCCCAAAATCAAGGCCAGAAAAAACCGGTTTCATTTATGCTTTTAAAATAATTTCATAGTAAATCCATTGGTTTAAAAGAGTTGCAGAATTTGTTCCCAAACAAAATATGATAAAATAATATTTATCAAAGCATTTCATAAAGAAATGTATTTTCATTAGATAATCAAAACTCGGGATGTCATGTTCCGATACAAACACAAAAGCATAAACGACATATTATAAGCCTTACAACAGTTATATACAACTACAGGTCTATAAAAAAACAACTTGATAATTCATCCATCTTATGCCCTCGCGCCACTACCTGTAATGCAAATAAGACTGAGTGGGTCAGACTTGGGAGCCTGGTGAGCATATAGGGTTTTCAACCCACAATAAATAATTATATTTAATTTCACTAACCAACAATAACCCGATTACCCATTCCCGTTATCCTCACTTTACGTCCCTAAAACAACAACTATCACAAGGGACCTAATCTAGGATTTTTCATCGGGATGGACATTACTACAAAGGGTTTTCCTCAATAATAGATGTCCTAAAGGCAACCATACGGGGGATAGAGTACACCTGTGAACACATCGTTCACAACACCTATAGGTTATGAACCTGCCAGCGTTCCACTGGACAGTCTAGAAAGAGTCCGTGGTCATCATCCATACTACGCTAGATGACTAGATCAAAAACAACATCGAGGTCTCTCATCATTTTATTTCATATCACAACAACTATCTACCCATGTTCTACCCAACATATTAGTAAATAAATTATATACATTTATATACAACTGAAAACCTGTACAAATCATTCATTCAACAATTATTTCAAATAAGCAAATAATATACAAACACATAACACGTATTTTGTAGAGAATACTTTGTATCTATGTGTTAGAAGAAAAGGAATATACACTCACTTGATCAGAAGATGATCGGGTAGCACTGCGGCTCTAAGAGTAGTATTTCTTCGGTGAAACCGGGAGATGTTCACAAAAACCGGGCTTCTCCCAGGCAAAGTTTTGGCTTGGAAACTTTACTTCTCTGGATCTTCGGGGTTTCGGGACTCGCTTGGGGTCTTGGGATGATACCGGGACTTCGGGGGTATAATTTTCATACAAATTGAAGCAATAAGGAGTGAGAGAGAAGAAATGAGCAACAAATCTCGGAGACCTTGCATTCTATTTATAGGGGGAGGCTGACCCTCCGAACGCAGCGCGTAGGAGCGGGGTCTAATCGACGTGGCCCAACCCAGGCCTAGCAAACGAATGCGGGACATTCCCTATATGAACGCGGGGCATTCCCCCATTGGGATGCATGCCTCGAACTTCAGAAATTCATAACTTTTGCAAACGATCTCCGTTTTCGATGTTCTTTATATCCACGCATAGGTGAGACTATGCTCTATAACTCTCGTTTATAATCCGTCGGCTAATTTTGACTTTATTTTTATTATATTATTTTTAGTAGTTCGGGACAAGAAAACTCTGTTAGAAATTCATAACTTCTTCATCTGACGTCCGTTTTCGTCTGTCTTTTTTACCGTTGGACTACTATCGACGATATCTTCGATTCTCGTTTAGATTGTTTCGTCTACAAACTACTCGATCTCATATTCGAACTTTGGGCTGCATACTGCTAAGTCAAAACTTCGAAAAATCATAACTTCCTCATATGAAGTCAGATTTAGACGTTCTTTTTATGCACGATCTCGGTTTAACATATTCTACGACTTTCTTTTAGATCACTAAGGCTAAATATCGCTATATCGTAAATTCACTATTTACGTTACGCAGTGTCGTACCGGTTCTGTCGCGAAACTTCGACAGATCATAACTTCTTCGTTATAAGTCGGATTTCGGCATTCTTTAAATATTCGGAAGCCTTGCCACGACCACTACAACTTCCTTAATAGATATCGGGATTATCTAATATTTTATTTTATCGCTTATTTTTATTCCTTAATCCATTTAAATCACACAATTAAGCAATAAACACATAATACTCAAATAATACATTCTTATTATTTCAAAACGAGTTACAAAGGTTAAACTAGACTATTACATCATCATTAATGCCTAGCCTAGAAACACGGGCGTTACAATTCTCTCCACCTTAGGATGATTCCGTCCCCAGAATCACACATCAACAAACAAATGCGGATAGCGACTCATCATGTCACTCTCCGTCTCCCAGGTGAGATTTGGCCCATTCACATGTTTCCATTAGACAAGCACTAATTCGACCATCTTGCGTCGCAAATTCTTAGTCTTTCGGTCAATGATTGCCTCTGGTTCTTCAATTAACCTCTTGTTTTCATCAATTCTTAATTCCAATATTGGAATCATGTCGGGAACTTCTCCCGTGAACTTCCTCAAATAACACACACGGAAAGTGTTATGAATTCCATTCAGTTCTTCGGGTAATTCAAGCTTGTAAGCTTGGTTTCCAATCCTCTGAAGAACTTTAAACAATCCAATAAACCTTGGACTTAATTTCCCCCCTTTTCCAAATCTTATAAGTCCCTTCCACGGTGAGACTTTAAGCAAAACCGAATCTCCGACTTCAAAACTCATTGGTCTTCGCTTGTTTTCAGCATAACTCTTTTGACGATCCTGAGCTACTAACATCCGCTCCCTAATTATCTTCAACTTTTCAGCAGTTTGATTGACTATCTCCGGTCCCATAAACTGCTTTTCCCCAACCTCAAGCCAACAAGACGGCGTACGACATTTTTGTCCGTACATAGCTTGATAAGGTGCCATCTTTATGGTCGAGTGGAAACTATTATTGTAGGAGAATTCTACTAAAGGTAAATGTTCATCCTAGTTACCTTGGAATTCCAGGGTACAGGCTCTCAGAATATCTTCAAGTGTTTGTATCATTCGCTCGCTCTAACCATCAATCTGTGGATGGTAAGCTGTACTCAAACACAACTTGGTACCCAATTCCTCTTGTAGACTTCTCCAAAATCACGAGGTGAAACGCCTATCATGATCTGACACAATCGTTAACAGAACACCGTGAAGCCTCAAAATTTCCTTCACGTAAGAATTCACAAGTTTATCCATAGACCATTTCTCATTGGCTGCTATGAAATGCACACTCTTAGTGAAGCAATATATGACCACCCAAATCATGTCGTGATCGTTCTTTGTTCTGGACAGTTTAGTGACAAAATCCATGGAAATGTCTTCCCACTTACTCATCGGCACAAGTAAAGGTTCTAAACTCCCGTATGGTTTCTGATGTTGTGCCTTGACTCTTGCACATGTCACACACTCGACCACATACTTTGCTACATCAAGCTTCATCGCCGGCCACCAGCAGTAGGGTTTTAGGTCCCTATACATTTTAGTGCTACCGCGATGAATTGAGTACATGGTTTTGTGAGCTTCTTCCATCAGAAGATCTCTTATTCCTCCTAAATTAGGTACCCAAATACGAACTTGGAATACCTTCAGTCCATGACCGTTTGTTCCAAACACCAACGTTTTGCACAAACGTTCCTCCTTCCGGTCATTCTTTTCAGAAGCTTCCTCTTGAGCTTTCTTTATACTTTCCACAATCATCGAGACAACTTCTATTCTCAACGCTCTTGGCCTTCTTCTTTGAAGATTGACTTTCCGACTGAGAGCATCAGCAACAACATTTGCTTTACCGGGGTGGTAAAGTATCTCACAGTCGTAGTCCTTGAGTAACTCTAGCCAGCGTCGTTGCCTTATATTCAATTCTTTCTGATTAAAGAGATATTGGAGACTCTTATGATCAATGAAAAGTTTGCACTTCGTGCCATAGAGGTAATGCCTCCATATCTTTAGAGCAAATACTACCGCTGCCAACTCAAAATCATGAGTGGGGTAGTTCTTTTCATGCTCTTTCAACTGTCGAGACACATATGGTATCACCTTTTCTCTTTGGGTCAAAACACAACCCAACGCAACACCAGACGCATCGCTATAGACAACGAAGTCTTCAACTCCATCGGGTAGAGAAAGAATCGGTGCTTCACATAACTTCTTCTTTAGCAACTCGAATGCTTCTTTGTGCTTAACACTCTAAGCATAAGTAGTTCCTTTATGAGTCAAAGCTGTTAATGCAGTAGTGATCGAAGAAAAGCCTTGGATAAACCTTTGGTAAAATCCGGCTAATCCCAAAAAGCTTCGGATCTCCGTGGGAATTTTCGGTTGTTCCCACTTCATCACAACTTCAATCTTTGCTGGATCAACCATTATTCCTTCTTGGTTGACCACGTGACCCAAGAATTGGACTTCTCTAATCCAAAAATCACATTTGGAGAACTTTGCATACATCCTCTCCTTCTTCAAGACTTCTAACACTTCTTGCAAGTGTCTGTCATGCCCCTCTTGGCTTTTCGAGTAAATCAGAATGTCATCTATGAACACTATCACAGATTTATCAATGAACGGATTACAAACTCTGTTCATTAAATCCGTGAATGCTGCTGAAGCATTTGTTAGTCCAAACGACATAACCAAAAACTCGTAGCGTCCATATCGTGTTCTGAATGCAGTCTTCTCGATATCCTGCTCTCTAACTTTCATTTGATGATATCCTGACCTAAGATCGATCTTTGAAAAATAACTTGAGCCTTGCAGCTGATCGAACAAGTCATCAATCCTCGATAATGGATATCTATTCTTTATCGTTTCCTTGTTCAGCTCTCTGTAATCAATGCACATTCTCATACTTCCATCTTTCTTCTTCATGAATAACACTGGAGCTCCCCAGGGTGATGAACTAGGTCTAATGAAACCTTTGTCCAATAACTCCTGAAGTTGCATCATCAGCTCCTTCATCTCCGTTGGTGCTAATCGGTAAGGTGCTTTTTCTATTGGCGTCGTTCCTGGTAACAAGTCAATACGAAATTGTAACGCCCAGATTCTCAGGTATTAATTTAAATAAAATTTATTGGTTTTGGCCCTACTCGACGAGTCGGTAGCTCTACTCGTCGAGTAGCAGCGGGTGGGATCGCGAATTAAGTGAGCTACTCGGCGAGTCCTTTGTGGGACTCGATGAGTAGGAGCTGGAAGGAGAAACCCTAATTTCTGGGGTTTGCACCCCTATTTAAAGAAGCTCAAGCCTCTTTCATTCCCTTTGCACCCCCCTTTGCATCTCTAACTCGTATATGCGTGTGCCCATTGTGTGTTGAAGCTTTGAGAGAAGATTTTGGTGTGGGAGCTTGGGAAAAGCAAGTGATTGAGGCAAGAAGCTGGGAGAAAATCCAAATCTACTTCTGTGAACATCTCTTGGGAAGGTATTAAGCTATTACCCTCATTTATTTCAGTCTGGACCTCCCTTTTTGAGTGAGCTTTAGGGTTTTTATAAGGGTATCAAGTTGGTATGACAAGTTATGGGCTAGATATGAAGTTGTAACTTCAGATCTGGACCCTCTTTGGATTATAGAAGTATAAAGTTCCAGCTGTGGTCGAGATTAAGGTTCCATTGGTCCATGAAGACCCATTAAGAGCTTGGTTTTGGCATTAAGAGCTTTTAAAGCAATGCATGTACGTAAAGTTTGCAACTCTACGTGATAAGTATGCTCTAGGAACCTGGATCTGTGAATTTGAGCCGTTGCATGGCTCAAAATAGGCCTGTATGGAAAAAGGACTAGATGAACTCGACGAGTTGGATGAGCAACTCGGCGAGTTGCATGAGGAAGGCCATGAACGCGACGAGTGGGATGAAAAACTCGGCGAGTTCGATGAAGATTGCCATAAACTCGACGAGTTGAAGAACAACTCGGCGAGTCGGATGAGTTTTAACCAAGAACACGTTCACATGTATATACGTCGAGTTGCAAGACAGGAACTCGACGAGTGGCCTTAATGTTTTATAGGGATTCAAAGGAACTCGACGAGTCACGTCGATGACTCGGCGAGTTTGATTGTGTTTCAAGGGACTCGACGAGTAGCTGGGTGTACTTGACGAGTTGAGGTCAACATGGACTGTTGACCTTGACTGAGGACTTGACCTTGATCAGGGGTTGACCATTGGGTTATGGAGTACCTTATAAGGTTAAGGACTTATGAGTATGTTGAACTATAATTATAGGTAGTGGAGCCTGTGTCGAGTGATCCGAGAGTTGGAGTTTACCATCCGAGTCGACATCTGCGAGGTGAGTTATCCTCACTTTATCGATAGGGTCTATGATACCAAGGCCGACCCTTTAGTTATTATAGTTATGGTATGCTACATGTGATTACGAACTGCTTGATTGGAATCAGGGCAGACAGTATGTTATGTTTTATGATCTGTAGGGATTGGTATGTTGGTGACCTGCTAGGTCAGTGTTCTAGAGAACTTCGTGATTGATGATCAGTAAGATAGATATGCTTGATGTTTGTATATGTCGTATATGATAATTATATGCACATGGTTATCTGCTTGTTGGTTGGGTTGAGGCGGTCCTGCTCCATGCTGAAGGCCAACATACCCTATGAGCGGTCTGGGGAGACTTTAGGCCCACGTGGCTGACGAGTCATGCCGAAGGCTCGAGATAGATCTAGATAGACTGTAGGCCTAGTAGGGCGGACTAGTCAGGTTGATGGCCCAGTATGCATGTTGACTGATTGATTGTTATTGATATGGATTCTGTCAGTTTGGTATTGGTATTTTGGGGGTAGCTCACTAAGCACTTGGGCTTATAGTTTTCAGTTATGGTTTCAGGTACTTCAGGAGACCGTGGAAAGGCGAAGGCGTGACCGTAACACTCCTCGTCCTTATGTTATAATTTTGGGACACTCTGATGGATGTTGATTTGAAAACATTTTGTAAATAATACTATTTGACTTTTATTTATGATTTAAAAAGTTTGAATTTGGCGTGAAATTTATGGATGTTACAAGTTGGTATCAGAGCCTTGGTTTGAGTGAATTGGAGGAACACTCGTGTGAATCCAATCTCAAATCAAGGAGATTTTCAGAAATTAAGTTTAAAATGGTTTTCAAAATAAAGGATGGAGGATGCAGAGGGTACGATCAGCTGGAACCTGTAAGTAAGCCCCATAATACCATACAGTTATTTGATATTCTGATATGTTAGGACAATATGCTAGTGCTAGGCTAGGGATCTTCAGGAATCGCATGATAGAATTTCCTGATTATATGATGCCTATTAGCTTAAGGGATCCTTGTATATGGAATTGACATCACAACTGTAGGTGTTTAGTGTATGCACCACGGCTGTGTGTAATCAAGATCTTATAGCCTGAGAATGTCTGATTCGACCTTAGTGTAGGATCGGATATTTGAAAGTCTATCGGGTCCAGCGTTATGTGCATCCAGTATACACTAGCACTGTAGGGGATGAAGGAAGTTTCATGGGAGTGTGAGTGGTGTAGAACTGTAGGATCAGTTGCTAGTTAGGCGATGTCCCCTATTAGTGAGGGTTGAGCGCATATTATGTTGAATATAGTTTAGGGCATTGTGGTGATACTTGAGACGAATATGGGTAGGTTTGGAAGGTAGTAGGGGCCCATACTACTGAAAGCACCGGACCCATACGCGTAGCAAGGAAGTCACAACCCCTAGGGATTGAGGGTATAGGTCTGAGATATTGAGTGTGTTTGCAGTATGGTGGTGACGAAACGTGCTGCTTCGGGATCCGGATCAGGATCAGGATCAGGGTCAGGAGACGGAGGATTGGAGGTGCCGGTAGCACCTGAGCCCGTGGTTCAGATAGGGACCGAGGAGTTAGATGCCCAGATTCGAGAGATCATGCACGACGAAATCGCTGCTGCGTTCTGAGCGCAGCTGCCAGAGATGTTTGGGTCGATTAAGACCGCGATGGTTGAGTATTTTGACGAGCGATATGCCGCTCTAGCAGAGACAGCTGCCGCTGTAGCCACTTCGGCTGTAACTATGGCAGGGGTTGGAGGAGGAGCCAGCAGGGCTTTCCAGTACCGGGACTTTAATAATACGATGCCCCCGACGTTTGATGGTACACAGGATGCGATCAGAGCTATGAGGTGGTTATCTGACGTGGAGGGCTGTTTCTTCACGTGTTCATGTCCTACTGACCAGACGGTCAGGTGTGCCTTGAACCTGCTGAGGCTTGGGGCGAAGGACTGCTGGAGGCTGATGACTGGGTTGTATACTGATGATCAGAGGGTTGCTATTACCTAGGAGCAGTTCTGGGATATGTTTCGCACCCGCTACGTTCCGCGCGTGGAACGGGAGAGGCTTGCTCAGGAGTTTTTGACTTTGAGACAGGATGGGGAGTCTGTGATGGAGATTACCCGGATGTTCACAGAGAGGGCTATGTTTGGCCCGGAGTTTGCGTCGGAGCAGTCTCAGATGACTCCTTATCTAAGTATGCTCAAGACGGACATCCGATAGTTTGTGGCTACGCAATGTTGTGATACTCTTTTGGATCTTCAGGAAGCCGCAAGGCGTCGTGAGTTGGAGATAGAGCTGCAGCTGAAGGAGCAGCATTAGGCACCGACAGTCTCAACCGGTGGCCAAGCAGTCTAAGACCGCTGATACACGGCATGGGGGTCAGTAGAGCCGCACATGTGGAAAGTGCGGCAGGGTTCATTCGGGAGTGTGTAGAGCAGGAGGTGGGTGCCACAAATATGGCAAGGGGGCACTATGCTAGGGATTGCCGTCAGCACGCCCGTCCCGCAGATATGAGGATTTGTTACCATTCTCATCAGGTTGGTCATGTGAAGGCCAACTGTCCGCAGCTCGCCGCCAAGCCGGTGCAGGGTTCCGCGCCAGTTGCCGCGAGGTTTGGAGATGGGAGGCCAGTCAAGGTGGAGCCTCCGAAGGCTCAGGCGGCCGAGGAGGCCATTTCAACGCCAGATGTGGTTGCTGGTACGTTTCTATTCTCTGTCTCAGTTATTAAATATGTGTCATGCTTATTGATCGTACCTGTGATTAGGTGCGTTTTTAGTGAACTCTTTGCCCGCTTTGGTATTATTTGACTCGGGGGTGAGTCGGTCGTTTGTATCTCAAACCTTTTCTAGAGGGTTCAATGTGCCAATGGATGATCTTGAGTGTCCGTTGTGAGTTTCGATCGTCAACGAGCATAGGGTTTCCACTTCTTCGGTCTACCGGGGGTGCGAGTTGGAGATTTTCGATGCGTCCTTCTCGATAGATTTGATTCCTATCCCCATGAGGGATGTATGCGTAATCGTAGGGATGGACTGGCTTAGCCGTTTTGGCGCCATGATCGACTGTGAGGGACAACGGGTGGTGGTTTGAACCCCTAGTGGGGGAGACTTGGTAGTATATGGTGAGGGCACGAGGATGGGATCAGGATTTTGTTCGGCAGCCAGGGCTCAACAGTATATTCAGCACGGGTGTGCCGGTTATTTGGTGTATGTGGTGGATACGCGGGTTGGAGAGAAGCTCTCCGTTTCTGAGGTCCCTGTGGTGAGGGAATTTGCTGACATGTTTCCGGAAGAATTACCCGAAGTGCCTCCGGAGAGGCAGGTCGAGTTCAAGATTGATCTAGTGCCAGGTGCATCCCCTAACGCTAAGGCCCCGTACCGTTTGGCATCACCTGAGATGCAAGAGCTATCATCTCAGTTGCAGGAGCTGCTAGGTAAGCAGTTAATTCGTCCGAGTAGTTCACCCTGGGGAGCGCCGATCCTTTTCATCAGGAAGAAGGACGGTTCGCTCAGGATGTGCATCGACTATAGGGAGTTGAACAAGTTAACGGTGAAGAACCGTTACCCACTCCCGAGGATAGATGATCTCTTTGATCAGCTGCAGGGTGCATCTTGGTTTTCCAAGATCGATTTGAGGTCTGGATATCACCAGGTTAGGGTGAGGGAGGAAGACGTGGAAAAGACCGTGTTTCGGACTCGTTATGGTCATTACGAGTTCGTGGTGATGCCGTTTGGGATCAGCAACGCGCCGACAGTGTTCATGGAATTAATGAACCGAGTCTACAGACCGATGCTCGATCGCTCTGTCATTGTGTTCATAGATGACATCTTGGTGTATTCCAAGACCCAGGAGCAGCATGAGGAGCATCTCAGGGAGCTGCTGGAGGTTTTGAGGCAAGAACAGTTGTACACCAAGTTCTCGAAATGTGAGTTTTGGTTACGGGAGGTCCAGTTCCTCGGACATCTCGTTAACCAGGAGGGGATTCTGGTCGATCCGGCCAAGGTAGAGGCCGTTATGCAGTGGGAGGTTTCGAAATCTCCCTCGGATATCAGGAGTTTCTTGGGTTTAGCAAGGTATTATCGGAGATTCATTCGTGATTTCTCCAAGATTGCGGTACCCCTCACTCGCCTTAAGAGGAAAGGGGTGGATTTCTGGTGGGGTCCGGAGCAGCAGAGGGCGTTTGAGACCCTGCGACGGTGTTTATGTGAGGCGCCGGTGTTGACACTTGTTAAGGGAGTTGAGGATTTTGTGGTGTTTTGCGATGCGTCCATCGCAGGGTCGGGGGCAGTCCTCATGCAAAGGGGACGAGTGGTAGCCTATGCATCGCGGCAGCTGAATCCGCATGAGACGAGATACCCTACGCATGATCTCGAGTTGGGGGCAGTTGTCTTTGCTCTCAAGATTTGGAGGCACTATCTGTACGGGTCCGTTGTACTATATACACGGATCACAAGAGTTTGAGACACATCATGGATCAGACGAACCTGAACATGAGGCAACGCAGGTGGCTGGATGTTGTTAAGGACTATGATTGTGAGATCCTTTACCATCCGGGTAAAGCGAACGTGGTTGCGGATGCTCTGAGCTGGAAGTCAGATAGGTCTTCCACCTCAGCAAGGTGCATGAGGATAGCAGTGGATTCCTCGCTCGTGAGTTTGATCAGGGACGCCCAGGTTGAGGGTATGAGATCGGAGAATTGGTAGCTAGAGAGGATTAACGGCAAAAGTGCCCAGTTTGTTCAGGATAACCGTGGGCTAATGACCCGATACGGTCGGGTTTGGGATCCGATGAACGGAAGAGTCAGGAGGACAGTGATGGAGGAGGCTCATAAGTCTCATTTTTCTATTCACTCGGGTGCCACTAAGATGTACCGCGACTTGAGTGTTCGCTATTGGTGGCCGGGTATGAAGCGAGATATCGCTTGGTATGTTGAGAGGTGCCTGACCTGCAGGATGGTCAAGGCCGAGCATCAGAGGCCGCATGGTAAGATGCAGCCCCTGGAAATTCCTATGTGGAAATGGGAACAGATCGCGATGGATTTCATTACGAAATTGCCGAAGACGGAAAAGGGGTTCGATACTATATGGGTCATCGTGGATCGATTGACCAAGAGTGCCCACTTCTTAGCCATCCAGGAGAGTTCGTCGGCTGAGAAGTTGGCCGACTTGTACGTTAGTGAGATTGTCTCTCGCCATGGGGTTCCAGTTTCCATTGTTTCCGATCGGGATGTCAGGTTTACTTCACGATTTTGGCAGAAGTTCCACGAGGAACTAGGAACGAGGCTGCATTTCAGTACGGCGTTTCACTCGCAGACTGATGGGCAGAGTGAGCGGACCATCCAGACCCTCGAGGATATGCTAAGGGCATGCGTCATCAATTTCGGTGGGAGTTGGGATTCCCACCTGCCTCTTGTGGAGTTCGCCTACAAAAATAGCTATCATTCTAGTATTGGCGCCCCGCCTTTTGAGTTGTTGTACGGACGGAGGTGTAGGACCCCGGTCTGCTGCGGTGAGGTTGGGAACAGGGTGATGGGTCAGACTGAGTTGGTTCTGCAAACTACCGAGATGATACATCAGATTAGACAGCGACTGCATACCGCTCAGAGCCGGCAAAAGAGTTATGCTGATCGACGCCGATCTGAGTTGGAATTTCAAGAGGGTGAGATGGTTCTCCTGAAGGTCTCACCCTGGAAGGGTGTGATCCGTTTCAGGAAGAAGGGAAAGCTGGGTCCCCACTATATTGGGCCGTTCAGGATTGTTGCCAGGGTGGGCAAGGTGGCTTACAGGTTAGAGCTTCTGGAGGAGCTTAGCCGGATCCACAACACATTTCATGTTTCGCAATTGCGAAAGTGCGTTATAGACTAGGAGGCACTTGTGTCATTGGATGATATTCAGGTCGATGAGCGTCTAAATTATGTGGAGAGGCCTGTGGCTATTTTGGAAAGGAAGAAGAAGATTTTGCGGAACAAAGAAATACCCTTAGTGAAGGTACAGTGGGAACATCGGAAGGGATCCAAATGGACATCGGAGCCGGAGGCGGAGATGCGCAAGCATTACCCGTCATTATTTATCCCAACAGACTTTGAGGGTGAAGTCTAGTTCAAGTGGGGGAGAGTTGTAACGCCCCGATTCCCAGGTATTATTTTAAATAAAATTTCTTGGTTTTGGCCCTACTCGACGAGTCGGTAGCCCTACTCGTCGAGTAGCAGTGGGTGGGATCGCGAATTAAGTGAGCTACTCGGCGAGTCCTTTAAGGGACTCGGCGAGTAGGAGCTGGAAGGAGAAACCCTAATTTCCGGGGTTTGCACCCCTATTTAAAGAAGCTCAAGCCTCTTTCAGTCCCTTTGCACCCCCCTTTGCATCTCTAACTCGTATATGCGTGTGCCCATTGTGTGTTGAAGCTTTGAGAGAAGATTTTGGTTTTGGAGCTTGGGGAAAGCAAGTGATTGAGGCAAGAAGCTAGGAGAAAATCCAAATCTACTTCTGTGAACATCTCTTGGGAAGGTATTAAGCTATTACCCTCGTTTATTTCAGTATGGACCTCCCTTTTTGAGTGAGCTTTGGGGTTTTTATAAGGGTATCAAGTTGGTATGACAAGTTATGGGCTAGACCTGAAGTTGTAACTTCAGATCTGGACCCTCTTTGGATTATAGAAGCATACAGTTCCAACTATGATCAAGATTAAGGTTCCATTGGTCCATGAAGACCCATTAAGAGCTTGGTTTTGGCATTAAGAGCTTTTAAAGTAATGCATGTACGTAAAGTTTGCAAGTTTACGTGATAAGCATGCTTTAGGAACCTGGATCTGTGAATTTGAGCCGCTGCATGGCTTAAAATAGGCCTGTATGGAAAAAGGACTGGATGAACTCGACGAGTTGGATGAGAAAATCGGCGAGTCGCATGAAGATGGTCATGAACTCGACGAGTCGGATGAAAAACTCGGCGAGTCCGATGAAGATTACCATAAACTCGACGAGTTGAAGAACAACTCGGCGAGTTGGATGAGTTTTAACCAAGAACACGTTCACGTGTATATACGAAGAGTTGCAAGGAGGGAACTCGACGGGTGGACTTAAGGTTTGATCGGGATTTAAAGGAACTCGATGAGTCACGTCGATGACTCGACGAGTTTGATTGTGTTTCAAGGGACTCGGCGAGTAGCTGGGTGTACTTGACGAGTTGAGGTCAACATGGACTGTTGACCTTGACTGAGGACTTGACCTTGATCTGGGGTTGACCATTGGGTTACGGAGTACCTTATAAGGTTAAGGACTTATGAGTATGTTGAACTATGATTATAGGTAGTGGAGCCTGTGTCGAGTAATCCGAGAGTTGGAGTTTACCTTCCAAGTCGACATCTGTGAGGTGAGTTATCCTCACTATATCGATAGGGTCTACGGCACCAAGGTCGACCCTTTAGTTATTATAGTTATGGTATGCTACATGTGATTACGAACTGCTTGATTGGAATCAGGGTAGACAGTATGTTATGTTTTATGATCCGTAGGGATTGGTATGTTGGTGACCTGCTAGGTCAGTGTTCTAGAGAACTTCGTGATTGATGATCAGTAAGATAGATATGCTTGATGTTTGTATATGTCGTATATGATAGTTATGTTCACATGGTTATCTGCTTGTTGGTTGGGTTGAGGCGGTCCTACTCCGTGCTAAAGCCAAATACCCTATGAGCGGTCCGGGGAGACTGTAGGCCCACGTGGCGGACCAGTCATGGCGAAGACTCGGGATAGATCCAGATAGACTGTAGGCCAAGTAGACCGAACCAGTCAGGCTGATGGCCCAATATGCATGTTGACTGATTGAGAGTTATTGATATGGTTTCTGTCAGTTTGGTATTGGTATTTTGGGGGTAGCTTACTAAGCCCTTGGGCTTACAGTTTTCAGTTATGGTTTCAGGTACTTCAGGAGACCGTGGAAAGGCGAAGGCGTGACTGTACCGCTCCTCATCCTTATGTTATGATTTTGGGACACTCTGATGGATGTTGATTTGAAAACATTTTGTAAACAATACTCTTTGACTTTTATTTATGATTTAAAAAGTTTGAATTTGGCGTGAAATTTATGGATGTTACAGAAATTCTACTTGTCGATCAGGTGGTAATCCAGGAAGATCTTCGGGAAATACTTCTGGATAACCACACACCACAGGAATGATCTGCATCTCCTTTTTCTCCTTCTTTGCATCAATCAAAAATGCCAAATATGATGTACATCCTTTGGCCAAACACTTTTTGGCTTTCAATAGAGAAATGATTCCTGAATTTACTCTGCGTTTATCCCTATACACCATAAATGACTCTTTCCCTGGCGGGTTAACTTTTACAATCATCTTCTTGCACAATATTTCGGCATCATTGACGCTAAGCCAATCCATTCCCAGCATGATGTCGAAACCATTTAGCCTAATAAGCAATAATTCCTCGTGGAACTTATTCCCATTCAAGTTAATTAAGATGTTTTTTCATACAATGGCTAACAGGTACAAACTTGCCACTAGCAACTTCGACTAATAAAGCATTATCTAGTCTGTCGACAGGCAAAGCTAGTTTTCCACCAACTTCATGCGAAATAAAGGAGTAGTTGGCTCCAAAAACAAATAAAAATTGGGCAGACAATTTTTTTTACCAGAAGCGACATCAGCTTCATCTTTAGCAGCTTCCACGGTCATCTGGAAGGCTCTCGCCATCGGCTTTGGCGGAATATTGGGTTTTGTTGCCTCCCTCTTTTTCGGACAATCCCTTGAGATGTGCCCCTCTTCACCACACCCATAGCAGACTTTCTTGGTAAGGGTGCATTCGTTGGTATAGTGCCTTGGATTTCCACATTTGAAGCATGTAGCTTCCCCGCCATATTTCCCAAGATGCTTCTTCTTGCATTTGTCGCACCATTTCGCTTCGCCTCCTCCACCTCCTCTCGAACTAGACTTCGAGAATTTACTTTTCTTGTTGGAACCTGAAGGTCCATCGAACCTCATCTTCTCACCAACGTCTGACCTCTCCAGACCCTTCTCCCTGATCTGGGTCTCAACATTTGGCGGCTTTCAATGTGGTTGCTTGTTTAACCATTGGACCAAAGTCTGCTGGTAATCCGAGGGAAAACGTATTGACCTTTGAGAGTTTTGTTGGTACTAGGAATGGGATAAGCTTCATATTTTATGTGAAACTTGCAGCGTATTCAGTAACGCTCATTTTTCCCTTTTTCAAATTTTGAAACTCATTATTGATTTCCAGAAGGTCCTGCTCTGAGCAGTATTGCAGTTTCAGTTGTTTCACAAAGTCTTCCCAAGACATCTTGCTAGCTTCTCCCTTGAGCATCGAGTAAGCTAACAGCTTCCACCAACTCAACACTCCGGATTTTAACAGAGGGTTCGCAAGAGCGGTCTTCTGTCTGTTGCTGCATTCGCAACTCTCGAACATTGTCTCCATTTCGGAGATCCAGTTTATAACTTCTACCGGCGTCGGGCTTCCGGATAGACATGGTGGCTTGGATGCCATGCAATCCTTGCACTTACACCCATGCCCATCATTTCCTCCATCCCGGTTGTTGTGTCTAACCACTGGTGGGTTGGCTTGACCAATAATGCCACTAAAGTTTCCTCCTTCCAACTGCCCTTCACTTAATTCGGGATGTACAATCGGCGTCGAAGGTTCTTCACGATTCTGCTGCAGCAGACGTCTCGTTTCTTCCATCTGATGATCCAACATCGTCTGAATCATCAATTGTACATCGGCCATTGTCATTGGCTTAGGTGCTGCTGCTACAACAGGTATTTTCTCAATCACTGGTGGTTGAGGCTGTTGATTCCTATTTGCGTCTGCTTTTCCAACACCACTTCTTGTTCTTTCCATCATTGATCTATACACGGAACAAGGTGAATTTAGATCCTTAATTACGATAGAAAATCAAATCATCATTACCACTTCGAAACGTTTACATGCTAGTTCTAATACCGTAATCCTATGCTTAGAATCCTAAACACATTAGGTTTCCAGATCCGGTTGGCAACAAACCATAGATCCGAACAAATAATATCATATATGGAAAACATATAACATTTAGCACATAAAAGCATTTTAGGCAACTTTGCTAAAATAAACTAGTGCTCGTGTAAAAAATATAACAGACACATACCTCACAATCTCCACTTAGCATTCTAAGTTTAAGTCTAGAAATCCTACAAATTCCTAGTTCGCTTAAACTAATGCTCTGATACCAACTGTGACATCCCCAAAATCACGGCCAGAAAAGACCAGTTTCATTTATGCTTTTAAAATAATTTCAGAGTAAATCCGTTGATTTAAAAGAGTTGCGGAATTTGTTCGCAAGCAAAATATGATAAAATAATATTTATCAAAGCATTTCGTAAAGAAATGTATTTTCATTAGATAATCAAAACTCGGGATGTCATGTTCCGATACAGACACAAAAGCATAAACGACATATTATAAGCCTTACAACAGTTATATACAACTACAGGCCTATAAACAAAACAACTTGATGATTCATCCGTCTTATGCCCTGGTGCCACTACCTGTAATGCAAATAAGACTGAGTAGGTCAGACTTGGGAGCCTGGTGAGCATATAGCGTTTTCAACCCACAATAAATAATTATATTTAATTTCACCAACCAACAATTACCCGATTACCCATTCTTGTTATCCTCACTTTACGTCCCTAAAACAACAACTATCACAAGGGACCTAATCTAGGATTTTTCATTGGGATGGACATTACTGCAAAGGGGTTTCCTCAACAATAGATGTCCTAAAGGCAATCATGCGGGGGATAGAGTACACCGGTGAACATATCGTTCACAACAACTACAGGTTATGAGCCTACCAACGTTCCACTGGACAGTCTAGAAAGAGTCCTTGGTTGTCGTCCATACTCCGCTAGATGACTAGATCAACAAAAACATCGAGGCCTCTCATCATTTTATTTCATCTCATAACAACTGTCTACCCATGTTCTATCCTAACATATTAGTAGATAAAATATATACATTTATATACAGCTTAAAACCTGTACAAATCATTCATTCAACAATTATTTCAAATAAGCAAATAATATACAAACACATAACACGTATTTTGTAGAGAATACTTTGTATCTTTGTGTTAGAAGAAAAGGAATATACACTCACTTGATCAAAAGATGATTGGGCAGCACTACGGCTCTAAGAGTAGTATTTCTTCCGTGAAATCGGGAGATCTTCATAAAAACAGGGCTTCTCGCAGGTAGAGTTTCGGCTCAGAAACTTTACTTCTCGGGATCTTCGGGGCTTCGGGACTCGCTTGGGGTCTCGGGATGATACCGCATGCAAAGATTCCATTTGCGAGACGCTTGTTTCAATCCATAAATGGATTTCTCATGCTTACACACTCTATTAGGGAGTTTTGCATCGACAAAACCCTCTGGCTAACTCATGTAAACATCTTCAGCCAACTTCCCATTAAGGAAAGCGGTTTTGACATCCGTCTACCATATTTCATAGTCATGAAACGCAACTATGGCTAGCATAAACTTTATAGACTTTATCTTCACTACTGGTGAGAAGGTCTCATCATAGTCAACTCCGAGAGTTTGAGTAAAGCGCTTCGCAACCAATCGCGCCTTATAAGTGTGTACTTTCCCATCCATGTTAGTCTTCTACTTAAAGATCCATTTACACCCGACCGTCTTACGACCCAATACATTGTCAACCAAGTTCCAAACTTTATTGTCACACATGGACTGAATCTCATTGTCCATAACCGCTTTCCATTTTACAGACTTCGGGCCTGTCATGGCTTCCTTGTAGCTGTTAGGTTCATCCAAATTTACTAGTGTACTATCACTAATAAACGTATCACCCTCACTTGTTATATGAAAACCATATAACACCGGTGGAACACTAACTCTACTGAAACTTCTAAGAGGTAAGGACTCGTCAATCGGTTCAATAGGAGTTTCCTCCTCGAGTTGAACGCCAACGTTAGAGGTTCCTTCATCTTTTAACTCTTGAAGATCTTGAAGATCAATTTGCCTCCCACTGTCCTCTTGGCTTATGAGTTCTCGATCTCGGAAAACCCCTATCCTCACAACGAAGACAACACTGTCACTCGGTCTATAGAAGAGATATCCAAAGGACTTCTGCGGATAACAGATGAAAATACACTGCTCACTACGAGGTTCGAGATTATCGTGAGTCTCTCGTCTTATGAAAGCCTCGAAACCCCAAACCTTGATATGTGCCAATGAGAGAGCTTTCCCTGTCCACATATCGTGAGGTGTTTTGGCAACCTTCTTAGTTGGGACTAGATTAATGATATGGGCGACAGTCTGTAAGGCATACCCTCAAAATGAGATAGGTAACGAAGCACAGCTCATCATGGAACGAACCATGTCCAACAAGGTTCGATTGCGCCTCTCAGCCATACCATTCAACTGCGGTGTCCTAGGTGCCGTCAATTGCGAAACAATTCCGCATTCCTTGAGGTAGTCGTGGAATTCAAGACTAAGGTACTCACCACCTCGATCGGATTGGAGCATCTTCATTTTCTTTCCCAGCTGACTCTCCACTTCCTGCTTAAACTCTATGAACTTTTTAGAGGTTTCTAACTTGTGTTTGATTAAGTATATATACCCATATCTGCTATAATCATCGGTGAAAGTCACATAAAAGTAGCTTGCATCCCTTATGGTGGATCTAAAGGCCCCATGCACATCGGTGTGTATGAGATCCAATAAACCCTCACCCCTTTCACAAGTTCTAGTGATGGGTGACTTGGTCATCTTTCCAAGTAAACAAGACTCGCACATGTCATCGTCCCTAAGGTCGAATGACTCCAACACTCCATCCTTTTGGAGTTGGGCTATGCGCTTCTTGTTGACATGTCCAAGACGACAATGCCACAATGATTTGTCCAAACTATTCAGAGAATCGATATGCAACACATCATTTCCTAAGTTGTCTACAACCATCACAGTTTCATATATACCATTACAAGGCGATGCTTCAAAATAGAAAGAATCACTAAATAAAGCATTAATAGAACCTTTTTCATTATCAAACAAAAATCTAAAACCTTGTTTATACAAACCATGAAAAGATATAATGTTTCGTGTCATTTTTGATGAGTAACAACAATTATTCAAATCTAAACCTAACCGACTACTAAGCATTAATGAGTAAACTCCAATCTTGGTAGCATGCGACGCTTTCCTATTCCCCATGATCAAGTTTATCTTCCCATGCTCCACATCCCTACTTCTTCTTAGACCCTGCAAAATCAGAACAAATGTAAAAACCACATCCTGTATCGAGGACCCAAGACATTGTTGGATTAATGTCTAAATCCATAACTATATTTGGTATGTACTTGACCCGACCCGGCATGGTCCATTTGGGTTGCACTTCACCGGCACAATTTATATGGATAGTCTTTTGAGAATAGTATATTTATGATTTATATTAATATATTATAAGATCTAATATATTAATATATAATCATATTATTTAATTAGTCTTGATCAAGAATTAATTTATAATTAATTAAGTGATCAAAAGGAACTAATTAAATATGGACTCTTAAATATATATGTGTAGTGGGCCAAGTTCATTTAGGTTGGGCTAAGTCTTCATGGATAGTCCATGGACCTTTAACCCATGGATCCTAGGAAATGAAAGGTCATGAGTATTAGGTTTTAACCCTAATCCTCCACACTATATAAAGGGTCTTATGTTTCATGAAATGAGGCTAGTGGCTAGTGTGGATACACTAAAGAGGGCAATAACCGATTTCATAAGTGCGAGCCAAATATCCATATTCTCTAAAGGTTTTCCAAGGTGTTTTGGTGATTTGTGATTCCACTTGAGGCTTCCACACTATTGGGGCTAAGCTCTTAAACTTCAAGACTTCAAGCTTCATGAAAAGATATGTATTCTAACTTGTTATATTACCCAAGTATCAAGGATTGTATGCTAGATAGGGTAATACCTTGGAATATTCATATTTACATGTATAATAGAGAAAACATAGATCCAAGGTATTCAGGGTTGCATGTACACTTAGGAGTGTTAGAATGCTCAAAACCCAACAATGGTATCAGAGACAAGGCTTGTTTTCAATTATACTTGATGCAAAGCTGAAAAATGCTGAAAAACTCGATTTTTAGGCTGTCTGGGCACTAGACTCGCCGAGTCCACTGATGAAATCGCCGAGTCCACTGATGAACTTGCCGAGTCCATGAAGAAACTCATCCTACTCGTCGAGTAGGTTCATACACTCGACGAGTAGGGCCCCCAGACAGCACATTCTCGACTTTTAAAGTTGGAATTGGACTAGAATCATTACCCTAAGCAGTTTTTGTACCTATAAACCTATTTTTGATATGGTAATGTTCATTCTAATCCAATTTCAAAGATAATTGTCAATAGATTCATGTTTTATATTAGTTTAAGGTTTAGGCTAATTACATGAAAAAGTTTGATTTGAATTATCTTGTTCTTATGAGTTGCTTAGATTAATAGAAAAGTTATGTGAAATTGTTGTTTTCAATTCAAATTAATCTAAGAGTTGATTCTAAAATGTGTTTTTGTAACTTGTCCTCAAGTTATATGAAAGGTCACATTTAATTTTCATAAAACTCATAAAGTTTTCCATAAGTTATGAATAAGAAAGAGTCACATTCTTTTAATGGTTTAAAGTCTTCCATAACTTGTCCTCAAGTTATGGAATTTGAAGAGTTTTTTTAATTACAACTACTTTAAACACATAAGTTATGGAATTAATTAGTTTTGAATTTTTTCAAAACTTGCCCTCAAGTTTTGGAATTTGAAAAGTTTTCTCTTATGAATACTTTAATTCCAAGTTTAGCCCTTAGAATTTTAAAAGTTAAAATTCAACCCTTATACTTTATAATATTATAAGATAATAATATATATATATATATATATATATATATATATATATATATGTATAAGAGCAAGTCAGTCTTACCGTTAGTAGGCCTCATTCACGAAGCCGGTCTATAAGGGGGTATAAGGTTACTGCCTATAAAATGGCAGTTTAATGGGTGTCCACTCTCACCCACAGCTTCCTTGACTGGTGAAGGGTCGTTAGCCGAACGGGTAGGACAAAGACTATAAACTCTCCCTTCATTAAAAGTATTAATGATAAATACTAAGTAACTAAACCTTTTATAAATACCCAATCTTAGTTACTTAGGAAAATGTGAATAAGGTGCTAATCCATGAAATTACACTTTGCACTTTGTTTAAGTCGGTTAGTGGAGCGTGTGTGGTTAACCGGCACACTAACTCATATTTAACAAGGTAGGCAAAGGGTAGCTTAATGTTTATCATAGTATCGATGGAGCGTGTGTGGTTAACCGACACATCGATTGATGGGTAAACACTTAAGGGTACCAAGTAATTTGCATGGTTACTTCACACCTTGTTTTGTGATCCTCGGCATCCTATTCACAAAACCTAAAGGGCACACTCGAGATTGAAACATGCCATTAAACAGTTCAATGAATCTCAAAAGATCTAGGAGTTTCAAATCCAACCTAATAATTCATTTCGTTTATCTTGGTGGAAACTGGTGAATCGTCATTCACCTACCTTTAAATATTTTATAGCTTGGATTATGGCATCCCTCTTCCAAGTTATAAAAGTATTGTGTTGGGTCCTAGCCTTAATATTTCATATTGGGTGTTATATTTAGGACTTTAAATCAACCATCTTGAATATCTCCCAAAAGATGTCTATTTCAGACATCTATGATCCTCCCAAATCTCTTGGAAATTCACTTCCTCCACCTCCTCTAATTATTCTCCCTTTCCCACAAATTCAAGGTCACTCAAGCCCTAATGGATGGCAAGGTCTATGTGTGCTCACATTTTGGAGATGAAGTCACATATTGACAAGCAGGGAGTGTTGGGTGTCAAAGTCTTAAGAAAGTTGGATGTTCATTCACTTTCTAAGTCACATAGTGAGTTACCTTTGGGACTACTATGAAATAGACTATGACATGACCCTTAATGATCTTATCTATTTGCTTGGTACTGCTGAATCAACAATGATTTGGAGCTTTGGTAAAGCAAATTTGATCAACTTCCCAAAACTTAATGGACATTGACAATGATGACACTGGAAATCCAGAAAAAGCATTCTCTTCCCAGTGGAAAGGGATCGGCCATAGTCAACTCAGTTGACCAAATCGTAAAGAGAAAAACTAAGTTTGTGATAGTCCCATGTACCATTACCAAAAGGTTGATGTTATTATTGCGAAAAGGAAAGGGCATTGGTTGCGAAGCTGCCAAATTTACCTGAAAGATCATAAGGCTGGTAAAGTCAATAAGTTTGACTCTACTTCAGGTAAAGTCCAATATCAAACTCTATTAAGTTTCTATTCTGAGATTCTTATTACATGATGTGACTGGGTCACATGTTGAGGTTTTAAGAATCAAAGGAAAAGTGAAGGAAACTTAAAGAAAGAGTATGCTAAATTTGATCGCGAGGATGGATTTCTATCGCTTGATTGAAGATCGGATTCTTGAGCTACTCTTAGGAGTTATTATATATTGCTAGTAAACATATAATATCATAGTTTTCATTTCAAGTTACATTGTAAGGAAAAAGTTTTTTCCGCATTTTAAAATAAATAAAAGTTTGTTTTACTTTATTTTTGTCTCCTTACAATGGCATTCATGAAAACTTGATGTTTGTATGTTTATAGCAATATTGGAAATATGAATTTGATTCTTTCATTTTTGGTAGTGTCTAAGTTTACCAAATAAGGAAATATTCTCATCACCCAAGAGAAACTTGGAATCATACAAGGTGTTTAGTGTGATGTGTGAGAATTTTCAACTTTGGAAAATTAAGACTAACTCCGTGTTTACATGTATATGTGACTCAAGAGAATGACTAAGGGATCAAGTACACTTTCTTGTTCACTTGTCAAAGTCCACCACAAAATATGGATAAGACTATTCGTCATGATTTACTAAAGGTTTAGTAAATATGATTATACTTACAAGCTTAAGTATAATTCTGAAACATTGGAAAATTTTCAATGTATGACAGAACGAATAAGAAGAATCAAATTAGGCAGAAGGATAAAAAATTTCTCAAATCTGAAAAGATGGGAGAGTACTTTAGTATCATGTTTTAAGATCATCTCAATGATTTTGGGACCTTATCACAATTCATCCTCTAAGTGCATTCTGATTGTTAAGAAGAGGAGTTATGAATTGTTGAAGTGGTTAAATCAAGAAGATGATTCATACTTCGTTCCAAAAACAATTCTTAGAATTATACTTTAAGATTGTAACTTGAGTGCCATGTCTTAAAGAAGCTTTAAAAACACTTGTCAAATGTAAGAGTAAAAGTTTTCTACTCTTGTACATTTGAAATTGGTAATTTGTGATGTTTTGGATAAAACAAAGATCAACTAAGGCCAATTGTGTTAAGTGTCTGTCTTGATTAGAATCCACACTATCTCTTGAATATTTGGCAAGAAAGTCTTAGAGGTCAAGGAGACAGTGGGAGTCTAAAAGATCCTGAAAGGGTTTCAAGAAATAATCAAGAATAAAACATGTATTTCATCACTAGCACACAACTAGAGGTTTATAACCTATCGTGTTGACATTCCTGTGCCCATTCCAGATAAATTGGCTATACATTTGAGTTCTACATGTTCTCAATTGCTTGCATAGCTACTTGGAAGCAATGGCAGGCCCTTGAGCTGCCAGGTGGCAAGAAGTTAAGATTGCACAAGTTCAATCCATATGAGTTAGGATTTGTCACTAACCTAGTCTTGTGATTATGGTTTGACAAATTCACATTGATAAGAGCATATACACCATAAAATCTAAGTGTCATAAGGTTTCTCTCTGATTCATGAAAATGATGGTGAGGAAATTCTTTCACTAAGAAGATTTTAAGTAGATAGAAATTATGATATTTGCAGTTCTCAAAGTCTTTAGTGGAGCGTGCATGGTTAACCGACACACTAACATTGACTTATGAGAAATGGCAAGAGGTCCAAACATTTGAGACTATGATTACGGAATCCCTTTTCATAGTTCTGAAATTGTTTAGACACACTTGTGAGCAATCCAAGATAAGGTGTATAATTTTGATAAATCCTTATCAAAGCAATCTAGTATCAGAAATCTGAACTTTGGTAAGAATGTCAATAAAGTATTGACTTCTAGAGGTCCAACTGTTTTCTGGATACTTGTCAAAGCTAGTGGGAGCATAAGTGTTATGCTAATAATCATCATGTTAGTGGGAGCATGAAAATTATGATAAGAATTGCAAGTTAGCAATGTTAATTATAGAAAACAAAAGTTTCAATTCGTGAGGTTGCAGGGGTTGAAATAGTTGTTTTGCTATAATTAAGGGAGAGGAAATTATACTTCATTTCAATTTCAAAAAGGCTTAGATTGAGTATATAATCATTCTAAAGAGCTTATATTGAGATTCTAATCACCTTTAGTCAAGAATATATATATGAATTTCATGTTGGATTGGTTGAACTTAAGAAAATTCATTATATTGCGTTCTCAAAATTCGATTATGATTACGACATCCCTTTTCATAGTCAAAATTTGATAATATGGCAAACAAAAATTATTATGGCAAAAGACTGGTCTAGAACCATGTCTTTATGTGAAACATCATGAATCGTGTCCCATTTACTTTGGGTACAAGATCAATTACATGTGCTATAATACTTATCCTTTCTAAATTTTCCAAATGCCTTGGGGCATTAAGGAGGAAAATGTCTAGAATTGGATATGACTAAAGTGATTAAGCAATTGTCTAGGACAATCTAAGGTTTACCAAAGATTGGTTGCTCAAGGACAGTTGGAAGTATACTGTTAATATTAGAAGGACCATATTGACATAGTTTGAAAAGAGGCAACTCTTGTTTAGAAGTGGTAGTCAAAATGGGAATATAGAGTTGTCTTCATAGGTGGAAGCAATCTATGTAAGGTTAAAGAAACTTAATGCAAGAAGCATGTTCAAAGCAATGCGCTTTGAATCTGAGACATCGTTTCCATGGAATTGCTCTCCATTGGGATAGTCTGTAATGAGTGTTGCCAAGCCTCTGTGGCTTTGTGCATAATCATTACAAGAGGAATAGTGCATATAAGTTTAAAATCTAAATAGATTTCGATAAATGATAGGAATTTGGAATTCTTACATTTAAGACAAGGAATTGGGAATGTGAAAAGAGGGTCATTGAAATTATGTCCAATTGATCTAGTTCACAAAGAAAAGGATCATAGACACACATAGAGTTCATACTTGGTGTATGGAAAAGCTATTGTTTAGAAAACATAGTGTACATGCTTGGAGCATGGGACACCTAGTGTTTTAATTCAAGTATAAAGTTGATAAAACCGAAACAATGAATAATGAGTAATCAATATGGTGATAAATAGAAAGTGTTTTATTTATATTCATAGGTTTTGATACCATATTAGATTCATTTATTCTTGTGTTTCACTTTGCATGTTTTGACTTCCATAATAACTAGGTTATTCTTCCGGAATGACTAAGTTATTCAAACCATCCACAGTCGGTCATATGTTGGAAGTATATATGAATCAAGACTGTCATGGGCTGGCTTGTAGAGGTCCAAGTTGGTGGACAAAGTTGTGCTACAACACTCATGAGTGCTCATAAGTTCTGTGTATTGGATTCAACCCGCGCTCATTTGAATCACTTCATGGATTTTATCACGAGTGATCATGAGACGATAATATCTTATATTCTTCAAACCTAGAGGTATGAGTTGTTACTATAAGTTGGTTATACATTGATTGCACGAAAACGCATTGGTAACTCGATGTTATAAAACGTGCCTTTGTGTATGATTCAACAAGTAGTAGAATAAGCCATATGAGTTGAAGTTTATCCATTCCTTTTACCTTCGGGATAAAAGCGATATCTGTGGGCCCCTCGATGATTTAATGATGACACATGTAAGTGCTTGGCCAAGCCAGGACTAATTTGATTTGTTCAATCAGTCAGTCGTCATGAATCGGAAATCGGGAAACAACAAATGGACAGAGAGAATGATTATAATCCATGTCTCAGTCCATATGATATCTAGAATGGAGGAATATATGATCCCTTAACTAATGGACAAGTCATTTACAAGGTCAGAGTTCGACAACGAATTTAAGAGCTACGATTGCCAGTTAGGTTTTGAAGTTATACTCAATAATATTTTTAGACTTATCCAAGTGGGAGACTATTGGATTAATGTCTAATTCCATAACTATATTTGGTATGTACTTGACTCGACCCGGCATGGTCCATTTGGGTTGCACTTCACCAGCACAATATATATGGATAGTCTTTTGAGAATAGTATATTTATGATTTATATTAATATGTTATAAGTTCTAATATATTAATATATAATCATATAATTTAATTAGTATTGATCAAGAATTAATTTATAATTAATTAAGTGATCAAAAGATACTAATTAAATATGGACTCTTAGATATATATATATATATATATATATATATATATATATATATATATATATATATATATATATATATGTGTGTGTGTGTGTGTGTGTGTGTAGTGGGCCAAGTTCATTTAGGTTGGGCTAAGTCTTCATGGATAGTCCATGGAGCTTTAACCCATGGATCCTAGGAAATGAAAGGTCATGGGTGTTAGGGTTTAACCCTAATCCTCCACACTATATAAAGGGTCTTATGGTTCATGAAATGAGGCTAGTGGCTAGTGTGGATACACTAAAGAGGGCAATAACTGATTTCATAAGTGTGAGCCAAGTATCCATATTCTCTAAAGGTTTTCCAAGGTGTTTTGGTGATTTGTGATTCCACTTGAGGCTTCCACACTATTGGGGCTAACCTCTTAAAGTTCAAGACTTCAAGCTTCTTGAAAAGGTATCTATTCTAACTTTTTATATTACCCAAATATCAAGGATTGTATGCTAGATAGGGTAATACCTTGGAATATTCATATTAGCATGTATAATAGAGAAAACATAGATCCAAGGTATTTAAGGTTGCATGTACACTTAGGAGTGTTAGAATGCTCAAAACCCAACAGACATAACATGTGATGAGTTGTTAGAATGACTAGTATAAATACATGCGAGGGATGGATTTATCTTCCCATCCTTGATATCTTGAAAGTACTTTCGGAAACTTTTTTCCAATGCCTTTTTTTGTGGCAGTAGTAGCACTTTGCATCCTTCGTGTTGGAGGAGGGTGCAGTAGTACCAACCTTGGTTCCACTAGAAGAGGTACCATCGTGGGCCTTTCCCTTGTGGCTCTTAGAAGGAGCCTTCCTCTTTTTACCCTTCCCTCACCCAATTTCCAATACGGGGGAGGTAGTAGGCGTTGATGCAATGGGTTTGTCTTTCATGTGGTAGGTCGTACGAAGCTGGTTGTAACAAGAAGGTAACAAATGTAGAATGATATTTATGGCCAGCTCCTCATCGAAATTAACATTTAACTTCAGCAAGCGGTCCACATACCTATGCATTTTCTGTAGGTGGGTCGTGATGGACTCTCCATCCTTCATCTTGGTAATGATCATTGCAGCAATGATCTCGTACCTTTCTTGCCTCGCGCTTTGATGGTACCTATCCACAAAATCTTGATGCATCTCATAGGGATAGTAGTCCTCATAGGACTTTTGGAGTTCAGCGGTCATTTTCGCGAGCTTAATGTAATGAACTTTCATAGCATCTCGCTCATGAGGCTCGTATTCAGCGATCTCTTCGGGAGTTGCAGTGTTGACATTGACTTCTTTCAGCTCCTTGTCGAGAACATACTCAATGTCCTCGTAACGGGTGACCATTCGAATGTTGCGGATCCAATTATTGAAGTTGGACCCATCGCATATCACCCTCCCACACAAGTTCATGAGTGAGAATGAGTCGGAAGGGGTCGAGCCAGAAGCGTTGTTGTTGTTTGAAGTAGACATCTGAAATAGAAAAAAGACAAAGTTTAGATAAGATAAGAATACCCAATTAAACACCCAAATGAGAAATTAGGGCTAGGATCCAACAACATTATGCCGTAATCCAAACTGCAAATAATTTGGAGGTAAATGAATGACAACCCACTAATTTCTACCATGAAAAACGAAAAGGCAATTAAGTTTTAAATGTATTGAAACTCCTAGATCTTTTGAGATTCATTGAACTTTTCAATGGCATGTTTAAATCTCGATACACCCTTCAAGTTTGTGACTGGGATACCGAGGATCACAAACAAGGTGTGAATAACCATGCAAATGTACTTGGCACTCTCGATGTCATTTACCACCTAATTAATGTTCCGGCTAACCACACACGCTCCATTAATCTATGATAAACATCGAGTCACCCTTTGCCACCATTGCTAGTCCATATTAGTGTGCCGGTTATCCACACACACTCCACTAACGACTTGGCAGGGTGCAAAGTGTAATTTCATGGAATAACATCATTTCTCATTTTTGCTAAAGTAACTAAGATTGAGAATTTTATAAAAAGCATTTAGTTACTTTATTAATCATTTTACTTTTAATGAGGAATTAGTTGCCCTATCCTACCCGTTCGGCTAACGACCCTCCACCAATCAAGGAAGCGGTGGGTGAGAGTGGACACCCATTAAACTGCCATTTTATAGCTAACAAACTAATACCCCGCTTATAGATCAGCTTCGTGAATGAGGCCTACTAACGGTAAGACTAGCTTAATGTGTGTGTGTATATATATATATATATATATATATATATATATTATTAATAATATTATAATAGTATAAGGGTTGAATTTTAAACGTGTAAAATTCTAGGGTTTAGAATTTAAATATTTCAAAATTAAACTTTTAATCAAAAATTTAAATTCCAAAACATAAGGGCAAGTTTTGAAAAATTTCAAAACTTTCTAGATCAAATTAAAAATAATTTAGTTAAACACTTAATTAGTGATTATCTAAATTTGACCTAATTCAATTTCATGGCAAGATAATTCAATCAAATAATTCAAATAATCAAAGTTATCATATAAGGCAATAATTATCTAATTAATTGACAATTATCTTCTATTTTGATAAGGATAACCATATCAATTTAATAAAAACCGAATTTTATTAATCAAAAACATTTTTGGTAATTATCCCAATCCAAAATAGGCCAAAATCTCGAAAGATCTACAGTCTGACTCTCCGACTTGCCGAGTCACCATCTGGACTCGTCGAGTTCCTCTGGTGACTCGTCGAGTTCCTAGGTCAGAAGGCAGAAATTTCAATTTTGCAAGCAAAGAATGATCAAGCAAGGCATCAAATACAATAGAAAATATCCTAGGCTCTGATACCACTTATGGGTTTTGGAGCGTTACATCTATCCTATGGTGCACATGCAAACCCTAAAGCTTTGGATCTAGGTTTCTCTAATTGTACATGCAAATCATAAAAAGCTTATAAACCCTAATTCTAGCATACAAAAATCAAAAATAATAATTAAAACAAGTTTAGATTATTACCTTTCAATTGTAGCAAGAATCTTCAACATTTGAGAGCTTTAGTATCACAAATGTAATACCTCTAATCGATCACAAACACCAAAGAAAGTTGGATGATCTTGGAGAGAAGGGAAGGAGGCTTAAAAATCGGCTCTAGATCTCTAGGGTTCAAGTGGTACCAGATTTGTGAAGCCCTAGGGTCCTTTATATATGTGAGCTGCTAGGGTTTCAGTCAAAACCCTAATTGGATTGCTTCGGCCTTAAGCAGTCCAAAGGAACCTTCCAGAAACAAAGCCTTGGACGAAATCAATGTGGGCATCCCTCTTGATTTCGTCCACCCCATTTCTAAGGGATCCATAGCCCAAAATCCAATTATCTTATAATTGCAATTCCAGTCCCCTAAGTTCAGTTAATATCCTTTGACCATAAAATTAACTCTTAATTAATTCTTGACAAATATTAATTAACCAATATGATTTCTCCTTTAATATATTATTCATATAATATATTAATAAACCATAATAACCTCTTTCTCCATTAATCATCCAACCAAGTTGCTCTAGTGAAGGCAACCCAAAAGGACCATGCTACAACCGGGTCAAGTACATACCAAATATAGTTATGGGCTTAAACATATAATCCAACAATTTCTCCCAGTTTATGTATATTTTACACTTTCCTACACGTCTTTATGAGGTCTAAATATTTTTCATCATGGTAGCCTTCATTTACTCTAAGTGGCTTGGTAAACACTTTGAGATATATTTCTTCCCTTTTTATGCAAAACCATATTTTCCCATTTTATCGAAAATAAAATTAGGGGAGCTAAGAATGTCATCATCTATATGATGCGTTTTCTAGGTTACAATAAAATATAAAATAATGTAGCAAAAATCATAAAACTATTTATGAGACCATGCAACCTAGAAATCTATGACATTTTCTCATTATAACAACATACTATAAAACGATTTAATCTAATTATATGAAACTATAAATCAAATAAGTAGACATATTTTTTACTATAAATAGTTATACTAACTTTTGAGTCTTCAGAAGATCCATGGAAAAAAAACATCCAATAATGTAAATGTCTCTAGTGGCTCACACCCAACAAAGTTAGAACACTAGAAAGCAAGAGGAGGGAGGAGAGATGATGAGAAATTTAGATTTCTCATTTTAAGAAGCAAATTCCACGAAATTTTGATTCCAAGGGGTCTTATTTGTATCCAGTGGATCTTCTAGATAAACCATTATTTGAATAATTAAATATTCAAATTTAATCTATTTAAGGCAATTATCCTTATCAGCTATAGGAGGCTTCCATAAACCCTATAAGCCTTTCCAAAACTTTCCATACCGTGGATGGTTCTAGGATTGCCTTCCTTGCTCAATAATTAATTAGTTAATTCTAATTAATAATTAATTAATTGATTCCAACAATTACAAATCAAACCTTTCCAAAACTTTAATGTATTACTGGTAGTGGCGCTCGAGCATAGATGTGCTGTTTTGGATGAGGGATTACGGATATAAATATGTAGAAATGAATTAATGTAGTAAGGATTATATTGTACTGTTTATGCTTTTGATCTGTATCGAACATGACATCCCGAGTCTTTTTAATGAAATACATTTCTACGGAAATGCTTTGATAAATCTTTATCATATTTTATTTTGGGAACAAATTCCGCAACACTTTTATGAAAAATATTACTCTGATTTTCAACACAAGCATAAACAAAATCGGTCTTTTCTGGCCGTGAAAATGGGGATGTCACAGTTGGTATCAAAGCAATTGTTTAAGCGAACTAGGAATTTGTAGGATTTCTAGACTTAAACTTAGAATGCTAAGCGATGATTATGAGATGTGAGCACTAGCTTATTTTAGGAATTATGCCTAAAAATGCTTTTATGTGCTAGATGCTTTGTGACTGATATGTTGTTTGTTCGGCTCTATGGTCTGTTGCCGACAGGATTTGGAAACCTTATGTGTTTAGAATTCTAAATGTACGACTACGATATTAGAACTAGCATATAAACGTTTCGGAGAGATAAGGATGATTTAAAAGTCTATCCTAAATAAAGAGCTAAATTCACCTTATTTGGTGTATAGATCAAAATGACGAGAACCCGCAGTGGAGCTGGGAATGCGAATGGGAATATAAATCAACCCCTAGTGATTCAGCAAATACCTATTGTAGTAGAAGTTGCACCCGAGCCAATCACCATGGCTAGAGTACAAGCCATGATTCGGGCTATGTTAGCAGAACAAAGGGAGGGAATGAGGCAGATGTTACACGAAAATAGGGACGAACCTACCATGCCCATAGAGCAACCTGAGCTAATTCCCGAGCAATCAGAGGAAGAGAAGTACAGCCGCCAAGTGAGTCAAGTGGGGACTCAAGGTGAACGAAGGGATGGCTCGGAAAGGAGAAATGACAAGGATGGGTGAATGTACAATAGTTTCTTGGGTACGAAACCACTGAGTCTCTCAGGAATCCCAAAGCATGTTGAGATTACGGATTGGATCTCCGAGATGGAGATGGTTTTTGAGAGCTGCGACTGTAGCGAGAAACAGAAGACCGTCTTCGCTGTAAGACAACTAAATACGGAGTCTTGAGCTGGTAGAAACTATTGGAGGATACAATGCCACGAGGAGAAGCTCTGAAGATGTCATGGGATGAGTTCTTGGAACAACTGAAGGCACAATACTGTTCGGAGATAGATCTGATTGATCTTAACAATGAGTTCCAAAACTTGAAGAAGGGGAGAATGAGCATCGATGACTATGCTGTTGCATTCATGAAAAAGATGAAGTTGTTTCCATACCTAGTGCCAACCAAACTCTCCAAAATTGAGAAGTTCGCAAATGGATTGCCATCCGAATTTGGCCCGACAGTCAAGATGGAAACCACTCTAAATCAACTGTTCGAGCAGCTAAGAATGTGGAGACCCAGCATAAGGAAAGGGGTCTGGAGAGGGCCGAGGTTAGTGAGAAAAGGAAATTCGATGGATCTTCAAGGTCCAACAAGAAAAGCAAATTCTCGAAGTCTGGTTCGAAGGGAGGAAGAGTCGAAGAAAAGTGGTGTGACAAGTGTAAGAAGAAGCACCAAGGAAAATGTGATGGAGGGGTCACTTGTTTCAAATGTGGAAAACTTGGGCACTATGCCAATGAGTGCACGTTCACTAAGAAGGTCTGTTATGAGTGCAACGAGGAGGGGCATATTTCGAGGGACTGCCCAAAGAAGAAGGAGGAAGGAAGACCCAACATTCCACCAAAGCCGAAGGCAAGAGCCTTCCAGATGACACTCGAGGCTGCAAAGGAGGAAGCTGACGTCGCTTTAGGTACCTTTCTTGTAAATGGTTTGCCTACCAATATACTATTTGATTCTGGAGCCAACTACTCCTTTGTGTCGCATAAATTTGGTGGGAAATTAGCATTGCCTGTAGAAAAAACTTGATAATGCCCTGATTATAGAAGTTGCCAGTGGCAAATTCGTATCTATTAGTGATCGTATTAGGAACATCGTCATCGACTTAAATGGAAACGAATTCCACGAAGAGCTATTACCCAATGAGTTAAACGGTTTCGACATCGTTTTGGGTATGGATTGGCTTAGCGCCAACGATGCTGAGATTCAATGTCGAAAGAAGGTAGTAAGAGTAAACCCACCCAGAAAAGAGTCATTTATGGTGTACAGGGACAAACGCCGAGTAAGTTCTGGAATCATCTCCCTGATGAAAGCCAGAAAATCTCTGTCCAAGGGATGTGCATCATACTTGGCATTTGTAATCGATGCTAAGAAGGAAAAGAAAGAGGTGTGGAATATACCGGTTGGGTGTGATTATCCAGAAGTCTTTCCTGAAGATCTTCCCGGATTACCACGTGATAGACAAGTGGAGTTTCGGATAGACTTGTTACGAGGTACAACACCGATAGCAAAGGCACCTTACTAATTAGCACCGAAGGAGATGAAGGAGCTTATGACGCAACTTCAGGAGCTGTTGGACAACAGTTTCATTCCACCTAGTTCATCACCCTGGGGAGCTCCGGTGTTATTCGTGAAGAAGAAGGACGGAAGCATGCGAAGGTGTATAGACTACCGAGATCTGAACAAGGCAACAATGAAGAACATGTATCCATTACCGAGGATTGATGAACTATTCGATCAGCTGCAAGGTTCGAGCTACTTCTCAAAGATCGATCTCAGGTCAGGATATCATCAACTGAAGGTAAGAGAGCAGGATATTGAGAAAATTGCGTTCAGAACGAGATATGGACATTACGAGTTCTTGGTTATGTCGTTTGGACTGACCAATGCTCCATAAATGTTCATGGATTTGATGAACAGGGTTTGTAAACCATTCCTCGACAAATCCGTGATAGTGTTCATAGATGACATTCTCATCTACTCGAAAAGCCAGGAGGAGCATGGCCAGCATCTACGAGAAGTTTTAGAAGTGTTGAAGAGGGAGAAACTTTATGCAAAGTTCTCCAAATGAGATTTTTGGATCCGAGAAGTCCAATTCTTGGGTCATGTGGTTAACCAAGAAGGGATAATGGTTGACCCAACAAAGATTGAAGCTATAATGAATTGGGAACAACCAAAAAGTCCTACAGAGATTCGAAGCTTTTTGGGATTAGCCGGATATTACCGACGATTTATCTAAGGCTTTTCTTCGATAGCTGCTCCATTAACAGCTTTGACCCACAAAGGAGCTACATATACATGGGGTGAGAAGCATGAAGAAGCATTCGAGAAGTTAAAGAAGAAGTTATGTGAAGCACCGATTCTTTCTTTACCCGATGGAGTTGAAGACTTCACGGTCTATAGTGATGCATCTGGAGTCGGGTTGGGTTTTGTTCTGACCCAAAGAGAAAAGGTGATAGAATACGCTTCTCGACAATTAATGGAGCATGAAAAGAACTACCTCACTCATGATCTGGAGTTGGCAGCGGTAGTTTTTGCCTTAAAGATATGGAGACATTACCTCTATGGCATGAAGTGCAAACTTTTCACTGATCATAAGAGTCTCCAGTATCTCTTTAATCAAAAAGAATTGAATATGAGGCAACGACGCTGGCTGGAATTACTCAAGGACTACGACTGTGAGATACTTTACCACCCTGGTAAAGCAAATGTTGTCATTGATGTTCTTAGTCGGAAAGTCAATCTTGAAAGGAAAAGGCTAAGAGCGTTGAGAATAGAAGTAGTCTTGATGATTGTGGAAAGTATCGGGAAAGCCCAAGAAGAAGCTTCAGAGAAGAATGACCGAAAGGAAGAATGATTGGGCAAAACGTTAGTCATCGGTACAAATAGTCAAGGAATGAAGGTATTCCAAGATCGGATTTGGGTACCTAAGACGGGAGGAATAAGAGAAATTCTGATGGAAGAAGCGCACAAGACCATGTACTCAATTCATCCTGGTAGTACTAAAATGTATAGGGGCCTAAAACCCTACTACTGGTGGCCGACGATGAAGCTTGATGTTGCGAAGTATGTGGCCGAGTGTGTGACATGTGCGGGAGTTAAGGCACAACATCAGAAACCATATGGGAGTTTAGAACCTTTACATGTACCCATAGGTAAATGGGAAGACATCACCATGGATTTTGTGACTAAACTGCCCAGGACGAAGAATGGTCATGACATGATTTGGGTGGTCATGGATCGTTCCACTAAGAGTGCACACTTCATAGCAACCAACGAAAGGTGGTCCATGGATAAGCTCTCAAATGCTTACGTGAAGGAGATAGCAAGACTTCACAGTGTTCTTCTTACGATTGTATCAGATCGTGATAGTCATTTCACGTCAAGGTTCTTTAGAAGTTTACAAGAGGAATTGGGTACGAAGTTGTGTTTGAGTACAACTTACCATCTGCAGACCGATGGCCAGAGTGAAAGACCGATTCAAACACTTGAAGATATGCTGAGAGCATGTACCCTGGATTTCCAAGGTAACTGGGATGAGCACTTACCTTTGGTAGAATTTTCCTACAACAACAGTTTCCACTTGAGCATCAAGATGTCGTCCTACCAAGCTTTGTACGGACAGAAGTGTCGTACGCCGTCTTGTTGGCTTGAGGCAGGAGATAAGCAATTTATGGGCCCCAAGATAATCCATGAGCCTGCTGAGAAGTTGAAAGTGATTAGGGAAAGGATGCTAGCAGCTCAGGATCGTCAGAAGAGCTATGCTGACAAGAAAAGACGACTGATGACCTTCGAAGTTGGGGATCCGGTTTTGCTTAAAGTCTCGTCGTGGAAGGGACTTATAAGATTCGGGAAACGGGGAAAGCTGAGTCCAAGGTTTATTGGGTCGTTCAAAGTTCTTCAGAGGATTGGGAACCGAGCTTACAAGCTCAAATTACTCGAAGAACTAGATGGTATTCATAACACTTTCCATGTGTGTTATTTGAGGAAGTTCACGGGAGAAGTTCCGGACATAATTCCAATCTCAGAGTTAAGAATGGATGAGAATAAGAGGCTAATCGAAGAGTCTGAGGCAATTGTTGACCGTAACACTAAGAAGTTACGACGCAAGATGGTCGACTTAGTGCTAGTCCGATGGAAACATTCGAATGGGCCGAAACTCACTTGGGAAACAAAAAGTGACATGATGAGTCGCTACCCACACCTGTTTGCCGATGCATGATTCCGGGACGGAATCATCCTAAGGGGGAAAGAATTGTAATGCCCGAGTTTCAGGGCTAAGTATTTTAGACGTTGTAATAGTATAGGTCAACTATTGTAACTCTTTTTGAAGTAATAAAGATGAAATATTTGAGTATTATGTGAATTTATATGCTTATTACTTATTTATAAACTTATAATAAATAAAGAATAAAAATAAGTGTCAAAATTAAATTGTGAGATAAGCCCGATATCTTTACATAAAGTTATAGTGGTCGAAACAAGGATTCCGAGGGTATAAAGAACGTCAAAATCCGAGTTATAACGAAGAAGTTATGATCCGTCGAAGTTTCGCAATGGAATCGGCACGGCACCGGGAAGCGTAAATAGTGAATTTATGATGGAGCGACTTTTTGCCTTAGTGAGCTAAACAAAAGTTGTGGTATATGTTAAACCGAGAACATACAAAAAAAAACGCCTAAATCTGACTTCGTATGAGGAAGTTATGATTTTTCTAAGATTCGGCTTAACAATGCACGACCCGAAACTCGAATTTTAGTTCTAGCAGTTTTTGGATTACGCAACCTAAATGATAGTTGAAGATCTCATTAATAGGAACTTAACGGTAAAAAGACAAATGAAAACGGAGTCCGTATAAAGGAGTTACGAATTCTTCGCGGTCATTTAACAGTCTAAACTCCTCCCACTGTTAAATTTAACATCGGTCGAGAATTAGCCGACGGAGTCTAAATGAAAGTTGTAGATCTTGATTTTACCTACAAGTGGTAAAAAAGAACGTCGAAAACGAAGCTTGTATGCGAGAGTTATGATTTTTCTAAGTCGGGAGGCTGATACGCGAGTTTGGGTGACGTGGCACCACCAAAAAGAGGACACGTGGCACCACCAGAAGGCTGCCACATGCACAAACTCGGAGAGTCCATTAGATATTTTCACTATAAATAGAGGTGTCGGGTCTTTCCATTTCTTCACACCTCTCAAGCCTTCTTTCTCGTTCTAAACTCTTTCTCTAAGCTCCCTAAGCCCCCCTAAAGTCTAGGTAAACCCCCTAGCACCCGAAGGAAGCCACGAGGCTCCCGAAGCCCCGAGAAAAGAGCCTTCCGGCTCGAAAAAGTTGCTCCAATGAAGCCCGACTTTTGAGAAAAACCCGTTGTAAGTGAGCTACGCCTAACCTATCTTTAGTATAGCTTATGTTTTATTATAGTAATGTTATTAGGACCTTATAATAAGTACTTGGGCTACTATTATGTGTTATATAAGTATTTTTTTAATGCTTATATAATAGTAATAATAGCTAGACTATTAATAAGTCTCGATGAATATTAGACTAAACCCTAGTGGTAATGGTACTAGGTTTTGCCGAAGGAAAATTGTGTTAAGAGTAACAAAGTGTTGTCCGAGTGTCGAGTCACCACCTTCTCAGGTGAGTGCATAGTTACTTTCATCTTACACATAGATATGAAGTATTATATATAAATTATATGCTAAGTGTGCATATTATCTGAATACTTGCTGTCTATGCTGGATGAATGATTTTATACATGTTTTAAATGATTTAAACTGTATATGTATTTTATATCTACAAAAATGTTGGGGTAAACATGGGTAGATGTACTAAGACGATGTGTGATAAAATGATGAGAGGCCTCGATGTTGTTGTTGTTGATTCTGTCATCTAGCGGAGTATGGATGACGACCACGCAATCTTCTATACAGTCCAGTGGAACACTAGCAGGCTCGCAACCTGTAGGTGTTTGTGAACAATGTGTTCACCGGTGTACTCCATCCCCCACATGGTTGCCTTAAGGACGTTTATTGCCGAAGAATCCCCTTAGCAATAGTGTCCATCCCGATGATGATCCTTAGGCTAGGTCCCTTATGATAGGTGTTTAGGGACGTAAAGTGAGGATAACGGGAACGGGTAATCGGGTTATTGTTGGTTGATGAAATTAAATAACTTATTTATTGTGTGTTGAAAACCCTATGTGCTCACTAGGCTCCCAAGCCTGACCCACTCAGTTTCATGTATTACAGGTAGTGGCGCTCGAGCATAGATGTGATATTTTGGATGAGGGATTAGGGATATAGGCCTATAGATATGAAATAATGTAGTAAGGCTTATATTGTACTGTTTATGCTTTTGATCTATATCGAACATGACATCCCGAGTCTTTTTAATGAAATACATTTCTACGGAAATGCTTTGATAAATCTTTATCATATTTTATTTTGGGAACAAATTCCACAACACTTTTATGAAATATATTACTCTGATTTTCAAACAAGCATAAACAAAATCGGTCTTTTCTGGTCGTGAAAATGGGGATGTCACAATTAATCTTCAAGTGTAGCAGATATGGAGTCAACACATCAACAATGGAGTACAACTTGACTTTGTTAATGGGGCTTCATAAGGAGTGGCACAATATCGGGTTGATGATAAAAACTCAACAATGCTTCGACAACTTTTCTCTTAGTGATCTTTACAATAAGTTAAAGGCTCATGAAAGCGAATTCAATGAGATATATGATGAAATGATAATAAGTTTGGGTGGTCCTTTAGCCTTGATGTCGAAGGTGACAAATAAAGAATGTAAAATTGAGTCAACAGACAATGAAGGATCAGAAGATGAAGGCATGATTGTCAGTTCTGCTGATGAGGCTATGGCTTTTTACTCAAACAATAAAGTGAAGAAATTCTTCAAAAAGCCATTCAATTCGAAGTCTAAAACAAGTGATTTGAAAGGAAGTTCGTTTGTGAAGGGTGTGAAAGAGGAGAAGAAAATGGAGAAAAAGGAAGTTTAGTCTGAGGATGCAAAGTAAGAGAAAAAGCTAAAGCGTAACTCCGGGTTTGATTGTCATTATTAAAATGGGGCAAACGACATAGCTAGTGACTATATTTTACGAAAGAGAGACGAGAAAAAGAATAGAGTGAAAGACGAAGCCTACTATGTGGAGAGGCTTAATGAAGTTAGAGTAATGAAGAAGGGTTTGTCTTTGGTTGCTAAAAGGAGTAGTAAAGGGGATGTCACATATCATATCTGGTCATCTGGATCAGACGATAAGGAGATGTGAAATCCCACGCATGGTGCTTTATATGCGAATTTCGAAGAGGGAAGTGAGGAGGAAGAGATAGCTACTGGAAAATGCTTTGTTACTACCGATGCTGACAAGTCTCCCATGACTTCTAAGGTACGTAATCTTCTCGAATCCTTTAATATTCCTTCTAGTTCATATCATTTAATTCTATATGAGTTTAATGGAGCTGTTATGTATGTTAATGATTTGCTAATCTCTGCTAGTAATGGTGCCGAAAGGTCAAAATCATTAATGCTAGAAACACAGAGGAATTCGGAGTTCAAGAAGTCTAGAATAGACAAGTTAGAATTAGAGCTTAGGAATGTTAATGGTGATAGATACTATTTGTGTTTAGAAGTTCAAGTTTTGTTAAAACAGCGAAATATATATTATAACTGTAACACTCGTGTTTCTAGGCTAGGCATTAATATTGACATTATAGTCTAGGTTAACCTATGTAACTCATTTTGAAGAAATGAAAAGGAATTATGTGAATATTATGTGAATTATGTGTTTTATACTTCATTATTAGGGTTTAATTAATTAAGAATAAAAATAAGCGTCAAAATTAAAGTGTGAGATAAGAACGATATCTTTACATAAAGTTTTAGTGGTCGAAAATAGGATTTCGGGGATATAAAGAATACCAAAATCCAAGTTATAACGAAGAAGTTATGACCTGTCGAAGTTTTGCGACAAAACCGGCACGGTGCTGAATGTCGTAAAAAGTGAGTTTTTGATAAACTACTTTTTAGCCTTAGTGATCTAAACGAAAGTCGTAGTATTCGTTAAACCGAGAAGCTCGATAAAAAGAACGCCCAAATCTGACTTTGTATGAGGAAGTTGTGATTTTTCGAAGTTTCAGCTTAGCAGTAGACAACTAAAAACTCGAATTTTAGGTCGAGTGATTTTTAGCCGACACGACCTAAACGTGAATCGAAGGTCTCATCATTAGTAGCACAACGGTAAAAAGTCAGACGAAAACGGACGTCGGATGAAGAAGTTATTAATTTTTAACGGATTTCCTGTCCCGGTCTGTTAAAAATAATAATATAAAAATCAAAGTCAAAATTAGCCGACAAAGTCTAAACGAAAGTTGTAGAGCGTAATTGTACCTACGCATGCATATAAAGAACGTAAAAAATGGAGCTCGTATGTGAAAGTTATGAATTTTAGAAGATTTTAGCACAAAATTCGAGAAATTTCGCATAGATAAGCTTAACCCGGAAATGCCACGTCACCCTCGCTGCATGCTTGCCACGTGTCCGAAATGGTTGAGTCATCCGAGCAACTGGCAGTCACGTGTCACTTCCGGATTCGACCGAAGTCTCGTCCCTCGCACATCCGACGCGTGTATAGTGACTCATCGCATCTGAAGCCTTCGCATGAGCCACGAGCCACCCACCTTGGATCCGAAGTTCGGTCCAATCAGAGCCCTCCAGCGAGGCCCTCACATGCGCAACCCATGTGCGAGCAGGTGCTACCTCCTTCGGATCTGTTGCCGCGTGGCTTCTCACCTGACCGTCCGATCAGCAGCTTGCAACCTATAAATAGGAGGGTGCGAACCCTCCCGGCTAGAATTTAGAAATTGGCAATTTTGGCCCCTTTTTCACTATTTTGGCTATTTTCACATCCCCCGAAACCCACGAAGTGCTCGAGAAGACCGGAAAATTTATCTTTTCGGTTTCAAAGCCCAACCTTCGCAAAGCCCGGTTTCTTAATAAAACTCCCGGTTTTATTAGAAACGATCGTTTTAAGCAACGAATTGCTGCCCTATTATCATCAAATCAAGTGAGTGTGTAGTCACTTTCATCTTACACCTAGATATGAAGCATTTTCTATAAAATACATGCTATGTGTAATTATATTAAGTGTTTATTTGAGGTGACTGTTGAATAAATGTTTTATACAAGTTTTAAACTGTATATGTATTTTATCTACAAAATATGTTGGGTAGAACATGGGTAGATGAAATAGTTGATGTGTGTTAAAATGGTGAGAGGCCTCGATGTTGTTGTTGTTGTTGTTGTTGTTGTTGTTGTTGTTGTAGTCATCTAGCGGAGTATAGATGAAGACCACAGACCTTTCTAGACAGTCCATTGGAACACTAGCAGGTTCGCAACTTGTAGGTGTTGATGAATTAAATGTTCATTGGCGTACTCCATCCCCCTCATGGTTGCCTTTAGGACATGTATGGCTGAGGAAACCCCTTAGTAGTAGTGTCCATCCCAATGATATTCTTTAGGCTAGGTCCCTTGTGATAAGTGTTTAGGGACGTAAAGTGAGGATAACGAGAACGAGTAATCAGGGTTATTGTTGATTGGTGAACTTAATAAGTTTATTATTATTGTGGGTTGAAAACCCTGTATGCTCACCAGGCTCCCAAGCCTGACCCACTCAGATTTTTATGTTACAAGTAGTGGACCCCTAGCATAATCGGAGGACGATGACAGATTTTTTGGATTATAGGCCAGTAGTTATAAATAACTGTTGAAAGGCTTGTAATGTCTTGTTTATGCTTTTGATCTGTATCGGAACATGACATCCCGAGGTTTTGATATGAAATGAAACTATACATTTCTTAAAGAAAGGTTTTGCTAAACTTTTATCATGTTTTGTTTTCAGGACTAATTCCACAACATCTTTTAAAAGGATTTCTCTGATTTTATTTTAAAAAAACATAAATTAAATCAGTCTTTTTTGGCTGAGAAATTAGGGGATGTCACAGTTGGTATCAGAGCATTAGTTTAAGCGAACTAAGAAATTATAGAATTTTTAGACTTGAACTTAGAATGCTAAGTGATGATTGTGAGGTGAGTGTCTACCATATTTTAGACACGAGCACTAGTTTATTTTAGGAAAGGTGCCTAAAATGCCTTTATGTGCTAAATTCTATATGTTGCCATATATGCCATTATTTGTTCAGATCTATGGTCTGTTGTCGACCGGATCTGGAAACCTTATGTGTGTAGGATTCTAAGCGTATGATTACGAGATTAGAACTAACATGTAAATGTTTCAGAGTGATAAGGGAATTGACATGTCTAACAAGGATAAAGACCTAAATTCACCTTATTTGGTATATAGATTTTAATGGCAAGAACTCGAAGTGGAGCGGGAAATGCAAACAGAAACCAACAACCTCAACCTCAAGTGGTGGAACAGGTGCCGATAGTAGGAGCTGCACCCGAACCCATCACCATGGCTGGAGTACGAACTATGATTCAGGCCATGTTGGCTGAACAAAGGGAGGAATTAAGGCAAATGTTGTTGAATAACAGGGATGAACCTTGAGTTCCTGTTGAACAACGTGAACTAAATGACGATCGATCTAAAGAAGGTAACAATAGTAGATCGGTTGGTCATAGTGAACCGCTTGTGGTTGGGAGAAATAACCACGAGGGTAGAATGGAGAGAAATGGGTGCAAGTATTAGGATTTTATGACTTGCAAGCCATCGACCTTCACTGGAAAAGAAGATCCTGTTGGAGTAATGGACTGGATCTCAGAAATGGAGTTGGCTTTCATGACTTGTGATTTCCAAGGCAAGTTACAAACCACGTTTGCAGTACGTTAGTTCAGGGGTAGTGCTGCTCGATGGTGGAGCACTTTGGGGAAAACCCTAAGCCCTAATGAGCCACTACAACTAACTTGGGCAGAGTTCTTGGTGCACTTCAAGCGCAAGTACTGCTCGGCCCAAAATGTGCTTGAGTTAGAAAACCAATTTCTAACGTTGAAGAAGGGAAGTATGACCGTTGACGAATATACGAATAACTTCACAGACAAAATGGAGTTTGCTTTGCGTATTGTCCCAGATGAGTTGCAAAAAATTGACAGGTACGCAAAGGGACTTCCATGGGAGTACGCGGTGCCAGTACGTCAGACACTTACTTTGGAGGTAGCTATCTAGGCTGCCAAGTCTGTTGAAGATATGATAGAAGGGAGAGCCGCCAACAAGGTTGAAGTTGGTGAAAAGAGAAAGTTTGAAGGTACTTCAGGTTCCAATAAAAAGAACAATTCTCGAAGACTGGTTCGAGAAAATTTGGAGGAGGAGCCGAAGCCAAGTGGTGTGACAAGTGTAAGAAGAAACATGCTGGGAAGTGCAACGTGGAAGTCACTTGTTACAAATGTGGAAAGCCTGGGCATTATGCCAATGAATGCACCTTCAATAAGAATGTATGTTTTGGGTGCAATGAAGAAGGGCATATTTTAAGGGATTGCCCGAAGAAGAAGGACGCATCAAAACCCAATCTTCCACAAAAGTCGAAGGCGAGAGCCTTTCAGATGACACTTGAAGCTGCAAAAGAAGAAGCCGATTCGCTTCATGTACCTTTCTCGTAAAGGAATTGCCTGCCCAAATTTTGTTTGATTCTGGAGCTAATTACTCCTTTATTTCGCATGATTTTGGTAGAAAACTAGCTTTGCCTGTAGATAGACTAGTTAATGCTATAATAGTCAAGATTGCTAGTGGCAAGTTTGTACCTATTAGCCATCGAATGAAAAACATCCTCATTAACTTGGATGGGAATAAGTTCCACGAGGAATTATTACCTATCAAGTTAAATGGTTTCGACATAGCTCTAGGTATGGATTGGCTTAGCGCCAATGATGCAGAAATATTATGTAGAAAGAAGATATTAAAAGTAAACCCGCCCGGGAAAGAGTCGTTTATGGTGTATGGAGACAAACGTAGAGTAAATTCTGGAATCATTTCTCTAATGAAAGACAGAAAGTGTTTGGCCAAGGGGTTTATATCATATTTAGCGTTCGTGATCGATACTAAGAAGGAAAAGAAGGAGGTGCAGAATATTCTGGTGGTGTGTGATTATCCGGAAGTCTTTCCCGAAGATCTTCCCGGATTGCCCCCTGATCAACAAGTAGAATTTCGTATCGACTTGTTACCAGGAACGACGCCGATAGGAAAAGCACCGTATCGATTAGCACTAACAGAGATGAAAGAACTTATGACACAACTTCAGGAGTTATTAGACAAAGGTTTCATTCGACCTAGTTCATCACCCAGGGGAGCCCCTGTGTTATTTGTAAAGAAGAAAGACAGGAGCATGAGAATGTGCACCGATTACAGAGAGCTGAATAAAGCAACAATAAAGAACAAGTACCCATTGCCGAGGGTCGATGACCTGTTCGACCAGTTGCAAGGTTCGAGCTATTTCTCGAAGATCGATCTTAGGTCGGGATACCATCAACTAAAGGTGAGAGAGCAGGATATTGAAAAGACTGTGTTTAGAACATGATATGGACACTATGAATTTTTTGTCATGTCGTTCGGATTAACCAATGCCCCAACAGCTTTCATGGATTTGATGAATAGGGTTTGTAAACCATTCCTAGATAAATCCGTGATAGTGTTCATAAATGACAATCTGATTTACTCGAAAAGCCAGGAGGAGCTTGGAAAACACTTGAGAGAAGTGTTAGAGGTATTAAAGAAGGAGAAGCTGTATGCAAAGTTCTCCAAATGTGATTTTTGGATTCAAGAAGTCTAATTTATGGGTCATGTGGTTAACCAAGAAGGGATAATGGTTGACCCAACGAAGATTGAAGCTGTAATGAAGTGGGAACAACCAAAAAGTCCTACGGAGATTCGAAGCTTTTTAGGATTAGGTGGATATTACCGAAGGTTTATCCAAGGCTTTTCTTTGATTGCTACTCCATTAACAACTTTGACCCACAAAGGAGCTACTTATGCTTGGAATGAGAAACATAAGGAAGCCTTTGAGAAGTTGAAGAAGAGATTGTGTGAAGCACCGATTCTTTCGTTTCCTGAAGGAGTTGATGACTTCGCATTTTATAGTGATGCATCTGGAGTTGGGTTAGGTTGTGTTCTGACCCAAAGGGATAAAGTGATAGCGTATGCATCGAGGCAATTGAAGGAGCATGAAAAGAACTACCCCACTCACGATTTGGAGTTGGCAGCGGTAGTATTCGCCCTAAAGATATGGAGGCATTATCTTTATGGCACAAAGTGTAAAATTTTCACTGATCATAAGAGTCTTCAATATTTCTTTAATCAGAAGGAATTGAACATGAGGCAACGACGCTGGCTAGAGTTACTCTAGGACTACGACTGTGAGATACTTTACCACCCTGGTAAAGCAAATGTTGTTGTTGATGCTCTCAGTCGGAAGGTAAACCTTGAAAAGAAAAGGCCAAGAGCGTTGAGAATTGAAGTTGTCTTGACAATTGTGGAAAGTATAAAGAAAGCTCAAGAGGAAGCTTTAGAGAAAAATGACCGAAAGGAAGAACGTTTGGGAAAAACGTTAGTATTCGGTACAAACAACCAATGGTTGAAGGTATTCCAAGATAGGATTTGGGTACCTAAGACGGGAGGAGTAAGAGATCTTCTGATGGAAGAAGCTCACAAGACCATGTACTCGATTCATCCCGGTAGTACAAAAATGTATAGGGATCTAAAGCCCTATTATTGGTGGCCGACATGAAGCTCGATGTTGCTAAGTATGTGGCCGAGCGTGTAACTTGTGCTAGGGTTAAGGCACAACATTAGAAACCGTATGGGAGTTTAGAACCTTTACCCGTACCCATAGGTAAATGGGAAGACATCACCATGGATTTTGTGACTAAATTGCCCAGAACAAGGAACGGTCATGACATGATTTGGGTGGTCGTTGATCTCTTTACTAAGAGTGTGCATTTCATACCAGCCAAAGAAAAACGGTCTATGGATAAACTTGCGAATTCTTACGTGAAGGAAATTGTGAGGCTTCACGGTGTTTCGTTAACGATTGTATCCGATCGTGACAACCGTTTTACCTCAAGGTTTTGGAGGAGTCTACAAGAGGAATTGGGTACCAAGTTGTGTTTGAGTACAACTTACCATCCGCAAACCGATCGTCAGAGCGAACGAACGATTCAAACATTGGAGGATATGTTGAGAGCATGTACCCTAGAATTCCAAGGTAATTGGGATGAACACTTACCTCTAGTAGAATTCTCCTATAATAATAATTTCCATTCAAGCATTAAGATGGCACCTTATCACGCTTTGTATGGGGAAAAGTGTCAAACGCCATCATGTTGGCTGGAAGCTGGGGAAGAGCAGTTTATGGGACATGAAATAGTCCATCAGACTGCTGAAAAGTTGAAAGTGATAAGGGAAAGGATGTTAGCTGCTCAAGATCGACAAAAAGAGTTATGCTGACAAGAAAAGACAACCGATAACCTTTGAAGTTGGAGATTCAGTTTTACTTAAAGTCTCGCCGTGGAAGGGACTTATAAGATTTAGTAAAAGGGGAAAGTTGAGTCCAATGTTTATTGGACCATTTAAAGGTCTTCAGAAGATCGAGAATCAGGCTTACAAGCTAGAATTACCGTAAGAACTGGAGGGTATTCATAACACCTTTCATGTGTGTTATTTGAGAAAGTTCACGGAAGATGTGCCCGACATAATTCCGATTTCTGAGTTAAGGTTGGATGAAAACAAGAGGTTGATCGAAAAACCTGAGGCAATCGCTGACCGTAAGACTATGAAGCTGAGACACAAGAAGTTCGATTTAGTGCCTGTGCGTTGGAAACATACGAATGAGCCAAATATCACCTGGGAAACGGAGAGTGACATGATGAGTCGCTACCCGCAGTTGTTTGGTGATATGTGATTTCGGGGACGAAATCATCCTAAGGGGGAGAGAATTCTGACACTCGTGTTTCTAGGCTAGGCATTAATATTGACATTATAGTCTAGGTTAACCTATGTAACTCATTTTGAAGAAATGAAAAGGAATTATGTGAAAATAGGATTTCGGGGATACAAAGAATACCAAAATCCGAGTTATAACGAAGAAGTTATGACCTATCGAAGTTTCGCGACAAAACCGGCACGGTGCTGAATGTCGTAAAAAGTGAGTTTTTGATAAACTACTTTTTAGCCTTAGTGATCTAAACGAAAGTCGTAGTATTCGTTAAACCGAGAAGTTCGATAAAAAGAACGCCCAAATCTGACTTTGTATGAGGAAGTTATGATTTTTCGAAGTTTCATATCCCCTGAAGCCCCGGTACTTATTCCAAAGCCCGGAATACTCCACAAAGTGCCCGAGAAGCCCGAAAAATTTTATCTTTTCGGTTTCGCAGCCCGACCTTCGCAAAACCCGGTTTCTCAATAAAACTCCTGGTTTTATTAGAAACGATCGTTTTAAGCAACGAATTGCTGCCCGATTATCATCAAATCAAGTGAGTGTGTTGTCACTTGCATCTTACACCTAGATATGAAGTAATTTCTATAAAATACATGCTATGTGGAATTATATTAAGTTTTTATTTGAGGTGACTGTTGAATAAATGTTTTATACAAGTTTTAAACTGTATATGTATTTTATCTACAAAATATGTTGGGTAGAACATGGGTAGATGAAATAGTTGATGTGTGTTAAAATGGTGAGAGGCCTCGATGTTGTTGTTGTTGTTGTTGTTGTTGTTGTCATCTAGCGGAGTATAGATGAAGACCACAGACCTTTCTAGACAGTCCATTGGAACACTAGCAGGTTCGCAACTTGTAGGTGTTGATGAATTAAATGTTCATTGGCGTACTCCATCCCCCTCATGGTTGCCTTTAGGACATGTATGGCTGAGGAAACCCCTTAGTAGTAGTGTCCATCCCAATGATATTCTTTAGGCTAGGTCCCTTGTGATAAGTGTTTAGGGACGTAAAGTGAGGATAACGGGAACGAGTAATCATGGTTATTGTTGATTGGTGAACTTAATAAGTTTATTATTATTGTGGGTTGAAAACCCTATATGCTCATCAGGCTCTCAAGCCTGACCCACTCAGCTTTATATGTTACAGGTAGTGGACCCCTAGCATAATCAGAGGACGATGAGAGATTTTTGGATTATAGGCCACTAGTTGTAAATAACTGTTGAAATGTTTATAATGTCTTGTTTATGCTTTTGATCTGTATCGGAACATGACATCCCGAGGTTTTGATATGAAATGAAACTATACATTTCTTAAAGAAAGGTTTTGCTAGACTTTTATCATTTTTTGTTTTAAGGACTAATTCCGCAACATCTTTTAAAAGGATTTCTCTGATTTTATTTTAAAAAGCATAAATTAAATCGGTCTTTTCTAGCAGAGAAATTAGGGGATGTCACAATAACTAAGCAAAATGACTTGATGCCAAATTAACTGATTTGCATCATTTTTCGGACATAAGCAAAGAGCAACATAGGAAAATTTTACCCTTTTTGACTTTCGAAAAGGAGAAAATTGAGGTGACTTGCTATGATTGTGAGAAAAAAGATCTCTAAGTTTCACAAGGTCCCAAACGATAGATATGCATATGGTCTTGTTAATATTGATGAATGTCTAGATGCAAATGATCTTGTTGATATTGTGAATAAGACATTGAACAAAAACGAACAAATGAAAATTTTGAAAAGAGCTGAGACTTCGACCTCTGACTCACAAACTAATTTTGCTGATATCGCAGATAGTTCTGATAATATCAATGAAATTGAGGAAGAGTTAGTTATTGACTGTTCAAAGTTATCTGTCATTAATGTCACTTATTTGGCTAAGGGTAAAGGAATTTGTGATGATTCTTTGGTTAAAGTTGACACTGACCTACCATCTACTTCAAAAGTTCATGACCCTGAACATGTGGCTGTGGACGATAGTCAAACATATAGCGATGATGATGAAGAGGTTTCGAATGAAACAAATATTCCAAGACAACAACCAAAACGAAATTGGGAGATTAAATCTGAAAAGTCAACTGATGTCAAACAATCTAATGAAACAGTTTCTCAAAAACCAAATCAAAATGCTCAAAATTTCAAAGAACACATTCAAAAGATTTCAAAAGAATACGGTATTTCGATTTCTAAAGCACAAAAGAAGGTTTATTGGCAAAATATTGAGTCTTGTAAGAAACAACACTTGTGTAAACAAAATCGTCTGAAAAAGAAAAGACTGGACACATTCAGACCAGTTCTCAAAATAAGTCGTTTGTTGAAAACAAATCCATTCCAAAACCCATTCTGAAACAAAAGATTTGTCAAAGAAAAATTCAAATGTCTCAGACCCACCTCCAAAACCGAATGTTCAAAAACCAAGAAATAAAAATTTTATTAAAAACCAACAATCAATGAATTAGGTTTCTAATCAACAAAATGCAAGGTTTTCATAAAATTATTTTCAAAGAAATGGTTTTCAAAGGAATGATTTTCAATTTAATGGGAAAAGGAATTTTCACCGGTTTCTGTCACACCCTAAACCAGGATGGCGAAAACGTCCGGGGGTTGTTGAATTTCATGTATTGTATCATAACAGTTGAATAATAGTAAAGAAAGCAAACATGGCCATCATATATATAATTGGAAAAGTTACATCATTGTAAAAGTTACATGTTTCAAAATCCAATTGCAATATAATGACAAAAGACTTGTTTGACGCCTTAGCGCCCCATCCTTAAAAGTTGTGGTTACATGTTTTACTGGTTTCCTGATAATACAAGTTATTTGAAAAAGTGTGTCAACAATTAAGTTGGTGAGTTCATAAGAGTTTTGTTATCAATGATAGTAAGCCTTTCCGTGAAAAGATATTGTTTTGTTTCCAGAAAATCCGATATTTTCTAATAAATGAGATGTAAGTCGTTTACTTGAAAAATGATGATGTTTATTCTATAAAATCCAGTATTTTCTGTAGAAATGAGTTGTAGTCTTAAATATTTCCAGATCGAATGTACCAGTGTTTTTGCTTACTTAAAATAGTAATATGTAGTTTTAATCGTGTATAAAACTGTTTGAAGAAAAGTGCTTTCGAATAAAATGTACGAATAGTCGTTTTTCCCATGTGAGTTTTCATAATCGTGCTTTTAAGATGCAGTGCCTACCTCGTCGTTCTTCAGGCGCCGAGTTATTTATGACATTTGTCACCCATAACCTGATGGTCTCACTATAGCTAGTAATCAGGGTGTGAGATCATCAGTCCTGTATAGATCTATACATAGGTATCACGCTCTCGTATTAGCGATTCAGGTTATAAATACAGGACTTTATGTATACCTTAGTTAGGTACGACGAAGACAGTGTCTAACAAATTTATTCAACGAGTGTACGTGTTTTTGAAATGAAACGTTTGTAAATGATGGTATCCCATATTCTCGGATAACGTCGAAAATGTCGTAAAACAACGATATATATATATATATATATATATATATATATATATATATATATATATATATATCATTTTTACCCTTTGCTCAATGGGTTACAAAGGGGTTAAAGTTTTGTAAATTATATTTGTAAACTTCGATGAAATGAGCGTTTGGTATTTGATATATATATATATATATATATATATATATATATATATATATATATATATATATATATATATATATATATATATATATATATATATATATATATATATACGAGTAGCGTACCCGCGCGATGCAGCGGCGACGATTTGGTTCATTTCGACGATTAGTTTCCAAACGAAAGTTAGTGTCATTTAGCCGGTCGTCAAATTGTTTCCTTTCGATTTGTTTCATTCCCACGATTTGTTCTTTTTGGCAATCAACTATCTCTAGACGGACAACAAATAGTAATTTTCGTCTATTACTCTTAATCTAGGAGCGGACAACTATTAATTTTATTTCAACGAAAAATGTTAAGATGATGATAAATTTCAATTTTATTTGTGTCATTTCGAATTGAAAAGGTAAAAATATATTATATTAAATATACAAAATATTACGTTTAAAAAAATATTATATTTTTTGCGAAACTACATATGACATAAACATGTAAAAAGTTAAATATTAAATTATATATCATTTTTTACATTCTTTTGGTTTTGTTTCTGATATTGTAAAATTCATTTCTTTTATATTTGCATTAATAAGGCTTATTATAATGATTTATATAAATATTTACAGAAAAGTGTGTAAATAATATATTTATAATTAATTCATATTGCACTAAAAAAATTAAACTCATGAAATGACTATTAATACTTTATATTTATATCTAAACTAATAATTTGATTTTTAAAAAAGAACTCTCCAAATAATAGTTAGAATCAAACTTGTTTTTATCATTATTTAAAATCAAATATATTTAAATTTGAATTATATCAAAAAGAAAAATATAAAAAAATTACAATTTAATTTTCAAAAACATATCCAATTTTATAAAAAACTCAAATCATTTAATTTTCACTTTGACTTTATTTATCTATACATTCTATTGTATTAAAATTTCTTATTAAATCTCTCATTTACAAATTTAAAATTTTGAATTCAAATTTGAAATTTGAAATTTGAAATCAACATAGCCGTGTATATCAATACATAAGAGTAGGCGATCTATCACTCACTCACTCCCTTCATTATTAAATTTAACTTTATTAAGATTATATAAAGAGAAAATGACAAAATTAGCCAAATACACTAATTACTTTACAAATTTAGCCAAAAAAATAGGAATTACAAATTTGGCCACGAAAATCGCAGATGGGAATGGTCCATCTGCGATTTTGACACCCCATCTGCGAATGTACAAGTGGCTAAAACACAGTTGTGCTTTAGCCACTTTTACATTCACAGGTGGTTTTTTTTTCATTTTTTTTGTGTATGTATAGGGTTTTACCAGGCTTAAATCGCAGATGGACATTGTCCATCTGCGATTTCCTCTCCATTTCATCTGCGAAATTGTTATTATTATTTTTTTTTAATTTTGACTATGAAATCAATTGGTTTGACTACGGAATAACTTTACTATATATAAACTTTTGTAGAAAATTATCAGTTTAGTTGTTATTTCTTTAGGAAATTTCTTTAAAATCTCTCTAAAAAATGATTGAATATCTGGTTTGTCTTGTAACCGGTGGGAGATGGGAAGTTATTAAAACAAATCTGGAATACGTATGTCTACAGGGAGGTATTTCTGAATTCACGTTGATATTTTCTGAGTATATTAGTTATAGTGAATTTGTATCTTTGGTAAGAAGCAAAATTGGTTTGTTAGACAAATATAGAATTAGTTTTCGTTTCCATCATCCTGAATTGAAATATTATATAGCTATAGTTGAAGATATGGATGATAGAATGTTGATAAATGTAATCAAATGTAGTGGAGGAAGGGTTGTGAAAGTGTTTGTGGTGGTTGATGAAGGAGATGAAATTAATGAGGCTGGTGATAGTGGAAATCAGCCGGTTGGTACTGTATGCAGCTATAAAGGGAGCAACGATCCGATAGGTACTTTCAATACTCCCAGTGTACCTCAATTTCATAGTGTTGCTGAAAATGTTAATGTTAATTATTCACCTATTAACTATGTGGATCCTGAGAATTACAAGTATTTTGGTGATGATGATGTTGGAACATATCTTAATGACATGGGTGGTCGTTGTGTTGATGCTCCTAAACAAGAAGTTAAAGTTATGAATAAGCCTGTAGTAGATAAAAGTAAAAAGAAAAAATTTATGCGTAAAAAAGATGCTAAAAAGCATCTTTACGAGGATTATGTTAATGTTGTTGATGTATGTTTAGATATAACTGACTTAAAAAGCAATTCAGATGGAGATGAGTTGGGTGATGAGGTCAAAGCTAAGTTTTCTGATAACCTTTTTTACGGTATGCCCCCTTTACCAGAATGTCCAGTTGATATTAATGAAGATATCCCAACACAGATGGTAGACATCAATCTTCAAAAGATTGAATGTGAGAGTATATTTAAGAACAAAGAACTTTTAAAGCGGTGTATTGGTAAAAAAAATGTCTTCTAGAAGGTTTTCAGACGAGGGCAGGTAGATCCACCAAATCAAGGTATGAGGCTGTGTGTGTTTCGAAAAATTGTTCTTGGTTACTAAGAGCAAAAGCAATTAAAAATTCTGATGGACTTTTCCAAGTGAATAAATTTGTTGATGTACACACGTGTTCTTCAACAATGTTGCAACCTAATCATCAACAAGCAAACAAATATGTTTTGGGTGAATATCTTGCTGATGTTTTGATTGAAGATTATAGTAGAGTTTATCGGGGAAAAGATATTGTTAATGATATGATTGCTCAATTGAATATCAATATCTCATACCATCAGGCATGGCGTGCGAAGCAATATGTATTGTTGTCGTTAAGGGGTACGAAAGATGATTCTTTTACCAAACTTCCGACTTATTTCCACAACTTGGTCAAATATAATCCGGGTACGGTGACACATATTAAAACAGATGGTGATGATCGCTTTGAGTTTTTGTACATCGCACTTGGTTGTTCGGTTAGTATTTTAATATTTTATTATTTTTTCCATTTTTTGTGTATTTGAATAGATATACAATGTATTGTAGGTACATGCTTTTGTCAATTTCTGTAAACCGAACCTTGTAGTAGATGGATCCCCCTAAAGGGCAAGCTCAAAGGAACCATGTTACTTGCAGTTACTAAGGATGGACAAAACCAAATATTACCGGTTGTATATTGTATCTGCAAAAATGAGTGTACAGATTCTAGGACATAGTTTTTTCAAAAACTACATGATTGCATAGGCAATATGCAGGAGCTTACAATTATATCTGATAGGTCTCCATCTATAGCAACATCCGTTGCCAACATTTTTCCTCACGCTCATTACGAAATATGTGGTGTCCATTTGTATTTCAACATAGTATCTAGATTTGGGAAGAGCAAGACAGTTAAAGGAATTTTTTAGGAGGCTTGTAGGGCATACACAGTTGATGCTTTTGATGCTGCCATGGAAGTTATGAGAAAGACAAAACAACCAGTATGGGAGTACTTAAGAAGTATAAATCCAGAAACTTGGTCTAGGGCATATTTTAGAGGGAACCGATATAATCTTATGTCGTCCAACAGTGCGGAGTCTATAAATGCATTATCTAGACACACACGTAAGGTACCGATACTTATGTTGATCGATTTTTTTCGTGCAACAATGCAACAGTGGTGGTTTCAAAGACGTAACTTTGCATGTATTAAGTTAATTTTTAATTTTTAATATTAATGTTTTAATAAATCTTATTGATCTTAACTTCTTTATTTTGTGTCTTTTTTAAGCGGAAGCAACAACAACACTTACCCCTTGGGCTGATGAAAATGTTAAAGAAAACAAAAAAAACATTTAGTAAGTGGGATGTTCGCATGATCTCAAATACGAAATGCGAGGTCAAAATGGGGGCACAAAACATGATAGTTGATTTCCAACAAATGACATGTAGATGTAGGCATTGGCAACTTGATGTGATACCTTGTGGTCATATCATAAGATGTTTAACAGTCAACAATTACCAAGACTGCTCGAGGTATGCATTAAATGCTTATTTTACCAAAACACTGAGGAAAACATATGAGGAATCAATAAACCCTCTGCCAAAGCCATCTGAATGGGAGATCCCCGATGATTTGACGATTGTTAAGCCACTTATAATGGATAAATGTCAGCCAGGCAGGCCAAGAAACACAGACCGCATTCCATCCCAAGGCGATGACCCAATTAGAAAAGAGTGTTTTACATGTGGTCAAGTAGGACACACGAGAAACAATTGTACTGGAAGCGTGTCCGGTAGCGGAGCACGCCGCACGACAATTTCTACTATAGAAATAGCATTTAATATTGGTGGTTCAACGAGTTGCTCACAAACCTATGACGCTGATTTTGATATAAAATAACCTTGAAATGAAGAGTTGTTAGCTTTTTATGTATTGTAATTTTTTTATTAAATCTTACAAGACATTGTTATGCTTTCATATTTTAGTTTAGTTTGCAGATTATAACAATTAATTAAGCATTTATATTATAATATTTAGTTTGTGGATTATAACAAGAAATGAAGCTTAACGGCAAAAAAAAGTTACTTAAAAAAACAACAAACTGAACCGAACTCATGATAATGTTACAACATTTTTGTAACTAATTATTAAACCCAGGGAACTGCAATGGATACTTCTCTTTCTCGATTGTTATATAGTCATCCATAATTCTAATTTTATCTTCCAAACGATCCTTTTGCACCCTAAGGTGTATCATCTGCGCGTCCTTCTCAGCAACCCATTTTTCGGTCGTTTTGATTGTCTTCTTAGTTTTTTTATCCATTCTTCATGCTCTTTGATTTCATTTTTTTAGGTCTATCCATTCTTGAGCTTGTTTGCATTCCTATGCAATTTCATTACCACGATGAGTGAGAAGTCGGGATGACTCTTTGTCCTGTTCTTGTTGTTCTTCAGCCTTTTTCAATTCTTCAAAATGTTCATCTGACATATATGTGCCTGCTGAAGAGGGTGTAAAAAAAGGGTCGAATGAATCACAGTCGTAACAATCTACTTCGTTGCATGAGCAAATTTCGAAATATTTTGAGGAACTCATAATAAAGTCGCGATTATAATAAACCGGTGCTATAAGTGGTATTTATACATACTACTCCATCTGCAAATCATAGTCTAAATGCAACCATTTCGCAGATAGGGTTGTAATTCATAGTCAAACTTTGAAAAGACTACACATTAATGACAAGTCACTGTAGTAACCTGCAAATCGTAGTCTAACTCTTAAGTGACAAGACATAAATGACTATTTGACATGATAAGTCACTGCAATAACCTGCAAATCATAGTCCTGTATTTATTATTATAAATAGATGTTTAACCTCTACTAACCAAAGATCCATATCATCTAAACGAAATCAACTCCCATATTTAGAAATATCGTCGAATGCAGCAACTTCTTCGAATGAAGTACCTGGTTCCAACTCTGAATGACCATGGACGACAAATGAGGTGTTGGTTCTAACACAATGTTAGCTAAGTGCATGTTAAGGAGGGTGTAGTGTTACTTGCTCCCCCACATTTCCTAGTAGGTGATGAATGGACCCGCATAACAGCTTTGTTCAACCATGAGATGGGAGAAGGACAACAACGACAACAATCAGATGTTGTTAGTAAATGGATGGATGTAAAGGAAGAAGTCACATGGTTCAATCGAGCGTGTAATTATGCGAAAAGTACCAGAGTTCGTTGTCGAGACGAGGAAGAGTTCTTGGAAGTTGTTAATGATTTTTACATCTTGGAGCGTGAAGGCCAAGACTTTGAATATGAAGACGTTTGGAAGGTTGTTAAAAATAATCAGTATTTCATGTAGTCCGCTCTATTTTCCGTTATAAATAACCCATGGACCTGTTTTTTATTTAAATGCTTTGTTTGTAGTAATGTTTTAAGTTTAGTGTTTCATATAATGGTTGTTAGTTTAATATTTTAAGTTTAAGGCGTAGAGTTGGAATATTTGTAATGTTGTAAGTTTAATGGTTCATGGAAATGTTGTTAGTAATGTATTCTATAGTGCCGTTAACACTAATGCAACCAACATTTATTTATTAAAATTAAACAGAGGAGGTGTATCCAATACAAAGATAATACACGAAAATAACCTAGTACACACCTATTAAATAGAAAAAGATATTTAATAAACGGGGCATATTTCAAAATATTCCAAGGGGCTTCAAACTGGAATTCAGATCCGTCACTTAATGACTTGTACTCCTCCTTAGCAGCTTCCAAGATGACGTCCTCAGTAGCATTTAAACGGGCGTTGTCAATTTTGGTATAAAGATCGTTGAATAATAGAACTTCAGTTTTCATTTCATACCATCTTGCTAAGATGTCTAGTTCGTCACGATCGTTTTTTGTAGTCATTCGGTATTCAGCATTGAAGATATTGGTTAAACGAGTCCAAAACATTTGATCGTTCAACTTGCTAGTCTCATACACATGAATATATGCACGTGTAAGAACCAAGAACTCCTCATTGCTCCATTGTATTGAACTCATATTTAGTGAAACAGAGAGAGTAAATATTCAAAAATAATATATGAATAATTGTAACATCGGTTATTAAATTGTTTTTTTTAACTAAAATTCTATTTATAGTAGTTTATACACAATATCACAGTCCAATCTTCTAATTATGTCTGCAATTCATAGTCCAACTTAACTGAAGAACGCAATGTACTAACTGAGAACACAAGAGATCTCTATTCTAGTCGACAAGCCATTGCACCGGGATGACAACACAATACACTGCTACTTGAGTTGACAAGCCATTGCATCGAATGACAACACAATACACTGCTACTTGAGTTGACAAGCCATTGCAGTGGGAAAATAACGAGTCGCTATAAATAGTTGTTCATGCCCTTTTTAATTGTATCACATTAATTTTTCCCCTTGCAACTATGGACTCACCTGTACCACTTAGATGGAGCAACGAAGAGGAGGTCGCTTTGGTTCAAGCTTGGATTGTAACTGTAGAGGACGATTTCCCACCAGGTCCGCCAGAAGTTCGCGCTGGATCATTTTGGTCTCGTGTCTATCATTTGTTTCACCATCAAATGGGGCGTACTCAATATCGAAGAAGAAGAGATGTCAAAGTGAAGTTTATGGATTTGAAAAAAAAGGTCAAGCATTTTCAATGTATTTATAACGAGTTAGATAATGAACATGCAGATATGGATGAAGACATTCTCATACAGGTGGATTTAGTACTATACCGTTTCGAATATGATGGTAGAGAGTTTACCCATGGAGATGCATGGAACCTTTTAAAGAATGTCCCTCACTTTTAATATGCATGTTGGTTAGGTTGTTTGTTTTTCGTTAGTTTCGTTGCTTGTTTTTGTACGTGTGTTTCTCCCTTACTTTTAATGTATATTGTTTCCTCAATGACAATAAGAAATGAATTAAGATAACACATACATAATCAATTCATTAAAACATTAACCCATAACTAGTACATAACATAACATAAAATGAAACGTTGTACATAAATAACTAATACATAATAGGACATAAAATGCAAACGGGGTACATGAATAACTACTTCTTTTAGGGAGGTAACAGGACCACCCTTTCATTTGGAATTCATTTGGAATTTCCTAGTGCACATGTGATGGTAAAGAATTCACCGACTCAGGTCCAAATGCAACTCGGTACATGACAGCAGAAAACTTATAATCAACCATTTCGTGAATGGCTTCAGACATACGGGTTCTTAGAGATGCTATAGCGTTGCCACATGGTATACCGCTTTTTTGCCATTTCCCACAACCACATACCCTACGTTCAAATTGTACTTTGTTGGTGGCAAAATTGTCATCGACTTCAAATGTATCCGCATACAAACGTCTTGCCACCCAATTATAAGACTTGTTTACATACTTTTGAACCTTAATCTCAACATATGGGGTCACCCAACCAGACAACCTCCCTGCAATATTTGTTAATTTTAAAATAATAATACAAGAAAAAACTAAATATAAGTATAAAGTTACCTGCCACTTAAGCCCGTTCAAGGACATCAATCGATTTAACATTGTAACGTACTTTTGGGAAAAATGCTCGTGTCCATTTTGAAATTGCTATATCGTCAAGCCAGAAAATTGGACTCCTAAGCAAGGTGCAGAAAGGTGGTTTCCTACATGCACTTTGCAACCTTTCCAGACACAAGTAAAAATCATGAACACTATATGCATTGCATGACTTCTAAAACAACGTTTCAACTTCTGTATCATTAAGTCTGACATAATCCCATATTTTTATGGCTATATCTTTAGGACAATATCCATGATATGAATCCGGGTAGACACTCTGAACAGCAAAGTCTATTTTAGCACATATGTTGCTTATGAAACCAACTTCTGTATCCTCACCTAAACACTCTTTTAACTTTATCATGAACCATCTCCATGATTCTTCACGCTCTAAGGTTCCCAAACCAATTGCTAAGTGTAGGGGTTCATGGTTTCCATCCAAATCCACTGCGAAGTACATTGTTATCAGATAGTTGCCAAGAAGGGGTAAATAACCCACATATATTAATGATATCATGCACCTAAGGAAGGTACGAATCTGCATAAAAAACAAACATATATTAGTGATAAGTAAAGAGTAAACGAGATACATTACCAAGAAATATTATATAACTCAATAAAACAAATATGTTATACCACGCAACCTAAAGCCACAAAACATAATTGAAAGCGGTTGGTATCCGTTTTCTTAATGGTTGTGAAAGTATTAGGATTTGTTCTTTGAAGATTATGCAAGAATATTGGTAGATGAGAAAAGCTTCTTTCAGTGTAAGTACTCATTTTCACAACCAATGAAAGTGTTTTACAATCAACACACAAATCCAATTATAACTATATTGAAATTGGTGTTTCTCTACAGTTCATACTTCATAGTTCAACTTTTTAAATTCATAGTCAAACCAGTTCATTTCATAGTCAAAAATCACTGACCGACAAGACAAGACAAGACAAGACAATGTACTTGTCTGCAGTTCATAGTTTAACTTTTTGAATTCATAGTCAAACCAATTCATTTCATAGTCAAACATCATTGATCGACAAGACAAGACAATGTACTTGTCTGCACTTCATAGTTCAACTTTTTGAATTCATAGTCAAACAAGTTCATTTCATAGTCAAACATAATTGTCTGTAATAAAATTTCTTCTATAAATGGGTGTAAAGTCATTCCATGAAATTTATCTGAGAAAGTAACTCCTCTTTAATAGAAAAAATAAGGCGAATGACATACTGTAATTGCGGAGGTAAACATATCGTTAGGATTTCAGGTACAGCTAAAAACCCAGGAAGATTATTTTACGCTTGCCCATATTTGGTATCATGCTCTTAACATTATTCATATTTACACCATCATGTTTACATGGCAACAATTCTTACTGTCAATGTTTAAATTTACGGGGACCAAAATGTGGGTTTATCAGTTGGGTTGATGAAGAGAAGGACCAATCATCTATGGTAATAGCTAAAGTAGCTAACTCTAATAATCTCTTTCAATCAGAAAATAAGAAGTTAAAGATACCGTTGGTTTGTAGTTGGGTGTTGTTTTTGGTAGTTCTTGTTTACAAGTTGTAAGCTTTTTAATATTGTTTTGATAGTTTTGAAGTTGTTAGGTCAATAACTTGTTGTATTTGTTGTTATGTTTAGAACAATGTACTTGTAACGTTAAAACAAATGTTGATGTGGTTGTTATGTTGTAAGTATTGAAGTTATTAGTAAGTCATTAAATTGTTGTAATTGTTGTTATGTTTAAAATTTTGTATTTGTAACGTTAAAACTAAAAATAGACTAATGGTGTACTCGTTTGTAGTTGTAACATTAAACAGTTAATAATCAAATCCAACATTCAATTACATATACAAATATATAATCAAACTACATAGGACCAAGACTCGACCCCCAATAAATTTTTGTCATCCGTTGGCGAAACTCTAAAGCTGCGTTCCTTGGGTCAATAAGTTCACGTATTGGTTGGCTTGAAACTAATTGTTCCATAAACATACAAACAAAAACACCGCAATCTTCCAAATGACTACTTTGTTGGGGAACATTTTTTTCGAAAATGAATTGCATATTCAATGGAATCCTTGGGATGTTCCTCCGGGCCCAATAGTTAATCTTGTCTAAATAATTTGCCACCCGAGATTCAAATTTGGTAAAGGTTCCATCAGAGTTGAATTTTTCATAAGCCCCTTTGCCGAGACTGTCATAAATATGGACTTCCATTGACGCCAATCGTAGTTCCCCAAATAACCAGTGATTAGGGGATGAATGAATCGGCAATTGGACCTGTATAAGGATCAAAAAAATAAAATTATGCTTTTTATATCAGAATAAGAAAACATAACGATAATAACGATAATATTTTCAATATAAACAATTCAGTTTACTGTATCGACATCCCACCAAGCAACCATGAAGTTGGGGTACGTAGCAATACCAGCCATAAACGCCCTCCAATCCTGCCCTTCCTCCACAGCATGGCAAAAAAAATTTGGAAGCATTATTGTATGTTGGTCGCCATCAAAACGTCTCTCCATCAGTAGTCGATACCAAATGGTTATATGCTACACAAAATTATATTACTTTTGTTATTGACTAAAAAACAAAATACTTTTAAAATAATAAATTAACAATTATTTTACCGATAACTCCAACCATCCGTCGTGTGTATGCCCAAACAAGGCGCTCCAAAAATCTCTATCTAACACGAAATTAAACAACGATGTTGGACATCATATGAATGAAATAAATAATTCTGTATGACAACCTCACCGCCTGCTACGTAAGGTTACAGGCGCAACACGGAGAAGTCGTGAACATCAGCAAAAGCTGGAGGAGGAACGGAGCTTGTTGATTTGATATCAACCTTCTTTTTTGGTCTTCTTTTTTGCTTCGGTGTTGTGTGCAACTAAAAACAATATTCAAATGTTTAAATCTCTATCTTTCAAATAATTCACATAAACATAAAATTCTATTATTACGATATAAGTTTATAAATTAAACGAATACCTCGCTGTAAGGAGGGCACAAATACTGTGATGGTTTTCGAGTCCTCGGTTTATTGGGTCTAACTTCTTTGCCATCAAAACCATAAACATCATAATAATCTACATTTCATGTAATTATTACTTCATCTTCCTCCGACACCTAATTTAATAAGCAATAATCTCTTATTAAAAAAATGTTTCAATCTACTAAAAACAAAATTAAAATAAATGTAAGTATAACAACCTCTTTAGCTTCATTATAATCATTTACATCAAACACATCATCATCAAATTTGTTCCTAGTATAACCCGCATTGTCATTCCTCTCATCCAACTCTTACATTAAAAATAACACATTATAGTTATTAACTCCAGACACCTTAAAATTTAATTATTAAAATCGTAACTGTAATATATATATATATATATATATATATATATATATATATATATATATATATATATATATATATATATATATAATAACCTTGTCGTCTTCAATATCACCAAAAACATTTTCATTTTTATTATTTTTATTCATCCCTTCTTCATTTACAACCTACATTTTCAAATATAAAATATGAAAACAAATTTACAAATATGTTAATAAAGTTTTAAAAAAAAGTAGCCTGTAACTAACCGGTTCATCAAAATTTGTTTGGAATACTGCTGGCTCCTCAAAACTAATGTTATTCCATAGATCTCCATTATTCACTTCTTCAACAAACACATCTGTAGGTTCTCGGTTCATAAAGACTTGTTGCTCTAGTGCATGTAGCCGTTTCAACACCTCCTTTAAGCTGGGTTTCTCACTACGTCCACCTCTACCGTGAGACCGACCACTAGACGACATACTAGACGTAGATTCGTCTTGTCTCCTAAAATGGTCCCGCATTGGGGATGAAACTGATTTCCGTTCACCATATACATACTCTTGAAATGACATATAATAACAAGATGTCATCTCATCATCACTCGGTGACATATTCTGTTTCTTGGTGGTTGTCCCACCTAAAAAATTAAACATATTAAAAATGCATATAAAACTATAATAATGAATTTTATTAAAAATTAAACATGTGACTTCGAAAAATCTTGTTCACATCAACTCATTTCAATTTTTTTTGTGCCACTCCATCGTTTTATCCGAGGCATGTCTCTATTTTTTTTTCAATACAAATCCATATGCACGAACAGCCGGAAGCATCTCATATATCCATATCTACAATTTTTACAATTATAATAATAAAAGTTAAAATTAAAATAACTAACATAACAATAAAATCATTTAAATATAAATAATTTTTATACCCTAAATGGAGCCGTAAATCCTGATACGGAGTATTTTAAAGTTTGACGACGCTCAGACAGTGATAAATATTTATTTATTTTGTTCCACGTATCCTCAAGGTCCTCATAGGTAAAATCCCATAAGTAGCTACCCCAAGCAAAACTAACAAAAGAAATAAATATTAGTTATAATATAAATTAACATTAATAATAAAAAACTTTCAAAGTAAACAAAAAAATACCTGTTCCAAACATCCAAATTCTCAGCAAAAAAAAATCAATCTTGTGGCACCCGATCATTTATTTATTTTCCCAAAAAACTTTCACACAAAATATATATCAAACATACTCTAACTGCATCAGCGTCGCCAACTTCTAAGAATGGTTGATTTAAAATAAAACTTTTCAGGTCACCGATTTTCACCGAACTATTTGTATAGCTCGGAAATAGTCGTTCATGCAATAAACATATTTTTTTACTACTATCTATTTTTTCTGACACTTTTTTCTCGATATTTTTTGGATACTCCCCAAAATTCAACCCGATTATCAAACAAAACTCTTCCAGACCATATACCATTTTCGTATCACCAACTCTAAATTATAACTGTTTTATCCCATCTGGAGATAAAACAGTATCCGACCGTATCTGATGAAGAAACATCTTGTGAAACAGCAATCCGTCCCCTTGTAAACGAGAGACGTCCAACAAGAAACCAAATACCGTGTCTCTAAAAGTATCACGTCTGCCACAATCTAAGACATCAGATACTTCCTATATATTACACCCTGATACTTTTAAGTTGACAATAGCTTTAACATTGAAATTATTATAATCATGTTGCACAAAAAACAATAACATATTAAAAAACTAAACAACTATTTCATTTTTAAAATATCAAACTATTAAATGCAATAAGAATTAAATATTTAAATTACAAAGATAAACAATAATAAATATGCAAATACCAACATTTAATCAATAATTTATATTATATATTTACAATGAAAAACAAGAACATACTATATAAACGACAACTGTATAAACAACTTTCTAAGTTATATGACAAGTATACAAACGACAACTATATACAATAACATATTCTAACCATACTATAACAATTTCTCAACTTAAACAACAAATATATACAAATTTTAAAGTTATACGACAAATATACAAACGACTATTGGAAACATATTGTAAACATAATTTTAACCATTTTTCAACTTATAAAACAACTTATACAATAACTATATACAAATTTTCAATTTATACATACAACAAATATACAAATAACATATTCTGACTAACAACTTAAATAACATATTCTAACTAACAACTTAAATAACCACTTATATGATAAATATATACACATACAACAACTATATCATTTTATCAACTTAACCCACTAACCATACATTTTGTAAAAATTATGGTAACAATTTATTTTCAAGTTATACATACAACAACTGTATCAATTTATACAACAACTAACCATACATTTTGTTGACATATTCTAACCATTTTACTAAATGTACAACTACCTAATGCATATTATACGCAGTCTATACTTGTACATTCATACAACCACTAACAAAATATCATTTAAACTTCAAGTTTACTAATAAATAATATTAAAACTATAAGCAACAAAAATACCCAATCACAATAAATATAATTTCATTTTTTTTACACTAACTAATACAATAAATAATAAAATAATAAAGGCATATACTAAATAAATATTAATTAAAACATAAAAAATGTTAAAATCTAACATTTTCGGGATTGTTGAAAAAATGTCAAGTTTCTTTAAAAAATCATCACAGGGAATCGCGGGAAATCACCCAGAGAGAGGGTTTCTCTATCTTGAAGAATGAAAAATGAAGAAAAAAACGTTTTTATAGGTTTTTCCATGAAAAATTGCAGATAGACTATTCCATCTGCGAATGTATAAGTGTCTAAAGCATAATTGTGCTTTAGGCGCTTATACATTCGCAATTGGAAGGTGCCAAATCGAGATGGGTCTTTTCCATCTGCGATTTTCGTGGTTAGTTTTGTAATTCCAATTTTTTGGCTAAATTTGTAAAGTAATTAGCGTATTTGGCTAATTTTATCATTTTCTCTTATATAAATTATAAATCTTTATCAATATTATATCAATTAACAGCTTTCAAATATTTAAACTATGTATTTTTAAAGTGTTAGATGTGTGATAAATTGAAAAGTTACTTAAGATAATTATAAGATGTAATAAATTCATTAATTTTTGTAATACTTCGTTCTTTAATATTACATATTTTTATTAAATTTTAAATTCATCAAACTATTTTTTTTAATGGTGGTATGACGAAGTAGAAAGTCACATCCGATATAGTTTAAACATTTTCAAAAGATTTGTTATTAAATATAATTTATTAAAGATATTAAAATTTTGGGAATATGAATTAAAGTTATATATAAAAGAAAACATATGAAACGAAAGTTACAATCCTACCTAATAAATAAAGATTTTTTTTGTCGCTTGTCATCTTCTTATTCAATATGCCACATGACTTTTTCTTATTTTTTTAATTTTTCTTTTTTTTCCACTTGTCATTTTGTTATGTTTTCTATTTTCTTAAATTATAAATATTTATATTTATATTTGACTAAAGGTTTATCTATGGAAAGTATGCATTCAAATAAATACAAGAATAAATGCTCTAGATTATAATCTTTCCAAAATAATACAATTTAGATTTCAATTTACCATTATCGTTTATCAAAAAATAAAAACCAAACCATCGATTTTGAAAATGGTTTTGTTATTATGATTCGGTTATATTGGTTAATTTGGTTTTGGTTATTATGTTCACCTCTATTAAAATGAGTAATGTTTATATTTTTATATTTAATTTTTTTTAATCAACCTGTGTAATACATAAGTCTCACACCTAGTAAATTATATTTAAGAACTTGATAAAATAGAAAATAAGTTAAAGCCAAAGTTATTAAAAAAATCAATATGCATGAATTTTAAATGTTGTGGTAAACTAGTGATAATAACAATATGTTTATAACGTATAAAATTTATTTGAAATGGTTAATATAAAATATAAAATCGCTCATCACTTTTCCATATCACATTTTTAAACTTTATCTAAATATTATAACATATAAAATTTATTTGAAATGGTTGTATAAAAATCTTCATACTACTAAATTTGAATTTCGTAACAATTTTCATATATATTAGCATATTTGAATTGAAAATGTAAAAATAAATTTTCTAGATTTTTGATATATAAAAGTCAAAAAGAAAACTTATTACATAAAATAGACAAATGTCTACTTGATTCTTGCGCCACCCTTTATCACAAAAGAATTGAGAAAAAAAATAAAAACATATTACTTAACTGTGAGTTTAAAATCTGATAAATAAATCTATGTTTTTCTAATTTTTACTCTTAATTTTTAAACGATTCAATGTTTAAAAAAATATATAATTTTTAACAAATATTGGCAACTCATGCATCTGCATATAAAATTTTATTATACACAAAAATTATATAATTATAATTCATTCTTAGAAGCAAATCCATCATTTGATTTTAAACAATAAAAGATTTCATCGATTATAAGTGCTTTTATAAGAATTTTTTTAATTTATGTACTGCAATAAAAAAATCAACCTCAATTTACATCATGTTCTTAAAAGGCCTAATAATTGAAACAAAAAGCGCAGTGAATCTTTGTGTTTTTTTGCTCTTGGTTTTTGTTTCTGATGCATATTTCCCGTTTCCTTTCCCCCGTTCCCTTTTCAAAAAGTGATAATGACTTGAAAGGGTAACGAATTTTCGATTTTTTTCAAATTTAGTCACTAAATTTTTTTTCGTTATCTGTTTGCCATTGAACTATTGAAACTATTCACATTTTACCCTTATGACCGACTGTTACCGGTCATAAGGGTAAAATGTGAAAAGTTTAAATAGTTTAGTGGCAAATAGATAACGAAAAAAAGTTTAGTGACTAAATATGAACAAAATCGAAAGTTCGTTTCCCTCTAAAAAGTTCAATGACTAAATGTGAACAAACTTCCTCTTGTATTATGTTTTAGCAAATTATTTATTTTTGTTAAATTGTAGCAACATTTGTTGATGAAGAAATCTATGAAATAAAAAAAAAAAAAAAAAACCTGAAATTATATTTAAAAAAAAAAACAAAAAACCGAAACCGAAATAAAAAACCAATGGTTTGACATTTTCCAAAATAAAAAATCAAACTTTCCATTCTGATTTTGGTTTTACAAAAAAAATAAACCATTCTCACTGATGTGAATTATGACCATTGGTTTGGCATGCGGAATTTGTGACGTCCCATGAATACGTAGTTACAACATCGTCTGAACTCGTAATTCATAGTACGGGGTTAGAGTATCATCGCATGAATACGTAGTTACAACATCGCATGAACTCGTAATTCATCACATACATGTTATGGGTCTGCTAGTGTTTCCACTAGGTTGTCTAGAATACTCCGTGGTCGTCATCTATACTCTGGTAGATGACTACATCGCCACATTGCCGGTTAAGGTTATGGTATCTCCTTTCATCCTATATCACCTATTCATCATCATCTATTTACCTAATTATCATCACCTTTCTATCATCACCTATCTCTCATCATTTTATTTCATCACACATCAACTATTTCATCTACCCATGTTTCATCTGCAACATATTTGTAGATATAAAATAAATATACCGTTTAAATCTTTTAAAACATGTATAAAATCGTTCATCCAGCACAGACAACAAGTATTCAAATAATATGCACACATAGCACGTAATTTATATAAAATACTTCATATCTATGTGTAAGATGAAAGTAACTATATATTCCATAAAAATCCCATAAATGCTTCCTAACTTCAAACCCCAAGGTTTACTCTACTAAAGCTTCATATTCTCGGCTCTCTGGACCTAGAAGGGTCCAAATCTATAACACAAACTTGCAAGAGGGGTTTGAGGCATTCAAAACCCCAAAGATGAAGTGATTCAAGCCCTAACCCCAAAATGGAATCTACACAATAGGGAAGGAAAAGGGGTTCATATTTGTACCTCAGAATGAAGCTCCTTGCTTGAATAACTCAGAACAATAACCTTACTTGGTCCCTCTTGCTGGAACTCTTCTCCTTTCTTGCAAAATGACACCAAAAAGCTCAAGATAGCTCTTCCTCTCACTCTACACACTCAAGCTCGCTAGGGTTCTCACTTATGGAAAATGTAGTCGCAATTGAAGGCCATAAGTGCCTTTAAATATGGCTCGGGCCAAAATATTTAGGGTTTCTGCCAACAGCGCGGACTCGTCGAGTCCATTCATTAATCTGAGTCATCAGTTGCGACCTTACTCGACGAGTTGAGGCGTCAACTCGTCGAGTCTCTCTTCTTAACTCAAAAGAAAAATACTTAAATTATGATACATGGAAATCCGGATGTTACATTTTGTTTTTTTATTTCATAGATTTCTTCATCAACAAATGTTGCTACAATTAAACAAAAATAAATAATTTGCTAAAACATAGTACAATAGGAAGTTTGTTCACATTTAGGGGGTGTTTGGCTTAACTTTTCAAAACCCAAAAGTCCTTTTTGGAAAAGTTACAAAAAGTCAGGATTTCCTGACTTTTCCAAAAAGTCTCTTTTCCTTGTATAAAAACACCAAAAGCAGCTTTTAAAATTGGTTTGTCAAACATCTTTTGCTTTTTTTCTTTTCCGAAAAGGACTTTTGGAGTGTAAAAAGCTAAAACAAACACCCCCTTAGTCATTGAACTTTTTAGAGGGAAACGAACTTTCGATTTTGTTCACATTTAGTCACTAAACTTTTTTCCGTTATCTATTTGCCACTAAATTATTGAAATTGTTCACATTTTACCCTTATGACCGGTAACAGTCGGTCATAAGGGTAAAATGTGAACAATTTCAATAGTTCAATGACAAATAGATAACGAAAAAAAGTTTAGTGACTAAATGTGAACAAAATCGAAAGCTCGTTACCCTTTCAAGTCATTATCCCTTTCAAAAATGTATCTTCTTCATCCACCTGGTAAACATGTCATAATTTATGCACAACCAAAATGAATTGTTTAAACATTTTGGGTCAAATAAATGAAGAAAATGCAGCGATTAACATTAAAAAGTTAAATGACACCATGTCACCATCATTAAACATACATACCATCTTACTAATAATGCGACCTCAAATCTCATATTCCCTGAAAGCAAAAAGATGGAGACATAAGGGTAATCATTATAGCTTATTCTTCCCTAATATCACGAACTAAATATTGTACTATTAATCTTGCAAATGGTGAAAAACTTTCCATATACATCTTGAAAATAATTTAAAAAATCAAAATCTTGAAGATAAATAATGGAAGACCTTCCAGAAAGTATTTAACCATAACAAAAAAACAATAAAATCTTTTTAATAAATATAAAACCCACTTCAACATTTATATCAAAAGACTAATCATCTTCCATAAATGAAGTTGAAGAATTTCCAAGGTTTTCATGAGTGTTTACCGACTGAGAGAGATGATGAGTGGCCAAGGGTCAAAAGAGTTGAATACCTATTACTGGCTCCTTGAGAATACAAGTCATTTTGAAAGCTTCAATTATAAAGTTGGTGAGTTCATAAATATTTTTGTATGAAAATGGATTTGTAATTGTTTAAAACGATTTTGTATACTTTCAGAAAATTCGATATTTTCTATAAAATGTGTTGTTAGTCTTATATCCAAAACTAAGAAAAATGTATGTATGACTCTTGTATCTTTCCTTGTAAAATAAAAGTGTATGTATGTTCCAAGAAAATTCAATATTTTCTTATAAGTAAATTGTAGTCTTAAACCCTAAGACTAGAAATGTAGCCAATTGTGTACTGTAAAATGGTATGTAGTTTTATATTTTTATAAAACCGGTGAAGTGTAAGCTTCCTGTAAAGCAAGATAGTACTGTTAATCCCTATGTGAATTATTATAACCATGCTTAGTCTGACTTTAATGCCTGTACGACGTTCTTCAGGCGTCAGAATTGGTAGATATTTGTCACCCTAGACTGGCCCGTCTAGCTGTAGCGAACAACTCAGGTGTGGGGTTGTCAATCCTATATTTTATTAGAATTTTCAGTTTTATATTATAAAATTTTTCAATTACATATTTACCTTTTATATTTTATTTTTATTTTATATCTTTATGAACTTTATTAATAATAATTCTTTTGTTATAAATATATTATTAATGTGATATTTTTTAACTATAAACATCTTATTAAATTTGATACATAGACCTTACTAATTTATACAACTAAAAATACATCACTAACACCTTCAAACCAATACCAATTTTAAATATTATGGAAATTATATATAATAAATAAAACACATATTTCACATCATATTTATAACATTAAGAAATCACAAGACCAATTCAACATTAAATTAAAAAAATCAAGTAAACATGAATTTACAAGATCACTAAACTTGAAATTACTAAATCTATAAAATACATTGCTTACATCGCATTAAAGCGTGGTTGAGAATTTGGACAACTTTTTTGATTATGACCTGGTTGGTGGCATAATTCACATCTGCGAGGTTCACTAAGAAGATGCATGTCGATCTTGTTATGTATTCAGTTTGCACGCCTCCTACCTCGAGCAATAGAAAGTTTTGAGTAATCCGCTTCAATCACCCAATTTGAATCCAACGAATAATCAACATGGGGAAGTGGTGCAAAAGTACCATTATATTGTAGTTTATAGGTAACTCTAGTGTATACTGTTGGAAAATTAATTTTATTAATTTCCAAAAATGGATTTTCTCCATTTTTGAGCACAAATTTAATACTCTAAATATAATCAAAACGAGTTATTATATATATATTTGTGTTCTCCTCCGTGATATCTATGTTTCGATATATCACACGTCCAAAATGGATTAAAAATGAATGAGAAATTACTTGTCAAAGTAAGACAATTGAAGAGAAGATAAAGGAGTTAAGTGAGTTTTTAAAACTCATCTCACATTGGTGGAAGAAGGAAAAGAAAATTGGTTTATAACTAAAAAGACTAGCAACCTTTGTAAGACTAGCTATAACCAAGGCTCTCTCTTGCGCACGCACGCAGGGGGGTGCAAATGCGAGCCAAATTGGCTTCGGGCCACCGAACTTGTGTGCGAGCGCGTGTCCTGCGGACACAAATGCACCACCAGTCGACCAAAAAAGTTCAAGGACCTTTTTGCATTTTTTCTTTTTGGTTAACTGTTACAAAAACGAATTAAGAGCTATTAATCATAGATTTCGGTTTTGATTCTTCGATTAATTCTCTTATTTAATTGTGACAGTTACGACTCCATTTTAATGACATCGGTTACATTGGGTAGTATATATACAATCCCTATGTGACTGGTTAAACACACCGAATGAAACGAAATCAATCTCTTTCTCTCTTATGCTTCTGCTTCATCTTTTCTCTCTTGCTGCAACCAAGGTATAATCCGGGCCAAGTGAGGGTTCGGGCAATCTAGAAGAAGTGCTTTCCACTGTTGTATCTTGGGAAACAAACACCCATATAGGGCGAATTTGTTCTAAGGAAACTGTGTTAAACACAGGCCTCAGTAACTTTATGCTTTTGTTCTTTCGTATAATTTTGGGTTATGTTTTCCTAACTATCTTAAAACAAATCGTTTGTGCAAAACGAACTTGTGGAAAAAAAAATTAATTTTTTGTTTCGTCTTACAGTACTTATAAAAGCGATTTTTTTTCCTTCCCTCAGACTTGCATAATCTGTTTTTAGAATTCGTTTTCTAAGACATTTGCTGTTTATATCTATCTGTTTAAGTTTATTGCATCCATAATTTGTTACTGGTTTCAGAAACTGTTTTCTAAAACAGTTTTCAGATTCTTTCTTTGTTTCAAAGCTTTTCAGAACTTGTTTTCTGGAAATAGACAATACTTCACAGTATTAGTTTTTAATGATTTTAATCTTTAACAGTTTTACATTTGCTTCTTTTGTAGCATGACTACTGGTGAAGGTTCCCAACCACCAAAGCCTAATGGTACTCCTAATGCTCAAGAAGCTCCAATGATGACCATGCCGGTCAATCATGCTGAGAAACCTGAGAAGTTCTCTGGACTGAACTTTAAGAGGTGGCAACAGAAGATGCTCTTCTATCTTACCACATTGAATCTTGCTAGATTCTTAACTGAAGAGGCTCCCCGGATGCCCGAAGGAGAAGGAGATGTGCAAGCTTTACCTGTTATTGATGCTTGGAAACATTCTGATTTCTTGTGTAGGAATTATGTTCTTAATGGCCTTATTGATTCACTTTATAATGTGTATTGTGTAACAAAGACAGCCAAAGAACTATGGGACTCATTGGACAAAATGTATAAAACTGAAGATGCCGGGACAAAGAAATTTGTGGTTGCCCGATTTCTTGACTATAAAATGGTGGATAGCAAAACTGTTATGTCCCAAGTCCAAGAACTACAAGTCCTCCTACATGACATACATGCCGAGGGTATGAGGTTGATGAGCCTTTTTCTGTTGCTTCCATGATTGAGAAGCTACCCCCTAGCTGGGTTGATTTCAAGAATTACTTGAAACATAAGAGAAAGGAAATGTCCATTGAGGACCTTATTGTTCGCCTTCGAATTGAAGAGGACAATAAGATAGCTCAAAAGAGTAATTATACCCCTACTTCTGAGAAAGCTAATGTGGTGGAGCATGGTAAAACTTCTCGGAAGAATAAATCTAGAAAGGGCAAATTCCAAAAGAAAGGCATGGGTTCAAACTTGGGAGCAAAAGGTGGAACTTTTTAGAAAAAGTTTCAAGGAAACTACCATAACTGTGACCAATGGGGTCATAGGGCTGCAAATTGCAAGCTTCCAAAGAAGGCTAAGGAGGCAAATGTTGTGGAGAAGATAACCAAAGATGTGTCTGACATCGATCTTGCAACAGTTATTTCTGAAGTTAATCTTGTGGAGTCCAGTCCAAGGGAGTGGTGAATTGATACGGGAGCTACCCGTCATGTTTGCTCAAATAAAGAATGGTTCAGAAACTTCAAGGTTGTGGATAATGATGACAAGCTGTTCATGGGAAACTCGGCCACTTCTGATATCCAAGGTGTTGGAAAGATTGTGTTGAAGATGACGTCGGGAAGAGAGCTGACGTTTAATGATGTGTTGTACGTACCCGAAATTCGTAAGAATCTTGTGTCGGGTTGGTTGTTGAACAAGCATGGTTTTCACTTGGTGTTTGAGTCAGATAAATTTGTGTTAACCAAAAATGGTGTGTATGTGGGTAAGGGGTATGCTTATAGGGGTATGTTCAAACTTTGTGTAATGGCTCTTAAGCCAAGTGACAATGATAATGAAATGAATAACTCTTCTACTTACTTGCTCGAGTCTTCAAATATATGGCATGCTAGATTAGGACATGTTAATTTTGATACTCTTCGTCGTTTAATTAAACTCAATCACATACCACACTTTCACATTGACTCAAAATACAAATGCAACACTTGTGTTGAATCGAAATTAACACAACAATCTTTCAAGTCCATTCAAAGGACAACCGAACCACTTGGATTAATTCACACTGATGTGTGTGACATGAAATCATTTCCATCTAAATGTGGAAATAAGTACTTTATTACTTTTATTGATGATTACACTAAATTATGCTATGTCTATTTACTTAAAAGTAATGATGAGGCTATAGAGAAGTTTAAAGTGTATAAAAGTGAAGTTGAGAATAAACTTAAAAAGAAAATTAAAGTACTAAGAAGTGAGTGAATATGTATCACCATTTGAGGAATTTTGTACAACTCATGGTATCATACATGAGCTTACTGCACCTTATTCACCACAACAAAATGGCATGGCAGAAAGGAAAACTCGGACCTTAAAGGAAATGATGAATGCCATGTTGTTAAGTTTTGGGTTGCCACCCTCAATGTGGGGGGAAGCTATATTTTCCACTAACTACCTTTTAAATAAGGTCCCAAGAAAGAAATCGGATAAAACACCATACGAGTTATGGTCAGGCCTAAAACCATCCTACAAATACATTCGAGTGTGGGGTGCCTTGCAAAGGTGGTGGTACCTGCACCCAAGGTGGTTAAGATAGGACCCAAGACTGTTGATTGCATATTTGTTGGATATGCAAAAAATAGTAGTGCATATCGATTTCTTGTACATGACTCAAAAATTCTAGAAATTCACAAAGGCACAATAATGGAGTCAAGAAAGACATCGTTCTTTGAGAATATGTTTCCATGTCTTCACAGGTTGAGACAAATGCTTCGAAGTTAATTGAGCACAATGAATCCTCTTATGAACAAGAAATAGAGGAAGAAATAGAGCCCCGTAGAAGTAAAAGGGCATGAGTGGAGAAGTCGTTTGCAGATGATTTCTACACTTACATGGTTGAAAGAGAGCCTCAAACTTTCAAAGAGGCAGTCACCTCCTCAGAAGGACCTTAATGGAAAAAGGCAGTTAAAAGCGAAATGGATTCAATCTTGCAAAACCATACATGGGAGCTAGTGGATTTACCTCAAGGTTGCAAACCACTAGGCTATAAATGGATTTTTAAGAAGAAAATGAAAGCGGATGAAACCATTGACAAGTACAAGGCAAGACTAGTAATTAAAGGCTATAGACAAAAAAGTGGCCTTGATTATTTTGATACGTACTCTCCTGTCACACGTATTACATCCATTAGATTGGTACTTGCAATTGCTTCTATAGGAAATCTTGAAGTACATCAAATGGATGTTAAAACAACTTTTTTAAATGGGGATTTAGAAGAAGAAATCTACATGGAACAACCAGATGGGTATGTTGCCCCAGGAAAAGAATCAAATGTTTGCAAACTAGTGAAGTCATTATATGGGTTGAAACAAGCCCCAAAACAATGGCATCAAAAGTTTGACCATGTGATGTTGGAAAATGGATACAAGACTAATGAATGTGACAATTGTGTTTATGTTAAAAACACAAGTGAGGGCTATGTTATCTTGTGCCTTTATGTTGATGATATGCTTATTGTTGGTAGCAACGACAAAATGGTTCAATCTACAAAGAACATGCTAAAGGAAAGATTCGACATGAAAGATATGGGTCTAGCAGACGTCATCCTTGGTGTGAATATCACAAGGAATGAAAAAGAACTTACTTTGAATCAAACTCATTATGTGGATAAAATTCTTGAGACGTTCAACTCTGGTGATACTACTGTAGCTAGGACACCAATTGATACAAGTCATCATCTAAGTAAAAATAGAGGTGAAGGGCTTGTACAAGTCGAAAAATGCAAGAATCATTGGTAGTTTGATGTACCTTATGAGTTGTACCCGACCTGACTTAGCTTTTGCAATAAGTAGACTAAGTAGATATACCAATAATCCAAGTGCTGAACACTAGAAGAGTATTACAATACTTAAGGTACACTCGCAATTATGGGTTGCACTATACAAGATATCGCGAGGTCATAGAAGGGTATAGTGATGCAAATTAGATATCTGACATTAAAGACTCCAAGTCAACCAGCGAGTTTTTTTTCATACTTGGAGGTGGAGCTATATCATGTAAATCTTCAAAACAAACAGTTATAGCTAGATCCACCATGGAATCTGAATTTATAGCACTTGATAAAAGTGGAGAAGAAGCTGAATGGCTACGAAAATTTTTGGAAGATATACCAGGTTGGCCTAAACTAGTTTCTACGATCTCAATCCGTTGCGATAGTCAATCAGCAATTGGATGAGCGCAAAGTGCTATGTATAATGGTAAGTCTAGACACATCCGTCGAAGACACAACACCATTCGACAACTACTCTCAACAGGAGTTATCTCAATTGACTACATAAGGTCCAAGGATAACATTGCAGATCCGCTAACCAAAGGGTTAAACAAGGAGTTAGTTGCACAATCGTCAAAAGGAATGGGATTAAAACCCATGAATGAATAAGTTATTACGAAGGAAAACCCAACCTAGTTGACTGGAGATCCTAAGATCTAGGTTCAATGGGACAACCAACTTGCATATAACATATGTGGATCATAGTGGGGGTCAACCTCAACCCGTTCCTATAAATAACAGTGATGCAGTTTAAGCCTATAGTAGTTGGTGATAAGTTGGAAATCATCAAGCTATAGCTTTTAATGATTAGGATATAATCACCTATGTGAGAGAGAGGTGGGGTCCCTTCAAAGGGAATTGAATGGGCAAGTTCCTAAGAGCTCTTACAGAACCAGGCAAGTGTCTATGACCAAAACAGACATGTCCATGAGAACCTAACTAGATTAGGAAGAATCATGTGAGACATGTATTGATTATTTACACAAATGGCAGAACAGTTCAAGGACATCAAGTCTACTGGTCCGCTAGTAAAATAAATATGTATCTTTAGGGAAGGTTCAAAGGGTCAAACCTACTAATCATGTGCATGATTTAACAGCTGGATTTTACCTAAAGCAGCTAGCAATTGCGAATGTTGAAGCAATTTTCATTCATGTGGGGGATTATTGGAAAATTAATTTTATTAATTTCCAAAAATGGATTTTATCCATTTTTGAGCACAAATTTAATACTCTAAATATAATCAAAATGAGTTATTTATTATATATTGGTGTTCTCCTCCGTGATATCTACGTTTCAATATATCACACGTCCAAAACAGATAAAAAATGAATGAGAAATTACTTGTCAAAGTAAGGCAATTGAAGAGAAGATAAAGGAGTTAAGTGGATTTTTAAAACTCATCCCACATTGGTGGAAGAAGGAAAAGAAAATTGGTTTATAATTACAAAGACTAGCTACCTTTGTAATACTAATTAGAACCAAGACTCTCTCTCGCGCGCGCACGCAGGGGGGGTGCAAGTGCAAGCCAAATTGGCTTCGGGCCACTGAACTTGTGTGCGAGCGCGCGTCCTGCGGACACGAATACACCACCGGTCGACAAGAAAAGTTCAAGGACCTTTTGCAATTTTTTCTTTTTGGTAACTGTTACAAAAACGAATTAAGAGCTATTAATCATAGATTTCAGTTTTGATTCTTTGATTATTTCTCTTAATTAATTGTGAAAGTTATGATTCCGTTTTAATGGCATCAGTTACATTTGGTAGTATATATACAATCCCTTTGTGACGGGTTAAACACACCGAATGAAACGAAATCAATCTCTTCCTCTGTGACATACCCAAAATCACGGCCAAAAAAGACCAGTTTCATTTACGCTTTTAAAATAATTTCAGAGTAAATCTTTTGATTTAAAAGAGTTGTGGAATTTGCTCCCAAAACAAAATATGATAAAATAAAGTTTATTAAAGCATTTCATCAAGAGATGCATTTTCATTATATAACAATATTCGGGATGTCATGTTCCGATAAACACACGAAAAGCATAAACAACAAAAGATAGACCATACAACAGTTACATATAACAACTGGTCTAATATCAAAAGATCTTGATAAGTCATCTAACTTATGCTCTCGCACCACTACCTGTAATACAACAAAACTGAGTGGGTCAGGCTTGGGAGCTTGGTGAGCATATAGGGTTTTCAACCCACAATAAAGAATTATATTTAATTTCACCAACAATCCAACAATAACTCGATTACCATTCCCGTTATCCTCACTTTACGTCTCTAAAACAACATCTATTATAAGGGACCTAATCTAGGAGTTTCATCGGGATGGACCTTACTGCAAAGGGGTTTCCTCAACAGTAGATGTCCTAAAGGCAACCATGAGGGGATATAGTACACCGGTGAACACATCATTCACAACACTTACAGGTTATGAGCCTGCTAGCGTTCCACAGGACTGTCTAGAAAGAGTATGAGGTCGTTATCCATACCCCGCTGAATAACTAGATCAACAACAACAACATCGAGGCCTCTCATCTGTTTATCACACATCAATTATCTACCCATGTTCTACCCAACATATTAGTAGATAAAAATATATATTTTTATACATAGTTTAAAACCTGTATAGAATTCTCATTCAATACATATTCCAAACAACAGATGAGACACATACACATAACACGTATTTCATAGAGAATAAATCATATCTATGAGATAGAAGAAAATGAATATACATTCACACATATAACAACAAAATATACACATAACACGTATTTTGTATAAAATGCTTCATAATTATGCGTTAGAAGAATGTAACTACACACTCACTTGATTAGAAGATGATCGGACAGCACTACGACTTGTAGAAGTAGTATTCTTCGGTAGATCTGGAAGATCTTCACAAAAATTGGCTTCTCGCGGGCACAGCTTCGGCTCGGGAATCTCACTTCTCGGGATCTTCGGGGCTTCGGGATTTGCTTCGGGGCTCGGGAATGATACCGGGGCTTCGGGGTATAAGTTGCATGCAAAACGATGCAAAACTTGAGAGAGAGAAGAGAAATTGAGCAAAAGGATCGGCTGCCCTCGCATGCCTTTTATAGAGGCTGAAGCCTCGCATTACGTTGGGCGTAATGCTTAGTATGCGGGGCGTACACTTCGGATTCGTCATCACTTACATCATCGGAGCACTTGAGTGCAAGGCGGTGCATGTATCGGGGTATGCTGGGCGTACTCAACTACGTTGGGCGTAGTTCGGATCAGATCGGTGATTCCTTCGGATATCCATCCAAATTAAAGATTAAATAATAAATATTAATTATTTAAAAACTTCAGAAATTCATATCTTCTTCATACGAACTCCGTTTTCGACGTTCTTTATATCCATGCGTAGGTGAGACTAGGCTCTACAACTTTCGTTTAGACTCTGTTGGCTAATTTTGATTTTATTTTTTATTATTTATTTTTAGTAGGTCGGGACAGGAAAACTCCGTTATAAATTCATACTTCTTCATCTTACGTCCGTTTTCGTCTGTGTTTTCACCATTGCACTACTATCAACGAGATCCTCGATTCTCGTTTAGATTGTTTCGACCAACAATCACTCGATCTCGAATTCGAGTTTCGGGCTGCATACTGCTAAGCTGAAACTTAGAAAAATTATAACTTCCTCATACGAAGTCAGATTTGGGCATTCTTTTTATGCACCCTCTCGGTTTAACGAAATCTACTACATTCGTTTAGATCACTAAGGATAAATATCGCTCTAACGTAAATTCACTTTTTACGTCATTCAACGTCGTGCCGGTTCTGTCGCGAAACTTCGACAGGTCATAACTTCTTCGTTATAACTTGGATTTCGGCATTCTTTATATATTCGGAAAACTCGTTTCAACTACTACAACATTATCCATAGATATCGTCTTTATCTAATATTTCATTTTGACGCTTATTTTTATTCTTAATTAAATTAAGACACACAATTAAGCACAAAACACATAATACTCAAATAATACACTTCTATTATTTCAAAATGGGTTACAAAGGTTAACCTAGTCTATTATATCAACATTAATGACAAGCCCAGAAACACAGGCATTATATCCTCTCCTACGCTTCTGCTTCATCTTTTCTCTCTTGCTGCAACCAAGGTATAATCCGGGCCAAGTGAGGGTTCGGGCAATCTAGAAGAATTGTTTTCCACTGTTGTATCCTGGGAAACAAACACCCATATAGGGCGAATTTGTTTTAAGGAAACTGTGTTAAATACATGCCTCAGTCAAGAACTTTATGCTTTTGTTTTTTCGTATAATTTTGGGTTATATTTTCCTAACATATACATCATTCACAATTGAAATATGATTATCCGCTCTATTTCGACTACAAGAGCATGCAAACATGGAAATCTTTCAATTTGCCACTTACCACATGTGCATGTGTGTTGGAAATAATGGACAGTATGCGTAATTCCACCCATTCCATTTATTCGTGGCCTAGTAATGATTTTGTATACACATTCATTGTAGTAAAACTCGGATAAAGCATGTGTGACATCCCAAAAATCACGGCCAGAAAAGACCGGTTTCATTTATGCTTTTAATATAGATTTCAGAGTAAATCCATTGATTTAAAAGAGTTGCGGAATTTGTTCCCAAAACAAAATATGATAAAATAAAGTTTATCAAAGCATTTCATCAAGAGATGCATTTTCATTATATAACAATATTCGGGATGTCATGTTCCGATAAACACACGAAAAGCATAAACAACAAAAAATAGATCATACAACAGTTGCATATAACAACTGGTCTAATATCAAAAGATCTTGATAAGTCATCCAACTTATGCTCTCGCGCCACTACCTGTAATACAACAAAACTGAGTGGGTCAGGCTTGGGAGCCTGGTGAGCATATAGGGTTTTCAACCCACAATAAATAATTATATTTAATTTCACCAACCAACAATAACTCGATTACCCATTCCCGTTATCCTCACTTTACGTCCCTAAAACAACATCTACATCAAGGGACCTAATCTAGGATTTTTTTTCATCGGGACGAACATTACTGCAAGGCGTTTCCACAACAATAGATTTCCTAAAGGCAACCATGAGGGGGGGATAGAGTACACTGGTGAACACATCATTCACAACACCTACAGGTTATGAGCCTGCTAGCGTTCCACGGGACTGTCTAGAAAGAGTATGTGGTCGTCATCCATACTCCGCTAGATGACTAGATCAACAACAACAACATCCAGACCTCTCATCAGTTTATCACATGACAAGTATCTACCCAAGTTCTACCCAACATTTTGTAGATAACAATATACATATGCATACATATGCAACTTAAAAATTGATAAGATATTCATTTAATACTCATTCCAAATATACAGAGTCATTCCAGGTAACAGATAATATATATCTATATACACATAGCACGTATTCACTAGGAGATACTTTATATCTATGTGTTAGAAGAAAAGGAATATACACTCACTTGATCAGAAGATGATCAGACAGCACTATGGCTTTAAAAGTAGTATTCTTCGGTGAAACTAGAAGATCTTCATACACCGGGCTTCTCGCGGCAGAGCTTCGGCTCGGAAACTCTTTTCTTCTCGGGATCTTCGGGCTTCGGGACTTGCTTCGCGTCTCGGGATGATATCGGGGCTTCAGGATGGCTTCGAGGGTTCACAGAGCTTCGTCACGATAAAGAGAAGAAAATGAGCACCTAAACATGAAATCGTCGGCTTCTATTTATATCCCTATTTTGGGCGCAACGTTGTGGTCTTCTTAACCACGTCGTGGTGTTGATCCTATCCTCTTTCATGGACGAGACGTTTGCTGGCAACCCTGACACCCATCAGTCACAGTACCACGTCGTGGCCTTTTGGTGCCATGTCGTGGCCAGCCTGACAGCCTCAGATTTTGTGTCTCGAACTTGTAAAATCTGTAACTTCCGTGTACTAAATCTGTTTTCGACGTTCTATATATGCACGCGTAGGTGACATTATGATCTAGAACTCTCGTTTAGACATCGTTGGCTAAATTTGAATTTATTTTTTAACATATTATTAATATATTATTTTTAGTAGGCCGAGATAGGAAATCTCCGTTCGAAATTCATAACTCCTTCATCTGAACTCCGTTTTCGTCTGTCTTTTTATTTTTGGAATACTATCGATGAGATCTTCAATTTTCATTTAGAAAGTTTTGGCTAAATATCACTCGATCTCTATTTCGAGTATTCAGGCTGCATACCGCTAAGTCGTAACTTCAAAAAATCATAACTTCCTCATACGAAGTCAGATTTAGACGTTCTTTTTATGCATGCTCGCGGTTTAACGTATTCTACAACTTTCGTCTAGATCACTAAGGCTAAATATCACTCTATCTTAAATTTGTATTTTACGTCATTCAATGTCGTGTCGGTTTTGTAGTGAAACTTCGACAGATCATAACTTCTTCATTATAACTCGGATTTCGGCATTCTTTATATATTCGGAAACCTCGTCACGACCACTACGTTTTCGTGTATCAATATTGGGTTTATCTAAAATTTCATTTTCACGCTTATTTTTATTCTTAATTAAATTAAGACACACAATTAAGCACAAAACATATAATACTCAAATAAAACACTTCTATTATTTCAAAATGGATTACAAATGTCAACATAGACTATCACATCATCAATAATGTCTGGCCTAGAAACACGAGCGTTACAACATGACTTTGTGTGTGAGTATCATGTTTAACAAAGAGACACAACATACACGATGGTAGAGGTGTATTACATTTCTATGCAACATCACTATGCTTTATGAAAATTTGCACAATTATATTGAATGTAAGGTCAATACATACCCTAATCGGTAATTGTATTGCTCCTCGCAACACATTGTTCATACACTTAGAGATATTTGTTGTTAAGGAACCCCACCTGTGTTCTTTATCATATAAAAGACACCATTCACTTTTGTAAATTTGAATTAGATATAGTCAAGCTTCAACATCGAGTTCTTTTATCACTTTCTTTTACTTAATGACTTTTCTTTTTTGTGTTGTGCTACCAATAGACCAACACAATCTTTTAAGGCGCACATTCTTGTACCTTTCATGATATTACGTATGATGTGTCGAAGACAAAAGCGATGGTATGCTAATGGCTCTTTCCATTCCTATAAATCCGCCAATGCATGAATTATTCCTTGATTCATGTCTAAAATAACACATATTTGTCTATTTGTAGCAACAAATTGTCTAAACTGATAAAAAAAACCAACTCCAACTGTGCACAATCTCCTCATCAAGAATAACATAAAAAATTGGTAATATATGATTATTAGCATCTTTTGCAACAACAACAAGCATTTTTCCTTTGTACAAATCCTTCAAATGAGTACCATTAACATAAATAATAGGCCGACAAAAATGAAATGTCGTAATAGATGGGATAAAAGCCCAAAATATATATTTGAATGTTGCTACATGTGATGTGCCATTTGATTTATGAAACCAAGTGACAATTGTATCAGGGTTTAAAGACTACAAAGCTGCAATATACTTAGGTAACTCAACAGAGTTACTCTCCCAAGTTCCATAAATCTTTTCTATGGATTTTCTCCTACCATGCCATGCCTTATTATAAGAAACATCAACTTGCTAAATAGTTTTAATATCTGCTTGTATATGTTTCACCAGATAAGCAACATCTTTTTCAATCGAGTGGATGATATATGAAGCAATTATTTTTGAGTTCAAATTTCCTTTATCATTGCCAATACAAGATCCAAAACAATTATATGCATCTACCTGACGTGTAATCTGCCATATATTATGACTTTTCTTCTTAATTGCATGAATATACCATTGACAAGGTGATGCATGATGCATAGAACTAGAGCTTTCTCATTCATCTCGTACATGCTACATTCTTACATTTTGCTACCCATTTGGTACTTTGAACTCTCCAAAGTCATTATGTGTCTCATATCTATCATCATTAGGCAAAGGAAATGGTGCTTCAAAATTATGGAGGAGAACTATAAAACTAGTATTTATTGGTGGTGTTTTTTGTTCTATGTCATCATAAATTTTTTTTAGAATGGAAAATCTACACTACTCCTAAACTACTCCTAATACCACTTATGTCTCCAATGAGACTTGAACCATCAACCTCTAGGAGGGAGGGAAACACCCGATATTGCTGGGCTAGAAGCCCTTTGGTGTCAACATAAATTTGGCCACAATAATTTTCATCATTCTCAGTTAAATAATACATCATGTCTAAGGATGAATCATTTATGAGGGGTACCATGTTAGATCTCCCACAATATTGGTAACATAGTGACAAATTCAACTTATAGGCAGGCTTTTCAACTCATCATGGGTATAAATCAAATCTTTAAATTGTTTATACCGTATTTTGTGCCTAAGAATATCTGAAGCAGAAAAAGTTGCTTGGTCACTGTTGTTGAATCCATTTTCATATTCGATATTATCTCCCCAATATAAAATAATCATAAAGGGACAGTTTAGAGCCATAACACCATATATAAGAGACTTTAACTGCAAATCATATGACAAATAACATAAAATAATATCTTAAATTTAATGTTGACATTGTTTATATATGCAAGATATATATAAATAAATACACACCTTATGTTTGAGATAGAAAAAGAACTAATAATACAAAGATGAGAGAAATATGGAAACTGAGGATGCAAATATGAAAAAAAAAAATTCAATTCGGTGATTAGAATCCATAACATCTAAAAGTAAAATGTACTCGATTATAAAGAATTGAAATGACAATTCATCAATAATAGAATATCAAATGTACAATGACATTTTTGGATTCTTCAATTATTTTAAAATTGCTTTTACAAACATTATTATTGATTGGACAATTCATATATAAAATGTGTATATTAATTATTTTATATCTACTTCTAATAATATTTATATAACTATTTAATACATATAATTTTAATAAGCTTAATATTTATATTGACCGAAGGTAAAATAATTTTTTTTAATTATATAAATTATTAAGGTCTATGTATAAAATTTAAAAACATATTTATCAAAAAGTATGACTTATAAATCAAGGTGGAAATGGAAATGAAAATTGTTAAAGTCAAATATACAATTGAAAATGATAACTGCATAAAACTAAATGGACCATTTATGTAATTTAAATGTATACGCAAAGAGACGGGACTATAGTCCCATTTTTAAAATGAATTTCAAACAACACCTTTTTATAGCTCTTTTTGAAAACAACCCTTTTACAGAAAAAAACTCGAACAAGTGATACAAACAAAAGTTACAACGAAAGAAGCATTTACTCCTAAACAAATTAGAAGAAAACAAAATGGAAACAATGACATTGGTCGACCCAAGATATCTATATATCTTCATCACGAAGAAAATTACTACGACAAAAGCTTCAACAGGCGGCAACTATGTATTCTGTTATACTTGCAATATTATTAGTTTTCACCGGAATCTTGTTTTGGCGAGTGCGATTAGCTCATCTTCGCCTCAAGAAACTACCACCTGGCCCCACGCCCTTACCAATCATCGGAAGCCTCCACTTACTAGGAAACCTCCCACATCGTGCCCTCCACAAGCTCTCCCAAAAGTATGGTCCTATCATGTCGATCCGCCTAGGGTCCATCCAATTTGTGATAGTCTCTTCGCCGGAAGCCGCCAAACTCTTCCTCGGGACTCATGATGTTGTTTTTGCTTCTCGTCCCAATATCCAAGCAACAAAGTACTTTGCTTATAGTGGAAAGGGATTGACTTTTACGGAATATGGATCATATTGGCGAAGTGTAAGGAAGTTTTGTACATTGGAACTGCTTAGTGCTAAGAAAATTAATAGTTTTGCAGGGATAAGAAGGGAGGAGATCAGGTTGATGTTGGAAGAGATTAGGGTTGCGTCCATGGGACGTAAGGTGGTGAATTTAAGTGAGACTGTAGGTGCGCTGATTGAAGGCATGACGTGTAGGATGATATTTGGCAAGAAAAACAATGACAAGTTCCTTTTCAAAAGCGTAATGGACGAGAGCATGGAAGCAATAGGCATCTTCAATTTGGCCGACTATGTGCCCATGTTAGCTCCGTTTGATCTTCAGGTAATTTCATAATTTTTACCTCAAGTTTTATAAGGCTCGATTTTGATATAGTTTTGTTTTTGTGAAAAAAAAGGCATAGTAATTTAATCGAACCTTATAGGCTTACCATACAAATACCCGCATGTTGCGTAGAATACAATAATATATTTAGAATTTTTACAGATATATGTTTTTTAAATATATCAATGATGTTGTTGTTACCTCTTATATAATAAATCTTATAATAAGTTGGTATAAGCATTATTTGTTTTAAATTATATCATAATGTAGACATTTTTTAAAATTGTATAATCTTATTTGTATCAATGACATATACTTGTGGGTTACTAATGAATAAAATTAAATATAATATATGGTTTAATGATATTTATAGTTGTTTTTATGATTAATTAATTTTAAAAAATTTATTTTCATAAGATTTTGAATTCTATCATTGTAATTATGAAATACTGTTTTTTGTTTTTAAAGGTAACAATATAATTATTGTATATAATGTTACTTTTAACTATTGTTGTTGTAAGTTATTTATAATAACGTATTTGGAATCGTTTATTTATGTTTTGTTTTATAAATTTAATTTTTTAATAATTTATTTGATGAATATTGTTAGTTTCTTTTATTGTAATTATTTAAAACAACATTGTTTTTGGTTTTAAAGATAACATTATAATTTTTTTATATAATATTACTTTTAACTATTCTTATTGTAAGTTATTTTTAAGTTACTTATTTGAAAATTCTTAATGATTATAAAAAAATAGTTTCATGTTTTTGTTTTTGTTAATTTAGGACTACAATTTAGATTTAACATTGTAACTTATAACTTTTAACTATTTATAAAATAGTCTCTTGATTTTTTTCAAGTACTGAAATTTTGATTTAAATTAACCGTTTAACATTATATTGAAATTAATAATTTAACTATTTTGCATAAAATCATAAATTGTACAAAAGTTGTGACTTTAAAATGATAATTGCTCACATAGGACAACATATCTAAACTAATAAGTTAACTATAATATGTTAAAAAGTTAAAGTTATAATTTTATAAATAGAAGTAAAATATGATATTTTAATATTGTGGTTTAGTTAATTTCTTATTAGAATTTAGTTTTTGCATTAATTTAACATTATTAACAAATTTATAATAATTATTAAAAAGAAATTGAAAAGTATGAGATTTCAAATACATATGGTGCAAATAGAAATGCTTCTTTTATATATATATATATATATATATATATATATATATATATATATATATATATATATATATATGGGTTGATCTGACACACAACAATGTGTTTAATATTTATGGGTTGAATGTTCATAGACATATATGCATTAATTATCTTTTACTTTTCCATTAAAAGCATCATCAATGGTTGAGCTATACTATTGCTTTAAATTAGTGTTACTTCATCATTTCATTAATTTTTACCTCTAAGTAAATTATCTCTTCAATGGTTAACCTCTTCCACTTGCTTTTTCTTTAAATTTAACTAATCTATCCTAATTTATTTGAAATGATTTATATAACCCCCTCAATTTAGTTAGTCATTTTTAAACACACATAGTCATTTTTAAACACACATTGTATTAAACGTATTTTTATAATACATTTAAAAGTTCGTAAGATGTCACAAAATATTTGATAGATAAATTAAATAAAATGACAAATCAAATTAACTACTAAATAAATAAAATATTTGAAAACTAAAATATAATAAATAGGTAAATTAAAATATAATTAGAAGATGATGGGGTAAAATATACAAAATGTTAAACTATATTGACCACTCAATATATACCGAGTGGTCAATAAATATAAACAAAAAAATGATGCGCTCCAATGAAAATAAATGTTCGTTTATAAAAAGTCAACAATAATAAACTATAAAAAAAATCTCATTGAAAATGCTCTAAGACATTGCACCTTATTATCATATGTCATGTTTTAAGAAAATACATAAATTATTATTATTTAATAAGAGTTTCATCAAATCATAAGTTGTCATATCAAAAACTTCTTCTTGAAACACTATAATCAAATATAATTATTGTTCACAATTTTGGAACAACTGAATTACCATTAGAAACTTGAAGCTAGCTAAACATTAAAAATGATTACAAATCACAAGCAATAAAATAGCATTGCAACCAAGATACCGTGGTAATTTTTAGTTCGTGATTTCTATTAGGCTGGAAGGAGTGGGACTCGCCACGAGCTCGTTATAAACGCCAAACCCACTCCCATCAAACATGTTAGACTATTCATTTGGATCGGTGTGCTACTCAGTAGCGAGATGAAAGAGAAGATAAAGAGAGGAGAAATAGGATCTAAATGTCTGCTCCTTTTTTTTTCTTTTTTTTTTCAAAATAAAATACCATAATATTTAGTTGCTATCACTCCCTACAAATTTACAACTTCATACTATCATCATCTTATCCTATGTGGTTTAAAAAATCCTATGTGGAAGCAATTCTAAGCATGTTACCACTTCTTATATCCTTAACGAATGAAAAGAACATGAGCTTTCAAAAATAGTATCTTTAACAAACTCAAATTTTGTTTTCTAGTACCGTTAATTAACCTTATTTCGATTAATACATATTTTCATGTGATTACATTTATTTATCGATGTAGATTAATATATTTGGTGATGATATAATGATAGCCAAGTTAATAATATAGCGCACAATTGTTCTAATCATAATTTTGCTCTTATTTGGTTTGAGTGAATACACTTTGGTCTTCTTCAATACTTAATAGTTGTCCTTCAAACCCTTCAATTTTGTGTTCTTTTTCATTAAAAGGCTTTAATATGGTACCAAACATCTCCTTATGATAACAATTCCTAAAGTGGTACTCCCCATAATTTACCGTATAAATATTTACCCGGGAAAACTGCAATAAAATCCCTACATATTGGCCTCATAATCGATTTAGTCATTATATATTTTTTTTATTCAATTAAGTCTCAAATGCCAGTAATCGTATTCAATTTAACCCTTTGATCCGGTCAACATGTCATCCAACTTTCAAAAATTACATTTTTGGCCCAGATATCAAAATTTATTACAAAATCGATACAAAATTTACACTTTTGGCCTAGATTTTAAATTTTTTTACAAATTTGGTCCAAAATTTACCCTTTTTGCCTAAATTTTAGAATTTTATTATGAAATCATCCTAACTTTAGTTGTTTTTACAACTTTTTTTTCTCAAAAATTTGTTTCTAATATGTTTTTTCTTTATAAACTCATATTTATACAAAAAAAAACATATTTTCACATAAAAATCTTATTTTTTCTATATAAAAAGTTTTTTTGTATATAAAATATCTAGTTATAAAAATAGTTTTGGATTATTTGTGTGATATCTCTAAAAATATCAATTAAGAAATTAAAAGTAACCATAAATTATAAAAACAAGTTTGGATTATTTGTTCTTTAATCACATTTATATGAAAGTTTAAACTAGTTATATGAAAGTTTAATATATATATATATATATATATATATATATATATATATATACTATAATTATATTATATTTTATTCGTAAGAATTTTTTTAAGAAAAAAGTTAAAATCATAATTTTGATATATTTTTTATAACTTTTTAATAAATATATTATCTAAATAAAACATATCTATTCATGGCACGTGTCCGATCTAGGTTGTGAATTTTTATTGCCAATCAACCTCTTCTTACTTGGATTATTTGTAATCTTGTATTTCCTTTATTTTTTAATGTCTATTATATGGAATACCTGTTGCAATTTATTATCGATAAACATGTTTTTAGGGGAGTGAGAAATGACCAAAAATACAATAGCAACATAAATATATAAAATATTATAACTATCAATAACACAATAGAATACTTTAACTAAAGTTCTAAAGAATTTACACATGAGTTTTGTTAAAAAAATTACTCAAAAACATGCTTTAGTTGAACTTCACAAGGAAAGTATCACAACCTACTCAAAAACATGTTGTCGAAATTTTTTAATAAAATGGTTTTTTATTTCTATGAACTACAATTAAGAGCTAACATTATTTGTCTTATAAATGTGATTAAAGAACAAATAAATAATATTAAAATGAGTGTGATTAGTTTTTGACAAACTAGAATTTGATAGTATAATTTAGGGTTACTTTTAATTTCTTAAATGATTTTTTAAGAGAAATCACACAAATAATCCAAACCTATTTTTATAAGTAGATATTTCATATACAACAATTTTTTATATAGAAAAAATAAGATTTTTATATGAAAATATGTTTTTTTTTTTGTATAAATATGAGTTTATAAAGAAAAAACATATTAGAAATAAATTTTTGAGAAAAAAAGTTGTAAAAACAACTAAAGTTAGGATGAATTTATAATAAAATTCTAAAATTTGGGCGAAAAGGGTCAATTTGTAAAAAAAATTAAAATCTGGGCAAAAGTATAAATTTTAGACCAAATTTGTAATAAATTTTAAAATCTGGGGCAAAATGTAATTTTTGAAAATTGGAGGACCTGTTAGTTGGGTCAAAGGGTTACATTGAATACGATTACCGGTATTTGAGACTTAATTGAATAAAAAAAATATATAATGACTAAATCGATTATGAGGAAAATATGTAAGAACTTTATTGTAGTTATCCATTCTTCTTGCATTTTAGTACTTCTAGATACAAAATGTAGGCCACTTTACATATATAAATCAGTGTTAGGATTTTTGGTTATCTTGATGGTGCGAATATCATAACAATGATGAAGCTGAATGGATTATAAATAGCATTGTTGCTTCATGGATATATGAAACTGTTAGTGATGAATCCTGAAGCATGACTATCTCACCTGATGATACTACTTGAACTCATGATAAGTAGAACAATATTGTATTATTGTGTCTCTACTCTCTATTTCACGATAATCTAGGCCCAAAATGTTTCACACCCTCTTCACGTCATCCACATAAAATTTGGGTTAATTCAAAAACAACAAACAAGTTACGCGTCTAAAAAACCATAGACAACCAAAGTGTATCCGTCCCACATAATTAATAAATACTTACTAGTTTAAGATTTTTTTGGAGACAAATTTTTTGGTTAAAACAGAAAAAAGTAATTAAAGTTTTAGGTATTTTAAAACTAACCCATTATTTTAAATTTATATATATATATATATATATATATATATATATATATATATATATATATATATATATATATATATATAATTACTAGTTTAAGATTTTTTTGGAGACAATTTTTTTGGTTAAAATAGAAAAAAGTAATTAAAGTTTTAGGTATTTTAAATTTAACCATATATATATATATATATATATATATATATATATATATATATATATATATATATATATATATATATATATATATATATATATATATACTTTCTAGTTTAAGATTTTTTTGGAGACAAATTTTTTGGTTAAAACAGAAAAAAGTAATTAAAGTTTTAGGTATTTTAAAATTAATCCATTATTTTAAATTTAACCATATATATATATATATATATATATATATATATATATATATATATATATATATATATAGGGGATAGGAATATACATTACAGCCCCACCTAAACTTAGATACTAAACCTCTAAAATATGTCATTATAACTTGGTAAATATACCCGGTTTGGTTTCACTTGGTAAATATATCATCCTCCATAACATTTCTTTCTTTTATTATTGTTTTACCAACTCCGTTTTCTTCCCTCCATTATCGTTTATTACTTCACCCAAGTGAACATTAGTAAACCCTAAACCTAAACCCTAAACCCTAAACCTAAACCATAAACCCTAAACCCTAAACCTAAACCCTAAACCCTAAACCCTAAATCCTAAACGCTAAACACTAAACCCTATTGTGTCGATCTTGAATTTACATCTTAAAGTATTAATCGTGAATCCATTAATCGTAATCTTTATATAGTAAAACAATGTATTTTCAAGAGGTTTAGTACCTAAGCTTAGGTGGGGCTGTGATGTATTTTCAAGAGGTTTAGTACCTAAGCTTAGGTGGGGCTGTGATGTATATATATATATATATATATATATATATATATATATATAATTTATATTTCAACCGATTTATAATTTTTAGGGAAGTTAAATTTCAATTTCTATTAAATTGCACAACAAGATACAAACCAAATGCTCATGGGTTATTTTGAATAACATATTATCTATATAATCTTTAGAATTTAACTATATGGTAAATTACACAGACGGTCCACTGTTGTTTGGGGGAACTTGCACGCTTAGTCCCTAACAAGATTTTTAACTCGGACGATACCTAAAGTTTTGGTCATTGGTTTGAAGGAAGGTTATATATTATGTTTTTTTTTATCATTTGTTCTTCTCATCTCCATAATATAATCTCAATATGTAACGACCCAAAAATCACAACTAAAAATTTCTTTAAAAACATTACTAAATCATATTTATAAAAACTGTATCATAAGTTATAACATAATCTTCGAGTATAAATTCAAAACATATTATCATTATCAGAGTCAAACATTCCCAGGTTAACTGACTATGGTGTGTGCACTGCAATCTTCCCGAGCTCCTCCTTTGAAAACTGAGTACCTGAAACCAAAACTGAAAACCGTAAGCACAAAGCTTAGTGAGCTCCCCCAATCTACCGCATACCATGCAATAACATATAAAGCACATACTGGGCCTTGCCCACTGCATCGGACCGAGGTCCGGACTAACTGGGGCCTTGCCCCCTGCATCGGACCGAAATCCGGAGACTGATAGGGACCTTGTCCCCTGCATCGGACCGATGTCCGGACTAACTGGGGCGTTTCCCCCTGCATCGAACCGAAGTCCGGAAACTGACTGGGACCTTGTCCCCTGCATCGGACCGAAGTCCGGACTAACTGACTGGGACCTTGTCCCCTGCATCGGACCGAAGTCCGGACTAACTGGGGCCTTGCCCCCTGCATCGGACCGAAGTCCGGAACTAACTGAACATCACATAACATGAACATATCAACTAGCATGAACACACATATACTGCATACTGCATTGGGCCGTAGCCCGGAACACATAACACATAAATCCTGTCTGAGCCACGAAGGCATCAAACATACTAACTACTGCATCAGATCAAAATCTGGAAACTACTGCTAGCTAAACGGGCCGGCATTGTGGCCTTAGACCCGTTCCTACTGGAAGGAAACTCACCTGAACTTCTGAGCTCCGCCGATAATCCTCTGGCTGCTGATCGACAATCCCCTAAGTCGCTGCTCCTCCAGCTCTCCGAGCTACCAATATCAATATGACACTTAGTCTGACAGTCCTCTAAAAGTCAACAAGGTCAACTCTGGTCAAAGTCAAAGTCCTGGTCAAAGTCAACCTTCCAGGTCAACCCTACTCGCCGAGTCCACCTAATGACTCGCCGAGTTCATATGCTCAGGGTCTTTCTATTCGCGACTCGACTCGCCGAGTCAGTCCATGACTCGCCGAGTCCAACTATTTCCGAGTCCTGACCTGTCCAACTCGCTGAGTCTCCACCCGACTCACTAATTCGAATCTCAACACGAAAGGATTGGGGTTTCGCGACCTGACTCGTCGAGTCCACTAATAGACTCGCCGAGTCCAAGGCAATCTTCAACCAACTCGTCGAGTTGTTCTTCCAACTCGCCGAGTTCATGCTTAACTTCATCCGACTCGACGAGTTGTTCATCCCACTCGTCGAGTTCCTCCTCATCTTCATGCTACTCGCCGAGTCCACTCGAAGGACTCGGCGAGTCCATTCAGATCTACATACATGCAGAGGACTTTTGAGTCATGCATGGACTCCAAACTGTAGATCCACTCTTCTAAAGCCTATTCCTTACGTAAAGTGGCAAACTTTACGTGTAGCTAACGAGATCTAGTCTCAAATCACTATAAAATAGGGTTTGAGACAAAGGGGCTCAACAATCAACCCATAGACTGATGCTTTATGATTCTCTAGGCCAAGATACACATAGATCTGAAGTAGCAACTTCAGATCTGGGCTTCTAACTCGAAATAGGTCATAAACTTGTCTTAAAAGTCCCAAATCCCAAGATAAAGGTTGATCTATATGCAAAAGAGGGAAGGTAGCGACTCATTACCTTCAAAAGCTCTGGAAGACCTCACAAACTCTGGATCTACTGCCAATTCTTTAATCCCCAGTGTGTGCCTTCCTCCTTCTTCCTTCAAATCACCCAAATTGGCAAGAAAGCTTGATTGAGCAACAATGGAGGCTTAGGGTTTCTGGTTCTGGACTATAGGGTCGCAAATGAGCCCTAGGGAAGAGATTAAGATGCTTAAATAGGGTACCAAGTCCCGAAATTAGGGTTTCCCAACCCAGACCTGACTCGCCGAGTCCACTTGCCGACCCGCCGAGTCGGTCACTTGCTTTACACCCGGGTCCCGCTCCGACTCGCCGAGTTCCTCCCTGGACTCGACGAGTCAACCCTCTTTAACTTAGGGTTTTTCCTTTCCTTTCTTGACCTTTCTGATTTTGGGTGTTACAACTCTCCCCCACTTAAATTAAACTTCGTCCTCGAAGTTTGCTATGGCCAACTGTCCTGCGAACTGCCTCCAACTCTCTGTCTGGGAAAACTAACACCCTTTTGTCCATTACTCTAGCCACTCACAGTGCTGGTCACTACTGTTGGTACATACTGAATCCTTCTCTTTTCCATAATTTCCTCAAGGTTACTTCCTCCGACCAAAAATCCTGTTGCCCCTCATCCACCTACCGGATGCACTGAGACTACCCAGGTCTAACTAATCTGCCGATCTCTGAGTTACCGGACTCCCACCGGTCACTACACTCCATCGCAATCTCCTAGTCGCTCCCAGCGACTCCTGAAGATACTTCAACTATCTATAACTGTTCTATCCATTCTGCCATCCATATTGAATCGATGCTGCTGGAACCAGCCTAGTTATCTCTCATTTGACTACTCAATTCCTACTAACTCGAGCCTTCCAGCCTGAAAGAAAAGCTACCTGCCTAGCTATCCTTACAGATCACTTATACTTGGCAGAAGGCTCAAATGATCCTGCTGAGAGGGACTTGCCATTACCAAATCGACCACCTATACTGTCAGCACTTGCATTCCAACACAAATACTAATACTGTCTAAAACTCTAAAACTATCCAAACACTAAACTGCCTGCAATACTAAACATGCCTGAAACTATGAACTAACTGAAACACTGAGCTGCCTAAATCACTGAACTGACTGAAACACTGAGCTGCCTGAATCACTGAACTGACTGAAACACTGAGCTGCCTGAATCACTGAACTGACTGAAACACTGAGCTGCCTGAAACACTGAACTGACTGAAACACTGAGCTGCCTGAAACACTGAACTGCCTGAAACACTGAACTGACTGAAACACTGAGTTCCAACTCAACTGTGGAGTCAAAGGACTCCTTACTTAGTCGCTCCCACGACTTCTGAACGAAATCTTTCTCTGGAACTAGTTTCCACTAGTTATCCTGTCACTGTGGCTCTAACAACCTTCCGATCCAACCGATCGGGTCCATACATCACATCCTGACATCATCAATTCCACGACTAACAACATGATGGCTCCCAGACTGACGGTAGCCCTTAACATACCCGAACCCCAACGGTCCACTGCTACTCTGATCTCATAACTGATGTGATGATCTATAGCCAAATTGCTGACTTAGCCATAACTGAACCATTTGGGAAATCTGAAATCTAACCCGTGGATTCCCATATCCTCACTGCTGCACCCGAACGGGTGGGAACTACTGCTTTCCCGCGCTCATGCTGCCTACCAATCTGATAAAGGCCACGGCTACACCCGCGGACTTACAAATCTCTAATACTATCTGGCTGCTAATGGATGCTACGGCTACCCCCGCAGACTTACAACACCACTACTACTATTTGACTGCTAGTGAATGCTACGGCTACCCCCGCAGACTTACAACACCACTACTACTATCTGACTGCTAGTGAATGCTACGGCTACCCCCGCAGACTTACAACACCACTACTACTATCTGACTGCTAGTGAATGCTACGGCTACCCCCGCAGATTTACAACACTACTACTACTATCTGACTGCTAGTGAATGCTACGGCTACCCCCGCAGACTTACAACACCACTACTACTATCTGACTGCTAGTGAATGCTACGGCTACCCCCGCAGACTTACAACACTACTACTACTATCCCGAGGACATCCTGACTATCCCTAGTCTCGCTAGTGATTCCTCATCACGATTTCTCAAAACCAGCCCTCAGTCTTTGAATACTGCATCATCCTCGACATCTTATATCCTTAATATACTTAGCGCTTCGTCGAGGAACTCTTCGGCTTGGTTCCCAAACCAACCGTCTACTAATCCGGATACAAGAAGCTATTGTTGGGAAGTTTCCAAACTCCCAACTCCTGAATCTACACAATCCTGCATGCTGACTCTATCACTGGCTACTAATACGAAAACATCTCTTGCTAACCGTTCTCAGGATCCTCATTCCGATTCACTTGAGCCCCTACAGGTGGTCCTCCAATCCTGGATTCTCAACCAGCTTCCAACCATCTCGATCGCACGTGCTAACTGGTGGGGAGTTTCTCAAACTCCCAACCCTGAATCCTTAGTCCATCAAACGCTGAACTACTTCTTTTCCTTCTCGGAGGCCACATACTCGCTCTGGGTATGCGTGCTCTTACCTGGGCACACTCGGAGGATTCTCCCCCACTTCGATCCTGCTTACCCCTTGTTGCTCGATACTCAAAAGAGATCCCGATCTTTACTGCCATTCCATAATCATTCTGCTAAGGAACCCAAGCCTGCCATAGCTAGGGATCTAACCAATCCATCTCTAACACTCTGCCACTCCGAACTAGCAAGACGCACCAAATCCCTCCCAAGCATGCTACAGTTACCGCAACCTAGATAACCCGCTCTATTGGGGAGCAACCGCTGACTATGAATCTAAAACCAAGCTATGCAAATGGCATATAACTCAATCACAAGCAGGTAGCATAATACTCACAGATACATGCTTACTAACATCGATGCAATACTATAACCATAGAGTTACTACAAAGGAAAGAATTCAACAACATACCTGCGATCTAGTGCGGCTCGATCTTGAATTTCTGTGGAACGATGGGCGCCTGACCCTGAACTCTCTCCACCACCAAGACGGGACAGCGAGACCTGAAATGACCCGGCTGGTGACAATGAAAACATCTCTGATCCTGCTTACAATCCCGATACACATGCCCCCTTTCCCCGCACTTGAAACACCTGAACTTGTGACAAGCAAACCCATGAGTTCCTCCACACTTACCACACACCTCTAGGTCCTCCTGACCTCTAGCGCCCAAGTCAGCTGAGTAGGACTCCACACTTCTTCCCAATCTCCCTGCGACACATGCTCGCTTCCTTTTTCCGAGTTGCCCATCCAAACCAATCTCCTGCTCCTGAGTGACCCCGACTACTCCATCAACCGTATGAAGAGCAGCTGGTTGTCCCTGGAACTTAACGGTCAATCGACCAGTGACCCGCTCAATGATGTTGGGTAACTCCTCACGAATGACTAGCGAAACCTCATTAGCTACCCAATCATGCAAGGGTCTCTCCCGGAGACAAGGTGCCCCACTCACTCCTGACCCCTGATGGCAAAAGTCAGAAATGGAATCCCCCTCTCTGATGGATCCCCGAACTCCATAAGAACCGGGCTCTAGACGAGCCCCAAACTGCCCTGAAACTATCCCGGCCCTAAAGGCCTCAAGATGATTGCCCATAGGCTCCACGATGGCCTCTCTAACTGAACCAAAAATCACTGGAGTCTGATCAATGATGCTGCGCACAATCTCTGCGGAAATGAAATCCCTCGTCGGATCATCAAGTTGCCCGGCTCTAGAGCCTGAGCCAGATCCCTCCCCAGCACCTGAACTGCCAACTGATACCTCGCGCAACGTCACCATGCTAAAAACATAACACAATAACTGATCAATACACACCGCTACTGAGGGATCTCACACACCCTCCACCATTCCCTGGTTTCGTCTTGGCCCCCCCTTGAATAGAGTACGGATCCTCTGCTTTCAGTAGTATGGGCCCCTACTACCTTCTACATCTACCCGTACTTTCCTCAAGAGTTACCTCAACTCCACCAAATCACTTCTACTACTACTGATCTCTGCTACTCTCGTCCTAGGCTTGCCCTAAGGAACTTCTGACTCCACCTAAACCAGTCCTCAGCTGCTGAAGGCCTCCTTGTAATGCCAATTAGCCACCACCTGAATACCATCACATGCAATGAGGCTCGGATAATCCTTCGAGTAAAAGTCTCGTCCCTACAACGGTTAGACTCAGACGAGAGCTGCGCAATAGGGCCAAATCCAGCACTCTGAGATTATTCAACCCTGATCACATGTGGTGTGACGTATTTACCTAATGGCTAACTCCCATCACTCAGAATCCCACAAAGCACAAAGCAAACAACATTCGGATAAAGGAAACATACTCAGGCAAAATTATTCTCATAACAAGAAACTGTACTAGCATACAATGCTAAGCTCATACTATCAGGCATAACCTACACAGGCTATCCTACTACTGTCTACTCATTACTAGCATGAAATTCTTATCAAGCTGAAACACATAAAGCAAGCACATAAGGCATCATCCTAGATCCTTAGTCCTATTCTAGCATGCTGTTCTACTGAAGCTGAAACTGAAACTGAAAATCATAACATAACTCGTATGGGTAAATTGGGAGTACTTACTTGAGCTCGGCTGATTGCATGCACCACACCCTTTTCTTTTTTCAAAACTCTTTTTGTTTTTTCTAAAACTCTTATCTTTATATTTTTTCTAAAATTGTTTTCTTTTCCCAAAATCCTTTTGTAACCATGGTTTTTCTTTTGAAAACTCTATACCACTTCCTTAGTTTGAGTTCAGAAACACTCAGGAGTGCGCTCGAATCCCTCAAACCAAGGCTCTGATACCAACTTGTAACGACCCAAAAATCACAACTAAAAATTTCTTTAAAAACATTACTAAATCATATTTATAAAAACGGTATCATAAGTTATAACATAATCTTCGAGTATAAATTCAAAACATATTATCATTATCAGAGTCAAACATTCCCAGGTTAACTGACTATGGTGTGTGCACTGCAATCTTCCCGAGCTCCTCCTTTGAAAACTGAGTACCTGAAACCAAAACTGAAAACCGTAAGCACGAAGCTTAGTGAGCTCCCCCAATCTACCACATACCATGCAATAACATATAAAGCACATACTGGGCCTTGCCCACTGCATCGGACCGAGGTCCAGACTAACTGGGGCCTTGCCCCCTGCATCGGACCGAAGTCCGGAGACTGACTGGGACCTTGTCCCCTACATCGGACCAAAGTCCGGACTAACTGGGGCCTTGCCCCCTGCATCGGACCGAAGTCCGGAAACTGACTGGGACCTTGTCCCCTGCATCGGACCGAAGTCCGGACTAACTGACTAGGACCTTGTCCCCTGCATCGGACCGAAGTCCGGACTAACTGGGGCCTTGCCCCCTGCATCGGACCGAAGTCCGGAACTAACTGAACATCACATAACATGAACATATCAACTAGCATGAACACACATATACTGCATATTGCATCGGGCCGTAGCCCGGAACACATAACACATAAATCCTGTCTGAGCCACGAAGGCATCAAACATACTAACTACTGCATCAGATCAAAATCCGGAAACTACTGCTAGCTAAACGGGCCGGCATTGTGGCCTTAGACCCGTTCCTACTGGAAGGAAACTCACCTGAACTGCTGAGCTCCGCCGATAATCCTCTGGCTGCTGATCGACAATCCCCTAAGTCGCTGCTCCTCCAGCTCTCCGAGCTACCAATATCAATATGACACTTAGTCTGACAGTCCTCTAAAAGTCAACAAGGTCAACTCTGGTTAAAGTCAAAGTCCTGGTCAAAGTCAACCTTCCAGGTCAACCCTACTCGCCGAGTCCACCTAATGACTCGCCGAGTTCATATGCTCAGGGTCTTTCTATTCGTGACTCGACTCGCCGAGTCAGTCCATGACTCGCCGAGTCCAACTATTTCCGAGTCCTGACCTGTCCAACTCGCTGAGTCTCCACCCGACTCACTAATTTGAATCTCAACATGAAAGGATTGGAGTTTCGTGACCTGACTCGCCGAGTCCACTAATAGACTCGCCGAGTCCAAGGCAATCTTCAACCAACTCGTCGAGTTGTTCTTCCAACTCGCCGAGTTCATGCTTAACTTCATCCGACTCGACGAGTTGTTCATCCCACTCGTCGAGTTCCTCCTCATCTTCATGCTACTCGTCGAGTCCACTCGAAGGACTTGGCGAGTCCATTCAGATCTACATACATGCAGAGGACTTTTGAGTCATGCATGGACTCAAAACTGTAGATCCACTCTTCTAAAGCCTATTCCTTACGTAAAGTGGCAAACTTTACGTGTAGCTAACGAGATCTAGGCTCAAATCACTATAAAATAGGGTTTGAGACAAAGGGGCTCAACAATCAACCCATAGACTGATGCTTTATGATTCTCTAGGCCAAGATACACATAGATCTGAAGTAGCAACTTCAAATCTGGGTTTCTAACTCGGAATAGGTCATAAACTTGTCCTAAAAGTCCCAAATCCCAAGATAAAGGTTGATCTATATGCAAAAGAGGGAAGGTAGCGACTCATTACCTTCAAAAGCTCTGGAAGACCTCACAAACTCTGGATCTACTGCCAATTCTTGAATCCCCAATGTGTGCCTTCCTCCTTCTTCCTTCAAATCACCCAAATTGGCAAGAAAGCTTGATTGAGCAACAATGGAGGCTTAGGGTTTCTGGTTCTGGACTATAGGGCCGCAAATGAGCCCTAGGGAAGAGATTAAGATGCTTAAATAGGGTACCAAGTCCCGAAATTAGGGTTTCCCAACCTAGACCTGACTCGCCGAGTCCACTTGCCTACCCGCCGAGTCGGTCACTTGCTTTACACCCGGGTCCCGCTCCGACTCGCCGAGTTCCTCCCTGGACTCAACGAGTCAACCCTGTTTAACTTAGGGTTTTTCCTTTCCTTTCTTGACCTTTCTGATTTCGGGTGTTACACAATATACTTTAGAAATTGTAAAATACAATAAAGTTCAATACAATATCATTTTCATTGATAAAATGGTATCCTTGATACAAATCATATTCATTACAATGCAATCTAAACAACTGCGGTTACATGACATGATCTTGAACCTGACATTACAACTTGTAAACAATTATCACAAAAAACAAAACCAACTGCTTATTAACAATGTCTTGAGATTCCGAAAGGACAAACCATGTTTAAAGCCTGATAGATATGAAATAACAAAAATACTCTCAACGTACTTGTCACGTGGGGGGTTTCTAACCACAAAACAGACATGATGTTGAGTGAGGGACCAGGTGGGTTACAAATTTTAATATTAGGGGTCGTCCGTGTTAAAAATTTTGCTCAAGTACTAAGCACGCAAGTTCTCCTAAACCATAGGGACCATCCGTGTAATTTACCTTTTATATAAATGTGAGTTATTTTCCTTTATATAAATATGTGAGTTATTTTCAAAACTTAAAGATTTGCAAGAACTCGATAACTCCTAATACGCTCATTAATTTTCAAAACCAAGACAACTAATATATTCTCAAAATGGTGCGTCAAATTCATGTCTAGACTTAAAAAAAATTAATTTTTTTTGAAATGTTCCTGTATGCAAATTTGAATATATATATATATATATATATATATATATATATATATATAGTTTTAGGTTCTATGGAAAACAAAAAACCTTAAAAAAAACCTTAAAAATAATAAAAATTAATAAAAAATACTTAGAGATCACAAAACTTTTCTTTGACTTTTTTTTAATAAAATATCACAGGTTTTTCTTAAAATTCACTGAGAAAAAATAAAAAATCAATTTTTTTATAATTTTATTTTTTCAAAATTTTTTCCAGCCAAGTAGTATAGAAAGTTGCGATTTTTCCAAAAAAAAAAGTTTCGTGATTGCTAAGTATTTTTTTATGCATTTTTAGGGTTTTTTGTTTTCCAAATAACCCTTCCCTATATATATATATATATATATATATATATATATATATATATATATATATATATATATATATATATATATATATATATATATATGCATGCATATTTGTGTTTTTTTTCAATATTTTTCAAATCCAACACTAAAATGAGACTCTAATAGAAGTGTTTAAGATAATCACAAATTGAAAACGTCCAAAAAAAAATAGAAAACATAAAGATTTCGTGCATGCATATTTAGATGTGCATATATGCATACTTCAAAAAAAACAAGAAAAGGTTCATCAACTCTTTTTTTTTAGGCATTGATCCCTCTTAGATGAAACCTTTATGAATATTCGTGATCTTGGTTTTGAAAAATAACGAGTAGATTAAAAATTTTTGAATTTTTGCAAATCTTTAAGTTCTCAAAATAACATTCCTCTCTCTTTATATATATATATATATATATATATATATATATATATATATATATATATATATATATATATATATATTGTGTGAAAAAAATAAATGATTATATTTTTTTTAGTAGATAATAATTTCTAATAACCTACTTCTTAACGACATTTTTTCTACCATGGGACTTAGATTTGCAATAAGAGAATTCAACCATCTAATACTATTAGGGCAATGTCCCTATATAAATATATAATTATATAATGAGTGAAAAATATGTGGTTGGTAAAACCCTAAATAAGACGTATACTTAAATGATAATAAATTTGTAAAAAAGTTCAAATGATATAAAATTCAAAAATAACGTTCTATTAAGTTAGAGAAGTGAGGTACTTGGTCAAATGTGAGCATAGCAAACATTCCTAGTTACTTTTACTTTCATAGACCCCAACAGTACCAAATAATTTATTAATATGAAAATTATAACAAGATTCCCATATAATATCGCAAAATCGTGTACATCATATATTGTAGACCGATTGATTGGGATTTGGTAGTTTTGATGACTCCTTTACTCTTTTGTCACGATAAATCTAATATTATGTGTCCTTTTTTTCTGATTCGGATTTGTAGGGCTTGACTAAACGCTTTAAGTTGTTAAGCAAGGAACTTGATGAAATTTTGGAGACATTGGTAAATGAGCATGAAGAACAAATAATCATTAAATCTCAAAGTCCTGAGGAAATGGATTTCATCGACATATTGCTTTCACTAAAGCACCGGTATTCAAATACCCATGATGACCTATCCTTTACAATTGATAGGTCTGGTATGAAATGCATTTTAGTGGATTTGATAGCTGGCTCCATTGACACTGTTAAAACTTCTGTTGAATGGATTTTAGCTGCACTTATAAAACATCCTAGAGTGATGAAGAAGCTACAACAAGAGTTGAAAGTTGTGATTGGAGATAAACATGTGGTTGAAGAAACAGATTTGACAAACTTAAGTTACTTGCATATGGTAGTTAAGGAGACTTTAAGGCTTTATCCCATTGCTCCACTATTGGTTCCACATCAATCAGTGGAGGATATAGTGATTAATGGTTACAATATACCCAAGAATACACGACTTCTTGTAAATTATTGGGCATTTGGACGTGACTCAAAAGTTTGGTCAGAAAATTGGGAAGAGTTTCTTCCAGAGAGGTTTCTAGACACAGAAGTTGATTTTCGTGGACATGATTATCAACTTATACAATTTGGAATTGGTAGAAGAGGATGTCCTGGAATGAATTTAGGATTACTAAACACTGGCTTGGTGGTTTCCAACATGGTACATTTCTTTGATTGGGAGCTACCGAGTGGGATGTCACCAAGTGACCTAGATATGAAAGAAAAATTTGGATTAACTACCCCTAGGGCTAATCCCTTATTAGCCAATCCTATATACCACAACTGAGGAAGATGGACTCAACATTTGTTAAAAATATTTGGCAGACAACACTTGATCATGATGTAACTTTACCATATCATTTTATAATATTTCATGTGTGTATTTATGTAAAGTTTGTTATTTGTTTCTGCCCATGAAAAAGCATAAGCTAAACTAATGTCTTGGCTCATCAAAAATTATACTGTGTTTTAACATGGAACCGTTATTCCAAAGAGTTGTTTGATTGTACGCATAATTGAACTATCGTGTAGGTTTCAAGCAAACAATTGACATGATCGTGAGGGTGTATTAGGAGGAGAAGTGAGAGCAGATTGTGTGAGAACAAAGTTGGCTAGAATTGTATGTTTATTAAGAATCACAAACTAAATCGAATGATTACAATAAAAATCAGAACCTCTAGCCTTCGAGATGCTAGTATCACCCAAAGCCCTCGCTCTAACTGAAAATCAGTTACAATCAAAGCATAACCTACTAATTCAATGACCTCTTAATTATAACATGGCTAACCGACATAACGAATAAAAGACTACAATAACATGAAACAACTATCCTTATAACATCCTTATAACAAAACAGAGAAAGACTTCATCTTTTAATCTGTTTGTTCTGTTTGAAAAGTGAATCACAAAGGAGGTTTATTCAAGTGTATACCCATACCCATATGAAAAAATCATACCTTGTTCTCAAGATTGCAATCTGTAAATTATATCATCATTTATTTAAAGTCTTCCCATGAGGCTTTAAAGGCAGAAATGTCTTTCCATTTAATCAACTACTCTAACTTTCCGGCCCAACCTTCCGAAAGGTTAACGAATGTCTAAAATGTCCTCTAGGATAGTGTTGGGTGAAAACTCAAGAACGATTTGATGATTATAATGCGGAATATAAGAACGCACACAATAATGAAGATGTGATTGATGAACAAAATATTTTATTCAAGAACATGAGGAAATTACACTATAAGAAAATATTAAAGTAAATCTATTCTACCTAAGAAACCTCAATATTATTGGCGGCTACATCTTGCCTCACTCTTAAACCTAATAATGAATAATACATGACAATATATAGGGAATAAAACAAGTCTTGGGCCTAATAACCTACACTTCATCAAGGGGGCCCACTGTCATAATCTATGGAATAATTTGAACGCTACATTCTCCCCCTCAAAGTATGTAATGTATGACAAGGCTTCAACTTTCAAAACAAGCATCTAGCAAATAAGAAAGATCTTGTAACGAAGAATATCAAAAGCGATCCACGAATCTTGATTCTTCAATAGTTTTCAATCCGGGTTCTAGGATATACAAATACGAAACCAAGTACCGAAGTAATGTTTTTAAACTTCATATTCTAATGTAATCCCAAAGATCTTCAAGAAAGCCAAACCCGCCATAAAAACCCATTTCGGAATTAAGAAACAAAATCACTTCTTGTCTTTGAAGAACTCCCCCTCCAAGTCACAATGTTCTTCAAATAAGCTAATGATATAAGCCACCAAAAATATCATGTAACAAACCAAATTTAAGATTTGTAACGCCACTTGATCGAGAAATCACTAAAAGTCAGATATATTAAAAAGCTTTAGAGTAGTTCGATGTGAACTTCTCTGTAAACGCTACTTCTTTGTAAAAGCTTTAGAAGAGTTCAACGAGAACTTCTTTGTAAAAGCTACCTTCATATCGCTACCATAACCTTCATAAAAAAATCTTCAAATTTGAAAAGTTACAATCCAATTTCGAATGACCATATAAAATTCTCCCCCTTTTTATAATAAAAAATGTGATTATAAAACCTCCAAATGGTCATGAGAATGATCTTGAATTGGGTAAACAATTGTTATGCTCCCCATGACAAAATGGAATAAACAATGAAGTTTAAAATCCGAAATAGTCGGAAAATTTTGACGTTCTTATGAAATACAACCTTCCGAACCGCCAAGACTTGTTGGAATCTCATGTGTATTGTTCACGAAAAAATCTGTTCATGAAAAATCCAAATTTGTTCATCAGCCCTTAAATTTGTAAGCATTTTGGAATATTGGACTGAAACTGTCACTGTGCTGAAAGTCAGGGGACTGAAATGTTAAAACTTCATCATTTTCCCCTTTATTTGTAACAATTTCGGAAATGTTAAAACTTCATCATTTTCCCATTTGTTCTGATTAAACGAACACAGCAACTCGTAATCATGAAAATCGATTCTAAGGGGGTGTTTGGATAGGAAAAAAATAGGTTGCTTATTGCTTATTGCATATTGCTTAATCCCACCGCAATAAGCAAATTTAAGTGTTTGGATAGGAGTCTTTAAAAATCAGCTTGTTGCGGTAGGAATAAGCTAAATAAATTGATTTTAATAAGCAAGGGGAGATGCTTATTGCTTATTGATCATTTTACTCATATAAGCTGTTTTCTTTGCCAAACACTTCAAATGCTTATTGCTTATTCCCACCGCAATAAGCTAATCCAAACACATTTTAAAGAAAATGTTTATTCCCACCACAATAAGCAAATAAGCAATAAGCAAATAAGTTAAAAAGTATTTATCCAAACACCCCCTAAATCCACTCGTAATATGAAGACCGAATCCGAGATCAAACAAAATTCCGAACTCCTATCAACCCTAACGTTCCGAGCACACGATCTTTTCCGATAGTAGATGTGAGTTACGATTCCGAGCCCATTCATAATTTCGATTCCAAGCAGACAGTAACGCCGAAAATGGTTCTAAATTCGATACCAACCACCATCACAATTTCGAAACCGAATTCCGAGAACGGGTATTAGTTCCAATTCCGAGATCGAGTTCTTCCAGTTGTGAACAGTCTTCAAATCAATTCCGAACACAATGAATTCCAAATTCAGAATTAGAAACAACTTCTGATTCCAAAATAAATTCTGACTCGACAATAATTCATAATATGGTTCTATTACCGAACACTTCCACATCGATTACATCATCCCAATTTCAAATGGTTTTAATTTTGACTTTTCTGGTTTGACCATCCAAATCGAGATTCAATCCAATTCATCCATTCGTCATCTGTTTATCATAAGTCTTCAAAGTTTGCATTCAACAAACACCCAATCGATTTTCCAAAGATCGATTTCATTCACAGATCATCAGAATTTTTCAAGTTTAACACGAATCAAATTAATAAGCATGAAATCAAATCGATTGTAAGAATACAAATGAGAAAATCGATGAAAAATATGATCTTGGATTAAAACAAACAAAAATCGATTCATGAGAACTGATGTACACACGTTTACAACCAATATGTCACACCCCAAAACCGAAACGGCGGAAACGTTCTGGGGTGGATGACGTCATGTCAAGTATCACAACATATGCAGTATAGTAATCAAAGTACACAACCATTGCATTAATAGTAATAGTTTTACATAAGTTACATTTTATAGAGACATCAAAATAACATAGAAACTAGTATAGATGCAGCTCGATTCTAGGCTGGCTTCACAAACACTCCCGGGTGTACCTGTTTATTGCTGACATGAGAATACAAGTTATTTTGAAAGCGAGTATCAGCATTTTTATAAATGCTGGTGAGTTCATAAGTATTTAGTGTCATTTGTGTAAGTAAGTATTTTATTCAAAATAACTTTATAAAAAGTAGTAGTTTAGAATCTACGGTGTACTAGCATCCTTTCCAGAAAATCCTATATTTTCCAATTAAAGCAGTCTTCTACCAAAACTCGTGATAGCTTCATTTTATTTACTTCTTTTTATAGTTTTTTAGCGCATTCCATTCGCATTTTAGTTAATTTCCATGCATATTTTCCTTTTTGTTATTTTTATGACCATTTCGGGTACTTTCTAGTTTCCTGAGCATTATTGCAGATTTTAAGGAAACTAGAGGAGCGGGAGTGTGCGGGATCTTTTGGAAGGCGATTGGACTTGAAGAGCAGTGGGGATGTCATGCTTGATAGCTTTAGAGGTGATCCAGGGAGTAGGATTGTCGATTGCTTGAAGGCACAGAAGTTTTGAACTTTAAATTTGAAAGGGCGCGAGAGAATTCTTGAGTGTGCTAGATCGATGTTTAAGAGTTTGCGGAAGTTTTGAGTGATGTGGAAAGACAAATTGGGCTTTAATTGGAGAAATATTGAAGAAAAATGGACTAGAAGCTGATTGGACTCGAACTGGGCCAATGGATTAGCTGTGGGGGCCCAAGACTTGAAGAAGCCCAAAATACCCGTCAGATCCCGCGGCCTGCCTAAGATTCCCCGCGGCCCGCGTGGATTCCTGACAAGGGCAATTTCGGGATTTTGCTAAGAGCTCTATATTGAGAAGGTGGGTGTGCCTCTTTAGCCTAATCTTGAAGGTCCGAGTTTGACTTGTTCTCTTTGGAGTTTGGAATGCTTTTGAAGGCCAAGAACACCTCAAGAACATCTTGATTTCACCTCTTGATTACTGTAACATGTTTGGTACAATTTCCTCTAACTTTGTTTCTTTGAGTTTAGCCATGCTTGACTAAACTAATCTTGGTTGACTTTTTGTTGAATCCTTTGAACTTTTGTTGAATGTTGAAGAATCCATGAACTTGTTCTTAAATCTTTATGGAAATATTTTGTGTTTTATCATATTATCACTACTAGTATGTTTTTATTCATGAGTTTAAATGTGTTTGTGGTGATTAGTTGGCTAATTTCTTGATTAAGTAAATGATCCTCAAATTAGCAAGCAACAAATGATTTTTGTGTTGTTTTTGCTTCACACAATCATAAAAACATTTCCTCCAACATGGTGGTGAAAGCATTTGACTCCTCTTGGATTTGGTGACTTTTTGGTTCTTAATGCTAGTTGGCTTTCACTAATTACATGCTATTCGGAATTAGTGACTTTGACTAAGGAAATTGTTATGAGCTTCTCTAGCCATTTCAACAATTAAGAAAAGTCTAGGTAATCTCAAGCTCCTTGGATTACTATAGCCAAATTAAGGATTTAAATCAAAGTATTGCACCATTGGATTCTAATGATATGTTCATCAAAAGTCAAAGTGAGGAAACTTTAAGTCAACCATCTCTCCCTTATTGATTTTACATCAAACTCTTATTTTTGTTGCATTTGTCTATTTAAATCATAGTTAATTCTAGTTTGTTTCAAGTATTTCAAAACACCAAAACCCCCCATTTTATTTTTATTGTCATTTTACAACTATTTTTACAAAGAGATTTTTCATAGAGTTATAAATTGAACCAATCTCCGTGGATTCGATCCCTTTACCACTAGACACTATTTTAGTGTGTAATATTTAGGATTATTATTTGTGTTGGCCTCGACAACCACCAACTCGACAGTGTTATGTTTAAACATCCATATCCTCCACCTTCTCAACAACCTAAAATGCCAAGCATGTCCTTAGAGGACATTGTGAAGAGCATTGCCACATCTACCCAAAATTTCCAGGAAACAACGCAAGTTAGCCTCAAAAGCTTAGAGAAACAAATAACACAACTTTCTCAAACAATAAGTATAATGGAAGCTCAAGACAAAGTACCATCTGAAGAGAGCCCATGTCATAGCACATGTGCCATTCCTTTGAAAGATGAGAAAATTTTTGATGGCTCAAGAGTGTTATGTGAAGAAGAGGAAGAAGGAGCAGATGTGGAAGAGGCTATCAAGGAGGAAGAAGAAATTGAGAAAGATGTCAATGAAACTATAGAGGACATGTTGGGGGTTAACAAAAGAGAGGTTGAGCCACCCACTACCATTGAGAAACTAACTCCAGTGGTAGATGAACCACAAGAGCCGGGAATGATAAATATGTCAGACCCTTTAAAGGATACATATGTCGAGAATGAAGACGCCTAACCGGTCACCAACTTGACCATCATGTCAAAGATGGAAGAGTTGGTCACCTTACTAAACAAGTACAATAAAGAATATGGTTGGATGCTTGCTATTATCAAAGGTCTATGTCCGGTATGGTTCTCCCGTAAAAAAAAAGTCAAATACAAGAAAAGAGTCCCAATGGAGGTGTGGAAACTAAAAAATGTCGACACGGGGCAAATTTTCAATGTTAATGGACATCGGTTGAAACCTTTCTATGAAGGTTTTGATTCAAATGTCCAAGATTTCGTCCATTTGGATGCCACAAAGTGTTAAAGTGAAGTTTGGAGGCGTCTCGCCAAAGACGTTAAAGAAGGGCATTTTTGGGAAGCATTGTGCTTTCGTCTTTATAAACCGAATAAAATGATTTTGAAAATTTTTTTGTTTTGAAAATGTTCATTTTTGAAAAATTTTAAGCTTTATTCTCACCTTTGGTCCAAACCTTTTATTGTGTTTTTGAAACCGGGACTTCGTGGGAATCATTTAGGCCAAAAATCAAGTTTTTTGTAAAATTTCAAATTTTAAGGTGCAGGAAGTCACGCGGCCCGCGGGAAAATCCACGAGGCCCGCGTAAGGTCATGTGCGGCTTATGGTGCGGCCCATTCCTTGCCCGCGTAAAACAATCACCTCTAGCCCTGTTCAGCTCACGCGGCCAGCATGCGGGTTCCACGCTGCCCGCGGGGCTGGTTTCAACACTTAGTATTTTTTGAGCTTCAGTTCACGTGGCCTTTACGCGGCCCGCGTGTTTTGACCCAAAATTCTTCTGAACCTTCTGTGAACTCAAGAGGAAACCAAGAATGTTACACGCGGCCTCTACGCGGCCCGCGCCCCGCCCGCGCTCCACACAAAAACTCGATTTCCCGGAGATCTACCGGTCAGAATCCCGCGAGACCACCACCATTATTCACCATTTTTCCTCCTCTACAAACCCTTATGCTCTACCCAACCCTCTGATTTAGGTCATTTCCGCCCTTTCCTTAAGCATTGAGGACAATGTTTGTTCTTAAGCTTGGGGTGGGGCATTTCCCTTTCTTTTTAATTTTTCATGCATTTTTCTTTAGCTAGGTTGCATAACATATTAGTTTAAGTTAATTTGCATTCATTTTTTAATTTATAAAATTTCAAAAAGATTTTATTTTCTTCTTTTCCACTTTTTATTTTTGCATAACATTGAGCTTAAGGCATTAACATTCTTGCATTTTTGTTGTCTGTTTATTCTCACCTCTCTTGGATGCCATGGAACAGGTTCACAGTTATTGCATCATTATTGGTCCAGGATCTTTTTGCTACCTCACCCATCGAACCGGGACCACTAGCTGCAGTTTGGGATTTCATACTTGGGATCAGATGCTGGTAGCTTAAAGGGGTAAGTGATCATGGCCAGGTAGTTTCATGAAAAATTATGCATACAATACTAACAACTATAGAATATACTATAGAAATGGATGTTCTTAGCCTTGCGGCCACTACCGCTGAGAGGATCACACTTGATCATGTTTGAACTGTTAGGATGAAGCATTGGTGCTTGTCCCCGAGTAGAATCCATATCCGGTCTCTTTACATCACCATATCTTTTTGCGATTTTCTTAGAATTTTAGAGAGTCTTTTAGTCCACATTTGGACATTTTCATTATCTTTGAAAAACCACAAGTTTGAAAAGGAGCTTACATTACATCTTTATGCTCCACACATGGTCATTTTCACACTTAGGCCATTCGGATTATATCATTACCCTTTCGATTCCACTTACACACCTTTGGGAACCAAATTTTGAGTCAAAGGGTTTTCTTGTTAAAAATTTCGATAGTTAATACATTACCTTCATGTATTTAAAAAAAATCAAAAAAAAAACAAAGCAAAAAGAAGCATGCAAATTTTCAGTTGCAACTATCTTAGATAGGTGGCCGGTTCAATTATTGAACAAATTTCCCAACATCTTGGTCACCCGGTGCTTGATATTCATTTGTATAGGTCTGTTTTATTGTATATAGATCGAGTTGTTTTTTTTTCTCTCGCAAATTGGTGATGTTAGGGAGACTGTCGAGTCGGATAGTACGGAAGGTTTGGGCCAACACTATGTGAACTGATTCCTACAATGGTACCCGAGCGATTAAACCTAGTTACACATGAGAGAAACCGGCAGACGTGAGATCAAAGTGTGCACTTAAAGAAGAGCTCCACCCGAGCCCATCCGGTTGCTTTCTCCCTACTACAGATGTTCTTCATTGTATGCATGTTCCATTGAGGCTGCGACTGCTTATCCCTCCTTACTCACCTAAAGGAGTTGTCCTGGCTGTGGTTTATGGTTCCATTGTCATCGGATGAAAAAGTTGTGAGATAGCAGCGAGATCAATTCTGACCATGTTGACTAACGTCGAACAGGTTCCATGGTTCTATCCATTCTTTTTATTTCTAGGGTAGTTCGTCCCAAATTCATTTTAGTCTTGTCTTACTTGAGGACAAGTAAGACTTAAGCTTGGGGTGATTTGATAGCTTCATTTTATTTAATTCTTTTTATATTTTTTTTAGCGCATTCCATTCGCATTTTAGTTAATTTACATGCATATTTTCCTTTTTGTTATTTTTATGACCATTTCGGGTACTTTCTAGTTTCCTGAGCATTATTGCAGATTTTAAGGAAACTAGAGGAGCGGGAGTGTGCGGGATCTTTTGGAAGGCGATTGGACTTGAAGAGCAGTGGGGATGTTGTGCTTGATAGCTTTGGAGGTGATCCAAGGAGTAGGATTGTCGATTGCTTGAAGGCGCAGAAGTTTTGAACTTTAAATTTGAAAGGGCGCGAGAGAATTCTTGAGTGTGCTAGATCGATGTTTAAGAGTTTGCGGAAGTTTTGAGTGATGTGGAAAGACAAATTGGGCTTTAATTGGAGAAATATTGAAGAAAAATGGACTAGAAGCTGATTGGACTCGAACTGGGCCAATGGATTAGCTGTGGGGGCCCAAGACTTGAAGAAGCCCAAAATACCCGTCAGAGCCCGCGGCCCGCGTGGATTCCTGACAACGGCAATTTCGGGATTTTGCTAAGAGCTCTATATTGGGAAGGTGGGTGTGCCTCTTTAGCCTGATCTTGAAGGTCCGAGTTTGACTTGTTCTCTCTGGAGTTTGGAGTGCTTTTGAAGGCCAAGAACACCTCAAGAACATCTTGATTTCACCTCTTGATTATTGTAAAATGTTTGGTACAATTTCCTCTAACTTTGTTTCTTTGAGTTTAGCCATGCTTGACTAAACTAATCTTGGTTGACTTTTTGTTGAATCCTTTGAACTTTTGTTGAATGTTGAAGAATCCATGAACTTGTTCTTAAATCTTTATGGAAATATTTTGTGTTTTATCATATTATCACTACTAGTATATTTTTATTCATGAGTTTAAATGTGTTTGTGGTGATTAGTTGGCTAATTTCTTGATTAAGTAAATGATCCTCAAATTAGCAAGCGAAAATGATTTTTGTGTTGTTTTTGCTTCACACAATCATAAAAACATTTCCTCCAACATGGTGGTGAAAGCATTTGACTCCTCTTGGATTTGGTGACTTTTTGGTTCTTAATGCTAGTTGACTTTCACTAATTACATGCTATTTGGAATTAGTGACTTTGACTAAGGAAATTGTTATGAGCTTCTCTAGCCATTTCAACAATTAAGAAAAGTCTAGGTAATCTCAAGCTCCTTGGATTACTATAGCCAAATTAAGGATTTAAATCAAAGTATTGCACCATTGGATTCTAATGATATGTTCATCAAAAGTCAAAGTGAGGAAACTTTAAGTCAACCATCTCTCCCTTATTGATTTTACATCAAACTCTTATTTTTGTTGCATTTGTCTATTTAAATCATAGTTAATTCTAGTTTGTTTCAAGTATTTCAAAACACCAAAACCCCCCATTTTATTTTTATTGTCATTTTACAAGTATTTTTACAAAGAGATTTTTCATAGAGTTATAAATTGAACCAATCTCCGTGGATTAGATCCCTTTACCACTATACACTATTTTAGTGTGTAATATTTAGGGTTATTATTTGTGTTGGCCTCGACAACCACCAACTCGACAGTGTTATGTTTTAAAGAGAAATTTTCCCTAAAATACTATCATTACCAAAATACGGTATTTGACTTTAAAGAAAGTAGGAGACTATCACTAGTAAAATGCTAGTGGAAAATAACATATGCCTTAGCAGAAATACTGATGACCAAGGCAAAAGAAATCATAGACTCCAGGAGAGTATCAAATGAATGATACGCCTGGCTCAGTCTAACAAAAGGAAACACAGACCCAGACGGTATCGAATGAACGATACGGCTAGCAAGGTCTAAAACAAAGAAACACAGACCCCAGATAGTATCAAATGAAAGATACAGCTAGCAAGGTCTAAAACCAAGAAACACAGACCCCAGACAGTATCAAATGAAAGATACAGCTAGCAAGGTCTAAAACAAAGGGAAAATCCTAAGTGGGTTGTTTCAAGAATATAGTGTTAGATTCTCGTTACCTTAAGGCCATGAATTATAAGGTAAACATGGAGATACTCATAACCATACTGATTGACACTAGAGAACTTGACGCCCTGCAAGCGTCGGAATAATTATGACATTTGTCACCCCTTGGCTTGGTAGGCCGTGGACTGTAGCTAGCAGTCAGGGTGCGGGAGTGTCAGTACCGTATAGATCTATACACACAATGCCCGATCTCCCTACAGGAGACTCTGGTTACCAACTCGACAACGGGGAGATCCGTGTCTTGAAGATGCATCTCGGATTCTGAATTCTATTGGTAGTACTGGAATAATGATGTTGACTCACGAATGAACGGACTCTTTTGGAATTCTCGTACTAGAAAGAGTAAATAGAGGGTCCTAACTATTCCTATAATAGTTACTAGTGTCTCTGATCTATGAATGATGAATGGAAGGATGCCCTTTCTACCCAAGGGAAATGAACTGGTCGATGTAAACCTTTATGTTTATACATGTATACATGTTATATAATTAATGTTTAAACGACCTTCGGACGGATATCTGATACCCACCAGACCACATCCCAACGAGGAAAAGGAAATAGGGCGAACTAGCCTTCCTAAGTCCTTTAAACATTATTTATATAACTATACAAGTACAGGCATGCATTTAACGAAGTAGAAGCGTAGAAGCATAGAAGAAAACTTTGACAGAAACTTTGGAAAATCTTTATACTTAAGAAAATCGTGACTTGATATCCTTTTGTAAAATAAGCTTGACGACCTTTGGAAATCCTTTGAAAACCTTTCATAAACAAGTTTTGAATATAATTTTGATAAAACAATATAAGTAAAGAAAACCTTTGTTTAAAATACTATTGTAACTGGTTTTGAAGTAAAACATACCGCCCGAGAGACAATTTGAGAAAAGATTTAAACAAGTAAACACGTTTTGGAAAAACCACCTATAGTATTATACTTGGTAAAACAGTTGAAAGTGTGATAAATCCTTTTGCATGCGGGTTATCAATCACATATGATTAATATGATAACTAGCATGTTTTAACTTGTATTGCCCCCCCCCCCCCCATAAAAGCATGTAAAAACATTTAAAAGGTTAATTCAGGGGTATGAACTCACCTGTTGTAAGTGGATCGGACGGAGGTGCTGGTTGGGTGCTCGGTGTCAAGTGAAGACTTGAACACACTTAGTGACCTATTAACATATGATGACATATGTTTACATACAATTAGTAAATACTAATTAAACACGTAAACGCATCCTAATGTGCGGAAAACACTTTGGTCAAGTGCTAGGAGGCTATTGGGTTGCAAATAGGGGAGTGTATGGCCTAGATAGGGAGTTTACTCTTCAAGAGTAAACTCTTTATAGAGTTTACGGCCCTAAGACCATATCCCCATGAGTTTACAGCCGTAAACTCATGGTGGGGGTGTTCTAGGATGCTTTAAGGTCTTATCTCACTCGTAGAATTAGGCTAGGTCCAAATATAAGGCATATGAAGGGGTTTAAGGCTCCAAATGGACCATTTAAGGAGTTCACGGCCCTGAACAAGGATTTTACGATCGTAAACTCTTACATGCTCTATCCTTTGGTGTCTTAAATGGTAGGGAATAAAGTTCTATGCATTTTTCCAAGTCAAATGAAGAAGTTAGGGCATCATTTGGTTACTTTTTGGGAGTTTACGGCCCATGGACCAATCCTAGGGGGGTTTACGGCCGTAAACTCCTATGTCCTTGGTTTCTTTGATGTTTAATGCCTTTACTTCAATGGGGGTTTCTTCTAGACATTTTCCCAAGCCATAGGAGGTGTTTGAGGGCAATTCTAACACCTTAAAAGGTGTTCACGGCCCTTGAAGAGGGGTTTACGGTCCAAGAGTGTTCTTGGGCCGTAAACTCATGTTTACTCTCCATATCATAAGGTTTTGGTGTTCTAAGCTCGAAGGTGTAAGTCCACGAGTCATATCTAAGCCCTAGGGGTGATTTGGAAGGGTTTTGGGGCTTAAAAACCCCACTTATGGGTGTTTACGGTCCAAGGGTGTTCTTGGGCCGTAAACACATGATTTGGCCCCTATTTGATGTCTTCAACACAAATTTGCATGTTAACTAAGCTACACAACAAGTTAGGATAGATTACTTACTAGTTTGGGGCTCGAAACGGGCGTTTTAGATCGAAAGCAAGTTGTAGGGAGAGAGTGTAGAGGGAGAGTGGAAAGTCTCAAATGGACTCCACTCACCCTTATATAGGGGTTTGAGTTAGTGGCTCGGTGGAAATCTACCCGATACTGACGTTAAACGGGGCTTTTGGTCGCACCCGATTAAATGGTCGCATTTTGACTTGGTTGAAACTAAAACTTTTCAAGGGATTATTGAGAGTGTTTCTAATTTGTTTCAACCTTTACTAAGTCCTTTTAAAAAGTCCCAAATTAATTAACCAATCCAAAAGGTTAACGGACAATTTAATAAAGCGAGACTTATTAACGGAAAAAGGGGTTAAAATGACGGAATAAATTTCGGGTTGTCACACAATAAATACACATATATATTTTTCAATTATGTTATTGTTTAACTTTTATTGTTTGACTTTCAATAACAAATACTAAATTAAAACATGCCCATAAAATAATTAGACACAATAAGAAACATATTTTTTCTAGAGAAATTAAAATGTCTCCTACTTTTTATGCCTACAAATATATTTCTACCCACTAACATTATGACACGTATTATCATTCCATCATTCAATTTAATTTGATTTGATATATTCCTAATATACTCTTAATTAGACAGTTAAAAATATATAGAATACTGATATTTGTAATCCTAATCCTAATAAATAAGTACAAGTCTGCCACGTGTCAATCTATAAAACCCCCAAAATCGAGTTTCCCGTTCATTTATTCATCTATATTTACGTAAATGTCATTCAATCCAAATGAAATCAAACTTCAAACTGATGCAATAAATCCGGAAAATTGAGCAAACAACTGCATTCAAAATATTCAACCAATAATTTTAAATGAATAAAAGTTATGGAAATAATTTGAAAAAATAGGTTAATCAAAATTCAGATTCGAAATTCCCGATTAAATTTGAAAGTTTGTTTATTTTGATTGCAAATTAAATAATTTGCAATCATTAAATCCCTAAAAATCTGTAGTATTCTTCTTTGCAAACGTATTCTTCTTGATTTATAGAAATCTTTGCAAACGTAAATACCATTTATACGGTTCTTTTGTTTTTACCATTCTGCTACATAGAAATTCTGCTCCATAGAAATCTTTGCAAACGTATTCTTCTTCATTCTTCTTGATTCTGCAACGCTTCAATAATCAAATATCAGGTTAGTGTATTCAAATATCAGGATTACTAATATTTCTATGCTCTTCATGGTCTGATTTATTAGTTTCTATCATGCTGTCATTATATGAGTGATCTTCTTCTTCTTCTTTTTCCTAATTCTTCTTAATCATCTTCTTCTTCTACCTTTTCAGTTAAAAGGACGAAAAAACTAATGAACATGAGAACTTGATTTTCTTTAAAAAAAATAGTCTTCTTCAGATCTGAAGCTTTAACTATTACAGTATGTTTTTTTTGTTTTGCTGTTACATTTACTTTGATTTGCTGTTACTGTAAACCTAATTTATGATGTCAATTATTATTACTTTGTCTATTTACGTATGAATGTAGATGAATAAATGAGCATTTAGCAGTACAAATTCAAGATATCTACATTACCATTACTAATTGTTATGTTATCTATTAGTAAGTTGCAGGGGCATTGTCGGTATAATTGTCGTTTTCATGTTAATTTTATATTTAAATATATCTAAATGTTAAATATATTGTTTTTGTGTGATTTTTAATTTAGGGAAAATGCCATCTTTTTTCAAACTGTATAAAAAGGTTAAAAGATTAAAAGATTGTACATTTGTATAAAAAGGTTAAAAGGTTAATTTAGGGAAAATGCAGAACACTGGTAAATGCAAAAAAAAGGTTAAAAGATTGTACATTTGAATTCACTAGGGTTGGATGGAAGTGAAATGGGATGTCACAGGGGTATAACGGTCTTTTTTTAAAAAAACAACATAATGGTTAACAATTAATGACATAAAATCAAACAATAAGAACCTAAAATTCTTTATTTTTTGTATAATTTGTGGGAAAAAAAATTATACATTTGCTTTAAACCTTTAATTCAGGAACTATTTTTGTTCATTTTTTTGACAGACCATTCCTGTAACTTTTTTATACATATACACACATTGCTATTTGAGCATTTTTACACCATTGGATGGTAGATGCCTTAAAACGCATTGTACTTTCTAACTTTAAGTCTATATAACATTTTACTTTGTAAGTGTATAAAACAAAAGTAAGTTGCTAATTTATAATATTTTAAAAAATAAGAGCATTTTATTAGATCTTGGAAAGTAAATTGCTAAAAGTCAGTGAGCAATATAGTGGTACTTCTTTCAAGATTTATTTCTCAAACATCCTAATAAAAACTGATCATTTGCAGTTATGGATTATTATTATGTAATTTGCATCTTTCTTAAACAATGAGACAGGAGGATGAGTGTCAATTTCGATTGCTTGAAATAAATGTAACTTTGAATGTGTGTAGTATATCTTCTTGATATGTTTTCTACCAAATTACTATATTTCCCCTATTTAGTTCTTTTGTCACAGTTTTGTTAATGATACAAGTTTTCTTTTAAATGGAATGTACACAGTTTAATTTTGTGAAAAAAACAAACCCCATAAAAAAGTTACATTTTTCTTAGTCTGTTTGATATATAAACCTAATCATAATCAAAATCAATTTGCTTGCCCAACCTTACATTCAAAGTATTTGAGATTGATAGTGTAAGTGGTTAAGCAACAAATTATAATCATTTAATTGAATCGTGATTTAATCAAACCAAGCGGGAAATCTCAAATCTGAAAATTCATTTACACTAGCTGGAACTAAGTTTTTTTCAGGATATATAGAGAAAAATTCAGGATTTGTTTATTCACTACAATCAAATGTTATATACGAAGATTGAACCGGTAGAAAGTATTCGACCTGATTGCAAACAATTTGCAGCTTCCTAAAAAAAGCCCTAATTACTTACCAATTAAAATCGCATAGTCGGTTCAATATTAGCCAGAAATTCCTCACTTTCTTTTTGAAATCGCAGCAAATCGAACCTCCTTTGACCATTTTTCTTCCAAAGCTGCACAAGAACTTCCATCGTGTGGATTGTGAAGGTATTTCCCCTTTTTCTCTATTCCATCTCTATTCCATGTTCTGATATGTGATTCTTTTCAAGAATAAGATAAAATTTTAATTTAGTCCCCATACTTTAAAATAATACCAACTGATTTCGTTCTCTTATTTTCTTGAAATCATGTTTAAAAATTATATATTGTATTTTTAAATCATAGATAGGTTTATAACATTCATTTAACAAAAACATTTTGTAAATATGAATATTAATGTACAAAATTTATATGATACACAAGTTCATTAACAGTGGATACAACGTATACAATGTTTGGTATTTTTTAAAATTATTACATGGGCAAAAATAATATCAATTGTAACAAAATATACTTTGTATTGTAAAATAAAAACACAAAAATTATCCTAAATACATATTTATAAATGTAAATATGTACTTTTACATGCTACAAAAACAATCGAAATTTTTTAATCGTTATATTTAATTTATAATAAATACAAACTCCTTAGTTGAAATAAACAATCACAATCACTTTATAACATACTATTTATAAATTATAATATTAATATGAATCATATATTTTAAAATGTAGTTTTTTGTTTAACGTTCATTATTTTATTTCATTAAACTTTCATTACCGACATATAAGCTATTTAGTTCAATTGAACACTTCCTTAAAAAAAATCTCAAAATAATACATTTTAATTTTATCTTCTTTTTGTTTAAGTAAGTAGTCCTTTTTTGCAGATTTTATATGTAACATCCCAGAATATCAAGAATTAAGTTGAAGGGCTAAAGAGTAATTTTGGAAGGGGGAAACTCGGCGAGTCCATGTGTGGACTCGGCGAGTAGGGTCGCGACTTGGTCGCGTGTTAAGTGGCCGACTCGGCAAGTCAGTGGATGGACTCGGCGAGTAAGCTGAGTGTAGAAAACCCTTAATCCGGAGGATGAGCCCTATATAAAGAACATAACATCCTTTCCCCCAGCCTCTCTGCTCTCTGATAAGTCCAGAAACCCTAGTTATTGTGTGTGAGAGGATCAAAGTGCATTTGGAGGCTTGGAGAGGTGGTTGTTGAAGAAATCTTGAAGGAGAAGAGGCTTGGATCAAAGGGCTTTGCAAGGATTCGGGTTAATCTTCTCTTGGAGCTTCCTTTTGAGGTATTATTTCATTGTTTGAGCTGCTTTTATCTTGATTCATCATTTTTGGAGGTGTTAGAGATCTTATCTTTTGATGTATTGGAGTTTAGAGGTTAGATCTGAGGTTGTTACCTCATATCTGGAATGGAGAAGGGTTGGAATGCATGAAAGTCCCTGTTTGTGGGTGATTGATGGAGCTATCTTGTCCCAAACCCAAACCCTAGAGTGAAAATGCCTAGACCTCCTTGGATTCACGTAAAGTTTGCCACTTTACGTGATCGATGGCCTTAGGAAGGGTAGATCTATGGTTTGGATCATCTGCATGGCTTGGAAAGCCTCTGTATGGATTCAGACCCGGTGGAACTCGGCGAGTCACATGGGTGGGCTCGGTGAGTTGCTTGAAGATAGGCTGGAACTCGGCGTGTTGGAAGAACAACTCGGCGAGTTTGATGAAGATGGCCTGGAACTCGGCGAGTTGGAAGAACAACTCGGCGAGTAGGTTGAAGATAGCCTTAGACTCGGCGAGTCTGTTCTTGGACTCGGCGAGTCTTGTCGAAGAGTCCCAATCTTTTCTGGTTGAGCCGAGAATCGGTGAGTCAAGGGATGACTCGGTGTGTTATGTGCGAGTGGACTCAGAGTTGTTGGACTCGGCGAGTCTCGGGGTGACTCGGCGAGTTGAGTCGCGGATTGGGGAAATTCTGAGCATGGGGACTCGGCGAGTCATCAGGTTGACTCGGCGAGTAGAGTCAGTCAGGGGTTGACTTTGACTTTGACTTTGACCAAGGGTCGACCAGTGATTTCCAGGGGCATTTTGGTAATTGTTAGATATGTTTTGAGTTCAGTGCCTTGGTGGTTGTCTAGTGGTGGAGATCGTATCAGTGATCGGAGCAGCTTGGGTTATCTGTTCAGTCGGTAGTTTCGAGGTGAGTTATCCTCACTATATCAACAGGGTCTAAGGCACCAAGGCCGGCCCTTTATCGGATTGAGATCCGGGTATTTGTTGTATGTTATTGCTTTGATATGTTGCATCCTGGTAACTAGGATGGTATATGTTAGAGACCTGGTTGAGATCGGTATTCTGAGATGTAGGGTGATGCTATGCTAGTGACCTGTTAGGTCGGTATCCTGGTTAGGATGATGATATGTTATGTGATATGTTGATCGGTTTGTTAATTGTGAATTGTTATATGATTGTATGTTTATGTGCACATGGTTGTTTGGAATGGAGTTGGGTTGAGGCGGGTCCTGCTTTGTGCTGTAGGCCAAGATACCCAGGGCGGACCGGTTGTCCCGAAGGCCCAGCGAGCGGTCCGAATAGGCTGTAGGCCCCAAGAGGGCGGACCAGACGTGCCGAGGCTCGGAGAGTGGACCAGGCCGACTGAAGGCCCGGTGCGGGCGGACCAGTCATACTGTAGACTCGGAGAGTGGACCGGGTGGATTGAAGGCCCGGTGCGAGCGGACCAATCACTCTGCAGACTCGATGTATATGGCTAGACTCGGAGGGTGGACCAGGTGGACTGTTGGCCGGTGCGGCGGACCAGTCACACAGTAGACCCGAAATGCATGGTTGTTCGGTGATCGGATATGTTATGGCATGTTTTGTGTGTATGGTATATGTGGTTGGTATTTTGGGGATATCTCACTAAGCTTTCGGGCTTACAGTTGTGGTTTTATGTTTTTCAGGTTCTTCAGGAGACCGTGGCAAGGCGAAGGCGTGATCGTACCGCTCCTCATGTTTATATGTGATGTGATTCTGGGAATACTTTAAATAAATTGTATTGAAAACCTTTTTGTAATAACTTTAATGGAATCGGGTTGTTTTTGAAAAATTTAAATTGGTTGGAATTTTTCGGTCGTTACACTATAAACAACGCGGAGGATAATATCACTCGTCATACTGGAAGCAATATCGATATCAAATTTTTATTTGAAGATTGTCTTTACAACTTTTAGACGTCAAAATTTCTTATGGTTGTTTGTTTTGCTATTATCATAAATAAAAGTCAATGTCAATCATTGTCAAAGGTTGATTTGTTTTTACGAAATGCTGTAAGTTATATGTTGTTTTATCTAGAATAAATAGCAGATAATGATTAAAGTTATTAATTTTAGATAAAGATTTTCAATCTGAAATACATTGCTTTTTATTTTGTTAACATCTAATATTTTTTAATCTATATAATAAAAAAATTCAGACAACATATGTGAATCTGAATTTCTCCATGATCAATTTGATGCAAATTTACACTCTCCTGATGTATTAAATGGTCTCAAAGTATCCGGTTTACCAAATCATAAGTTAGTTTTAAAAATTGGTGTTCCAGTAATGTTATTGAGAAATATTGATCAGAAAAACGGCTTATGTAATGGCACAAGACTACAGACGTTATCATTGGGCAAACGTGTTATTGAGGCACGTATAATAACTGTAACTAATATTGGAAATCGGGCTTTTATTCCAAGAATGACTTTAACTCCATCAGAAAAAAAGATTCTCTTCAAATTCACAAGAAGACAGTTTCCTTTGGTCGTATGTTTTGCAATGATTATTAATAAAAGTCAAAGACAATCGTTATCAAAGGTTGGTTTGTTTCTGAAAGATCCAGTTTTTTCACATGGACAATTGTATGTTGCCTTATCTAGAGTTCAGAGCAGAGAATGATTAAAATTATTAATTTTAGATAAAGATGACAAACTCACAAATAAAACTTCAACTGTTGTTTAGAAGGAAGTTTTTCGAAATTTGTAGCCAACTTTTTTGTAGCATATTTTATTCATTTTTAACAAATCACACTTAATCCATCGTATTACTGTATTTTTTTATAATTACGTATTGTTGTATTTTATGTTAATTTCATTACACATATTGGTAATGCATCATCTGCATATGTCCAACAAGAATCATGCATCAAAAATAAAAGTTTTCAAAAATCTTCATTCCTAATTAAATACTTCCCATTTACTTTGTAATTAAATACTTACAAATAAAAAAATTTATTGAAAAATGCAATATTACAATTCATAAGTTATCAGAATTAATGAAATATTATTTTATTAAATAATTGATTTTTAAATTCAATTCAAAATCAACATTCGTGGGTTCCACGGATTTTAACCTAGTAATTTGAATAGATATGAATATTTGTAGGCATCAAAATAATAAACAATTTACTTTCTGTTTTTTCAATCATAGTTATTTTTACCTTTTAACCGCATAAACTTGTTTTCACCTGAAAATTTGCTATCTTTCTTAAACACGTATATCATTCAATGTGGCTATTAATTATATTTTGGACATTTAGAATTAAATAAACTGTGGCCATATGTATTTTATGGACGCAAAATTTCATCAGTCGTCGTGACTGACGTTTACTCTCTAGTCACATGAATTTTTTATTACGTACCATGACGTTTGTTTTCATTCCAACACATAATTATTTCTTATAGTGACTGTTATATATCTTTTAGTGACAATAATCTTTTAAAGTGGCTATGTACAATGGTTTTATATTATTGGAAAAAAAAATCAAATTTACATAAATATATATAAATTTTTGGCAATATGTAGATAAAAATTAAAACTATAAATTCCAGAAATGGTAATTTTTTTATTTTAATAATGTACATGGCCCGGTCCATTGGTTTCTCATGCCCCGGACGAAAAGACTAAAAAATGCCCTTATCTATCCATTGGTTTTTCATGCCCCGGGCAAAAAGACTAAAAGATATACATTACTCATTGCACATATTATCTATATACAACTTCATTTTTATAATACTAAAATATAATATATTTTATAAAGCCTTGATCCATATATCCATATAAAACTAAATCTTGCAGATAACACTTACACTTTAACACTCATCAAACTGTAATCAAATGCAACAATCTAGTAAATCTTTAATTCTTAGAAAAAAAATTCAGTTCTTCCTTTTTTTTTGTGAACTATAAACTTTAATAAACAATAAAAAATTACCAGCAGAAAATTAGCTGATACAAAGTTTTTGATTATATTACTCCCTCCGTCCAAATATTATTGTCCACAGACAAAAAACACACAAATTAAGAAAACAATTATTTACCACTAACTTTATATAATAAAATGACAGTTTTGTCCTTACTTTGTATTTAATGTTCCATTAAATACTTAGTTGGTTAAGTAATAATGAGGGAGTATTTTGGTAAAAATGTTATTTATTTTTAGAAGTGGACTATTATTTTGGGACAAACCAAAAAGGAAAGATGGACTATAATTTTGAGATGGAGGGAGTACAATATAATATAACCAACAAAAACCTAGAAGATAAGCTAAATTAGTAACTATATTATATAAAAAAAAACAAACACATCTAGGACTTAGAGAATAACAAAAAACAACCGATCCCAAGGAATCCCAAACAAAATAATACTTAGTAGCCCAACTTCAACCATTTCATAAATGGAATGAAAAAAATAGTATATACCAACAAACTAACAATCGCCAAAATTTGAAGAAAGATTATGAAATAATATATAAACCTTATAAAGAATAACAAATAGAAAAGTTTATTTGTATTGTGCATTGATCAACCATCCGATGCTTATTCTCCATTGATATCTAAATCCATCTCATTTTGACTACAAGATTCAAATCAAGAAAACACCATAAATATTTCAAAACAAAATTTCTCAGTTAACTCTAATAAACTGTAATTAAAATCAAATTAGCAATTCCAAACTAAAAAAATATTAATTTATCAATAATTTTAGATTCTTCTTTTTAAATTATAGAAACAAATATTTAGCAACTACTAAAATGAAATTAATCAACTCAGAAACAAATTAGCAATTTAGTGATTTAATTCGAATTGCCCACATTTAGATATTAACAAAAATTGATTCTAAGTTTCTAACTTACCAATTAATATGGTGAAAATCAATATAGATATTGAGAATTCGAATTGAAAAAAAAGGTTCACTGATTCACTAGTGATTAAGAAGCTTACAGATAGAATCATACACGGGCGAATTTATACACTTCCATTTAAAAAATCAACAAGTTACCATTTCTGATTGATTGGATTGATCGATATAGGTAGGGATTTTGTGCATCCATCTTTTATGAGGCATTCTCTCATCGTGTAAGGTTGTTGCTGCCTTCTTAACTCTCAAGCCATGATTATCAACTGGATCCTCATCTTCGAAGCTGCCATATCTGTCTTTGTGATTAAATATTGCTCCACCGTCTCCTCATCTTCTTCGGTTCTCACTGAATCTTTGATTTATAAGTGCGAGGTACATTTATCAAAATATTGAGGCGTGCTTTTTTTCCCGTTGCATGCTTAGAACCTCAAAATCGTGCCTTAGTTAACTCATCATATTTTTTGAGCCAAAATAAGATGTCTACCCATAAGACCAAAACAAAATATGACGCCCTCATGTCCATTGCTGCCCTGGGCCTTGGCCCGGCTCGCCATGCCCTTGGGCCGGGCCTGATAATGTAGATTGGTAGCATTTTTTCGTCACGTCTTATGCTTCCGTGTCTTTTATTTCTCTAGATGGGTTTCTTCTTTGGACACATAAAATATAAAAATTAAGACTTTGAACAACTTCATAATGAATTTTTCATTTTCCAAATATAAAGTACTTGGAGCGACATTTTAATACAGTGATGAAATATATTTGAAGAATTCTATTACTAACTAAAACTCAAACAAGTTTTTAGATCTAAAGTCATTTACTTTAGGGATTTAGATACTTATAGTTTTGAGATTAAAGGGATATCACACATTCCTAGTAAAATGCCATAATTAGTTAGGTTTTTCGATGCGCCATTCCTTTACTAGAAAAAAATAAATCAAATGTGCAATGTTATGAAAAAAACAAGTAAAACTAAGATTTTGGAAGCCTATAATACAAAAATATGTGCAATTACATAGTTATTTCTTACATTACCCGTCACAACTCGAACATCTCTTGGAAAGATCTGAAAACACTTAAAGAGAGAAACTATATGAAAAAGCTTACTTGGCCTTCGAAGATACGTAATCATTGTTGGATTAGCGTTTAAGTCCATAACTATTTTGGTATGTACTTGACCCGATGGTGCATGGTCCTTTTGGGTTGCCTTCACCAAAGCAACTTGATAGGATGAATTATGGAGAGAGGGGATTAATTATGATTTATTAATATATTATGAGAATAATATATAAATGGAGAAATCATATTGTTTAATTAATATTAGTCAATAATTAATTGAGAGTTAATTTTGTGGCTAAAAGAGATTAATTAAACTTAGGGGACTAGAACTATCAATTGTGTGATAGTTGAATACAAGGCTAATGGACTCCATATTAGAGGAGTGGACGAATTCTATGTGGAAACCCATTAGAAATCGTCCAAGGCCTCTAAGGAGGGCGTCTATGGGTTGTTTAGGGCCTAAGCAGTCAAATTAGGGTTTCCTTGTTAGATAACCCTAATATCCTAACTATATATAAGGACCCCTAGGGCACCAAAAACGTGGCTAAGAGTTTCCTTAGGGTTTCTGGACGTTTTTGGGTGCCTCTCCTCTTCTCCTTCTTCATCCTCATGCTCTTGGTGTTTGTGAGCCATTAGAGGTGTGACATTTGTGACACTAAGCTTTCAAAAGCTAATTACAAGGAGGAATAGATTGTTATTACTACATAACAATCAAAGGTAATTTCTAAACCCTTAATTCAGTTCATAGCATGATAGATCTAGGGTTTATTGATTTGGATGATTATTGCATGTTCATTAGACAAACTAGATCCAAAGCTTTAGGGTTTGCAAGTACACCATAGGAATGATGTAGTGTTCAAAAACCATCAGTGGTATCAGAGTCTAGGGCTGTTTGTTAATAAATTAAATTCATATTTGATCGTTTTTGGCCTGAAAATCGAATTTTTTTTCCTGACTGACTCGGCGATTCAGTGGATGAACTCGGCGAGCCAGGTCGACTCGGCGAGTCCAGTCCTTGACTCGGCGAGTCCCGGGGTCAGACAAAGGGAATATCGGGATTTTATGCTCTTTTTCTGTGGGATAATTACCAAAATGATTTTTATTGATAAGATTCAGATTTTTATGATATTGGGTGATTATCCTTGCCAAAATAGTAGATAATTGCCAATTAATCAAATATTTGTTGCCTTATAAGATAATGTTTAATTATTTAAGTTATTTGGTAAATTATCTTGAAAGTAATTGGACTAGGTCAAAATTAGATAACCATAATTAATTGTTAATTGCCTTATTTGAATTGTTGATCTAGAATATTCTTGATAATGTTTAGAAAAGTTTCAAAACTTTCTCTCAAGTTTTAGAATTTAAAATTTTGATTAAAAGTTTAATTTTGAAATATTTAAATTATAATCCCTAATGTTTTGAAATGTTTCAATACTTGCCCTCAGTTTTGGAATTTAAAATTGTTTGATTAAAAGTATAATTTTTGAAATTTTAAATTCTAAAACCCAAATTTTTGAAAAAGTTCAAATTGCACCCTTATGGTTTTATTAAATTAATTAAGTGTATAATTAAAAGATAGTTAATAAATCCATAGTGATATGGTTTACATTTAATTAAATTAAAAGTGTAATGTATTAAATTAGACAACCTAGTATTTTAAAAGTGTAAAATACACCCTTATACTATATATAACATTAAAGGTCTAATATTATATTTGTATAACTTAAACTACTAGTCTTACCGTTACTAGGCCTCATTCACGAAGCCGATCTATAAGGTGAGTATAAGGTTATGGCCTATAAAATGGTTGTTTAATGGGTGTCCACTCTCACCCACCGTTTCCTTGATCGGTGGAGGGCCGTTAGCCGAACAGGTAGGATAGGGCAAACCCTTTCCATTAAAAGTATAATGAAGTATAAAGTAACTAAATGTTTTTACAAAATTCCCAATCCTAGTTACTTTAGGTAAAAGTGAATTGATGCAATTCTATGAAATTACACTTTGTACCCTTGCGAAGATGTTAGTCGAGCGTGTGTGGTTAACCGGCACACTAAATGGTTCTAAGCAAAGGTAGCAAAGGGTGACTTAGTGTTTGTCATAGTTCGGTGGAGCGTGTGTGGTTAACCGACACATCGAGTAGGTGACTGTAACATTGGGGGCATCATGTATATTTGCATGGTTATTTCACACCCTGTTTTGTGATCCTCGGCATCCCAGTCACAAATCGAGGGGCATATCGAGATTTAAACATGCCATTGAAGAGTTCAATGAATCTCAAAGGATCTAGGAGTTTTTCAATACATTTAAAACCTAATCTCTTTTTCATTTTTCATGCTGGAAAATCAGTGAATCGTCATTCACTTACCTTCAAATGTTCTGTAATTTGGGTTACGACATCCCTCTCCCAAGTTGTAGAGTATTGTATTGGGTCCTAGCCTTAATATCTCATTTGGGTGATTTATTAAGGACTCAATCAATCAACTAACTTGATTTTTCTCCCATTTTGTAGATGTTTGAATCTAACCGTGGTCTTCCCGAATCCCAAGGATAAGGTTTTCCTACTCAAGGTGAAATTCTGTTACACAATGAAGGTGAAAGATCGATCCCTACATTGTGTACTAGCTTGGTTTCACTTCCTCCACCTCCTCCTGTTGTTCTCCTAAACACACAAGATCGAAGAATTGAAAAGTTCAAAATCACTCAAGCCCTGTTGGCAACGAAACATGAAGATGGAAAATCCGTGAGTGCTCACGTCCTAGAGATGATATCACACATCGATAGGTTGACAATGTTGGGTGCATATTTTCCAAAGAAGTTGGTTGTAGACTTGGTTCTTCAGTCAGTCCCTCAATCATATGATAAGTTCATAAGACAGTATTATATGATGGACATTGATGCGACCCTCATTGACCTAACTTACGTACTTATTACTGTTGAATCAGAAATGATTTGGCAAAGTAATGGAGCATATTTATCTGGTAACTCAACCAACCATGCTTCCGTGGTAGCTCCAGGAGAAGCCACCTGTTTCTGCGGCCAAGAGAAGGGGCATTGGCTACGAAGCTGCCCAGAGGACCTGAAAGATCTAAGAGTTGGGAGAGTCAAGGAGTATGGCTCTACTTCAGGTGATATCCACTATCTAACTCCATTAAGTTCCTATACATTGAGTCTGAATACATAATGTGATAAGATTTCATTTGAATGTTTTGCAGGATTAGAGAAAAGAGAGGAAGCTTGATGGAAGAGCAAGATGAGTCTGATCACGAAGAAATGGACCACGATCGCATGGATTCGAAGATCAGATTTTGAGCTTAGAAAGTTATGATAGATTTGTTAGGAATATTTGATTACATAGTTTTTCAGTTGATTTTGCATTGTAAGGACATGTTTTCTGCTGCTTTTATGAATACAATAAATTTTTTATTTGTCTTATTTATATATATCCTTGCAATGAAATCGTTGTGAAAAATTGATGTTTGTGTATTTCTATAAATGGGTGTGATTCTTAGTTATGTTATTTATGGAAGCATCAAATTTCTCTAAGTAAGGAAAGATTCCCATCGCCCAAGTTTTAGTTGGACAGAAACTTGGAATCTTATGATTTGAATCATGTGATATATGGAAATCTTGGTACTTAGGAAATTAAGACTAATTCCTATATCACACAAGTATGTGAGTCAAGCGAAGGACTAAAGGACTAGAACACAATGTTGTGCACCAGTCAAGTCCACCACAAATAACAATGAGATTCGTCATAATTTACCAAAAGTCTGGTAAATATGGTTATACTTACAAGATTAAGTGTAATTCTGAATCATTAAACAGTTTCAATGAATAGCAGAACGAATACGAAGAATCAATGAAGGCAGAAAGATAAAAGGTTTCTCAAATCTAAGAAGAAGGGAGAGTACTTTTATACCAGTTTTATGACCGTCATAATGATTAAGAACCATATCACAATTGATCCTCTAAGGACATATTAGTGCACTAGTATGGCTAAGAAGAGGAATCAGAAATTGTTGAAATGGTTAAATCAAAAGGATGAGTCATACTTCGTTCCAAAATCAAGTCTTAAAATCATACTCCAAGATTGTGAATTGAGTGACACACACTCATCAAATGTGAAGTAGAAAATTATTTTTCTTACTCTTGCACGTTTGAAATTGATAAGTTGTGATGTTTTGGAGAAGACAAGGACCAACTAAGACCAAATGTGTGTAATGTTTTGTCTTGATATAGACACATACTAACTATTGGATATTTGTTTATCAAGAAATATTTCTTGATAACAGAATCTAATATGTCAAGAGGTCAATGGGAGTCTGAAGATCTTGAAAAGATTCAAGAACTAATTAAGAGTAAACTTGTTAAACACTAGTACACAACTTGAGGTTTGTAACCTATCGTGTTGACTAAATTCTATTTTTGTGCCAATCCTGTTAAGTGATTATGCATATGAGTTCTACAAGTTCTCAATAGACTACATAAGGCAAGCACCTTATTCAATGAAAGTACATTGACTGGCATAGGTGAGCTACTAGATAACCTAGAAGCAATGGTGGGAACCTTGATGGCAAGAAATTAAGAATGAACAAGTTATGTCCATAAGAGTTTGAATTTGTCACAAACATTATCTTTTGATAATGGTTATGACAAATTCATATGGATAGGAACATATACACCACAAAATCCGAGTGTCATAAGGTTTCTCCCCTTCAAGAAAATGATTGTGAGGAAACGATTTCACTAAAAGAGATTTTAAAGATTGCATTATGTAATTTGCATTTCTCAAATTCGATTATGATTACGGCATCCCTCTACATAGTTCGAATTGTGGGAAATGGCAAATGGGTCTGAACATTTTAGACTTATTGTTATAAGTACTAAAATTTTTTAAACACGCATATAGGTTATCTAAGGAAAGGTGTATGAGTTTGAGAAGCTTAGATAAAGGTTTATCGAAGCGTCTCGGTTTCAGAAATCTGAACTTTTGTAAATAAAGTCAATAAGTATTGTTTCTAAGAAGTTTAACTGATTTCTGAATATGTGTCAAAGCTAGGGGAGCATAAATGTTATGTTGGAATGGATATAATCATCATGTTAGTGGGAGCATGATTATTATTTTAAGTGTTGCAAGTTAACAATATTATTTATAGAAAACAAAAGGTTCCACTTTGCAAAGTTGCAGGGGTTGAAAAGTTGTTTTGCTATAACTAAGGGAGAGAATGTTATACTTTGTTTTGAAATCTAAAAGCTTAGATCGAGAAATTTTAGTCATATTTAGTCAAGGATATATTAATTGCGTTCTCAAAATTCGATTATGATTACGGCATCCTCTTCATAGTTCGAATTATGAGAACGTGGCAAATAGAAGTGTTATGGCAAATGGATGATAAAGTATCATGCTTTTATGTAAGACATTATGAATCGTGTCCCATACGCTTCTGGCATAGGATCGATTGCATATTCTGTAATATTTGACCGTTCTAAAATTCTCCAAATGCCTAGGGCATTAAAAGGGAAAATGGACTAGAACTGGATTTGATTAAAATAATTAAACAACTGTCAAGGACAATCTAAGGTTTGCCAAAGATTGGTCGCTTGTGGACAGTTGAAAGTATACTAATGGATGGACCATATTGACTTTATTATGAATAGATAAGACTCTATTTAGAATAACTTGTCATATGGTAAATATGGAAATGTTTCCATATTGGGAGTTGGACGTTAAAAATTTATGTCTAGATTAGAAACTTTTATGCGAGAAGGATGTTCAAAGGAATGTACTTTGAATGTGAGACTTCACATCTGTGGAATTGTCTTGTAACAATCTCCAATAGAGCATTTTGTAATTTCATTGGCCGAGTCTTGGTGACTTTTGTGCCGCGACATTACGAAAGGACCGTTACATAAAATGTTAGGATCTAACATATTCTAGTAGTGGCGAGAATTTTGTATTCTTACACTAGTGATTAGGAATTGTGAAATGAGCATCATTGGAAATGTGTTCAATTGATCTATTTCACAAAGTAAGGACCATAGGTAAACATAGTGTGCATGCTTGGAGCATGGGACAACTGTTGTTATAATTCAAGTAAGAAGTTGAGTACCCAAAACAACAAATAATGAGTAATCAATATGATGATTAAATAAAATGCTTTATTTATTCTCAAAGGTTTGGGACCATAATAGTAGTATTATTCTTGTGTTTCACTTTGCATGTTTTGACTTCCCGAATAATAAGATTATTTAAACCCTCCACAGTCGCTCATTCTTTGGAAGTAGGTATAAAAGAAGACTGTCATGAATCTGACTGTAGATTGTCTGAAGTGTTTTAGACATAACAAAAGTTTGCTGTAGGGTACATGAGTGCTCCTATAAGATTAGAGTATTGGATTAAACCCACGCTCACTTGGATTGCTTCATGGATTTTATCATGAGTGATTGGTGAGACGATAATATCTTATATTCTTGAAACCAAGATGTGTGAGTTGTATCTTGCGAGTCGGTTACACATTGATAATATGTAAATGCATGAGTAACTTGGTGTCATAAAACGTATTGTTGTGTGTGATTCGGTGAGTGACTACAAGCAATAATTGAATCGCAGTTTATCCGTTCCTTTTACCTAAAGTGGGATACAAGCGATATATGTGGGCCCCTCAATGATTTAGTGATGACACCCTAAGCGCTTGGCCAATTCGGGACTAAGTTGATGTGTTCAACTGTAGTGTTTTGTCAGTCGTCATACATCGGAAGCCGGGAAACAATATATGGACAAAGAGAATGATTTAAATCCATGTCTCACGTCTATACGATATCTAGAATGGAGGAATATATGATCCCTTATCTAAAGGACACACTATCTGATAAGATCAGAGTTGACATCGGCTTTTGAAAGCTACGATTGCGGATCAGGATCTGAAGTCATATGCAGAATAGTTATTAGACTTATCCAAGTGGGAGACTTTTCGATTAGTGTCTAAGTCCATAACTATTTTGGTATGTACTTGACCCGATGGTGCATGGTCCTTTTGGGTTGCCTTCACCAAAGCAACTTGATAGGATGAATTATGGAGAGAGGGGATTAATTATGATTTATTAATATATTATGAGAATAATATATTAATGGAGAAATCATATTGTTTAATTAATATTAGTCAATAATTAATTGAGAGTTAATTTTGTGGCTAAAAGAGATTAATTAAACTTAGGGGACTAGAACTATCAATTGTGTGATAGTTGAATTTTGGGCTAATGGACTCCATATTAGGGGAGTGGACGAATTCTATGGGGAAACCCATTAGAAATCATCCAAGGCCTCTAAGGAGGGAGTCCATGGGCTGCTTAGGGCCTAAGCAGTCAAATTAGAGTTTCCTTGTTAGATAACCCTAATAGCCTAACTACATATAAGGACCCCTAGGGCACCAAAAACGTGGCTAAGAGTTTCCTTAGGGTTTCTGGATGTTTTTGGGTGCCTCTCCTCTTCTCCTTCTTCATCCTCTCGCTCTTGGTGTTTGTGAGCCATTAGAGGTGTGACATTTGTGACACTAAGCTTTCAAAAGCTAATTACAAGAAGGAATAGATTGTTATTACTACATAACAATCAAAGGTAATTTCTAAACCCTTAATTCAGTTCATAGCATGATAGATCTAGGGTTTATGGCTTTGGATGATTATTGCATGTTCATTAGACAAACTAGATCCAAAGCTTTAGGGTTTGCATGTACACCATAAGAATGATGTAGTGTTCAAAAACATCAGTGGTATCAGAGCCTAGGGCTATTTTTTAATAAATTTGATGCATATTTGATCGTTTATGGCCTGAAAACCGAATTTTTTGCTCTCTGCCTGACTGACTCAGCGAGTCAGTGGATGAACTCGGCGAGTCCCGGGGACAGACAGAGGGAATATCGGGATTTTATGCTCTTTTGTTGTGGGATAATTACCAAAACGATTTTTATTGATAAGATTTGGATTTTTATGACATTGGGTGATTATCCTTGCCAAAATAGTAGATAATTGCCAATTAATCAAATATTTGTTGCCTTATAAGATAATGTTTAATTATTTAAGTTATTTGGTAAATTAGAGCAAGTAATTGGAATAGGTCAAAATTAGATAACCATAATTAATTGTTAATTGCCTTATTTGAATTGTTGATCTAGAATATTCTTGATAATGTTTTGAAAAGTTTCAACCTCAAGTTTTGAAATTTAAATTTTTGATTAAAAGTTTAATTTTGAAATATTTAAATTCTAATTCCTAATGTTTTGAAATGTTTCAAGACTTGCTCTCAGTTTTGGAATTTAAAATTGTTTGATTAAAAGTTTAATTTTTGAAATTTTAAATTCTAAAACCCAAATTTTTTAAAAAGTTCAAATTGCACCCTTATGGTTTTATTAAATTAATTAAGTGTATAATTAAAAGAGAGTTAATAAATCCCTAATGATATGGTGTACATTTAATTAAATTAAAAGTGTAATTTATTAAATTAGACCACCTAGTATTTTAAAAGTGTAAAATACACCCTTATACTATATATAACATTAAAGGTCTAATATTATATTTGTATAACTTAAACTGCTAGTCTTACCGTTAGTAGGCCTCATTCACGAAGCCGATCTATAAGGGGGATATAAGGTTATGGCCTATAAAATGGCCGTTTAATGGGTGTCCACTCTCACCCACCGCTTGCTTGATTGGTGGAGGGCCGTTAGCCGAACAGGTAGGATAGGGCAAACCCTATACATTAAAAGTATAATGAAGTATAAAGTAACTAAATGTTTTTACAAAATTCCCAATCCTAGTTACTTTAGGTAAAAGTGAATTGATGCAATTCTATGAAATTACACTTTGTACCCTTGCGAAGATGTTAGTCGAGCGTGTGTGGTTAACCGGCACACTAAATGGTTCTAAGCAAAGGTAGCAAAGGGTGACTTAGTGTTTGTCATAGTTCGGTGGAGCGTGTGTGGTTAACCGACACATTGAGTAGGTGACTGTAACATTGGGGGCATCATGTATATTTGCATGGTTATTTCACACCCTGTTTTGTGATCCTCGGCATCCCAGTCACAAATCGAGGGGCATATCGAGATTTAAACATGCCATTGAAGAGTTCAATGAATCTCAAAGGATCTAGGAGTTTTTCAATACATTTAAAACCTAATCTCTTTTTCATTTTTCATGCTGGAAAATCAGTGAATCGTCATTCACTTACCTTCAAATGTTCTATAATTTGGGTTACGACTTCCCTCTCCCAAGTTGTAGAGTATTGTATTGGGTCCTAGCCTTAATATCTCATTTGGGTGATTTATTAAGGACTCAATCAATCAACTAACTTGATTTTTCTCCCATTTTGTAGATGTTTGAATCTAACCGTGGTCTTCCCGAATCCCAAGGATAAGGTTTTCCTACTCAAGGTGAAATTCTGTTACATAATGAAGGTGAAAGATCGATCCCTACATTGTGTACTAGCTTGGTTTCACTTCCTCCACCTCCTCCTGTTTTTCTCCTAAACACACAAGATCGAAGAATTGAAAAGTTCAAAATCACTCAAGCCCTGTTGGCAACGAAACATGAAGATGGGAAATCCGTGAGTGCTCACGTCCTAGAGATGATATCACACATCGATAGGTTGACAATGTTGGGTGCATCTTTTCCAAAGAAGTTGGTTGTAGACTTGGTTCTTCAGTTACTCCCTAAATCATATGATAAGTTCATAAGACAGTATTATATGATGGACATTGATGCGACCCTCATTGACCTAACTTACGTGCTTATTACTGTTGAATCAGAAATGATTTGGCAAAGTAATGGAGCATATTTATCTGGTAACTCAACCAACCATGCTTCCGTGGTAGCTCCAGGAGAAGCCACCTGTTTCTGCGGCCAAGAGAAGGGGCATTGGCTACGAAGCTGCCCAGAGGACCTGAAAGATCTAAGAGATGGGAAAGTCAAGGAGTATGGCTCTACTTCAGGTGATATCCACTATCTAACTCCATTAAGTTCCTATACATTGAGTCTGAATACATAATGTGATAAGATTTCATTTGAATGTTTTGCAGGATTAGAGAAAAGAGAGGAAGCTTGATGGAAGAGCAAGATGAGTCTAATCACGAAGAAATGGACCACGATCGCATGGATTTGAAGATCAGATTTTGAGCTTAGAAAGTTATGATAGATTTGTTAGGAATATTTGATTACATAGTTTTTCAGTTGATTTTGCATTGTAAGGACATGTTTTCTGCTGCTTTTATGAATAAAATAAAATTTTGATTTGTCTTATATATATATATATATATATATATATATATATATATATATATATATATATATATATCCTTGCAATGAAATCGTTGTGAAAAATTGATGTTTGTGTATTTCTATAAATGGATGTGATTCTTAGTTATGTTATTTACGGAAGCGTCAAATTTCTCTAAGTAAGGAAAGATTCCCATCGCCCAAGTTTCAGTTGGACAGAAGTTTGGAATCTTATGATTTGAATCATGTGATATATGGAAATCTCGGTACTTAGGAAATTAAGACTAATTCCTAGATCACACAAGTATGTGAGTCAAGCGAAGGACTAAAGGACTAGAACACAATGTTGTGCACGAGTCAAGTCCACCACAAATAACAATGAGATTCGTCATAATTTACCAAAAGTCTGGTAAATATGGTTATACTTACAAGATTAAGTGTAATTCTGAATCATTAAACAGTTTCAATGAATAGCAGAACGAATACGAAGAATCAATGAAGGCAGAAAGATAAAAGGTTTCTCAAATCTAAGAAGAAGGGAGAGTACTTTTATACCAGTTTTATGACCGTCATAATGATTAAGAACCATATCACAATTGATCCTCTAAGGACATATTAGTGCACTAGTATGGCTAAGAAGAGGAATCAGAAATTGTTGAAATGGTTAAATCAAAAGGATGAGTCATACTTCGTTCCAAAATCAAGTCTTAAAATCATACTCCAAGATTGTGAATTGAGTGACACACACTCATCAAATGTGAAGTAGAAAATTATTTTTCTTACTCTTGCACGTTTGAAATTGATAAGTTGTGATGTTTTGGAGAAGACAAGGACCAACTAAGACCAAATGTGTGTAATGTTTTGTCTTGATATAGACACATACTAACTATTGGATATTTGTTTATCAAGAAATGTTTCTTGATAACATAATCTAATATGTCAAGAGGTCAATGGGAGTCTGAAGATCTTGAAAAGATTCAAGAACTAATCAAGAGTAAACCTGTTAAACACTAGCACACGACTTGAGGTTTGTAACCTATCGTGTTGACAAAATTCTATTTTTGTGCCAATCCTGTTAAGTGATTATGCATATGAGTTCTACAAGTTCTCAATAGACTACATAAGGCAAGCACCTTATTCAATGAAAGTACATTGACTAGCATAGGTGAGCTACTAGATAACCTGGAAGCAATGGTGGGACCCTTGATGGCAAGAAATTAAGAATGAACAAGTTATGTCCATAAGAGTTTGAATTTGTCACAAACAGTATCTTTTGATTATGGTTATGACAAATTCATATGGATAGGAACATATACACCACAAAATTTGAGTGTCATAAGGTTTCCCCCCTTCAAGAAAATGATTGTGAGGAAACGACTTCACTAAAAGAGATTTTGAAGATTGCATTATGTAATTTGCATTTCTCAAATTCGATTATGATTACGGCATCCCTCTACATAGTTCGAATTGTGGGAAATGGCAAATGGGTCTGAACATTTTAGACTTATTGTTATAAGTACTAAAATTGTTTAAACACGCATATAGGTTATCTAAAGTAAGGTGTATGAGTTTGAGAAGCTTAGATAAAGGTTTATCGAAGCGTCTCGGTTTCCGAAATCTGAACTTTTGTAAATAAAGTCAATAAGTATTGTTTCTAAGAAGTTTAGCTGATTTCCGAATACGTGTGAAAGCTAGTGGGAGCATAAATGTTATGCTGGAATGGATATAATCATCATGTTAGTGGGAGCATGATTATTATTTTAAGTGTTGCAAGTTAACAATATTAATTATAGAAAACAAAAGGTTTCACTTTGCAAAGTTGCAGGGGTTGAAAAGTTGTTTTGCTATAATTAAGGGAGAGAATGTTATACTTTGTTTTGAAATCTAAAAGCTTAAATCGAGAAATTTTAATCATATGTAGGTTAAAAAAATACCAATCTGAAGGAAAAAAAGTCAAAAATGCGATTGCATTTCCCTATATATGCAATCACATTTTCATGTCGAAGTCTCAAAATGGTCAAAAATAGCATCGTACTTCATTAAACGACAAGTCAGTAGAAAATGGCAAAAAATGCAATAACATTTGTGGATATATAGGATAGTGGAATTGCTTTTCTTGCTCCAGAAGCTTCTAACTTGCATATGAATACGACCTCTCTGATCAAATACGATGCCAGACGATGAAAAACCCTTCTCAAGGCGATTTCTGTTACTTTTCATCACTTTCTGAAGATCAAAAGGTTGTTAATCATCTCCTACACTTACTTTAGCAAGATTAATCATTTAATATCTCTTTTTATTAGTTTTAATCGAAGTTTAGCCATGTCTAACTAAAACCCTAGTTTTCAGTTCTGCAAAAGACTAGTACTTTTCATGTGATCAGTTATCAGATTTGGTTTTCATTGTGTGCTTCTATCTAGTTGTTTCATTGTTGAGCTTAATCTATGTTTGAATTTTAATTCTTGTTAGTCTGATCACCTAACTAGGGCTTAATCATTTTAGTTAATCAGTTAATAGAATCCATAATTTTTTTTTCAACTTGTAATAAGAAACAAGTATCAGATTGGTTCCATGTTGGGATTTAACTATGATATAAACTGAAATTTCATACCTTTATGCTTCCAATATTGTGAGAAAATATTGGGCATTGTTGGGAATTTTACAATGATCTTAATGCAACTTTTTTGATCTGAATTAAGAGGTTGGTTAATTAGACAGTAAAAAGTTAGGGTTAACTGTAGACCTTGTTTTGGTTAATTTAACTAGGTAAAAGAGATTACACTAGAGCTTTTTAGTTTTTCATAGTACTAGCTCAGATAGAACGCATTTTGAATAACCATATCTGAGCTAATAGCATGATTAGGAAAGTCGCAACCGAACTGAATTTGTTTTTATTACTGATTTCATTTAATTAATTTCATTGTAATTTTTAGTTTTAGTTTTAAATCAAAAACCACCTTTATTATTTTCTGTTAATTAACTAGTATGTACCTTACGCAAAGAGACATTGACCATTAGGCTGTGTCTCTAAGGATTCGACCCTGCTTCCCTGTACTATCCTTTAGTGCAGCCATGCAGTGAAAAAATTATTTGCTTAAATCGTACGCGACATCGGTTTAACAAATTTGTGTCGTTTCCGGTGACACGGTGCTTCTAATAGTTTGTATGCCAAGAACTTTTCATACACGTACACCTCTAGTTTTTGATCCAAAAATTGAGAAAATTGTAAGAAAACGGAAGAAAGAAGCAACAAAACAAAAACAATCAGTTGGTTTCTTTGGTTCATCACCTTCCCTACCTCCAGTCATCACCACACCATAAGGTAAGTCCCTTGTGGAACGAACCAGAGCCAACTTTTCTGTCTTTCCCAAAAGTACCCCCATCCCCACCTTCCCAAAACCCAGTAAAAACATACCCCCCAGCAAATTCTAAAAATTTTGAAACCATAATGACGTCTGAAACTGAATCTGAAATTTCAGCCATGAGTAGTGATGAAGCAGAGAAAACTCTTAGAGAATGAGTAGCATAAGAGGTTAATCAACAACTTCTTTACATCACTTTTCTAGAAGCACAAAACTTCGAGCTAAAATCTGGGCTCATACATCTTCTTCATACGTTCAGAGGCTTAGAAAACAAAGACCCACATAAATTCCTTGAGGAAATTCATGTGCTATGTTTTAGAATGAAGCCACACGCCATTACTGAAGAACAAATAAAGCCAAGGGCATTCTCCTTCTCACTTCAAGACTCAATGAGAGAATGGATGTATGAGCTCCCATCTGGGTCGATAACCATGTGGACTAAACTCGCAAAATTATTATTAGAAAAATATTTTCCAGAAACGCGAGTTTCGAGCCTTCGCAAAGAGATCCTTGGTATCAAACAAGGTAGAAGAGAAGCTCTACACACCTACTGGGATCGCTTCAAAAAGCTGCTGGTTCGGTGCCCACAACATGAGATAAGCGATTATCAGATGTATAATTGTTTCTATGAAGGTCTAACACCCATGGAGAGATGTCTGATAAATGCTTCAAGTGGCGATTCCTTAGGCGACATGACACCAACTGAAATCCGGGAGCTGATAGAAAAGCAGGTTATTAAGTTAAAACACTCTGGAAACGAAGAGGAGTCAAACAAGTAAGCTCCCATCACCTAGACGCCTAGATTTTTGAGCTGACAAAAGTTGTTTTATTACTGAAAAAAGAAAATGTAGTTGCAAAGAGACAATATGGAATCTTCCTAAAGACCGAACATCCAACTGGTATGTGTCCACTGCTAAAAGAGGATGTCGATCTAGTGAAAGCCACCGGAGGATACCAGCAGCATAAAATTTTTAATTAGCCTCCAAACTTTTATCAGAATGGATGTAACATCCCAAAATCCAAGACCAAAAATTTCATTTTTGATGTAATAATTCATAAAAAAGATTATTGAAAACATCATTAATTTATCTCATATCATAAAAACCCATAAGTCATATGTATCAAAAAATGTCATAAGATAATAATGTCAGAGTACAACTCCCAAGAACATCATAGTGAAGAGAATCATGGTGTGATGCGCTGCACTCATGCCAACTCCTTTCCTTTCAAAGAAGAAGTACTTGAAACTAAAACTGTAAACCGTAAGCACGAAGCTTAGTGAGTTCCCCCATCATACCACATAAACACATACTGTCAGGCATATCTGGGTGCCCGACCAACCCTGCTGAGCATACCTGGGTGCTCAACCTACCCATATTAGGCATACCGGGGTGCCCAACCTACCCCTGTCAGACATACCAGGGTGTCCGACCTACCCCGGTCGGGCATATCTGGGTGCCTGACCTACCCTCCAGTTTTTCTCAACCGGTTACGGGGATTATTTCACCCCTACCACTACCACATAATAACATATCATAACCGTACTGCTAGGCATATATGGGTACTGTCTAGCCCTTCGGTCTCTTTCAACCGGTAACCGGGGACTATTTCACCCCTCCTACCACTATCACATATTATCATAGCATCCTAGCACATAAAGCATAACAAATAGTGGCATACCAAACAATTATCACAAAGACAATCATCTCAACTATAAACAACTCCTAGTGAGCCGACATTGGTGCCTTCGACCCATTTCTACTGGAAGGTAACATACCTCAAATGCTGTAAAGTAGCTGGAAATTATGACAACCCATAAATTCCTATCTGTAAAGACAAGCTAATCAATCAAAAGTCAAACTTGTTTCTCGTATCTTTTAGCATAGTAAAGGGTCTGTTTGAGTGTTCTAAGCCTGGAACCTTCAAGGATAGGGGTGTAGGGATGTGTTAGCTAAAGTTCATTGGGTTGCAAAAGAGCCGAAAACTCCATCACAAGGAGTTTACGGCTGCAAACTAGAGTTTACGACCGTAAAATCTTGGCAGCCGTGAACCCCTCCCCTATTTATATCGATTTCCTTCATTTCTTTATCATTCCTCACATATTCAAGGCTGAAACTCATTTCTCTCTCAAGCATCATCAAGAACACTTCCATTTCTCTTCAACATTGTAAGTGATTCTTCCATTGTTTCTTAATATCCTTCTTGATCTTGTGAACCCCTTTGATTTCATCCATGAATTCAACTCTTTTGGGTTCGATCTTCAAATCTTCATCTTTTCACCAAGAACACCAAGAATACACACTTGTTCTTGGGCCGTGAACACCCTAAAGACCTCCAAATTGTGAGTATATCTTCTATAATCTAGTTATCCATAAGAAACACTCGATTCCTAGCCATGAAACAACTAATTAGTGCATAATCTTCAAGAGTTTATGACCATAAACTCTTCCTTTGGCCGTAAACCCTTCATAAGATCATGATTTTGGATGTGAACCTTCTTAAGACCAATAATATGACCGCAACCACTTCACAGAATCAAGTTTGGGCCGTAATCACATCATGTGTTCTGGCCGTAAACTCTACCTTGGCCGTAAACACACTTGGTGTGGTCGTGAACTCCCTTTAATCAATCACATGTGATTGTAACACTTTATTTCAAGTGTTTCCTAGTCCCTAAGGTTGTTTCCCTTCATGTTAGTGGTGTTAAAACACTAATTATATACATATATGTATCAACATATGTCAATTAGGACTCGTTTTTGCCTTGAGACTTCATTCGTGGAACTTCTCATCCTCACTCGAATCTTCAATTGAATCACCCACATAAGGTGAGTTCACACCCTTATAATCAATCTTTTAAATGTTTTTAAAATTCTTTTAAGGGGGGGGGGGGGGGGAGGGAGATACAAGTTGAACACAATTGTATTATGTTAATATTTACCTTTGATAACCATCACATTAAATGATTTCTTATGATTTTATAAGTAATCAAATCAATTCAAAAACTCTTTTAAGTTATGTTACATAGTTGTTTATAAAGCTCTGTTTTAAAGTACAATCATAACTCAGTAGGTAACCGAGTCTTTTCTGCAAATCAGGGACAATACAAAACAAACATACTAGTAAACTATAATAGGTATAGTTTAGGGTTTCAGAACATACAATAACAAGAACAGAAGGAACATATGTGACATCCCCATTTTCACGGCCAGAAAAGACCGATTTTGTTTATGCTTTATAAAAATCAGAGTACTTCATTTTATAAAAATGCTGCGGAATTTGTTCCCAGAAAAACATGGTAAATACGTTATTAAAACAATTTCGAAGAAACGTATTTATTTCATTTTAAAACGTTTGGGATGTCATCGTTAATAGAGAAACATAAGCATAAACAGAACTTACAATTATTTACACTAGTGATCTACATCTCCTTTATTCTCTCAGTGAATTATGTCTTCGTATTGATACCTGTGATACAAAGAAAACTGAGTGGGTCAGGCTTGGGAGCCTGGTGAGCATATAGGGTTTTCAACCCACAATAATACAATTATTATATTTAACCATCAAACAATCAACTCAATTACTCATCCCTATTATGTTTCTTAGGATTTTACCCTAGGAATTCAACTACTCGTCATTCCTTCATTCCTAAGGATTGACCTAAGGAATTTACACAAACTTCCATTGCTACATAAGGCGCATCTGCCAACATTATCCTTTAAGCACATCTGCTATTATTATGACAATCTCTATTTGGCGCATCTGCCAGGATTATCCTATAAGCGCATCTGCTATTGTTATGAAAATCTCTATTTGGCGCATCTGCCAAGATCACGACATTCACTACTTGGTGCATCTACCAATATTATTCTCAAGCGCATCTGCTAGCATTAAGGCATGCTCTATTAGTTTCATCTACCAATATTATAAACACATATAAATTATATTTCTAAAACAATATATCCCATCCCGTCGATCCCCACATACTGACCCTATACTATGATCTTACGAGATCTAGCCTAAGGAATCGGTATGAACAACAAACTGACGAAGCTGCTTCGGAAATTCCCTAGCAGCAAACGAGGATCAATAAAGACATCAAATAAGGGGAATAGAATGAGTTCACCACGAACCTTCGTTCGCAAAACCAAGAACCACAAGACATTTTAAGTCATGGGTAGTTATCTAGATAACAATGCCTAGGCGTGGTCTGACTATCATGAGGCATTATACCCCCAGACTTTACCTATCCCAGCATCGAACTTTGCCTAGCAGTGGCCTGAATACATGAGGTATTTAACCCCCAGACGCACCCTATCCAGCAATATAACACCAAACATACCTATCAGTGGTCTATAACCGACACACTTTATTAGGCAGTCTACGAAGTTCCCTTAATTACTTCGTGAAAGAAAACGCTGACATATGAAGCTCGGTCGATCACTTCATAAAAGAAACGCTGACTCCAAAGCTCTCTCAAAATAAAAGTATTAGGAAATACTACTAGAGTACTCCCGTACGCTCCCGTAACCGACACACAAAATTGTCAAAAAGACTTTGTACATGATAGTACTTCTGGCACATTATAGTACTTTGGTATGCGAAAGAATCGTACCCGAGAACATAATAGTACCCTGCCACAAGCAGCACCCAAGACACAGAGCTTTGAAAAAGACTTCGTACATAAACTGTACATCTGTATGTAGGACGTACTCCACCGATCATTAATCTCGCAACGCACGTACTCTTAATAAGAGAATACCCAATGTCCAAACTTAATTGAACTAAACATCCCATTTAGGTCTTAACCCATCACTAGGCAAACCTACAATACTTATAATCAATTCCCGATACTATCTCCGTTTAGGAAAAAGATTAACTAGTGTATACTTAACACAAGGTTTTAAGTAATAATAATATCATATATTTACATCTTAACACATATTGAACCATATCTGATTCGTACGTTGTATATCATCAAATATGTCTAACACGTATTTCAGAAAATAACAAATACTTCACATACATATGTATATTTCATACTTTAATCAATTCTTGTATTAAAATCACGTTCCTAAAAGGGACTATACACATGATACCTTATCGAATGAACACGTAATTCAAAAATATATAATCCGTACTCCCGGATCTAAAACTAACCTCTTGATCTGATCCCTACTCTCGGATCTAAAACTAATCTCTTGATCTGATTCATACTCTCGGATCTAAAACTAACCTTTTGATCTGATCCATACATCCAGATCTAAAACAAGTTTATCTCTTTATTCTTTTATCTCATGGTCCAACCTATATTTTATCACTTACCAACAACCTCATCTACTCATGTTCTACTCAACATACCCTTAGATACAAAATACGTATATAGTTTAACTCATTAAAACTTATATAATTCACCCGTTCCACAATCATCTCAAATAAACATCAAAATATTATACACGTAGCACGTATTTCATAGCAAATACTTAATATTTATGTGTTAGAAGAAAGTGACCACACACTCACTTGATCAGAAGATGATCTGACAGCACTACGGCTTGCAGATGTAGCGCCTCTCCGCAGATCTGGAAGATCTTCACAAAAACCGGCTCCTCGCAGGCAGGGATTCGGCTCGGGAATAACGCTCTTCAGGATTCTCGGGGCTTCGGATCTCGCTTCGGGGCTCGGGAATGATACCGGGGCTTCGGGATATGATTGGCATGCAAATCGAGGCAAAACTTAGAGAGAGGGAAGAGTTTGAACAAGAGAAAATGGCTGATTTCGAGTTCTATTTATAGGCTGAGGGTCTGGGATTACGTGGGGCGTAATCTCAAATTACGCAGGGCGTACTCAGTACGCGGGGCGTACTCGGTTACGCGGGGCGTACTTTGACGTCACTGCATGCGTCGATCTGTGGCACTCGAGTATTGGTCAGACAAGTTGCATCCGACTGAGTACGCGGGGTGTACTCAATTACGCGGGGCGTAATTGACTCGTCGAACTTCTAAGTTGCGTAACTTTCGCATACGAGCTCCGTTTTCGACGTTCTTTATATCCACACGAAGGTCAGACCATACTCTACAACTTTCATTTAGACTTCGTCGGCTAATTTTAACTTTTATTTTTATTATTTATTTTTAGAAGGCTGGGCAGAAAAACTTCGTTATAAATTCATAACTTCTTCGTTTGACGTCCGTTCTCGCCTAATTTTTCATCGTTTCGCTACTAACAATGAGATCTTCGATTCTCATTTAGATTGTTTCGGCTAACAACCGCTTGATCTCAAATCGAGTATTCGGGCTGCATACCGCTAAGTTGAAACTTAGAAAAATCATAACTTCCTCATACGAAGTCAGATTTGGGCGTTCCTTTTATGCACGCTCTCGGTTTAACGAAATCTACAACTTTCGTTTAGATTGCTAAGGCTAAATATCGCTCTAACATAAATTCACTTTTTACGTCACTCGACGTCGTGCCGGTTCTGTCGCGAAACTTCGACAGGTCATAACTTCTTCGTTATAACTCAGATTTTGGCGTTCTTTATATGCACGGAAACCTTGTGACATATACTACAACTTGGTTAAGATTAATCCTTCTAAATAATCTTCCATCAAAAAGTCATTTTGATGCTTATCGTCTCTAAATCGACCAGCCCTGATCTACGGGCGTTACAATTATCTCCCCCTTAGGATGATTACGTCCCGGAATCATCAACGAAATAGGGCTTGTATAATGATTCCATATGTCATCCTTCCATCCTAAGTAATCACCGTGATGCTCAATCTTGCACCTGCTCTTCGTACTATGTTGGCTTTCAATCGTAACCTTCGAGTTACAAAATAGGTCCTTATTGAGGACTCCTTTTTCTTCTCAGGATAAATACTTTCCTTTATCTGTTGTAACAGACCGATGGGTCGTGCTCTACTGACCTCTCATCGCATGATGTAATGCTTAGACTTTGGTCTCTTAGAGTTAAATTCCAAAATGGAATATACCTTCCTTCATATTCTAATGTGATATAATCACATTTCAGCACGTAGCATTTCTGCCTACAAACTTCTTTTAACAACGAGCGCGACACTATCAATCGCATTAACTTCAACCTTCTGACTTAAGTCAGATGTTACATCTAACTTGGTCCTCTAGACCACGTAACATACTCCTCGTAGTCGAACTCAAATTTAAACATGACCACTAGGGTCGGAACAAGAACCATATTACTAGTCATCACCGAAACAATGGTAATGACATACCAGAATAAAATGGAATCAATCACTAGCTTCTTGGTAACCTTGCGACTTTCACTGATCCAAGTGCGAGTCCTGTGCTTCCGGTAGTATATGCATCTACTACCTTTCACACCTACTCATACTCGTCCCAAGTATTGTCCCGCAGTCGACCAAGTCACCATACAAGAAAACCACAAAACAATTTAACACATACGAATGTGTCCAAATAATCATAAACAATTTCCCTAGACTCTACTAGGACTTCTTTATTGCTCAATCTTCAATCATCAACTCTAATTCCACTCTATTGGTGATGGAAATACCAGACGATGATACAACTTCAAGAATTTCATCAATCGTTCCATCATCCTGCCAATCAAATGTGTACTTCAGACGTACCGTACTCCTCTAAACGTTCCGTTATTTTATCAGACATAAAATAAAGGCATGACACCACTCTTACGATATCTTCCGATAGGTGTCATTCACTATCATAATCCCTTTTCATTTCCTTCATTTACTCAAATCTCTACAAGTCTTCACCATGACCTCTTGTACAACCAAGCAGACATTTGGTGTACCAATTGAGAATTTTTAAGATAAGAAAGTTTTTTTTTTTTTTTTTTTTAATTACGATAAACGTATAAATCTCCTTATCACCCGAAACGTTTACATGCTAGTTCTAATTTCGTAGTCGTACGCTTAGAATCCTAAACACATTAGGTTTCCAGATCCGGTCGGCAACAGACCATAGATCCGAACAAATAATAGCATCAATATAGCTATCACACAAAACATTTAGCACATAAAAGCATTTTAGGCATCACTCCTAAAATAAGCTAGTGCTTGTGTCAATTTAGGTGTACTACCTAACATATTTTAGACACACTCCTCACAATCATTACTTAGCATTCTAAGTTTAAGTCTAGAAATTTCCTACAAATTCCTAGTTCGGTTAAACTAATGCTCTGATACCAACTGTGACATCCCCATTTTCACGGCCAGAAAAGACCGATTTTGTTTATGCTTTATAAAAATCAGAGTACTTCATTTTATAAAAATGCTGCGGAATTTGTTCCCAGAAAAACATGGTAAATACGTTATTAAAACAATTTCGAAGAAACGTATTTATTTCATTTTAAAACGTTTGGGATGTCATCGTTAATAGAGAAACATAAGCATAAACAGAACTTACAATTATTTACACTAGTGATCTACATCTCCTTTATTCTCTCAGTGAATTATGTCTTCGTATTGATACCTGTGATACAAAGAAAACTGAGTGGGTCAGGCTTGGGAGCCTGGTGAGCATATAGGGTTTTCAACCCACAATAATACAATTATTATATTTAACCATCAAACAATCAACTCAATTACTCATCCCTATTATGTTTCTTAGGATTTTACCCTAGGAATTCAACTACTCGTCATTCCTTCATTCCTAAGGATTGACCTAAGGAATTTACACAAACTTCCATTGCTACATAAGGCGCATCTGCCAACATTATCCTTTAAGCGCATCTGCTATTATTATGACAATCTCTATTTGGCGCATCTGCCAGGATTATCCTATAAGCGCATCTGCTATTGTTATGAAAATCTCTATTTGGCGCATCTGCCAAGATCACGACATTCACTACTTGGTGCATCTACCAATATTATTCTCAAGCGCATCTGCTAGCATTAAGGCATGCTCTATTAGTTTCATCTACCAATATTATAAACACATATAAATTATATTTCTAAAACAATATATCCCATCCCGTCGATCCCCACATACTGACCCTATACTATGATCTTACGAGATCTAGCCTAAGGAATCGGTATGAACAACAAACTGACGAAGCTGCTTCGGAAATTCCCTAGCAGCAAACGAGGATCAATAAAGACATCAAATAAGGGGAATAGAATGAGTTCACCACGAACCTTCGTTCGCAAAACCAAGAACCACAAGACATTTTAAGTCATGGGTAGTTATCTAGATAACAATGCCTAGGCGTGGTCTGACTATCATGAGGCATTATACCCCCAGACTTTACCTATCCCAGCATCGAACTTTGCCTAGCAGTGGCCTGAATACATGAGGTATTTAACCCCCAGACGCACCCTATCCAACAATATAACACCAAACATACCTATCAGTGGTCTATAACCGACACACTTTATTAGGCAGTCTACGAAGTTCCCTTAATTACTTCGTGAAAGAAAACGCTGACATATGAAGCTCGGTCGATCACTTCATAAAAGAAACGCTGACTCCAAAGCTCTCTCAAAATAAAAGTATTAGGAAATACTACTAGAGTACTCCCGTACGCTCCCGTAACCGACACACAAAATTGTCAAAAAGACTTTGTACATGATAGTACTTCTGGCACATTATAGTACTTTGGTATGCGAAAGAATCGTACCCGAGAACATAATAGTACCCTGCCACAAGCAGCACCCAAGACACAGAGCTTTGAAAAAGACTTCGTACATAAACTGTACATCTGTATGTAGGACGTACTCCACCGATCATTAATCTCGCAACGCACGTACTCTTAATAAGAGAATACCCAATGTCCAAACTTAATTGAACTAAACATCCCATTTAGGTCTTAACCCATCACTAGGCAAACCTACAATACTTATAATCAATTCCCGATACTATCTCCGTTTAGGAAAAAGATTAACTAGTGTATACTTAACACAAGGTTTTAAGTAATAATAATATCATATATTTACATCTTAACACATATTGAACCATATCTGATTCGTACGTTGTATATCATCAAATATGTCTAACACGTATTTCAGAAAATAACAAATACTTCACATACATATGTATATTTCATACTTTAATCAATTCTTGTATTAAAATCACGTTCCTAAAAGGGACTATACACATGATACCTTATCGAATGAACACGTAATTCAAAAATATATAATCCGTACTCCCGGATCTAAAACTAACCTCTTGATCTGATCCCTACTCTCGGATCTAAAACTAATCTCTTGATCTGATTCATACTCTCGGATCTAAAACTAACCTTTTGATCTGATCCATACATCCAGATCTAAAACAAGTTTATCTCTTTATTCTTTTATCTCATGGTCCAACCTATATTTTATCACTTACCAACAACCTCATCTACTCATGTTCTACTCAACATACCCTTAGATACAAAATACGTATATAGTTTAACTCATTAAAACTTATATAATTCACCCGTTCCACAATCATCTCAAATAAACATCAAAATATTATACACGTAGCACGTATTTCATAGCAAATACTTAATATTTATGTGTTAGAAGAAAGTGACCACACACTCACTTGATCAGAAGATGATCTGACAGCACTACGGCTTGCAGATGTAGCGCCTCTCCGCAGATCTGGAAGATCTTCACAAAAACCGGCTCCTCGCAGGCAGGGATTCGGCTCGGGAATAACGCTCTTCAGGATTCTCGGGGCTTCGGATCTCGCTTCGGGGCTCGGGAATGATACCGGGGCTTCGGGATATGATTGGCATGCAAATCGAGGCAAAACTTAGAGAGAGGGAAGAGTTTGAACAAGAGAAAATGGCTGATTTCGAGTTCTATTTATAGGCTGAGGGTCTGGGATTACGTGGGGCGTAATCTCAAATTACGCAGGGCGTACTCAGTACGCGGGGCGTACTCGGTTACGCGGGGCGTACTTTGACGTCACTGCATGCGTCGATCTGTGGCACTCGAGTATTGGTCAGACAAGTTGCATCCGACTGAGTACGCGGGGTGTACTCAATTACGCGGGGCGTAATTGACTCGTCGAACTTCTAAGTTGCGTAACTTTCGCATACGAGCTCCGTTTTCGACGTTCTTTATATCCACGCGAAGGTCAGACCATACTCTACAACTTTCATTTAGACTTCGTCGGCTAATTTTAACTTTTATTTTTATTATTTATTTTTAGAAGGCTGGGCAGAAAAACTTCGTTATAAATTCATAACTTCTTCGTTTGACGTCCGTTCTCGCCTAATTTTTCATCGTTTCGCTACTAACAATGAGATCTTCGATTCTCATTTAGATTGTTTCGGCTAACAACCGCTTGATCTCAAATCGAGTATTCGGGCTGCATACCGCTAAGTTGAAACTTAGAAAAATCATAACTTCCTCATACGAAGTCAGATTTGGGCGTTCCTTTTATGCACGCTCTCGGTTTAACGAAATCTACAACTTTCGTTTAGATTGCTAAGGCTAAATATCGCTCTAACATAAATTCACTTTTTACGTCACTCGACGTCGTGCCGGTTCTGTCGCGAAACTTCGACAGGTCATAACTTCTTCGTTATAACTCAGATTTTGGCGTTCTTTATATGCACGGAAACCTTGTGACATATACTACAACTTGGTTAAGATTAATCCTTCTAAATAATCTTCCATCAAAAAGTCATTTTGATGCTTATCGTCTCTAAATCGACCAGCCCTGATCTACGGGCGTTACAATTATCTCCCCCTTAGGATGATTACGTCCCGGAATCATCAACGAAATAGGGCTTGTATAATGATTCCATATGTCATCCTTCCATCCTAAGTAATCACCGTGATGCTGAATCTTGCACCTGCTCTTCGTACTATGTTGGCTTTCAATCGTAACCTTCGAGTTACAAAATAGGTCCTTATTGAGGACTCCTTTTTCTTCTCAGGATAAATACTTTCCTTTATCTGTTGTAACAGACCGATGGGTCGTGCTCTACTGACCTCTCATCGCATGATGTAATGCTTAGAATTTGGTCTCTTAGAGTTAAATTCCAAAATGGAATATACCTTCCTTCATATTCTAATGTGATATAATCACATTTCAGCACGTAGCATTTCTGCCTACAAACTTCTTTTAACAACGAGCGCGACACTATCAATCGCATTAACTTCAACCTTCTGACTTAAGTCAGATGTTACATCTAACTTGGTCCTCTAGACCACGTAACATACTCCTCGTAGTCGAACTCAAATTTAAACATGACCACTAGGGTCGGAACAAGAACCATATTACTAGTCATCACCGAAACAATGGTAATGACATACCAGAATAAAATGGAATCAATCACTAGCTTCTTGGTAACCTTGCGACTTTCACTGATCCAAGTGCGAGTCCTGTGCTTCCGGTAGTATATGCATCTACTACCTTTCACACCTACTCATACTCGTCCCAAGTATTGTCCCGCAGTCGACCAAGTCACCATACAAGAAAACCACAAAACAATTTAACACATACGAATGTGTCCAAATAATCATAAACAATTTCCCTAGACTCTACTAGGACTTCTTTATTGCTCAATCTTCAATCATCAACTCTAATTCCACTCTATTGGTGATGGAAATACCAGACGATGATACAACTTCAAGAATTTCATCAATCGTTCCATCATCCTGCCAATCAAATGTGTACTTCAGACGTACCGTACTCCTCTAAACGTTCCGTTATTTTATCAGACATAAAATAAAGGCATGACACCACTCTTACGATATCTTCCGATAGGTGTCATTCACTATCATAATCCCTTTTCATTTCCTTCATTTACTCACATCTCTACAAGTCTTCACCATGACCTCTTGTACAACCAAGCAGACATTTGGTGTACCAATTGAGAATTTTTAAGATAAGAAAGTTTTTTTTTTTTTTTTTTTAATTACGATAAACGTATAAATCTCCTTATCACCCGAAACGTTTACATGCTAGTTCTAATTTCGTAGTCGTACGCTTAGAATCCTAAACACATTAGGTTTCCAGATCCGGTCGGCAACAGACCATAGATCCGAACAAATAATAGCATCAATATAGCTATCACACAAAACATTTAGCACATAAAAGCATTTTAGGCATCACTCCTAAAATAAGCTAGTGCTTGTGTCAATTTAGGTGTACTACCTAACATATTTTAGACACACTCCTCACAATCATTACTTAGCATTCTAAGTTTAAGTCTAGAAATTTCCTACAAATTCCTAGTTCGGTTAAACTAATGCTCTGATACCAACTGTGACATCCCCATTTTCACGGCCAGAAAAGACCGATTTTGTTTATGCTTTATAAAAATCAGAGTACTTCATTTTATAAAAATGCTGCGGAATTTGTTCCCAGAAAAACATGGTAAATACGTTATTAAAACAATTTCGAAGAAACGTATTTATTTCATTTTAAAACGTTTGGGATGTCATCGTTAATAGAGAAACATAAGCATAAACAGAACTTACAATTATTTACACTAGTGATCTACATCTCCTTTATTCTCTCAGTGAATTATGTCTTCGTATTGATACCTGTGATACAAAGAAAACTGAGTGGGTCAGGCTTGGGAGCCTGGTGAGCATATAGGGTTTTCAACCCACAATAATACAATTATTATATTTAACCATCAAACAATCAACTCAATTACTCATCCCTATTATGTTTCTTAGGATTTTACCCTAGGAATTCAACTACTCGTCATTCCTTCATTCCTAAGGATTGACCTAAGGAATTTACACAAACTTCCATTGCTACATAAGGCGCATCTGCCAACATTATCCTTTAAGCGCATCTGCTATTATTATGACAATCTCTATTTGGCGCATCTGCCAGGATTATCCTATAAGCGCATCTGCTATTGTTATGAAAATCTCTATTTGGCGCATCTGCCAAGATCACGACATTCACTACTTGGTGCATCTACCAATATTATTCTCAAGCGCATCTGCTAGCATTAAGGCATGCTCTATTAGTTTCATCTACCAATATTATAAACACATATAAATTATATTTCTAAAACAATATATCCCATCCCGTCGATCCCCACATACTGACCCTATACTATGATCTTACGAGATCTAGCCTAAGGAATCGGTATGAACAACAAACTGACGAAGCTGCTTCGGAAATTCCCTAGCAGCAAACGAGGATCAATAAAGACATCAAATAAGGGGAATAGAATGAGTTCACCACGAACCTTCGTTCGCAAAACCAAGAACCACAAGACATTTTAAGTCATGGGTAGTTATCTAGATAACAATGCCTAGGCGTGGTCTGACTATCATGAGGCATTATACCCCCAGACTTTACCTATCCCAGCATCGAACTTTGCCTAGCAGTGGCCTGAATACATGAGGTATTTAACCCCCAGACGCACCCTATCCAACAATATAACACCAAACATACCTATCAGTGGTCTATAACCGACACACTTTATTAGGCAGTCTACGAAGTTCCCTTAATTACTTCGTGAAAGAAAACGCTGACATATGAAGCTCGGTCGATCACTTCATAAAAGAAACGCTGACTCCAAAGCTCTCTCAAAATAAAAGTATTAGGAAATACTACTAGAGTACTCCCGTACGCTCCCGTAACCGACACACAAAATTGTCAAAAAGACTTTGTACATGATAGTACTTCTGGCACATTATAGTACTTTGGTATGCGAAAGAATCGTACCCGAGAACATAATAGTACCCTGCCACAAGCAGCACCCAAGACACAGAGCTTTGAAAAAGACTTCGTACATAAACTGTACATCTGTATGTAGGACGTACTCCACCGATCATTAATCTCGCAACGCACGTACTCTTAATAAGAGAATACCCAATGTCCAAACTTAATTGAACTAAACATCCCATTTAGGTCTTAACCCATCACTAGGCAAACCTACAATACTTATAATCAATTCCCGATACTATCTCCGTTTAGGAAAAAGATTAACTAGTGTATACTTAACACAAGGTTTTAAGTAATAATAATATCATATATTTACATCTTAACACATATTGAACCATATCTGATTCGTACGTTGTATATCATCAAATATGTCTAACACGTATTTCAGAAAATAACAAATACTTCACATACATATGTATATTTCATACTTTAATCAATTCTTGTATTAAAATCACGTTCCTAAAAGGGACTATACACATGATACCTTATCGAATGAACACGTAATTCAAAAATATATAATCCGTACTCCCGGATCTAAAACTAACCTCTTGATCTGATCCCTACTCTCGGATCTAAAACTAATCTCTTGATCTGATTCATACTCTCGGATCTAAAACTAACCTTTTGATCTGATCCATACATCCAGATCTAAAACAAGTTTATCTCTTTATTCTTTTATCTCATGGTCCAACCTATATTTTATCACTTACCAACAACCTCATCTACTCATGTTCTACTCAACATACCCTTAGATACAAAATACGTATATAGTTTAACTCATTAAAACTTATATAATTCACCCGTTCCACAATCATCTCAAATAAACATCAAAATATTATACACGTAGCACGTATTTCATAGCAAATACTTAATATTTATGTGTTAGAAGAAAGTGACCACACACTCACTTGATCAGAAGATGATCTGACAGCACTACGGCTTGCAGATGTAGCGCCTCTCCGCAGATCTGGAAGATCTTCACAAAAACCGGCTCCTCGCAGGCAGGGATTCGGCTCGGGAATAACGCTCTTCAGGATTCTCGGGGCTTCGGATCTCGCTTCGGGGCTCGGGAATGATACCGGGGCTTCGGGATATGATTGGCATGCAAATCGAGGCAAAACTTAGAGAGAGGGAAGAGTTTGAACAAGAGAAAATGGCTGATTTCGAGTTCTATTTATAGGCTGAGGGTCTGGGATTACGTGGGGCGTAATCTCAAATTACGCAGGGCGTACTCAGTACGCGGGGCGTACTCGGTTACGCGGGGCGTACTTTGACGTCACTGCATGCGTCGATCTGTGGCACTCGAGTATTGGTCAGACAAGTTGCATCCGACTGAGTACGCGGGGTGTACTCAATTACGCGGGGCGTAATTGACTCGTCGAACTTCTAAGTTGCGTAACTTTCGCATACGAGCTCCGTTTTCGACGTTCTTTATATCCACGCGAAGGTCAGACCATACTCTACAACTTTCATTTAGACTTCGTCGGCTAATTTTAACTTTTATTTTTATTATTTATTTTTAGAAGGCTGGGCAGAAAAACTTCGTTATAAATTCATAACTTCTTCGTTTGACGTCCGTTCTCGCCTAATTTTTCATCGTTTCGCTACTAACAATGAGATCTTCGATTCTCATTTAGATTGTTTCGGCTAACAACCGCTTGATCTCAAATCGAGTATTCGGGCTGCATACCGCTAAGTTGAAACTTAGAAAAATCATAACTTCCTCATACGAAGTCAGATTTGGGCGTTCCTTTTATGCACGCTCTCGGTTTAACGAAATCTACAACTTTCGTTTAGATTGCTAAGGCTAAATATCGCTCTAACATAAATTCACTTTTTACGTCACTCGACGTCGTGCCGGTTCTGTCGCGAAACTTCGACAGGTCATAACTTCTTCGTTATAACTCAGATTTTGGCGTTCTTTATATGCACGGAAACCTTGTGACATATACTACAACTTGGTTAAGATTAATCCTTCTAAATAATCTTCCATCAAAAAGTCATTTTGATGCTTATCGTCTCTAAATCGACCAGCCCTGATCTACGGGCGTTACAATTATCTCCCCCTTAGGATGATTACGTCCCGGAATCATCAACGAAATAGGGCTTGTATAATGATTCCATATGTCATCCTTCCATCCTAAGTAATCACCGTGATGCTCAATCTTGCACCTGCTCTTCGTACTATGTTGGCTTTCAATCGTAACCTTCGAGTTACAAAATAGGTCCTTATTGAGGACTCCTTTTTCTTCTCAGGATAAATACTTTCCTTTATCTGTTGTAACAGACCGATGGGTCGTGCTCTACTGACCTCTCATCGCATGATGTAATGCTTAGACTTTGGTCTCTTAGAGTTAAATTCCAAAATGGAATATACCTTCCTTCATATTCTAATGTGATATAATCACATTTCAGCACGTAGCATTTCTGCCTACAAACTTCTTTTAACAACGAGCGCGACACTATCAATCGCATTAACTTCAACCTTCTGACTTAAGTCAGATGTTACATCTAACTTGGTCCTCTAGACCACGTAACATACTCCTCGTAGTCGAACTCAAATTTAAACATGACCACTAGGGTCGGAACAAGAACCATATTACTAGTCATCACCGAAACAATGGTAATGACATACCAGAATAAAATGGAATCAATCACTAGCTTCTTGGTAACCTTGCGACTTTCACTGATCCAAGTGCGAGTCCTGTGCTTCCGGTAGTATATGCATCTACTACCTTTCACACCTACTCATACTCGTCCCAAGTATTGTCCCGCAGTCGACCAAGTCACCATACAAGAAAACCACAAAACAATTTAACACATACGAATGTGTCCAAATAATCATAAACAATTTCCCTAGACTCTACTAGGACTTCTTTATTGCTCAATCTTCAATCATCAACTCTAATTCCACTCTATTGGTGATGGAAATACCAGACGATGATACAACTTCAAGAATTTCATCAATCGTTCCATCATCCTGCCAATCAAATGTGTACTTCAGACGTACCGTACTCCTCTAAACGTTCCGTTATTTTATCAGACATAAAATAAAGGCATGACACCACTCTTACGATATCTTCCGATAGGTGTCATTCACTATCATAATCCCTTTTCATTTCCTTCATTTACTCAAATCTCTACAAGTCTTCACCATGACCTCTTGTACAACCAAGCAGACATTTGGTGTACCAATTGAGAATTTTTAAGATAAGAAAGTTTTTTTTTTTTTTTTTTAATTACGATAAACGTATAAATCTCCTTATCACCCGAAACGTTTACATGCTAGTTCTAATTTCGTAGTCGTACGCTTAGAATCCTAAACACATTAGGTTTCCAGATCCGGTCGGCAACAGACCATAGATCCGAACAAATAATAGCATCAATATAGCTATCACACAAAACATTTAGCACATAAAAGCATTTTAGGCATCACTCCTAAAATAAGCTAGTGCTTGTGTCAATTTAGGTGTACTACCTAACATATTTTAGACACACTCCTCACAATCATTACTTAGCATTCTAAGTTTAAGTCTAGAAATTTCCTACAAATTCCTAGTTCGGTTAAACTAATGCTCTGATACCAACTGTGACATCCCCATTTTCACGGCCAGAAAAGACCGATTTTGTTTATGCTTTATAAAAATCAGAGTACTTCATTTTATAAAAATGCTGCGGAATTTGTTCCCAGAAAAACATGGTAAATACGTTATTAAAACAATTTCGAAGAAACGTATTTATTTCATTTTAAAACGTTTGGGATGTCATCGTTAATAGAGAAACATAAGCATAAACAGAACTTACAATTATTTACACTAGTGATCTACATCTCCTTTATTCTCTCAGTGAATTATGTCTTCGTATTGATACCTGTGATACAAAGAAAACTGAGTGGGTCAGGCTTGGGAGCCTGGTGAGCATATAGGGTTTTCAACCCACAATAATACAATTATTATATTTAACCATCAAACAATCAACTCAATTACTCATCCCTATTATGTTTCTTAGGATTTTACCCTAGGAATTCAACTACTCGTCATTCCTTCATTCCTAAGGATTGACCTAAGGAATTTACACAAACTTCCATTGCTACATAAGGCGCATCTGCCAACATTATCCTTTAAGCGCATCTGCTATTATTATGACAATCTCTATTTGGCGCATCTGCCAGGATTATCCTATAAGCGCATCTGCTATTGTTATGAAAATCTCTATTTGGCGCATCTGCCAAGATCACGACATTCACTACTTGGTGCATCTACCAATATTATTCTCAAGCGCATCTGCTAGCATTAAGGCATGCTCTATTAGTTTCATCTACCAATATTATAAACACATATAAATTATATTTCTAAAACAATATATCCCATCCCGTCGATCCCCACATACTGACCCTATACTATGATCTTACGAGATCTAGCCTAAGGAATCGGTATGAACAACAAACTGACGAAGCTGCTTCGGAAATTCCCTAGCAGCAAACGAGGATCAATAAAGACATCAAATAAGGGGAATAGAATGAGTTCACCACGAACCTTCGTTCGCAAAACCAAGAACCACAAGACATTTTAAGTCATGGGTAGTTATCTAGATAACAATGCCTAGGCGTGGTCTGACTATCATGAGGCATTATACCCCCAGACTTTACCTATCCCAGCATCGAACTTTGCCTAGCAGTGGCCTGAATACATGAGGTATTTAACCCCCAGACGCACCCTATCCAACAATATAACACCAAACATACCTATCAGTGGTCTATAACCGACACACTTTATTAGGCAGTCTACGAAGTTCCCTTAATTACTTCGTGAAAGAAAACGCTGACATATGAAGCTCGGTCGATCACTTCATAAAAGAAACGCTGACTCCAAAGCTCTCTCAAAATAAAAGTATTAGGAAATACTACTAGAGTACTCCCGTACGCTCCCGTAACCGACACACAAAATTGTCAAAAAGACTTTGTACATGATAGTACTTCTGGCACATTATAGTACTTTGGTATGCGAAAGAATCGTACCCGAGAACATAATAGTACCCTGCCACAAGCAGCACCCAAGACACAGAGCTTTGAAAAAGACTTCGTACATAAACTGTACATCTGTATGTAGGACGTACTCCACCGATCATTAATCTCGCAACGCACGTACTCTTAATAAGAGAATACCCAATGTCCAAACTTAATTGAACTAAACATCCCATTTAGGTCTTAACCCATCACTAGGCAAACCTACAATACTTATAATCAATTCCCGATACTATCTCCGTTTAGGAAAAAGATTAACTAGTGTATACTTAACACAAGGTTTTAAGTAATAATAATATCATATATTTACATCTTAACACATATTGAACCATATCTGATTCGTACGTTGTATATCATCAAATATGTCTAACACGTATTTCAGAAAATAACAAATACTTCACATACATATGTATATTTCATACTTTAATCAATTCTTGTATTAAAATCACGTTCCTAAAAGGGACTATACACATGATACCTTATCGAATGAACACGTAATTCAAAAATATATAATCCGTACTCCCGGATCTAAAACTAACCTCTTGATCTGATCCCTACTCTCGGATCTAAAACTAATCTCTTGATCTGATTCATACTCTCGGATCTAAAACTAACCTTTTGATCTGATCCATACATCCAGATCTAAAACAAGTTTATCTCTTTATTCTTTTATCTCATGGTCCAACCTATATTTTATCACTTACCAACAACCTCATCTACTCATGTTCTACTCAACATACCCTTAGATACAAAATACGTATATAGTTTAACTCATTAAAACTTATATAATTCACCCGTTCCACAATCATCTCAAATAAACATCAAAATATTATACACGTAGCACGTATTTCATAGCAAATACTTAATATTTATGTGTTAGAAGAAAGTGACCACACACTCACTTGATCAGAAGATGATCTGACAGCACTACGGCTTGCAGATGTAGCGCCTCTCCGCAGATCTGGAAGATCTTCACAAAAACCGGCTCCTCGCAGGCAGGGATTCGGCTCGGGAATAACGCTCTTCAGGATTCTCGGGGCTTCGGATCTCGCTTCGGGGCTCGGGAATGATACCGGGGCTTCGGGATATGATTGGCATGCAAATCGAGGCAAAACTTAGAGAGAGGGAAGAGTTTGAACAAGAGAAAATGGCTGATTTCGAGTTCTATTTATAGGCTGAGGGTCTGGGATTACGCGGGGCGTAATCTCAAATTACGCAGGGCGTACTCAGTACGCGGGGCGTACTCGGTTACGCGGGGCGTACTTTGACGTCACTGCATGCGTCGATCTGTGGCACTCGAGTATTGGTCAGACAAGTTGCATCCGACTGAGTACGCGGGGTGTACTCAATTACGCGGGGCGTAATTGACTCGTTGAACTTCTAAGTTGCGTAACTTTCGCATACGAGCTCCGTTTTCGACGTTCTTTATATCCACGCGAAGGTCAGACCATACTCTACAACTTTCATTTAGACTTCGTCGGCTAATTTTGACTTTTATTTTTATTATTTATTTTTAGAAGGCTGGGCAGAAAAACTTCGTTATAAATTCATAACTTCTTCGTTTGACGTCCGTTCTCGCCTAATTTTTCATCGTTTCGCTACTAACAATGAGATCTTCGATTCTCATTTAGATTGTTTCGGCTAACAACCGCTTGATCTCAAATCGAGTATTCGGGCTGCATACCGCTAAGTTGAAACTTAGAAAAATCATAACTTCCTCATACGAAGTCAGATTTGGGCGTTCCTTTTATGCACGCTCTCGGTTTAACGAAATCTACGACTTTCGTTTAGATTGCTAAGGCTAAATATCGCTCTAACATAAATTCACTTTTTACGTCACTTGACGTCGTGCCGGTTCTGTCGCGAAACTTCGACAGGTCATAACTTCTTCGTTATAACTCAGATTTTGGCGTTCTTTATATGCACGGAAACCTTGTGACATATACTACAACTTGGTTAAGATTAATCCTTCTAAATAATCTTCCATCAAAAAGTCATTTTGATGCTTATCGTCTCTAAATCGACTAGCCCTGATCTACGGGCGTTACAACATACGATAACAAGAACAAGATAACAATAATGTGAATCAACTACTTCATGACATAGAAATATACTTGTTATGTCGCATTTTATAACCAGAGCCTCCTGGAGGGAGAGCGGACATTGTGTGTATAGATCTATATGGGACTGACGATCCCGCATCCCGACTGTTCACTATAGTTTGGCCGGCAGGCCAAGGGGTGACAAATGTCACATCAGTTTCGGCGCCAGCAGGTCGTCGTGTTAAACACTCGCCAATCAGTATGGTTATAATCTCATCACATTTTACCTTAATTAAACAATAGGTTTTAAGGTAGTTAGTGCTTCAGTAATTACTTTATACAACATTACTGTACACTTACATTTTCCCATTACATTCATATAGTGACCTTCTCACATAAAAGGTAATGCAAACTATTTTCTAGTAAAGATAGTCATTAAACTTGGGAAAACATACAATATTACAAAAGACAAACAAACAGAACAGTCGGGTCTTGGTGCATTCAGTTAGAAGGGGGCATATAATGCTAACTTTATGATTCCTTGGTAGATACATTAGGGAAATATATTAATCGGGTCCGACAGACAATAGGACGTGTGCTTTCCGCTTCATTTCCTGTTCCTTGTTTGGTTGTAGGCTTAGAGCAGATTCACCCAATCTACTATTTACTCGATCTTAGGTATATATATATATATATATATATATATATATATATATATATATATATATCCGGTATACACCAAGTAATCATAAGGAGTACCAGGTATGGGTCAGGTCATAGAAAAAAAAAATTAATATACCGTTTTCTAGTACAGAAACATACTTTTCAGATAGAACATTTAGTAGGCTAAACTAGAAACTTATCAGTAAAAGGTTTAATTCATTTTAGTAAACCACTACAACTTAAAGGAACTTTAGTGGTTAATTCTATAATACCTTAGTTTATACATTGGGGTTATATATAATTAATATCTGATAGGTAGTTGGATGTGTGCTTTCCACCTTATTTCCTGTTCCTTGTTTGGTTGTGGGCTTAGGGCAGATTCTCCCATTTAACTGTCCGTTCCATATTAGATTATATATAGCTAGTATAAACTAAGTGATTATAGATGAAACTATTGTGGTTACCATTTTTACTAAAGGGAATATATGATTTTCTTAAAGAAGGTTTTCAATAAATATAAAGAACTATTACAATTAACTCGGTAAGTACCAAATGAATACGTCGGGGTTATATAAAGTGAAGATTTAACAAACAATGGGATGTGTGACTTCCGCCTCATTTCTTGTTCCTTGTTTGGTTGTGGGCTTAGGGAAGATTAAATTGATTGTCTGTTTACTCTAAATTCTATATAACTTGTATCCATTTAGTACTCATAGAAAGAATTGTAGAGTCATTTTTACTTTCATTCATCACATCAGAAAGTATAGGATTTTATGGAGGAACGGGGGAACTTTTCTAAAGAACTTACAGTTTACTTTTCATCACCAAAATACTTACGAACTCACCAGCTTAAATGTCGATCTACTCTTTCAAACTAACTTGAATTCTTAGGAAACTAGTAGACAAGTACGCGCTCTGGGATTTAGAAGATGAAGTATAGTAGCTTCATGTCTTGTTTTGTTATTTACTTTTGGAGTCAATCTTTTGTGAATCACATACTTTGTAAACACTTTAATATTAATACAATGGTTGTTTGTTACTTTGATTACTATGAGCATTGTGTTGTGATACTACATATGACGTCCTCTGCCCCGAACGTTTCCGCCGTTTCGGTTTGGGGGTGTGACAAAAATCCTCGGCTCCGACAATCCACCCAACTCAAAGTCCTATACATAAAAGATTTCCTTAATTACCCTTTCATACTTGTGACCCCTTAAGGGTCAACTTTAGTCAAAGTCAAAATCAAGGTCAACACCCTGGTCAAAGTTAAGATTTTGGTCAAAGTCAACATTCTGGGTTGACTCAAATCGCTGAGTTGGCCCATTAACTCGCTGAGTTTCATAAATCATAAAACCTTGAAATCGCGATCCAACTCTTCGAGTTCTTTCACGAACTCGTCGAGTTCCCCCTATCCACATAATCGGGACTTCCCCAATCAACTCGCCGAGTTTTTCCTTTTACAGAATCAGGACTTTTCGACCCAACTCGTCGAGTTCCTCTATGAACTCATCGAGTTCTTCAGTCTGTTAAGATTTTTTAATGTATTAAGCCATTATTCTTCTTGTCCAAGTCCCATATTCCAAATCTGGGTATAATACACCTCCAAGAGGGTAAAGTTTACGACTTTACCCATTAAGACCTATCCTAGAAGAAATGAGCCCTAACCCTACCTAAAAATAGCTTAATTCCAACTTTAAAAACCATCAAAACTTCAAGATAACCCATAGGGTCATAGATCTGGACTTTAGAGACAGTTTGGTCACATAAAGTTCCTATCTTTACTTGCATGCATAGACTACTTTTCTCAAAAGGCCAAAAAGATGGTCCACAAGTTGCATGGGACTTCCATGGCCATAATGTTGGCACCTTTATGCCATGAATTCCCCTATAGACCCTAGATCTGAACGATTTGCCTCCATGGGACGTCCAAGTCCCAAAGACAAACAACCTTGTAGAATAATATGGAGAAAACCTCCTAAAACTAGATCTAAACATATTATAAGCAAGGTAGGAGCTTTATACCTCAGATGAACTAGAAATGAAGCTCAACTTCTGGATCTACTCTTCTCTTACACGTCCTTGCTCCTTCTTCTAGTATCATCTTCTTAAAAATCACAAAGAATGCACAAAAATGGCTCAAAACTTTCAAAAGTGGATTAGGGTTTCGTGGCCATGGTTTGGGACAATGGAGGCTGTAAATGAGGCCAACTTATGGGGGTCAAGGTGTCACTACAAATAAAATGACATTTAGTGGCATAGAAAAAGTGCCACTAAAAACCCCTCAGGCAATCAGCGGCACAAAAAAATAGTGTCGCTAAAAATGCTGCCACTAAAGACTTTTAGTGGCACTTTTTGGTTGTGCAGCTGCAGCCTAAATGGGTTTTAGTGGCACTTTATGATTATGCCACTAAAGCACTTTTAAGTTTTAGTGGCACTATTTTTATGACACTATTTAACTGCAAATATAATTATTATTTTCATATATTTAGGGCATATTTTAATACAAAAAACATTCTAATAAATTAGGTCTATTCTTTTTTTTTAAAATAGAATATAAAATAATAAAAGGTCAAGTAAGATCACAAAAAAAAACAAAATATCATTACATAAATTCAAACTTGTCTAAAAACAATATCTCAATATATTTAAAACACAACCGTCTTAAAATAAAAAATAAAAAAATAAACCTTAGTAAGTCTAAATTCTATGCATGGGAAGCTTTCTCGAGTCTTCATATTGTATTCCAACAAGGTTAGCCATCCTTACAAGTGCCCCAAGAAATTGCGGTAGTTCATTTCCTTCTTCTCTGTAACAACCTGATATTTCAGGTCAATGTACTGATTTAAAGTCAAATATTGTAACATCTTTTTGAGATAATAAAAATAGCGTCAAAAATTGTCACACCCCCAAACCGGAACGGCGGAAACGTTCGGGGGCGGAGGACGTCATGTTCAATATCATAACCATAGGGAAGAAAGTAAACAAAACCATCATAAATATAATTTAAAAGGTTACATCGCTGCAAAATACATGTTTCCAAATAAATTACATATGATGTCAAAATAGTTCAAAAGAAATCTACGCGTTAGCGTCTTGCCTTCAAAAGTCTTGTGGTTACCTGTATTACTAATTACCTAAGGATACAAGTTGTTTTTGAAAGAGTATCAGCATTTAAGCTGGTGAGTTCATAAGAAATTTATGAATGAAAAATGCATGTTGTTACTTAAAGTTTGTTATAAGTTTGTTTCCAGAAAATCCAATATTTTATAACAGGTTTAGTGTAGTCTTAACTAACCCAAGACTTAGTATATGTAAGTAAATCATCATACTTGTATGTGGTTTTATAATTAAATAAAACCCCTTTTCGTGAAATCATTAAATTGCCGTGAACGGTGTGTGTGTTAATTTTCCCATGTGAGTTGTTATTACCATACTATGACTTGAGGACCTCGTACTTGACGTTCTTCACGCGTCGGAATGTTATGACACTTGTCACCCCAGACCTGCCGGTCTAGCTGTTGCAAGCAGCTTAGGTGCGGGTTATCAAACCCAATGTAGATCTATATACAGCTATCACGCTCTCTCTACAAGAGATTCTGGCTATAACTACATGACTTTTAAGTAGTACTAAAGAGTACCCCAAAGATGAATGTCTCACAAATTTATTCATTAACATGTTCACGTAGTTTGTAATAAAATACTCGCTTTATAACTCAATAGTATTACCGTTTGAGGTATCCAAACTATACCTATTATAGTTTTATCAAAATGTTTTATGTTGTAAATGGAACCTTACTATGCATGACTTTGTATTTCAATAAAATGACATTGGAAATGCTAAGTATAAACTCCTACACACCTTGCTCAACATGTTACAAGGTGTGAATAACTCTTAAATTTTTTTAACATTTATTCTTAACTGTCACTGTTTTAGATTATTTATAGAAAAATCATCGTAAGTAGTAAACTAAATCTGTAAACTCAAAGAGTTTGGAAAAAGAGTCTACCATGTTCACAAATTTTCTTATAATTTTTGGTGGTCTCAAACCAGTGTGAAAATGTTCATTTTCACAACCTGGTCTGATTTCATTGCTACAGTGATAGACAGTTTTGTAAAAATCACCAAAATTTGTAGGAAAATAGTATGGAGATGTGCAAGTAGTCATTTTAAAGGTATAAATCTGAACTATTTGAATATTAAACAGTTTTGAAAAATATTAAGTTTAAGTGGGGTAAAACAGTTCGTGAACAGGTCACAACTTTTCTGTTGTAAGCTGTCAAGTTAAGTTTCAAATATGCTTTAGTGTTTTAACTTGTATCCTCCCCCTGAAAACTAAAGAAAACTAGAAAATTTAGGGGTATGAACTCACCTTTAGTGATTCTTGGAAGAGTGGAAGGTCAAGACGAGGAGTATCAAGTCAAGAACACTTGATGAACACGTGAAAGCTTGAATGATCCTAAGAACGATTCTTTGGCGTTAGAGTGTGTGTAGATGATTCAAGGATGTTATGAAAATATGGAATAAAACTTGATTTTAGAGGAAATAATTACCAAAAAGTGAAGTAATAGCCCAAGAACACTTCCAAAAGTGGCTGGAAGTTGAGAGAAACTAAGCTTTCTTTGTGAGGTAAGAAAGGTGTAAAAGTGTGAGAATGATCAAGTGAATCAAGAAATCGTCCAGGGATTTCTTTATATAGGAGAGTTGCTGGAGCAAGTTGTGAGTTTTAAGTGATGTGTGCATTGGTTTCTATGATGTGGATACGGTGGCAAGTGAGAGGGTGACACATGGAAGGCAAGTGGGCACACTTGACCCACTTGTGGGGTAATCATCCTCTTAATATAAAATGATGATTTTAAATTAATAAATCCTTGAGAAATAAATAAAATATGAGTTCTGGGAGTTTAAAATAGTAAAAATATGAATTTGGTGAAAAAAATCCCGTAAATAACGTCAAAAACGGGCTTAGGAGGCGAAAGTAGTCGAAAACCGGGAGAAGGTAGCGGACCGAGAGTGGCACTAGGAGGGACCGAAGGTAGGAGAAGGAACTGAAGGTGGAGGCTCGGGCCCGAAGGGTTCGGTTCATAGGGTTCGGTACGAAGGGTGGCTTCGCTTCTGACAAGTTCGCCTCTGACAACTTCGGTCCTTATGAGAGGTTTAGCCCTGAGAGGTTCCCTCTAAGAGGGTTTGGTTCCTAAGAGGGTTTCGGCCCTAAATGGTTGTTTTTCAATATATCTTCTCGTTTTGAGTGATTTTTGGCGAAGTTAAGGGTCAGGGTGACCCGGATGACTATAAAAAGTTGAGAGAGATTTGGGAGAGATTGGGAGAGATTTGAGAGATATTCACTTTTAGCCATTTGCGTTGACTAATCTTGCAATGCAAGGTCCGTGGACCCCGTTATACTTCGTTTATGATTAGTTTAAGTCCCCAAAAGGGTTCATAGACGTGTTTTGATGCGTTCGACTCACTTCTTAGGGTTTCACTTTGATAAACACATAGATTTACTGATACACTTGAATTCTTGACACATAATTGTACGTTGTCATAGAATAACTTTTAATCATACAAGTATTATACAAGATTAACCGGTTCGACTTGTTGACTTGACTTTGAGTTGTTGACTTTGACTTTAACTTGGATTTGACGGTTGTCACAAAAATGAAATTTTCAATAATCTCAAGTAAGTGTACTAAGTGGTAGATATCGTGACAATGTTTTCAGAAATATACAGAACACTAAAATCCGAGTTATAACGAAGAAGTTATGACCAATCTAAGATCCGCAATAAAACCGGTAAAACACTATTAAGCATAAAACGCGAAATTTCAACAAAACACTTTTTAGCCTTAGGTATCTGAATGAAAGTTGTAGATATCATTAAACCGTAAACAAACATAAAAAGAACGTCTAAATCTGACTTCGTATGAGGAAGTTATGATTTTTCTAAGTTTCGGATATAACAGTAGACAGCTAAAAACTCGAAATAGAGATTGAGCGAATTTTAGCCAATGCAACCTAAATGAGAATCGAAGATCTCGACAATAGTGATAGAACGGTAAAAAGACAGACGGAAACGACGTCGGAGAAGAAGTTATGGATTTTTAACGGACTTTTCCAGTCTCGACCTGTTAAAAATATAATATTAAAAATAAACTCAAAATTAGCCGACGAAATCTAAACGAGAGTTGTAGAGTATATTCTCACTTACGCGTGTATATAAAGAACGTCGAAAACAGAGCTCGTACGCAAAAGTTATGGAATTTCAAAAAATTGGGCACACATCTCGAGGCTGGTCTGAAGGGAACACCCCACGTTCGCAGATCAGAACCGAGTCCCAACGCCATCCAATCCAAGGTTCGTAAGCAGTGATGCACTAGGCTCCGGAACGGGCTGCATACGAGGGAACGCCCTGCGTTCGAGGCCTCTTCCAGCCGTATAAAAAGGATGCGAAGGCTTTGGGTTTTGGTTGCTAATTCTAAACATTCTCTCCCAAATTTCATGCTTCTACCCTCTCGAGATTATCCCGACATCCTGGTTTCATATCTAAGCTCTTACGGAAGTTCGAAGCCCCGAGAATTCCGAGAAATCGACTTCTTTCTGGTCGAAGTGTTGCCCGAGCAAAGTATCGTTTTCATCAAATCGTCACTTCTACCAAGTGAGTTCATACCCCTATCACTATACTTTCAAATACTTTTAAATGCTTTTAAACACTTTTAAGGGGGGGGGGGGGGAGGGGGAGATACAAGTAAACACGCGGTTAAAGTCGTGTGAAAACATTAATCTTTTGCTATACTTTTCATACTATTGAGAATATGTGAGTCATTCGTCTTCATCGTACCTATTAAGGTATACAAGAAAGCCCTGTTTTATAACCAGAGTCTTCGTCCGAAGAACATGATAAGTGTGTATAGATCTATATGGGACTGATGATTTCGCGCCCTAACTGTTAGCTATAGTCCACGGGGTGACAAATATCATAACACTTTGACGCCTGAAGAACGTTGCTACAAGCAAATCCATCATAGAACGGTTATGAAAACTCACAGGATAGACAATTATTATGATATTATGTTTTTGCGGGAAAAGTAATATTACAATTATTTTTACGTGAAAATACAAACTTCTTTAAATTTCGTTTACTAATAAAACTATACATCATTATTTTAAGTATGACATATTTACTTACAAGTTACAGTCTTGGGCATTTAAGACTGCTCATCACTTTTAGGAAAATATAGGTTTTTCCTGGTTTGATACACTCCTTTCATACAAACAATGATTCATAACTCTTTTTAAAAGAAAATATCGGATTTTCTAGAAAACAAACATAAACTTTCGAATGGCATACATTTACACAAATATCTACTTATGATGGTTGGGATTGCAGTCAAGGAAGGCATGTTGTGGATCGTAAGTCGGTACTACCTTATGCTTTTGTGAAAATCCTTAATGTTAAGTGGTTATTATTGGAGACTTTAGAGGTCTTTAGCTGAAATTCAGGATTCTCTTGGGATTTGTTTGATTCGTATTTGGAGGATCATCCTGTGTGTATTATTTATTCTAGGATCAGGGATGGTTGTACGTGATTAAGCCAATTTGAGTTATGGCTTGGATTTAGCACCAGTGGGTGGCAGTTTGAACCCTAAGTGGGGGAGAACTGGGTATTCTGTTTGGATGATCATCAATTTGTCTGGGTTTGTGGTATTGGGAGGATGGTTCTCGAGGATCTGAAGTGCAAGTGTGTGGGATCTCGGTTCAAGATTTGGTCAAGGGCTCATAGCAGCCATTGGTTCCTTTTGGAGGTGCCAATGAATAGATGATGGACCGCCGGAATCACTCAAGTTGACTATAAATTGTTGAGGAATTTGTCAGCCTGCTGTGTGGATCTCTAATTATAGTCTAGGGAAGCGGTCGGTCAGGAACTCAGCTTCGGAGTTGAGTGCATTCAGTTTTGTGAAAATTTTGGTTCATTAGATCAATGACAATGCGTCTTCGATCATTGGTCTTTTCATTCGTCATTCAACGGAGGTGCTCCAAAAGTTCAAGTTGTGTTAGTTGAATTTCAATGGATGGGTCAGCATATCATCAAGTTTAATATGTTCTATGTTCCTTTGGATTGATCACCTCTACTCATCAGAGCAGTGGCTGGTAACGGCATGACATAGAATCAAGGGTTAATTAAGGTTGTAGTACATCATAAGGATTTGGATTTGGGTAAATTTCGCAATTGATATGTTGGGATGATCATGTCTTCATGTGGTTGTAATGTCGCCAGTCAGGGACTGGTGGAAGATTCACAAGCGATGCTCATCGATCTTAGGGAAGGGTTCACGAGAACATATTATGAATTGCAATTTTCGAATGCAATTTTGGTGGAACTTGCGTTGGGAACTACGAGTGTATTCGTGTAGGGTCTGTATTTTAGTAGGATGTGAGTTCAAAAATCTATAGGTTAACGACATCAGCTGGAGGATTCAGGGTCGAAAGGGATGTTTCAGTTCGGTTGGTAGCAAAGGCTTATGTGATTGTACTTTGGAATGGTTCTACTTGTGGGAAGGTCGGGCAAGTTATGGGGACTTTAGAATTATATTATTAATGTACCGATCCGAAAGTTAAAGAAATCAATATCTCGTAACTCATTGTGTTCATGGAATTGTTATCATCAGGAGTCGAGTAAAAATTTTGATAAATAAGTGTCATGGTTTTAGCATTGGTTCAGTTTGGACGGTCTGTTAGGGAGTCAGACTAATTCGAGACTTTAGATTTTAGGTTGAGTAGACGTAGTTATTTTGCAAGGGACTGTTTGAGGGTGAGATGATTTGTTCGTATTTGGGTTGGAGATCCCTGTTAGGGTTGGTTTCGGTTGCTGTGGGAAGGCTATGGTATCCCCCGGGTCATGGTCGTGTTGCTTAGGTTGTTTGGCGTGTCGACCATGATAAGGAATGATTTCGAGGAAGAAATCTAATTTAAGTGGGAGAGAGTTCTAACGCCCTGTTTTGAGTCGTTTCCCATTGTGGGGTGGTGATCAAGGATTAGGTATTAACAGGCTTAGAACCCTTGAAGAATTGAGTTTGGGCTCATTTGGAGGTGGATGATGTAGTTTGGATGACTCGGGTATTCGGTTTGAGTTTTGGAGCCCAAGGGTATCGGCAATGGCGTTGGTTTGGGACTTTTATGAATTTTGGATTTTATTCGGTTGGTTTTTAGACTAAATAAAGTTTATAGAAGTATAGGGCTTCTCATTACATTTTCGTTGATATAAAGAACGTCGAAAACGGATGAGGGATTCAAAAGTTATGACCATTTGAAGTTAGAGGGGTGTTGGACCAAAACGGATACGCATGGCGTACATAGGAATTTGGATGCGGGTGCATTTGGTAACGCCCTGTGTTCGTGGGGCCAGATTAAAACCCTAATTTAGGGTCTTGGACCCTATTTAAAGACCTTAACTAACCTCTAAGCCTCATTTCCTTCGGCATCCATCCTCTCTAACCCTAAGAACGTAACCCTAGCCTCCATTTGAATGATTCTTGAGCTTGAAAGTGATATATGTGTGTTTTTGGTGCTTGAGGAAGAGGAAGGAACTTCTTGAAAAATAATTTCTTCACTTGGAGCTTTTGGATCTAGGATTTGTGCACCTAGATCTATCTTCTGGAGGTATAAAGTCTCAACCTTGACAATTCTTTCATGCAGATCTCGCTAAGTGGTATTTTGTTATGGTTTTGGTCCCTTTGAGGTGGTTCTTGTGAGTAGAAGTTACTCCAGAAACTTTGATCTTCATATTTGGTCCTTGTTGAGGTTATGGAGTCATAAAGTTTGGATCTCGATGGGTATAAACCTTCCATGCATGATTTGGTAGTCATTTGATGATGTTTGGGACTAAGGGTTTTGATTTGGGTCACATTGAGTTATGTTAAGTCATAAAGTTGGAAACTTTATGACTTAAGAAGTCCCTTGAAACCAGATCTGGAAGTTTGGATTGAGGTTTTAAGGTATTAAGAAGTTTTTAAGACATTTTGGGGTGATTTTGGTGTAACATCCCGTTATTGTCTGTTTGTAAAGTCAACTCTAGTAAACCAAAGTCAAAAAAGGTCAACTAAAGTCCTTTTTATTGTTTGGGTTTTTATTTAGGTTGTAATAATAACCTTTATTTGTTAAAACCCTTAAAACATCTACAATTGAATTTGGAAGGAAAAGGCTTGAAAACCGAGAAACTTCGCAATTATTCCTTCGCTTCGGACCGCAAACACTTCGGACCTCAAAGAGTTTATGGCTGTACACTCCTCGGATCGTACACTCCTCGGACCATACACTCCTCGCAACCGTAAACTACTTTAGTCGTAGACTCTAACTGACTTCAAACCGTAAACGAGGTTTACGACCGTAAACACTCGGACCGTGAACCCTCGCACATATATATAGATTTCCTTTATTTTTCACCATTTTTCACACTTTCACTTCAAGAAATCCAATTCTCTCTCAACTATCATCTAGATTTACACCTTGATCTTCAAATAAGTAAGTGTTTCTTCCATTTATTAGTTGATACCTTGCTTAATCTAGTTAAACCCTATGATTTCATCCATGAAATCATCTCTTTTGGTTAGATCTTCAAGAACACCAAGAACACACACTATTTCTTTAGATCATGAACCCCCTCCCAAGCTTCAAAAACGTGAGTATCTCTTCTATCTCCTAGTTAAGCTTGTAAAATCTTGATTTCTAGCCTTAAATCATCACAAAATACATGATCATCAAGAGTTTACGGCTGTAAACCCTTGCATGGCCGTAAACTCTTGTGTTGGTGCATGCCTTGGCCACAAACTCATTTTAAGTCTAAGCCTAGGACCATGAACACTTAGTGAATGATAGTTAGGGTCCTAAACACCACTTAAAGTCATTCTGTAGGGATCTAAACTCCCCTTGGCCGTAAACACCAAAGGTGTGGCCGTAAACTCCATTTGATTCAATCACATGTGATTGTAACATTTCAATCTAAGTGATTCCTAGTCCCTAAGAAGGTTTCTTAGCATAATTAGTTGTTCAAACACTAATTATATTCATATATGTGTTATTATATGCTATTAGGATTTTTTTGTGCTCAAGATTTCACTTGACGCTTAGCATCCTACACTGATCCTACATTTGAATAACCTACTACATGTGAGTTCATACCCCCGTATTTTCATAGTTTTTATTGTTTTAGGGGGGGGGGGGAGGGGGGATACAAGTCTAACACAAAGATTTTGTGTTATAAACAAATGGTTTCAAATATATTATCAAAATGGATTTCAGCTATCATCAAATCAAATGGTTTTCAATGATTGTATCAAAATGACATCAAGTCACTAAAATGAATTTCAAATATTAAACTTCTTTTAACTGTTTTATAAACTTATATTTCTCCCAAAAATCATACTAGTATATATATATATATATATATATATATATATATATATATATATATATATATATATATAAGATTTAAAAGACTTAGGACTGATAACATACTTTGGTTCCTTTTCCTTGTTTGGATGTGGGATTATAAGCATCAGTTATTTGTCCGAGTGTCATTTAAATTTTACTTATATATATATATATATATATATATATATATATATATATATATATGTATACAAGTATAAAAGTTAGTTCATTAAGTTTCAATTACCCTTTGTAACATGTTGATCAAGGGGTTGCATTCATGAATACTCGGTATCCATACGAAAACTACATATAAATTATAATAGGTATAATTTATGATTCACAGAACATTAATTCACAATTCAAATATACTAAAGTACATTGTTTTACAAGAACAAAGGTTTGATTCAAAACTAATCAAGAGTATACATCTTTCAGATACATGTTAAGGATACTAATTCAAGAACATACAGTCAGTCATTTATTTCAGAATGATTGGGTTTTTCATAATTATTATACATGTAACGTTTATATGATTTTATGACTCAAGTAGTACATGTTTTTTTAATTCAATTAAAAAATATAGTAAAGTCCTGACATTATAACAAGAATCTCCAGCCCGGGATCGAAACAATGTGTGTGTAGATCTATATTGGGATTGACAACCCTGCACTCGGACTGCTAGCTACAGTCAGGTGTACACGCCTATGAGTTAAAAATTATTATCAGCATGTTTTCAACGCATTTATATCATTGGGTCAGGCCATCTAGTCAGTGTGGTTATAATAACTCATATATATATATAAACAATACGTTAGTGTATAATTAGCTAAACTTAAGTACATTTTCAAAGTACTAGTTTACAAGATACAGTTTACAGTATTACATTACAATTTACAATAACAGTTGACGAAATCAGACATACTCTCAGATACAAGCTTACAAAAGGATTACAAATACAGAACATTGTTTTACAAATAGAACAATTTTATGTAACAAAAACTACTTTTCATATACAACAAAAAATATAGAATTTTCTGGAACAGTTTACATATTCAAGAAACAAAAAACATTCTTTTAAACATATAAAACTTATGCACTCACTCAACTTTATGTTGATACTCTTTTTTCAAATTACTTGTATTCTCAGGGAAGCAGTAGGCAGGTACTCCCCGAGCTTTTGAGAAGATGGAGCTATTTATGTCTTGTCTTCTTCTTTTAAATAACTATTTGGTTTCAGTATACTATGATGAAACACATGTAAATACTTTTACTTTTTAATTATAGTGGTTGTTTGTAATCTGATTACTATAATGCATGTGTTTTGATACTACAAATGAAGTCCTTCACTCCCGGACGTTTTCCACCATCTGGTTTGGGGGTGTGACATTTGGCCTTTGGGGCTCATCTTTGCTGTTGGGCATCATTAAGTCATGCAAAGGCTTAAATCCTTCCACTTTATGGATTAAGTCGCTTATTTTGAGATATTATGAGATTTTGGATGTTTGGCTTAAGGGATTAAGCCATTGGACTAAGATGTTGGAAGTTGACGGGAACGTTGCGCGTCAAGCCAATGAACGCCATGCGTTCATCTGATCAAATGGGTATTGGGCTTTATGGACTTGGAGTCTTTGAATTGGGCTTTGATTTGGTTGGGTTGTTTCTTTGGGCTATGAATTATCTCTTTGGGTTTTGGTTGGGCCTCATGACTTTGACTAGGCCTTAGGTTTGGTTTGGGCCTTGTGTTGTGTTGTTAGGCCGTTAGTTGGCCTTGGGCCAAGTATGAGTTGGGGCCATTAAGGAAAGGGTAAAATGGTCTTTTACCCTAGGATTCGGGACTTATGAGTTGAGACCACGGTTAATGGATTAATCCATAATTCTTAATTGGGCTTTATTTGTTGTTAGTTTCTGCAAGGTTATTCGGTTCGGCGGTTTAAGTAGTCATTTGCATATTAGCGGATTAAGGTTAGTTTTTCCTCACTGTACCTAAGGGTCTAAGGCACTAAGGCTGGCCCTTTGGATTGTTATCCTGATTTATCGTATGATTGAGTACAGTAGTGAACTGTTAGATTTGTCTGTTATCTGTTTTTGCTATATGTTTACCGGTTGCATGTGTTAATGTAGTGTGGTTGGGTTGAGACTGTACTGCATTGTGCTACCAGTAAGCAAACCCGATAATATTTATATTGGTATGTTTTATATATATATATATATATATATATATATATATATATATGCCTATATGTTATGTATATGTCGACATGGTTTGTATGTGGTTGGGTTGAGGCGGTCCTGCTTAGTGTTGGAGGCCAACAGACCCAGGGCGGCCTGGATAGGCTGAAGGCCATCAGGGTGTACCAGTCAGGCCGAAGACCCGAAGAATGGTCTAGTTCTTTAGTCTGCTGATAGTTGTTATGCGGGTTTGACCCAGTTCTTTAGTCTGCTGATAGTTGTGAAGAAGTATGAGATCACGGCAAAAATCTTTCAGTTCTTGGCCCCCTTCCCCTATATCTGTTCTTCTTCTCCTTCGCAGAAATAATCCCATTTCTCTTTCTACTAAACAATTTTTCTTCCTCTCTCAGTAAAAAAAAACTCTAACACCACTCAGTTACGCCGTGCGTACCACCACCGTTTCTCTTTCTTCATTGCTCATGGGTGTTCATACATATGAGATACATGTTATATAAACGCATCTCCTCTCCCAGCCAATTAAAACCCTAAAATTCTAAATTCTCTCAATCGGTGACCAACTCCCACTTGCAGAATATGTAGAGGACGACCACCACACATAAATACAGACCGTTGTCACTCAGGCTAACTCTTTTGTTTTGATCGATGTCAGGTTAGATTGTTCTCATACATGGAAAATCAAAGGGGCTTCCTAACTTGAAGAAAATGAAAAGGGAACAAAGAAACGATGATTCTATGTATAGATTAGGTGAAATACAAAATTATAACTTTTTTCTCAACCTGTTTACTGTTGGTAAGGGTGATTGTAGTCTAGGGTTTGTAACATGGTCGATTTTAGATGGATTTGTTTCCTACGATTTTTTATTTTCTTGGATTTTTCTATCTGTCTTTTTTTTTTTGCCAATTTACTTGAATGATTTTTTGTTTTTGTTTGTCATTTTCGTTCTTAGCTGGTGTTAACACAATTTCTATGAAAGATTCATGTTATATGTCTTTTTCTGGATGGAAACCATAAACTTTGGAGTCTTCCGATTTGCAGGTATTTACTCTGTTTTTGAGGTTGTTGTTTTTTTTCCTTTCTTACTCTCAATGTTTGTCTTCAAATTTCAGAATTCATGGATGAGCTCACACAGATTCAATCGATGGATGAGCTCACACAGATTCGATCAACAGGAACCACTAATGGCACCACCGGGAGACACAGTCACTATTAGTAAGTCTACTAACTTCATATTGATTATCATATGTATCTAACTATCTACATATTTCTATTCATGAATTTAAACATGTACATCTCCCTAACCCTAATTATGTAACGTGATGTTGAAGAATAACAAGTGTATCTATCTAATTTTCTCTCGGTTCATTTACAACTTCTCCCGAATTACTGTTTCTAACTTAAAATGGACTATTTTCGTGAACGGATTTACATATGTTTTGTAATTCCTATTTTCTGAAACATAGGTGGCATGCACCCTTTTATTAAATTCGTTCCATGTACCAACTCAGGTTTACATATTGTCATCAAATTCTTTTCATCTGCTTTTGTTGTTCGTATTCCTGGTGAACTTTTTTCACTTTTCTATATTTTGTTTTGTCTTCATTTGTGTAGGGAATGTGATCCGTATGTCCAAGTCACCCATGAAGAAGATCGATTATACCCCAACCACTTGATATTAAGATTTAAAAGAGAGTTTCACTATGCACCCCAGGTGCTTGATGAAATGCTTGAACCAGACCCTGTTCCTTGAAAGACAATAATAAATTAGGAGAAATTAGAACCAGTTAAGATTGTGTAATAGGGTCTCAAAGGTCAACGAAAGTAGTGTTATCCCACATTAATGGTGTCGTTCCTTCTTCACAGAGTGAGCCCCCTTGGAATGGTTCTTTATGATACTTACAAATCATATTTTTCTCACATTTGTTATTAGAGTCGATGCAAATTTAATTTTTATTTTGTTTCAGGTCAAGCATGACACCTTCATTCCAGTTTATTTGCTACTCCCTGAAAGTATAAAAATTGATGGTGTCTGTTAAATCAAGGTCTCTTAATATCAACTTTATGTTGTATGATACATGAAACCATAATTTACTAACTTTATCTCTTTTATTCTTTTATGTATCATACTGCAAATGTAGATGGTCAAACAAATCTTAAAATCAGGAAAAGTTTGGGGAAGATATTGGACTATTTGATGAGGTGAGCTCCTTCGTTTGTTTATGCATGTTGCAGATCTTTAAAATACCTGTTCTTGATTCATTCGATTTTGAAAGATGATTGATTTTCGATTTCGAAATGGGGTTTGTTTCTACGAATTTTTTGAAATTGTTTCTTTTTGAATTCGTAGGTGTGAAATCTCAATTGGAGTATCTTCAACAATGCTTGCGAGGTAATACTTCCAGTTACATTTTGATTACTGTTTTATCTTAATTTGATATTTATACAAATTTTTAAATTCTGCAGTTTTTGCATATAGTTGAAATCAATCCCCATTTATAGCTTAAAATTTTTAATCAATCTAATCTCTAATCTTTTAACTATGATTTTTCCAAATTGATTGTGATAGTGTGGTGTTTGCTTATTAGAGAAAGCCAGATAAATGACACTTTTTCCATTAAGCCCTAACTTTTTACAAATTTGCACTCATAAATTGTTGTTAAACATACAAGGGTATGAGCAATTTGGGATTTCAAGAAAAGGATCTGAAGATGTTTCAGATCAGTATTGCACCATTTTCTATGACAAGTAAAAGGTAATACTTTGTGTACTACTTTCACATAATTGCTTAATATCTCTACTTTTGTTTATTATTATAAAAAAATTTTCTCTCAAATTTTCTTTTATCAAAAAGGTGGAGTTATTAGAAGGAGGAACATTTTGGTTATCAGAATCTCCTTCTGTTCCTGGAAGCATGTCATGGGGGAGTGAATCTCCTTCCATAGCCACATGGGCAATATCCTTTTCAAGCATATAATATAAATATTATAATGATGATTAAATCTTGAAAAACATTTGAATAAATGTTTTTTTTACTTCATTCGTTTCTTTAACAAAAAAATCTCTACACCTTTCAAATGAAAGGAGTAGAGCCGCCTGGTTTTTCATTCCAAATAGTGAATACAAACATGGACGAATTTAGCCCTCGTGCTCGTAGGCGAAGTGCATTGCTGACGTGGCAACATATTGCTTCATTACCTCCTAGCTTACCAGTTGTATATTGTGGAGGTTTTAATACACAAAAAGAGTCAACCACAGGACGATTTCTTTTGGGGAGATCAAGGTAATTATACCTTATTTAAAGTCCGTTTGGTTGGATGGAATGGAATGGAATGACGAAGGAATGGAATGGAACAGAATGGCAAAGGTAGAGTAATGGGATAACAAATTTAATGGAAGAATCTACCAATTTAGCTGTGAAAATTGCTTTGTATTTGGATGACATTGTTATAACTATGTAGATTCTTCAAAGTACAATCTTATAAAGAAAATGAAAATAGATAGCTATAATAAGTCAATCAAAAAATGTACATTGCTATTTCTTGCCTTTAACCCTTCAAATATTTAAGAAAATCCATATTACCTTTTTAGTTTGACCTTAAAAAAGTCAAAGAACTAACATTTTTCCCTTTGTTTAGAGAACATGGTGTGGTAGGTGATATGAGAGATGCATGGCATAATGCCCGATTGAGGAAAAATGTGTCACTTGCACACACCTTTCATGGATTTAAAGGTATCATATATTTTTCTTTATTATTTATATCAATCTCAACTCCCATTTTTCTTTCTTTTTACTATTAAGTGAGCAAATGACCATTTTACCCTTTTGTCATCATTAAGTCCATTAAATTAAAATGAAACAAACACCTAAGTCAACTTGTGGAGTAAGTCCTGTATGCAAAGATTGTTTCTTTTTGGGACGGGGATGAACTATCTAGATGCGAGCAAAATGACCATTTTACCCTTCTGTCCTCGTAAAGTAAAAAAGAAACTACACCTAAGTTAACCCAAGGAGTACGTTTTTGTACGCACAAAGACTTTTGTGTCTGGACCGAACGAAGTCTATGAATGTGAGAAAATGACCATCTTACCCTTCAATCTTTATAAACATATAAAACTTCATATTGTAGGCAACAAACAAGGAGCTGTTGAGTTCTTTAAGTTGATTTTTCGTGCACTTTGCCTGTGTTGGGATCGACAAACTCAAGATTTGCATGTAGATTGGATCCTATTTAGAGGAAGATCATTGGTGCCTGTTTCATGTGAAGTTGTGAATGATAATATGGATGGTCAATATCCGTATTCTCATTATCCAATCTTTGTTGAATTCATGCTTCCAAGAACAGCCAGACTCCTTGATCCGCCACCTATCCAAGATGATGCAACTTCTCCACTTTCTTGATTTGTTTGTTTGTTTATATTCATTCAAGTTATTTTCTTGGTTGTTTGCTCGGTGTTTCTTGATACCAAATGCTATTGCAATTCTTGGAAATTTTGTGGGATTTGATTGAAATTTCTTGACTCCATTTTTACTTTCTTTCTGTCCTGAAAGTTGATTGATGAGCACAAGTTGTAGGATGAAAGTGTATTTATAATGATTGATAGTTCAACAGATATTATGTGTTCGATAACTAAATGAGACTTGCAATGCATAAGAACCAGAAAAAAAATGATATTATTTAATGAGTAATAGTCAATATGATTCAAATAAATATCACGTTTAGTATGACATTATTTAATGAGTAATAGTGAGATATCTATAATGACTTTTACTTTATGACCAAAACTGTTATATCTTGTCCTCAAAAATTTTTTAAATATAAAATATGTTTGGATGCAAAACTGTTATACACTCTGTTTATTAGTTTGGTGTAGTTATGGTGATTGCTAATTGAGAATTTGAATGATAAATTTTGTTAACCAATTAAATAGACTACGTAACAACAAAATGTTATTTGAAATTATGTAATTGAGAATTTTGATATTTAAAAATTATCTAATGAAAGAATAATTTTTAGGTAGCTTCACACACAAGGGTAAAACGGTCCTTCACTGCAAACAAATATAATTTGTTCGTTGTATATGCCAAAAACCATCAAAATGGAATTGCTTGTAACCTAAAGCAATGTATTTTTATTTTAAACTAGAAATAGTGTGCCAAAAAAAATAATAATAGTCGTTTGAAACTATTTGACGAATGAAACTAATAGCCACGCTGCATTGCGCGGGTAAGCAGCTTATATATATATATATATATATATATATATATATATATATATATATATATATATATATATATATATATATATATATATATATATATATATATATATATATATATATATATATATATATATATATATATAACATAACAAGTTCGCTTCAGTTGGCCTCTACCCATTCCTTTGTCGGGTGATTTATGGATAATGGTTTCTGATGTCAATAAGGCCACAATCTTATTCGAAAAATGAAATCCCTAATTTAAAGATCAATATGGAAATTATGCACTGAGAAATAGGTGGATATATAAATATATAAATTCAAATTTTTATGACTATGAAACCAAGTATTCAATTGTATGGATATTTATTTAAAAAGGAATATCCAATTATAAAGAGGTTAAATAAAATTCCGCTGTCAATAAAACATGAAAATCAAATACAATAATGCCTTATTATTTTATTATGTCCACTCATAGGTTATTGATTCTTTGGAATGAATGGACATCAACGTGAAGAAACTGACTGCTAACTGAATATGTTCTTAATCAACTAAGGTACACCTGAAGAAAACTGAAGTCACTAACATAAATGATAACATGCCCTGAAGTGAATAAAGAATATACAACTGCATGATATCATCTAGCTGGTGTGATTAGAAACAAATGTGAGTCCTTTAAATTGCAGAATAAATAAAACACGATAAACAAATATAATAAGGCTCATACATTAGCATTCGTAGCAGTATGGTGAGGGCGACAAATAATATAGATGAAGAGTATAACATAAAGAGAACTAATTGGACCTAGAAACAATGTTTTCTTTCCCCCATAAAGTGAGCACTTGCTTGAAAAAGACCAAATAGAGAAAATCCCTAGGGAAAATAAAAAAAGAGTTATTTTTAGGGGAAATTAAAATTTACATATAAATAGTAATGATGTTTGAAATTTAAAAATAAAATAGATGATAATAATAATAATAATAGTAATAATAATAATAATAATAATAATAATAATAATAAAATAAAACTGTAAAAATGATCCATATGGTTTGCATTTTTCTTTTGATAAAATACAAAGTAGTTTTGACTTGAAAAAAAGTTCTACGTTTCATTGTGGATTTTGGTCCCTAGTAACCAAGATCCATTAAGTCCTTAGAAAATCACTACTTTACCCTTAACTAGGCGAATGTCCGCACGTTGCGTAAAAACACCTATATAGTTGAAGTCTTTATAAATATATGTTTTTTTTTAAATATTGCAATAACTTGTTGTTAATTTGATATAATAATTCGTATACTAAATTAATATAATATATTGATTATTTTGAGTTATATGATGATATATACATCTATTATAACTGCATAATCTCAATCGTTTGAATAACTTCTATCAGCGAGTTACACATGAATAAAATTAAATATAATATATGGTTTAATGTTATTTATAGTTTTTGTTATTGTTAATTAATTTTTTAAAATTTATTTGCTTAAAGTTTTAATTTCCATCATTATAATTATTTAAAACATCAAACATTGTTTTTTGATTTTAAAGACAACAATATAATCCTTTATATAGAGTTATTTTTAACTATTGTTATTGTAAGTTATTTTAAGCAATTTATTTGAAAACTTTTAACGATTATAAAAATATCTTTAGGAAATATTTTAGTTAAATTGAGATTATAATTTTTTTTGCATTTATCACAACAATTTATCACTTTTAACTATTTGCAAAATATTCTTTGGTTTTTTGAGTGGAATTGAAATTTATATTTAAGTTGACATTGTAATTTTATATTTAAATTAACAATTTAGTATTTTGTCCAAACTGTTCAGAAGTTATAACTTTAAATTGATAATGGTTTACATACAACAACATATTAAATCTAATAAATTAAGTATAATATGTTAAAAGTTAAAAACATAACTTTATACGTAGAAGTAAATATATTATTTTAAAATTGAAATTTAGTATATTTATGATTACACTTTAGGTTTGATATTTATTTAACCTTATTAACCAACTTATAATCATTATTAGAAAAACACTACAATTAATCACTTTTAACTATTTATAAAATATTATTTGGGTTGTTTAAGTTAAACTAAAATTTATATTTAAGTTGACCCTTTAATGTTACATTCAAATTAATAATTTAAATATTTTATACAAATTGTTCCAAATTTGTATCTTTAAAATGATAATGATTTACATCCAACAATATATTAAAACTAATAAATTAAATACAATATGTTAAAAGTTAAAAAACATAACTTTATAAGTAGAAGTAAGAATATTCTTTTAATATTGAAATTTAGTTTATATATGATTACACTTTAGGTTTGATATTTATTTAACCTTATTAACAAACTTATAATTATTATTTGAAAGAAATTGAAAAGTAATGGGAGTTTCAAATGAATATGGTGAAAGGAAAAATAATTCATTTATAATATAGTATGATTTCGTATTTTCTTTCAACTTTTCTTATTCTTATTATTTATATTTTTATTATATTGAACACAAAAAGAATTGACAAACTCACCACACCTTTTCCCTTTTATCTCCCTTTCCATTTTTACATCACCGAGTCTCTTACATCCACCTTATGTAACACCCTTTTCTAGGGATTTTTTTATGTATAAATGATAATTAAATTTAACTAGTGTGTTAACCCGTGGGGAATCACGGGTTACGTTAATAATTACTTATTTTTTTCCCACAATTTCATAAATTGTAAATGCATTCAATTATTTTTTTCTTATTAAATATATGTTAACTGCTTCCACCGACGAGAATGGTTATTTTATAAAGTTCATGAACAGTAAATACACTAAAGATAACATACTGAAAAGTAAATATTATTTGATATCAAAGAAATTCATATATACAACAATAGATGACAATAACTGTTTTGTATATGTTTGTCCCAAGATGCAGAGTTTTACTGAAATATTTAAAGATTATTGTTAATAAAGATAATGTGTTGAATGTAGTCTGTGTAGTATGTAGTATGGACGAAAAGTGATACAACAAAGGGAGTGAAATTTAAGTCTATGTATGTTCTGAAAAGATCAAATAGTTTCACTGCTTTTTTGACATTTGTTCCTTCGTTCGCTTCGTCGTGGTTTTTGTATTTCATTCGTTTGGGACGTGGTGTTTCTGTGTATTATCTGTGAAATGGATAGATGTTGGTTACGTGTTGGATATAAATAAACTGCTATATGTTATTTTTACTTGTATGTTTAAGACTACAAAAGAAATAGCTCAGTCGATGCATTTAGATTCATATGATGTATGGTTATTTGGTCATGTGCCCGATAGAAGATATGGGCCACCAACCCATGGAAGTTTGGGTTGTATCGTTTGTGGTGATCATGTTACTGGGGCTGCTTATGACATTGTTGTTTATTCAAGTTTACCTCGGCGAGTTAGTAAGCTTCATGGAGATTAAGATAATGACCTAATATACAATACTTTTATTATGTGGTGAAAAGAGTTGTTTCCTAGGTTTTTTCGATGTATTTTTCTTAATATGCAGCTTTGGCTCCACTTTATTATGATGTGTGATAGTGAGAGTTATTGAAAATGATATAAATAATCCTGACTTATTCCATAAATCTTAATATTGGGTTGAGGTATGAGTATTGGATTGTGTCTGTTCAATATTTATGGAACTAGAATTCTAGATATCATTCCATGGTTTTTTGGTTGAGAAATTATGGTTTTGGTTTCTAAATTTGGAAGCTGAAGTCGAAGATATAATCACTGTTTTGAAAATCGGACAGAACTAGTCGGTTGAACCGGTTCATCGAGAATGGTTGAGTCACCGGTTGTATAAGACTCAAGCAGATAAAATATTCAAATAACAACATGTATTGGGTCCACAACTAAAATACTGGATTACCCCTTGAGTCCACAGTATGAGTCTGGCTTGCCTATCAGGCCCACAACTCATATCCGACATGCTCCCGAGCCCACAACGTATGTCTGGATTACCCTCGGGCCTACAGCTTATGTCTGGCTTCCTCCCTCAGTCCTTTTACTAAAATACCAATGAGTATCCCTGAGTACGAGTCTGGCATGCCCTCCCTGGCCCTCAGCTCATATCTGGAATGCTAATGAGTCCTCATTATGAGTCTGGCATGCCCTCCCTGGCCCTCAGCTCATATCTGGCATACTCTAGGGTTTGTTGGCTACAACACAAAGAAATACTACCTCAACCTAACCCGCACTATATTTCGTCATATAACAGATAATTATCATATATAGATAAGTAGACGGTGTCACAGGTAGACCTACAGATCTACCAGACTAACATATGAAGACCAGTATAACCATAATAGCGTGCATATCTATTCCATACTCGACATATCAACAATATCAGGCTATCAACCAAAAGGTCCGACCTTGATGCCTTCGACTCGAAAGTACAATGAGGAAAACTCACCTAGAATGTAGAAACTACCTGAAAGAAAGTCCTTAGCTGCTGCCTTGCCGGCTTCCGAGCTTTCAACACCAATCAACACACCCAATTGGCAATTGGGTTCCATGCCATAATCTATAATCCATACTAGGGGTAAAATGAACATTTTACCCCCAACCAAACATGCACCAAAACTGAGGCCCAAACCAAAAGATCCATAAAGGCCCACTAATGGACCAATTTTCCAAATTGGGCCCAACCCCATATGGGTCTTATCTAAAGCCCATATTTTCCTTAAATCCAAAACAGGTTACCACAAACACCCCTTGGGACAAACTTGGTCAAAGAAATTAGTCAAAAGTCAAAGTCAACGGTCCAAGTTGACCCAACTCGCCGAGTTGTCCTTCAACTCATCGAGTTTCTCCATCAATCTGCACAGATCGAGAAAACCCATTTCAAATAGCCGAGTTTACTTACCAACTCGTCGAGTTCCTCTACTAATATGAAAATATCGGGGAAAACCAAGTCAACTCGTCGAGTTTATCCATAAACTCGCCAAGTTCGCTCAAAGTCGAGCAGCTTAATTCATTAAACACCTAATCCATAAAGGCATGGCCACAAAGCATAGGTCTAACTTCCTTGAGCTGGAAAACCACATAAAGTTGCTAACTTTACGTCCATCCATGTCTAGTTGAAGCTCTTAAGCTCCAAATGAACTTAACACACAATTTAATGCATGCATGACATCAAGATCCTCCTAAAGTTTACACCTTTAAGCTCAAGGGTAGCAAAACAAACTCATATTTGAAAGGATGAACCTTACACCACCAATCTTATCCATAAACTCTAAAAGGAGGCCAAAATCACAATAAAACCCAAATGAGAAGATCTAAGCTATTAATCACCAAGTTCTAGACTTTTTACCTCAAATGGTTGCCAAATGTATGATAGATTCTGAATCCCAAAGCTTCCCTCCAAGCTAAACAACTTCAAGCTCTTTCAAACCTTTACCAAGCACCAAAAGCACACAAAAAATCCACTCAAAACTGCAAGTTTCCCAACAAGAGGCTCACAATTCGATTTAGGGTTTCAGGAGGACAATGAGACTCATAAGGAGGCCAAAAGAAAGACTTAAGGCCTTTAAATAAGGTGCAAGACCCTAAAATTTAGGGTTTACATCTAAGTGGCCAACATCTCCAAGTTGAGGCTCCTCAACTCGTTGAGTTGCCTCATTAAACTTCACGGTCAAGCCAACTTCTACTCGCTGAGTTGAGGCTCCTCAACTCGTCGAGTAGACCCATTAATTCCACGATTCTTCATCTTCAACTCTCCGAGTTGGCTCCTCCAACTCATCGAGTTCAACTAGAAATTATCATAATTCCACGATTAACCTTCTAGATTCCGGGTGTTACATAATGTGTCCAATGTAGGTGAAGGTTCTGAGGCGGCTGAAATGTTCGAAGATGTACCTATAGATTTTGATCCTGCATATCCACCATTGGATCGATGGACAAAAATTTATCCTAAAGAACAAGTTCATGGTGATCCTCAAGCTAGAGTTTTGACAAGGGCTCAAATTCATGTTAAAAATGAGGTATTGAATGTGCACCAAGAATATTCGATGTTTAATATTTTTATTTTGAATATAGAACCGAAAACAGTAAAGGTTACTTTAGAAGATCGTGATTAGATTGTTTCCATGCAATCTGAACTTGCTGAATTTGAAATAGACAAGGTTTAGAGATTAGTTCCAAAACCTGATGATGTTTTAGTCATAGGCTTAAATTGGATTTTTAAGAATAAAACTGATAAAGAAGGTAATGTGGTTCGAAACAAAGTAAGGTTGGCTGTTAAAGGATATTCGCAACAAGAAGGTATTGACTATGATGAATCCTTTCCCCTGTCGCGAGACTCAAGGTTGTTCAAATATTTCTTGTTTATGCAGCACACAAGGACTTCGATGTTTATCAAATGGATGTCAAGTGCTCTTTTCTCAATGGCGTATTAGAAGTAACTGTGTATGTTGAATAACCAACAGGTTTCGTAATTGATAAATTCCCTGATCATTGCTATATTTTCGATAAAGCTGCTTTTGGATTAAAACAAGCAAGTTGAGTCTGGTATGCAACTCTTACCAATTTCTTCAAACTCTCTAAATTAAAACACAGATCTATTGATACCACTCTATTTCGAAAGAAAGTGGGGGATCATCTGATGCTAGTTCAAATTTATATAGATGATGTTATTTTTAGCTCGACTGACCCTTCATTTTCTAGAGAATTTGAGAATATGATGAAAAGTCAATTCGACAAGAGTATGATGGGTGAGATTAATAATTTTTTAGGTAAGAATATTCATCAAAGTAGAGAAGGGATTTTCATTAATCATGAAAAGTACTCTCGTAAGTTTCTTGAGAAATTTATCACGACGAAGAGTTAAAAAATAAAAGTACTAATGGCAGTCGGCACACACTTAGGACCTTCGTTGGACAAGCATGTTGTTGAACTTACGTTGTATAGGACCATGATCGGTTCTTTACTATGCTGAACTGTCACACCCCAAAACCGGAACGGCAGAAACGTTCGGGGCGGAGGACGTCGTGTTTAGTATCACAAGACATGCATCATAGTAATCAAAGTAATAAACAACCTTTTCATTAGAAAGAAAGTGTTTACAAAGTATGTGTTCACAAAACATAGAGTACATAAGCAAATAACAAAACAAGACTTGAAGCTATATTGCTCCATCTTCTGAATTCCCAGCGCGCGTACCTGTCTACTATTTTCCTGAGAATACAAGTTATTTTGAAAGAGTTGATCAACAATTAAGCTGGTGAGTTCATAAGATTTTAGAGATGTGAATAAGTTGTAGAAAGCTTAGTAAGTTGTAGTAAATTGTATGTTTCGTTTAGAAAAGTTCGCTTGTTCCTCTAGAAAATCCTATATTTCCTGCTTTGATGAAAGATAAGTAAAAATGACTCTATAATCCCTTCTATGAGTACTAAATGGATACAAGTTATATAAAACTCAGAGTAAACAAACAATTGATTGTGTGTATCTGCTCCAAGTCCACAACCAAACAAGGAATAGGAAATAAGGCGGATGCCACACATCCCATTGGTTGTTAGATCATTGTTGTATATAACCCTGGTGTATTCACTTGGTACTCACGGAGTCAATTGCAATAGTTCCTTTATTTTTGATGAAAATATTCTTTTAAGAAAACCCTTATTTCTTATAATAAAATAGTAACCACAGTGATTTCTCCTATAATCTCTTAGGTTATACTAGCTATATATAATCTAATAACGAATAGATAGTTAATTGTGTGAATCTACCCTAAGCCCAAAACCAAACAAGGAACAGGAAATGAGGCGGAAGACACACATCTAACTATCTATCAGGTATTAATTATATATAACCCTGATGTACAAACTAAGGTATTATAGAATTAATCATCTAAGATCCTTTAAGTTATACTGGTTTAATAAAATGGATAAACCCTGTACCGGTAAGTTTCTAGTTTTTTTACACCAAATGTTCTATTTGAAAAGTATGTTTTGTACTAGAAAAATGTGCTTTGAATTAGTGTCCTATGACCTGACCCATACCTGGTACCCCTTATGATGACTTAATGTATATGGAACATATATATAACTAAGATCGAATAGATAATAGGCTAGGTGAATCTTCTCTAAGCCCACAACCAAACAAGGAACACGAAATGAAGAGGAAAACACACATCCTATTACTTGTCGGATCCTATTAATATATATTCCTTGATGTATACATTAAGGAATCATAAGGTTAGCATTATGGTCCCTTTCTATTGAATGTACTAGACCCGACTGTTCTGTTTGTCGCTTTGAAAAGATGTGACTTTTCCCTAGTTTATAACTATCTTAACTCAAAAATAGTTTGCATGAACTTTCAAGTGGGAACTATCAATTTATGAAAGTAATGGGAATTAAGGTCATAATGTGAAGGCTAGTACCCATACTATACGCTCTCCCTGTCAAGAGATTCCGCGAACCAAACGCGACTTCTGCAACCCAGTTGCTAGACCGTGTAATCAACATTAAGGTTATGTGATCATGTATACCCAATATAACTATCACCTTTTGTTTAGAACAATGAGTAAGTGATTCATTGGTATAGTTAGATCCTGTAGTTGTTTCATGCTATAGCATCCTAGTATGTTCGTTATGTTATAGTATCTTAGTATCCTCTCTTGTTATAGTATCTTAGTATGTTCTCGTTATAGTATGAACTGAACCCCTAAACTATACCCCTTATATTTTACTAGTATTTTACTTGAACTGTTATTGAAAAGACTCATTTATCTACTAAGTTATGCTTGTACTTTAAAAACGGAGTTTTGTTAAACTATAAAGCAACATAACTTTAAAAGAGTTTTTGAATTATTTTGATCACTTATTAAAGACATAAGCAATCTGTTGAAAGATGTTTATAACAAACATTTACACAATTAACATTGTGGTCAACTTGTATTGCCCCCCCCCCCCCCTAAAAGCATTTAAAACAGTTAAAAGATTCGTTACGGGGTATGAACTCACCTGATGTGGGTGATTCAAACGAATATGCGTGTAAGGATGAGAAGTTCCACGAATGAAGTCCCGGGACTTAACAAGTCCTAAATGACATTTAATGGAATATATTGGCATAAATATAGTGTTTAGAAGCAATCAAATGCAAGGAAACACCTCGTGGGACCAGGAAACACTTTGACCAAGTGTTGGAATCACATCTGATTGATTAAGGGAGAGTTCCCGTCCACCCATGGAGTTTACGGCCATGAGTTTCCGGCCAAGGGAGTTATGGTCGTAAACTCATGGTCAATCTTACCGAAGTGTGTGTTTTAAGATCCTACAACATCCATTAAGGGTTCAATGTCAAAGGCTTGGACTTAGGAAGGGTTTGCAGCCAAAATGGCACACTTATAGGGGTTTACGGCCAATGGAGATTGCTTGGCCGTAAAATCCTTTTGTTCTTGCATTCTTGATGATTTCAAGGCTCTAAACAGGTGTTTCAACTAGATAACAAGCTAAGGAGAGAGTAGTTACGATATAGAGGCTTGAAATGGTGATTAAGGTCCAAGAACACTTGTGTGTGTTCTTGGTGTTACTTGAAGATCTAATAAAAGTTGATTTTCATGGATGAAATTAAAGAGTCTAACTAGGAGATGAAGTGTAACAACAAATCAATGAAAGAACACTTACATCTTTTGAAGATCAAGGATGAAATTCAGGATGATAGTTGAGAAAAAAACTCAAGTGTTCTTGAGGTGATAGTGAATTAATGAATGAATGTTGAAGGGTATGAGACTATAAGGAGGAGTTTACGACCCTATATGAGTTTATGGCCGTAAACTCCATGTTTACGGCCGTAAACTTCACATGATGGAGTTTAGGGCTTGAGTGTTGTTCAGTGGCTTTAGCAGGTACTTCCTAACACTCATTCCTTAAGTGTATTAGGCTAAAACTCCTTAGAATGACCTTTAACAAGGCTAGAACTCATTACTAATGAGTCTGACACTCAGTTGAGTTAACTGACTGAGCTTTCAAAGTATAAAATTTTCAGGTTGTCGCATCATCCCCCTGTTAGATGGAATTTCGTCCCGAAATTAGCTTTCTTAGTTGTACTACTGGGGTTGTGCTCCTCTGATTTGCAGAATACCCACTCATAGACCTGGTAGCTTTGCCGTAGTGTCCATGATAGGGTTCATACTTGGTCCATTTATCATTACTTAGTGTATACAAGTCGTATATAATTAGGATTAGTAAGAGGATCGGATGTGCGATTCTGCCCCAGGTCCACAACCAAACAAGGAACAAGAGATAGGGCGGAAACACACATATCGAATCTGTGTCATCATAATCATATACCACCCTCACGTATACACTGAATAGTGATAGGTGGGTTGTATTCATCCTTATTCTCTGTGCTCGAACTTGGTCTGCTGGACGAGTGGTATTTCGTGACGGTCTGCGGAACTTACGACTGCAAGGCTTCGGAGGACAATGTACCCTTCGCACGAGTACTTCAGGGTTTAGAATACGAAAGACAAAACTAAGGTTTAGGTTGGACTATCGTTACGAATGATGAAGGTTTCGTGAACTTGCTGGTTGAGGCGATAGAAACATATGAACTTAGTATGGTGAGGACCACGCCAACTCATGGCGAATGATAGTAACGAACTCTTTACTAAACGAAGTTTTGGCCGATTTGAAAGAAACGTATGCTATACGATGATGTACCCATAGTGTGTTCTACAATGTACTCTTTGTAAACGTTCTAGTTGTTTCTATTTTCCCCTTGATGTTAACACTTCTACGTATCGTACTGCGATGAGCGAGTACATACAATGAAAGTGCTTTGATAACTAGTGTCGATAGTTTAGACTACAATCCTCTTTGGTACCACTACGATCGCCTGTCATATACAAGTTATAAATAATTAAGATGGATAAGACAGTCGACTGAGTAACTCTGCCTCAAATCCACAACCAAACAAGGAACAAGAATTAAGGCGGAATCACTCACTCTACGTTTGCAACATCTTATATATGCACAACCCTGATGTATATGTTAAGCCATCATATCTTCTATGAATGGACCTTTTAGTTCTCTTGAATACTGTGACTTATTCTGATAAGTGAGTTATTATAATTACTTTTAAATTTTTTCCCCAAGTTTTAATCTATATATATATATATATATATATATATATATAAATTAATTTTTAAAGTAATTCATAGATCGAAGACTTACCGCTACTCGTTGACGACTCCGAGGTTGATTCTCCTTCGGTGATCATCAGAATTCGTCCATCCGCTCCTGAGTTCCTTATCGGGTAGTCCCGCTGGTAGTGTCCTGTCTCACCACAACCATAGTAGGCTTGGTTTTCTTCAGCTCTGGGGACTTGGGAGATCGGTTGAGCCGGTGCCCTGCAGAAACGGACTGTGTGTCCCTTTCTGTGGCAGTTCAGACACTGCATTTCCCGGCATACTCCAGTGTGGTGATAGTTGCACTTTTCACACATCGGGAGGGTTCAAACATATTGACTGGCAGGTGCTGGAGTAGCAGGTGTTGTGGCGACGTACATAGTACTTATTTGTTCCTCGTGCGGGGTTTCCTGTGTTGTTCGCTTCTTCTTCCTCTTGTTCACTGAATTCCGTTTATAGTCCTCTCCCTTTGATGGCTCAGGAACGGGGACTTCTACACCATGGCAGACTCCATGGTCAATGAGCCGCTGAGTCAGGAGTTTGGCACTATGAAATATGGCTGGGTTAGAAGACAGCACATCTCCTTGGGTCGTGGCAGTTAGACCCCATATGCATCTTTCTATCTTCTTGCTCTCCGGGGTAACCATCCCGGGGCATAGTGCTGCTAGGTCGCTGAACCTGTCAGTGTAGGCGACTACGTCTGAGCCGATCATTGTGAGCTCCCATAGTTATTGTTCCAACTTTTGAACTTCGCCCAACGGGCAGTATTCTTCCAGCATTAACTCTTTTAGGTTTACCCAACCTATTGAGTTAGCCACTGGTAGGGTCAGTGACTTAACATGGCTGTTCCACCATGTCAGGGGTCTGTCGGAGAAGGTCCAGGTAGCAAACTTCACTTTGCTTCCTTCTGAGCACGAACAGATTGCAAAGACCGAATCTGTTTTCTCTATCCATCGCATCAGAGCGATGACTCCACGAATTCCATTAAAGGATGTGGGTTTGCAGTTCATGAAGTCCTTATAGGAACACTCCCTTGGGTGTCCGTGAGTAGCTCCGGGGTTGGCTAAGTGGGTACCTCTACCAGATCCAAAGGTACCACTTTTGCTGATGCTAGCTAGAGCAGTTGCCACTGCGGAGGATATCGCTGCTTGGAGAGCAGCAGAGTCGAATTGAGGTGGAGGTAGTGGCGGTTAAGTTGGAGTTATCAGAGTAGTGTGTCTATTTGATCTGCACGGAGGCATCTTTACTAAAAGAATACAAAGATGAGATGGGATAAGTCTATAACAATGGATAAAAGTCGAAAGCTGAAAGACAAGGTTATCCTAGTTCTGATTGTATCGGGTCCTGACTTCCACAAGGTTCTGGGAATGATTCATAATAGAGTCTATACCGAATAAACTTTATGAATTAGAAATGGTTGTCCTCGAATGAATATCTGTGAACTGAATAACTGTTACCAGTTGCATGTAAAGAAAATAATCCTAACTCCTAATGTGAGTAGTGTTTCCACTAACTCATTAAGTTAACCAAGATTATTATTTATTAGTGTGACACATATGAAGTTTTGGTTACTTCGGTTGATCCCTCCTTGAAAACTTCTCTTGAACTTACTATTGTTCCTCCTTGACTCTTCTGTTGACTGCTATGAGGAAGTGGTTACATCTATATGGGTTTGTCGTGCGAGAATGGATGTGACTAAAGAATATATGAGATTTAGGGTAACTTTATGGGGTGATCCTTACAGAGTCCTCCTATAACTGTACAATGTATACAAGTTGTATGTAATTCAAGATTAAATAGACCTTCGAATAAGTGATCCTACTCCAAAACCACAACCAAACAAGGAACAGGTAATGAAGCGTAGATCACAAATTCTAAGTCTATAAAATCTCAATTATATAAAACCTTGGGAGTATACATTGCAAGATTATAGACCTATCCGTAAGGGTATTTTAAGTTATCACATAAGTTATTTATATAGTGCCTAAAATACTCCTATAGTATTTGAATGTAATGTACTTAGTATGTTTCAAACTTGTTATCGTGTTATAGTGTCATTGAATACTCCTATTGTATTCTAAGTTTCGTGTTCTGATCTAGAAATCTCTTATACAGAGTTAGGTAAGTTTTAACACCGTTGCAACAGTACATCACTCCCAAGCACATGTCGGTCGCATCTCAAATGAATATAGTTGATCAGGCTATATTGATCCCAGATACGATTACATAACTTCCTAGGTTTGACCGTAATATTCAACCTTTAAATACTTATGTTCTGTTCTTCTTGTGATACTTGTTCTACTATGTAAACATGTATAAGCAAGTAGGTATATTTTTATAACTTCTCATTATTTTCTTAAAATATATTATTATCCAGAGCACTTCGGCCCCATTGTATTTAAAGTTGTATATCTTTTATCGGTTGATATACTTAGTTCACTGTAAACAATGCTCTGATACAAATCTGTCAGACCCTAAAACCGGAACGGCGGAAACGTTCGGGGGCGGAGGACATCATGTTTAGTATCACAAGACATGCATCATAGTAATCAAACTAATAAACAACCATTTCATTAGAAAGAAAGTGTTTACAAAGTATGTGTTTACAAAACATAGAGTACATAAGCAAATAACAAAATAAGACTTGAAGCTATACTGCTCCATCTTCTGAATTCCCAGCACGCGTACCTGTCTACTAGTTTCCTGAGAATACAAGTTATTTTGAAAGAGTTGATCAGAAATTAAGCTGGTGAGTTCATAAGATTTTAGTGATGTGAGTAAGTTATAGAAAGCTTAGTAATTTGTAGTAAATTGTATGTTTCTTTTAGAAAAGTTTGCTTGTTCCTCTAGAAAATCCTATATTTCCTGCTTTGATGAAAGATAAGTAAAAATGACTCTACAATCCCTTCTATGAGTACTAAATGGATACAAGTTATATAAAACTCAGAGTAAACAAACAATCGATTGTGTGTATCTGCTCCAAGCCCACAACCAAACAAGGAATAGGAAATAAGGCGGATGCCACACATCCCATTGGTTGTTAGATCATTGTTGTATATAACCCTGGTGTATTCACTTGGTACTCATGGAGTTAATTGCAATAGTTCCTTTATATTTGATGAAAATATTCTTTTAAGAAAACCCTTATTTGTTATAATAAAATAGTAACCACAGTGATTTCTCCTATAATCTCTTAGGTTATACTAGCTATATATAATCTAATAACGAATAGATAGTTAATTGTGTGAATCTACCCAAAGCCCAAAACCAAACAAGGAACAGGAAATGAGGCGGAAGACACACATCTAACTATCTATCAGGTATTAAGTATATATAACCCTGATGTATAAACTAAGGTATTATAGAATTAATCACCTAAGATCCTTTAAGTTATACTGGTTTAATAAAATGGATTAAACCCTCTACTGGTAAGTTTCTAGTTTTTGTACACAAAATGTTCTATTTGAAAAGTATGTTTTGTACTAGAAAAATGTGCATTGAATTAGTGTCCTATGACTTGACCCATACCTGGTACCCCTTATGATGAGTTAATGTATACAGAACATATATATAACTAAGATCGAACAGATAATAGGCTGGGTGAATCTGCTCTAAGCCCACAACCAAACAAGGAACAGGAAATGAAGCAGAAAACACACATCCTAATACCTGTCAGATCGTATTAATATATATTCCTTTATGTATACATTAAGGAATCATAAGGTTAGCATTATGGTCCCTTTCTACTAAATGTACTAGACCCGATTGTTCTGTTTGTCGCTTTGAAAAGATGTGAGTTTTCCCTAGTTTATAACTATCTTAAATCGAAAATAGTTTGCATGAACTTTCAAGTGGAACTGTCAATTTATGAAAGTAATGGGAATTAAGGTCATAATATGAAGGCTAGTACCCATACTATACGCTCTCCCTGTCAAGAGATTCCGCGAACCAAACGCGACTTCCACAACCCAGTTGCTAGACCGTGTAATCCACATTAAGGTTATGTGATCATGTATACCCAATATAACTATCACCTTTTGTTTAGAACAATGAGTCAGTGATTCATTGGTATAGTTAGATCTTGTAGTTGTTTCATGCTATAGCATCTTAGTATGTTTGTTATGTCATAGTATCTTAGTATCTTCTCTTGTTATAGTATCTTAGTATGTTCTCGTTATAGTATGAACTGAACCCCTAAACTATACCCCTTATATTTTACTAGTATTTTACTTGAACTGTTATTGAAAAGACTCATTTATCTACTAAGTTATGCTTGTACTTTAAAAACAGAGTTTTGTTAAACTATAAAGCAACATAACTTAAAAAGAGTTTTTGAAATGTTTTGATCACTTATTAAAAAACTAAGCAATCTTTTGAAAGATGTTTATAACAAACATTTACAAAATTAACATTGTGTTCAAATTATATTCCCCCCTTAAAAGCATTTAAAATAGTTAAAAGATTCATTACGGGGTATGAACTCACCTGATGTGTGTGATTCAAACAAATATTCGTGTAAGAATGAGAAGTTCCACGAATGAAGTCCCGAGACTTAACAAGTCCTAAGCGACATTTAATGGCATATATTGGCATAAATATAGTGTTTAGAAGCAACCAAATGCAAGGAAACACCTCGCAGGACCAGGAACCACTTTGACCAAGTGTTGGAATCACATCTGATTGATCAAGGAAGAGTTCACAGCCACCCATGGAGTTTACGGCCATGAGTTTACGGCCAAGGGAGTTTACGGCCTTCAACTCATGGTTAATCATGCCAAAGTGTGTATTAAGATCCTACAACATCCATTAACGTTTCAATGTCAAAGGCTTGGACTTAGGAAGGATTTGCGGCCAAAATGGCACACTTGTAAGGGTTTACGGCCAAGGGAGATTGCTTGGCCATAAACTCATTTTGTTCTTGCATTCTTGATGATTTCTAGGCTCTAATTAGGTGTTTCAACTAGATAACAAGCTAAGGAGAGAGTACTTACAATATAGAGGCTTGAAATGGTGATTAAGGTCCAAGAACACTTGTGTGTGTTCTTGGTGTTGAGAGAAAAACTTTAGACACACTTGAACAAACGTTAGAACATGTATAGTTATGGAATTAGTTAATCTTAAAGGATATAAAAGCTCAACAATAATAATTTAATATATTAGATAGTTAGATAGTTAGTTGCAAAAATGTAAAGAAACATAAATGACAGCAGGTGATATATCAAGTAAACACATAAGTTGATTCATAACATGGAATGCATTCAAACCAAGTTAGTGAATGAGATCAATCTTAGTGATAAAGTCACGAATGACTTGCTCCAAAGAGAAGTATTAATCAGTTGTTTTAGAGAGGATTTTAGAGAGTAAGAAAGATATGAGATGCGTAAGGATAACTTGAAGATAATTCAGATTTAGAGATGAGTAAAGAGAGATCTATATTGATTGATAAAGTGTGAGCTCTATTTATAGAGACTCAAGAAATACAAGTGATTCACTCTCTAAGAGTAGCCATGCAAGGCATACTGGACAATAGGGAGTATTACAGAGAGATAGATAAAAATAGACTAAGTACATAAAGAAGACTGCGGTAGCTTAGATGACTTCGGATGTGGCTGCTGATGAAGCTTGACTGCGGAAAGTTGTCGACTGCGATAGGCAAAATTAAGAGGGTAACTTCATGTATCAAAACTTGGTGTTACTTGAAGATCTAAGAAAATTTGATTTCCATGGATGAAATCAAAGAGTGTAACTGGGAGATGAAGTGTAACAACAAATCAAGGAAAAAAACACTTACAACTTCTGAAGATCAAGAATGAAAATCAGGATGGTAGTTGAGAGAAAACTCAAGTGTTCTTGAGGTGAAAGTGAACTAATGAATGAAAGTTGAAGGGTATGAGACTATAAGGAGGAGTTTACGACCCTATATGAGTTTATGGCCGTAAACTCCATGTTTACGGCCGTAAACTCCACATGATGGTGTTTAGGGCTTGAGTGTTATTCAGTGGCTTTAGCAGGTACTTCCTAACACTCATTACTTAAGTGTACTAGGCTAAAACTCCTTAGAATGAACTTTAACAAGGCTAGAACTCATTACTAATGAGTCTGACATTCAGTTGAGTTGACCGAATGAGCTTTCAAAGTAAAAAAATTTCGGGTTGTCACATTAACTGCTAGTAGACCTGATATTATGTTCGCTATTTGCATTTGGACCAAGTATTCATCGAGTAACAGAGAACCCCATCTAACAGCTGTGAAGAATATATTTCGCTATCTCAAAGGAACTGTGTCGTTGGGATTGTGGTACCCTTCGAAGACTGGTTTCTTCATTCAGGCATTTTCAGATGCAGACCATGGTGGGTCTCAACTAGACAGAAAAAGCAGTACTGGTGGATGTCAACTTTTTGACGGGAAGCTTGTTAGCTGGCAATCAAATAAACAAACCTGTGTTTTGATTTCCACAACAGAAGCAGAATATGTTGTTGCTGCAACTTTCACTTCTCAGGTCATATGCATACAAAGTCAACTTCATGATTACACAATCAACATGAAATATATAGCTTTGTATTGTGATTCACAAAGTGAAATACACATCTGCCATAATCCAGTGTAACATTTGAAGACAATGCACATAGCACTTCGATATCATTTCATCAAGGATCATGTTGAGGATGGTAATATCGAGGTTCACTTTGTGAAGACAACGGATCAACTTGCTGACATATTTACAAAGCCTTTGGATGAGAAATCTTTTCTAAGGATCTTGTTTGGTTTAGGAATGCTCGATTCAAATGCTGTTCCAAGCTTGTCATCATCGTGAAACAACGAGGAGTCGAAATACTGCTAACGGATTCGAAGTGACTATTCACTATTCAGCGTTGGACGCACTTTGTTTACGAAATACCTTTGAATGGTTAAGTTCATACTTCATTCTCGGGGAAGGTTTGCTGATTCGAAGTACCTTATCTGGAAGTCGATACTTCTTACTTCGAATGTGTGGTAGTATTTTACTATTTTTAATTTTGTTTTATACAACACAAATTCCAAAAAGATTTTCTTTATTTTGTCTTTACATTTCAAAAATACAAAAAATCCAAAACGGTTTTCTTTATTTTGTCTTTAAATTTCAAAATAAAAATTCCAAAAAGATTTTCTTATTTTTGTTTTTCAAATTCAAAAACGAAAATTCCAAAAATATTTTCTTTATTGTTGTTTTGTGTTCAACATTTTTTAGTGTATATCTTGATCAACATATCTTGGTGGACATTGCTTCGTGATAGAGGGTCAGGTTCAAATTCGAATCTCTTTACTAGTTAAGTGTACCTAGAAGCATGCTGTTGTATGTTGACCTAAGCCTCATAGACTCAATGTGTTTCGAAGCCTTAATGGATCACTCCCTATGAGGGTTCCTTCCTAATCAAGCTATATTCATATTAATCGATGATTTACCTTTTTCTTCACATTTTGAGTTATGAGATATCTGCTAAGTCCATACCATTTGCAGAGGTACACAATGTTTCTTAACTAATCCTCTTCATGAACTTTGTTCTTCACGATTCACACACTTCACTTGCGTATCCTCGACATTTCTAGTAGACACCAACCAGAATGTAGATATTGCACATTTCTTTTTTCATGATCCTGATTCATGAGTCCGTGATGATGGTGAAACCCAACATTCCCAACTCCTCAAGGAATTGACGGTGAGCTTTATGTTCAATATTTTCGCGAAACACTTGCTTCATTACTTTATTTTGATATTCAAAATTGTATTATTTTGTTGTAAGTGTTCTTGACAAAATTTTCTTTTCCCAAAACAGTTTTGCCCAACAAGATCCAATACTTTTTTTTTGGAATATGATTTCCATCTAAATATTTGTTTGTATCTTAGTCACTTTCCAATTCATCCTACCTACACTTTTCCCTGACTACATTGGTCATACATGTAATTTTGATCATTTAACTCATACTTATGTTAAGTTGTGGTTATGAACAAAATTGGGCCTACCTTCAAAGACTAAGTAAAAGAAGCCCTTCGATACTCATTCACAAATATTTGATTGTACTTCACGTGATACCACATAAGTAGTTCAATGTCTCTCTTGATGTCGAATGAAATGATCTTTGCCCGGAATCCATCTGCTTTACGTCAAATGTTTATTTGATGTGACTATACGCATATTTTTTTATTTTGGTTCCCGTTATATCTTCGACACACATTTTCCTTGAAATCCTTGAGGTTTTGGGTGATACAAACTCAAACCTAGATTTTGCAAGTCTGGCTATGATTTCTTTTCTCATCCCAAAATTGAATGAGCCATGCCTCGAAATGAAGGTCAAGTGACGGTTCTTATCCTCTTGGGCAAACAAAAAGGTGATGGATGTGACGGTTTAGTTATTCATGATTTTCAAGGGAAAACTAATCATTTCTTGTCGACGTGGAGACTTTTATGCCAACTTGGCCCACTATGCAAGAATACACATGGTAGAATTTCATTGGTGACAGTTTCAAATTCACATTATGTATTGAGTATAAAAGGAATTTGGTGGTCTAAAATTAAAACTTTACGCAAACCGGTTCAATTTTTCCCCAAATCTTCTTTCCTTATACTTCTTTCTTCACATAATTCTTCAAAATCCTAACAATGGTGGCACTAGCTGGTCATGTTGATTCATCGGACACAACTGATGAAGCCACATCACAACCATTATTGAAGATTCAAAGCTCCAGTTATCATGTTCAACGTGATGTTTTGCAATACCCTAAACCTCTACAGATATTGATTGTTGTTCTCAATCACTCTGTGCTATCAACTATAATATCTTCTTCTTTCTCAGTGCCCATGACACGATTGTCTTTGGCTGGTTCTACTGTAGTGTTTAACTAGATTTCCAAAGTTGCAATGTTTCAACTCACAAATGAAAAAGTACAAACTCTATAAGAAACAGTTTGCCTAGATCTTGAAACTTCCCAACATAGGTTCGTTTTACGAGGTAACGAATGAACATGTGATACATATGTTTAATGAGATGGGTTATGAACCTCCAATGACAGGAATCAACCATTTTCGTAGGTATGCATTACCTACTCTTTGGAATTTCCTGTTTGGGATTTTCTAAGGTGTCTTACAGGTCCTATCACTGTTCTTGACAAATCCAAATTAGAAGTATATGCCATGATCGTTCGGCTATACTACGGTGTGAATGTGGATTATGTTACTCAATTATGGGAGGAGTTCAGTACAATTATTTCACACACTAATGTTTCAAATGGTGTTTCCTGTGCAAGGTATTGGAGCTTGATTTTGCGAGATGTGTATGAGAAAGAAGGTATTCTAGTTCCATCTAATGTTCCAAAGGCAGAATTCACCATCTATCAGCATCCGAACAGTGTTCAAGATGATCCAATGATTTTTCCTACAATGGCTTGAATCCGAGATTCTTAGGTTTGAAAGGGGGATCCAGCTCATCCTATACTTATTGCTTATTTGACATTTTGACTACAATAAACCCTAATGAACAAGTAGGGGTTTTGTTACCCAAAGGGGAGGAAGGTCCTTCGAAGGCTGGTAAAACTTCAAAGAAATCTAAGAAGTCTGAACAACCTAATTCTGTTTCTGAGCCAATTGCGAAGGAGGTTGTCAAACCGGTTCAAAAACATGTTGTCCAAGATGTTCAAAAGGAGGTGGTTCCTTCGAAAACTGGTGTCCTTAAATGAACCAAGAAGAAGCCAACACATAGACCTCGTCACTCACCAAAATACCAATTTCTGAAGAAGTTCTAAATGAGCCTCTCTCTTCACTAAAGGATGGTTCTTTTTCAAAAATTCAAGAAAATTCGCAAACCACAACTCAATCAAAGGGGTGTGATAATCCGTGAGATTCCTGCTCCTATTTCTCCTGCTTTAAAGAAACGTAGAACACATGCCATGGTGAAAAAGACTAAGAAGTAATTGGAAGACTATCTTGATGAGGTTGTTATGGAAACTGATTTCGAGAGTGGCAATGACCGTTCTCCTATTCTAACTAAAAATATTGGCTTCACATCACCCTAAAGGGACTCTCCAGTCAAATCGACTTTCAAGTAGACTGGGAGTCTTGATTTGGGTGATCCTACAAAACCTTCCATTCCTGAGAATACTGTAGTCATACCACCAGAGGTTTCGACGGTTGAATTCATTACAGAGGAGGTTCAAACCTCAGGCATCACTCTGAACATATCTAATATGGACACAAAATTTAACAAGGGTGAATGGGTGACAAATTCCGAAGTTTAAGGTACCACTTCTGTTGCAACTTCATCAATTGCTATTTCACCCATTTTTATCTTCTCCATCAAAACTACACTCATTGATACTTCTAGTACCTTACCACCATTCAATACACCTATTCCCACTTCGTTACCTACATCAACCATGTCACCTACTTATTCCAACATCATGAATCAACCTATTACTTCATTTTTCTCTTCTCAATCAACCGAAGGTGAAAAGACTGTTCCAAAAGAAGGTCATGATGATGGTGACGTGATGGTCGCTTTTGCAGAGATTCAGTTTGACCTTGAGGAGGATAACATGCCTGATCATATGGTTATGTCAGGAAAGCAGTTTAAGATTTTAAATTACAAACTGAATTCATTGTTACAGATTCAGACAGATACTGGGGGTCGGAATACTGTATCTGGGATTGGGGTTGATTTGTTGTTAAAATCCCAAGAGAATCGATTAATGCCAGCCATGGAACAAATCGAGTCAAAACATGAAGAGCGTTTAAAACATCATGTCAAAAATTTTCAATATGAGGTTAAGGAACTTCGTGCAGTTGCTAAAGAACATAATCTACTTTTTGTTGAAGAAGTCAAGAAAGTGTAGAGTCTGTTAATCTGAAGGTGGAGGCCCTCAATTCTAAAATGACGAAGGAGGTGGCCAAGATTGAATAGAGTTATTCGACTCTTCATGTCAAGATAGATGTTTTTACTGAGGCTATCATGAAACTTGTGGAGAATTAAAATTATTTTTCTACCAAGGATTCGAAGGTGTTTGCTAAGATGGAAGAATTTTGGGGGAGCTTGAAGGAGTCAATTTTGAAGATTTATACTTCTCATACATTTTATGTTTCTCCGGAGACAGATGTTTTCTGCTTTAGAAACGAATCTTAAATCTGAACTTTCTCCTCTTCTCAAACTTGTTAATCTAATGCTAACAGATGCCCCACCTGTCAAACCAGTGGTGCAAGGGTGAGATAAGGGGGTTGGCTCATCGAAGGATCCTGATCAAGGAAATGTGATAACCACGCAAATTCCAACATGACTTCCTGTCTCCATGTCAACAACTTCAACTATGGTGACTTCAAGACCATTAACCAAAGGCATAGTCATAGGTGCTATTGCTGGGGGTTCGAGTTCAAAGACACCACATTCGAAACAAGAAAAAGGTGATAGAGGAAAGGGAAGTGATAAAGTAATTTCGGAGGCGGAGAAAAAGAAGAATGTTGAAAAATAAATTTAAAGATAAAGGTAGATTAATAGCATCTTGAGACAAAGGCAAGGTGATCCACCAGGTCTTGATAAAGGTGATCCAAACAAGCAACCTTGTTACGAGACAATCGAAAAAATTGTTTCTTCTGGAGAAATGCATGATTTTGAAAAGGTTCCGAAAAAAACCTTTGAGATAGAAAATACTGATTTCAATCAACTGGATTTTCCCATCAGTCACATGATGTTTATCTCGGATTAATATCAGTTGGTGGATAAGTTCGATGATAAAGAATAATACAAGAGATTAAAACTTGAGATTTCATGTCGTTCTTGGAAAGAAGGAAGAAGAAGTCTAGTCCTTGGTAAAAATTGTCAAAGTTTTAAATATTTCCAATGATACATTGTTCAAAGGCTTGTTACATAACTTTCGATACTATATAGCTAGAGCAAACAACGTAGCTTTCGACTTCTCAGTGGCAAATTTTCCTCTCATGAATTTGAATGATCTTATCAATATTGAAAAGATACTGAGTGATGTTGATGTGTCAAAACTTCAAGTTAATAGTAAAGAAGATTTCCTTATTTTTTTTTGCTCATTTCAAGCTGTTCATAGACAATTACTATGATTGTCTAGCTTTAACTGATTTTGAAATTGCTTTGGCAATGAATAGAACAGTGACAGTACCTTAATCATTGCTCAAAGTTCAAGGTAGTCTCAAGAATTTCAAAGATGGAGAGATTTGTGTTAAACCTATGGGAGTTGTATTCACTGGAAAGAAGAAGAATAATAATATTACAAAGTTTTTGTTTAAAGTTGAAGATATGGAGAGATATACAAACTCACAGTACACGAATCTTCTTATTCATCTTAATAATTATAAGAGGAATACAGCAGGGGATAAGGCTGAGATCCAAAAGACAATTGTTTGGTACACGGAGATTCGCAGAGTACTTCATTAAGCCACGAAGATGTTAATGACCTAGATTTGACACTTCTCACAAAAGGGGAGATTGTTGAGTTTGAATTATGTTGTGAGGTGTCGAAGTAGCTTTTGTCTTGTCTTGATTCGATGTCTATATTTTGTATTCGAATGTATCTATTACATAGGGCACTGTTTAGAGTTCTAAGCTTATGTGTCTAAGTCCTTATGTATTTTTATGCTTCTATTTACTCCTATAAATTTGGTAGGTATAGGAGTAAGGGTAACCTGAGTGAACCTTTGGGAACTTTACTCTTTCTATTCATGTACTCTTTCAGAAGTAATAAAAGAGCCAAACATATCGTATTTACATTTTGTATTCTTGATTCAATCTATAATCTGATTTCTTTCATTACACTCGATTCATACGAACCACACATGCCTTGTGTCGCAAGGAGGGAGACCGAACAGAGCCAGGGCTTGACGTTCTCTTGGTTTGGGCGTGGCGTGCTTCTGCAAATTTTCACTTATAAATTGCCCTTCAGCCCCATTAACTTCTGAGTTATAATAATGAAAATTTCTAGTATTTAGGTTATTTTAGCAAAGCTCTAGAGTATCTAGGCTCGACTAGTAGATGCTCTCGTGTCGGAGTTCTGTCAGTGCAATTTCCAACTTTTCGCTAGAAAATCTCTGTAAGTTAAGTTGCACTTATCTTAATTCTAGTGTAACTTATATTTATCATCATAATCATTGTTATGAATTTATAAATACGATTTCTTAGTGATTCCAAGTCATATTACTAATTGATATACTTATGCGGGTGATGTCTACGCTAGATTTAGTGAGGTGTTTAAAGTGGGATTTCCAAAGAGTATACTTTGTATACCAAACGAACCCTACCTTCGATATGATCTTACCTGGTTGCTCTTTACTCGATAACTCTTTATATTAACATTGGGATGATTGAGGAATCTAGGCTATCATTAGTCATGATGAATATTAGACTAAGACATAGTGACATTTGTACCTAGGTCACATCAAAGGAAAATTCAAGGTGTTAGGTGGAGCGCTGCCGAATTCACTAGTAATCCACTTTTGTCAAGTGAGTGCATAGTTACTTTCATCTTACATACAAATATGAAGTATTTAGATAATTGAATGCAATATGTGCTTATTATTTATGATCATGATGTTGTATGTTAGATGATTTAACTGTTGGATTAGTGTCTAAGTCCATAACTATAAATGGTATATACTTGACCCGACCCGGCATGTTCCATTTGGGTTACATGGCATCGGGACATTTGGATAGACCTTTTGTGAGAAAAGGACATTTGTGACATATTAATATATTATAAGTTCTAATATATTAATATGAAATCATATTATTTAATTAGTACTGATCAAGAATTAATTTGGAATTAATTTAGTGATCAAAAGAGACTAATTAAATATATTGGGATTGATTGTGTAAATCATTCGTTCTTATACATGTGGGCTTATGATCCATGATTACTTATGATGGTTTTAACCCATGTGGTGACCCATGGATACTCCATGGAGGTTAAAACCCATGGAGCATAAGGAATGGGTAAAGTCATGAGTTACATGGTGTAACCCTAATAGCCACACTATATAAAGACCCCATTGGTTGGTGAAATGGGCACTAGTGGACATACACAAGAGGGCAAGCCGATTTCTAAGAGTCAAGTATCTCTTCTCATGGTGATTCCAAATGTTGATGATGTTGTGTGAACCATTTGAGGTGTCACACTTGGGGCACTGGGCTCTTAGGCTCCATGGATTCAAACTATAACAAAGAGGTATGTATTCTATCTAGTTTTGTTATCCTAGTACATATGATTGTATTCTAGTTAGGGTAATACCTTGGAAAATTGATATTTGCATGTATAATAGAGAAAACATAGATCCAATGTATTGAGGGTTGCATGTACACCTTAGGAGTGTTAGAATGCTCAAAACCCAACAATGGTATCAGAGCCTAGGCTTGTTTTCAATTATACTTGCTTATATTTGCTGAAAATCAAAGTTTTTGCTGTTCTGGGCTGGGGACTCGCCGACTCCACTGATGGACTCGATGAGTCCATGTGTAAAATCATCCAACTCGTCGAGTTGGTTCATGCACTCGACGAATTGGACCCCCGGACAGCATATCTTCGAGTTTTAAGGCTGAAATTGGTCTAGAATCATTACCTTAAACTGTTTTGGACTTATATTACCTGTTTTTGATGTGGTAATGATTATGGTAAACCAATTTCAATGTCATTATCAAAGTTTCAAGTTTTATATATGTTTATATGATTCTTGAAAATTGTTGATATGGATTATTCATGCTTATGAGTTTTGGTAGATCATAGGAATTTATATGCAAATATGAAACTGTATGGATTCCATAACTTGTCCTCTAGTTATGGAAAAACCAAAAGTTTTTTTTTACCTTATTTTATGATTTGATCTAGATTAATGAAAAATTATGTGATAGTTGTTTTTAATCCATATTGATCTAAAAGTAGTTCATAAAATGTGTTTTTGTAACTTGTCCTCAAGTTATATGAAAAGTCACATTTATGAATCTTAAAACTCATAAAAGTGTCATAGGTTACAAAAATGAAAAGTCTTTTTCTCATAAATAGTTTTATGGACTTCATAACCTGTCCCCAAGTTATGGATGTTCAAGAGTCTCTTCATTAAAGTTTTTAAAACTTTAATTAAACTCATAAGTTATGAAAATCCAAGAGTTTTGAATAGTCTCAATACTTGCCCTCAAGTTTGGAATTTGTAAAGTTACCCTGCATGAATGCTTTAATTCCAAATCAAACCCTAAAAAATTAATAGTTTAAAATTCAACCCTTGTACTATTATTATAATTTTAATTATATATATATGTATAAGGAAAATTCAATCTTATCATTAGTAGGCCTCATTCACGAAGCTGGTCTATAAGGGGGTATAAGGTTACTGCCTATAAAATGGCAGTTTAATGGGTGTCCACTCTCACCCACCGCTTCCTTGACTGGTGGAGGGTCATTAGCCGAACGGGTAGGATAAAGACTATAATTCTCCCTGCATTAAAAGTATAATGATAAATACTAAGTAACTAAACACTTATAAATTCCTAATCTTAGTTACTTAGGAAAATGTGAAATGGTGTTAACCCATGAAATTACACTTTGCACCTTTGTTAAGTCGTTAGTGGAGCGTGTGTGGTTAACCGACACACTAACATGGGACTAACAATGTGTGGCGAAGGGTAACTTAAGTTTATCATAGATTGCTGGAGCATGTGTGGTTAACCGGCACATCAATTAGGCGATAAAGTTGAGGGTACCAAGTCCATTTGCATGGTTATTCACACCTTGTTTGTGATCATCGGCATCCCAGTCACAAACTTGAAAGGGCACAATCGAGATTCAAACATGCCATTAAAAGTTCAATGTATCTCAAAATATCTAGGAGTTTCAAATCCAATTAAAACTTAATTATATTTCATTTTCATGGTGTAAATTGGTAAATCGTCATTTACCTACCTTCAAATATTTTATAACTTGGATTACGGCATCCCTCTTCCAGTTATAAATAGTTTGTTGGGTCCTAGCCTTAATATTTCATATTGGGTGTTATATTAAGGACTTAAATCAACTAACTTGAATTTCTCCCATTATAGATGTCTAGCTTAGAGAACTATGGTCTTCCCAAATCTTTTGGAATAAGCCTTCCTAATGAAGATGATATCCCACATGGCAATCAAGGTGAAAGATTAATCCCTTTGTCGTGCATGAATGGGACTGGAAATCATACTTCATTTCCTCTACCTCCTCCAATAATTCTCCATATCCCACAAGTTTCAAGACTTGATAAGTTCTAAGTCACTCAATCCCTATTGGCAAGAAAATTCTATATGTGCTCGGGTCTTGGAGATCAATTCACATATTGACAAGCCGAGAGAGTTGGGTGTCAAAGTCTCGAGGTAGCTGCCTGTTGACTTGGTTCTTTAGTCACTCCCTGATGACAGATCATGCCATGACCCTTTACTGATCTTACCTATTTGCTTGATGCTGCTAAATCAGCAATGATTTGGAGCATTGGTAAAGCAAATTTGATTGGAAGATCTCCTTCCCAAACTTTCATGGACATTGACAATGATAACACTAGAAGTCCAGAAAAGCTTTCTCTTCCCAATAGAAAGGCATCGGCCATGGTCAAGTCATTTGACCCAATGGTAAAGAGAAAGGCTAAGTCTGTGATAGTCCCGTGTACCATTCCCAAAGATTCCATATGTTTCTTTTGCCAAAAGAAGGGTACATTGGTTGCGAAGCTGCCGAATTTACCTAAAAGTTCATAAGGATGGTAAAAGTCAAAAAGATTGACTTTCCTTCAGGTAAAAGTCCATTATCTAACTCTATTAAGTTCCTATCTTATGATGTTGATGTTTTGGAGAATCAAAGGAAGCTTAAAGAAAGAATATGCTAATTCTGATCGCGAAAATGGATTTCGATCGCATGGTTCGATGATCAAAATTTTGTGCAACTGCTTCAGAGTTACGATGGATTGCTTAGGAATAGATATCAACATAGTTTTCATATGTATTTGCATTGTAAGGATAAGATTTTTCTTCAAGTTTTAAAATAAAAGAAAAGGTTTTGATTTTATTTATTTTAAGTATCCTTACAATGGCATTTGTGGTAGTGTCATGATTTACCAAATAAAGAAAGATTCTCATCACCCAAGTTTCAATTGGACCGAAGCTTGGAATCATGCAAGTTATGTAGTATGATGAATGAGAATTTTCATCTTTGGAAAATTAAGACTAAGTCCTTGTTCACATGTTTGTGTGAGTCAAGTGAAGGACTAAAGGATCGGGTACATTAGTTTGTGCGTTGGTCAAGTCCACCACAAAGGCTACTAAGATTATTCTTTATGATTTACTAAAGTTTAGTAAATATGGTTATGCTTACAAGTTTGAGTGTAATTCTGAAACATTGGAAAGGTTTCAATGATTGGCAAAATGAATAATAAGAATCAAATTAGGCAGAAAGATAAACGCTTCTCCAATCTGAAGAGATAGGAGAGTACTTGAGTATCTTGTTTTATGATTATCTTAGTGATTATAAAACCATATCACAATTTGTCCTCTAAGGACACCTTAGTGCATTTTTTTGGCTAAGGAGAGAAATCGTGAATTGTGGAAATGGTCAAATCAAAAGATAAATCATACTTCGTTCCAAAAACAAGTCTTAGAGTCATACTCCAAGATTGTAACTTGAGTGACATAATATTTAGAAAGTTTATAACACTTGTCAAATGTAGAGTAAGATGTTTCCTATTCATGTACATTTGAAGTTGGTTAGTTGTGTTGTTTTGGATAAAACAAAGACCAACTAAGACCAATAGTGAGAAGTGTTTAACTTGTTAAGAATCTGAACTAACTCTTGAATATTTGTTTTGTTAAGGAATGGTTCTTAACAAAGGGAATATCATATGTCAAGAGGTTAGTGGGAGTCTTAAAAGATCTTGAGAAAGTTTCAAGAACTAATCAAGAATAAAACCTATTGTTTAATCACTAGCACATAACTTGAGGTTTGTAAACCTATTGTGTTGATATATTCTTGTTTCTGTGCCATTCCAGTTAAAGGCTGACTATGCTTGTGCATTCTATGTGTTCTCAATTGTTTGCATAACAACCCGGAAGCAATGGTGGGCATTGTGCTACCAAGTGGCAAGAAATTAAGATTAAGCAAGTTAAGTCCATATGAGTTTGGATTTGTCACTAGCCTTGTCTTGTGAGTTTGGTTATGACAAATTTACATGGATAGGAACACATACACCTAATATAAAAAAAATCTAAGTGTCATAAGGTTTCTCTTCGATTCATCTAAATGATGGTGAGGAAACGCTTTCACTAAGTGGGATTTTAAGTAGATAGAAATTTTGATATTTGCATTCTCATGTCGTTAGTGGAGCGTGTGTGGTTAACCGACACACTAACCAGTGAGAATGGCAAAGGTCTAAACATTAAGATTACGACATCCCTCTTCATAATTGTTTAGACACACATGTGAGCTATCTAAGGAAAAGTGTATGTTTTTTTATAACGTCTTATCAAAGCATCTCGTGTCAGGAATCTGAACATTTGTAAGAAAGTCAATAAAGTATTGATTTCTAGAAGTCGAGCTGATTTCTGGGTACATGTCAAAGCTAGTGACAACATAAGTGTTATGCTACTAAGATAATAATCATTATGCTAGCCGGAGCATGATTATTGTGTTAAATGTTGCAAGTTAGCAATGTTAATTATAGAAAAAAAATCAATTCTCTTTGAAAAGTTGTTTTGCTATAATTAAGGGAGATGATTTTATACTTCATTCCAATTTTACAAGCTTAGATTGAGATTTTAATCAACTTTAGTCAAGGATACATATGAATGTTATGTTGGAATGGTTCAACATAAGGAAATTCTATATGTGATTGCATTCTCAAAATTTGATTATGATTACAGCATCCCTCTTCATAGTTCGAATTATGAGAACATGGAAAATTTTATAGCATGAATCGTGTCCCATATGCTTTGGGTATAGGATTGATTACATGTGCTATAATATTTATCCTTTCTAAATTTTCCCAATGTCTGAGGGTATTAAGAGGGGAAAAGGTCTAGTATTAGATATGACTAAAATGATTAAGCAATTGTCGAGGACAATCTGAGGTTTACCAAAGACTAGTTGCTCATGGACAATTGGAAGTATATAGTTAGGACCATATTGACATATTCTGAAAAGAGGCAACTCTTGTTCAGAAGTGATGGTCAAAATGGAAATATGGAATTGTTTCCTTAGGTAGAAGTTATTCTCTAAATATGTGTAAGATTAGAAAACTTAATGCAAAGAAGGATGTTCAAAGGAATGTACTTTGAATTTGAGACTTCGGTTCCATGGAATTGCTCTCCATTGGAATACTTTGTAATGTCGGTTGCCAAGTCTTTATGACTTTTGTGCATAGACATTATAAGAGAATCAGTGCATATAAGTTTAAAATCTAACAAATTTCGGTAAATGGCAGGAATTTGGAATTCTTACATTTTCGATAAGGATTTGGGAGTGTGAAATGAGAATCATTGGAATTATGTTCAATCGATCTATTTCACAAAGTAAGGATCGTAAACAAACATAGTGTGCATACTTTGTGTATGGCATAACTGGTGTTTAGGAAAACATATTGTACATGCTTGGAGCATGGAACAACTAGTGTTTTTAAATTCAAGTATAAAGTTGATAAAATTGAAACAATGAATAATGAGTAATCAATATGGTGCTTATATAAAAGGGTTTTTATTTACACTCAAGAGTTTGGGGCCATATAGGATTAGTATTATTCGTGTGTTTAACTTTGCATGTTTTGACTTCCAGAATAACTAGGTCATTCTTCCGAATGACTAAGTTATTCAAACCATCCATAGTTGGTCATATGTTGGAAGTAGATATGAATCAAGAATGTCATGAAGCTGGTTTGTAGATGTCCAAGGTAGTGGACATCAAGAGTTGCTGCAACATTCATAAGTGCTCATAAGTTCTGAGTATTGGATTAAACCCACGCTCATTTGACTCACTTCATAGATTTTATCACGAGTGAATCATGAGATGATAATATCTTATACCCTTCAAACCTAGAGATATGAGTTGTTGACTATGAGTTGGTTATACATTGATTGCACGAAAACGCATTAGTTACTCCATGTTATAAAACGTGCCTTTGTGTATGATTCAACAAGTAGTTAGTACAAGCGTATGAGTAAAATTTTGTCCATTCCTTTTACCCTTAAAGGGATAAAAACGATATATGTGGGCGCCTCGATAATTTAGTGATGACACCCTAAGTGCTTGGCCAAGCATGGACTGATTTGATTTGTTCAATTAGTCGGTCGTCATAAAACTGAAATCGGGAAAGAACTAATGGACAGAGAGAATGATTATAATCCATGTCTTAGTCCATATGATCTATAGAATGGAGTAATATATGATCACTTATCTAATGGACACGTCATTGATTTGTTCAGAGTTCGGCAGCAGCTTTTAAGAGCTACAATTGTTGGTCAGGTTGGAGTTGTACTGGCAATAATAGTTATTAGACTTATCCAAGTGGGAGACTGTTGGATTAGTGTCTAAGTCCATAACTATAATTGGTATATACTTGACCCGACTCGGCATGGTCCATTTAGGTTGCATGGCATCAGGACATTTGGATAGACCTTTTGTGAGAAAAGGATATTTGTGACATATTAATATATTATATGTTCTAATATATTAATATGAAATCATATTATTTAATTAGTATTGATATAGAATTAATTTGGAATTAATTTAGTGATCAAAAGAGACTAATTAAATATATGGGGATTGATTGTGTAAATCATTCGTTCTTATATATGTAGGCTAATGATCCATGATTCCTTATGATGGGTTTAACCCATGTGGTGACCCATGGATACTCCATGGAGGTTAAAACCCATGGAGCATAAGGAATGGGTAAAGTCATGAGTTACATGGTGTAACCCTAATAGCCACACTATATAAAGACCCCATTGGTTGGTGAAATGGGCACTAGTGGACATACACAAGAGGGCAAGCCGATTTCTAAGAGTCAAGTATCACTTCTCAAGGTTATTCCAAATGTTGATGATGTTGTGTGAACCATTTGAGGTTTCACACTTGGGGCACTAGGCTCTTAAGCTCCATGGAATCAAGCTACAACAAAGAGGTATGTATTCTATCTAGTTTTGTTATCCTAGTACATATGATTGTATTCTAGTTAGGGTAATACCTTGGAAAATTGATATTTGCATGTATAATAGAGAAAACATAAATCCAAGGTATTTAGGGTTGCATGTACACCTTAGGAGTGTTAGAATGCTCAAAACCCAACATTAATATGAGATTATTTTTACTTAATATTATTTGTATTTCATACCTATAATATATTGGATAGTGATGGGTGATAAGAAATGAAAAATAATGAGGGTGATGGATGATGAGATATGAATAAAATGATGAGGGTAAATGATGTGAGAGATGAAAACGATGATAATAGGCCTTTATAGTACTATTATACTAATGATGTAGTCATCAAACAATGTATAAACGACGACCACAACTATTATAGATAGTCCACTAGAACACAGCTAGGTCCACTACCTGTAGGTGATGAAGTACATATTCATATGATGTAATCTATTCCTTACTAACATGTATTGTGGAGAAATCCCTGAAACAATACTGTCAACTTGATGTTGCATGATGATTCTTAGAATAGATTCCTTGGAGATGAATATAGAAGAAAAAGAGGATGGGTAATCAGGTTAATTGTTTGATGTGAAATAGACAATTAAACAAACTAAATATATTATTATGGGTTGGAAACCCTATGTACTCACCAGGCTTCCTAACCCAACCCACTCAAATTCTTTGTATCACACGTAACGGTATGAAGGCACATGATGTTTGGATCTAATGAGAGATTTGAGGAAATAAAGGCCATTAGATGTTGTAAGGCATGTAATGACTATGTTTATGCTTATGTTCTTGTATCAGTTATGAAATCCGAAGTTTTTAATAATCAATGAAAAATATTTCTTTGGAAATACATTTTACGGGACAAATTCCACAATTATAAATAAACTCTATTTTGAAATAAGCATAAATAAAAAAACTTCTTTTTTGACCGTGAAAATGGGGATGTCACAGTTCTTCAGCTGATAAATTGGCCGACATCTATATTTGGGAGGTGGTTTCTCGCCACAGTGTGTCGGCTTTGGTGTTTTTGATGGTTTTAGCCATAAGAACATCCTATGTGCTTATGCAACCCTAATGCTTGGATCTAGGTTTCTCTATTGTACATGCAATTTGTCCATGACTTTAAACCCTAGTTCTAGCATACAATTAATCATATTAACATGTGGAAGGGTTTTTAGATCTTACCTTGATTGTTATGTAGCAATAACAATCACAAATCCTCCTTGTAATGACTTTAGAAAGCTTAGAGTCACAAATGTCACTCCTCTAATGGTTCACAAACACCAAGAGCAAGAGGATGAAGAATAAGGAGAGGGGAGGCTGCCCAAAACGTGTGGAAACCCTAAGGAACAAGTTCACCACGTTTTTGGGGCTTAAGGGTCCTTTAAATAGTGAGGCTATTAGGGTTATCTAACAAGGAAACCCTAATTTGGATGCTTAGGCCCTAAGCAACCCATGGACTCCCTTCATAGAGGCCTTGGACGATTTCTAATGGGTTTCCCCATAGAATTCGTCCACCCCTCTAATATGGAGTGGTTATTATTTAATCAATTGGTAATTATCTTTGTTTAATCAAGGATATACTCAAAAATATGTTTAAAATCGGATTTTAAAGACCGAAAACAGATAAGGAAAGTATCCATCAGTAACACATAAATAAATAAATACGTCAAACAAAAATTTATTTTATTCATAAAAGCAGCGGAAAACATTTGTCCTTACAATGCAAAATCAACTGAAAGACTATGTAATCAAATATTCCTAACAACTCTATCATAACTTTCTAAGCTCAAAATCTAATCTTCGAATCCATGTGATCGAGATCCATCTTTTCTTGATTAGACTCATCTTGCTTTTCCATCAGGCTTTCTCTCTTTTCACTGATCCTGCAAAACATTCAAATGCAATCTTATCACATTATGTATTAAGAATCAATGAATAGGAACTTAATGGAGTTAGATAGTGGATTTTACCTGAAGTACATCCATTCTTTTTGACTCTCCCATCTTCTGGATTCTTCAGGCTCTTAGGGCAGACTTGTATCCAACACCCTTTCACTTGGCAGCAAACGCAGGTCGGATCTCCTAGAACATCCTCGGAAGCATGGTTGGTTGACTTTCCCAACAAATATGCTCCATTGCTTTGCCAAATCATTTCTGATTCAGCAGCAATGAGCATGTAAGTTAGGTCAATGAGGTTTGCGGCATGATCCATCATATATTACTTTCTTTTGAACTCATTATATGATTTAGGGAGTGACTGCAGAACCCAGTCTACAGCCAACTTATCAGGGAATGATGCACCCAAGATATCAACCTATCGATGTGTGATTTCATTCCTAGAACATAGGCACACACGGGCTTACCATCTTCATGTTTCATTGCCAATAGGGCTTTAGTGACATTGAACCTTTCAATTCTTCGATCTTGTGGGTTAGGGAGAACAACGGGAGGAGGAGGAGGAAGTGAAATCAAACTAGTCCACCTTGATTCTTTACTTGAATAGCGGAATAGCTTATTTTCAGCAGGAACACCTTTTCCTTGAAATTTGGGAAGACCATGATTGTCATACTTTGACATCTACAAAATGGGAGAAAATGAATTCAAGTTAGTTGATTTATTGAGTCCTTAGTAAATCACCCAAATGATATAACAAGGCTAGGACCCAACACAATATTCCACAACTCGAGAGAGGGATGCGATAACCCAAATTGCAAAACATTTGAAGGTAAGTGAATGACGATTCACTAATTTTCCACCATCAAAAACGAAAAACAGATAATCCTGTATCTAAGCTTCTCAAACTTATACACCTTTTCCTTAGATAGCTCATACGTGTGTCTTAAACAATTCAGACTAATTGCCAAATGATTAGATAATAACTTCCCAATATTCAACTATCACACAATTGACAGTTCTAGTCCCTTAAGTTTAATTAATGTCTTTTAGCCACAAACTTAATTCTTATTAATTTTTTGACTAATATTAATTAAACAATATGATTTCTCCATTAATATATTATTCTCATAATATATTAATAAATCATAATTAATCCTTTCTCTCCATAATTCATCCTATCAAGTTGCTTTGGTGAAGGCAACCCAAAAGGACCATGCACCATCGGGTCAAGTACATACCAAAATAGTTATGGACTTAGACACTTATCCAACAGTTTTAAAATCGAGATGTTTGTTTCACCTCCAGATTTTGGAAGAGTTTCCATGAAGAGTTGGGTACTCAATTGCATTTCAGTACTACCTATCATCCACAGATGGATGGTCAGAGTGAGTGAACTATCCATAGCTTGGAGGATATGTTCAGAACTTGTGTCCTCGATTTTGGTGGGAGTTGGGAGACTTATCTTTTATTAGTAGAGTTATCCTACGATAATATTTATCATTCCAACATCGATATACCTCTCTATGAGTTTCTTTATAGGAGGAAGTGTGAGACCTTGATTTTTTGGGATGAGGTTGGTCAGAAAGTTATGGGGAGCACCGAGGTGGTTCTCAAGACCATAGAGTTAATCCAATAGGTGCGTAGAAGGATGATGCCTCCGTGGATCCAGAAAAAGAGTTATGCTAATTGACATCGGTCCGGTCTTCAGTTTTAGGTCGGAGATTATGTTTTTTTGAAGGTGTCTCTTTGGAAGGGTGTCATTCAGTTCAGGAAGCGGGGAAAGTTAGGCCTCATATTTATTGGTCCCTTAAGGTTGTTAGCTCGGGCGGAAAGGTCGCCTACCGATTGGATCTACCATGGGAGTTAAGTGAGATTCATAGCACCTTTCATGTTTATCAGTTGAGAAAGTGTGTTACAGATGAGGCTTCCATTGTTCTGTTGGAGGACATTTAGGTGGATCTGTGCTTGAAGTATGTGTAGCGACCGATAGCGAATTTGGATAGGAAGATGAAGACCTTACGCAACAAGGAGGTGTAGTTGGTGAATGTGCAGTGGCAGCACCGAAAGAGTGTTGAGTGGACTTGGGAACCTGGGGATTTTATCTATTTTAGCCTTGGACTTCTGTGATTTTGACTGAGCGTGACATGGTGGTGAAGACCCACCACAATGTGGCCATGTCATTTAAGTGACGACACGGTCAAGTGTTAGTTGTGGCATGGTGGCAACTAGGCTCAAAACCCTAGATCACGGTCCTTGTGCCATATTTATAGGATATTATGGTTAGGGTTACTTCCCACCCTCATCACCATCCTCCACAAAGAAACCTAAAGTTGTGTGTGAGTTATTGGTGTTTATGTGTGTGTTCTTGGTGTTTCAAGCCTTGTGTTATCTTGGAAGAAGACGGTGGTGATCTTGTTGCTTGAAAGGAGGTTTAGGACTTTAGATCTTGCATTTCCTGCATCTTTTGGAGCTTTGGAAGGAATAAAGTTCCCACCTTTATCACTTATGATTATCATTTCTTGCTTTGGGGTCCTGTTTGTGTCCTTTATAGGAATGTTCTTAGTGTTTTGAGCAACTCCAGAACCTTAGACTTGTTTGGTATTCATTTATGGACTTGTCCTAATGGTAAAATTAGTATGCATTGGTTTCTTTCAAACCATGCCCAAGTTTTGGCCATTATGAGCAACTTATGGAGTTAGGGTTTAGGTTTGAGACTTAGATTGGTTGTGTAAGTAATGAAATCATGAAATTTATCCATTAAGTCCGTAGGAAGCTTCAAATGTGAGTGTTTGAGCTATGGATGTTAAGGGATAAGTGCTTAATGGAATAATTCAGTTGGGACGTCCACCGTAGTGCAACTAAGGCCTCGCTACAACGCGGTGGACTGCTGAGTTCCGTGACCATTTTGACTTTTATAAACTAGGGCACGACCATGTTCTGGCCACAGAGCGGTGGTTAGTAAGGGTTGATCGTCAACTATTAACTTTTTGAGCAGGTTAAATTTTGGCCTGATTGGAGGTTTTAGGCCGTAAGCTGAGGTGTGATATATATTTGGTATAGGTGGTTCGTGTAGGTAAATCTGCGTAACTTAGAGTGTTGTTATTTCTACTTTTTATCCATGTGAGTTTTCTTACTATACTTTACACTACAATATGTATCCTTCTATGGTAGGATGGTGTTATGTTGTAGTGAGTTGTTTAATAGGTAGAATAGTTTAGACAGTTACCTATGTTGTTGGATTTTTTGTTACTCCCTCCGTCCCAAAATTATAGTCCATCTTTCTATTTTGGTTTGTCCCAAAATAATAGTCCACTTCTAAAAATAAATAGTATTTTTACCAAAATACCCCCTCATTATTACTTAACCAACCAAGAATTTAATGGAAAATTAAATGCAAAGTAAGGACAAAATTGTCATTTTATTGTATAAAGTTAGTGGTAATTAATGCTTCCTTAATTTGGGTGTTTTTTGTCTGTGGACAATAATATTGGGACGGAGGGAGTATTATATATATATATATATATATATATGTGTGTGTGTGTGTGTGTGTGTGTGTGTGTCGACATGTCTTGTGTCAAGTTGAGGATGGTCCACCTTTGTGTTGATGGTCAAGATACTCAGAGTGGGTCAACATTATGCTGAAGACCAGGGGGTGGACCAACTTTACACTGAAGGTTAAAGAGGACAAACCAACCTTTGGATGAAGGCCAATGTTGTATGCTTACATGTATTGTGTGTTGTATGGTATTTGGGGAACTTAGTAAGCTTTAGCTTACGGTTGTGGATTAAATATTTCAGATACTTCTAAAGATCGTGGGAAAGCAAAAGCATGCTTGTACACATTCATCAACGATTTCTATGTTTGAGATTCTGCGATTTTATGATACTCTTATTTTATTTTGGGTTTATGTTTCGAACAATGGTTTTATGGATGATTGATTTTTGAAAAATGCCTTTTATTTTATTTTATAAAAAAATTTAGATAATAATTATATTTGATATATATAAAATTTTTCAATACATATCGATTGAAGGCAAACGGGCAACAAGCTGCGCCGCTAGCCCTTTCTAGATGGCAAAACCAATTCTCTTGAAAACAACATTTCTAGATTTAGGAGATATGACATTAGAATGCATGACCCGTTGGACTCTGTTGTGGAGCTCCACCTCCTCTGGTGCGAGAAAACCAAATGTATTGAATGTAAAAGGTACAAACACATGTTGATTTTCTATACATGCATTCTCGTGCTTTACTACTTTGCACGCAACGGCTTTCAAAGCGGCATGCCCTGCTATGAAACCCCCGCTCCCCAAACCCGCGAGAGGAGAGACCTCAGTAAGATCCATGCACGCATGCTTCCTCCTATCCATCCAAATACCAAAATGTCAGTCGGTCTAAGTGTGGACCTTCCATCCTGCGGGTCCGTCAAAAAATTCACTAGGGCTTCTTTCTTCGCAGAAATACCAACACACCGACAAGCATCAAAGAGAACATCCCAAACCACATCATGTCTGTACTTGAAACCAGGGAGCTCTCTAAATTGAACCGCATGTTCCCCAGAGGTATCCAAACATGACTTGCGGTGACCTGGGCATATCTCGTCAATTGGGAATAGGGGAATCATGAGGCGGTAACAAAGGATAGTTCGGTACTCCAAAGGAGACATATGCTAGCCAAGACCATCAATACGGATAGTTAGCAGAAAATCCTAAGCAAGAGGTGCCCGCAATTAATCAAAGACTACTTTCTGTCGGACAATCATGTTGAAGTCGACTTCCATATCTTTGACGATTTTGCTAAAAAGGGCACATGCCAATGCTTTTTAGGATTTAGGGGGGCGGTGCCCTTATTAGTGAAACTGCTACAGTAAAATCCCGGAATCGTATCACAAAGACGAGTCATATCACGTAGGTAATCCGAGTCCATACCACATACACCACTGTCACGTAAGATGTGGTCTTGTAATGCCCAAGATTTGGCCCTCGAGGTTACAAATGCATAGGAGGAAACCTCCTATGCCGAGTACAAACCCAAACCACTGAAACGAATAGGTAAGGAAGTCATCCGCCATTGAATGTCTCCAAAGAAGGGGCCTCCACATATTACCATATCCTCGATAGACTTGCGCAATCCTTTGTCAAAGAACAAAGCTGCCTCTTCTATGTGTACCGGCTGGCATGTACTTAAACCAAAGAAAAGTTTTGCAATACCCATACATGATCGAAGCAAAAGGAGCTCACTCTATGGGTCACAAAGTTGTGGAAGAATGCCCATCAAATCAACAGCATTGACCGCTCTCTTCATGACATGCCCGCTAATAAACTCTGCGTCTCTACTAACAAGCCCCCAAGGAGCTTCACCCCCAAACAAGGTCTCCCTATATCCGTTGGGAATAAATCGGACGAAGCTTCCTACCATTACAGGAGGGCCAAAAAATCTCCATTTTCTTTGATGTTCAACTCAAGACCCAAGCCTAGACCATGCAACCGAATAATATTCAACACTCTAGCCACCTCCTCTGAATCCCTAATGACAGTCCCATCATCTAGATACCAAGCATGGAGAATGAGCTTACAATTGTCTCTAATCTTGTGCACAAGCAGGTGCAAAATGAGGGAAAAAAGAAGAGGGCCCAAGGGATCGCCTTGCTGCACCCCAGTGGAAGACCATATATGTTGGTCTCCGATATAAAGTCTCACTGCTTGCCCATACAAGAAATTCACCCATAAAGAAATGGAAGGGCAAAAAATTATATATATATATATATATATATATATATATATATATATATTAATGTGTAGAGAGAGATAGAGAGAGAAATAAGCTAATTGGTTGTGGTAGATTGTGCTTCTCAGCACAAATAACAACGATCACTAGTAACCACTAAACAATTCAAAATTTATAGTGAAAATTGGACCTTACAACTTTTAGGTGTTAAATAATATTTTATCATAAAGCGTACATCACTTGGAGTTTGAGAATTAAATATTTAAATTATAATATAATATGTTTACAAATGAGTTTTTATTAAAAGTATTTTAAAACGTTTAAAATTGAGTTTTTGTTGAAAATGGTTTATATTGTAAAATTCTTAATAGCTAAGTTTAAAATATTTAAAATGGTTTAAAACATGTTTCAATTTAAATCTAGATTCCATGTCTTTTATAATAAATAAGAGTTCTATTAGAAAGACTAAAATTCGATTTATAGTGTTATAACGTTAAACTATAATATTATATATTATTTTTACGTGAAAACTTTATATATGATATTAGTTTTTAATATTGAACGCATTATGTTGATATTATGTATGTGCATGCTAAATGTGATTTAGAATATAATTATCATTACTTGGTTTTATTTTCTCAAAATCTGATTTCTTAATGTAGGATGTATAAAATGAGTTTTATTCTACAAACTCTTAATGCCAAAAGATCTTGTTTATTAAAGGAGATTTAAAATAATGACTTTGAAACTCATCTGAAAAGCCATGTATTAACTATAAAATGAAGTTTTATTAAAAAGAAAATAATTGGATCTAAAATCGTTTAATAAAATGAAGTTTTATTTGGAACCAAAAGAACCTTATATAAGAATTATATTTTTACAAGAAGGTATCATAAATTGTTGGATGCATGCAATATTCATGAGACCATATTTTTATAACTATATTTGTAAAAAATATATAACATCTTTTCTTAAAAATGCAAGTCTATGTCGCTCCTTTTGAAGAACACTCTCTCGTCATTTGTATGGTCTTTGTGGGCGATGGGTCACCTAACCACTTGTGTTTTGCCGTATGATGATCGATGTGGTTTTTATATTTTCCGGTGGGATAAAGGTCACATAAGCACTAGTTAGATGTAGAGACTACAAGTTTTTCAAAAATGATGACTTAATCGGGAATCTTGTGTAGTAAATGTGACCTAAGCATGAGAGTCTAATGCACACATGGGATCACACATGCCAAGTTAAATGACAATTTTTTAGGATCCTATTTTTCTTGGAATTACATTAGATGAAATTGGTATTCGATACCTACCTCATTGGATTAATTTGATGGGATAAATGTCACCTAACCATTTACTTTTTTCGTAACATAGATTATAGACTTTAACAAATTAATGTTTTTGAAACAATAAAAGGTACAAATTTTGTAAAGACTTAATATTGAAAAGAGTAAAGGAAATTTTGTTACATTATATAGATGACTGCTAATACTCTTATACCCATGTACAACCTCTTTCTTGATGAATTTCAAGAGATAGTAACATTTGATGGATATAATTTCAGCAACTAATATGATTCCTTGAGAATTATCCTCAATAATTAATAGAAATTATACATACTGAAAGGTCTCATTCTTGAACAACTTCTTGCAACTAGTGTGTCTAATCATGATGCTCAGTGGAAGCATTATTATGATTGCATTGATGTGTCTCATATCATATCAAGAACAATGACCATTGACCTCCAAAAATTCATGGGGAATTACGATGCATATAAGGTGTTTCGTCAAGTGAAGAATATATTCATTAGGAATAGTAGAACACGGTTCAAAACTATTCAAACATTGGATAAAAGCAAGGTCAAAGTGAGTCATAATGTATGCTCTAAGAGGCATATTATTAAGAATATGGAAATACAACATAAACCCAAGAAATCAAGAAAGGTCCAATATGCTCAATCCCATTTCTATTGTAGAGTGACCAGACATCGGAAGAAGAATTGCTCCTCTTATCTCACCGGGTTGAGGAAATCTGGTATGACCAACAATTCAAGTATCTATATTATAAAACTATTTATTCTTTCATCATATACTTGAGTATATATTATTTCATGTGACACTAATATTTGATATTATGTGCAAATGTTCAAAAAAAGTAAGCAATTGATTACAGACAGATTGGTATTCCGTGTTGGAGATATGACAATTGTTGTTATTGATACCGCTTGAACTTTTGATTACCAAATAGTATATATTTGATTATAAACAATAGATGCTTAGTACCTATTATGACTACGAATATGTAACAATTGAAAATTTTGAAGCAATCTACATTAGTAATCTTTTAATTGATGTTCACATTCATATTCTGAAACGATATATTCTATGTTAAGAATATTTTCTCATAATGTTATTTGTAAAGTAAATCATTATGTTTACATTAAATTAAAAGTTGTAAATATAAAAACTATATAATCAAATGATATTTCATTCATTCTTATCTATGTCATTAACATCCTTACTATATAAACAAGAAACATACATACCAACTTTAAAAGATGGAATTTTGAAGACAAATGCGTCTTATTAATTTTATATATGTGAATCCTATTTATATGGAAAGATGATTCAAAAGTGTCATTCTCTAATGGTATTGAAAGAGCAAAAGGCTTGTTAAAGAATTATGCATAGTAATGTATGTAGTCTTTTCAATTCATGAATAGATTTGGTGATAGATTCTTTGTAACGTCCCAAAAATCCGTACCAAAAATTTTCTTTAAATCATTACGAAATCCATATTCATAAAAAATATCATAAGACATAACATGAATTCAGAGTATCATTTCCAAAAAATATTTTCATTATCAGAGTAAAACATCCCAGGCTGACTAATCAATGGTGTGTGCCATGCGATCACCCCGAGCTCTTCCCTCCGCTACCAAAAGTACCTGAAACCAAAACTAAAAACCGTAAGCATGAAGCTTAGTGAGTTCCCCAACCTACCACATACCCTGCATAAACACATACAACACATATTGGGCCACGCCCACTATTTCGGGCCTCGCCCTCTACAACGGCCCCACCGCTCCAGGCCCCGCCTGGCTTTGAGCCCTGCTCGGATACAGATCTGTTTCACTTAGGCCTCGCCTGTCACTGGGCCTCGCCCACTAAAATATACTAGCACATAAACATATCACACATAAGCTAAACATATACTAATGGACCCTGTCCTAAGGCCTCGCCTATCTTGGGCCTCGCCCTTGTCCTGATGAGTCATGGAACCCCATCCATGATCCTACTGATAGTGAGATACGGGCCCAGCCGACATTCACTCTTTTCGTAACTTGGGCCTCGCCCCTGTTCTGCTGCTAATGATGTGGAACACCGTCCACACTCTACTATTGGTGAGATACGGGACCTCGCCCACACTCACCTCCCTACCAGGCACATACAAGTATCACACAGACAACAAGTATACTCTATCATGCAAACCATTCCTTGGGCACCCGCCCGCTATCAATGGACCTTGGTCCTAATTATCATACTGGTGTACCGTGCCTAGGGCTAACCCCTGGGTCTTCCTACTCATATCTACATGGCCCGACATTGTGGCCTTAGACCCATTCACACAAAGGGAAACTCACCTGTACTGCTGAACTTGCTGATAATCCTCTAGCTGCTGTCCGTCAATTCTCTAAACTGCTGCTCCACTAGCTCCCCAAGCTACCAATATCAATACATATATTACTTAGTTCCAAACTGAACTCTAGAAGCCAAACTATGTCAACTCTGGTCAAAGTCAATCTTTCTGGCTGACTCTACTCGTCGAGTCAGTCCTTTGACTCGTCGAGTACGTATACTCCAAACTTTCATAATGCGACCCAACTCGCCGAGTCACCCCAAGACTCGTCGATTTCAACGATCTCTGAGTCCCATCCTATCCAACTCACTGGGTCACCATTCAACTCACTGATTCGGGCCTTAACCAGAAAGGGTTAGAGTTTCGCGACCTGACTCGCCGAGTCCAAGAACAGACTCGCTGAGTCCAAGACAATCTTCAACAGACTCGCCGAGTTGTTCTTCCAACTCGTCGAGTCCATGCTCATCTTCATCCAACTCGCCGAGTCCACCCATGTGACTCGCCGAGTCGCTTCAGTTCTTAATCTATACAATGTCTTTTCGAGCCATACAGTGTCACACCCCAAAACCGGAACGACGGAAACGTTCTGGGGTGGATGACATCATGTCAAGTATCACAACATATGCAGCATAGTAATCAAAGTACAACAACCATTCTATTAATAGTAATAATTTTACATAGTTTACATGTCATATAAATATCGAAGTAGTTACAGAACATAACATAGATGCAGCTCGGTACTAGGCTGTCTTCACAAAAGCTCCTGGGATGTACCTGTCTATTGATGACCTGAGAATACAAGTTATTTTGAAAGCGAGTATCAGCATTTTTATAATGTTGGTGAGTCCATAAGTATTTAGTGTCATTTGTATAAATACACATTTTTATTCAAGATAACTTTATGAAAGATCGTAATCTAGAATCTACAATGTATTAGCATTCTTTCCATAAAATCCTATAGTTTCTAAGTAAAAGCAGTTTTCTACCAAGACCCCGACAGATTTATGTTTTAAGGAGTAGTTTTCCCCAAATTACTATCATTACCAAAATATAGAATTGACTTTAAAAGAATAATGAAAAAATCACAAGTGAAAATACTAGGGGAAAATAATATATACCTCAGCAGTAACACTGCTGACTAAAACAAAAGAAAACATAGACTCCAGGAGAGTATCGAATGAACGATACGCTTGGCTCAGTCTAATAAAAGGAAGCACGGACTCCAGACAGTATCGAATGAACGATACAACTAGCAAAGTCTAAAACAAGATAACACAGACTCCAAACAGTATCGAGTGAACGATACAGCTAGCAAAGTCTAAAACAAGAAAACACAAACTCCAGACAGTATCGAGTGAACGATACAGCTAGCAAAGTCTAAAACAAAGGGTGAATGTGAACTCGTATGTAACCATGTTGATCGACGATAGAGTATCTGATGACCCTCCAGGTCACGCATAGAGGTAGTGGCATTATGTCACCCATGGGCCTTACCGGCGCCAACTGTAGCTAGTAGTTTGGGTGCGGGAGTGTCAGTCTCGTATAGATCTATACACATGATGTTTGCTCTCCTTCCCGCAGACTCTGGTTACACGGGGTTGGCGCAATGAAGCGTCGTAGAGGGAAATAGTGTGTCACATTCTAAAGTAGAAGAGGGAGATAGAGAGAGAGAGAGAGAGAGATAGAGGGAGAGATAGAGAGAGAGATAAAGAGAGAGATAGAGAGGGATATATATATATATATATATATATATAGAGAGAGAGAGAGAGAGAGAGAGAGTCTCCTAACTATTCCTATAATAGTTACTAGGGTTCTAGAAACATGAATAATAGAAGGATGCATGTACTACTCAAGGCGATGAATTGGCTGAGAGAGAGAGAGAGAGAGAGAGCTTTAATGTCCATAGATGTATAGATGATATATAATTAATGTTTAAACGACCTTCGGACGGATATCCGATACCCACCAGACCACATCCCAACGAGGAAAAGGAAATAGGGCGAACTAGCCTTCCTAAGTCCTTTAAACATTATTTATATAACTATACAAATATGGGCATGCATTTAACGAAATAAAAGCATGGAAGGAAACTTTGATAAAACTTTTGGAAAACCTTTACACATAAGAAATTTACGACTTGATGTCATTTTGTAAAACAAGTTTTGAAAACCTTTGGAATCCTTTGAAAAACCTTTCATAAACAGCTTTAAAAATGATTTTTATAAAACAGTTTAAGTGAAGAGATCCTTTGTTTAAAATACTGCTGCAACAAGTTTTGAAGGAAAACATACAACACGAAGGATAGTTTTAGAAAGATCCAAATAAGTAATAACGTTTTGGGAAAACCATTTGAAGTAATATACTTGGTAAAACAGATGAAAGTGTAATAAATCCTTTTGCATGCGGGTTATTAATCACCTATGATTGATATGATAACTAGCATGTTTCAACTTGTATCCCCCCCCCCCCATAAAAGCATTTAAAAACATTTAAAAGGTTAATTCAGGGGTATGAACTCACTTGGCGTGGGTGATTTGGATGAACGGACGGTATAGGATGCTAAGTGTCAAGTAAGGACTTGACCACACATGCGAATCCTATTTAACATGTAATGATACATTTAAGTATCTAATTAGTCATTTAACAACCAATTATGCAAGTAAGGGTGTCCTAATACATGAAAACACTTTGCTACAAGTGCTAGGAGTACCAAGGGTTGCATATGAAGAGAGTATGGACTCACATTGGAGTTTACTCTTCAAATGATGGCCCTTAGGGATGTTTACGGTTTCTGGACCATAACCCCCATGATTTTACGGCTATAAACTCATGGTTGTGGTTCCATTGGGTGTTTGAAGGTCTTATATCACTCAGGGAATTATGCTAGACTCGAATCAAGGGCTTAGGAAGTGACTAGGGCTCAAAATGGACACTTTTTGGAGTTTATGGTCCTTGGACCAATCCCTTGGGAGTTTACGGCCGTAAACACATGAGTTTATGGTTGTAAACTCATGTTAGTCCATTTCTTTTGTGTTTTTGTGGTTCTAGGCTATGCATGCAAGGTTCTAGTCCCATATACAAGCATTGGAAGGTGTTAAGGGCACTTAAACACCCTTAGAAGGTGTTTATGGTTTTGGGAGACCTTCCCAAACCATAAACTCATCTTTGTCACTTCATTTCATGTTTCTAGGGGTCCCTAGTTCATGCAAGTAAGGTTCTACTCCATTACACAACTATTAGAAGGCATTAGGGGCATCTAAACACCTTTTGGTGGTGTTTACGGTTTTGGGATGAACTTCCCAAACCGTAAACTCATATGAACAAGGGGAAAATGTGATTTCCGAGTGCTAAACTCATCTAGGAAGGGATCTATGCTAGTTTTCAAGTCTTAGATTGAACCAAGGCACACTTTGGCACCCATTCAAGGGTTTACGGTCCAAGAACACCTTGGACCGTAAACACCTTGTTCTTGGTGTTCTTCAAGGTTTTGTCATGAATTCTAAGCGAACAACTAGCTAGGAGAAGTATACTTACATATAGGAAGCTTGAATGATCGATTTTGGCGGATTTGACGGGATGAATTTATGATAGTTGAGAGAGAATCCTTGGGTGTTCTTGATGTGGAAGTTGGAAAAATGAGAGAAAATGACTAAGTGTCTTATTTATACTCTCGGGGGTTCGCGGTCAAAAACTCCAGGTTTTCGTCCATAAATTCCAAATTTTGGATTTCCGCGACTTACGCTAAACACGGCAACTCTAAATCTATACTTCCTTATTTTTGGTTCGCTTGACGAATATTATCTAAAATATTCCAACGGGATTAAATCCGGCCAAAAATATTTTGAGATAATTTTGGCTAATTTTTAAGTGCTTAATCACGGAGATAATATAAATGGAAATTTCGGGTTGTCACATCATCCCCCCGTTAGAGGGAATTTCGTCCCGAAATTAGAGTTTAGGCAAGGAGGTAGGCATGAACAATCGAGTAAGGAGATGAGGGTACTTCCTTTTCGGCTGGTCCTCGCGCTCCCAAGTGAACTACGGTCTTTGCTTGGCGTTCCAGCGAACCTTCAGTAACGGGATGCGGATTCGGTTCGCTCTCTTGATTCCTCGGTTCATGATTTCCTATAGGTTCTTCTATGAAGTTAGGGCTCTCAATGGTTTCTATCACGACGAGTGGGATTTTACAAGTCACGTCGGACAAACACCTTGTCCGTGCTAGAGTCGTGAATAGACTAGGGTGGAATTTATGGAATTCTAAATGTAGTCGAGATATGACGAGGGTTGGACCAATTCTTATAAATAATCTCGGATTGTCCTAAGCTCTCGAAAGGATAGAGCTTTTCAGTACTTAGAACATAAGGTACTTCTATGGTGAGATCATCACTGGCGTGATCGCCCTTTTGAAGTTCCAGACGTCTTCTGATACTGGGGTGTAGTTCTTCGGGTTGGTTCTTAGAGGGCTCGAGTCATCCTTGGATTCGTGTTTCCCGCTGAGTGGATTTCAGAGGTTTTCTGGATCATCGAATGAATTCGATATCTACTGGTATCTATTTGCTGCAGAGCGTCTATCTCAACCTAGTGCAAAATGAACCTGCACTTCTGATTCTTGAGATGTTTCTAACGGAAACTCTCAGGGGTCGGTGAGATAGGGTTTTACCAGAAGGTTGTTTAGAAAGTTTTCGAACTCCTCATCATCGTCTAGTTGACGCTTACACAATATGATTCCTAACAAGAAAGAATCATGCTATTACTTGCTTTGCTCTTTCATGAATAGCAATCTCTGCTCAGGGCTAACTCAGTCCTTAGAGATTTTCTGAAGTGTTGGACTATCTTGGGAGGTGGTTCTACTATTTCTGTGTGAGATAGTATTCTTGGAACACCTAGTAGTCCAATGAATCTCTAAGACATGCCCTATTCTCTAAGGTGTCGGTTCATTCCAGTTGCAAAAAGCGCGTGATCTTGCATAACCCATCGACTAACACCTAAGCCGGTGTCGAGTCTATAATCTCTTCAGGATTTAGGTTATAAGGCTTAACGCAACCTACTTTCGTACTTTATTCAAGTATTCTTGGTTGCAGAGGTTATCCTGTGGTTCTTGGCATTCTGGTATTCACTTCGGAGAATGCAGTCTATTGTCTACAGGGCGACGGTGACTTCATCCACGTGAGAAGACACTACTCGTCAGCAGCGGAGTGGACGAAGCGCCTGAGTAGTGCGAGTATCTTTTGCAACTACTCTTTTGGTGTTTCGGAGTGTTCTCGTTCTAGATCAAATCTAGGGAGTATAGGGTTCCGTCACTCGGAACTTCTAATTTCCTCATCCACTCTTCTCAGAGCTTATCTTATCGTAGCTTCCAGGTTTCCGGGATATCTGCTAAGATGCTTAATTCGTGGGATTAAGCGTGAATGGATGGTCGTAGTCAATTTCCTTGACTCTTACGACTCAGATTTCTTTACCAACTGAGGGTGTTAGCTACTATATTAGCTTAACCGAGATGAGAACAAATTTCGGATTTGTGGTCATTTTAGTAGCTCAACCCGCAGTGGTTCTCTTGACTCGAGTTCCTATTCTATGGGATAGGATGAAGGGTTTTACTATGAGGTTCGTAGTAGAGCTCATACTTGGCTTAACCACTAATACTTGTTGTATGCAAGCCGTATATAGTTGAGATCGACGAGATGTTCAGTTGTGCGACTCCACCCCAGACCCACAACCCAACGAGGAACAGGGAGGAAGGAGGAAGCTCACATCTTAAATCTTTTTGATCTAAATTATATACCACTCTTATGCATATACTCAGTTAATAGTAGTTAATCCCATGAGTTGTTTCCTCTTGATTCACGAACCTGATTGTGAGGTGCTAAGGATCTTTCTGGGGGATCTACGGAGTAGTTTTAGGGTGGTTATCGTCTTCTACAATGCCTGCAGTGTCTTTCGCTTCAGGTTCTATCTATCTAAGAAGGGTTAGTTAACAGCGCACGATACCCTACTTAGGGGTATTTCAGAAGGTTTTAGATAAGCGAGACGACTGATGGATCGCATTAGGTTTTATTATTAGGTTCGGAAGAACCTTTATTTGCCGAAATAGCTATGGTGAAATTTCTTTTTACACAACACTAGGAATTTACACATGGTTGCACTAAGTCGAACCATGATTGATAGAGGCGTCGAAGTTGGCATACCTCGACATGACATAGAATGAGGGTCGATAGGGCCATGTGCTGAACGGGCACACAAGTTCTTGGCCTCTCGGGTTTCGTCCTGTGTATCACTGTCGCGGATACTTGGACTGACAGAGTCGATGTGGAACTATAGAGGGCCCTGAGGTTTCGGAATAATGTACTTTTCATGAATGGATTCTCACGAGGTCTTTCTATAATCGCTTAGAATACACAAGTCATGTATAATTAAGGTGGGAAGGACTGTTGACCGAGCGACTCCGCCCTAAATCCACAACCAAACGAGGAACAGGAAATGCGGCAGCATCACTCACTCGAGGTTTATCCATCTTATTTATACATGGCTCTAACGTATATAACGAGCCATTATAGCTTTACCTGATGAAATTTTGAATTCTTATAACAGTGTTGCGACTTTTAACAGAGTTACATTACTAGATTTACTACAAGATTAATGCGGTGAACTAGGTATATTACAAAAGTAAGTATACGCAGTACGAAGGTCCCTTTACTGACAAGATCTCGCAAAAGATAAGACTCTGGTTGCACTAGTCTTTTTAAGTAGTTTACGAGTCTGATACAACGAACACTTTAAATACTTTAACGAGGGTCGGGAGTAGTTTCTCCTGCAGCAGTGATCCTTAGTATCTTCCCGTCTGTGCTGGAGTTCTTTATTATTGGACAGTCCTTTTTAAGGTGTCCCATCTCGCCGCACTAGTGACATGTCTGGTTTGTACTGGTATTGGTGGTGGGAGTGAGGTGCTTAGTTAGAGTTACATGGACACGGGTGCCCTCCTCGTTCCTCCACTTTACAAATTTCCTTTTAAAGAGTCTGGCTTTATCACCACCTTTGTGTGTAGGGTTGGTCCCGATGCCAGGGACTTGTGAAACGGGTCGTGCTGGCGCAGAAGGGGCGGGGGTTGCCGCTTGCTGCTGTTGCACGGCAAGTCTGTGGAGTCGTTGGCGCTCCTTTCAAGCTCGACGATTTCGTTTCCTCCTCTCGGTTTTACAACTTTGAGTGTCCATGACTGTCGCCATTTGTTGGCTTTCTACGCATGGTCTTCTAGGTGTCGGGATGGAAGGGTTAGCAGGGGTATTGACTGTCTCAGCTGGTTGCCCTTCGTAAGGTCCTTGAGTCGAGGTACTTCCCTCATCGTTCTTGAACTTTCTCTTTAGTGGAGTTGGTTGAGGTTCTTTGGCGGCTGGGTACGCAGGTGTTCGTTTCTGCTATCCATTGCTAGGGTCGGGAATCTCGATAGGGCTCCTGCTAACATTGGCGTTGTTAGCATTCAGATGAGCCATGACAGCTGCTACGGCTACTGAGACTGAAGCTTGGAATGTAGCTTCATCGAATAGGAGAGTCGGTTTCTTGCCAGCGGATTGGTTACGTTTCTTCGGAGGCATGGTTTTTCCTACACGAAGAGGAACACAAGTTGATGAGAGACGATGGTTAACCCTGGAGGTATCTATCCTTACTATAATAGGCAATAATTTTTCCCGCGCCTTGGATATTGGTTATCCGAGTGTCGACCTACATCCCTATGATGTAGTCCGGGTATCAAGGTAGGAGTAAGAGTATCGGGAAGCCATAAGATGGGAGTCGTTCCTACTATGTTATCTTTATGCTGGAAAGGTTCACTCTCCGGCTTGGAAATATTTGAGGGAAGTTCAGAACGAGGATCACAGAAGAAAAAGGGCTCATGAAAACTTATGGCTAAACACCCTCAATCGAGATTTTGAAATCCAATCTAATCGTATTACTTGCGACGGGAAAAGGCGATTTACCTAACATATAGTGTGAGTAGTGGAATCACTAACTCACCAAATTGTATTATTTTATGGGTGTATTAGTGCGACGAATACGAAGAAAAGACACTTCTCGGGTTCCATGTATTGGCTCCCTCTGTCTACCTTTTATCCTTGACTGGGACCGGCATTGGTTTTCTTCTGGTAGTTACCTAGGATTCTATTCTCGTGAAGACATATTGAATTTCTACTCCGCCTTACTTCCAATCCTGACTCTGGGTGTCATCGTTGTCTTGCTTCTGATCCTACCCCTGAGTGTCATCGCTTCATGATGGATGACTGGAAATCTCGGAAGTTCAGGCAGATTTCCCACCGGTGTCCCTAAAAGGTATAGGCACTTAGTGGTTTCAATAGTCTCGTCCTAGTTCATTTATTTCCGAACTGGAAATCTTCTCAATGAACCTCTTCTGGGTCTGAATCAACTCTTTTGTCGAACACTGAAGTGGATAAGGTTTTCTACAGGGTTTGTGCGAGAATGGAAATGTCTAGAGAATCCTAAGAGATTATTAAAACATTTCACTGGGGTGATCCATATTGAGTCCTGCTACAATTACATAGCGTACACAAATCATATATAACTTAGATCCGATAGGCCTTCGAATATGTGATACTACTCTATATCCACATCCCAACGAGGAAAAGGAAGTAGAGCGAAACCACACATTATTAGTCTATGGGATCCTTATTATATATAACCTTGGAAGTATACCCTTTGTAATCATAGGTATATCAATAAGGATCTTTTTAGTTTTTCACACAAGGTTATCTATGGATCCTAAAATACCCCTATGGTATTTTAATTTCTTGTTTGATTCTTAACTTCTGAATATGATTCTGGGATTAATGTGAGTCTTTTAGTATTCCAAAATACCCCCATAGTATTTTAAACTTTATGTTTGGCTCTAGCATTCCTAATTGGTAAGTTTCAGATTCGTTGCAACACCACCATCACTCCCAAGCACACATTCGTCGCATCTCGAATAAATGTAGTTGATCAGGTTACATTTATTCCAGCTTATGATTACATAACTGCCCAGGTTTGACGGTAATGGTCAACATCCAAAGACTTTTATTTGTTCTTCTTGTGATACTTTTGTTCGAGTGTTTAGATTCAGGATGTTATTATACTTTGGTAAAATATGGTTATATTTTAAAGTATAATTCTTGGTCAGAGTGTTTTATCCCTATGTATTTATAGGTTGTATATCTTTTATGAATTGATATACTGAGCTCACTATAAACAATGCTCTGATACCAATCTGTCACACCCCAAAACCGGAATGGCAGAAACGTTTTGGGGTGGATGACGTCACGTCAAGTATCACAACATATGCAGTATAGTAATCAAAGTACAACAACCATTTCATCAATAGTAATAATTTTACATAGTTTACATGTCATAGTAATATCGAAGTAGTTACAGAACATAACATAGATGCAGCTCGGTACTAGGCTGTCTTCACAAAAGCTCCTGGGATGAACCTGTCTATCGATGACCTAAGAATACAAGTTATTTTGAAAGCGAGTATCAGCATTTTTATAATGCTGGTGAGTCCATAAGTATTTAGTGTCATTTGTATAAATACACATTTGTATTCAAGATAACTTTATGAAAGATCGTAATCTAGAATCTACAATGTATTAGCATTCTTTCCATAAAATCCTATAGTTTCTAAGTAAAAGCAGTTTTCTACCAAGACCCCGACAGATTTATGTTTTAAGGAGTAGTTTTCCCCAAATTACTATCATTACCAAAATATAGAATTGACTTTAAAAGAACAGTAAGAAAATCACAAGTCAAAATACTAGGGGAAAATAATATATACCTTAGCAGTAACACTGCTGACTAAAACAAAAGAAAACATAGACTCCAGGAGAGTATCGAATGAACGATATGCCTAGCTCAGTCCAATAAAAGGAAGCACACACTCCAGACAGTATCGAATGAACGATACCGATAGCAAAGTCTAAAAGAGAAAACACAGACTCCAGACAGTATCGAGTGAACGATACAGCTAGCAAAGTCTAAAACAAGAAAACATAGACTCCAGACAGTATCAAGTGAACGATACAGCTAGAAAAGTCTAAAACAAAGGGTGAATGTGAACTCGTATGTAACCATGCTGATCGACGATAGAGTATCCGATGACCCTCTAGGTCACGCGTAGAGGTAGTGGCATTATGTCACCCATGGGCCTTACTGGTGCAGACAGTAGCTAGTAGTCTGGGTGTGGGAGTGTCAGTCCCGTATAGATCTATACACATGATGTTCGCTCTCCTTCCCGAAGACTCTGGTTACACGGCGTTGGCGCAATGAAGCGTCATAGAGGGAAATAGTGTGTCACATTCTAAAGTAGAAAAGAGAGATAGAGAGAGAGAGAGATGGAGGGAGATATAAAGAGAGATAGAGAGAGATAGAGAGAGAGAGAGAGAGAGATATAGAGTCTCCTAACTATTCCTATAATAGTTACTAGGGTTCCAGAAACATGAATAATAGAAGGATGCATGTACTACTAAAGGGGATGAATTGGATGAGAGACAGAGAGAGAGAGAGCTTTTATGTCCATACATGTATACATGATATATAATTAATGTTTAAACGACCTTCGGACGGATATCCGATACCCACCAGACCACATCCCAACGAGGAAAAGGAAATAGGGCGAATTAGCCTTCCTAAGTCCTTTAAACATTATTTATATAACTATACAAATATGGGCATGCATTTAACGAAATAAAAGCATGGAAGGAAACTTTGATAAAACTTTTGGAAAACCTTTACACACAAGAAATTTACGACTTGATGTCATTTTGTAAAAAAAGTTTTGAAAACCTTTGGAATCCTTTGAAAAACCTTTCATAAACAGCTTTAAAAATGATTTTTATAAAACAGTTTAAGTGAAGAGATCCTTTGTTTAAAATACTGCTGCAACAGGTTTTGAAGGAAAACATACAACACGAAGGATAGTTTTAGAAAGATCCAAATAAGTAATAACGTTTTGGGAAAACCATTTGAAGTAATATACTTGGTAAAACAGATGAAAGTGTAATAAATCCTTTTGCATGCGGGTTATTAATCACCTATGATTGATATGATAACTAGCATGTTTCAACTTGTATTCCCCCCCCCCCCCCCATAAAAGCATTTAAAAACATTTAAAAGGTTAATTCAGGGGTATGAACTCACTTGGCGTGGGTGATTTGGATGAACGGACGGTATAGGATGCTAAGTGTCAAGTAAGGACTTGACCACACATGTGAATCCTATTTAACATGTAATGATACATTTAAGTATCTAATTAGTCATTTAACAACCAATTATGCAAGTAAGGGTGTCCTAATACATGAAAACACTTTGCTACAAGTGCTAGGAGTACCAAGGGTTGCATATGAAGAGAGTATGGACTCACATTGGAGTTTACTCTTCAAATGATGGCCCTTAGGGGTGTTTACGGTTTCTGGACCATAACCCCCATGAGATTACGGCCGTAAACTCATGGTTGTGGTGCCATTGGGTGTTTGAAGATCTTCTATCACTCATGGAATTATGCTAGACTCGAATCAAGGGCTTAGGAAGTGACTAGGGCTCAAAATGGACACTTTTTGGAGTTTACGGTCCTTGGACCACTCCCTTGGGAGTTTACGGCCGTAAACACATGAGTTTACAGTTGTAAACTCATGTTAGTCCATTTCTTTTGTACTTTGGTGGTTCTAGGCTATGCATGCAAGGTTCTAGTCCCATATACAAGCATTGGAAGGTGTTAAGGGCACTTAAACACCCTTAGAAGGTGTTTACGGTTTTGGGAGACCTTCCCAAACCGTAAATTCATCTTTGTCCCTTCATTTCATGTTTCTAGGGGTCCCTAGTTCATGCAAGTAAGGTTCTACTCCATTACGCAACTATTTGAAGGCATTAGGAGCATCTAAACACCTTTTGGAGTTGTTTACGGTTTTGGGATGAACTCCCCAAACCGTAAACACATATGAACAAGGGGAAAAGGTGGTTTTCGAGTGCTAAAGTCATCTAGGAAGGGATCTATGCTAGTTGTCAAGGCTTAGATTGAACCAAGGCACACTTTGGCACCCATTTAAGGGTTTACGGTCCAAGAAAATCTTGGACCGTAAACACCTTGTTCTTGGTGTTCTTCAAGGTTTTGTCATGAATTCTAAGCAAACAACTAGCTAGGATAAGTATACTTACATATAGAAAGCTTGAATGATCGATTTTGGCGGATTTGACGGGGTGAATTTATGATAGTTGAGAGTGAATCCTTGGGTGTTCTTGAGGTGGAAGTTGGAAATATGAGAGAAAATGACTAAGTGTCATTTTTATACTCTCGGGGGTTCGCAGTCAAAAACTCCGAGTTTTCGTCTGTAAATTCCAAATTTTGGAGTTTCGCGACTTACGCTAAACACGACAACTCTAAATTTATACTTCCTTATTTTTGGTTCGCTTGACGAATATTATTTAAAATATTCCAACGGGATTAAATCCGGCCAAAAATATTTTGAGATAAATTTGGCTAATTTTTAAGTGCTTAATCACGGAGATAAAACAAATGGAGATTTCGGGTTGTCACATGCAGAGGCTCCAACTCATAGATCCACCCTTCCTAAATCTATTCCTCACGTAAAGTTGCAAACTTTACGTGAAACCAAAGAGATATGGGCTTAAAACACTCTAGGGCTAGGGTTTGTGACCAAGGGGCTTCACCAACAACTTATTGGCATAAACTTTATGGCGTTTTGGATCCCTAATTGCCTAGATCTGAGGTAGCAACCTCAAATCTACTCCAAACTCAAGATAAACCTCTTCCATACTCAAAATGCCCAAATCTCAATCATAAGATAGATCTTAATGCAATAAGTTCATCTTATTACCTCAAGGGATCTAAAAAGTCACACCAACTATGTATCCAAGGCTTCCTCTTGCACCACTATGAACCTCCTTCTCTTCCAAGCTTCAAATCACTTCACCAAGGCTAGATCTTGCTCAGAATGGATATGGTGGCTAGGGTTCGGTATTCTGAGTGAGAGAGATTGTAAAGGAACCCTAGGGAAGAAAATGAGACATTTAAATAGGGAACCAAGTCCCGAACTTAGGGTTTCCCAATCCAGATTGGACTCGCCGAGTCCTCAATCACTTACTCTCCAACCCGGATCCCGCTCGGACTCGTCGAGTTCACCTATGGACTCGACAAGTTGACCCATTGACTTAGGGTTTTCCTTTCCTTTCTTAGTCTTTCTGATTCTGGGAGTTACATACTTAATTAATTTCATTTACGACTTTTATTCGTTATTGTTGAAAATTTCAAAACATTCTAAATGATTAATAGTGAAGATTGAAATACAACTCAATAAGACCATCATAAACCTTTTTGTTATGATAAAGAAAATGAGTTTTTAAGCCAAGACTTCTGGGATCATGTTATGCGTTGTGGAATCTTCTGAGAACTCGTCCCACCATGAACACTCCATCGTCTTTAGTACAGTTCTCCTGGGTCATGGATCACCTAACCAGTTGGATTTTGTTTTATGCAGTTCGAGGTAGTTTTTTGTATTTTCTAGTGGGATAACGGTCACCTAACCACTTGTTGAGTGTCGATGTTACATACTTTAAAAGGGGAGAAATTAGACCATTTATGAGGTGGTCTGCTCTATGATGATTTAAAGAACTATTTCCTTTATAATTTTTGGAGTTATGCTTACTGCAGCATATATATTTTGAATATATATTTTGAACCAAATAAGTAGATTAAATATTTTCGTATGATTAAGGATGAAATGTATTATCCTTATCTAAAAGGTATAGAGTTATAAAACTTAGGTAAGACAACAATCTTAACTCAACCTAGCATCTACTAATAGAATTTATGTAGAATATCCTAAATGATTGTTTAGGAAAAAGTTTTTATGATTATACTGATTGTCATTCTAGAAGACATATGCTTAGAAAGTCATATTTTCTAGGTGGGCGCAATGTGGAACTTTAAAGATTAAATAACCGCAAACTAAATGCATCTGTCACACCCTCGACCGAGGTTGAAGAAAATGTTGGGCTGTGTGACTAATTTCATGGATCATAGTTAAACTGAATATAGCACAAATAAAACAATAAAGAAAAGAACATTTGTATTTAATCTTGATGTTTGATTACATGGTTCTTACAGATAATCGTATAGTACATGAATTACCTTAAACAGATAGGCAAAAATAACAAAACTAGTAAACTAGATAGCCCAAAATCCATGACTAATCCATCCTTTGAATTGCTTGATTACTAATTCCCTAAGAATACATGTAGTTTTAAGGGTCAACACGAGGTTGGTGAGAGTTATAGGTTTGCTGCTAACAACAGTGATACTATTAAAAAGTCTAAAACATATTTTCTTTGTAAGTAAAACTATACTTAAAGTCGTGCTTTTAATGAGTCTTCAAATAACCATTGAAAACCAAAAGATGTATTTGCATAAGTAAATCCATACATGAAAATGTGTTTTTAGAGAGTCGTTGAATAACCATTGAAAACCAAAATTTGTTTTTTTATAAGTAAATCCATACTTAAAACTGTGTTTGTAAAGACTCTTTGAATAACCATTGAAAACCAAAAGATGTCTTTGCATAAGTAAATCCATAATTAAAACGATTTTAAGAGAAACCAAATCCAAGGTTTTGTAGTGAGAGAGAGACAGAGGTTCTAGTTAATGTTTATAGTGAGTCCTATAATCGAGCTATATGACTGAATGTACCCCCTAGAATGCTTCATTTTACGTCGTAGTAATGATTGTAGATGCTTATCACCCACTTAGATTGATTGGTCAGGGTTGTAGCTAGCAACCGCAGGTCGGGATGCCAACCCCTTATAGATCTATACATATGTATCTTGCTTCAGAGATTAACGGTTCTAGTAGTGTGGGTATGCTAAGTCCTAACTTATATGTGGATAAGTCGCTAGGCATAATTATTTGTATAAAGTTTATAAAAGCCGAGTATGTTTGGTAGATACATAAAAGTGTAATGCCCTCGCTTTTTATAGAGGTATGTTTTAAAGTAGTGATCATAAGTACATCAATGTTTTCTGAGTTATAATCTTTATAACTTATATGCATATGTATTTAAACATACACACACACACACACACACACACACACATATATATATATATATATATATACATGCATGAAATAAGTTTGGTCTTTGAAATACTACAAAGTGGTAAACTCACATAATATATATATATATATATATATATATATATATATATATATATGAATAAAATAGAAAAATTAATCTAAAATGTCGATTTTCTCCCTCTGTTAGAAAAATTCTAGAAAAATCATCAGGAGTTGGAATTAGGATCTGTAAACTATTAAGGTTTATAAATTGTGTCTACTTTGTCCCTAATTGTTTCCCTGACCTGATATGAAACGTAACTAAGGTGAAAATTACCGTTTTTAAAGACTAGTCTGAAAAGGACTACAATGATATGCAGTTTTGCAAAAATCATAATAAATATTAGAAATACCGTATGAATGTGTACAAGTAGTCCTTGAAAAGGTATCAATTTGAAATACCTGCATACAAAATGGTTCTTTCAAGCCATAAGGTTTAAGATAGGAAAAAAAATGTCTTGAATGAACTATAATTTTTCACAAAAAATCATAGCATTTTGCAGTATGTTTTTCAAGAGTGTTTTTGCATAAACGAATATGTGAGAACATGTATTCCCCCTGAAATATATAAAACCTATAAAAGGGGGCTGTAAGCACTCACCTTATCTGTGTGAATTCGGTTAAGAATCGAAGATGTGGTTGTTTCTGGGAAGCACCGTGAGAAACACGAACTAGCGACAATCTAAACCGGGGCTGTTTTGGACTCCAAATAAATCCACAAAACACAATAAAAAACTTGAGGCTAGAGTTTGGAACACCATAGAAAATAACAAACAAGAAATGGGCGGAAAGTTGGTGGTGTTTGATTGCCAAAATAGTAGGGACGAAGGGGTGGGGTGTGGTAGTTTATAGTGGCCAAGGCCTCCTCCGGTGGGGTTGTTTCTAACCGAGAGGGAGAGAGTGCAAGAGAGTGAGAGAAAGGTTGAGATTTTGGCTGGTGAGTAGTGAGGAAAAGGGGAAGGAATGAATTCCTTTTATAGCCCAAGAGAGCCTCTTATGCACCATGCAAGGAATCCCTTTTAGGAAAGTGAAACACACAACATACACCATGCTTGTACTATAAAGGAGAAGTGTTCACTCAACCAAGGAAAGAGGGAGGGTACCTTGGACATGGGGAGGAAGAAAGGCCAAGGTTTGACTGATTTTGATCACCTCTTGCAAGGGTGGTGGGTCACGGTGACGTCACCCTTTCAAAATTGCCCTAAAAATACACATAGCTTTGTGTGCGCAAAAATCACGACACCTAATAATTTTTTCAAAAGTGGTGAATGATAGAGTAGATTTAAAGGATTCCAAAACCCCAAACAAATTAATTTTTCGAGTGTTAGAACTCCTTGAAATCGCGTTTAAAGATTTGCGGTTAAATGACCCGAAACGTCCGATTTTTCGACTTTTGCAAATATTTTTACTAAAAATATTTTGAGAATGTAATTAAATATTAGACCATATTCTGAGTCCAAAAATTCTCTAAGAATTTCCATCTGAGGTGTGCAGGAACCTCAACAGATCGATTCGGTTTTAGCAGTTTAAAGAAAATTAGTGTTTTACCGATTTATTTTCTTATAACTATCGTATCTTTTGCATACGAACTCCGTTTTGGACGCTCTTTATATTTTTGGAAACAGGGGAACATGTACTACGAGAATAGAGTGTTTGCTTCGCTAAAAAGTGCTTCCTATGAATTTTTAGTTTTTCCGACGTATTAATAAGGGTTATAATTTGTTCTTTGTGATTCGTTTGAGATTTTCCATGATTGGAAGTAAGATACCATATGGTATCTTATAGTAGTTGTAATGACACTAAATATTTTTCAAAATATGCATTAAAGTTCAATAGGTCATATTACAAAGAGGTTCGCGATGAAATGACTGTCTATAGTGTTAGACCTAAATTTCGGGATGTAACATTACTTCCCCGTTAATGGAATTTTGTCCTGGAATTATTAAGTTCTAGACTATTTTGTTCTACTAATGGAGGGAGCACCGCTGAACAGTTTCGGGTACTTTTCTTTCATCTGATCCTTTCATTCCCAAGTAAACTCTGGCCCTCTAAGAAAGTTCCATCAGACTTTTACTATACATATGCGACGTTATTTGAGGCTTTTAATTTCTCGATCCATGATCTCCATCGTTTCTTTTACGAAGTGAAGTTTAGTGTTGACCTGGGCCTCTTCAAGAGGAATGACAAGGTTCTCATCAGAGAGACACTTCTTATGATTACACATGTGGAAGGTATTGTGAACTTTGTTGAGTTCTTGAGGTAACTTGAGTTTGTAAGCCACCGGACCAACTCTTTCCGGGATTTCAAAAGGTCTGATGTAACGGGGATTTAGTTTACCTCGTTTTCCAAATCTAATGATACCCTTCAATGGTGCGACCTTTAGGACGACACGGTCTCCTGCTTTGAATTCTAGGGGTTTGCGTCTCACGTCAGCATAGCTTTTCCGAAGACTACGTGTAGCCTTCAATCGTTCCTTTATCTGAACAATCTTTTCCATTGTTTCATGGATGATTTTGGGACCAGTAAGTAGAGTATATCCCGCGTGCTTTTTAGACATTTTAATATCTCCAACTTCTGCCTAACGTATCGGATAATGACATATGCATCCGTACAAGGCCTCGAAGGGAGAAGCCTTTATGCTAGAGTGATAACTATTGTTGTATGAAAACTCAACTAGCAGTAAGTGAGTATCCCATGCATTACCGAAGTCTATCACACAAACACGGAGCATGTCTTCCAAAGTTTGTATTGTTCTCTCTCACTCTATCCATCCGTTTGAGAATGATAGGCGGTACTCATGTCTAGTTTTGTTCCTATGAACCTCTACAATGATTGTCAAAATCTGGAATTGAATCTACTATCTTCGTCTGATATAATGGATATTGGTACACCATGTAGTCTAACTGTTTCCTTTAGATAGGTCCTGGTGAGTTTCTCCATTTTCTCAGTTTCTTTGGTGGCTAGGAAGTGGGTTGCTTTGGTAAAATGGTTAACCACTACCCAAATGGTGTCACAATGGCTTGATGGTTTTGGAAAATTTTGTAATGAAGTCCATGGTTATCTGTTCACACTTCCATTCCATGATTGAAGTTTGTTGTAGTATTCCAGATGGCTTATGATACTTTTATTTGACTTTGGAACAAGTCAAGCATTTACTGACATATGTGGCAATCTATGCCTTCATGTTAGGCCACCAATAAAGGTTCTTAAGATCGAGATACATCTTATGCGATCTGGCATGTATCGAATATCTCGACTTACGAGCTTCATTTAAGACTAGACTCCTGAATTCACCAAACTTTTGGGTCCAAATTAGGTTCATGGACTATTGTGTTCCTTCTTCCTTGAGGTTGAACTGTTTATCCATACCTTGCAGGTTTTCTTCAACGATATTCTCGGAATTGAGTGCTTCTAGCTGAGCATCTTGAGTTCGGTGGTGAGATTAAAGTGGATGGTTATGGTTAAAGCCTTTACATGTAGTGGTTTTTCTTGTTCTTTCATGTTTAAAGCATCTGCTACAACATTTGCTTTACCAGGATGATAACAAATTTTGCACTCGTAATCATTTAGCAATTCGACCCATCTCTATTGTCAAATGTTGAGCTCCTTCAGGTAGAAGATGTGTTGAAGGCTTTTATAGACTTATGGTTGGTGAATATGACACACTTTGTTCCGTATAAGTAGTGTCTCCCAATTTTTAAGGCAAACACTATCGCTCCTAACTCTACGTCATGGGTAGTGTAGTTAGCCTCATTTGGCTTATTTTTCTGGCGTATGCAATGAATTTATTCCTTTTCATTACTATGCATCCTAACCCTTGGTGGGAGGCATCACAAAATACTACAAAGTCTTTTGTTCCCTCTGGAAGAGACAAAATTGGTGCCCTGCACAGCGATTGTTTCAAATTCTGGAAGGCAGACTCTTGTTTTCCCCTCCCCCCCCCCCCAAATCAAGCTTCTTGTCCTTCTAGGTTAGAGCGATGAGAGGCTTGGCTATTTTGGATAAATTCTCAATGAATCTATGATAATAGCCTGCAAGCCCTAGGAACTGGCATACTTCGGTTGGTGTCGTTGGTGCTTTCCAATCCTTAACTGCTTCGATCTTCACGGGATCGACATGAATCCGTTTATTATTGACCACAAGGCCGAGGAATGCACTTCGTTAATCTACAACTCACATTTAGAGAACTTTGAACAAATTTTCTTCTTTCATAACTATTCCAACATTAATTGCAAGTATGGGCCATGTTCTTTCTTGGTTTGTCAATATATCAATATTTCGTCGATGAAAACAATCACAAATTTATCCAAGTAGGGTTTACACACCAGATTCATAACGTCCATGAATACGGATAGTGCATTAGTTAGTCTGAATTGCATAACCAGAAACTCATAGTGATCTTACCGAGTCCTAAATGTCGTCTTTGGAATGTCTGCTTCTTGCACTCTGAGTTGATGATATCCGGATCTTAGATTGATCCATGAGTCATAACAGGATCCTTGTAGATGATCGAATAGTTCATCGATCCTCGAGAGTGGATATTTTTTATGGTTAGTTAGTTCAACTCTCGATAGTTGATGCACATACTAAACAATCCATCCTTCTTTTTGACAAACAATACCGGAGCTCCCCATGGATAGAAGCTTGGCCGGATAAAGCCTTTTTCAAGAAGTTCTTGGAGTTGATTAGATAGTTCTTACATTTCATACAGAGCTAGGAGATAAGTGGATCTTGCAACTGAAAAGGTATCGATATGAATTACTTGCATAAAAAACAGTTTTGCAACCATAGGGTTTAAGATGGGCAAAACAGGTCTTGAATGGACCACAAATATTCACATAAAATCTTGGCATTTTGTAGTACGTTTTTGCATAAATGAAATATGTGATCACATTTACTCCCCACCAAAATATATAAAAACTATAAAAAGGTCCGTAAACACTCACCTTAATTCTGTGGATTCCGCTTAGACTAGGAGATGTGGTTGTTTTCGAGAAGCTCTAGGAGAAACACGAATTAACAAGAATCTAAATCGGGGTTGTTTTGGACTCCAAATAAACCCACAAAACACAATGAAAAACTCAAGGCTAGATGTTGGAAAACCACACAAAATAGCATGGGCAGCAAGGTGGTGGTGTTTGATCGCTAAAACAATGGGAGAGAAGTGGCGGGGCTACGGTGGTTTACGATGGCCAAGACCTCCTCTGGTGGGGTTATTTCTAACCGAGAGGGAGAGAATGCAAGAGATTCAGAGAGAGGTTGAGATGTTGGATGGTGAGTTGTGAGGAAAAGAGGAAGGAATGACTTCCTTTTATAGCCTAAGAAAGCCTGTCATGCACTATGCAAGGCATCCATCTTAGGAAAGTCAAACACACAAGTGACACAACATACACCATGCTTGTAATATGGAAGAGACGCATTCACTCAACCAAGGAGAGGGGGAGGGTACCTTGGATGTGTGGAGGAAGTAAAGGCCAAGGGTTGCCTGATTTTGATCACCTCTTGTAGGGGTGGTGGGCCATGGTGGTGTCACACTTTCAATAATGGCCTAAAAACACACCTAGGTTTGTGTGCCCAAATCCCGACACATAATATTTTTTTCAAAAGTGGTGAATGATATAGTAGAGTTCAAGGATTCCAAAAACCCGAACAAATTATTTTTTCGAGTTGCAGAATTTCAGGAAATCACATTTAAAGATTTGCGAATAAATGACCCGAAACGTCCGATTTTTTGACTTTTGCAAATATTTTAAAAAAATATATTTCGGGTATGGAATTAAATATTAGACCATAGTCCAAGTCCAAAAACACTCTTAGAATTTCCATTTGAGGTGTGAAAGTGCCTCAACTGATCGATTCGAGTTTAGCAGTTTAAAGAAAATAAAGGTTTTACTAATTTGTTTTCTTATAAATGTTGTATCTTTTGCATACGAACTATGTTTTGGACGTTCTTTATATTTTTGCAAACAGGGGAACATGTAATACGAGACTAGAGTGTTTTATTCACCCGCTAACACTAAATACAAAATTTTAGTTTATCATACGTATTAACTAAGGTTACAGTTTGTGCTTTGTGATTCGTTTGAGATTTTCCACGATCGGAAGTAAGGTACCATACGGTATATTATAATAGTTGTAATGACACTACATATTTTTCAAAATATGCATGAAAGCTCAATAGGTTAGATTACAATGAGATTCGCAGTGAACTGACTGTCTACAGTTTTAGACCTAAATTTCGGGATGCCACAGCATCATAGTTTGTAACTAGAAAGTCAAAAAAAAATTGTTGATCCTGTTGAAATATTTGATCAGAAACTAATAGAACACAAAGAGATTCATTTATGTATGATAATAAAGTACGGGCTTGATTAAAATTCCTAAATATAGTAAGAATATAAAGAGTACGTGAATTTTCAAAGGAGAAAACATACATAGATGTAAATTTTTTTAGATTTAAAGTTGTTGAGAGAAACTTTAGAATAAACACTTGAACAAATGTTAGTACAAGATAATGGTTGTGGAATAAGTAAATCTCAAAGGATCATGTAAGCTCAAAAATAATAAGTTAGAGTTGTTAGATAGTTAGTTGCGGAAATATAAAGTGATGAAATGTAAGGGAAATGTAAATGACAACAAGTTATATCAAATACACACCAAACTGATTCATAATGATGTTTGCCTTCAAACACAAGTTAGTATGTGTGATCAGTTTAAAGTGAAGAGGATCTTCGAAGATAATAAGTAAGATAGAGATATGATAAAATGATCTTTGTATTTCAGAGTGAAAGTTCAGAAATATTGATAAGAGATGTGATAAGAAGAACTCGTAAAGAGGTAAAGATACATGAAGACGGAGATTCTATTTATAGAGTTCCATAAAGTTACATCTTGAATAAATAATAATAAACTACTGACTCTAAGTGACCATGGAAGGTTCACTAGACAATGTAATGCAAACACGCTATGTCAGTTAACGTAACCAAGAAGTCTTCACTGCGGTAGAGATAGTTTTGGTTCAAAACAATGTCTTCAACTGCGGTAGACAAACATCCGTTGAGGTGGCATAACTGATTGCGGTAGCCAAAAGAGATACGATAGCAAAATGGGAATGCGGATCGTTAAGTTTAATAGGGTCACTTTTTTCTTTAACAATTTCCCCCAAAGTGACCTCTTCAAATTTTCTTCATTTGCTAATCTTCAGGAAAACGATAATGAGCCACCAAAATTTCCTTACTTCACCTAGCCACTGGATCCTTCGCATGATTTCAAACTTCACCTCTTCAGCCGTATTCTTAGATCTTTGGACCGAAGTCAGATTTGTTTCTAGTTGCTTCTTGGTCAGCCTATGCAATGCGGTGACAAGAATGAAGTATTTGAGACCACTGTTGGTTTTCTTGAAAATCACTCCTAACTCTGGAAAGTTTGTTGATCCAAGTGACATTTCTTGATAACCATCAATGAAGCTTGGTGCGGGCTGAAGAGCTGGAAAGTTAAACTTCTTGGGAAAAATAGGGTGAATTTCAGCATCAATTTTCCTGAAATCACAGACCAATGCTCTAAGGAAATTACTGGCTTTTTTCACACGCAATCTTCTTTTTTGGGTGCTTTTCGGCTTTGACTTGGAACACCCTTGCAATAAGGAAAACTTCTTCGGGGTTCATGCAAGGAAAGTCAACCTACGTGTGGATGTAATCAGCTCCTCTCTGGGTGAGTGTATACTGAACAAAGTCAGTTTTCATAAACTTCCTCACCTTGTAACTCTTGACCGCTTCTGGTCTATCATTGGACCAGATATTTTTGAAGATAGTTCCATGCTTAGCATGAAACTGATTTAAACATTCAAATTCGAGGGGGAGTCTTTGATCATCAGGAAGACTAAGATAAAAAGGCTCGAAGACGGGAAAGAATTTCGAGTTAAGAGAGATTGGAATATCCCAATATCCATCGGATGGAGGTTTAACATAAGCTAAGATAGGTCTGTAATCATCATCGAGAATCCTTCGGATGGGGTTTACCCATGAACTGATTAAGGTCTCATCTAAAGTTGTGTCAAAACCATGCTCTTTCCATATCTGCTCAGCGAACTTCACAGCCCTCCAATTTCTTTTTCTTTGTATAATGCCCGGGGAGTCGCTTGTATAATCTGAGGACATGATGGGTTCCAAGTTTTTGAACTACGGGGGACTTTCATTAAAAGATTGTTGTGGATCCTGTTATGGTGGAGTTTGTTTTGGAGAAGGCACCATAGTTGGTTGTCTTGGAGGAGTTTGTCTTGGAGACGGTTGCGGTGAAGGTTGTGGAGTTGGTTGCGGGGTCACAATCCTTTAATGAATTGGATGATGAATTGGAATTCTTGGAGGAGATTGATGTGAATAGCTTGATGAAGATGCGGATGAGAATGCAGAGGGGACTCACTTCCCCCTTTTGAGGAAACAAAAATTTATTGCTCCTCAAACCATTGTCTGAGGCCATCAATTTTGGAGAAGGTTTCGTTGAACTGACACTTGATTAAATCAGAGACTTGGAGATTGTTGGGGATTTCATTGTTGAAAACAAGTTGATGAATCTCCTTGGTGAGTTTGAGAATTTCATTAGCATGTGGGTTGGCAGAGAGAGAACGCCTTAAGTTGTTGATGGTTGATTGGAAAACTGCAATGGTGGCATCCAATCTTGAATCTGCAAAATATCATGAACAGCTTTTGTGTTGCTGAAGGAGTTTGCCCAGTGTTTTGCAACTATTTGAAGTGCTTCATCTTTTTGTTGTTTTTGACGCTTCTGTTGTGCCCTTCTTGCTTGAAATGCTCTCTAAAACGCTTCAAAATTTCTATTTCTGAACTTAGTACTTGGATGGTACCGAGACCAAGAATCATCTGAACCAACACCGTCAATTCCTTGATTTCGCACCAATGTGTCCCTCGGGTTCGTGGTTCCTTACACAATTGTGCTCCCCATACCTACACCACTTGTGTTTAATGTTGGTGGAATAGGGTTTCTTGATCTTCCTCGGTCTCCTTGACCTCAAGTCAAGTTTGGCCTCGGCTCTGTTCTGGCAAAGGCTGAAGAATTGCTTTACGGACAAGGATGGAGTTCAACTCCTCAGGCTCAAAGAAGTGTAAGTGTGATGCCCTGGAGACCTTAGGGCGAGTCGAACCAATGGGATCCACTTGGGATCCGACTGGGGGTGTGTCTCCATGGTGGGATGAAACAAATACACTTATTGTATATGAGTGGTGGGATGGGGTATGAATGGGTGAGCATGTGGTAGCTCCAATGACTACCAGAGTCTTTTGAGAGACTGCGGTATAAGTCGTGGTGTGCATTTGGCTTTGACTTGGGGTTAACTTCAGTTTCTTCCGTCTGAACACGTCTCTTGAACTTGAAGACTCATGATGAGTTTCATCTTCCACATTGACTGCAGGGTCTTGAGTTCTGGTAGGGGTGGAGTGAACCGCAACAGAGGATTCTGCAGTTTTGGACTTGCGTTTCTTGGAAGGTTCGCCTCCTTTCTTGACAATGTTTTAAGGTTCTTTTCTTAAAGTCACAACTTGCTTGACTCTTTTAAGTTTGGGTTGGACAATCTGGTATGTGGTAAGAGGGACTTGTGTTTCGCTAGGAGGGACTTGTGTTGCGGTATGAGATGTGGTAGTCTAACTTGGTCTAGGCGGGGAAGAGTGTTATGGGTTAGTACCACTCGTAGCCATGATGTGGTCAGCTACCTCATGATTTGTGAGTCCGATGGATTACAAAATATATCTAGGTAGTCTCCTAAGGGGTCAAAAAATTGTTTGATCTTTAAAGGTTGTGTACCTTTTCAGATCGCGAGTAGCAAAGAGAGTGGACAGCGTTACCGGTGTAAATGCTCCACACAATCTCTAGCATTTTGATACCCATATTGTCAGTACCACCAGTCCTGCCAGAAAGACTTCTGATCACAAAGTGGCTCACGAAATGCCACACTGCCGGGAGTTGATTTTTCTTGAATTCTCTGATACCTTTCAGTTTCTTCTCGTAACTCATCTGGTATAGGGTTGAAATCACATCATTAGGGCTTGGCGAGTAGAATTTCGTCGAGGGAAGAACCCTAAGGTTGATTGCTTCTAGAAATTTGTTCTTTTTTAGAATAACCAGTGAATCATCCACCAAGTTAAGATGCACTTTTTGCAGGTTGTGGCTTGGACAGAATGCAGAAAAAGCACGCTTGAATAGAGTCGGCAATGGAACTATTTCATTAAAAGAGTTGAATGCACCATAGAGTGGATGCTTTGGGAGGAACTTGATCATTAGTCTAATTACATCATTGTATGATGGATGATCTTCAAAAATAGTCCTGAAATTGCTTGATGCAATGGAAGGAGATTGGTCTGTTATGGTGGTTTCAAAGTCGGTGGGACAAACAGACCTAGATGCATTTGATTATTTCATGGAAACTCCCGATTTCACCATGTTTGCAGTAAAAGATTTTAGAACTTGCAGGAAAGAGTTTGAACAAGAAGATGAAGATCGTCTTTAAGGGTTCAGAAAGTGTAAAGCGATCTTGCGAGGAATTGGGGGTTTTTATACCTCTGAATTTGAAATCTTATTGTAATTAATTTAGTCACAACTGCTAGAGTTAAAAACCTTTGGGTTTTTAACATTATCAGCCACAAATAAAGAAAAAGATAAAGAAATTAATTTCCTCGAAAAGCGAAGCATTAAATGCATGGCAGGTCCATGATCACACGCCGGTTAATCGTGTGGTTAAGGTTTTTATCTGTTGTGAAAAATTAGGAAGTTGAAACGGATTTGAAAATAAACGGTTGTGAGACATGACCGGTTTGGGAAAGAGGTTTCTTAAAAGATTGTGTTTTATGGAAAATTGATTTATTTGTTTATTAGCCTAAAATAGGTCTGACTACGAAAAGTGAATTTGAAAGAGACTGAAACGTTGTATGCTACAAAATGAATGTTGTAAAGAATGTTTTTATTTAATGAAGATCATTAAATACGACACAAATGTCTCAATTTTTATGAAGTGATTGTGACTGCAGTTGAGTTTAGATAACTGTGGTGGTGAGCAGTGTGACTGCAGTAGCGTAAGCTGAAGGAACACTTGACAAGAAGTTAGAAATAAAAGAAATAAAGAAGAATATATGTATCATATATCATTGTGGTATAATAAGTATACTGAAAAGGTATATGATGAATATATAATTTTAGAACCGCATTGAAGAGAATGCTTCGAGAATTGTATTTAAAAAGAAAAGAAGCAATTGTCTTCACATTTGTAGTTTAAATGTGGTATGTGGTACCTATCAACTCAAAAAGAATTGCAGGTATGGGTTCACCATTCCTAGCATTTCCAGAAAGCTATTTAGTTTTGTAGCATCAAGTGACTTCGCAAAAACATATGTTATTTCCTCGTGAGTGGGAAAAAAATTAGTTTGATGTTACCTTTGAGGATGTGATCCTTGATGAAGTGGTACTGTAGTTCAATGTGCTTCGTCTTCGAGTAGTGAATAGGATTATGATAAATCATTATATCACTCTCTGAGTCACATTAAATTGTTACCTATATCATTCTGTATCCGTAAACCATGACTTGAGTCTTCATCCATAGAACTTGGGAACAGCAACTGGCTGCAGCCACGTACTCAGCTTTTGTGGTAGACAACGAGACACAATTTTGCATCCTTGAAGACCAGCTGACTAGTCTTCCTCCTAGAAATTGACAACCACCAAAAGAGCTTTTTCGATATAATCTGCATCCGACATGATCTGCATCGGTGAAGGGTTGAAGGCTGAAATCATTACCCGCAAGGTACCAGAGGCCTAACGCTTTACTTCCCTTTAAATATCCGAGAATTTTCTTGACTGGGCCAGGTGAGATACTTTTGGATCAGCTTGGTACCTAACACATAAGCCTGTTGCAAAGACAATATCCGGTCTACTTGCAGTGAGGTACATCAATGACACAATCATTCCAAGATAAGTTTTGGCAAAATTTAGCATTGATCTAGTTGCTTCGACCAATGTACGGTTTCTTTGCTCTACTACTCCATTTTGATGCGGTGTGTATGGAGCTGAAAAGTTGTGACTGATGCCCTTTGAAACCAAGAAACTATTCAAGAGATGATTAGTAAATTCGCTTCCATTGTCACTTCTTATTCTTCGGACTGGTAACTTGATTTGAAGCTCGATTTCTTTTATAAAGTTGATCATGATATGCGGTGTGTCTGATTTGAGTCTTAGGAAGAAGACCCAAGTGAAACATGTGAAGTCATCAACTATAACCAGAATGTACTTTTTCTGATGAAGATTGGCTACGGTAGATGGACCATAGAGATCAATGTGAAGTAGCTCTAATGGTTCAACAATTGAAGAATCAATAACCAGTGGATGGCTTCCCTCTGTTTGCTTTCCACACTCACAAGCTGGGCAAAGTGTATCATTGTTGTATTTTAGAATTATGAGACCACTGACAAGTTCTTCGTTGACCAGGTTGTTTAAATACCGGAAGCTCATACGAGCTAGCTTGTGGTGCGATAACCAGCTAACTTTGGATATTGCTTTGGATAGAAAACACAACTATGGTTTACTAATGATCACTGAGACATCCAAATGATACATTGTTCCTTTGGATTTCGATTTGATCAAGCAGGTGCTTGTATCACTCATCATTATGTAGCAATATTCACTATCAAATTCAACCCGATGACCAACTTTACATGGTTGGACCACACTGGTCAAGTTATGCTTGAGGCCTTCCTTGTAAGCAACCTTTTGAATTGAGAAATTTCTCGTGGTTAATACACTGTAACCCCTGATGATTCCATTTGCATTGTTCCTGAACGTGACGTGTCCACCGTCACAGATAGGCCTGAAGTCGCGTAGGCATTCTGACCTTTCGGTCATGTGCAAGGAGTAGGAACTATCAATTAACCACTCTTCCTTTTGTTCCTCCTTGCACATTGCCTAAAAAATTAAATGGTTAGTTTGGGCACCCAAACACATTTGGAGCCCATGGACACATGATAAACTTTCTTACTTAATGCATGCACATGAGACTCAGGAACAATTTTTGTGTCAGTTTTTAGACCTAGTCCTTGGTGTATGGTAACTTGTAGGATGTTACAAGGATGGATTGGACAAAACATTTTCAATAGAAAAAATCCAAAGGACAGATTTTTCTCGTTTATCCAGACACTGTACTTGGTCAATGGTCCGGTATGTGTAGTTTGAGCCTTGTGACCGGTCTGTGGAAGGGTTTTGATTGCGGTGCCCTTGGGATTTGAAAAAGTTTTGGCGCATAAATTACTCATAGGTTTTGACTTCTTGACAGATAAATGTGATTTTTATGGTTGAGGAATTGGTAAGATGCCTCTCCACTTTGGATCGTTTAAGGAATATTTCTGAAAAGACATGACTTTCTTCTTGGATTTTGCAGGAGTATTTGAAAAGTTTTTTGTTACTATACATTCCTTTTTGTTTGATCCCTTAACTACCGTGATTTTTGAAAGATTTTTAGCACCATTGGGTTTTTAGAAACCTTTTTATTTGAAATTTTGACTTGTTTGAAAGTTTTGTTTTTTTAATCAGTATCCCGCTTTTTACCTCGGGATTTGAATTCTTCTTTGAAAGCCAATTTTGTTTGTGTTTTTGGAGAACCGCAGTCAGAAATGTTTAACTACGGTTTCTTAAAACCTTTAACTGTCTTGAAAAACGAGGACTTGAGTCATCTAAACTAGAGAGTTCAGAACTTTGTAAAGGATGGGATGAATGGTCACTATGCTTTTGACTGCGGTCTGCGGTGCGGATGACTGGACAACCGCATAGTATGTCAAAGAACATTTTATGGAAGGCAATTATGGACAATTTACAACTACTTCTGTTCCTTCCACGATAATTTCTTCATATACATCCGAAGAGGACTGAGAATCGGGACAAATTATGCCAATGATAGGTATTTGATCAATTGGATAACCCGAGGATTCAGGAAGAATTTCCACGATGACACAATTGTTACTCAGTTCATGAAGTTGACCGAAGTGGCATCTTATGTCTTCAGGAAACGTTTTACCATTAACTGGATAATGAAACTCACGATCCGATGGGACATATGGTTGATCACAATTGAATCGAGGAGTTGAGTCCTCATTGGTTGAGTACCCACTGGACCATCCCCAATTATAGGTGTTGTCCACAGTTCCATTGTTAACTAAGTTTTCAATTGCTTCAGATTCATTAAAAAGCTTTTCTATTAGTTGATTCAAACGTATAATTTCTTTCTGGGCTAAATCCCTTTGATTTAAAGAAATATCTAACTGAGTTTCATTCAACATCCTAGCATGTTTTTCTAACAACAAATCTTTTTTCTAGCATAGCAACCTTAAGTCTCTTATCCTCAAGTCTTCCTCTCACGTGATATAGCTCTTGGGACGCTATATTCTTGTCATCTAGTGCTTTGTTGTAGTCTGAAAGGACGGCATCACACATGACATTAAGTCTTTCTAAGTATAGTTCACAATCATGCATGCTGGAATTATTAGAATGGATCATGATTTTTACCTGTTCGACGATGCTGAGGGTGCTATCTTTGGCCATGTAGTAGTAGTTTCTTTCCAGCTTTGTCGATCCATCCTTTTTAGTAGTTGCAGCCATACATATCTTCCCTTTTCCTTTGATGTTGTCAAAGTTTTCATCCTTATCTTCAGATGACCACACTTGAAGATCGCTTTTCACATGAGCAACATATGCCCTTGCCTTTTCTTTTTCTTCCATTTCTTCGGCCATTCTAAGATAGAATGCCTTGTCCTTAACACCATTTACTTTGCAATCTTTTGCAAAGTGATTCTATTTATGACATTTGTGATAGATGATGACGTCATTTTTCTCTTTAGTTGAGGTACCGGAGTCAGATTGTTTATTGGACTAGGGTGCCCCTTTGGAATGATGTGCATTTCGCGGTTGCGATGGATGATGAGGGTTTCGAGGATATCGTGAGTGGTTCGACTGCGGATTGAAGTTGCAGTTGAATGGTGGTTTGGTAAACTGTTGATTTTTGCGAAATGAGGTTGGTGGTAGTCGATTGAATTGTTGACTAACCTGGTCAATGGCATTTTGGAATTCTTCTTCATTATCCATTTCAGCATCTCCTTCATATGACTGCAGTGGGTTGTCATTTGAAAGTGAGTAGGATGATTCGGTAGGATATGAGTACTGTGAGGTTTTGATTTGTGGGGTTTGAGCTATGAGGGCAAGTGGACCACCGAGATCAGCATAGTCTTTCAGCATAATTGATTATTGTGCCTGAAGTTCTCCGTACAGCTTGGATAAGGACAAAGTATGAATCTTTCTATCTCCTTGCACAATCATCTTTGCGGTAGACCAATGTCCTCCCAAACCATTAAGAAACTGTAGATTTTTTCATGATTGCTTCGAACTGTACCAGCATTTGATAACTTCGTGATGATGAGATTAAATCGTTTGAACGAGTCGTCAAGAGATTCACCAAGAAGAGATTTAAAGTTGTTAAACTCATTGAGAGCAGTGGTGAGTTTCTTATCCTGAGCTTGTTCAGAACCTTGATAGAGATTTTTGAGCACGTCCCAAATCTCCTTAGCAAATTTGCAGTTGATGATGATGTCAAAGTTGTCTGGAGCTACACCGCAAGAGATTTCATAGAAGGCTATAGCATCATTTTCAATTTTTTCAAGATCATCTTTGGTTGGTCGATTCATTGTAGCTTGACCTCCACCCAGTCGTGCTTGAGCACCATCTGCTTGAACAGGAGTAAGAACACAGACATGAGGTCCTTCTTCCATGGATCTCGACACATCTATTACGAGCCTCTTAAGATACCTTTCCATTCTTTGTGACCAATGGTGGTATTCATTTGCAACAAGTATTGGTGCTCTGTTTGAGCCTCCAACACTATTGGAAACGCTCAATGATAAAGCTTGTGCCATATTTCCTTTGTTTTTTTTTTTGAAGAATGTGCTTTAGTAGTAAAGAAGGCTTTTCAACATCAGAGTTTTGTTTAAAAAGCAACCATTATGGCTCTGATACCAATTGTTGAGATAAAAACTATGGTAGAAACACTTGAACAAACGTTAGAAAAAGATATTGGTTGCGGAATAAGTTAATCTCAAAAGATCATGTAAGCTCAACAATAATAAGTTAGAGCTGTTACATAGTTAGTTGCGGAAATATAAAGTGCTGAAATGTAAAGGAAATGTAAATGACAACAAGTTATATCAAGTATACACCAAACTGATTCATAACGAGGTTTGCCTTCAAACACAAGTTAGTATGTGTAATCAGTTTAAGGTGAAGAGGATCTTCGAAGATAATAAGTAAGATAAATATATGAGAAAATGATCTTTGTATTTCAGAGTGCAAGTTCAGAAAGATCGTTAAGAGATGTGATAAGATGAAGTGGTAAAGAGGTAAAGATACATGAATACAGAGACTCTATTTATAGAGTTCTATAAAGTTACATCTTGAATAAACAATGATAAACTAGTGACTCTAAGTGACCATGCAAGGTTCATTGGACAATGTAATGCGAACACGCTAAGTCAGTTGATGTAACCAAGAAGTCTTCACTGCAGTAGAGATAGTTGCAGTTCAAAACAATGTCTTCAACTGCAGTAGACAAACATCCGTTGCGGTGGCAAAACTGATTGCGGTACGTAGCCAAAAGAGATACGGTAGCAAAATGGAACTACGGACCGTTAAGTTTAAGAGGGTCACTTTTTGCTTTAACAAAAGCCAACATCTCAAAGTAAGAATATTCTTTCTTATGAGATAATTGCATATTATGATTTTATTATAAATCAAGATGACTCTTGTATTTTTTTTAGAAAGATAGTGGGAGCATAGTAACATTCCTAGTCTTGTATAAAGTTGTTGTTTCTTCATCCTTGCTATGGTTGGTGTTTCATCTTTCTATAACTTGCAAGGAGATCCTTGGTGGGTATAAAATGTTATACTATGTTCAAAATTTTAAATCTTCCGTTGCCATACTTTTCTAATTTTTGAAACTAATTTTGAACTAAAACCCAACATAATATCCCTCCAAATCCAATATCACTAGCATCACTTTCAACTATAATAATTGCATTTCGGTGCGGTAAACTTTAACAATGTAAAGTAGGTTTTTTGTTTGATAAGTTTAATAATATTGGTATGATTTTTAGTCCATGGTTCGGGCTTATCTTTTAATCTGTTATAAAGAGGTTTATAAAGAATTCCTAAGTCTTTGAAAAAATCATGAATATAATTTAGACATCCCAAAAACCTTTGAAGTTGTTTTTTATCTTTAATTTCATCAAAAAATTTGGTAGAAAATTCGAAACTTCTAGTAATAGGTTTGATAGTGTTTTTGACTATGTCATATCCTAAAAAACGAATATGGTCTTTGAATTAAAGCATTTTGCTGCAAAGACAGCTAAACCATTTTGATAAATTAGATCATGAAACTAATTTAAATGTTTTAAATGTTGATCAATAGATTTTGAAAAAATAACGATGTCGTCAATATAAACAATAGCAAAACTGGTGATAGGAAGAATAATATCATTCAGAATATTTTGAAATTCTTAAGGGGCATTCTTTAGGCCAAAAGGCATAACATTCCACTCAAAATGTCCGAAAGGAACATTAAATCCGATTTTATATCTGTTCTCTTCATGAAGTTGTATATGCCAAAATCCGGATTTCATATCAAATTTTGAAAATATTTTTGAATCATAAAGTTTTTTTTTGACAAATTTTGTTTAATAGGACTAGGATAATGAATTGTCACACCCCTAAACCGAATTGGCGGAAAATTCGGGGGCAGAGGACGTCATGTACAGTATCATAACAATGCACAATAGTAAAACAAGCAACAACATCATCCATTGCATTAATAGTATAGTTTATACATGTCTTCTGTGTATAGTTTATAAGACACCAAAATATATCAAAATAAAAGACAAGTCTTGCACAAGCACTGTCTTCTCAAAACCTGGTCCTGCATACCTGTCTACTGATAACCTGAGAATACAAGTTATTTTGAAAGAGTAGACCAACATTAAAGCTAGTGAGTTCATAAGTATATTAGTGTCAAAAGTTTATATTTGTTTAATGAAAATGTTTGTAAGTGTTTTGATGTAAATGTTTGTATACTTCCTAGAAAATCCTATATTTTCTACTAAAAGTAGTCTTCTACCAAGACTCAACTGTTTTGTATATTTGTTTCTCTTTGAAAAATGATATAAGATGTATGTTTGTACTTGTAATAGTATAAATGTGGGTTTTCCATATTTGTAAGACTATCTTTACAAAAAAAATAGTATGCATTTCTTATGTGAGTATATCATTCTATGAATGTAATGGAAAAATGAAAGTGTACAGTAATGTTGTATAAAATATCTACTGAAGCACTAAGTACCTTAAAACCAATGTGTTAATTAAGGTAAAATGTGATAAGTTATAACCATGCTTGATTGACTAGTATAAAACACGGCGTTCTACAGACGTCGAAATGGTATGACATTTGTCATCCATAGACCTGTAGGTCCCGCTATAGCTAGTAGCAAGGTGTAGGATGGTCAATCCCGTATAGATCTATACACAAACTCATGCTCTCCCTCCATAAGACTCTGGTTACAAAACGTGACACAACAAGTATATTGCTATGCCATGAAATAGTGGTTTCACATTATTGTTATCTTGTTCTTGTTATAGTAAGTATGTTCCTTTCTGTTCTTGTTATAGTGTGTATTGTAATGTATAGTATGAATGTACTGACTCTTGTATGTTTCACTATTCTAGAAATAGTAAGTAGTAATCCTCTAAACTATACCTATTAAAGTTTAATAGTACGTTTGTTTGAACTGTTACTGATTGTAGAAAAGACTCAGTTTCTCACCATAAGCAACTAAGTTAAGTATGTACCTTAAAAATGGGTTTAATATTCATATATGTATTTAATGAGTATAACTTTGATTTAGCCGACATTCGGATAAGTGATCCTACCCTAAGCCCACAACCAAACAAGGAACATGAAGTAAGGTATCTAGCAGTAGTTCTAAGTCTGTTAAATCATACTTATATGTAAATAGATAGACGAATATGATTTGATATAAAAGAAGTTTATAAAAGCTTTAAAAGAGTTTTCAACAAGATTTGAGTATAAGAAATCCTTTTGGATGTTGTTTTCATAGGTAAATGGTTAACACAATTTCATTTTGTTCTACTTGTATTCCCCCCCCCCCCCCCTAAAAGCATTTAAAAGTATAGTTGTAGGGGTATGAACTCACCTGCAGTGAGTGATTCGAATGAAAGATCGATATAGGATGCTAAGTATGTCAAGTGAAGTCTCGAGCACAACCGGATCCTATTAAGCATATAATGATACATATATGTATACAATTAGTGTATATAACAACTAACATGTAAGGGAAACAACCTTAGGAACTAGGAAACACTTTCAATGAAGTGTTAGAATCATAAATGATTGATTGAAAGGAGTTCATGGCCACACAAGGACTGTTCACGGCCTTACAAGGGTTAACGGCCATAGAACACATGATGTGTTCATGGCCCAAGCTTGATCTTAAGAAGGGTTTACGGCCATGGAAGGATGGTTCATGGCCAAACATTGCATCTAAGGAGGGAGGGTTCACGGCCGTGAACTCTTGAAGATTCATGCAAATAAGAGTTTCTTTCATGGGGAATCAAGTGCTTCTAATGGACAATAAGAAGATGGATGAGATACTTACTTATTGGAAGCCTTTGGAGTGTTCACGGTTGAAGAAAGTTGAGAGAGAATGGGTGTGTTCACGGCTAGAGTTGAAGAAGTGAAGAAATAATGAACCAATTTTATATATATGGAGGATGTTCATGGCCAAGGATGGGTTCACGGCCGTGAACTCCTTTTTGATGATGATTCCGGCTCGATTGCAACTCAATGAACTCAATCTAACACTTCCTAACACACAATCATTGAGTGTACTAGGCTTAGAAACTCTCAAACAGACGCTTAATAAGGCAAAAAGGTAACAGAAACAAGTCTGACTTTTGATTGAATTGATTGACTTTACAAGATAGAAATTTCGGGTTGCCACACGAATCCATTCTAAAACTTTGTTTAAAGGTTTATAATTGATAACCGGTCTTGGTGATCCTCTTTCTAGTTTAGCTGCATTCATAATATAAAAGGTTGAACAAGAACATGGTGATTTAGAAGGCCTTCTGAAGTTTTTTTCTAGCAAATCTTGAATCTTCTTTTTACAACGAGTTTCTAATTCATTATTCATATGAATAGCTCTAGATCTTGAAGGAATATCTTTTCACTAAATTTTTTAATAAAGGGTAACTTTAAAATATGTTGCTTTCTATTCCAAAAAGGATTGGAGATATTAGAACTAAGTTTTTTTCAAATTTTAATCTTAAAGCTATTACTATATCTTGAACATGATTTTCATTTAATTGTTTAGTTATATGAACATTTATTTCACTTATATGATATTTAGCATCTTTTGTTTTATAATTAAGGACATTAATAGTTGAATAGAAGGTGGTTCACAAAATTTGAAAATGATTTTATTTCCCAAAACATTAGTTCTAATACCATCATCATGAACCATGAAAGGATATAACTTTGTAATGAAAGGTGTTCCTAAAATTAAAGGAAAAGAGAGATCTTAATTAGGTGAGTATTATAACAATAGTATTGATCATTACAAATATGAACATCTGAAACTTTATAATTTACAATTAATTTTGTACCTCCAGCATCAGATATTTTAGATGTAGTTTTTTCATAATATTGAGCAGGAAATATTCATTCTTGAATACAGTTCATATTAGCACCACTATCAATTAATGTTATTATATTAATTTTAATATTGTCTTTCACTAAAGTAATTTGAGTGTTCCATTTTGAGAAACTTGACGATTTATGATTTTATCAATAGTAACCTTTTCAATTTTATTTTCATATTCATCTTTAATTTCTATATTTTTATTTTTGATACTAGAAGATTTTTCTTTTTCTATAATAAGAAGTATATTTTTTTTATTTCTTTTATTTTTTATTTTAATATTTGTAATAAAATTTTCATTATTGGTAGGAGTTATGCTTTTGGTTTTATTAAACATTTGTTTTATTAGTAATTCTTGAACATTCATATCTTTTATAGAATCCAAAGTTCTTAAAAGATCTATATCATCTTGTGTAAGAACATTAATTGATTTATTGGTAATAAAATTAATCGAATTGTTACAATGACATTTGTCAATACATTCACATGTATCAGAATCTTCTGAACTAGAAGTACTATGTTCAAGAATAGTTAAATTATTTGGTTGAAAATCAGAAATACTTTCATCAGAGTCGGCATCAATATTTAAAATAATTTTTCTTATTTGTTCCTTTAAATCTTGAGAAATGTTTAATTCATTAATTTTTGTCTGAGCATAACAATTATTGGCTATGTGACCATTACGTTCATATTTACGACAAATAATAATATCTTTTGATTTATTTTACATTTATTATAAAAAGGTTTATAAGGTTTTTTTTGGTTTTGAAGAATAGTCTTTCTTTTTCGATAATTCTCTTGGAAAATAGTATTTCTTTTTCTAAAAATATTTTGAAGATTTTTTCTTATACCCTTTAGATTTTGAGGTAGACGGACCAGCTGAGGGTTGATAACCATATTGTTGACATAAATTTTCTAATTCATTTTTCCTGTTGATTCTATCTTTTTTTAACTTTTTCTTTAGACCTAAGATCAACACAAACTACTAATCCTTCTTTAATAATGTAATTTATCAAGTCTCCATAAGTTAGACTTTAATATGGAATCATATTATTAAAATTTTGTCGTAATTTTTGCCTAACTCTTTCAACGAAAGATTTTGGAAGACCAACAATAAAACGTTCTTTCCAATATGATTCTTTATAATCAGGTCTTGAGAAAACTTTAACAAGATAATTATTTTTATGACATCTAAAATTAGTAAGTTTTCTACAGTGTAAATTCATTAAAACATATGAGGTTTTTTCTTGAAAGGTAGTATGATCACCTACAAAGATTTTAATAATAGAAAAAATTAAAGCGTTGACCGTATCATCTTCTAATGTTTGTATTTGTTAATTATTTTCTTGTTTGATAATGGTTTTCATATCATTTAGAATATAAGTCTTTTCTTCTTGAGAAATATAGAAATCCCATCGGCTTTTAAACACTGCCAGTCAAACCAAAAGTAATAATATTAACAATTTTAAGTTGAGTATTATTATGGGCTTTGTAGGTATTAGCTGTCATAGTCATTTCTTGAAAAACATTCATAATTTGATGTTCAGAATGACTGTCAATATTCCATTCATAAACGGAAACACCATCATATTGAGAAGGATCATATTGAAAAGTTATTTCTTCAATTTGAACATCGGGTAGAAAGGTCTATTCCAATAATTTCTTAATGTTGGCTTGGATTTCTTCCGAAAGTATTGTGTTGTGATTGGTGGATTTATTTAGTCTTGAAAAATCATTAGTAAGTTTATTAATATCATGATCATTATTAATAAATTCTTGTATAAGATTATCAAGATTTGTTTCACTATTAGTATCACTATCTTCAAATTCATCTTTTGTAAAAATATTAATGTTTTTTTATTAGAAAGTTGAAAACTTGAAAGTCTTTTTTTAATTCCTTAGTTAAATTTTTATTGCCAAAATTAAAGTTTCCATAAAGGCAAGGAATAAAACTTATATGATAGTTTTTGTTTTGTCATGAATATTAAAATCTTTATCATTGTTTTTATTTTCACTTATCTTTGATAATTGTGAGTCTATATTTTTTAATGCTTTATTTATTCTCATTGTTTCAATATTTTTTTCTTCAATTCTAACCAGATGCTCTCTAATACTAAACAAAGTTTCGTTGGAATAATTATTTTGATATATGATATTTTGAAGACCCTTTTTAGTAGTTAATTGATGTGGTGCTTAAACCAAAGATGTGACAATAAACATATCATCAATACCAATTTCTCTTTTTGGAGGAAAATTAGAATTAATTTCTTTGTTAGAGATGATATCTTTATATTTTCAATTTAAAACAAGAGTGATGGTATCAATTTTAAATGGATAACTTATATTATGTTTAGGGGCATAAACTAATTTAAAACATTGAAAAAACAGAGAATGAATCTTGTTGGACAAAACCTAATCTTCCCAAAGTCCTAAATGTATATATCTTAAGTAATATGAAATTTTTTTGTTATGTCAATCTCTTTTCGTATCATTATATTCTTTATAATATTCAATATCTTTTAAGTAATTAAAATCAACGTGATATTATATTTCAGAGAAATCCATAGTAACAAGTTGTTCTAGTTAGGATTGGGGAAGCATGATTTATTGTTTCTAAATTACGGTCATGTGACTGTTTGTATATCTTAATTCCTTTTGTTAATTGAGAAGCCTTTTCTATTTGTTTATTATACTTATAACTATTGGATTGTAGCTTTAATTAATAGTCTTTTTCCCGAGATCTAGTATCTTTTAAATGTTGAATAATTTTACAAATGTAAGAGTTTGTTTTCCAATGTCTTTTTATAATGTTAGTCCAAAGCTTATTATTTTCAAAACAATTTATCTGTACTTTAGAACTCATCTAGCATATTAATAAATTATTTGAAACGTTTCTAATAACACAATATATATTTTTTATAATTGTTTTAAAATGCTCAATTTCAACCATTAATCTTCCTATTCTAACTAATTGAACTGCATTGCGATTTTGACCTTTAAATTTTAATTTTTAATAATTCCTTTTCTAGGTCTTTTAAGTATTTTGTTGGAGTGCTTAGGTCTTGCCAAAAGTTTTAAAATAAATTAACAATATAAATGTTATCAGAGTTACAATATATTGGGGTTTTATTACTCATATTTGTTGTTTAAAATTTTGAAGTTCATCAATCAAATTTGATTTAGTGTGACTACGAAAACTATTTTCACTATTTTAATCCTCTTGATATAAATGTTTGGGAACTGAAATAGTATAATCTACGGTTCCTAAATTTAAAGATCTAGATTTTGAAATGTCAACTTCTGGTGTAGAACTAGTTGAAAATCTTGACGATGAAATATTTAGAAAAGGCAAATTTTATATCGACTGAGCCAACACTATATTCAATAATATTAGAAACTTGTTTTGAAGAATCTAAAGCTTTTGGTTCAATTACATTTTGTATGATTGAGTAATATCAGACCATTTTAATCTTTTTGATGTATGAACTTTGGCATGATTAGTGTTTGCTTCAAAAATAATTATTTCATTTTAAGACTTGACAAGCGAGTTTTTGGTTCAAGAGTAGTTGTTGTAATTTTGTAACAAACACGATAAATTATTGCTAACGGTTTTGTATCATCTTTAAATTCTAATTTTTTTTGTTTCTACAATTAATACTAAAGTATCCACAATGTTTTCATCAAATAATCCTAAATTTTTTGAACTAAATCTATCACACACACACACACACACACACACACACACACATATATATATATATATATATATATATATATAGGGATGAGCTATAGAACCGGACTGGTTTGGGACCAGACCCAGTTTTTCTATATTATAAGACTTGGGAACCAAACCGTCGGTTCTAGGGTCGGTTCCGGTTCCAATCCCGGTTTTTCAGTTATCTTTCAAACTAGAAACGGTTGAAATATTATAGATGATATGTTATCTTCCGGAGCTTGTAAACGATTCAATATTTAACCAGATTATGAATTTTTACATTCTAAATTGAAGTACAAACACTAAATTACATAATGAAAAAAGAATCAAGTAATTCCGACTTCATATGAGTTAGTTATGCGCATTTTAAAAGCATGACAAATTCCAAAAAAATGTTGAAATAGAAAATAAGCAACATTGATATATGTTATCTTTTAAGGTCCATAACCGATTCAATATCTAACCAAAATATGTGTTTTTATAGTCGAAAATGAAGTACAAACACCAAATTACATGCTAGAAAAAAATTAAGTAATTCTGACGTCATATGAATGAGTTATCCACATTTAAAAAATGGGACAGATTAAAAAAAATGTTGAAATAGAGAAAACGCAGCATCGATATTCTTTCTTTTGAGGCATATGTCTGATTTAATATCTAACCAAAACATATGATTGTACAGTCAAAAATGAATTACAAACTCCAAATTATATGTTGGAAAAAAAATCAAATAATTCTAACTTCATATGAGTGAGTTATGTACATTTTAATAAACATGAAAATTGTTAAACCAGTTCCGGTTTTTAAAACCGGGACCGGGTTTCATAAAAATAGAGAACCGGTAACCAGACCTTGTTACCAATTACGGTTCCAGTTCCGATTCCGATGGCCCTAATGCTCATCCATATATATATATATATATATATATATATATATATATATATATATATATATATATATATATATATATATAAAGAGAGAGAGAGAGAGAGAGAGAGAGAGAGAGAAAGAGAGCGAGAGAGGGAGAGAAAAGTTCAATAAATAACCATTATTAATCAACAAATGAAGAAACCAATCAAAATGGTAAGAATTTAAAGCGATCAACAGCAAAAGAAAATGTTGTAGACTTTTACAATGTACTCAAATGCACGAGATTATAACAAAACTTACTTTCCTTTTTCTAGCCCATGTTTTTTATCGAAAAAAAGCCCTGAACATGACGTTGTTCATGTTTTTTCGTCATCTTTTCATAGTGATCCATATTGATATATAAAAAAATGATTTTTTTTAAAAAAAAACTCACTTCATTTTCTTTGTTATTTGAAAAGTTAAGATATTTTTTTCATCGAAAAACAATTAATGGCCGCCATGAACCGAAGAAAAATACGAGTAAATAAACCTTGGTTGCAGCAAGAGAGAAAAGATGAAGTAGAAGCGTAAGAGATGTTGTCTTTTGAGATCTATAACCGATTCAATATCTAACCAAAATATGTGTTTTTATAGTCTAAATTAAAGTACAAACACCAAATTACATTTTGGAAAAAAAAATTAAATAATTCTGACGTCATATGAATGAGTTATCGACATTTAAAAAAATGGGACAGATTAAAAAAATGTTGAAATAGATAAAAAGCAACATCAATATTCTTTTTTTTTTGAGGCATGTGTCTGATTCAATATCTAACCAAAACATATCTCTGTACAATAAAAAATAAATTACAAACTCCAAATTATATGTTGGAAAAGAAAATCAAATAATTCTAACTTCATATGAGTGAGTTATGTACATTTTAATAAACATGAAAATTGTTAAACCGGTTCGGGTTTTTAAAACCGGGACCGGTTTTAATAAAAATAGACAACCGGTAACCGGACCTTGTTATCAATTACGGTTCCGGTTCCGGTTCCGATGGCCCTAATGCTCATCCCTATATATATATATATATATATATATATATATATATATATATATATATATATATATATATATCTTCTCTAATAAATGAAGATTTTTTTTTGCCACATATCATCTTTTTATTTATTTTGACACTTGTCATTTTGTAAGAGGTTTAGAATTTTTATTTTCCACTTGTAATTTTTTAAGGATTTCTGTTTTTTTAAAATAAAATTTCATAAAATTGTAATGGGTTTTATAAGGAAATAAAATCATCTTATTAATTTGATAATAAATTCTCATAAATACTCCAAACCGTTTAATTTCTTTTGCAAATGTTCCAAAACATTACATTCTATTATGTATAGTATTACATTATAATATATTTGATGTTTATACATTGATATTAAATTTTTATTTTTAATAAATCCGTGTTATATATATATATATATATATATATATATATATATATATATATATAGAGAGAGAGAGAGAGAGGGAGGGAGAGAAAAGTTTAATAAATAACCATTATTAATCAAGAAATGAAGAAACCAATCAAAATGGTAAGAATTTAAAGCCATCAACAGCAAAAGAAAATGTTGTAGACTTTTACAATGGACGCAAATGCACGAGATTATAACAAAGTTTACTTTCCTTTTTCTAGACCATGTTTTTTATCAAAAAAAACCTGGATGTGACGTTGTTCGTGTTTTTTCGTAGTGATCCATATTGATATATAAAAAATGATTTTTTTTTAAAAAAAAGTCACTTCATTTTCTTTGTTATTTGAAAAGTTAAGATATTTTTTTATAGAATAACAATTAATGGCCGCCATGAACCATGAAAAATACGAGTAACTAAACCTTGGTTGCAACACAAAAATAATGAAATCAAAACAAAAATCTATGATTTATAGCTTTTAATTTGTTTTTGTAATTGTTAACTAAAATTTGTGCTCAAATGGAGAAAATCTGTTTTTGGAAATTAATAAAATTAATTTTTCTAACAATGTTTTAGTAACCAAAAACCTCAAATTCTCGGTCATTTGTGGGGTTGTCAGAGGCGTAGCTACTAAGACTAAAGGTAGGTCTTAGGACCTATCTAAAATTTCAATTTTGTTTATAAAGTATATAGGAGAAAAATTAGGAACTATCTTGAAAAAAATAAAGGACGTACCTTAAGTTTGTTTTTTTTAAATGTCTTAAAAACCCTTTTAAAAGGAGAAAAAAAAATTGTTACTAGGAGCAATTTGTTATTTTAAATTATGAAATTGATAATAAAAAGTTAACAACTCTTTATAACACTCTCAAAATATCGATAGACATATAAATTGCTCTAATAAATTGAAGCTCACATTCCTCAATTCCTCTCAATTCATTAACTTTTACAAATTTAGAAAAAATAAATAAATAAACACTAAAAGTGAAAAATAAAAAACCCTAATTGTGCCTTTCTCGTATTTATTCGCTGTTTTAGAATTGACGTCGGACACTGCCAAAGACTCTCACTTTCTGTTCGCCACTTTATCAACAGACTAATAATCAACTTTTTTTCATTAAACCGTACATTTTTTCCAATTATATTTCAGTCGTTTTTAAAAAAAATTAATCTGTGGTGTCTGGTCGATTTTAACCGGTTGAACTGGTTGGTCCAGGTTTTTCAAGGTACAGGACCCGACCCCCCACAAGTGTTGTTCATTTTTGTCGGATTCACTTAATTTGGAAACCATGTGATTTTTTGCTCTAGATTCGCCACTCGGGGTTATATGCTGATGGTTAGACCATCAGTAATACTCTCCACGACAACGATTGTGGAGAGATTCCAGATTAGTCACCACGCGCCACGAGCAGGCCCGACCCTGAGGGTGTGCAAGGTGGACAACCGCACAGGGCCATGGAAAAAATAGGGCCCGATTTGTAGTGTAACGTCCCAATCTTACGACCCAAAAATTTTTGTTTTAATAATAATAAAAAAAATCATATACTGATCGTCACATCATAAAAACCATGTGTCAAATATCTCAACCCATATTAAAATGTCATGAACATTTGTGCCAAATCAAACTATGAATCAAAACAACTCCCAGGAATAGGACTGAAGCTGTGGTGTGTGCGATGCCATTATCCCGAGCTCTTCTCTTTACTTGCGGAAGGACCTGAAACCAAAACTGAAACTGTAAGCACAAAGCTTAGTGAGCTCCCCTAAACTACCACATACCATACAACATATAAAGCACATATTGGGCCTTGCCCACTGCATCGGACCGAGGTCTGGATTAACTGGGACCTTGTCCCCTGCATCGGACCAAAGTCCGGACTCACTGGGGCCTTGCCCCTTGCATCGGACCGAAGTCCGAAAACTGACTGGGACCTTGTCCCCTGCATCGGACCGAAGTCCGGACTAACCGGGGCCTTGCCCCCTGCATCGGACCGAAGTCCAGAAACTAATTAACATAGCATAGCATAAACATATCAACTAGCATGAACACATATACTGCATACTGCATCAGGCCGTAGCCCTGAACACATAACACATAAAACCTGTCTGAGCCACGAAGGCATCAAACATACTAACTACTGCATCGTACCGAAGTCTGGAAACTACTGCTAACTAAACGGGCCGGCATTGTGGCCTTAGATCCGTTCCTACTGCAAGGAAACTCACCTCGTAGCCTAGCTGCTGAAAGAACTGCTTCGGAATCTATCTGCTGCACTCCGGCTTCACCCCGGCTACAATTTCCATAAGTACCCTCAATCAAATACTGATAATAATATTGATGGTAAGAAGACTATCTTACCCTTAGTCGAAGTCACCCTATCGGTCAAAGTCAACATTCAGTTGACCTGACTCGTCAAGTTGGGCCACCAACTCGTCGAGTCCTTATTCTCACTTTCTTACTTCTGCCCGATACTACTCGTCAAGTTTGGCATAGACTCGACGAGTTCCTCTTCGAAACCAACACTCAGTCAATCTGCATCCGACTCGCCGAGTTGTATGAACAACTCGTCGAGTCTATTCTTGAGGCATGAAGATTGCATTGGACTCGCCAAGTCAGGGCATTGACTTGCCGAGTTCTTCCACGAATGAGTCTAACCCTCTAGCTCACCGAGTCCATCTCCCACTCACTGGTTCTACTCGGCATAACTCGAAAAGGGGAAAACAGGGGACTCGCGACTCGACTCGCCGAGTCATATACATGCAAACACTATATGCTCGATTCTGCATGAAACCAGTCCATTCCATTCATAGATCTGGGTTCTTGGGGCTTGATTAACACGTAAAGTTTCCAACTTTACGTGTAAATAACATCAAATGAAGGTTTTAGGGTTCAAAGCACACTATAAAAGTAGATCTAGAGCTTTCATGTAAAATGGTTCCATAAAGGTACTAGATCTAAGCTTCTGTAACTCAAACCTAGCTAGATCCGAAGGCTAATCATCTCAATGAGTCCTTTATGCTACTATTAAGCCAAGAAATGGTTCAAGAATAGCTTTAATGGCTTTAAAAAGGGGATTTAAGCATAGAAACATAAAATGGCCAAGATATACCTTACTATATTCTGAAATTCCACAAGGATCTAGGATCTCCTTCTTCTCCTCTTGATCTACCTTCCTTTTTCTCTAAAAATCTTCCAAAGAAACACACCAAATCACACAAAATGCTAAGAGGGTTCTAGGGTTTCGAGAATGATGCTCTAAGGGGTGATGGGGGTTGACTTGAGGCCCCAAAAGTTGTTTAAATAGGGTGCAAACCTTTGAAATTAGGGTTTCATCCAGACTGGCGGACTCGCCGAGTCCGAAATATGGACTCGTCGAGTTGCCAACTTACACATGCTCAAAAACCCGACTCAACTCGACGAGTCTGGCTACTGACTCGTCGAGTTCCTTCTAAAAACATGTAGAAAATAATCATTTAGATAACATACCAGAATTGGGGCGTTACATGTAGCCAATTTATATAGTTATTGTTTATTATATATTATATTACGCAAAGAAATTAATAAACTATTTGTAGTTTAACTGGCATTCATGCGGCGCCTTTTGTTTAGTCCAGCCAAACGCCTAGGGTTCGATTCCCGTTTACTCCCATACATTTTAATTTTTAACTAATCCGTTTCCAATATATATACGTTTGCGTAAAAATTTACTAAATGTCTTCTAGCTCAGTTGGTTTAAAGACATATATGTTGTTAGGTACTTCATTAAATGACCCTGGTTCGATCCTTGCATTCAACTTTTTGAGATGATTTTTAAAACTAATAATTTTTCTTATATTAAGGGTCCATTTATTACTTTTAGCACATGGCCCTCAAAATTACCGAATCGACCTGACCACGAGCCAACTTCGGGGTACATACGACGAAGAGAGAGAGAGAGAGAGAGAGAGAGAGAGAGACGCCTCATAGTGAAAAAGAAATAGATTGATCATTGTCATCCGTGCTCCCACCACAATCATCATGACCACGAGCCACCACGGACCGATGGGATAGTGTGCACGCGGCGACCACATCGATAACGAATTCCTTGCCCGTATACCGGACGGGCTTACATTGTTTTGCTTATAATTTGGGGAAAATGACTTATTAAGGTAATTAACTTTTTGGTATGTTCACATCTAGGTAACTATCTTTTTTTTTGTACACATTTAGGTAACAAAGTTGTTGGAAGTATTCACATATGACCATTATGACCTGCTATAGCAGGTTAAATCCTAGATATGAACGCTTTCAATAAGTTCATTACCTAGATGTGTACAAAAAAAATAGTTACCCAAATATGAACAAAACGAAAAGTAAAAGTAAATTACACGAATAGTCCATGTGGGGTGGGGAAATTTGTGTTTTTGGAACCTAATTTTTTTTTTTAACTTGGATGGTCCCTACTATTTATTTTTGTTGCGCGTTTGGTCCTGTATTACCTAAAAAGACTATTGTGCCCTTATTAATTTATTTTTTAATTAATTTCTTATTTATGTATTTATTTTTTACATATTTAAAAAAAATAATAGACCCCACATATTTGTATCTCCTCAGATGATCCATACTATTTATTTTTTAATTAATTTATTTTTTTAACTCGGATGATCTGTAACGCCTGTGTTTCTCGGCTTGTTATTAATGTTGATATAATAGTCTAGGTTAACCTTTGTAACCCGTTTTGAGATAATACAAGTGTATTATTTGAGTATTATGTGTTTTGTGCTTAATTGTGTGTCTTAATTTAATTAAGAATGAAAATAAGCATCAAAATGAAATGTTAGATAAAGCTGATATCTATGCATAATGTCGTAGTAGTTGAAACGAGGTTTCCGAATATATAAAGAATGCCGAAATCCGAGTTATAACGAAGAAGTTATGACCTGTCGAAGTTTCGCGACAGAACCGGCACGACGCTGAATGACGTAAAATACGAAATTAAGATAGAACGATATTTAGCCCTAGTAATCTAAAAAATGTTGTAGAGTTCATTAAACCGAGAGCATGCATAAAAAGAATGCCCAAATCTGACTTCGTATGAGGAAGTTATGATTTTTCGAAGTTTCGGCTTAGCAGTAGACAGCCCGAATACTCGATTTGAGAGCGAGCGGTTTTTAGCCAAAACTTTCTAAATGAGAATTGAAGATCTCATTGATAGTAGCGAAACGATAAAAAGATAGGCGAAAACGGACGTCGGATGAAGAAGTTTTGAATTTATAACGGAGTTTTCCTGTCCCGACCTACTAAAAATAATATAAAAATAATATAATAAAAATAAAATCAAAATCAGCCAACGGAGTCTAAACGAGAGTTGTAGATCATAATCTCACCTACGCGTGGATATAAAGAACGTCAAAAACGGAGCTCGTATGCGAAAGTTATGAATTTTTGAAGTTCGGGGCGTGAACCCCAAGGTTGTGTCAGAGCTCACGAGGTGAGCATTAAGTGGCTCACAAGGTGAGCAGATGATGGAGGTCTTTTAGGGCAAGCGTCCATGATGAACGCAATGACGAATCGAGCTCGCGAGGTGAATATTAGAAACTCACGAGGTGGCTCACGAGGTGAGTTTAGCATTTTTACCCTATAAATAGAAATCAAGGGTCACCCGAGTTTGGTTGCTCATCTCTTACTCTCCCACTCCCGATACTCTCTCTAAGCCCTATTCTAACCCCCCGAAGCCTCGGTGATCATCCCGAGACCCAAAGCAAGTCCCGGAGCCTAAAGATCCCGAGAAGAAAAGGGTTTCCGAGCCGAAGCTCTACCTGCGAGAAGCCCGGTGTGTGAAGATCTTCCAGATCTACCGAAGAATACTACTTCTGCAAGTCGTAGTGCTGTCTGATCATCTTCTGATCAAGTGAGTGTGTAGTTACTTTCTTCTAACGCATAACTATGAAGTATTTTATACGAAATACCTGTTATGTGTATATTTTGTTGTTATATGTGTGAATGTATATTCACTTTCTTCTATCTCATAGATATGATTTATTCTCTATGAAATATGTGTTATGTATATGTGTCTCATTTGTTGTTTGGAATATGTATTGAATGAGAATGGTATACAGGTTTTAAACTATGTATAAAAATATATATTTTTATCTACTAATATGTTGGGTAGAACATGGGTAGATAGTTGATGTGTGATAAACAGATGAGAGGCCTCGATGTTGTTGTTGTTGATCTAGTTATTCAGCGGAGTATGGATAACGACCACAACGTCTTTTTAGACAGTCCTGTGGAACGCTAGCAGGTTCATAACCTGTAGGTGTTGTGAACGATGTGTTCACCGGTGCACTCTATCCCCTTCATGGTTGCCTTTAGGACATCTATTGTTGAGGAAACCCCTTTGCAGTAATGTCCGTCCCGATGAAAATCTTAGATTAGGTCCCTTGAGATAGATGTTGTTTTAGGGACGTAAAGTGAGGATAATGGGAATGGGTAATCGGGTTATTGTTGGTTGGTGAAATTAAATATAATTATTTATTGCGGGTTGAAAACCTTATATGCTCACCAGGCTCCCAAGCCTGACCCACTCAGTTTATTTGTATTACACGTAATGGCACGGGGGCATAAGATGGATGAATCATCAAGTTATTTTGTTTATTAGACCAGTTGTTATATGTAACTGTTGTATGGTCAATTTTTTGTTGTTTATGCTTTTGGTCTGTTTATCGGAACATGACATCCCGAATATTGTTATATAATGAAAATACATCTCTTGATGAAATGCTTTGATAAACTTTATTTTATCATATTTTGTTTTGGGAACAAATTCCACAACTCTTTTAAATCAAAATGATTTACTCTGAAATTATTTTAAAAGCATAAATGAAATTGGTCTTTTCTGGCCATGATTTTGGGGATGTCACATGATCCCTACTATTTAATTTTGTTACGGGCTTGGTCTCTGTCTTACCTACAAAAAGACTATTGTGTACTTATTAATTTTGTTACGTCTTCATTATCCCTTCTTTTTTCGTTCCTTCAACTCCGTCGAATCAACACCACAACCCACTAAAGATGAAGAGACAGTAGGTTATGGTGTTGGTTCGCCAGAGTTGAAGTACCAAAAAAAGAAGGACGGTGAAGACGTCGATGTTACTAAAGATGGAAAAGAAATAGAAGTTGGGGAGGATGAGATATGGGATGGTGACCGGTAAGACCCAAATTAAATTTCTCAAATATGGTTTTAGGTTTACGGTGAGGAGATACAGATATGTGGAGTCTATTAATTTTTGTAAATATATAAAAAATAAATACATAAATAAGAAAATTAATTAAAAAATAAATTAATAAGGGCACAATAGTATTTTTTAGGTAAGACAGGGACCAAACACGCAACAAAAATAAACAATATGGTCCATCTAAATTAAATTTCTCAAATGTGGTTCGGGGTTTATGGTGAGGAGATACAAATATGTGGGGTCTATTAGTTTTTTTAAATATATAAAAAATAAATATATAAATAAGAAAATTAATTAAAAAAATAAATTAATAAGGGCAAAATATTCTTTTTAGGTAAGACAGAGACCAATTGCGTAACAAAAATAAACAGTAGGGACCATCCGAGTTAAAAAAAATAAGTTAGGGACCAAAAACACAAATTTCCCCAAACCACATGACCATTCATGTAATTTATTTTTATTTTTCGTTTTGTTAAAACGTAACTATTTGTTTTTTTTTTTGTACACATCTAAGTAACGAACTTATTGAAAACGTTAGCATTTAGGATTTAACCTGTTATAGCAGGTCATAATGGTCATATGTGAACATTTCCAACAAGTTTGTTACCTAAATGTGTATAAAAAAAAAGATAATTATTCAGATATTGTTGGGCTGAAGATTATTTTGAAGATTGCGTCTTTTGGGCTCGATAGTATAGTTATTTTGTACTCCGGTTTGGGCCTGTCCAACCGAGAGCCTTTTATGTTTTATATATAAGAATATGCTTGCATGCATATTAGGTTAACGATTGATACGATAATACCAGAGCTTGACGATAGTATTTCAAGGTTTTCTTTAATCGTTCTTGTAACCTTCCAATCCTCTACAGTTGATGTTCTTAATCGAGCTCTTCTGAGGATTTTATTTTAATCATTCGACTCGTTTGATTCACACTTGTCTTGTTCATATTTTTGTGTTCTTACAATTTTATACTTATTTACCTGTTTGAGAGCTAATCGATCTTCATAGATTTAAAGGTTTTAAATCTCATCAATTGGTATCAGAGCAGGAGGCTGTGTAATCGATACACATCTTTTCCGTGAAAAGGTTACAGTTAGGGTTTTTCCGCAATTAATAATATTTATTGAGCCGACATCTCATTATTGACGTATCTTGATATTTATTGTTTTGCCCTAATCTGAGTTATTACAAGTCTGATCTTTTAACAGGTTTTTTCGATCATTATGGACGAGACGCAATCAAACCCTATTAAGATTTCCAACAGGATCGGTTCGACGACAAAGATTCCAATCTTATACACCCATGACTATGAAGTATGGGCGCATCACTTCGAAGACTACGTGATTGGATCCGAGGATAATGGGTACCTCATATGGGAAGCTATCATTAATGGACCATTTTCTCATTCTGCAACGTCCAGGACTATTAAGACACAAAAGGAGTACAACGATCTGCTGAAGGATGTGAAGGATATTGCACAAGATGAAAAGGACAAATTCCAGTGCAATATCAAGGCGTTAAGGTTGATCAGATTTGCCCTTCAGTCCGACACATTCAGATTGGTCAGCTCATGCACGACAGCAAAGGAAGTTTGGGATAGACTTCGCGAACTGTATTCTACAGACGAGGATCTTGAACATTCTATCCAAACCTTGCTCTTATCCGAGTTTGGAGAATTCAGGCAAGGAGCCGAAGAAACGGTGACCCAGACGTTCGATCGCTTCAATCATCTTCTCAGCAAGATGATCAAACATGACATCGAAAGGAAGCTTATCGAGCAGAAGGTTACTTTTTTAAATGGTCTGAGGTCTGAATGGAGAGCAGTGGTGTCTACAGTCAAAGCCCATGAGCAGTTTAAATCATACTCTTTGGCGAAACTGGTGGGTATTCTCAAGTCTCAAGAGAAGATTGTGCTACAAGAGAAGAATGTCGTTTCAAGCCTTGGTTCGTTGGCCCTTCTATCAAAAAGTAAAGTTGTGATGGAAGATGAAGACCTCAACTTGGAGGAGTATGACCTCACGTCTGAGGATTATGCAATGATGGTGTCCAATCCCAAGAGGTTCATAAAGAAGAGATTCCCCAGCAACAAAAACCGAAACTGGCAGGGGAGTTACAGCTCTGAAAAGGTGAACAATGAACCGAAGGTTGAGGAGCCCAAGAAGGAACCGAAGGTGGATGGCGATTCCGGAGTAAGCTGTTTCTACTGTGGTGGGAAAAACCACTATGCTAAGGACTGTGTTCTTAAGAAGATGGCTGAAAAGGATGATGGAAATGACGAGGAAGCTGTGTTGCAGAAGAGACTGGATGAGTTGAGAAAGAAGAAGTCTACCGCTAACCCTTCTATTAATGCTCTTATTGTGTAGGGTTCGGTTAATGATGACAAGTTCGGTAGCACGGAAGTTTGGTCTACCGACTCAGAAGACGATGAAGTGAGGAAGCCTACCCATGGAAAGGCATATGTGGCTAAGGAGGAAAGCAGTGGAGGAAGATGCTTCATGGTGACTGACGTATCTCAAATGAGAGGATACAACACCGATGGTGGAGGCGACGGACCGAAGGTGCAGGAGGACATGTGCTTTACGGCCAAACCACTCAGCCAGCAGTTCAATGAGCTCGATGAACTGATAAAGAAGGTACAATCGGTTTTTGTTTCATCTAAAGTACCACAATCCTCATATGAGAAAGAAATAAAAAATGTTAATACAAGAATTTCTCATCTAGATAGTAGCTTAACCCAAACTCGTGTCACCAATTCTAACCTAACTGATCAATTAAGCAGGGTGGCGTCGAAGAGTGAGGAGCGGAGAATGTGGATCGAGTTAAAGGAGTCGGAATTAGTTAAAGTTAAAGACGAAAACATTTATTTGCAAAGAGACAATTTAAAATTGTTAAAACAGCGAAATGTTTTTTGTTTAATTGCTAAACGTTTATATTCTAATATTACTCAGCTTCACTTGGATTGTGAAATTGGCCAAAAGATCCATCGCATGATTTTGCCCTTCCTTGAGTTTAAGGAGGATGAAATCGATGCCGAAGCCTACAATTGTGAGAGTGTGATATCGTCTGATGATGTCAATCCGACCTACATGTATGGACTGGACAAAATTGAGTCCTTCATTAAATCCAAGGACCACAAGGACATGCTTAAAAATCTTTTGGATGAAAATGATAGACTTAAACTGAGAACCGAAACCATACAAAAATTTGACTCTTTAAACGCCAACGTAAGCTCCGAAAACAAAATTGATGTTGAAAATGCATCTGAGCTTGACGAGGACGAAAACATGAGTGAAATTTCTGTAGAGGACACGGTTGACTGCTCAGAATTTGTTAAAAGCGAACCTGAAAACCACAAGAATCTTATTTCTGAAAATTCAGTGGAGTTCGCTCGTTTGTCCCAACAAAAGTCCCCGAAATTAGCAGAGAAAGCAGTTGTGTATCAAAAGGTCAGGACCACTCCGAATCAAGTATACAAGGTGACTGGAGTAACCGAACATCAAACAGCTGAACTCACAGGTATTGTAAACGAAGACAATGCTGATGGCTGTGATGAGTACTTCTGGGAAGCTCCAATAGATAATGCAAACGAAACCGTTGGCTTATCTGAAAGAACCTCCTGGATGAGTAAAGGAAGATACATACCTGAACCCTTGAATAAACCAGATAATTTCGATGAGCCAAGTACCAGTGGTACGAAAGACATTCCTAAGGAGGATGAAAGTTCGACAAAAGAAGACGTTCCCTCTACTTCATCAGCTCAAAGTAAAACTCCTTCAGTTCCAAAGGAACCAGCCAAGGAGACACCGAAAACGAAAGCGAATGTTCATCATCAACCCAAGCAGATGAGGAATAGGAAGAGAGAAAGGAACCAAAGATACAGGAAGAACCTTTCTGAAAGGAAACAATTCTGGCAATCCCAGAATACATACTTCTCACATCAAGATAAGAATCTGAAGTATGAAAACAATCCTGTAGGAAAGCCTGAAAGTCACAACAACCGAAAGCCAAGGTTCGGTTCACGAGAAAATACCAACCGAAGGCAAAGGTTCGGTTCTGAAAAAGACTTCAACCGAAACCAAAGGTTCGGCTCCAAGAACAACTCCAACCGAACGCAAAGGTTCGATTCTGAAGTCAAAAGAGAACAAGACTCTAAGGTCAGTCCCTCCAATGATCAAAAGCAAAAGGGTCACCTAGAGTCTCCTGCCAGGAAGTCCTCTCAATCCAAACCCTCTTATTCTAATTCTTCTCATTCTTCTAATTCTTCTACTTCCATCAATTCATCTCCATCTTGCTCTAAAGCTAATTCTGTTCATTCTCAAAAGTCTCATTCGTCAGCTGAACAAAAGGGCAAACCGAAGGTCAATGGATCCAAACCAGAGTCCAAACCGAACGCACCCAATCCTAACAAAATAAAAGTTTTTACCATTAAAAGGAAAGATGAAACAACTCTCGTAAAACGAACATATCTAGTTGACATCTCCCTTATTGTTCCTGTTCCCATGAAAAGCTCACGTGGACCCAAAAAACTTTGGGTTCCTAAATCTGCTTAATTTTTGCAGGTTATAAGTGACGAGCAGTTCGACGAAGAATGGTACATAGATAGTGGCTGCTCACGTCACATGACAGGGAGAAAAGAGGAGCTCAGGGAATACAGATCTCTTGCAAATGGTGGCAACGTCAAGTTTGGAAATAACTCTTTCGGCACCATAAAGGGATACGGGATGATAACAAATGGGGACTTTACTATAAGGAAGGTGGCTTATGTGGAAGGACTCCAACACAACCTCATCAGTGTATCTCAGCTTGTTGGAGGTACAGGTCTCAAAGTCTCATTCGATGATGAAGGTTCTGAAATCATAGAGAAAAAGACAAAGAAAGTGATTCTCAAGTCAGAGCGAAAGGGCGAAATGTTTCCTCTAAACATGAAACCCATCAAAGGAAACCCAGCCATATGCCTGTTATCAAAAGCTCAATCCGACGAAAGCTGGTTGTGGCACCGAAGACTCTCTCATCTCAACTTTAAAGATATCAACCGACTTGTCACTGGAGGTCATGTTAGGGGTCTTCCATTGCTTAAGTTCGACAGAGAGCATTTGTGTGCTGCATGCGAAATGGGGAAGCAGAGTCGTCAAAGTCACCCATCTGTAATCAACACAAAAGTTGTTGAACCACTCGAATTACTTCATATCGATTTGTGTGGTCCTTCATCTATCGAAAGCATCGGTGGTAGCAAGTATATTCTTGTTATTGTTGATGACTTTTCACGATTTACATGGGTGTTCTTTCTAAAGCTCAAATCTGAAGCGACTCAAAAGCTGAAAGTATTTATCAAGCAAATTGAAGTACAGCTCAAGAAGGTTGTTCGCAACATTAGGAGCGACAATGGTCTTGAATTCAAGAACAGGGAGTTTGAAGAGTTTCTTGCAGAAAAGGGAATTAGTCACAACTTCTCAGCTCCCTACACACCACAACAGAACGGAATTGTCGAAAGACGAAACCGATCTTTGTGTGAAGCTGCCCGCACTATGCTAAGTTTCGCTTCCTTACCTCTTTATTTTTGGGCTGACGCTATTTCTGCTGCTTGTTTTACACAAAACAGGTCTTATCTCAACAAGCGATTCACGCTCACACCTTATGAGATTCTAAACAACAGAAAGCCCAATGTGAAGTTTTTACACGTGTTCGGCTCACGGTGTTTCGTCTTTAACTCTAAAGAACACCGCAACAAATTCGATGTCAAAGCCGACGAGGGAATCTTTCTGGGTTACTCTCTCACATCCAAGGCATACAGGGTCCTAAACAAGCGTTCGAGAAAAATTGAAAAGACATACTATGTAACCTTTGACGATAGCTATGTCAAAAAGCTACAGGCTACAGAAGAATCCGTCGGGGACATCTTTCCTCAAACTGGGCAAGTCACAGTCTCGATCGCCAACTTATACGAGAAATTTTTGGAGCTCTTTGACGAACCAGAGAAAGCTTCTCTCTCCGAAGCAGGTGCCGCAGACAACAAGGTTGACCACATGAAGCAGATAGTCGAAGAAGCTGCAAGGAGAATGAATGAAGGAGGATCGACTACTGATGACCTTCCATCTAACAATGCTTCAGTCGAGGGGGAGCCAAGCTCACATGTCGAGGGGGAGCCAAGTTCTACAACTCCAACCGAAGGTGTTTCTCCAACCGAAGGTACCTCTCCAACCGAAGGTGCTTCAACGTTTGAAAGCTCAGTACCACAAGAAACTCCTGAACCTCAAAGTTCTCAAAGCACATCAATCGAGGGGGAGCATGATGATATGACGCTTGATTACGATAGCTAATCTGAGCCAGAAGAAATGATCAATGCTAAACTAGACCCAACCTTTGATCCAAATTATCCTCCTCTTACCAAATGGACCAGAGATCATCCTATCTCTCAAGTAGTTGGTGATGTATCTGAAAAGGTTCTGACCCGATCACAACTGAAGGCAAAGCAGATATCCTTATTTTCAAAGGTTGAATTTTGTATGTTTAACTCATTCATATCAAAAGTTGAACCGAAGACAGTTAACACTGCCCTCGATCACTCTGATTGGGTTCAAGCAATGCAAGATGAACTAAACGAATTTGAGAGGAACAAAGTCTGGCGCCTCATTCCAACTCCTCCAGATGCTTCGGTTGTTGGTCTAAAATGGGTTTTCAGGAACAAAATGGACAAGGAAGGGAATGTTATAAGGAACAAGGCTCGTTTGGTTGTAAAGGGATACTGCCAGGAGGAAGGGATAGATTATGAAGAGACTTTCGCTCCAGTAGCTAGGCTAGAATCTGTTAGAATATTTCTGGCTTATGCTGCTCACAAAAACTTTGAAGTTTTCCAAATGGACGTCAAGTGTGCATTTCTCAATGGAGAACTCGAAGAAACTGTGTATGTGGAGCAACCTCCTGGGTTCGTGAACGAAAAGTATCCAAACCATTGCTATATTCTGGATAAAGCTGTGTACGGTATCAAACAAGCTCCGAGAGCCTGGTATGAAACGCTAACAAAATTTTTAAAGATGTCTAAATTCAAACAAGGTTCGGTTGACCCAACCTTCTTTCGCAAAAAGGAAGGTAACCACCTTATGATAGTTCAAATTTATGTCGATGACATCATCTTTGGCTCCACGAATCCCAGCTTAACAGCTGAATTCCGACAGTTTATGGAGACTAAATTTGAAATGAGCTCAATGAGTCCTATTAACTTTTTCCTTGGTTTAAATATTAGACAGGGACCCGAAGGCATCTTTATCAATCAGGAAGCTTACACGAAGACTCTCTTAGCGAAGTTTGGCATGATGGGAGACTCAAAAGTCAAAGTCCCAATGGCATTCGGCACCAAGCTTACCCCATCTCTAGACAAACCGGCTGTCGATATCACGCTCTATCGCCAAATGATTGGCTCACTGATGTATCTAACTGCTAGCAGGCCTGATATCATGTTTTCTGTGTGTTACTGTGCTCGATTTCAGGCAAACCCACGCGAACCTCACATGCTTGCAGTGAAGAACATCTTACGCTATCTCAAGCGAACCACCTCCTTAGGTCTATGGTATCCATCCAACTCAGGCTTCTTCGTTCAAGCCTATTCTGATGCTGGCCTTGGAGGATGTGGACTCGACCATAAAAGCACAACTGGTGGCTGTCAATTCCTTGACGGGAAGTTGGTCAACTGGCAATCCAAGAAACAAACGTGTGTGTCGTTGTCTACTACCGAAGCGGAATATATTGCCGATGCATCCTGCACATCACAAGTGATTTGGATCCAAAGTCAACTTCGAGACTATGGACTCAATATGAAGAAGATCCCACTATATTGTGACTCTGAAAGTGCAATTAGGATCTGTCATAACCCAGTGCAACACTCTAAAACCAAACACATAGCACTGATGTATCACTTCATCAAAGATCACGTGGAAGATGGAAACGTCGAAGTTCACTTCGTAAGAACCACTGATCAACTGGCTGACGTCTTTACCAAAGCTCTTCCTGAAGCATCATTCAATAAAATATTGCAAGGGCTAGGTATGATGGAATCAGAATCAGTACCTCACACTACCTCTCAACCTCAAACGTAAGAAGCGAAACCAACCGAACGTTCGGGTTCGGTTCAACCATCTGACTCGCTCATTACTTCAAAGGTAGTTTTTCTCTGTTGTATATTTCTTGTACAATTTTTTCTGTGTTAAAAATATTTTTCTCTTGCATGTCTAAATTCCTTGGTTTCTCAAAATTTTTCAAAACCGAAACCTACCGAAGGTTCGGGTTCGGTTTTTCTAAATTTTGTTGAACCGAAACCAACCGAAGATTCGGGTTCGGTTTTTCAAAATTTTCCTAAACCGAAACCAACCGAAGGTTCGGGTTCGGTTTTTCAAAATTTTCTATAACCGAAACCAACCGAACGCTCGGGTTCGGTTTTTCATCTTTTTCCCAACCGAAACCAACCGAACGTTCGGGTTCGGTTTTTCATATTCTTTCCAAAGTTTTTTTTTTTAATCTTATTTTTTTTATACTTATTTTTTTTTATTTTTTTTAATCTCCAAAACTCCAAAAATAATTTTTTTTATTATTCCTTTTTTCTTGTATGTTCCATTGCTTATGGGGATATATTTGATGAATTACTTAAGTGTCCCTAGAAGCATGCTACTGTATGTGTCCCAAGCCTCATAAGATTTTGAATAATAGCCTTCATGACATGGTACACACAAACCTTGTCTTCCCAATAAGGCTAACACATTTATTCTAATCGTGAGCTACCTCAACCTTTTCTCACATGAGTTAAGGGTTTCCTGCTTGGTCCTTATTTTTGCAGCAGAGGTACTTTGTTCTCTTACACCATCTCCATCTTACTTCTCCATTACATTCGTTTCATCAATGTAACCCTTGAGACTCTCAGAAATTACCACTGAGGTTTATGGTTACACAACATCTGTGTTTATGATCTCAGTTTCGTGTCACTACGAGCTGAGTGAAACCCAAAATTCAACACCTAATGAATTGACGGTGAACAATTAAATTGCTCAAGTTTTCACTAAAGGATTGACGAATGTACCCTACTGAAATCTCAAATTTTCTTTTGTGTGATTCCTATGAAATTGTTAAACACCATAACATTTCTTCCCAAGGGATCCAATTTTAAATTTTTATCTGAGATTTTATATTAATCCAAGCCAATACAAAATAAATTCCTACCTACTTGTTCAACAGGCTACACTGGTCTCACAAGTACTTTGTTCATTTTCTTTCTTATATCAAGAATAGAATTGATGAATCAAAACGAAGCCACCCTTAATTAGCCTAATTAAAAGAAGCCTTTCAACATTTATTAATAAGTGTTTGATCGTAATTCAACGGGAATCCACACTAACACTTTAAGGTCTCTCTTGACCTTGAAGGAAGAGATTCGTGCCCGGGATCATCAGTTTCGTGTCATTATTGACATCACAGAATATCCTTAAAAGAGTTGCTTTATTTCTTTTTCTTTTACACTCTTTGCACGAAAATCTTTGATTTCCCAAATTCCGTTGCTAATTATTTACAGGCTGTATTAGTACTCGGTGGTTAATTATGAAGTTATGGTCAAAAGCAATCCACGTGGGTAATTAATTCAAAAATGCCGTTTAAAAAGGATAAGACGAAAGGTTGCTGACTCGGCGGGAGTTAAAAGGATTGAAATTCAAACAACAGTAAAAAGTGGGCGCTTGTAAATGTGAAACGGCCGTGCTTTTACTGACCCTTGTGGACGCGTGTGCGATATCCAAGCGTCATCACTCTGGAATTAAAGGCGCGTGTGGAAATGGAAACGTTATTTCTCTCTGAAACGGAGCTTGTTGGGCGGCGTGATCCTAGGAACCTGACACTCTCTCTCCTACGTGATCATCGCACGCCCCAACTGTCATCCATCTGTCACTCAAGAACCCGTTTCGTATTTCCATAAGAGATTTGAAACGATTTTTCTCTCTCCTATCACCCACTATAAAAAGCCGTCTACGCCACCTTTTACCTCTTTACTGCCTCCAAAATTTCCAAAGAGCAAAAACTCCCAAACAGTTTCCTGTTCATCATCTTCTTCATACCTGCAAAAATGGCTGAATCCTCTTCCGTTCATGCTACTTCACAGATCCTCCTCATCCGCCCACAACAATGTCTGGTTATTGACCTCAACCCATTGGCGTACGACTCCTACATGTCGCCGATAATCGAGTGCCTCAAGTACTCTCAAATAGCCACCGCTCTCTCAATAATCGAATTTGTTCCCATGGTGGCCCTATCGCAGGTTTACGCGACTGCTTATTACGACAAGGCAGTCGAACGGGTGTTCTTTGAAATTGCTGAACACAAAACATCCGTTTCTCGACAACGGTTCTGCACAATGCTAGGGTTGGCTGTTGACCCTTCAAGAATAAACCCGGAGACGATTCCGGTTGGGCATCTATTTAGCATGTTTTACAACATGGGGTACACAGAGGTCCTCACCTCTGTCGCAAAATTCAAGAAGTCCTGCCTGCCGCCTCAATGGAACGGCTTGTTCACAGTCCTCTTCAAGGGCTTGTCGGAACGGAGCTCAGGCTCCGACGGTGCTAGTCGCCTCTTTCTGTCGATTATGTATGCCATCTACAACGGGGTCAATCTGGACTTTGGGATGGTCCTATGGCAACAGCTCGTCCAGAGCCTCTCTTCATCATCCCGACACTTTGAGGTGTCGTTGGCCCGGTTCTGGATCTTAATTACAAGATGGGCCATGGACAAGTTTGATGGTCCCACTGCTGACGGTGCATCGATGTCTTCTGTTGGTATGTTCCATACCAAGAAGATCATCGTCTCAGATGCATCGAAATTTTCCTTCATTGGCTCCATCCCGGAGACAATGTATGGCAACGTGCCATCTGACAGCAGATTAATTCGGACGATCAAGGAGTTTAGGCCAACTGGTCCTAGGGAACTGACACCGGATATGCTCAGGTCGATCCATGATGCAGACAAACCGGTGAGCAGGGGCAAAAAGGCAGAAAAAGGGAAGCAAGCGTCCAAAGCTCCAAAGGGACCTTCTCCCAAAAAGAGGAAACAACCGAAGGCTGCACAGTTCCCACAGCCGAAGAGGAGGAAGACGCAACAGAAGCGAAAGCTTGTAATTCCCTCTTCTTCTAGTGACTCTGAGGGTGAAAGTTCGGGTTCTGACGGCTCTCAAGGAGACGAATCTCCTCAACGAGGCAACACACCACCTCGGTCCCCTACCCTAGAGATGGAACTTCATAATTCCCCAGTTCCTTCACCTCCACCAACTATTCCTACTTCCATTCCGACCATAAACCCCACTATTCCACCAACATCTTTCCCTATACCACCACCCATTTTCACAACTGCCACTGAAACACCACCAGTAACCGAAACCCCTCCCGTAACCGAACCACCACAAACCGAAACACATACAATCGAACCTACCCACACTCAACCACCATCCAATACTCAAACTCAACATACCCCAACCACAACACCCCCAGCTTCACCACCCCCTCCATCTCCAGAAAATGCCTCTGATGGAGACGACACTTATCTTGGTGGGGAAAACATGAACTTTGATTCGGTCTACTATAGTCCGTTTCAAGTTCAGAGTGATGAGGAGGATGATGCTCCAGTGACAAAGAAGCATCTTAAAGAGCTTCACGAGAAGGTTGATTTACTTCTCGCCTCCTCTTCCAACCAGCAGTCCTCTCTATCTGAAGTGCAGCTTCAGAAAATTGTTGATGCCTTCTCCCGGGCTCAACATGATTCGATGGCCTCCGCGACTGCTGCTATCGACGCCTCAACCCGAGCCTGTGAGGCTGCGACCGAAAAAGTCGATAAACTATTCTCCGACGCTTCTGTCCTGTTGAAGTCTTTGCAGGAAAGTGCCGACGCCACTAAGACAACTTTGGAACCGATTGTTCAGCAATTGGCCAAGTTCGTCTCAACGGAGTTGACTTCGTTCGCTGCCCTTCGCCAACACCTAAGCGACGACAACTCGGCCCTTCGTGCCTCCATCGATGCGCGCCTCGCTAAGTTACAGGAGGATCTCGCAGCCGAGAATTCTTTGATGGACGTACTGGCGAGAAAAACAACCGCCCTCAAGGTCAAGAGCACGGAGCTTTCCAACTCACAACAACAACTGGATGCTCTTCGATCCGAAAGGGAGGTGATCAAAGCTTGTGTTTCGGATGTCCATGCGGCGTTATCCAACATCCTAGAAGCACACGATCCTATTCTGAACCACTCGGTGAGGCGAACCCTCGCTGAAAAACTCTCTCCGGCCATGGACCTTCTCAGCAAAATCGAAGGCCTACCGAGTTTCGTGTCCATTCCGAAACAAGGGGGAGATGAGCAACCCGGATCGAAACCACATCCTTCCTCCAAAGCTACTCACACAACCGAACCTCCTCCGACTGGTCATGCTTCGGGTTCGGGTGTGAAGAACAAGGGCAAAAACATAGCTGAGGAAGAAGATGAAGATGAAGATGAAAATGAAGACAAGGAGACCATTGTTGACATGTTGAAACGAAAGAACAGTCGCAATGCTGACGATGATGCCAGTCGTGTGGCGCGAGAGGCTGAAGAAGCCGAACGCAAGCAAAAGGAAGCCCACGATCTCCTTGAGAGCCGAAAGACTCTTTTCCCTGCCTGGACTAGGGAACGTTTAATTAAAGAGGCCATAGAAACTCCAAGCATATTATGGCTCGAGCCGGTTATCTCGTTCGACTGCAACAACACTGTCGACTCGCAGTTTGACATGCCGCTGACTCGAAAGGCGTTCATCTTCCACGCCTTCTCTAACATATTTGAAGTCCCACATCCGAACGCTGAGCTTGACAGGGAGCTCATTGACTTCTATCTGGCGGCTGCTCGTCCTCAATACCTTACATGGAGCGCCCAGAAGATTGTGAACGTTCGGGTGCTGAAGCCTTATGCCGTAGGGAGGTTCACAAATGTTAAGTTCAAGCTCATTCGAGGATCTGCAAGAACTGCTCATCTTATCTCCCTGGCGGATCTACCAAACCTAAATCCTCATGATTGGATTGTCCTGTATAATATCCTTTTGACTGATGAAGCCGAATATGGTCCCATTATAGACCATGTCAAAAGGATGTTAGCCTGCTACATCATGGAGGTTGCCCTAATGGATCAGGAGGTTGCCACAGTCTTCAAGAAGAAACCGAAGATAGCTCCTGTGGGATCGGCCAGTGATCTCAACCAAATGAAAATGGGCAAGATCGACCCGAGACGCAACTCGGTTATGTTCACTAGAGCCGAAGGACAGAAATATCTCTTCGCTTTAGCTGACAAACACCTTTACACCACAGCTTGTTTGGAGCATGTGTTATCGATTATCAAACGGTGTAAAGAGAACTCGGCTGATGACATCAAGTACTTCAACGACATGATCAATTGGTACATCCGGTTTAGACAGACCATTCTCTCCATCACCAAATGTCTGTTTAGCATCGTGAAGAAGAAGGTACCTGCTTCAGCTGCTGGCCCAAGTAACAAGTGAAGGTCTCGCTCCAAATTGACGCAAAGGGGGAGATTGTTGGGCTGAAGATTATTTTGAAGATTGCGTCTTTTGGGCTCGATAGTATAGTTATTTTGTACTCCGGTTTGGGTCTGTCCAACCGAGAGCCTTTTATGTTTTATATATAAGAATATGCTTGCATGCATATTAGGTTAACGATTGATACGATAATACCAGAGCTTGACGATAGTATTTCAAGGTTTTCTTTAATCGTTCTTGTAACCTTCCAATCCTCTACAGTTGATGTTCTTAATCGAGCTCTTCTGAGGATTTTATTTTAATCATTCGACTCGTTTGATTCACACTTGTCTTGTTCATATTTTTGTGTTCTTACAATTTTATACTTATTTACATGTTTGAGATCTAATCGATCTTCATAGATTTAAAGGTTTTAAATCTCATCAGATATGAATATACCGAAAAATTAATTACCTTAATAAGTCATTTTCCCTATAATTTGTGTGGTGATGGGAAATAAGAATAAACTAATAAATGGATTTTAATGAATAAGTCGATGTATAATGTTATTATTTTGTTAATGAAACGTGTTAGAATTAAGTAATTCAATTCGAGGGAAGCTGGTTGGAAGTCTGCATATCAATTAATGTAGAAACAGAGTTGACGAAGAAACAATCGCCCCGACCATAAACACCCCTATTTCCTCGTTTTTTCACACCCATTTTTTCTTCAATCCCAACTGCAAACCACAGGATTCAACACGCTTCTGTGAATGAAGATCAACACCGACGAAGACCACGGAAGTGCAGGGACGACGACCGGCTCTGCGTCATCGCCGGGTAATCTTCTCTTCAGTCCGTCTTCACTCCTAGATGCCCCTTACGAACACTCCAATTACTCTACTACAGGTATTCTCTCGATTACATACTCTGTTTTTCACTCTTTTCTTCTCTCTACTTACCTATTTGTGTTTATTGATGTATCCAAGGGACTGAAGATGGAGATCTGGAGAAAACCTGTCGAACTAAGAAACATCCCCGCAGAAAAACCAGTAGCTTCGCGTACAGAGTTCGAGATCACGGTAAGATTTTACACATAGTTGAGTTACTAAATAAGTTGTTTATGTAAAAAAAAATCATTTTCGATGTTCCTTTGTGAAGATAATCACGACTACACTGATTATATATTCATTATTTTGCTGCCCAAATTTTAGGGCTATTTTGAAATGTAAATCCGATGGTTTCCAGATCTATTGCGTGATTGAGAAAAACAAAGTCGTTAATGTTTGCAGTGAAGATGGGGCCAAAATTTTCAGAAACAGTGAAGGGGAAGTTAAGATTAGGAGCCAGGATCATACAAAAAGGAGGAAGAGAAAACATATTCAAGGAAATATTTGGGGAAATCGAAGGAGAGAAGTTGTTGAAAGCTTCTCAATGTTACTTATCAACCACCGCAGGTCCAATCGCCGGAATACTCTTCATCTCTACTCAAAAGATAGCTTTCTACAGCGACAGATCCATCGCATTGCCTTCACCAAATGGCGACCCCATTCGAAAGCCTTACAAGGTAATTAATTCAAATCACTTACTCAACCCCCTACTATTTTCAAATCTTGCTATTTTGAATTAGGTACAAATGGTTAAAATGTGATTGAATGTTGTTGATTTTAGGTATTGATTCCAGTGAACAAGATTAAAGAAGCGAATGAGAGTGAGAACGTGGAGAACCCTGCACAAAAGTACATACAAATGGTGACAGATGATGGGTTTGAATTTTGGTTTATGGGTTTTGTACGTTTTGAGAAAGCATTTCGTAATCTTAAAAAGGCTCTTTCTTTTGTTGCAAAGTGATAGAAACTTTGTTTGATGAAGATAGTTGCTTTGTACAAATATGTGTTTAGCTTGTTTTTTGTATGCTTTTTTACTTTTTAGTATTTATATGCTGTAAGTTGTAACATTTTTCTTTGTAGGTTTGGAAGTTGTTAATGATAATTCGGTTCTGATTTTTGTTAGAATATTTTAATAAAGGTTAGTTTTAATATGTGATTTTTGAATATATCATTTTGTTAATAAAAATGAAATATTTTAATAAGCTGTCAGAGTGGCATATGGTTTGCCAATCTGTAAAGGAAAGGAAGACGGTGGCGGCATTTTAACGTCCTATGCCGACCAAAGCAAAAGTATGTCAAGGCCGGCGTCTCTACTAGTTTAAGTTTTTTATTTTTGTAAAATGATAAATATTATATTTTCTTACGTGCGACTCGTAATTATCTTCCTATTCTAATAAAAGAATAGGTTTAATCACATATTGACAAGTGTCATTTAATTAGAACCCTTCATTAATGTTATATATTACTAGGCGAATGCCTGTGCGTTGCGCAGAAACATATATATAGTTGAAGTCTTTACAATTATATGATTTTTTGAATATAACAATAACGTTGTTAAATTTGATATAATAATTTCTATATACTATATTGATATAATATATTGATTATTTTGAATTATATGATAATACATACAGTTATTATAACTTCATAATCTCAATCGTTTGAATGATTTCTAACCGCGAGTTACACATGAATAAAATTAAATATAATATATGATTTGATGTTATTTATAGTTGTTTTTATTGTTAATTATTTTTTAAAAATTTATTTCCTTAATGTTTTAATTTCTATCATTATCATTATTTAAAACATCAAACATTGTTTTTATTTCAAAGCTAACAATATAGTCATTTATATAGAGTTGTGTTTAACTATTGTTATTGTAAGTTATTTTAAGTTACTTATTTGGAAACTTTTAACGATTATAAAAATATATTTAAGAAATATTTTAGTTAAATTGAAATTACAATTTAGTTTTTGCTTTTATCATTACAATTTATCACTTTTAACTATTTACAAAATATTCTTTAGTTTTTTTTAAATGTAACTGAAATTTATATTTGAGTTGACATTGTAATGTGCAGAAACACCTATATAATTCAAGTCTTTACAAATATATATTTTTTAAAATATAACACTAACGTTGTTGTTAAATTTGATATAATAATTCGTATATTAATTTGATATAATATATTGACTATTTTGAATTATATGATTATATATAAATATATTATAACGTCATAATCTCAATCGTTTGAATGACTTCTACTCGCGAGTTACACATCAATAAAATTAAATATTATATATGGTTTAATATTATTTATAGTTGTTATTTTTAACTATTTTTTTAAAATATATTTGCTTAATGTTTTAATTTCTATCATTATAATTATTTAAAACATCAAACATTATTTTTTGATTTTAAAGGTAACAATATAATCATTTATATAGAGTTATTTTTAACTATTGTTATTATAAGTTATTTTAAGCTACTTATTTAAAAAATTTTAACGATTATATAAATATATTTAGGAAATATTTTAGTTAAACTGATATTACGATTTAGTTTTTTGCATTTATCACTTTTAACTATTTACAAAATATTATTTGGTTTTTTTAGTGGAACTGAAATTTATATTTAAGTTGACATTGTAATGTTATATTTAAATTAACAATTTAAGTATTTTGTCCAAACTGTTCAAAAATTGTGGCTTTAAACTGATAATGGTTTACATGCAACAACATTTTAAATCTAATAAATTAAGTATAATATGTTAAAATTTAAAAAAATAACTTTATAAATAGAAGTAAAGATATTATTTTAAAATTGAAATTTAGTCTATTTATGATTACACTTTAGGTTTGATATTTATTTAACTTTATTAACCAACTTACAATCATTATTAGAAAGACACTACAATTTATCGCTTTTAACTATTTATAAAATAATCTTTGGGTTGTTTAAGTTAAATAAAATTTATATTTAAGTTGAGCCTATAATGTTATATTTTAATTAATAATGTAAGTATTTTATACAAATTGTTCAAAAATTATACCTTTAAAATGATAATGGTTTACATCCAACAATATATTAAAGCTAATAAATTAAGTATAATATGTTAAAAGTTAAAAAACATAATTTAATAAGTAGAATTAAATATATTATTTTAATATTGAAATTTAGTTTATATATGAATACACTTTAGATTTGATATTTATTTAACCTAATTACCAAATTATAATTATTATTATAAAGAAATTGAAAAGTCATGGGAGTTTCAAATGAATGTGGTGAAAGAAAAAAAGAATGGGGGTTTTAAATGCATGAGATTCAAGAAAAATGCTAGCTTTATAAGTATGTATGATTTATCATGTCACTTGTCAACCTATTAATTATTAATTTCAAATTTCAAATTTTAAATTTCCTACTCTAATTTTATTAAATTAATAATGGATTCTTTATTTTAAATTTCTCCCTTTAATTATATTAAATTAATAACATTAGATTAAAAAATAAAATAAAATAAATATAAATTATGAAATGATATAACTCTATGTATTTATTTAAATCAACGATTATAATTTTATATAACTAAAAAAATATCTCTTAAGTAATAATTTATTTAAAATAATTGATTAATAATTTTGATTTTTTAATACGAAAGTTTAATTAATTTTATAACCATGGTTATCACGGGTTATAAACTAGTAACATAATAAAGAAAGAGATATTAACAAAATTTACTCTATTTAAATGAATAAATGAAGGTTTTTTTGCTACCTCTAACTCTCATTCTATTTGTCAAATGTTATTTTATGGTTATTTTGAATTAATTTTTACTATATATCATTTTATTGGTTTTTTTATTTAATAAATATCACATAATACTTTAATGTAATAATTACAATAAATATAGTAATAAATGAATATCAATTTTATTAATTGACTTATTTTTTTATTTAAAAATTCTCAAATTAAACCTCAGCTTTTTTTGTTTATTTATTTAAATTTAAAAGAAAAATCAATTTTAATAATTCATTATTTTTCTTATTTTCTTATAAATCTAAAGTTCTTAAATATTTAGACATTTATATTTAATTTTTTGTAATTAATCCATATGATACATGGTTCTTACACCTAGTATCATATAAAATAGAAGTCTATTTACGCACAACCACTTTGTTTCCGGGAATTTTTTTTACCAAAATGGTATCTTTTAAAAATTTATTTGTCAAACGAGTGTATTTTCAAATATATTTACCATTTAGGGTTAAAAGGTAAAACTAATTTAATTTAGAAAAAACAAAACAAACAAACAAAATAGAACATGTCTCTTGAATGACACAACCAGACGACATCTTTGATACTCGTGACAATCCTCTTCTTTACTTCCGGCCACATCCGACGTCGGCTAGACCGATTTCGGCGATAGCAAACGCCGACAAGTCTGTCACCAACACAGAATACGTCGATGATTGCCTCCACCTTTGCTGCGACGATGAACCCTCATTTATGGTAAAAGTCATCCTCGATTCCGACCAATAGACCAAAGACCAGCCCAATTTTCTATAAGTCTTCAAACCTACTAAGCATTTTTGATTTTATCCTTCCGTAATTTGATTTATTTGAACCAACTCTATGATTTGCTTCAACTATGTTGTGTATATCTACAAGTGTTGTGTATATCTACAAGTAGAGGTGTTAAAAAAATATCCGTATCCGAAATTCCGAATCCAAATTATCTGAAAAATCGGATATCTGAAATTTCAGATATCCGATTTTTCGGAATCGGAATTGGGTAGTGTTTTTCAAATTTTTCGGATAATTTGGATATCCGATATCCAAAAATTTTGATTTTAATTTTTACATTATATATGTATTATAATATGAATGTTAGTGACTTAAACATATTCAGAATACATTTAATTAAATACCTATATTATTTCATATGCCTTTCTAATTTAAAAATATGTCTTTCTAATTTAAAAACTTCATATGCCTTTCAAATTTGAATAAGATTTCAAATTTCCGGATATCTGATTTTGGTATCAAAATCCGAAATTTTGGATATCCGGATTTCGGATATTCAAAATTTTGGATACGGAATCGGATACTAAAATTCAACTATCCAAAATTCACATATCCAAATTTCCGGTTATGAACACCCTTATCTAAAAGCATTCAGATTTTATGCCATGCAATTAATTTTTTGTTTGTTCGCTAGATGGATACTTGATATAACTTGTTGAATCAGTTTGGTGTATACTTGATATAACTTGTTGTCATTTACGTTTCCTTTACATTTCAACACTTTATTATTACGCATGTAACTATCTAACAAATCTAACTTATTATTGTTGAGCTTTTATGATCCTTTGAGATAAACTTATTCAACAACTATATATAATGTACTAACGTTTGTTCTAGTGTTTCTCCTAAAGTTTTTCTCTCAACAATTGGTATAAGAGCCAAAGTGGTTTCCTTTTAAACAAAAGTCTGAGTTTGAAAAGCCTTCTATACCACTAAAGCTCATTCTTCAAAAACAAAAAAAAAAAACCAAAGGAAATATGGCACAAGCTTTATCATTGAACGTTTCCATTAGTGTTGGAAGCTCGAACAGAGCACCAATACTTGTTGCAAATGAATATCACCATTGGTCACAAAGGATGGAGAGGTATCTTAAGAGGCTTGGAAGAGATGTGTGGAGATCTGTGGAAGAAGGACCACATGTCCCTGTTTTACTCCTGTCCAAGCAGATGGTGCACAAGTACAACTGGGTGGAGGTCAAGCCACAATGAATCGACCAACCAAAGATGATCTCGACAAAATGGAAAATGATGCTATAGCCTTTGATGAAATCTCTTGCGGTGTAGCTCCAGATAACTTTGACATCATCATCAACTATAAACCTGCTTAGGAGATTTGGGATGTGCTCAAAAATCTTTATCAAGGATCTGAACAAGCCCAAGATAAGAAACTCACCATGACTCTCAATGAGTTCAACAACTTCAAAGCTCTTCCCGGTGAAAGTCTTGATGACTCTTTCAAACGGTTTAACCTCATCATCACGAAGCTATCAAATGCTGGTACAATTCAAAGCAACCATGAAACAAATATACAATTTATCAATGGTTTGGGAAAACATTGGTCCACTGAAAAGATGATTGTACAAGGAGATAGAAAAATTCATGCTTTGTCCTTATTTAAACTGTACGGAGAACTTTAGGCACAAGAATCAACGGTGCTAAAAGATTTTGTTGATCTTGGTGTTCCACTTGCCCTGATAGCTCAAACTCCATAAGTTAAAACCAATTAGTACTCATACCCTACTGAATCATCTTACCCACTTTCCACAGTCATATGAAGCTGATGCCGAAATGGATGATGAAGAAGAATTCCAAAATGCCATAGCTTTGGTTAGCCAACAGTTCAACAGGCTACCACCACCATCATTTCGTAAGAACCAGTATTTCACAAAACCACCTTTCAACTGTAACTTCAATCCGCAGTCTAACCACTCACGATATCCTAGAAACCCAAACCATCCACCTGTAACACCCAAGATCAGAAAGGCCAAGAAAAGGAAAGAAACCTTAAGTCAAGGAGTGGACTCGTCGAGCCCAGGGAGGAACTCGACGAGTCAGAGCGGGATCCGGGGGATCGAGTAAGTGACCAACTCGGCGAGTCGGCTCGTGAACTCGGCGAGTTGGGTCTGAATGAGGAAACCCTAATTTCGGGACTTGGTACCCTATTTAAGCATCTTAATCTCTTCCCTAGGGCTCATTTGCGGCCCTATAGTCCAGAACCAGAAACCCTAAGCCTCCATTGTTGCTCAATCAAGCTTTCTTGCCATTTTGGGTGATTTGAAGGAAAAAGGAAGAAGGCACACATTGGGGATTCAAGAATTGGCAGTAGATCCAGAGTTTGTGAGGTCTTCCAGAGCTTTTGAAGGTAATGAGTCGCTACCTTCCCTCTTTTGCATATAGATCAACCTTTATCATGGGATTTGGGGCTTTTAGGACAATTTTATGAACCATTTCGAGTTAGAAGCCCAGATCTGAAGTTGCTACTTCAGATCTATGTGTATTTTGGCCTAGAGAATTATAAAGCATCAGTCTATGGGTTGATTGTTGAGCCCCTTTGTCTCAAACCCTAGTTTATAGTGATTTGAGCCTAGATCTCGTTAGCTACACGTAAAGTTTGCCACTTTACGTAAGGAATAGGCTTTAGAAGAGTGGATCTACAGTTTGGAGTCCATGCATGACTCAAAAGTCCTCTGCATGTATGTAGATCTGAATGGACTCGGCGAGTCCTTCGAGTGGACTCGGCGAGTAGCATGAAGATGAGGAGGAACTCGACGAGTGGGATGAACAACTCGTCGAGTCGGATGAAGTTAGGCATGAACTCGGCGAGTTGGAAGAAAAACTCGACGAGTTCGTTGAAGATTGCCTTGGACTCGGCGAGTCTATTCGTGGACTCGGCGAGTCAGGTCGCGAAACCCCAAACCCTTCGAGTTAAGACTCGGATCAGTGAGTCGGGTGGAGACTCAACGAGTTGGACAGGTCAGGACTTAGAAATAGTTGGACTCGGCGAGTCATGGACTGACTCGGCGAGTCGAGTTGCGAATAGAAAGACCCTGAGCATATGAACTCGGCGAGTCATTAGGTGGACTCGGCGAGTAGGGTTGACCTGGAAGGTTGACTTTGACCAGGACTTTGACTTTGACCAGAGTTGACTTAGTTGACTTTTAGAGGACTGTCAGACTAAGTGTCATATTGATATTGGTAGCTTGGAGAGCTGGAGGAGCAGCGACTCAGGGGATTGTCGATCAGCAACCAGAGGATTATCGGCGGAGCTCAGTAGTTCAGGTGAGTTTCTTTCCAGTAGGAACGGGTCTAAGGCCACAATGCCGGCCCGTTTAGCTAGCAGTAGTTTCCGGATTTTAGTCCGATGCAGTAGTTAGTATGTTTGATGCCTTCGTGGCTCAGACAGGATTTATGTGTTATGTGTTCCGGGCTACGGCCCGATGCAGTATGCAGTATATGTGTGTTCATGCTAGTTGATATGTTTATGTTATGTGATGTTCATTTAGTTCCGGACTTCGGTCCGATGCAGGGGGCAAGGCCCCAGTTAGTCCGGACTTCGGTCCGATGCAGGGGACAAGGTCCCAGTCAGTTTCCGGACTTCGGTCTGATGCAGGGGGCAAGGCCCCAGTTAGTCCGGACTTTGGTCCGATGCATGGGACAAGGTCCCAGTCAGTTTCCGGACTTCGGTCCGATGCAGGGGGCAAGGCCCTAGTTAGTCCGGACCTCGGTCCGATGCAGTGGGCAAGGCCCAGTATGTGCTTTATATGTTATTGTATGGTATGTGGTAGATTGGGGGAGCTCACTAAGCTTCGTGCTTACGGTTTTCAGTTTTGGTTTCAGGTACTCAGTTTTCAAAAGAGGAGCTCGGGAAGATTGCAGTGCACACACCATGGTCAGTTAGGCTGGGAATGTTTGACTCTGATAATGAGATTATGTTTTGAATTTAATACTCGAAAGTTATGTTTTGACTTATGATACGTTTTTATAAATCTTGTTTTAGTAATGTTTTTAAAGAAATTTTTAGTCGTGATTTTTGGGTCGTTACAAGTTGGTATCAGAGCCTTGGTTTGAGGGATTCAGACACACCCTCGGGCGTGTCTGAACTCAAACTAAGGGATTGGTATAAAGGTTTTCAAAAGGAAAAGACAGTTTTGTAAAAAGAATTTTGAGAAAGAAAACAGTTTTAGTAAAGCAAAAGAATTCAGAAAGAAAGGAGTTTTGGTAGGAGAAAAGGGTGTGGTGCATGCAATCAGCCGAGCTCAAGTAAGTACTCCAAAATTACCCATACAAGTTTATGTTATCAGTTTTAGTTTCAGATCAGTTCAGTTTCAGTTTCAGTACAACAACATGCTAGAATAGGACTAAGGATCTAGGATGATGCCTTATGTGCCTGCTTTATGTGTTTCAGCTTGATACGAATTTCATGCTAGTATTGAGTAGACAGTAGTAGGATAGCCTATGTAGGTTATGCCTGATAGTATGAGCTTAGCATTGTATGCTAGTACAGTTTCTTGTTATGAGAAAAGTTTTGCCTGAGTATGTTTCCTTTATCCGAATGCTGCTTGCTTTGTGCTTTGTGGGACTCTGAGTGATGGGAGTTAGCCATTAGGTGAATACATCACATCACATGTGATTAGGGTTGAATAATCTCAGAGTGCTGGATTTGGCCCTATTGCGCAACTCTTGTTTGAGTCCAACCGTTGTAGGGACGAGACTTTTACTCGAAGGATTATCCGAGCCTCATTGCATGTGATGGTATTCAGGTGGTGGCTAATTGGCATTACGAGGAGGCTTTCAGCAGCTGAGGACTGTTTGGGTAGAGTTAGAGGTTCCCTAGGGCAAGCCTAGGATGAGAGTAGCAGAGATCAGTAGTAGAGAAAAGGGGACTTGGTGGAGTTGAGGAAACTCTTGAGGAAAGTACGGATAGATGTGGAAGGTAGTATGGGCCCGTACTACTGAAAGCAGAGGATCCGTACTCGATTCAAGAGGGGCCAAGGCAAAACCAGGGAACTAGTGAAGGGTGTTAGAGATCCCTCAGCAGTAGTGTGTGAGATCCCTCAAGTTTGGATGAGTATTGTGATGTTAGTGATGGCAAGTTGCTGAGTATAGTGACGCTACGTGGTAGACCATATGGTAGTTCGGGTGTCGACAGGGATCAGGCTCGGACTCTGGAGCCGGGCAGATTGAGGATCAGATGAGAGTTCATTTCATTTGAGAATTTTGTGTAGTATCACCGACCAGACTCCTGTGATCCTTAGTGTGATCAAGGAGGGCATTATGGAGATTTGTGATGAGAGGCCGAGTGCATTCTGCACTGAGATAGCAGTCATGATAGAGACCCGTACGTTGATGTTTCGGGAATTCAAAGTTAGTGAGGCTTCAGATTGTCATGGGGGTTAGGTACCCCATTGTTAGCAGCAGATGGTTGGTAGATGTCACCAACACTTTTCGTACCAGACGTTGTCTCAAAAGGAGACAAGATCTGACTTACTTCCTGTCTCCTGAGGGATAGAGCACGAGATTGATAGGAAGAGGTTGGTAGTGAGTTGAGGGATGATGTGGTTGATGCTATGTCATGGGATGACTTCCAGACCAGATTCTGGGCAGAGTGTGCCCAGGCGATTGAGGCGCAGCAGTTGGCACCAGAGTTGTTAGATCCTCACCAGATGAATGAGACTGTGGCAGAGATCACTGCCAAGCCTCGGGAAAGAGCTTATATGGTACCACAGTATGTAGTAGATGAGGAAATGAAGAAGGAAAGTTATCAGGACATACTGTAGAATGATAGCAGGGAGATCATGAGTATCTCGGGGTGCAAGACCCTGAATGATATGACTTCTAGAGCTCGAGAGCGGGATATTGACTTGGAGCACATTGTTAAGAGGGAACCAGATCAGTTGCTTATAGTGAAGGGTCTCGGGAGGAGACCGTAGATTTCAGATAAGCTTCTGAGAGGCCAGCGGGGTCAGAATCGGTGCAGCACTTGTAGGAAATTGCACAAGGGAGCCTTTCATTCCAGAGGTTTGAGAAAGTGTAATCCTGAGTTATCCTCAGTTTGTGTCTGAATTGTTTTTTTATGAGATGTCATATGCCAATTGCATACCGAGAAGCATTGGCGAATAGTGATAGACCAATTCCCCAGATTGCGGGATTGGGAGAGTACAACGCCATCTTGGTTTATTCCAAGACTGAGGAGCAGCACGAGAAACACCTGAGGGAGGTGCTAGAGACTTTGAAGAGGAAGAGAATTTTCGCAAGGTTCTTTAATCGTGAGTTCTGGTTGCGCGGAGTGCAATTTCTTTGGGTACCTCGTCAATCGGAAGGATATTCTAGTCGATTCGGCCAAGTTAGAGGCCGTGATGCAGTGGGAGATTCCGAGGTCTCCAATTGAGATTCGGAGCTTCCTAGGTCTAGCAGGTTATTACCGGAGATTTATTCGGAATTTTTTTTTGAAGTTGGGTGATCTTTTGGATTAGCTGGTGTTGAAAACACTAGAAAGGGTAAGCGTGGTTCTAGCAGGAGCTGTGAACTGTAAGAAGGATCAGGAATCCTTTCAACCAGTGAGCAGTAAGGAGTTAGCCGAATCCAAGTGGGGGATAACCCTCCGAGTATACAAGGATAAGAGCCACGTAGACCCAGAATGAGTGCGCGGCCTCTAAGAAGAAAAGATAGTAGCATAGTGATTGACGGATGGAGAAGTTCAGAATTGGGAGTTCGAGGACCTTCCCAGCAGTTAGTTCATGTAATCGAGATGGTTAGAAGCTGGTTGGGAATCCAGGATTGGAGGACCACCTGTAGGGCTCAAGTGAGTCGGAATGAGGATCCTGAGAACGGTTAGCAAGAGATGCTTTCGTATTAGTAGCCAGTGACAGAGTCAGCATGCAGAATTGTGTAGATTCAGGAGTTGGGAGTTTGGAAACTTCCCAACAATAGCTTCTTGTATCCGGATTAGTAGACGGTTGGTTTGGGAACCAAGCCGAAGAATTCCTCGACGAAGCGCTAAGTATATCAAGGATATAAGATGTCTAGGTTGATGCAGTATTCAAAGACTGAGGGTTGGTTTTGAGAAATCAGGATGAGGAATCACTAGCAGGACTAGGGATAGTTATGATGTCCTCAGATAGTAGTAGTAGTGTTGTAAGTCTGCGGGAGTAGCCGTAGCATCCACTAGCAGTCAGATAGTAGTAGTAGTGTTGTAAGTCTGCAGGGGTAGCCGTAGCATTCACTAGCAGTCAGATAGTAGTAGTGGTGTTGTAAGTCTGCGGGGGTAGCCATAGCATTCACTAGCAGTCAGATAGTAGTAGTAGTGTTGTAAGTCTGTGGGGGTAGCCGTAGCATTCACTAGCAGTCAGATAGTAGTAGTGGTGTTGTAAGTCTACGGGGGTAGCCGTAGCATTCACTAGCAGTTAGATAGTAGTAGAGTGTTGTAAGTCTGCGGGGGGTAGCCGTAGCATTCACTAGCAGTCAGATAGTAGTATTGGTGTTGTAAGTCTGCGGGGGTAGCCGTAGCATTCAGTAGCAGCCAAATAGTAGTAGTAGTGTTGTAAATCTGCGGGGGTAGCCGCAGCATTTACTAGCAGTCAGATAGTAGTATAGTGTTGTAAGTCTGCGGAAGTAGCCGTAGCACTCGTCCAGTTAGTAGATAGCATGAGCGCGTTATTGGACGCGGGGGAAATAGTAGTACCCACCCGTTCGGGTGCAGCAGTGAAGATATGGGAATCCCGGGTTAGATTTCGGATTTTCCAAATGGTTCAGTTATGGTTAAGTCGGCGATTCGACAGTCGGATCGTCACCACAGTTATGAGATCAGAGTAGCAGTGGACCGTTGGGGTTCGCGTATGTTAAGGGCTACCGTTAGTCTGGGAGCCATCATGTTGTTAGTCGTGGAATTGATGATGTCAGGATGTGACGTTTGGACCTGATCGATGGATCGAAAGGCTGTTAGTGCCACTGTGACAGGATAACTAATGGAAACTAGTTCCAGAGAAAGATTTCGTTCAGAAGTCGTGGGAGCGACTAAGTGAGGAGTCCTTTGACTCCACAGTTGAGTTGGAACTCAGTGTTTCAGTCAGTTCAGTGTATCAGGCAGTTCAGTGTTTCAGGCAGATCAGTGTATCAGGCAGTTCAGTGTTTCAGGCAGTTCAGTGTTTCAGTCAGTTCAGTGTTTCAGGCAGTTCCGTGTTGCAGGCAGTTCCGTGTTTCGGATAGTTGCAGTGTGAGGGTCAGTATTAGTATAGTTGGTTGATTTGGAAATGGCAAGTCCCTCTCAGCAGGATCAGTTGAGCCTTCTGCCAAGTATAAGTGATCTGTAAGGATAGCTAGGCAGGTAGCTTTTCTTTCAGGATGGAAGGCTCGAGTTAGTAGGAGTTGAGTAATCATATGGGAGATAAGCAAGCTGGTTCCAGCAGCATCGTTTCAATATGAGCGGCAGAGTGGATAGAACAGTTATATATAATCGAAGTATCTTCAGAAGTCGCTGGAAGCAACTAGTAGGTTGCGATGGGGTGTAGGAACCGGTGGGAGTCCAGTAACTCAGACATCGACAGATTAGTTGGATCAGGGTGGTCTCAGTGCATCCGGTAGGCGGATGAGGGGTAACAAAATTTTCAGTCAGAGGAAGTAACATTGAGGAAATTATGGAAAAGGGAAGAATTCAGTATGTACCAACAGTAGTGACCAGCACTGTGAGTGGCTGGAGTGATGGACAAAAGGGTGTTAGTTTTCCCAGACAGAGAGTTGGAGGTAGTTCGTAGGACAGTTGGCCACAGCAAACTTCGAGGACGAAGTTTAGTTTAAATGGGGGAGATTTGTAACACCCAAGATCAGAAAGGCCAAGAAAAGGAAAGAAACCTTAAGTCAAGGAGTGGACTCGTCGAGCCTAGGGAGGAACTCGGCGAGTCGGCTCGTGAACTCGGCGAGTTGGGTCTGAACGACGAAACCCTAATTTCGGGACTTGGTACCCTATTTAAGCATCTTAATCTCTTCCCTAGGGCTCATTTGCAGCCCTATAGTCTAGAACCAGAAACCCTAAGCCTCCATTGTTGCTCAATCAAGCTTTCTTGCCATTTTGGGTGATTTGAAGGAAGAAGGAAGAAGGCACACATTGCGGATTCAAGAATTGGCAGTAGATCCAGAGTTTGTGAGGTCTTCCAGAGCTTTTGAAGGTAACGAGTCGCTACCTTCCCTCTTTTGCATATAGATCAACCTTTATCATGGGATTTGGGGCTTTTAGGACAAGTTTATGAACCATTTCGAGTTAGAAGCCTAGATCTGAAGTTGCTACTTCAGATCTATGTGTATTTTGGCCTAGAGAATCATAAAGCATCAGTCTATGGGTTGATTGTTGAGCCCCTTTGTCTCAAACCCTAGTTTATAGTGATTTGAGCCTAGATCTCGTTAGCTACATGTAAAGTTTGCCACTTTACGTAAGGAATAGGCTTTAGAAGAGTGGATCTACAGTTTGGAGTCCATGCATGACTCAAAAGTCCTCTGCATGTATGTAGATCTGAATGGACTCGGCGAGTCCTTCGAGTGGACTCGGCGAGTAGCATGAAGATGAGGAGGAACTCGACGAGTGGGATGAACAACTCGTCGAGTCGGATGAAGTTAGGCATGAACTTGGCGAGTTGGAAGAACAACTCGACGAGTTGGTTGAAGATTGCCTTGGACTCGGCGAGTCTATTCGTGGACTCGGCGGGTCAGGTCGTGAAACCCCAAACCCTTCGAGTTAAGACTCGGATCAGTGAGTCGGGTGGAGACTCAACGAGTTGGACAGGTCAGGACTCAGAAACGGTTGGACTCGGCGAGTCATGGACTGACTCGGCGAGTCGACTCGCGAATAGAAAGAACCTGAGCATACGAACTCGGCGAGTCATTAGGTGGACTCGGCGAGTAGGGTTGACCTGGAAGGTTGACTTTGACCAGGACTTTGACTTTGACCAGAGTTGACTTAGTTGACTTTTAGAGGACTGTCAGACTAAGTGTCATATTGATATTGGTAGCTCGGAGAGCTGGAGGAGCAGCGGCTCAGGGGATTGTCGATCAGCAACCAGAGGATTATCGGCGGAGCTCAACAGTTCAGGTGAGTTTCCTTCCAGTAGGAACGAGTCTAAGGCCACAATGCCGACCCGCTTAGCTAGCAGTAGTTTCTGGATTTTAGGCCGATGCAGTAGTTAGTATGTTTGATGCCTTCGTGGCTCAGACAGGATTTATGTGTTATGTGTTCCGGGCTACGGCTCGATGCAGTATGCAGTATATGTGTGTTCATGCTAGTTGATATGTTTATGTTATGTGATGTTCATTTAGTTCCGGACTTCGGTCCGATGCAGGGGGCAAGGCCCCAGTTAGTCCGGACTTCGGTCCGATGCAGGGGACAAGGTCCCAGTCAGTTTCCGGACTTCGGTCCGATGCAGGAGGCAAGGCCCCAGTTAGTCCGGACTTCGGTCTGATGCAGGGGACAAGGTCCCAGTCAGTTTCCGGACTTCGGTCCGATGCAGGGGGCACGGCCCCAGTTAGTCCAGACTTCGGTCCGATGCATGGGACAAGGTCCCAGTCAGTTTCCGGACTTCGGTCTGATGCAAGGGGCAAGGCCCCAGTTAGTCCGATCCAAAGTAGAAAGGTATTTTACCAACTCCTGAACCTTCAAAATCATTTCAATTAGTTGTCAGGTCAAAACCTAGGAACAATTCACGTTCAAAACCTTTTTCAAATTCCAAAGGCATTGTAGTCAACCACTACTCACGGACTGGACACAAGCCTCAAACAACATCCTCCAGACCGTTGACAAAATATGGTGTCTAGATAAATGAGAAAAATCTCTCTTTTGGATTTTATCCACTGAAAACATTATGTCCCATCCAACCTTGTAACATCCCAAAAGTTACCAAACACCCAGGACTAGGTCTACGAACTAACACAAAAACTGTTCCTACAACTCAAGTGCCTGCATCTAGTAAGAAAGTCTCTCATGTGACTCTGGACTCCAAACGTGTTTGGGTGCCCAAACTAATCGTTTAATTTCGCAGGCAATGTGCAAGGAGCAACAAGAAGAGGAGTGGTTAATTGGTAGTGTCTGCTCCTTGCACATGACTGGAAGGTTAGAATACCTTCGCGAATTTAGGCCTATTTGTAATGGTGGAAATGTCACGTTTGGAAACAACGACAATGGAATCATCAGGGGATAGGGTGTATTGACCATGGAAAAATTCTCAATTCAAAAGGTAGCTTACGTAGAAGGCCTTAAGCACAACTTGATCAGCGTGGGACAACTATGTAAAGCTGGTCATAGGGTTGAATTTGATAATGAATATTGCTACATAATGACGAGTGATAGAAGCACTTGCTTGATCAAATCAAAATCCATAGGGACAATGTACCCCTTGGATGTCTCACTGATCATTGGCAAACCGCAATTGTGTTTTCTATCCAAAGCAGTATCCGTAGTTAGCTGGTTATGGCACCGAAAGCTAGCTCATCTGAACTTCCAATATATTAACAATCTAGTCACCGAAGAACTCGTCCGTGGTCTCCCCATTCTAAAGTACAACAACGGTACACTTTGCCTAGCTTGTAAGTGTGGAAAGAAAACAAAGGTAAACCATCCAATGGTTATTGATTCTTCAATTACTAAGCCTTTAGAGCTACTTCACATTGAACTCTGCGGTCCATCGACTGTAGCCAATCTTCATCATAAAAAGTATATACTGGTTATAGTTGATGACTTCAAACGTTTCACTTGGGTCTTCTTCCTATGACTCAAATTAGACACATCGCAGGTCATGATCAGCTTCATAAAGGAAATCAAACTTCAAATCAAGTTACCTGTGAGAAGAATAAGAAGTGACAATGGAACTGCATTTACTAGTCATCTTTGGAATAGTTTCTTGGCTTCTAAGGGCATCAGTCGCAACTTTTCAGCTCCCTACACACCGCAACAAAATGGAGTAGTAGAACACAAAAACCGTACATTGGTCGAAGCAGCTAGATCAATGTTAAACTTTGCCAACCTTCCGTTATACTTCTGGGCCGAAGCAGTGGTGAAGACATGCTTTGTTCAAAACCGAAGCATCATTTGCAAGGGTCTTAACAAAACTCCACATGAGGGACACAACAACCGTAAACCAAATGTTAGATTCTTTCATACTTTTGGTTGCAGATGCTTTGTTATAAAAAACAAGGATCATCTCAACAGGTTTGCACCAAAATTAGATGAAAGCATTTTCCTTAGCAACTCACCAAATAAAGTGGCCTATGGAGTTCTTATTAGATGCACAAGACTGATAGTAGAAAGCTTCGATGGCAAATTTGATGACTACTATGTCCGCAACTCTACTCCATCTAAAGAAACAAAAGCTATCCTAGAAAGTGATATCCCAGCCTTTTCGTGTCCCCTAAACATAGTTGAAATCAACTATGATGACCTTTTTAACCCCGCAGAGACTGCTCATCTCTCTGAAATCCTGGTGTCTCTAGTAGCTTAAAAACAACATGCTGAAGTTTCTGGTCCAACCTTATTTGAAGATTTGTCACTCAATACTTCCACCTCACCAGTTGAGGGGGAAAATTCAACTCCAGTTCCTGTGACAACCATCGAGGTTCCAGTACTAGAAGATACAGCTCCGATGTCTAACCGCAGAAACAGAATTCCATCAAATGTATCTTCAGATTCTGAGGATAAAGAGGTTGAGAACATAGACACAAGATTAGATCCAAGGGTTATCAATTAATCATCAATCCAGGGGGAACCATCTCCGGTTCAGAGGGAACTCCCATCCTCAATTCCGAGGGAACCTCCATCAACTGTTGTCATTCAAATTCCCTCTGTCCAAGATAATTCTGCAGTCTGCTTCCAAATCGAGGGGGAACTACCTTCTCATATCACAAATTCATCTAACGTTGAAGATATTTCCTCCACCGCAGCTGTTGATCACAAACAAACTTGTCTTCACATCTGGATGAAGGATCAACCACCGGGTCAAATCATTGGAAACCCATCTGCAGGTATACAAACTCGACCCTCTAGTGATTTAACAGACCATTGCCATTATGTAGCCTTCATGTCCTCAATTGAGCCTCGAACCATAAAAGAAGCACTCATGGAGCCCGACTGGATCACCACAATGTAAGAGGAGTTAACAGAGTTTGAAAGAACCAAATTATGGAAACTAGTACTAAAGCCAAAAGGTCACACCATCGTTGGTATTAGAGGGTATACAAAAACAAGCTTGATGAGTCTAGTGCGGTAGTAAGGAACAAAGAAAGGCTAGTAGCTAAGGGGTACAGTCAACTTGAAGGCGTTGACTATGATGAAAATTATGCCCCCATAGCTAGAATGGAAGCAATACGCATTTTCTTAGCGTATGCGACACACAAAAATATTAAAGTACATCAAATGGATGTCAAAAGTGCTTTTCTGAATGGAGAACTAAAGGAAGAAGTTTACCTGTCGAAGTATCACGACGGAACCAGCATGACACAGCGCGACGTAAAATGTGAATTTACGTTAGAGCGATATCTAGCCTTAGTGAACTAAATGAAAGTCGTAGAGTTCGTTAAACCGAGAGCGTGCATTAAAAGAACATCCAAATCTGACTTCGTATGAGGAAGTTATGATTTTTCTAAGTTTTGACTTAGCGGTATGCAGCCCGAATACTTGATTTGAGATCGAACGGTTTTTAGCCGAAACAATCTAAATGACAATCGCAGATCTCATCGATAGTAGTCCAACGGTAAAATGACAGACGAAAACGGGCGTTGGATGAAGAAGTTATGAATTTATAATGGAGTTTTGCTGTCCCGACCTACTAAAATAATATAATAAAAATAAACTCAAAATTAGCCGACAGAGTCTAAACGAAATTTGTAGAGCATAGTCTCACCTACGCGTGGATATAAAAAACGTCGAAAACGGAGCTCGTATGAGGAAGATATGAATTTTGGAAGTTTTTATATAATTAAAATATATTTATTTAATTATAAAATCGGAAAATACCAAACCCGTGACTCATCCGGCCTTATCCACCCAGTACGCCCAGAGTACCTAGATGTACGCCTAGCATACATGTCGAAGAGCACTACACCCAACGTAATTTTGAGTTACGTCCAGCGTAAATCGGGGTTTCAGCCCCTATAAATAGAAGTCGATGGCACCCAAGTTTCTTTGCTCATTTCTTCCTTTCTCTCTCATTTTTGCATCGTTTTGCGTGCAAGAAATATCCCAAAGGCCCGGTATTAATACCGAGCCCCAAAGCATGTTCCGAAGGCTTGAAAATCCTGAGAAGTGAAATTCCCGAGCCGAAGCTCTGCCTGCGAGAAGCTCGTTTTTGTGAAGATCTCCCGGTTTCGCCAAAGAATACTACTTCTACAAGCCGTAGTGCTATCCGATCATCATCTGATCAAGTGAGTGTGTGGTTACTTTCTTCTAATACATAAATATGAGGTATTTGCTTTGAAATACATGTTATGTGTATATATATTGTTGTTTATTTGGAGTGAGTGTATAGTCCCTTTCATAAACACAATTTTAATACAAGTATTGTCTGAATGTATTAAGTATATGTTTTGGGTGAGAGTGTAGTCACTCTTTTTTAACACATAAATATGAAGTATTTGCTATGAAATACATGCTATGTGTTTATATACTGTTGTTTATTTGAGATAAGTGTGGAATGGATGTTTTATATGGTTTTTAAATGAGTTAAACTGTTTATGTATTTTATATCTACTAATATGTTGGGTAGAACATGGGTAGATGAGATAGTTGGTATGTGATAAAATGATGAGGTATGTAAGATGATTAAGAATGATATTGGCAGATGCACCAATTAGAGAATGTCATAATACTAGTAGATGCGCTTAAGAATAATATTGGTAGATGCACCAATTAGAGAATGTCATAATACTAGCAGATGCGCTTAAGAATAATATTGGTAGATGCACCAAATAGAGAATGTCATAATACTAGCAGATGCGCTTATAGGATAATGTCGGTAGATGCGCCTAAAAGAGAATGTCATAAACCTGGCAGTCGCGCCTCATAGTGTATGACGTAATCCTGGTAGAGGCGCTTAAAGGATGATGTTGGTAGATGCGCCTTATGTAGCAATAGATTTTGTGCCAATTCCTTAGGTCAATCCTTAGGAATTAATGAATGACGGGTAGTTGAATTCTTAGGGTAAAATCCTAAGAAATAAAGAAGATAATGGGGATGGGTAATTGGGTTGATTGTTTGATGGTTGAATATAATAATTATATTATTGTGGGTCGAAAACCCTATATGCTCACCAGGCTCCCAAGCCTGAACCACTTAGTTTTCTTTGTATCACAGGTATTAATACGAAGACATATTTCACTGAGAGATTAAAGGAGATGTAAATAATTAGTGTAAATAAATGTAAGTTCTGTTTATGCTTATGTGTCTGTATCGGAACATGACATCCCGAGATTTTTTTATATAATGAAAATACATTTCTTTAAGAAATGCTTTGATAAATTATTATCATATTTTGTTTGGGGAACAAATTCCGCATCAGTTTTCTTTAAACGATTACTCTGATTTTTAAAAATAAAGCATAAACAAATCGGTCTTTTTTGGCTGTGAAATTGGGGATGTCACAGCTAGGTACCAAGCGGATCCCAAAGTATCTCACTTGAGCCTAGTCAAGCAAATTTTCATATATTTAAAGGGAAGCAAAGCGTTAGGCCTCTCGTACCCCGCAGGAAATGACTCCAACCTTCAAGCTTTCACGGATGCGGATCATGCTGGATGAAGATTAGATCGAAAAGTACTTCAGGTGGATGCCAATTCTTAGGAGGAAGACTAGTCAGCTGGTCTTCAAGGAACAAAATTGTGTCTCAGTGTCTACCGCAGAAGCTGAGTATGTGGCCGTAGCCAGTTGTTGTTCCCAAGTTCTATGGATGAAGACTCAACTCGTGGACTACGAATACAAAATGTTGCGGGTACCGATTTATTATGACTCAGAGAGTGCTATAGGGATTTCTCATAATCCTATTCACAACTCGAAGACGAAGCACATTGAAATACGATCTCACTTCATTAAGGATCACATCCTCAAAGGTAACATCAAACTAATTTTTGTTCCCACTCATGAGGAAATCGTAGATATTTTTACCAAGGCACTTGATGCTACAAAACTAAATACCTTTCTAGAAGTGCTAGGAATTATGTATCTAGACCCACAATTCTTTTTGAATGAATCATGACCGTAGACCACATCTGGTCTCCAAGTGTGGAAGAATTGCTTCATTTCAAAGGAAAACTCTTGAAGCATTTTCCCACTACGATTCTAGAATTATATATTCATTATATATAATTTCAGTATACTTAGTATCCCGCAATCATATATGATCTCTATATAATCCTTGGGTCCTTTATTTCTTTTATTTCTAACTTCTTATCAAGTGTTCCTTCATTTTACGCTACTACAGTCTACCACAGTCACTTGAATCCATTTGCAGTTTCAACCAATGACACCGTAGTCATCCGAACTCAACCTCAGTTGCAATAACTAATTCCTATATCTTTTCAAAAAATGAGACTTTTGTGTGCTACTTAATGCTTTTCATTAAATACAAATATTCTCTTCAAACCATTCATTTTGTCACATACAACTTTTTAGTCTCTTTCAAATTCTCTTTCCTTAGTTAGGCCTATTTTAGGCTAATAAACAAATAAATTGTTTTTCCACAAAACACAATCTTTTAAGAAATCTTTTTTCTTAACTGGTCATGTCTCACAGCCGTTTAGGGTCTAATCCATTTCAACTTTTGCTTTTCAAAAAAGTGTAAGTGTGATGCCCTGGAGACCTTAAGGCAACTCGAACCAATGATATCCACTTGGGATTAAACTGGTGGTGTGTCTCCATGTTAAGATGAAACAGGTACACTAATTGTATCTGAGTGGTGAGATAGGGTATTAACAGGTGAGCGTGCGGTAGCTCCAATGACTACCAGAGTCATTTGAGAGACTATGGTATGGGTATTGGTCCACATTTGGCTTTAGCTTGGAGTTAATTTCAGTTTCTTGTGTCTGAACACATCACCTGAAATTGAGGACTCATGATGAGTTTCATCAATGTTTACTGGAGAATCTTGTGAGGTAGATGTTGAATGATGAACCGTAGTAGAGGATCCTGCGGTCTTACGTTTACTGGAGAATCTTTTTTCTTAACTGGTCATGTCTCACAGCCGTTTAGGGTCTAATCCGTTTCAACTTCTTCTTTTCAACAATGGATAAAACCCCCCACCACAAGTGTTATCGGCGTGTAATCATGGACCTGACACGCATTAAATGCTCCGACTTTCAAGGAAATCAATTCATTTTTCTTTTCATTATTTTTGGCTGATAATGGTAAAAACTCAAAGGTTTTTATCTTTAACAGTTGTGAATAAATTAACTACAATAAAATTTCAAAATCAGAGGTATAAAAACCCCCAATTTCTCCCAAGTTTGCTTTACGCTTTCTGAATCCATAAAGACGATCTTCATCTTCCTCACTCTCTTGCTCAACTTTTTTCTTGCAAGTTCTAAACTTTTACTTACTATAAACATGGTGAAATCGGGTATCTCCAAGAAACAGTCAAAAGCTTCTAGGTCTGCTCGTCCCAATGGCTCAGAAACAACCATCAAAGATCACACTCCGTCCATAGCATCCAACAACTCCAGAGCAATTTTTGAAGATCATCCATCATACAATGAGGCACTCCGAATGATGATCAAATTTCTCCTAAAGCATCCTCTGTATGGTGCTTTCAACTCATTCACTGAAGTTGTTCCTCTTCCAACTCTGTTCAAATGTGCCTTCTCTGCATTCTGTCCAAGCCACAATCTTCAAGAAGTGCATCTCAATCTGATTGATGACTGTCTTGCTGTTCTAACCAAAGCCAAGATTTTACAAGCAATTAATCTTTGAGTTCTTCCCTTGACGAAGTTCTACTCTCCCAGTATTAACGATTTGATTTCAAACCTGTATCAGATGGGTTATATGAAGAAATTAAACGAAATCGGAGAATTCAAGAACAATCAGCTCACGTCGGTGTGGCAGTTCGTCTGTCACTTTGTGATCAGAAGTCATTCCCGCAGGACCGACGATATTGACAATTTGGGGATCAAAATCCTAGAGATTATGTGGAGTTTCTTCACCGAAAATGCAGTTAAATACAGACAAATCGTATGAGATGATTTCTTGCAGTATATTCCAAAGGAGGCACCTTGAGAAGATGCAACCGAGCTCACTTTTGCTAGATTCTGGTCTCTATGCATCTCGGATCTACACAAGGACGCAAGGCTGGATATGGGTGATGACTCAACATTATTTGTCACTTGCGTTTTGAAAAGGTACATTCCCTCAAAAGATCTCAACTTTTGGACCAATTAGGAGATTGCCTAGATATATTTTGGAGTCCATTGGACTCACAACTTTTGAGGTAGCTGATCACATCATGGCTACAAGTGGTGTTGAACCATACCACTCTTCCCCGCCTAGACCAAGTCTAACTACCGCAACCCCTACTGCAAACCAAGTTCCACCCAATGCCGAAGTTCCTCCTACTACAATCCAAGTCCCTCCTACTGCATATCAGGTTGCTCAACCCAAATTCAAAAGGGTGAAACAAACTGTGACATCTAAGAAATCTCCCCGCAACACCATCAAAAGGAAGAGTGTTCCATCAAGAAAACATAAGACCGCAGGATCCTCTGCTGCAGTTCATCATTTAACATCTATCTCACAAGATTCTCCAGTAAACATTGATGAAACTCATCATGAGTCCTCAATTTCAGGTGATGTGTTCAGACGCAAGAAACTGAAATTAACCACAAGCTAAAGTAAATGCGGACCAAGACTCATACCACAATCTCTCAAAAGACTCTGGTAGTCATTGGAGCTACCACACGCTCACCTGTTAATACCCCATTTCACCACTCATATACAATTAGTGTACCTGTTTCATCTCAAGATGGAGACACACCACCAGTTGAATCCCAAGTGGATACCATTGGTTCGAGTCACTATAAGGTCTCTAGGGCATCACACTTACACCTTTTTGAGCCTGAGGAGTTGCACTCCATTTTTCTTGAAGTCTCACAAACACTTCAAACACCAGTCGCACAACAAGGCAATTCTTCCGCCTTTGCCAGAACTAAGCCGAGGCCAAACTTGACATCAGGTCAAGGAGACCGAGGAAGCTCAGGAAACCCTATTCCACCAACATTTCATACAAGTGGTCTAAGGGTGGGGAGCACAATTGTGCAAGGAACTACGAACCCGAGGGACACCTTGGTTCGATTTAAAGGAATTGAGGACATATGTTTAGAAGATTCTTGGTCTCAGTCTCGTCCAACAACTGAGTCAAGAATCAGGAAATTTGAAGCGTTTAAGATAGCAGTCCAAGCAAGAAAAGCCCAACAGAAACAACAACAACAACAACAACAGAAAGATGATGCTCTTTAAATGGTTGCCAAGTACTGGGTAGGCACTTTTAATAATGCCAAGACCGTTCATGATATCTTGGAAATTCAAGATTGGGTATCTTAGATGGAAACTACTATGCAACAAGCTCAAAACCTTCAGTGTGGTGCTAGACCATCAAAACCTCCCCCAACTGCTGAGAATAATGATTCTAATGATGATGGAACCGCATTTGAGATCAGCTCAGGTCAAATGTTTGGATTTGATGATATTGATCTCGATGATGTTCAGTAGCCCCCCAACTTTGATGAATTTTTAATGGTCTTTGACGATGAAGAATCTAGAGGATCCCAACACTCTGCTTCAAAACCCAAGGCAAAGAAGAAGAAGAAGTTGGTTGTTAGAAGAAAAGAATTCCTCTCTATTCAATCAAAGGTCGACCAAATTTTGGCCGTAGTGACAACCAGCCAACCACAGAACACAGAGATCCCTACCCCGCAGTCTCTAGTTGAGAGAGTGGAAAGATTGGAGATAAGAGAAAGATTAGCCACAGATTACATCCTTCTGAAACTGGAAATGGGTATTCGATGCCTGGATAATAGTCGCACAATTGATCACAAAGAATTCCTAACAACTGCTGAAAACGTCATCATAGAGGTCACGACCCTGAAAGATGAATTCAAGACTTTTCTTGAAAAACAGGCGATCCATCCCAAACAACTGGTAGAAGAAACCCACAACTCATATGAATCTACCATTACGGTTCTCCAGTCAACAATCAATGGTTTAAGGCGTTCCATCACTGCTAAGTCAAGTGTTGATGAGATTCTTCGACTGACCAAGGAGATTTACAAGCTGTTGTTCAACATTGAAATTCACAACAATCTTCAGATCTCTGAATTAATCAAGTCTCAATTCAACGATACTTTCACCAAAATTGATGGCCTTAAACAGTGGTTTGAGGAACAATAGATAGATGTTTCCTCAAAAGGGGGAAGTGAGTCCCCACTGCACTCTCATCAGCATCTCAATCAAAGTCTCTCAAATTAGTCCCCTCCAAGAATCCCAAGTCATGGTCCAATTCATCAAAGGGTTGTAACTCTACAACCTTCTCCAAGACAACCAACTCTGGTACCTTCTCCAAAACAAACTCCACCGTAACAGGATTCGCAACAACCCTCAAATGAAACTCCCCTATAATTCAAAAACTTGGAACCTACCATGTCCTCGGATCATACAAATGACTCTCCAGCTACTCGTCAATGGAAAAAGGATTGGAAAGCTGCTAAGTTAAATGAGCAGATATGGAAGGAACATGGTTTCGACACAATCATGGACCAAACCTTAATTAACTCATGGGTAAATCTCTCCAGAAGACTTCTTGACGATGATTACATACCCATCCTGACATATGCTGAGCCTCCATCTGATGGATATTGGGATATTCCTATCTCACCCAATGCCAAATTCTTCATAATCTTCGAGCCTTTTGATCTAAGTCTTCTTGAGGATCAAAGACTCCCTCTCGAATTTGAACGCTTGAACCAGTTCCATGCTAAGCATGGGTCTGCCTTTGAAAGCATTTGGTTGAATGACAGACCATCTGCCGTGAAGAATTTCAAAGTAAGGAGATTCATGAAGACTGACTTTGTTCAGTACACACTCACAAGGAGAGGTGATGACTACATCAACATGCAGCCTGACTTTCCCTGCATGAATCCTGAAGAAGTATTCCTGATTGCAAGAGTCTTCCAAATCAAATCCGAAAAGCACCTAAAGATGAAAATTGTTTATGAGAAAGCTTGTGTGTTTCTCAAAGAACTTGTTTGTGACTTCATAAAGATTGATGCCGACATCCACCCAACGCTTGCCAAGATATTTAACCTTCCACCACTTGAACCCGTACCAAGCTTCACTGAAGGCTATCAAGAAATGTCTCTCGGTGCAACCAACTTTCTTGAGTTAGGAGTTGTGTTCAAGAAAGCCAACAATGGCATCAAATACTTCATTCCTGTTACTGCTATGCATCGACTAACCCAAAAGAAACTGGAAGTGACTCTAAATTTGGTACAAAGGTCCAAACACACAACAATTGAAGTGAAGTATGAAATAACAAGAAGAATCAACTGGCTAGGTGAAGTGAGGAAGTTCTGGTGGATCCTCATCAAATTCTTGAAACTGGATAAGTGAAGAAGAAAGTTGTAGAGGTCACTTTGGGGGAAAATGTTGTTACATAAAGTGACCCTCTAAATTAATCCACAATCATTCTCTCTACTACAACCAATATTCTCACCGCAATGGAGTTTTCCCTACCATAGTTAAAGCTTAGTTTTGGAATGCAATCTATCTACCGTAGTGAAGATTTTTGTTACAACAACTGCCTTGTCTTATTAGCGTTATTTTGTCCAGTGAACCTTGCATGGTCACTTAGAAGTCAGTAGTTTATTATAGTTTATTTATGATGTAACTTTATGGAACTCTATAAGTAGAGTCTCCATATTCACGTTTCAATACTCATCTCTTTATCTCTTCTTATTATATATATCTTATTGATCTTTATGAACTTTCACTCTAAAATATTTAGATCATCTCTATCCTAGAAGATCTTCTTCACTTTAAACTCATCATGCATACTAACTTGTGTTTTATTGCAAACCTTGTTATGAATCAGTTTGGTGTATACTTGATATAACTTGTTGTCATTTACGTTTCCTTTACTTTTCAGCATTTTATTATTCCGCAACTAACTATCTAACAAATCTAACTTATTATTGTTGAGATTTTATGATCCTTTGAGATAAACTTATTCCGCAACTATAATCTTGTACTAACGTTTGTTCAAGTGTTTCTCCCAAAGTGTTTCTCTCAACAATTGCAAATTTGGTCCATATGTTGGGCGTACGAGATAGGTATGTCGGGTGTAGGTGTTTAAATGAATATCATGAGTCCCTTGTGTACGTTGGGTGTACGCATAGGTACGTTGGGCGTAATGCTACATAGGCCTAGACCTGGCAATGGGGTGGGTTTGGAGCGAATCGGCCTTGATCCAAACCCTTTTAACAAATTTCAAAATCCGATCCAAACCCACTCCGTAACCCGCAGGGTTTTGAATAATCAAACTCATACCATTATCCACCGAATCAACAGATATCCAAACCCGTCCCGTAACTCGTAGGTTTTTTGAATAATCAAACACATTTTACTTAAATCATAAAATCACATTTATTAAATAAAACTAAGTGTTGATTTAGAAAACACATTATGTACTAGAGGACTTTCTATTGGAATTAAAATCATTATTTTAGTTACTTTCGATTGGTTTCTGACCGTCGATTGCATTGATAGAGAATAACAATTACAAACATTCTTTCGATTGATAAATAACCTTATTGATTTATAAATGAAATTGGTGATTACATGATGAAATATAAATGAAATGAAATCATGAATCTTGGGAGAAGACTAGAAGTCTAGAAGTTGAGTCCTCGAGTCCTATGTAAAAATAGTTTAGTCTTTGGCCTTTTCTCTTTGGACTTCCAATTGGAATTTAATGCAAACTTTAGGCAATATAAAATATAAATGTATAATTCTAAAATTTATATGGGGCGGGTTATAAATGGAGCGGATCGGTGATTATCCATACCCAACCCTTTTAATAAAAGGGTTAGCGGGTACGGGTCGTTAATGGGTAAACGGATCAAAAACTATGCTCCAAACCCGTATAATTGTTAAGGGTTTGGATCGGATCAGGGTCAAAACCCGCTCCATTGCCAGGCCTACATAGGCCAAACCCTAAATTTTAAGGTTTGGACCCAATTTAAAGAGCATTAAGGACTCCAACCCTTTCCTACCTCTAGCCTCCATCTCTCTTAGCCTCCATTTCGAAACCCTAAGTTTCTGTGTATATGTTTGTCCGTATGTGCGTGTGTGTGTTTTGAAGCCTTAGAGTGTCATTTTGGTGTTCTTGGTAGTGAAGGAAAACCCTTTGGAGTTGTGGTGTTTCACTCAAGCCTTTGGATCCAACAATTACTCATCCTTGTGCATCACCTATAAAGCTCCAACCTTGATGCATATTTCTTTAGATCTTGTTATATATTAAGATTTGTTCATTAATGGTCCCATAGCCTTGGATCTTGAGAATTTGAGCAACTCCAGACCTAATGAAGAGAGTTTCCTTTCATTTTAGAGCGTGGTGGTTCATAAAAATGGGATCTTGGTCCTTACCAATCATGCATGATAGATATATTAGGCCCTTCCTTCAAGAATAAGATTTAGAGTTGGACTTTGGACTCCTTGTAGCCATGCAAAGGCATAAATTTTGAAACTTTATGATTCCAGATGTTTATTACTTTTGCATCTGAAGAATAGACGTAAAGTATTAAGATATTAAGACCTTAATAGAGTTTTTGAAGCCTGTTGAGAACGTTGGGCGTACTAGGTTGCGACCTCATAAGTCTTCCTAGGTTGAGTTGCACACTGGGCATAACAAGGCGTACGTCGGGCATACGCTCAGGAAACCTATTAGGTCATTTTGGGCTTTGGGTCTCTAGGGAGGTTTGGGCTTTGTTTGGTTAGGCCATGTGTGAAGATGCAAAATGGACTTTTTCCCTAAGTAGGATAAATTATTTTTTGTAAACCTTGATTATTAGTTAGTGTTATTATTGAGTTATGATTAGTGTGAGGAGTCGTGTTTCTGCCAGAGGTGAGTCTTCCCATTGTACTTGTGGGTTGAACGTACCAATGTCAACCCATCATTTTGTTATGTAGAATGCTAGTTGTTATGTGACTCTTATATGTTTGTATGATCAGGTTGAAGTAATTCCTGGGGTTGGGCCTATTATTGTATGATAGAGTTGAAATAAACCCCAGTGTTGGTCCCATTATTGTATGATTGGGTCGAATAAACCCTAGGGTTGGGCCTATTATTCTTTGATTGGATTGAAATAAACCCTATGGTTGGGCCCATAATGTGTTTTGGGCTTGAATACGCCCCAAGACTAGGCCCAAATGTATGTTTGGAACATGGTACTTTGGGGATCTCACTAAGCCTTGTGCTTACAGTTTATATTTATGGTTTCAGGTACTTCCGGTATGAAAGGGAAGGGCCCGACGTGATGGCACAACATCCTCCGCACTTGATTTTTGCACTTTTTGGATAGTTGTACTACGATATTTTGATATTGTATTTGGTGATGATTTTATAGAAAATTGATGAATGAAATTATTGGTTCTTAAAATGATGGGTAATTACACGAACGATTCTTGAGGTTTGTGGTAATTTGTGTGGTTGGTCCCTAACTTTTTTTTTCCAACTCAAACTATCCATATTGTTTGGTTTTGTTTCATATCTAGTCCCTAGCAGACCTAAAATTCTTGTTATACCCTTTTCTTTTCCTTTTCAGTTTTTTTAATTATTAGTTTAAATTTTTTAATAAAACATAAAAACCCAAGGGAAAATTTCTATAATTACAAGGGAAAAAGAATAATAGCTCTAAACTCAACCCCATTCAATCATCGATCGATTCCTCTCTTCATCTACACCAGCACAACATACCCACCACCGCCAGCAACTTCTACCACCTGAAAACTTCATTGCAGCCCTGCAAATGCTTTCCAGAGATCATAGCATAACCATAAATCTCTCTTCATCCAGGCCACATTTCAAAACTCTCTGCAATTCCAACAAATTTCAAGATGTAAAGCATTCTCTTCTGTTTGGTTTTATTTAAAAACTAGTTTCAAAAACTATAAATAATGGGAAACAAAAGACTTGAGTTTTATAAATAACATAAACATTTTATCACCCACCAAGGTGTTGGGTTTTGAGCACTATAACATCCCTATGGTGCACATACAACCCTAATGCTTTGGATCTAAGTTTTCTCATGTTATACATGCAATAAAATTATCCAAAGCATGAAACGTACAACTAGCATACAACTTTGATATTTGAAACATAAAAAACTAGTTAGATGATTACCTCTTTGTTGTAGCTTGTAGAACTTGACCTTTCAAGAGCTTAGCACCTTAAATGTGATGCCTCTAATGTGTCATAAACACCATAAGCAAATGGAGGACAATTTGAGAGAGAGTAGGAGGCACCAAAATCGGCTAGTGTCACACCCCCAAACCAGAACGGCGGAATCGTTTGAGGGCGGATGACTACATTTAGTATCATAACAATTGAATAAATAGTAAAGAAAGCGAACACAACCATCATAAATTTAATTTAAAAAGCTACATTGTTGATTTTATCATATGTTTCAAAAGAAATTACATTATGATGATAAAATAAGTTTGAAGTTGACGCCTTAGTGACCCTTCCCCAAAAGTTGTTGTTACCTGTATTACTGAATCGGCTAGTGTCACACCCCCAAACCAGAACGACGGAATCGTTCGAGGGCGGATGACTACATGTAGTATCATAACAGTTGAATAAATAATAAAGAAAGCAAACACAACCATCATAAATTTAATATAAAAAGCTACATTGTTGATTTTATCATATGTTTCAAAAGAAATTACATTATGATGATAAAATAAGTTTGAAGTTGGCGCCTTAGTGACCCTTCCCCAAAAGTTGTTGTTACCTGTATTATTGAATCCCTGAGAAATACAAGTAATTTTGAAAAAGTGTCAACAATTAAGTTGGTGAGTTCATAAGCGTTTTTGTTTAAGAATTGTATGCCTTTTTATATGAAGTAACTGTGTTTGTATCTAGAAAATCAAATATTTTCCATAAATGAATAGTAGTTTTAAAAGTTCCAAAAACCGGAATGCATAAGTATTTTCCATACCTAAAATAGTGTAGGTAGATTTATATATGTATATATAATCACAAAGGCATTTGATAGCCTCGTAGATCAAATGTTTTAATACTTCATGTGAGTTTTATAACCGTACTATTGACCTGACTGCCTGTTACAACGTTCTTCAGGCGTTAGAATGATATGACGTTTGTCACCCCAGACCTGCTGGTCCAACTATAGCTAACAGTTTAGGTGCGGGATTATCAATCCTGTATAGATCTATACACAAGTATCACGCTATCCCTACAGGAGATTATGGTTTATAACATAGGAATTGAAATGCGTACTTGAATGTACGTGAAGTTAAATGTCTCACAAAAGTTTGTATCAAATAGATATACGTATGAAAAGTCCATTTTTCTTGTAAAAGTAAGTGTTTCCTTAGTTTTGTAGAGTGTAAACTATCATGAATATCTTGTAAACTATACCTATTATAGTTTTTCAAAAGTGTGTTTCATGTGAATGATAAAACTTAGTGTGTTACTAACTTTTTATGTAAAGTATAACATTTGTAATAATGTTAATTTACGTATTTAACATTTATACACAAAATGTAGATAAAGTATTTGAAACTGTATGTAACAATTTGCATTTTATCATAAGTTTTTCTTGCGTTTCACTTGTATTTCTCCCCCTAAAATATAGTAAAAACGTGAAAATAAAGTGGTATGAACTCACCTAGAAAGATTGATGATTTGAAGAAAATGAGACTTTTATCGGGCAACACTTCGACCGGAAAGTGGTATATTCCTCGGGACTTGGATACGTAACCGGGATGTCGGGATAGTCTCGAGGGGCTCGGAAGTGAAAAAGTAGGAGAGAAATGGTGTGAATTAGCAATTTGAGCTGACACCCTTGCATCCTTATTTATAGTGGTGGAGGCAGCCTCGAACGCTGGGCGTACTCCGAAGTACGTGGGGCGTACCTCGTCCGTAGCTCGTACGCTTGGCATACCCTCGTACGCGAGGCGTACGTCATGCATGATGCCTTCCTCGACTACCGGACTTCGGATGGGATGGGGGTAGAGGGGCGTAGGGGAGACATGGCTGATCCGCGGCCTCGTATGGCGTACGCTAGGCGTACCCCCCCTCGGTTTGTGCCTCAATCTTCTAAAATGCGTAACTTTCGCATACGAGCTTCTTTTTTGATGTTCTTTATATCCACGCGTAGGTGAGAATATAATCTAAAACTTTCATTTAGACTTTGTTGGCAAATTTTGATTTTATTTTTAATTATATATTTTTAATAGGCCGGGACAGAAAAAGACCGTTAAAAATACATAACTTCTTCATCTGATGCCCGTTTTCGTATGTCTTTTAACCATTGTATTACTATTTCCAAGATCTTCAACTCTCATTTAGGTTGTGTTCGCTAAATATCGCTCGATCTCTATTTCGAGTTTTTAGCTGTCAACCGCTACTCCGAAACATAGAAAAATCCTAACTTCCTTATACAGAGTCATATTTGGACGTTCTTTTTATGTATGTTCACGGTTTTTATGATATCTACGACATTTGTTTAGATACTTAAGGCTAAAAAGTATTTTATTGAAATTTCACATTTTACGCTTAATAGTGTTTTACCGGTTTTGCTCCGGACTTTCGATTGGTCAGAACTTCTTCGTTAAAACTCAGATTTTTGTGTTCTTTATGTTTCTGAAAACCTAGTTACAATATCTATTACTTCATGTATCCCAATTGAGACTTTTGAACATTTCATTTCTGATGCTATTTTTATTTATTTATTTATTAATTCAAAATAGATTACAATACTTGACTTATGTCATTACATTGACTTGAAATATCGGGTTTTCGCATTATCCCCCCGTTAGAGAATTTCGTCCCAAAATTTATTCTAAGACAAGTATTTATGGACTAGGGAAAAGATGCGTGTATTTTTGTTTCATCTGATCTTCTTGCTCCCAGGTGTATTCAGGTCCTCGCTGTGCATTCCAGCGGACCTTCACAATAGGTATGCGACTTTGTTTTGTTATTTAAATTTCCCTATCCATGATTTCTACTGGTTCTTCTACAAAGTGGAGACTCTCGTTGATTTCGATTTCGTCCAGAGGGACAACGAGGGTCTCATCTGACAAGCACTTCTTCAAGTTTGATACATGAAAGGTAGGATGTATGTTATTGAGTTCCTGCGGTAATCGAAGCTCGTATGCTACTGGGCCGATCCTGGCAAGGATCTCGAATGGTCCGATATACCTTGGATTTAGTTTCCCATGTTTTCCAAAACGTATTAACCCCTTCCAGGGTGAGACCTTCAATAGAACCTAGTCTCCAACCTGGAATTCCAAGGGCTTCCGTCTTTTGTCCGCATAACTCTTTTGTCTGTCTCTTGAAGCTTTTAATCGTTCCCAGATTTGGAGAATCCTCTCAGTCGTTTCTCTGATGATTTCTGGACCGGTGAGAGTGCTGTCAGGTACTTGTCCTTTAGCTAGTTGCATGTCGCCCACTTCGGCCCAACACAGAGGTGACCTGCACTTGCAACCGTAGAGGGCTTCGAATGGAGCAACCTTGATGCTAGTGTGATAGCTATTGTTGTATGAGAACTCGACTAGTGGTAAATGGGTATCCCAGGCCTTACTAAAATCGATCACACAAGCTCTTAGCATATCTTCCAAAGTCTAAATGGTTCTCTCACTCTGACCGTCGGTTTGTGGATGGTAAGCGGTACTCATGTCTAGTCTCGTCCCTAGAGATTTTTGTAGTGACTTCCAGAACCACGAGGTGAATCTACTATCTCTGTCGGAGATAATGGATATTGGTACACCATGCAGTCGTACAATCTCTCGGATATATGTTCGAGCGAGTTTCTCCATTTTGTCAGTTTCCTTTATTGGTAAGAAGTGCGCGGATTTGGTTAATCTGTCGACGATCACCCTGATGGTGTCAAGTCCGCCCGCTGTTTTGGGTAATTTGGTTATAAAATCCATGGTTATCCGCTTCTACTTCCACTCGGGTATTTCAAGTTTTTGTAACAATCCCGAGGGATTTTGGTACTCTACCTTGACTTTGGCGCAAGTCAGACACTTGCCTACATAGACAACACTTTCGAATTTCATGTTCGGCCACCAATACAATTTCTTGAGGTCTAGATACATCTTGTCTGAACCAAGATGCACGGAGTATTGAGTCTTATGAGCCTCATTCATAACAACGTCTCTGAATCCACCAAACTTCAGTGTCCAGATTCGATTCATGAAGTAACACACTCCATCACCCTTGACTTCAAGATTCTTATCCATTCCTCTTAAGGCTTCGCCAACCACGTTTTCTGTTTTCAAGGTTTCCTTTTGATCTTCCTTGATTTGCGTGGATAGGTGTGGATGGATCATCATGGTTAAGGACTTCACTCGGCGGCCCGAGTATTCCTTTCGAATGAGGGCATCAGATACTACATTAGCTTTTCTCGGATGACAACGAATCTTGCATTCGTAATCGCTCAATAGTTCAACCCATCGTCTCTGTCTCATGTTGAGTTCTTTTTGGTTGAGAATGTGCTGAAGGCTCTTATGATCAGTGAAGATTGTGCATTTCGTGCCATAGAGATAATGCCTCCATATATTTAGGGCGAAAACGACTGCTCCTAGTTCTAGGTCATGGGTAGTGTAGTTGACTTCGTGCGTCTTGAGTTGCCTTGAGGCGTATGCGATGACCTTTCCTCATTGCATTAGAACATATCCCAAACCTTGGTTTCATGCATCGCAGTAGACCATGAAGTCTTCTGTTCCTTCTGGCATGGATAATATAGGTGCGTTGCATAGGGCTCGTTTCAGTGTTTGGAATGCAACGTCTTGCCTTTCTACCCAATTGTAGGTTACACCCTTCTAAGTCAAGGAGGTAAGTGGTTTGGCAATCTTTGAGAAGTTTTGTATGAATTTTCGGTAATAGCTAGCAAGGCCCAAGAAGTGTCGGATTTCCGTTGGAGTTCTTGGAGCTGACCAGTTCTCGATTGCCTTGATTTTGGAAGGGTCCACGTGTATCCCTTCTTTGCTGACCACGTGACCCAGAAAATCTACTTTCCGAATCCAAAATTCGCACTTTGTGAATTTTGCATATAGTTTCTCTTTCCTTAGTGTTTCCAAGATCTGTCAGAGGTGTTGAATATGTTCTTCTTTGATCTTCGAATAGATGAGTATATCATCTATGAACATAATCACAAATTTGTCTAGGAAAGAACGACATACTTTGTTCATTAAGTCCATGAACACCGCCGGTGCATTTGTCAATCCAAAGGGCTTCACTACAAACTCGTAGTGACCATAACGAGTATGGAAAGCCGTCTTGGGGACATGTTACATTTTTCATAAAATAAATCTAGTCTAAAACTAATCTATTATATAAAATTACTATTATATAAAATTAGCAAGAATAAAAACTAGCTAATTTTATTACATACTTTATGAATAAAAGAATATTACAAACCTTATTCAAACAAATCACACAAAACAACATGACAAATGATCCATTGCTTGTTTATGAACTCTAAAATACATATAAACATAAAACAACCTTTTTTTTCTAAGACAACTTTAAGTGACAAAAATGCATATAAGATTTGTCACATAAGTAGATTGCAGACGATGTTTGGTTAATCACCATCGGACGGTAATATGATCCCTCCCATGTTTTCATCTATGGTCCATCAGAAAAAAAGGATGGTCGGATTCGCCATCGACTTCCTTCCCTTCCACCACTGTTACCCTCCCTCTATCCTTTGATATAAACAAACGAGATCAATTTATACCCAACACCCACTGATTTTAAAAGAGAGGAATTGATTCTCAAGTGTCTTTTTGCAGCCTTGTCTGAGAAGACGAATTGATTAGTCGGAAAGGAATTTGAGACATACACAACAGGGGTTTATGAAATGAGTCGACCGACGGTGGATACCCGAATTGACAGACGGTGGTTGCCGGAGTTCAAAAATAGAGGATCTCGGGAACTTTTGACGGGGAAGGAAGGAAAGAAATAAGGGGGTGGGGGTAATCGTTTTTAGTGAATTAATTTATAAAATTATTAAAATATAGTTATAAAAGAAATGAAAAAAATATATTAAGGATAAATAGACATTTTAACTCAATAAGGGACCAAATATGCAACAAATTTGAACAATAAGGACCACCCGAGTTAAAAAAAAATAAGTTAGGGACCAACCGAACAATTTACCCCATACCACTGGGACCATTCGTGTAATTTACCCTAAAACGAAAAATATTATCAGTGTTTTTGGGGGATATTACAAGTTGGTATCAGAGCCTTGGTTTAAGAGATTCGGGCACACTTTCGGGTGTGTCAGAACTCAAACTGAGGAAATGATAATCTTTTCAACAGAAAAAGAAACTGAATTTCAAAAAAGATTTTTCAAAGTAAAAAAGGGATGCAATGCTTGCACTCAACCGAGCTCAAGTAAGTGGTTCTCAAATTACCCATACCTATATATTATGATTAGTATGCTTGATATGTGAATTGAATTCTAGATTAGGGCTAAGGATACCTTCAGGAGTCATATGATAGAATTACCTTATTTGTGTATACCTTATAGCCTAGGAGGATTGGATGCTATGTATTACCTAGATTTAATATCATCTAAGTTAATTCATAAATGTATGCTTTTAAGTTGTATACGATTAGGATCATATAGCCCTAGAATGATCGATTTAGGCTCATTTCCTTTTCCTTGTTTGTTTGCGGAGTTAGGGTAGAATCATCATTTGATAGTCTATATGATTTCATCCTGTGTATAACTTGCATGCATAAGGCAGCCAGTGGTGTTGATGGATGTTCTCGGTATTGCGGGTGTTGTGACAGGCTCTTCAGGGAATTGGTCGTTTTTTAACGAGTTGGTCTTGGAGGTTTACCTGAGAACACAACACAGAAGAATTGTTAAAGGAGGACCGGGGGTTCTCCTGGGACGTCACTCCGACGATCAAGTTAGTTTTTTTAGAGAGATTTAGGTAAAATTGTATAAGGAAGAAGATAATCCCCTTCCTTGGGCAGGAAGGGATCCTTTTATACCTGTTGCTAACGGAATGGGATGACTCTCCCCATATGGGAGTGAGACGTGGCACTTTCCAACTGGGAGAAGTATGCTTACACCGTCTAACAGGCAGGTGACGTCAGTTATGGGCATCATTAGGCTCTTTTTCATGACTTGATTTGTCATGGGAGAATGAGAGGATCACGAGGAATATTCTTCCTTGTTGGGGAACGTGAGTTGTCATCCTGGCTCTGGCCTATCCGGGCTAAGACTGAGACCCAACCAAGTCCCTAGTGAGATAACATCCCACCAGTGCTTTTCGTCAGATTTAACATGGTCGCATACGGTAGCAGTAACAAGTCCCTTAGACCGGAAGGCTTCTACATTGGGGACATAGTAGAGTCGTTCTGGTCTAGTCATAGACATGTGGCAGACTGCTATTGCTAGTCTATGCGGTTGACAAGACAAATTTTCCGTTGTTCGGCGATTTCATCATGAGAAGGTTCACTGCTCTTTTGTAGCAGTTAAATCCTTGTTTCTCCAGGCATTTCCTCCTCACTCTCTGCCATTCTCACTTTGCTTCTTTTCTCTAAAGAACCATTTCAATCTTTCATTGCATTCTTCCATGGCTGTCGCTCGTCCTTTAGGAAGGGAACTCACTGTTGAGGAATGGGAATCCTTCCAGTTCCGGTTTAGGTTACCCCCTGATCATGGGTTTCAAATTCCTCTCCCTAATGCATCACTCTATAGTCCCCCTAAGGGAAAGCCCAAAATTCTGATTGCTTTGTTCGAGGCGGGTCTATGCTTACCCACTACATACTTTTTCAACCTGATCATTCGTGAATACGGGTTTTTTGTGAGGGGACTGACCCCAATAGCCATAAACAATATTATGGGCTTTGAGCTTCTCTGCCGGGCCCTAAGTTACCATCCGATTGTCCCGACGTTCAATCACTTTTTCAATGCTTCCACCTAGTTTGGGACTCGGACCCTTTCTCACCGACGAAGAGTCCCTACCCTCATCAAAAATCCAAAAAGAATTGGTAGGAGAAGTTTATATGGGTGAACGGTAACCTTGTGGTGCTTAGCTAACCTAAGACCATATCGTATGTATACCGTGCTCCAAGGCTCTTTAGTGCTGACAAAGAGTTGGCAGATGCCCTATAGAAGGTTAGCATCTATGGTGAGGATTGGCTCGACTGCTTCTTGGCTCCTGGTGGGATGAGCGGCGCTTGGAGGGTTCGTGGGAAAATGTACGCGTTTTTCGTCGAGAGAGAAGGCATGATGCTTCTTCTTCTGCTTTCCCTTCCCTCCCCCTTTTACTCTGCACATTACATTGAAATCGGTAATTTTGTTAACTGTTGTTACCTTTGTTTTTTGTCTGGTGTGGAGGAGATTATCTCCTTAGAGAGAGCTCTACTAGGTTTATTCGATGGTAATCTTGAGTGCTGTGACATCGACCTTTTAGAGACTCGCCTGCCACCTATTTTTGGTTGGGGGTATCGGGGCTATATCTGAGTCTCCCGTCGGTTCAGAAGATGTTGTTGGCGCCGACGAGGAGCCGGATCTGCAGGACGTCATTGTTACCGGTGCTTTTTAGAAGGATCTTATCCCTTCTGGGTCCCTAAGGAGTCTCCGACATGTCAAGATGCGATTTGCTTTGCTGGAAACCTCTTCTAGCGGTAGCATTGAGACGACTAGCACCGAGCCCTCGCTTTCAAGAAACTTGACTTAAGTTTCTTGCTAGGGGGTTTCAAAGGTTCCACCAGTTTCTTACTGAGAGAGCCAAGGCGAAGGCTGGATCTATTCATTCTCGTAGTCAAGTTTCAACTTCTCCTGGTAAAATGAGAGTTATCCCTCCTCCTTTAGGGTCGCACTCGGGCATCTATAGGCCTTCTTGGAGCTTAACCCCTAAAGACCTTGTATCTGACCACGACACTGCTCTTGAGAGGCGTCGGCATGATTTTCCACCCGCCACAACTGAAACTTTGGCCGTTCTGGAAGATGAGCACATGGATGATGGTCTACGTTATGCTACCGCCTAATTTCATCTTACTTGGTATCGGTTGCTGAGCGCATTTCCGACATAGAGGCTATCATGTCTTATTTGGACAAGATGAGCGTTGAAGGTGTAGAGTTGAAGGTTCAGGTGGTGAAGATGGAGGCTGATAAGCGCAACTGGGAGGTCCAGAAAGAGCTTGTGTTATGCGAGCAGGCGAGCCTAGAAGAACATGTGGCAAGGCTGAACTGTGACAACCAGAAATTTCTATCTTGTACATCCATTCAATTCAATCAAAGTCAGACTCGTCTAGGTTATCTTTTAGCACTATTTAGGGTCTGTTTGAGTGATATAAGCCTAGTACCTTCAAGAGGGAATGCTAGGAAGTGTATTCTAGAGTGCAGTGTGCAACATTCTTGTCGGAAACTCCATTCATAAGGAGTTTACGACCGTAAACACCTCCTTGGCCGTAAACTCATGTCCATATATGAGTTTAGCCTTCATTTCTAGTCTTTTCTTACACTTCCAAGCCTAGATTTTGGATTCTCTCTCAACTATCATCAAGATTTTCACCTTGTTCTTCAAAAGTATCTTCAAGAACACCAAGACCACCAAGAACACACACTAGTTCTTGGACCGTAAACACCCCTTTCAAGCTTCAAAACGATTCGTTGTGCCCGAGATTTCACTTAGCACTTAGCATCCTATAACCGATCTTTCATTCGTATCACTCACTACAGGTGAGTTCATACCCCCTTAACTTATCTTTTAAATGATTTTATGGGGGAGAATACAAGTAGAAACATTATAGTTGTTATATTAATCACATGTGATTAATAAGTATCAAACACGTGAATTTTCTTATACTTCAACTGTTTTATCAAACAACTCTTCAAAACATTTTATAAAATAACATCAAGTCATCTGTTGCCATTCAAATGGTTAAAACTCGTTTATATGTTAAAGTTTTATTAAACTCTTTTAAACTTCTATATTGTTAAAATCATGTCTATATGTATATAGTTATATAAGTAAGATTGAAAGGACTTAGGACTGATAACTCACTTTATTTCCTGTTCCTTGTTTGGTTGTGGACTTAGGGTATCCAGTTATTTTTCTGAGTGTCGTTTGAATCTTAGTTGTATATTACGTATATATGTATAGATATAAAATTTCTTACATCAGTTCAGCACCTTTGGGTAGCAAAGGTGTACGAACATACTCAATCATTCAAACAACATTAGTAGTAAACTATAATAGGTATAGATTAGGGATTTACTACTCACTACTTCTAATACAATGAAGCATACAAGAGTCAGTTCATTCATGAGTCAATACAAACATACTATTATGAGAAACAGAAAGAACATACTATGATGAGAAACTAAGAGAACATACACTACATTATACAAAGAGAACATACTATACATTAGAACTGAGAGAACATACTATACACTAGAACAGAGAGAACATACAATACACTACAACATACTATACAAACACTAGAATACTATAACATTAATGTGAGCCACTACTTCATGGCATGGCAATCTACTGCTGTTGCACATTTTGTAACTAGAGTCTCCTGGAGGGAGAGCATGAATTTGTGTATAGATCTATACGGGACTGACCGTCCTACACCTTGCTGCTAGCTATAGTGGGACCTGCAGGTCTACGCGTGACTAATGTCATACCATTTCGACGTCTTTGATCGTCGTGTTTTACTTGTCAATCAAGTATGGTTACAACCTCATCACATTTTACCTTAATTAACAAACTGGTTTAAGGTAGTTAGTACATTGGTAGTTACTTATATACAATACTACAGTACATCGTTATTTTCCCATTGGATTCACATTGTGATCTTCTCACATAAACGGTAATGTAAACTATATTTTGGTAATGATAGTCATACTTGGGAAAGATACACACTTTTAAAAACAAGGGATAATGACTTAAAAGGGTAACATATTATTCGATTTGTACACATTTGGTCACTGAGTTTTTTTTCGTCCACATTTACCCCTTAAACTTGTTAAACTGTACACATTCAGTCCTTATGACCTGTTACTCCAGGTTAGCCGGGAAAAATAACTTGAAAGGGTAATATATTTTTCATTTTGTACACATTTAGTCCTTAATATTTTTGTACATATTTAGTCCTTAACATTTTTTTGTTTCAAAATAAGTCCTTTTTTGTACTCATTTAGTACTTATGAATGATTTCTTTAGGTTTTTTTCACGATGAGGTGCTTGGGTTGTTGATGCTTATGTCCAATGCGATCTCGACTGCTTGGTTGCGTAAGTCTTGTGGTTTGACTTAGGTCTTGTATTTTGAACATCGTAACTTCTTCGTACGATATCAGATTTTAAGGATCTTTATCCACGTGTTCATTTTTTGAGTCTACTACAACTTTCATTAAAATTACTCCCGTTAAAATGTAATATTTTTTTACTAACAATTTTATAAAAAAACCATACATACATGCATTCATAAAAAACGTATGGACAGGGGAAGACACAGTAATACATAGTAGGTGTTGTCGAGATGAAATAGGTGTTGCCGATACATGGAAAATAGGTATAAACGTAAAAAAAGCGAAATTTTTTCCACCGCAAACAGAAAAACAGGTGTTGTCGGTGCAACACCGGGACCATACTAAATCCGCCACCGTGTATGGATATAAAAATTGTAAGTAAAAATATATTATTTTTTAATGGGAGTAATCTAAATGAAAGTTGTAGTAGACTAAAATACGAACGCATGGATATAAAGATCGTTAAAATCCAAGATCATATGAAGAAGTTATGACGTTTAGAACACATGACCTAAGCAACCAAGTAGTCGAGATCGCGATGGATATAAGCATCAAAAGCCCCATACACCTCATTAATGAATGTACCACGTAAGATTTCGTGAGAAAAAACTAAAAAATCATTCATAAGTACTGAATGAGTACAAAAAAAATGACTTATTTTGCAAAAAAAGAACTAAATGTGTACAAAAATATTAAGGACTAAATGTGTACAAAGTGAGAAATATATTACCCTATTAAGTCATTTTTACCGGGTAACCTGGAGTAGCCGGTCATAAAGACTGAATGTATACATTTTAACAAGTTGAAGGGGGTAAATATGGACGAAAAAAAAACTCAGTGACCAAGTGTGTACAAATCGAAAAATATATTACCCTTTTAAGTCATTATCCCTACAAACAAACAACATACAAAACATTTGGGCCTCTGTAGAAGGCTACTTTTTAGTAGAAAATATAGGATTTTCTAGGAGATACAAACATTTACTACAAATACTTACAAACATTTACATCAAACATTTTTATACAAACAATGACACTAAAATACTTATGAACTCACCAACTTTAATGCTGATCTATGCTTTCAAAATAACTTGTATTCTCAGGTCATCAGTAGACAGGTACCGAATGCCAGATTTTCAGAAGACGATGCTTTCAAGACTCGTTATTTTGTTTATTGATTTTTGGTGTCTTATAAACTATACACATAACACACTTGTAATAAAATTATATTATTAACGCAATGGATAATGTTGACACTTGTTTACTATTATGCATTGTTGTGATATTGTACATGACGTCCTCCGCCCCATAACGTTTCCGCCGTTCAGATTTTGGGGTGTGATAGATTGGTATGAGAGCTTTGTTTATAGTGAATTGAGTATATCAACCCATAAAAGATATACAAACTATAAACACATTGGGATTAAAATACTCTGACCAAGAGTTTATACTTTTAAATAATAAAATATTTAACCAAAGTATACATACCTGCATTCATACTAAAATCAGTGTCACTAGGACAGAACAAAAGTATTGTGATTGTTGGAGAACACAAGTAGGCTTGCAGACATGTGATCAGATCTGGGAGTGATATAGCCTGATCAACTATATCTTTCCGAGAAGTGATTAGCATGTGCCTAGGAATGGTTGTGGTGTTGCAGCAAGTCTAAAAACTTACCAACACTATTACAATGAAAACATTAGAACATAACATAAACTTAAAAATACTACAGGAGTATTTTATATTACTATAATTACTTATTTGAGAACTAAAGGTCTTTATTAGTCGGTCAATAGTTGCTTGGTGGATACGCTAAGGTTATATGTGACTAAGGTGTCATAGACTTAGAATATGTGATCTTTGCTTTATTTCCTATTCCTTGTTTGGTTGTGGATTTGGAGTTAGGGTCACTTATTCGAAGGTCTATCCTGTTTTGATTACATGTAACTGGTATGCACTACGCAAGAATTGAAGTAACTAATAACGATCACCTTATAATTATCTTAATTAGTGCGTCTAATAATTATTTCTTCTACCTCTATTCTCGCATAGATAACATGGCTGTATTTAATCTCCCTGGTGAACCGTACTTCCCTAACCAAGGCGATGATGGATGGCTTGATGACGAGCCAGAAGAGAATCATCCAATCCCTTTGGATGATGACTTCACAGAGAACTTTCCGGAGGATTCTGACTCCGATCCTGAAGTCAATTATTTACCTCTGGTGGCTACAATTCCGAATCCTAACCTTCGTCCTGCTTTTCAAGGCTCGACGCCTCTGTGGGCGGAATACTTGGGAGCCTGTTGTCAGGAGCAGGGTCAGCCTATGCCATACAATGGAGACCGAATCTTCTACAACCTGAGCGAGGGAGGCTCAACAGACAGAGTCCTGCCCATTCTGGTCCACAGGGTTGCTCGTAATGAAGATCAGGGTAGGACAGCCATCCACCGAATCATGGAGGCTGACGCCAATGCGACAGTTAGTACAGTCCACGTTCGTCATCTGGAAGATGCTTGTGAGAGAGCGAAGAGAGACAATGAGTCACTACAACAAGAAGTGGCTGCAACTCGGGCTGAAGTCATAGAGCTCCGAGTACGCCAAAGGGTTTATGAACGACACCTCCTTGATGTGGAGCGTCAGCTGGCTGACTTGAGGGTTTGACCAAGGGGTACCCGTCGTCGGTAGAAGATGCTTTACTCGTCTTTCTTTTAGGTTAAGGAATAGCCATCGTATCTATGCTCTATGTAGCACTTTTTCCTGTAAATATTCCTATCTATCTAGTACTATTGCTAGGTCTCTATGTTGCCAAAATTTGCTTATTATGGTTTGATGTAAGACCTACTTCTAGGTCATTTTCCCGAACTTATTACATCATTAATGCCAATATTATTGACAGCCATCAAATCTTTTGGGAAATTCACATTCAAGTACTTTCAAGTTTCTACTACTAGATCTCCATATCAATAATACTCTCATTTTTTTTGTTGGACTATGGAGAGGTAGTCCATGGACCACTCTCATTATACTTACAATTGATTCTTCTTATCATCTTCATCTTTGTAAACTTTTAGTTGAACAATGTTTCCATGGAGAGTAACAAGGTGTAATCCTCCGATAACTCCTATGCAACCTCAACCTCCTCCACAATAGAATCCGGCGGCTATCCAAGTTGCGGTAAATGTGGTTGTTACGGTAGCCCTAGCTCAGTTCAGTGCTAGTGGAACTAGCAGGAGTGGAACGACTGTGCATTCCACTCAAGGTGATGCTCCAATGCGCTCTAGAGAGTTCTTGTATAAGGACTTCACCAACTGCAAGCCCAGGTCCTTCAACGGGACTGGCGGAATCATTGCCCTCTAGCAATGGTTCGAAAAGAAGGAATCGATCTTCGAGATCTGTTCCTATCTGGAAGGAAGCAAAGTTAAATTTGTTGCATGCACCTTCGCGGACAGAGCCCTGACGTGGTGGAATAGCCATGTCAAGTCACTAACTCTAATAGTGGCTAATGCTATGGGCTAGGAAGCTCTTAAGGAGCTCATGGTCAAAGAATATTGCCCAAGGGGCAAAGTTCAGAAACTTGAACAAGTACTCTGGAATCTGACCATGAAGGGCTCCGACATAGTGGCCTATACTAGGGATGGCAAAGAACCCCATACCCTACGGGGAACCCAAAACCCGCATCCGTTTTGACCGGGGAATCCCCAGGTTTACCGGGGATAGGGATGGGAATGGGGAATCCCCGAATAAAAAAGTAGGAATGGGGATGGGGATGGGGATACCCCTAATCCCCGACCCTGGACCCGCCCCCGGTATATATTAATATATAAAAATAATACAAAACATATATTTATATTACAATTTACAATACATAAAATTTGATCCAAGTAACCTAACTCATCAATAATTACTTGGTTGAAATTATATTTGTTTTTCTTTTATCTAATTTAATCTCATTTATATTTTTTGTATTTTGTTTATCTATTTTAAGTCAAATATCACTTTGATAATTTTTTTCTACTTGATTTTTATGTATGTATTTAAATTTGGTAGAAATTTTTTTTATATTTTTTAAGTAATCTATGGATATTTTTATATTTTGTAAAATCTTTAAACATATGATGGTAAAATTGAAATTTAGAGTTTTTCTTTACGTAAAAGTTTTCATATTAAAAGAGAAAAAGAAATACCCGATTCCCCGCTGGGGATCCCTAATCCCCGTTGGGGGTGGGGATGAGGGTTTATTTATATTCCCCAATGGGGATGGGGATGGGGACGGGGATTGGAAATAGGATTCGGGGATGGGGATGGGGATTGGGGGTCCCCTGTAATACCCACCCCCGTTGCCATCTCTAGCCTATCCTGCCAGATTCAGCGATCTGGTGGCACTATGTCCGAGAATGGTCCCTACTGAGGGAAAGAAGATAGAGTGGTATATCTGGGGGCTGGTGCGTCCATTTCAGGGGAATATCTTAGCTTCAAACCCCACTACCTTCGATAGTGCCAAGCGATTCGCACAACGGCTCATTGATCATGAAGTTCGCACCCCAACTACAACAACAACCCTGGCCATCCCAGAATCCTCCAAAGCCGCTAATAACAAGCGGAAGTTCTGGGATAACAAGAAAAAGAACACGACGCATAGCTCTGCCAAAAAGTAGTAGGTCGTAGCCGTTCATGCTGCGATAACCCCTACTGCTACTGCGCCGATGAAGCAGTATGCGGGAAGCTTGCCCAAGTGCAACAAGTGCAGCTTCCACCACAACGGACCCTGCCGGGAAATGCAATGCGCTAACTGCAATAGGAAAGGGCACACTGCCCGTGTCTGCAAAGCTCCGGCGAGGCCAATCATCCAAGTCCCCGGCGTTGGTGTGGGTCAGACTTGCTACAGATGTGGCGAGGTGGGTCAGTAAAAGAGTAAGTGACCAAAGGCAGGGAACGCTGGAGGAGTGGGAAGAGTTTTGGCTATAGGCCACGAGGAAGCAGTTGCCGACCCCACAGTGGTTACTGGTACGTTTCTCCTCAATCACTCATATGCATGCAAACTATTTGATAGTGGAGCAGAGAGGAGTTTCGTGAACCAAAAATTTTCTCACTTACTTGCAAAAATCACGTTCACTTAAAGAACCGTTCACTGTAGAAATGGCTAACGGAAAGACTGAGAGCGCTAGCAGTACATACATAGGATGTACTCTAACTCTATATAGCCATTCATTTGCAATCGAACTCATGCCGGTCTCAATTAAAAGTCTCGACGTCATTATCGGCATGGATTGGTTGAGTCTTCATCGTGCCGACATCATGTGTTATGAAAAGGCCGTTTGCCTTAATCTGCCGTCTAGCAAAACTCTAGTTGTCTATGGTGACAAACCTGGCACCAACCTTCGTATCATCTCGAGTATTCAAGCCCAGAAGTACTTGCGAAAGGAATGTCGCGCATTCCTTGCTCATGTTGTCGATGTGAGCCAAGAGACGAAGGAAACAAAGAACACCCAAGTGGTACACGATTTTCCCAACATCTTTCCAAAAGAACTACCAGGATTACCTATACAACGCCAAGTCGAGTTCAGAATCGACTTAGTTCCAGGGGCTACCCCCATAGACAAATCGCCCTATCGTCTAGCACCAGCTAAGATGCAGGAACTATCCGGTCAACTTCACGAACTGATCTGCAAGGGCTTTATTAGACCGAGTTTCTCACCCTGGGGAGCACCGGTCTTGTTCGTGATGAAGAAAGACGGATCGTTTCGTATGTGCTTCGACTACAGAGAACTAAAAAAGCTTACCGTTAAGAATCGTTACCCTCTACCTCACATAGACGATTTGTTTGACCAAATGCAAGGGGCAAATTACTTTTCAAAGATAGATTTGAGATCCGGGTATCACCAGTTACGAGTGCTTGAGGAGGATGTTCTGAAGACAACATTCCGAACTCGTTATGGACACTACAAGTTGGTAGTGATGCCATTCGGATTGACTAATGCACCCGCAATATTCATGGACTTAATGAATAGGATATGTCGTCCTTAATTAGATCAGTTCGTCATTGTATTCATTGATGACATACTTATCTACTCTCGTAGTAAGGAGGAGCATAATGAGCATCTACGTCAGATCTTGGAAACATTTTGATAAGAGAAGCACTACGCGAAGTTCTCTAAATGCGAGTTTCGGATTCGAAGAGTCGAATTCCTGGGTCACGTTGTTAGTGAAGAGGGAATTCATGTGGACCCTTCCAAAATAAAGTCCATTGAGAACTGGTCAGCACCGAAGACGCCTACAGACATTCTCCAATTTCTAGGCCTCGCTGGCTACTATCGTAGGTTCATTAAGAACTTCTCTAGGATCGTGAAACCGCTTACTACATTGACCCAGAAAGGCGTGGCCTTTGACTGGGAAGAGAAACAAGAGAAGGCGTTCCAAACGCTGAAGAAAGCCTTATGCACTGCACTGATACTATCCCTCCCAGAAGGGATAAAAGACTTTGTGGTTTATTGCGATGAATCCAACGAAGGACTTGGTTGTGTTCTCATGCAACGAGGTAAGGTCATCGCCTATGCCTGAAGACAGCTAAAGAAACACGAGGTCAACTACACCACACATAATCTTGAGTTAGGAGCAGTTGTGTTTGATCTGAAAATCTGGAGACACTACCTGTATGGTACGAAAAGCACTATCTTTACAGAACACAAAACCCTTCAACATATATTCGACTAGAAGGAGCTCAATACGGGACAATGACAGTGGGTCGAGCTACTCAATGACTACGAATGTGAAATTCATTATCATCCCGGTAAAGCCAATGTAGTAGCTGACGCCCTAAGTTAGAAAGAATACTCTGGTCGTAGAGTCAAATCGTTGACTATGACTATCCATTCACATCTGTCCACACAAATTAAAGAGGCTCAGGTCGAATCCTTAAAACCTAAAAATGTGGTGGGTGAATCCCTGAGAGGGATGGATAAGAACTTGGAAGTCAGGGGTGGCGGAGCCTTATATTTCATGGATCGAATATGCACACCGAAACACGGTAGGTTCAGAGACTTGGTCATGGTAGAAGCGCACAATACTCGATATTCCATCCAGCCAGGTTCGGATAAGATGTATCTAGATCTTAAAAAGCTATACTGGTGGCCTAACATGAAAGCAGGGATTGCTACCATCATGAGTAAAGGCCTTACTTGCGCCAAGGTTAAGGTCGAATACAAAAAACCATCAGGTTTACTTCAACAACCAGAGATACCTGAGTGGAAGTGGGAGCGGATCACGATGGACTTCATAACCAAATTGTCCAAGACAACGGGTGGTCTCGATACCATATGGGTGATCATAGATAGTTTAAAATTTTATTAAACTCTTTTAAACTTCTATATTGTTAAAATCATGTCTATATGGATATAGTTATATAAGTAAGATTGAAAGGACTTAAGACTGATAACTCACTTTGTTTCCTGTTCCTTGTTTGGTTGTGGACTTAGGGTATCCAGGTATTTGTCCTAGTGTCGTTTGAATCTTAGTAGTATATTATGTATATATGTATAGATATAGAATTTCTTACATCAGTTCAACACATTTGGGTAGCAAAGGTGTACAAACATAGTCAGTCATTCAAACAATATTACTAGTAAACTATAATAGGTATAGTTTAGGGATTTACTACTCACTGCTTCTAGTACAATGAAACATACAAGAGTCAGTTCATTCATGAGTCAATACAAACTTACCATTATGAGAAACAGAAAGAAGATACTATGATGAGAAACTAAGAGAATATACACTACACTATACAAAGAGAACATACTATACACTGGAATGGAGAGAACATACTATACACTAGAACAGAGAGAACATACAATACACTAGAACATACTATAAAAACACTAGAATACTATAACATTAATGTGAGCCACTACTTCATGGCATGTCAATCTACTGTTGTGTCACGTTTTGTAACCAGAGTCTCCTGGAGGGAGGGCATGAATTTGTGTATAGATCTATATGGGACTGACCGTCCTGCACCTTGCTGCTAGCTACAGTGGGACCTGCAGGTCTACGGGTGACGAATGTCATACCATTTCGACGTCTTTGACCATCGTGTTTTACTAGTCAATCAAGTATGGTTACAACCTCATCACATTTTACCTTAATTAATAAACTGGTTTAAGGTAGTTAGTACATTGGTAGTTACTTATATACAATACTACAGTGCATCATTTTTTTCCCATTGCATTCACATTGTGATCTTCTCACATACTTGGGAAAGATACGCACTTTTACAAAAAAAAAACAACATACATAACATTTGGGCCTTGGCAGAAGGCTACTTTTTAGTAGAAAATATAGGATTTTTTAGGAGATACAAACATTTACTACAAACACTTACAAACATTTACATCAAACATTTTCATACATATAATGACACTAAAATACTTATGAACTCACCAGATTTAATGCTGATCTATGCTTTCAAAATAACTTGTATTCTCAGGTCACCAGTAGACAGGTACCGATGACCATATTTTGAGAAGACAGAGCTTTCAAGACTCGTCTTTATTTTGTTTATTCATTTTTGGTGTCTTATAAACTATACACAGAACACAATTGTATTAAAATTATATTATTAATGTATTGGATAATGTTTTTACTTGTTTACTATTATGCATTGTTGTGATATTGTACATGACGTCCTCTGCCCCATAACGTTTTGGTCGTTCAGGTTTTGGTGTGTGACATGAACGGGGAGCTGAAGCACTTAACTGGTCATGTAGGGGCCCTGACCTTGGAGAACGCTGGTGTAACACCGTAAATTTCAAAGCAATTTTTCACATTTTATAAAAACATAATTCATTTAATATTAATAAAAACATCAATGTTTGAAACTCAATCCATGCCATATAAAAATCCCAAGATCTCATAACATAAAAATCCCGTGTGTGTGTACCGATCAAGTCGGCGCCTTCCCACGGTCATCACTAGTACCTGAAACAAATAACACCAAACACTGTAAGCACAAAGCTTAGTGAGTTCCCCAAAATACCACACATAACACATATTAGCCACTCGAGGCTATAACTCTATGAACCCTCTGGTTCTATCTCTGTGAACCTTCCGGTTCCAACTCTATAATCATGCACAACATAAATCACACAGAAATAATACAGTACAACACATAACATACATATAGCATACAAATACTCTGTCACATAACTCCGATTACCTACTCAAGGTAAAGTTTAGTGAGAAGACTCACCTCGCGTATCTCGATAACTCGCAAATCCCGGAAATCACTCGTGCTCGATCCCCCGAGCTATAATCCTCCTATAACACAATATATGTCTAATTAACACTTTCACAACTAAGGTTGACTAACCCTATCAAGTCAGCACTGGTCAACTCTGGTCAATGGTCAACGGTTAACTTTGACCGGACTCAGCGAGTGCACTAGAGCGACTCGACGAGTCTATACGAGTTCACTGACTCCCTCGGATCCTCTCTTGACACGTCGAGTACTTCCCTAACTCGACGAGTTCCACCTGACATGAATCGCGGGGCCACCACGACTCAACTCGCCGAGTCTCAAGAACAACTCGGCGAGTTCCGGCTTGAATCAGCCCCCTATTGACTCTCCCTGACTCACTGGGTCATCCCCCAACTCGGCGAGTATACTCGCTGAACAATTTTCGTGAAACCCCAACCCTACTCGCCAAGTCTCAAGAACAACTCGGCGAGTTCATGCCATGCACAAACTCTATTGACCTTCTGAGGTCAGATCTGCTTCCCCAAACCATAGATCTGGCCTTCCCAAGCATGAATGTCACGTAAAGTTCGAAACTTGATGCTTGTATAACCCCCACAAGGCATCAAAAGGAGATTTGGTCCCAAAAATGACAACCTAGGTCCAATAACTCCATAATAACCCAAAAAGCTCCAAGGGTTAGGGTCTCTGGACCTCTTTGAGTCCAGATCCAAGGCAAAAACTCGAAGGGGGACCATTTGCTTCACATAATCACACTCCAAAGGGGTTAGAAAACCCTAACTCTCAGATCAACCCTAAAACCGAAGGAGGTTCGAACTATTACCTCAAAATGAAGCCTCTGGACTCTGGATCTGCTGGAATCTCACCTCCTCCTTGCTCTTGCCACCTTCTTCTTGCTGGGAATCCGGGGTATTACAATTCTCCCCCACTAGAACTAGACTTCGCCCTCGAAGTCTTGCTCTGCAAATAACTACGGATGCTGCTCACGCATCTCACGCTCCAGCTCCCAAGTCATCTCGGACCCCTTCCGATGCTGCCACTGAACCAAAACCAAGTGTACCTCCTTGTTCCTCAGAACCTTGACTTTCCGATCTCTGATTTCTACTGGTCTCTCAGCATAATTCAGGCTCGCATCCACCTGAATGTCCTCTAATGGAACCACTGCCGACTCATCGGCTATACACTTCCGCAATTGCGACACGTGGAAAGTGTCGTGAATCTGCCCCAACTCTGCTAGCAATTCCAAACGATAGGCTACCCTGCCTACCCTCGCGACCACCCGCAATGGACCAATATATCGGGGCCCCAACTTGGCCCTCTTCCTGAATCGAATCACTCCTTTCCAAGGAGAGACCTTCAGGAGCACAAAGTCGCCGACCTGAAACTCAATCTCGGACCGGCGTCTGTCCGCATAACTCTTGTAATGACTCTGAGCGGTCAGTAACCTCTGTCTGACCTACTGGATCTGCTCTGTAGTCTGAAGCACGATCTCTGTACTGCCCATCACACGCTGTCCGACCTCTCCCCAGCAAATGGGGGTCCGACACCTCCTCCCATACAACAGCTCAAAGGCGGCATACCAATGCTCGAATGATGGCTGTTGTTGTAGGAAAACTCTACCAAGGGCAAGTACGTATCCCAACTCCCCCTGAAATCCAACACACATGCCCGGAGCATGTCCTCGAGCGTCTGAATCGTCCGCTCACTCTGTCCGTCTGTCTGGGGGTGATATGCGGTACTAAAATGCAGCCTAGTACCCAACTCCTCATGAAACTTCTTCCAGAATCTGGAAGTGAAACGCACATCCCGGGCTGAGACAATCGATATCGGCACCCCATGCCGAGATACCACTTCCCTCACGTACATCTCTGCTAACTTCTCTACGGAGGAGCTCTCACTAATAGCAAGGAAGTGGGTGCTCTTCGTCAACCTGTCCACAATCACCCAAATTGCATCGACTCCCTTAGCAGTCCTTGGCAATTTGGTGATAAAATCCATGGTGATCTGTTCCCACTTCTATTCGGGAACCTCCAACGGATGCAACTTACCATGTGGTCTCTGGTGCTCGGCCTTAACCCTACGGCAGGTTAAGCACCTCTCAACAAACCACGCAACATCCCTCTTCATACAAGGCCACCAATACTCCCTCCTCAGGTCCAAATACATCTTAGTGGCCCCAGGATGGATCGAGAATTTTTACTGATGAGCCTCTTCCATCAAAATGGTACGCGCCCCTCCCACAAAGGGTACCCATATACGCCCCTGAAAATTCATAAGCCCCCGACCATCGGTAACGAACTCCGATACCAACCCAGCAACTCGCTCTCTCTTCTGGTTCTCCGATCTTACGGCCTCAGTCTGTGCTCCACGAATCGTGTCCAATACCGGAGCCATCACGGTCAATCACAAACATACACCTCCCAATGGGGCGCTCTCCACCCTGTGACTCAGGGCGTCGGCTACCACATTAGCCTTGCCCGGATGGTACAGAATCTCACAATCATAATCCTTGACCACATCTAACCAGCTCCTCTGCCGCATATTTAGGTTGGACTGATCCATCAAATACTTCAGGCTCTTATGGTCCGTGTATATCGTACACCGAACCCCATACAGATAGTGATGCCAAATCTTGAGGGTGAATACCACTGCCCCCAACTCTAGATCATGGGTGGGATACCTCGTGTCATGAGGTTTCAGCTGCCTCGATGCGTATGCTATCACATGACCTCTCTGCATCAGCACCGCTCCCAACCCCAAGATCGATGCATCACAGTATACCACAAAGTCCTCCATCCCCTCCGGGAGGGCTAACACCGGGGCTTCGCATAACCTTTGGCGAAGCGTCTCAAAGGAGGCCTGCTGCTCGGGGCCCCATGAAAAAGCGACACCCTTCCGGGTCAACCTGGTGAGTGGCACTGCGATCTTAGAGAAATCCTTGATAAATCTCCGATAATAACCTGCCAACCCTAGGAAACTCCTGATCTCGGAGGGTGACCTCAGCACCTCCCAACTTATCACCGCCTCAACTTTGGCCAGGTCGACCAATATCCCTTTCTAGTTAACGAGATGACCCAGGAACTGGACCTCTCGCAACCATAAAGCACACTTTGAGAATTTGGCATAAAGCCTCTCCGATCTCAGAACTCCGAGGATCTCCCTCAAATGCTCCTCATGCTGCTCTCTAGATCTCGAATATACCAAAATGTCATCAATGAATACAATCACCAACCGATCCAGCATCGGCCTGCACACTCGGTTCATGAGATCCATGAACACTGCCGGAGCATTGGTGAGCCCGAAAGGCATCACCACAAACTTGTAATGCCCATAACGCGTCCTGAACGCTGTCTTCTAGATGTCCTCATCTCGCACCCTCACCTGATGATATCCAGACCTCAAATCGATCTTGGAGAACCAAGATGCTCAATGTAACTGATCGAACAAATCGTCGATCCTCGGTAACGGGTAACGGTTCTTGACCGTCAGCTTGTTCAACTCCCGGTAATCAGTGCACATCCGGTGTGAACCATCCTTCTTCTTGACAAACAGGATAAGCGCTCCCCACGGCGAGCTGCTCCGCCGAATAAACCCCTTTCCCAGTAGCTCCTGAAGCTGCGAGGATAACTCTTGCATCTCTGGAGGTGCGAGGCGATAAGGCGCCTTAGCGATAGGCGCGGCCCCAGAACCAAATCGATACTGAACTCCACTTGCCTCACAGGAGGCACACCCGACAACTCCTCTGGAAATACATCCGGGAACTCATGCACTATCGGGACCTCCTCAACTGACCTCGGCCTCTCGTAATCCACTCGCGTATCCATCACATACGCCACAAAATCCTTACAGCCCTGCTAAAGACACTGCCTCGCCCTAGCGGCCAAACAAAATGCTGACCCAGAACGTGTACCCTCGCCGTACACCGAAAGAACTCCCCCACTAGGGTCTTGTATGGTCACCAGCTGTCGCTCGCAGTCGATAACCGCACCGAATCTGCTCAACCAGTCCATGCCCACAATGACACATACATCACCCATCGCAATAGGAACCAAATCAATCGGGAACTCAACACCGAAAATATCGAACACGCACCCCCAGAGAACCTCCGTGGCATATATCACCCTCTCGTCAGCTATGGAAACTCTCAGAGGCCGACTCAACGCCTCACGACTAACACTGATATGCTGACTAAAAGCCAAAGATACAAAATACCGACTCGCACCCGAGTCAAATAACACCAAGGCAGGTACATAATTCACAAGAAAAGTACCTACGCATAACATAATATAAGCATAATATCTCAACATCAAAATAAATACACGAAATAATACATACCAGCCACGACATCGGGTGCTGCACGGACCTCCTCCGCGGTCAACTGAAAGGCTCTCCCTCGTGCCCTCGGCGCCTCGGCCTTCACTGGCTGACTCTCGGTAGCTCTGATGGCGGCAGGGGCAGATCCCTGAGGTGCTCCCTGAGCTGATCCCTACAACTGCAGACACTCCGCCTTCCGGTGTCCGGTCTGGTTGCAGTGAAAACACACTGCAAACCCCTTGGGGCAGTCCTTGGCCATATGCCCCTCCTTGCCACATTTGTAGCAAGATCCAGCTCTACATACTCCATCATGACCCTTGCCGCACTTTCCACAAGTGCGGCCCTTCTGGCTCCCCGATTTGGGATCAGCGGGCTTGGCCCGCTTGGCTGCCGGCTGGGACTGTGCAGGTCGCCGATCCCTCCCCTGAGACTCCGCCTCCTCCCTGGCCTGAGTCTCTAGCTCAATCTCCCTCTTCCGGGCATTTTCCTGAAGCTCGGCAAATGTACAGTATGAGGAGTTTGCCACAACTCCCGAATGTCTCGCCTCAAAATACTCAAATACCGGCTCATACGTGCCTGCTCAGTGGACACGTGCTCAGGGCAGAACATCGCCCTCTCGTGGAACATCCTGGTAATCACCGTAACAGACTCAATACCCTGCTTGAGGGTCAGAAACTCCTGGGCCAAACGCTCCCTCTCCACCTGGGGAACGTACTCATCTCGGAACATGGCAGTGAACCTCTCCCAGGTCACTGCCGCAAGCTCAGCAGGCGTAAAGTGCGCCGTCACAAACTTCCACCAGTCCTTCGCTCCCAAGCGAAGCTGGTTCAGCGCGAATCGAACTCTCAAATGCTCAGGAGATGAGCAAGTGAAGAAACACCCCTCTATGTCAGAAATCCATCTCATAGCCGCCACCGGGTCCTGGGTCCCATCAAACTCCGGCGGTTTTGTGTTGCTGAACTCTCGGAACAGCAACGCATCACCACCCTGCGGCCTCGCGACAGCAATAGCTGCGGTGGCCGCTGCAACAACAGTATCAGAAAGAGCAGCATAACGCTCGTCGAAAGTCTCAATCAACATGGTCTTAATAGACCCGAACATCTCTGGTATCTCTGCCCTGATGGCCGCAGCCACCTCCTCATGAATGATTTGGCGGATCTCCTCATCACTGGCCCCACTGCTCTCAGGCATAAGACGTGTCCTTACCATGATCTACCTCTGAAATACAACATACGATAAATTAGAATCCACTCGAGCATACTCACACTCGACAACCCATTCCTCCTTGATCCTTGGCATTCCAAAGATTCTTACTTGGGCTGTACACCGCCCCGGTGCTTTCAGTAGTACGGGCCCAATACTACTGTCCGCACCGTATTAGAATACACCCCAAGTCCTCCTCTTCGGATCCCAAGTTCCAAGTACTCTATTATGCATAATCCACTCTCTAACAGATGTCTCATAAGCCCCTCGCTGCTACCTACTCACTCTCAAGCATCTCATAGCAACTCCTCTCTCCCTAGGCTAAGGCATCACAAATCAGGCCACTCTAGTCCTAATAGGAGTACCTAGCCTACTCTAGCATGAGAATACACCATATCAATATCAATATCACATAACATGAGGGTATTTTGGGAAATCACCGTTCGGGCGCGGACTGATCGTACACACAACTCTGCTCTGCGTTTTTCCAAAAATCTTTTTACTCTTTTTTTTTTGAAAATACTTCTCAAATCCTCAGTTTGAGTTCAAATACGCCCGAAGGTGTACTCGAATCCCTCAAACCAAGGCTCTGATACCAACTTGTAACACCGTAAATTTTAAAGCAATTTTTCGCATTTTATAAAAACATAATTCATTTAATATTCATAAAAACATCAATGTTTGAAACTCAATCCATGCCATATAAAAATCCCAAGATCTCATAACATAAAAATCCCGTGTGTGTGTACTGATCAAGCCGGCGCCTTCCCACGGTCATCACTAGTACCTGAAACAAATAACACCAAAAACTATAAGCACAAAGCTTAGTGAGTTCCCCAAAATACCACACATAACACATATTAGCCACTCGAGGCTATAACTCTGTGGGTCCGCGGACCCTACTCTGTGAACCATCTGGTTCTATCTCTGTGAACCTTCCGGTTCCAACTTTATAATCATGCACGGCATAAATCACACAGAAATAATGCAGTACAACACATAACATAGATATAGCATACAAATACTCTGTCACATAACTCCGATTACCTACTCAAGGTAAAGTATAGTGAGAAGACTCACCTCGCGTATCTCGATAACTCGCAAATCCCGGAAATCACTTGCGCTCAATCCCCCGATCTATAATCCTCCTATAACACAATATATATCTAATTAACTCTTTCATAACTAAGGTTGAGTAACCCTATCAAGTCAACACTGGTCAACTCTGGTCAATGGTCAATTGTCAACTGTGACCGGACTCGGCGAGTGCACTAGAGCGACTCGGCGAGTGTATACGAGTTCACTGACTCCCTCGGATCCTCTCTTGACACGTCGAGTACTTCCCTAACTCGACGAGTTCCACCTGACATGAATCGCGGTGCCACCACGACTCAACTCGCCGAGTCTCAAGAACAACTAGGCGAGTTCCGACTTGACTCAGCCCCCTATTGACTCTCCCTGAGTCACTGGGTCATCCCCCAACCCGGCGAGTATACTCGCTGAACAATTTTCGTGAAACCCCAACCCTACTCGCCGAGTCTCAAGAACAACTCGGCGAGTTCATGCCATGCACAAACTCTATTGACCTTCTGAGGTCAGATCTGCTTCCCCAAACCATAGATCTGGCCTTCCCAAGCATGAATGTCATGTAAAGTTCGAAACTTGATGCTTGTATAACCCCCACAAGGCATCAAAAGGAGATTTGGTCCCAAAAATGACAACCTAGGTGCAATAACTCCATAATAACCCAAAAAGCTCCAAGGGTTAGGGTCTTTGGACCTCTTTGAGTCCAGATCCAAGGCACAAACTTGAAGGGGGACCATTTGCTTCACATAATCACTCTCCAAAGGGGTTAGAAAACCCTAACTCTAAAGATCAACCCTAAAACTGAAGGAGGTTCGAACTATTACCTCAAAATGAAGCCTCTGGACTCTGGATCTGCTGGAATCTCACCTCCTCCTTGCTCTTGCCACCTTCTTCTTGCTGGGAATCCGGGCTGTTACAGCTGGCCTGAGAGAACGAATGGTGGATCTGGAGGCAGACCTCATTAGGGAAAGCGTTGTGAGGGGTGTGTTGGAGAAGGACATTGTGTGGATCCTTCGTGATGGGTTCTGCCGGATTGTGGACAAGGTGATTGAAAGCCCCTGGTTCCATAAGGGCTTGGTGCACGTGTAAGCTGCTTGCATGGCAACAAGTATGTAGCAGGGGAAGGGAGCTTTGAAGTGGTGGTTGTTGGGAAGTTCAGCCCAGAAGTGGAGGTGGATGTGGCCACCAATACTCGGGAAATGGAGGACGCCATTGCTACGTTCACGAAGACAGATTTTGCTGGCTATTTTCATCTTGGCGACATAAATTTGGCTGGGCTCCATGTTTTTTGCTAGGATGCTCAAAGTGACCAGTCGAGTCCTGGCCCAAGTTCTCCACCTGGTGATGGTACTGCCCCTGCTCACGAGTAATGTCATTAGCTTGATTTGGTTTATGTAGCTTTTGTGAACAATGTTTTTTTTTTTGTCTTTTCTGCCCTTCATGGCAGCTTAAAAGTCCGGGAGTCCAACAACTGAAATTTTTTATTTTTATTTTATTGCATGAATGTTTCCTATAATCATTTTTTTTATTGTTTTGTAAATAATTTATGTTGGCCATCACGTAATATTTGTGTAGGGCTTGCTTAAATCCCTGGTCCGAGTCCTTTTACTTGTGAACTCTTTGGGCTATGCTCATGTTGGTCTTTTAGAAATCCATTCTAATTTCCTGCTTAAAGACCATAGGTGTAGCCGAGATTGTCATCTTGAGACTCACTTGGTTGTGTTTTTCTTATAAGTGGAAGCCTATGACTCTTCTACACTTATGTTACATGTTCTTTTGTACGTTTTTTTTAACATTTGCTATAATATGTGTGGTGAACATGTTTTTGGGGGAAAGGTTATGAACCTTTTTAACCCCCTGACTGCCTTCTTGTAATGATTTCGCTCATGTTACGTTGGATGATCAATCCTTGTTATCACATGGTAAATGTACACAACCTCTTTATTTTATTTTTCAAGATTGAAAAATAAGGAGCAACTGAATTGCTCTTTATCTTTTTTTTTTTTCATTCTAATTCATCTATTATTAGAGTGTCAAAAAACTGGAAATAGTAAACTAATTATTACTGATTGATTTTACATTCCAAGACCAATAATCAATCTTTGACACTTGTTTAAGAGTAGAAATGACGCACGCTCTGCGCATCCAAGTTCTTGGTATTTCACGCCCGTCTTGGGCTTCTAGTATGTAAGCTCCATTTTTACGGGCTTCTACAAGTTTGTACGGTCCCTCCCAAGTGACGCTGAGTTTTCCTAATGGTTTGACGTGGCTAGACTCGTTTTTCCTTAACAACCATTCTCCAATTTTGAAGTTCTTGACCCAGACTTGGCGGTTGTAATAGTTCTTAGTACGCGATTTTTACAATGCTTGGCGCATCTATCTAGCCTCGCGTTTTTCATCCAGCATGTCTACGTCCTGGCGTCGCCCTGCTTCGTTGGCTGTTTCCTCGAAACACTCTGTTCACAGTGAGCCAACTACTATTTCCAATAGGAGGACTACTTCCGTCCCATAGGTAAGGCTGAATGACGTTTCTCCCGTGCTCGACCTTGCGGTGGTATGATATGACCACAACACTGTCAGGAGCTCTTCTACCCAGACAGACTTTGATCTGAGTAACCCTTTCTTTAAACCATTAACTATGGTTTTGTTTGATATCTCGATTTGTCCATTGGCCTGAGGGTGTGCCACGGACGTGAACCAGCGGTGGATCATCTTGTTTTCACACACCTCCTTGAAGGGGCTCCCTTCAAATTGTGTGCCATTTTCACTTATGAGAACTTTGGGTGTGCCATAGCGAGCCAATATATTTTTGATCATGAACTTTATCATTTTCTTTCTAGAGACGGTGGCCAGCGGTTTCGCCTCTATCCATTACGTAAAATAATCCACAACAACTAACAAGAATTTCACACCCCATGGTGCTGGTGGGAATGGTCCCACTATGTCAATCCCCCACTGATGGAAGAGCCATGGGTAGGTGATGCTGGTCAATGGCATGGCCGGTTGATTATAGAAAGGATCGAATCCCTGTCACTCTTTACATTTCTTGGTTAGGGTTGCAGCCTCATTATATATGTCTGGGCAATATACTCCAAGGCGGAGTATTTTTCCCGTGAGTGCTCGAGCCCCTTCGTGCGCTGCCGTGTCTCCGGAATGACTTTCCTCCAGGAGCATCTGTCCTTCTTTCTTAGAGATGCACTTTAGCCATGGGATTAAATACCCTCTTTGATACAGGTTGTTGTCTCTATGTAACTCCCCGTTCCTGGTACGCAATTATTTAAATTATTCTAGTATTAGTTGAGTTACTCGACGATTTGGTAGCCCTAACTCGTCAAGTAGGTGGCATAAAGGATGTGGGATTTAAAGACTCTTCTCGGCGAGTCCAAGCATGGACTCGACGAGTAGGTATGCCAGAGGGAAACCCTATTTCCGTGGTTTTGCGCTCTAAGGTCCTAAAATGGATCTTTACCAATGATCAAGCAATCAAACAATCAAAAGAAACTAGAATATGAGTAGAAGAAGAAGAGAAATCAAGCTTGCAAACATTCATTACTGAAAACTTCTGGTACAACTCGATATACTTGGCCGTGAACTTTCTGGCATCAACAACCAATAATGACCTAACCAACCTCTATTTATAGTGGACTTGGGCCGGAAACTGGGTTTACGGCCATAAACTCACTACAGGGCCATAAACTCACAAACAACCTACTACACCACAATAAAGACTCAAAAAAACTATTACAATGAAAGCCTAGACCAACCCACTAACTGGACCCTTCAATCTCCCCCTTGGTTTGGTGCTAGCTTGAACTCAGTCTTTGTGGACCACCATCACATCTGACTTCGCCATTTCCCTGTTCCACATCCGTTTGCTAATGATATCGGCAACCATAGCCATATATTCTTTGGCAGCTGGCTCAAAAATATCTTCTGCAACCTTGATTTGATGAAGGTTCAACTTATGTATATCCCATTTCCTAAATTGAAGCAAGTCTCTTTTGTCATATAACCGAATGCATCCTTTTTCAAGCTTTATAACAATAGAGGTTGTAGTTCCATCAAACACCCAATACAGCATGGACCATAGAGATCTATCTGGATGATTCTGAAGAACAAGAATCTGCTATACTTGATCGGTAGCAGACCGCATCACAGATCAAAGAGGTTGATTGGTTTTTAGGATCAATCACACTTGGGTATACTTTAATAATCGACTTTGCAGTCTTCATTGAAGGAAAACCCTTAAGCACTTGATCTTCCAAGAAATGTTTGAAATGAGTAGCCTTGGGATTTTGAGAGGGATTTGCAAAAGGAGCCTTTGATAACTCTGAGAGATCAACCCTGGTACAGGAGTGGAAGTCATGAGCATCTTTATATAGTTTAGTGTTGCCACTCTTCCGTCTCACGATCCACATGACACAATGGGTTGAGCTTGAAAATGCAGATTAATCCTTGACTCATCAGCAGATGTCTTGAACTTGTCACCAAGTTACTCTTCTAGATTTTTCTTCAAATCAAAGTAGCTTGAAGTGAGGAGATTAAAATGAGATTAGAGATTAGAAATCTGCTAAGTCTTCAAAGTCTTGTCCTTTTCAAGATCAGAAACTTGAATCTTCAGCTTGGCATTTTTGCTCAAAAGATATGTTACTTGAATATTGAGCTCAATGTTCTTTTGATCAAGCACATTCATTTTCTTCTAAAGCTCATCAATGGTTGGATTATTTTCTCCTGAATAACCTTCTCTAAAAGAAATTCCTTTAGCTCTAGGAGAAGACATTGAGCTTTGTTCCTGAGCTAAATGCATGGCGAGCCTTATAGAGGCAGCATCATGATCTGGCCTGGAAGGAGAAAATCCTGCTTAAGTAGAAGAGCCACCAGCTTCATAGATGGTGCTAGGACCTTTACTGAAAGGTTCTGATGAGACAATGGAAGGAGTGGTTGTTGGTGAAATTGGGAGGCCTTGAAATATATCATAATCCAGAAATCCTTGTCTAGGATCACGTCTTCTTTGTTTTAGAGGAGGTTGAGAGGTCTAGGTTGTTGTATGATCAATGTGAATGGTTCTGTGGTAGGTGAAACAATATCGAGGGGAGGAATCCCTAACACCGTCACCATAGGAGTTGTCGTTTCAACCACTAGTTTGGTAGTAGGAGGCGTTCATTCGAGAATATCATCGGAGTCCCGTATCTCCGTTGCTGGATGAGCAACATCATTGATATTGTCATGTAGCGAGTTGCGATTTTCATTCAACAAGAAATCTTCATTACTTCCAAAATTCACCGGAATTTCATCCTTATCGAAGCCAGAAAGATCAAGTCTTTATATAAATCAGTCTCAGTCCCACTCTTTGAAGACCCTTCATTGTAATCACTTTGGACTGGAACTGATGTCAGATCATGTTCCTCTGCCACACGAGCATTTGGAACTACTGTCTCTTCTCTTTCTTCTTGATTTGACACGGTGATAACATCCTCTTATCAAGCAAAATCGCAAGGGAAAGGTCGTTTTCCAAGGATTGTATCCTCAGAAGATACTTTATCATAAGATCCATGAGACTCGGATGCTTCATTTGGCTTAGCGAATTTTCCAAACTTCACAAGAGGATACAATCCTTGGAAAACGAACTTTCCCTTGTGATTTTGCTTGATAAGCCCAATAGTGTGAGAACCTAGAGACTTCATGTCTAGGGTTTCTCCCTCCTTGACCATCTCCGGAAATTGAATGTCAATGAATAATTGGATGAACCGAGGATACATCAAGAAAGTATCCCGGGTTATTTCATTGATGCTCACCACGAACTCGTCCAAGATAAACTTCGAGAAGTTGAAGTCTATCCCTGCAGCTAGTGAAGCAATGGCTCCAGTATTCCTTAGCGAGATTTTATCAGCACTAGACCTTCTGCCAGAAATGCAGCTCACAAATACATGAGCCAAGAATCTCCAGTATGGCAGCAGAAGCTTCTTCATAGTGGGAGGAAAGTTGCCTTTGTAACCCATCTTCTTAACAACCTTCTGGGCATCTTCAATCCCGCTCTTAGTAGGAAAACCAGGTTGATCATTAATCAGCAATGCTTCTCTGATGAATTGCTCAGTAATTACAACCTTGCATCCTTTCACAACTGCATCAACAGTAACTGCTCCATCATTATCTCTTTTCATCTTGGCGGTCTGCCAGAATTCCCTGATAATGTTCTGATAAACCACGGGATTCACAGTGATAGCAGAAGCTAAGAAACATTCTCTCAGCCTGTGGATCATCGACTTGATTTCTCCATGTGCAACAGGAGGATCTGCTAGTACGATAGCCAAATTGTGCATGTCCGCAAATTTTAAGTTAGCCATGTGATTAAAACTAAAACGAGCCAAGTAAGAAAACAAATATATTACACATCCATCCCTATGATACAACCAAGTAACCTCATTGTCTTCAATTTAAAAATAACCAGCAAAAAGGTCTAGGGTATGATTGTGTTCCTCCATCTTTCAATCATAACTACACATCCATCCCTATGACACACGAAGAAATTGAAAACGAGGCACATCTTCATTATGGCAAACCATATGGATTTGTGTCAGGAGGTATTCAGGTTGAAAATACTAATGCTTCTACTTCATGTGCAGGTAAAGTAGCAGAGGATGAGAACAAGGAAAACACCATTGAACAAACCAACATCTCCTTGAGATCTGAATCTGTTGCTTCGAACTCAGTTGCTTCTGATCAACCTGCTATTGAGAAATACAGGCCACTAATTCCAGTGAAACAGAGTGCCTGTTGTAATTGTGCTTGTGGGAACAATAAGAGACAAGGCAAGGATACGCCACCATGGGCTGGAAGAAACAACTTCACAGTGAAGAAAAAGACATGTTTTTACTGTGGAACAACTGGACACATTGCCAGAAATTGTCCTAATCACGCATACGTTCCATACTATGCACAAGGGTGGTAGAACGCGCCAAGAGGGAGATACTCCAAAAGAAACCCCTCAAGGTCATGTTCAGACAATGGTGACTGGAATGCGTAGAAGGATAAGAATCAAAACCACAAGGCCAAGAATCTGAATCCCAAGGGTAAGAAGGGAATGTCGGCCAAGAAGCCAAATCCAAGAGATGCTCCCGTGAAGCCAAAATCAAAGTCATCTCAATGGTCGACATCAAGATCAAAAGCAAGTACTGAGCCACCCATCGAATCGAAAAAGAAATGGGTCAAACCCAACTACAAATGGGTTCCAAAGGTTCAATCTCCCAAGTCACCTAATGACTTTAATATTTCTACATCTTCTGTTTTTGATAAACAGGACATGTCGTGGGAGAATGTTCCTTGCAAAGATGACAAAGGTCCACCCAGTTTCAAAATGGATTGGGTTCCAAAGACCAACCGATCTTGCTCTGTGTCAGAGCAGCTATGGAGGCATATCATCAGACTTCGGTTTGTTGGTAGGGACTATTGCAGGCACATGATAGGGGACATCTCTCAGCTATACAATATTCAGACCTTTGTTTGAGAGTATGTGTCCTTTTTTGGGAAAGGAGGAAAGGAAGAGATCACAAATGGGGTTAGTGCTTAATGACATGAAGAATTTTCGGATCTGTTCTGAGATTATGCGTGCTGTTCTCAGACTTTCTGGATGCAAATTCAATCGGTGAATTACGGTTTGCGTTTTCTTCTCTATACTCCTCAGTTTATCTTACTATGATTCATTTTAAAGACAATTTTTATCATTTTCTTAATAGTTTTTTCGTTAGTAGTTATTATTGGGAAGTGATATCAAGAATGTGATAACGGGCAGTCTAAAACATGGGTAAAGGACTGGATCTGAATTGTCTAGTCTTTGTATTCAATGTGCTGGTTGGCACGAAGGATTTGACAATGTAGATTTAGATAGGATTGTTTGGACTGACCATACGACACTCGGGTAGATTGAGCAGTGAGATAAACATAGGAACCTACAGGATACACTAAATTAATATGCATCTAGAATAGTGGTTTGAATTTTCCTTGATGTACGGACTTATGTCCTTAATTTTGGTTCTGATAGGTTGACTGGAGGGTTCTGATGAAGTAGGTTTGTAGAAATTATTTTCTTTCTTTCTATCTGTCAGTCATATGTTGCCTCCTCTGCGTGATCGGAAGATTCGACCTGGATTGCAACATATGCAACTCTATTTCTACGCACCTCCTTATTTACGAAATTCTTTCCATCTGTTAGCCATTTGTGGTCCCCTCTGCGTGATCGGAAGATCCGAACTGGGTGATTGACAGATATCCCTCTATCTCTCAATCCCTCTATCTCTGTTAGTCATACGCTGTCCCCTCTGCGTGATTGACAGATATCCGACCTGGGACACAACATATGCATCTATCTCTAAATCTGACTTCCTCCTTAATTATTGTTTACTCACCTAAAGTAAGGAGTCCTTAGGAAGTTGTTGATAACCAGGGTATATCGGGAAGTGGAGAACACGTTCTAGTGCAACTAAAATTGAACCATTTAGAGGTTGTCTGTAGATCTCGCTGCTTAATTTAAGTGGACAACAATACACGTGGTTGTTGACAGCTAAATGGTTTATTTAGAAAAGTTTGTCAATATCATTCGTGTTTAAGTGGACCATATTACCGAAAATTGACCAGATCTATTCATGAAGCTGAAGGTACTGATAAACAAGTTCAGACTGTCTCACAACTTTGATCCCAAATATTTTTCTTTTTGTTAAATTTGTTCATAGTTTTCCTCTATGCACAAATTTAGGGGAGAATTAAAAAAAATAAAAAAATTCAAAAAATCAAACAAAAATCAGAAAATTAAAAATCTAAAAATATTTTTGTTTTTGTTTTATTTTTTAGAAAATATGAAAATTTCAAAAATATTGTGCGCTAAGTTTTCTTTTAGTTTTGTTTTGTCTTGAAAAGTGAATTCAGGTGTAGATGAGACTCATGGAGACTGTATCGAAGATTTTCTGAGCCAAGACTTCATCCATGATCATCAAAGAATTCTCATTCGAAAGAGCAAGAAATGAAGATTATTCTTCCAACATTCAATCTTTCAACCCTAGAAGCAAGGTCAAGCTGTAATTGAAGATTATGTGACAGATTGCATTGAAGCCTCCTCAATCAATTTTCTGCTATCTTGTACCTGCTGAAGTGATCCAAAAGTTTTGTTTTCTATTCTCTCTGAAGATTCTCAAGCTAAAAGCACCATCTTCAAGAATCATTTCAAGAAGCCTCCTTACCCAATGTGCATTCAATGTCAAATTCTACAGAAAATCCCAACTACTCAAGATGAAGTCATTTATTGAAGATTCATATGTTCATCTTGATGTTGTGTAGTAATTGAAGATAAATGCTGAATCCAGGCTCCCAATGAAGATTATCAAGAAAAGCCAGCTAGCTTTTAGGGGAGCCTGTTGCGTCAATTAAGAAAAGAAAGCTATAAACCACGGGGGAGATTGTTGGGTTAAAAATATGGTTTATACTTTGCTTTTCTAGGAAAATGTACTTTTAAGTCTAGGACCATAAATAGCTCAGTGTTTACGGTTGTGCTTACGACCGTAAATAGGTTTACGGCCATAAACTTGTTTACGGTCCATGTTTCCCAACTATATATAGGGTGAGGGGTGATAGAGAGTGTACGGTCTAGAGGAGCTTATGTGTGTGTATCCTAAGGTGTTCTAGAGAGAGAAACTAGAGAGAAGAGCAAGTGTGTGTTAGTGTGTGTGAATCTCATGTAAAGGATCATCATTCTATTCATCAATACATTGAGATTCATATTCTTCTTCTTCTTCTTCTTATTATTCTTCTTCTTCTCTTCTCTTTTGATCTGACATCATCCAATTGATTGGGATTCCGCACCATCAATTGGATCTGATCGATACACAAGCATATTTGGGGACTTTCAATTGTTGTAATTGAAGATTATGTGACAGATTGCATTGAAGCCTCCTCAATCAATTTGTTGCTATCTTGTACCTGCTGAAGTGATCCAGAAGTTTAATTCTCTATTCTCTTTGAAGATTCTCAAGCTGAAAGCACCATCTTTCAAGAATCATTTCAAGAAGCCTCCTCACCCAATGTGCGTTCAATGTCAAATTCTGTAGAAAATCCCAACTGCTCATGATGAAGTCATTTATTGAAGATTCATATTTTCATCTTGATGCTGTGTAGAAATTGAAGATAAATGATGAAGCCAAGTTCCCAATGAAGATTATCAAGAAAACCCAGCTACCTTTTTAGGGGGAGCCTGTTGGGTCAATTAATAAAAGAAAGCTATAAACCAAGGGGGATTGTTGGGTCAAAATTATGGTTTATACTTTGCTTTTCTAGGAAAATGTATATTGATGTCTAGGACCATAAACAGCTAAGTGTTTACGGTCAAATATGTGTTTACGGTCAATGTTTACGGTTGTGCTTACGACCATAAACAGGTTTACGGCCGTAAACCTGTTTATAGTCAATGTTTCCCAACTATATATAGGGTGAAGGGTGATAGGGAGTGTACGATATAGATGAGCTTATGTGTGTGTATTCTAAGGTGTTCTAGAGAGCGAAATGTCACACCCCAAAACCGGAACGGCGGAAATGTTCTGGGGTGGATGACGTCATGTCAAGTATCACAACATATGCAGTATACTAATCAAAGTACAACAACCATTGCATTAATAGTAATAATTTTATATCGGTTACATGTTATAGTAATATGAAAGTAGTTACAGAACATAACGTAGATGCAGCTCGGTACTAGGCTGTCTTTGCAAAAGCTCCCGGGATGTACCTGTCTATCGCTGACCTGAGAATACAAGTTATTTTGAAAGCGAGTATCAGCATTTTTATAATGCTGGTGAGTCCATAAGTATTTAGTGTCATTTGTATAAATACGCATTTTTATTAAAAATAACTTTATGAAAGATAGTAGTTTAGAATCTACGGTGTATTAGCGTCCTTTCCAGAAAATCCTATATTTTCTAAATAAAAGCAGTCTTCTACCAAGACCCGACAAAGTTATGTTTTAAGGAGTAATTTTCCCCGACATACTATCATTGCCAAAATATTGTATTGACTTTAAAGAAAATATGAGAATATCACTAGTAAAAATACTAGGGGAAAAATAACATATGCCTCAGCAGTTATACTGTTGACTAAGGCAAAAGAAATCATAGACTCCAGGAGAGTATCGAATGAATGATACGCCTGGCTCAGTCTAACAAAAGAAGCACAGACTTCATACAGTATTGAATGAACAACACTGCTAGCAAAGTCTAAAACAAGGAAATACAGACTCCAGACAGTATCAAAGGAACGATACACCTAGCAAAGTCTAAAACGAGGAATTACAGACTCTAGACAATATCGAATGAAGGACACAGCTAGCAAAGTCTAAAACAAGGAAATACAGACTCCAGACAGTATCGAATGAACGATACAGCTAGCAAAGTCTAAAACGAGGAAATACAGACTCTAGACAGTATCGAATGAACGACACGGCTAGCAAAGTCTAAAACATCCGGTAATCCTAAGTGGGTTGTTTAAAAAATACCGTGTTACCTTAAGGCCATGAATTATAAGGTAAACATAGAGATACTCGTAACCATACTGATCGACAATAGAGTACTTGACGCCCTACAAGCGTCGGAATAAATGTGACATTTGTCACCCCTTGGCTTGGTACGCCGGGGACTGTAGCTAGCAGTCAGGGTGTGGGAGTGTCAGTCCCGTATAGATCTATACACACAATGCCCGCTCTCCTTCCAGGAGACTCGGGTTACCAACTTGACAACGGGGAGATCCGTGTCTTGAAGATGCATCTCGTATTTTGAATTCTATTGTAAGTACTGGAATAATGATATAGACTCACGAATGAACTGACTCCTTTGGAATTCTCCGTACTAGAAAGAGTAAATAGAATCTCCTAACTATTCCTATAGTAGTTACTAGTGTTTTTGATCTATGAATGATGAATGGAAGGATGCCCTTGCTACGCAAGGAAATGAACTGGTCGATGGAAACCTTTATGTCTATACATGTATACATGATATATAACTAATGTTTAAACGACCTTTGGACGGATATCCGATACCCACCAGACCACATCCCAACGAGGAAAAGGAAATAGGGCGAACTAGCCTTCCTAAGTCCTTTAAACATTATTTATATAACTATACAAATGTAGGCATGCATTTAACGAAATAAAAGCATAGAAGAAAACTTTAATGAAACCTTTGGAAAACTTTCATACATAAGAAATTTACGACTTGATGTCATTTTGTAAAACAAGTTTTGAAAATCTTTGGAATCCTTTGAAAAACCATTCATAAACAGCTGTGAAAGTGATTTTTAATAAACAGTTTAAGTGAAGAAAACCTTTGGAAAACCTATAACAAGAAAGTTCGACTTGATGTCATTCTATAAAACAAACTTTGAAAACCTTTGAAAAACCTTCGAAAAACCTTTCGAATACTTATGATAATCTAAAAGAGAAACTCATATTTTAACAAGAGTTGAAAGCGAGATTGGAAAAACTTAAGCTGGATAAAACAGTTTAACATGCAAAAATCCATTTTGCTATACAATTATCAATCACATGTGATTTATCTAATAACTGTACAGTTCAACTTGTATCCCCCCTATAAAAGTAGTTAAAATCATTTAAAAGGTTAATTCAGGGGTATGAACTCACCTGACATGGGTGATTCTGATGAACGGATGGTATAGGATGCTAAGTGTCAAGTGTGGACTTGACCACACACGCGAATCCTATTTAACATGTAATGATACATTTAAGTATCCAATTAGTCATTTAATAACTAATTAAGAAGGTAAAGATGTCCTACTACATAAAAACACTTTGCTACAAGTGCTAGGAGTACCCATGGTTGCATATAAGGAGAGTATAGTCTCACTTTGGAGTTTACTCCTCAAATGGTATTGTCTAGGGCTGTTTACGGTTTTGGAACCATATCCCCCATGAGTTTACGGCCATAAACTCAGGGGAATGGTGTATTTGTGTGCTTTAAGGCTTCATGCCTCACAAGGAAAGGTCCTAGGGTTGATTCAAGGGCTATGGAAGTGATTTGGGGCTCAAAATGGACACTTTATGGAGTTTGCGGTCCTTGGACCACTCCCTTGGGAGTTTACGACCGTAAACACATGAGTTTATGGTCGTAAACTCATGTTTGTCCATTTCACTTGTGCTTTGGTGGTTCTAGGCTATGCATGCAAGGTTCTAGTCCAATGTACAAGCCATAGAAGGAAGTTAGGGCACCATTTGACCACTATAGAGGAGTTTACAGCCCAGGAACCATTCCTTGGGGGGTTTACGGCCGTAATCACCTAAGGAGGTGGTTTCTCTCATGTTTAAGGTCCCTAACACAATGGAGTTTGGTTCTAGACATTATTCCAAGGCATAGGAGGTGTTTAAGGAGCATGTTAACACCTTAAAAGGTGTTTACGGTCTTAGAAGGGGGTGTTTACGGTCCAAGTGTCACACCCCAAAACCAAGAACGGCGGAAACGTTCTGGGGCGGAGGACGTCATGTATAGTATCACAACACAGTAAATGTAAATAAGCAAACAACATCATCCACTGCATTAAATATATAATTTTAATACAAGCGTGTTCTGTACAGTTATAGACACCAAAATAATGTAACACAAAATAATATGAGATGAGTCTTGAATGCACTCCATCTTCTCAAAAGCTGGCATCGGTACCTGTCTACTGATAACCTGAGAATACAAGTTATTTTGAAAGAGTTTATCAGCATTAAGCTGGTGAGTTCATAAGTATTTTAGTGTCAATGTTTGTTGTCAAAAACGTTTGAACCTGTCTCAATGTATAAGTTTGTAAAAATGTAAGTAAGTGTTTGAACGTGTTTGTAAAAGTTTGAATCTCTCAGAAAAACCTCTATTTTCTATTAAAGTAACATTCTACCAAGGCTTAACTGTTTTGTATACTCGTTTATTGTAAAAGCGTGTAATTTCCCAAGTGTAACTATCATTTAATAAAATATAGTTTGTACATTAATGCTTAAGTGAGGTTATCACTAATATATGTAATGGGTAAATCATTGTAGTACTGTAGTTTTGTATAATAGGAACTACTGCTGTACTAACTACCTTAAACCGGATTTATATTAAGGTATAATGTGATAAATTGCACCATGCTATCGACTGGTAACAATGACATAATGAATGGTCGTAATAAAGAAATGACGTTTGGCACCCGCAGACTTGCAGGTCCAGCTGTAGCTAGCAGCAAGGTGTAGGATAGTCAATCCAGTATAGATCTATACGCAAACTCACGCTCTACCTCCAAGAGAATTCTGGCTACAACTCGGGCCATGACATTTAAGGCATGCTCCGACACAGTGGATCACAATTGTTAACGTATTCATGGATATGTAATGTTTCTCGTTCTAGTATAGTTGTATATGTTCTGTTTCTAGTATAGCTGTATACGTTCTTGTTTCTAGTATAGCTGTATATGTACATGTTTCTAGTATAGCTGTATATGTTCATGTTTCTAGTATAGCTGTATATGTACGATCCTGTGTTACCCCGATGGTAACTAACTAATGATGTGTCTAGTACGTATGTATATGGAAGTACTTTTATGTCTATATATGTATATTTGATATATAATTAATATTGAAACGACCTTCGGATGGTCACCCGAAATCCCACCAGACCACATCCAAATCGAGGAAAAGGAAATAGGGCGGATGGCATTCCTAAGCCCTTTAAACATTATTTATACATCTATACATATATGGGCATGCAATTTATAAGAAGTAAAAGCATAAATAAGAATTTTATAAGACATTTGAACCATAAATATTATTTCAAGAAAAGATCGACTTGATGTCAATCTATAAAACAATTTGAAGGCATAAGTTGATAAACAGTTTAAGTATGAGGAACATATGTTTAAATCACAGTTTGTAAATAAGTTTGGAAAGTATAAGAGTTTGTAAAACATTTCAAAGTAAAGCAGTTTGATAAACAGTTTGAACAGTGGTAAAATCATTGGTTTCCTAGTTATTAATCACATGTGATTAAATGCAATCACATGTGATTGGAGCAATAACTATCAGTGTTTGACTTGTATTCCCCCCCCCATAAAGTATTTAAAACATTTAAAATCATTTCAAAGGTTGATTAAAGGGGTATGAACTCACTTGTGGTGAGCTGTTTGAATTGCAGTGTCGGACACCATGCTAGGTGGCAAACGGAGACTTGTTTACACGCACGAGCCTAGTTATCATATAATAAGCATATATATAACTAATTAGCCAAATAATACCTTAACAAATAAGTTAAGACACTTAGGAACATGAAAACACTTTGTATAAATGTTATAGGTCCTAAGGGTTGCATCTAAGTCGATACGGGACAAGGCAAAAGGGTTTGGAAGCACCAAAGACCATGTATAAGAGTTCACCACCCAAAAAACCCCACCTTTGGAGTTTACGGCCGTAAACTCATGGGTTTACAGCCGTGAACTCCTCACTTGGTGGTTTTGGGTGTTTTGAGGTGCTAACTTGATCCTAGAATACTCCTAGCTTTGTTGGAATAATCCTTGAAGTAGTTTAAGGCCCTAGAATACCCCTTAGGGGAGTTTACGGCCTAATGACCATATCCCCTAGAGTTTACGGCCGTAAACTCCTATGGGTGTTGGTTTTTAAATCATTTGAGGCCCTTGCACATGTAGGATGGCGTCCATGTTTTTATCTAAGGCCAAAGGGGACAAGAGGCACACATTTGTGCCTTTACTTGGAGTTTACGGCCCAAGAAATGTTCCTTGGCCGTAAACTCCCTTTAAGGGATGGTTTTGTTGTCTTTTAATCCCCATTCAAGTCCTATGTATTCAAGGGTAATTATCTTAAGGCCTTAGGGGTGTTTAGGGTGCATTTTGCCCAAGAAAAAGGGGTTTACGGCCCAAGAGATATTCTTGGCCGTAAACTCCTATAACTCCATGATTTTGAAGTGTTTTGATGTCTAAAATGGTTACAAGCATTTGAGGGTTAATGCCTTAAGCCTTAAGGGTGATTTAGGCTCACTTTGGCACTTGGAAAATGGTGTTTACGGTCCAAGAACTCTTGGGCCGTAAACTCCAATTACTTGGTGTTCTTGGATGATTTCCAGCCTCTAATGTTCATACAATAAGTCCCTAACAAGTTGTCTATCAATGAAATGGGACTAGGAAGCTTATAGGCCTCGTTTTGGAGTTTACTCCCCAAGAACGTTCTTGGGCGGTAAACTCACGGATCTTGCAATTTAAACATGTAATTAATGTTATAAAGCATCTAACAAGTATTGAAACACATTTAGGAAAGTAGACTCACAATCTGGGATGAAAACCCGAAGATCCGTCAGAGAGAAAATGGCTTTTCTCTAGTTGGAATTGTGAATAATGAATTAATTAATTCAGAAATCTATTTATAGTCCTAAAATATTTTGGCAGAAAATATTTTTATTCTGGATATTGGACTATGAAATTATGAAACTTGGAATGCTCAAGTTTCACCAATCCAGGAGCATCCACTCTCCTGATATCTCCTGAAACATAAACCCTAATGTACACAAACTTGTTCGGAAAAGTCTGAAAATCACTGAAACTGAACTGGCTTCTATTGAATAGATAATGTTCGTACAAATGGAAATTTCGGGTTGTCACACCAAGCATGCTCTTGGGCCGTAAACTCATGTTTACTCCCCAAAAATCAAGATTTTGGTGTTCTAATTCCTTTCATGTAAGCCCCTAAGTCATAACTAAGCTCCATAAGTGGTTTGGAAGGGTTTTGGGGCTCCAAAACCCCATTTAAGGGTGTTTGCGGTTTTGGGATAGTTCTTGGACCGTAACACATGTTCTTGGTCCTTTTGGATGATTTAGACACAGATTTGAAGGATAAACAAGCTAAACTATCAGTTAGGATGGATTACTTAGCAATTTGGAGCTTGAAGGGACGATTTTTGACCAATAACCGATTTGTAGAAAGAGAAAGTAGAGAGAGAATGTGTCTAAGGTGTGAAAAAAGGTTGGGATGAAACCAACTCAACCCTTATATAGGATTAAGTTTACAGTCTGGGTGGGGGTCCACCCAACACCAACCGCAAACGGGGTTTATTACGACTTCCGTTAAACATGACAAATTTTAAATTATACCTCCTTATTTTTGGTTCGCTTGATGAATATTATTTAAAATATTCCAACGGGTTTAAATCCGGTCAAAAATATTTTGGGATAAACTTGGGTAATTTTGACGTGCTTAATTACGGCGTTAAAACAAACGGAAATTTTTGGTTGTCACACGAAACTAGAGAGAAGAGCAAGTGTGTGTTAGTGTGTGTGAATCTCATGTAAAGGATCATCATTCTATTCATCAATGCATTGAGATTCATATTATTATTCTTCTTCTTCTCTTCTATTTTGATCTGACATCATCCAATTGATTGGGATTCCGTATCATCAATTGATTCTGATCGATACACAAGCATATTTGGGGACTTACAATTGCTGTAATTGAAGATTTTATGACAGATTGCATTGTAGCCTCCTCAATCAATTTGCTGCTATCTTGTACCTGCTGAAGTGATCCAGAAGTTTCGTTCTCTATTCTCTCTGAAGATTCTCAATCTAAAAGCACCATCTTTCAAGAAGCCTTTTCACCCAATGTGCATTCAATGTCAAATTCTGTAGAAAATCCCAACTGCTCAAGATGAAGTCATTTATTGAAGATTCGTATGTTCATCTTGATGCCGTGTAGAAATTGAAGATAAATCCTGAAGCTAAGCTCCCAATGAAGATTATCAAGAAAAGCCAGCTACCTTTTTAGGGCGAGTCTGTTGGGTCACTTAAGAAAAGAAAGCTATAAACTAAGGGGGAGATTGTTGTGTCAAAAATATGGTTTATACTTTGATTTTCAAGGAAAATGTATCTTTATGTCTAGGACCATAAATAGCTCAGTGTTTACGGTCATATATGTCTTTACGTTTGTGTTTACGACCATAAATAGGTTTACGGCCATAAAACAGTTTATGGTCCATGTTTCCCAACAATATGTAGGGTGAGATGTGATAGAGAGTGTACGGTCTAGAGGAGCTTATGTGTGTGTATTCTAAGGTGTTGTAGAGAGAGAAACTAGAGAGAAGAGCAAGTGTGTGTTAGTGCGTGTGAATCTCATGTAAAGGATCATCATTCTATTCATCAATACATTGAGATTCATATTTTTCTTCTTTTTCTTCTTCATTTCTCTTTTGATCTGACATCATCCAATTGATTGGGATTCCGCACCATCAATTGGATCTGATCGATACACAAGCATATTTGGGGACTTATATTTGCTGTAACTGAAGATTATGTGACAGATTGCACTGAAGTCTACTCAATCAATTTGCTGCTATCTTGTACCTACTGAAGTGATCTAGAAGTTTCGTTCTCTAATCTCTCTGAAGATTCTCAAGTCGAAAGCACCATCTTTCAAGAATCATTTCAAGTAGCCGCCTCACCCAATGTGTGTTCAATGCCAAATTCTGCAGAAAATCCCAACTGCTCAAGATGAAGTCATTTATTGAAGATTCATATGTTCATCTTGATGTTGTGTAGAAATTGTTGATAAATGTTGAAGCCAAGCTCTCAATGAAGATTATCAAGAAAAGCCAGCTACCTTTTTAGGGGGAGCCTGTTGGGTCAATTAAGAAAAGAAAGCTATAAACCAAGGGGGAGATTGTTGGGTCAAAAATATGGTTTATACTTTGCTTTTCTAGGAAAATGTATTTTTATGTCTAGGACCATAAAGATCTCAGTGTTTACGGTCATATATGTGTTTACGGTCAATGTTTACGGTTGTGTTTACGACCGTAAACAGGTTTACGGTCAAAAACCTGTTTACGGTCCATGTTTCCCAACTATATATAGGGTGAGGGGTGATAGAGAGTGTATGGTCTAGAGGAGCTTATGTGTGTGTATTCTAAGGTGTTCTAGAGAGAGAAACTAGAGAGAAGAGCAAGTGTGTGTGAATCTCATGTAAAGGATCATCATTCTATTCATCAATACAATGAGATTCATATTCTTCTTCTTCTTCTTTTTCTCTTCTATTTTGATCTGACATCATCCAATTGATTGGGATTCCGTACCATCAATTGGATCTGATTGATGCACAAGCATATTTGGGGACTTACAATTGTTGTAATTGAAGATTATGTGACGCATTGCATTGAAGCCTCCTCAATCAATTTGTTGCTATCTTGTACCTACTGAAGTGATCCAGAAGTTTCGTTCTCTATTCTCTCTGAAGATTCTCAATCTGAAAGCACCATCTTTCATGAATCATTTCAAGAAGCCTCCTCACCCAATGTGAGTTCTATGTCAAATTCTGCAGAGAATCCCAACTACTCAAGATGAAGTCATTTATTGAAGATTCATATGTTCATCTTGATGTTGTGTAGTAATAGAAGATAAATGTTGAAGCCAAGCTCCCAATGGAGATTATCAAGAAAAGCCAGCTACCTTTTTAGAGGGAGCCTGTTGGGTCAATTAAGAAAAGAAAGCTATAAACCAAGGGGGGAGATTGTTGGGTCAAAAATATGGTTTATACTTTGCTTTTCTAGGAAAATGTATTTTTATGTCTAGGACCATAAACAGCTAAGTGTTTACGGTCATAGATGTGTTTACGGTCAATGTTTACGGTTGTGTTTACGACTGTAAACAGGTTTACGGCCGTAATCCTGTTTACGGTCCATGTTTCCCAACTATATATAGGGTGAAGGGTGATAGAGAGTTTACGGTCTAGAGGAGCTTATGTGTGTGTATTCTAAGGTATTCAAGAGAGAGAAACTAGAGAGAAGAGCAAGTGTGTGTTAGTGTGTGTGAATCTCATGTAAAGGATCATCATTCTATTCATCAATACATTGAGATTCATATTCTTCTTCTTCTTCTTCTTCTCTTTTCTTTTGATCTGACATCATCCATTTGATTGGGATTGCGCACCATCAAACGGATCTGATTGATACACAAGCATTTTGGGGACTTACAATTGGTATCAGAGCAAGACCGGTTTCAAAGCATCATTCAATCGAGTTTTCGACCATTTAACCTCATATTCTTCACTGTTCATGATTGGGCTTGGTGTTTTTGTTGCTAAAGGGATCAAATTTTCTCTAGATTTGCGTTTATTGAGATTTCTGGGATTTACTGCTAAGAGATTACGGCTGTAAACCTTGTTTACAGTCGTAAACTCAAGAACATTCAAGGACCGTAAACTCTGTTCATGGACCGTAAACAGATTATAGTGGTTCTTCATTAACCATAAACACGCGACCGTAAACACCCGACCGTAAACTCTATTTACGGCCGTAAACTACCTGACCGTAAACTGACATTTTTCTGATTTTAACTTTAAGCTTTAAAATCATAATAAATGGGTTCTCAAAGTCAAAAACATCATCATGAATTGGATTTTGTCATGGGCACAACTACACGCATTCTGAGACTGTTGTTTGCAGATGGTTATCCTGAATCTAAATATCGGATTGAAAAGTACATTAAAAAGAAATACTTCAAGGTTTGGAGGAGCATCATCAAGGGTACTGTCCGAATTACCACCACTGTTGCAGGACAACTAACTGACAAAGCAGTTGAGAACTATACATATGAAGACTTTGAGAAAATTGAGGAACATGAAAGGGCATTGTCCACTCTGACCATGGCTCTATCTCCTGATATAGATCAAGGTTTCAGAGAATATACTTAAGCTAAGGCTTTGTGGGAAGCCTTGATTGAGGTACATGAAGGTAATGAAGGCATCAAGCGAATCTGCCAGGATATGCTGCGTCAAAAGTTTAACATGTTCAACTACATTCTTAGAGAAACCCTTGAGGCACAGTTGCAATGATTCACCACTCTCACTACTGAGATGAACATTTATGGGATCTTCTTGACCAAGTCGGAGATAAACAAAAACCTACTGAATGCTCTTCCAAAGTCATGGGACATGAATGTAGTTGTTATTAAGAAAACCAAGGATTTGAATCGTCTCACTCTTCTTGAAACAGTGGCAATCTTCAAAGCCTATGATATTGATGATAAATAGTGGGAGATTAATCATGTGAATTCGTATTTGACTACAAACCTCGGGATTTCCTCTAACAATGCTCTTTAATCAATCATTCCTTCCTCAGGTCAAGCATTTGCTATTCAAAAACCTCAGATCCAAACCATTACTGCTGTGTCATCCATGCCTCACTCGCAAAGCCAGTTGCATGTTACTCCTCAAGCTGCTCCCTCCTATAATTTACCAGTTCTGGCCTCTTCCTCAAACACAAAGGAATGTGATGACAATCTTGCTTTTGCTACAGGACTTGTGAACTGCTATAATGCTCTTGTTGTTGGAGAGCTTCCACCTCAATTGTCATTTGTTGATTTGGATCAGATTCATCCAGAAGATGTGGAAGAGATAGACATCACATGGTAGATAGCTATGACAGTATTCAGGGCAAAGCAGTTTGCCAAGAAGACTGGGAAGAACAACTGGGGTATGAATGCTGATAAAAAGGTGGGGTTCAACAAGGGGAAGCTGCGTTGTTTCAACTGTCACGGGCCAGGACATTTTGCTCGTGAGTGCCCGAAGCCGGATACAAGATTGAACAATGACAGGACAATGGTTGCAGTGGGAAACAATCAGGGAGGTGCTCAGGTCAACGGTGATAAGGCTATGGTTGCTCAGTCATTTGACTGGGAGGACCAGATTCAGGCTTTGAACATTTCAAGACCTAAGAATGCTCACCTAACCCAAGTCAATGAAGAAGTTCCCATGAAGAATGTTGCACCTGATCCAGAAGAAAAGATGATTGATCTATAGTTTGCGCTGATGGTATCTTCTACTTCTGAACCAAAGAAAAATGAGGTAAGTTTACCTTCCCATTCTCATGCATGTATTGACTATGTTAAAATTCTTCGTGACGAAATAGAATCTTGACGTAGAGAAGTAGAGGACCTTAGATATGAGGGCTACCAACATAGAAAAGGACAAAAACCCCTAAATTCCCAGTTAGAGACAAAGATAAAGGACTTTAGGAGACTTCAGGAAGACTATAGTAACAGATGTGAAAACTATGATTATATCAAGAGACAGAATGTTGAGTTAATTATTGAGCTTGATACATTAAAAAACAAATTTGACAATGCAAAATTTGATTTTAAAAAATATGATGTATCAAGCGAGGTAGTTTCCAACATGATTGACCATTGCCTGCAGTTCAAACAAAACCAGAAAAAGGGTTTAGGATACGATAAAGTGCCTCCTCCTTTCAATCATAATTATCACTATCACCTTGTCACTGACGAGGAGAATGCCAATGAATCTTTCATGGTTTATGGCAAGCCAACTGGTTTTGTTTCAGGAGGAGTTATTAATATTGAAAGTTCTAACGTTTCTACTTCCCCTGCAGATCAATCCATAGATCAGTCAAAGCACGAAGTTGAAGGATCTGTTTCTGATAACAAAACCGAGTCTGAACCTGAGGTTTTTGTTCCAAATAAAGAATTTATTATTTCTGATGTTAAAAATGACAATGTTTTTTGTTATACTTCTGCACCTGCTGACGCTGAATTAAGTTTTTTTTGAAGTGTTTGATGAGCTATTTGATATTCCTAATGTTTGTAATGATCCTAATGAAAACACACCACTTCCACAAGTCACACCATCTGATACACCCTCACTTATCTCATAACCTGCTTCATGTTCATGTTCTTGTGGGAAAAGTAAGGGTGTCAGTAAAGAAAATAAATTTGAGAAAGGTAGTACAAGTTTTAATAATAACAAACATATTTGTTTTAATTATGGTACTGGTGGTCATATAGCTAGGAATTGTCAAAATAGAATTTTTGTAATTATATGTCACCAATAGAAGAGAACGAATCTATAGGAAGGTCTTTAATTAGAAAGTCCTCAAGAACTCGTTCTCAGGATGATTATTGGAAGGATGATCGAAGTAGAAAAAGGGCTGTTTTTCAAAAGAATAGAAGGGTTTTTCATAATATAGTCCAAAACAGCTTGCCAAAACCGAACAAGGTTTCCCCAAGATCCGTTTCATTAAAGAGCCGTTATGGATCTTCAACCACTTCAGGTAGAAAATCCAGATGTTGCAAACTGATAAGAAACATATTTCAAAACCACTTGTGACTATTAGGATACCTAAATATCATTGGATTCCCAAATTAACTCTCAATCAATCATCATCATCCTCTGAAAAGGTCAAAAATGATGACTCAAACTTGAAGATCTTGAAAGATAAATTAGAGAAAGAGAAGGGCCAACCCAGGACAGTGATGACCTGGATTTCCAAATCTAAATGATCCCGCTCTGATGAGTTGAAAAACTCTTTGATCATTTAGATCTTACATAGGTTAATCATAATAATGCAAACAAAATAACAAACAAGAGAATGAATCAATAATAAGTTGAATGATTCAACAGATTCACGCCTCAGCAGAGCTCGATGAAGAACTTCCACTGTAGAGGCTTTTAGGGTTACAATCGATAAAAACAGTGATCGCTTTTAATGATCGACTAAACAGCGACGTACAAAGATGCATGCAGGCATCTATAAATACTAAACCCTAATAATTAAATCACAGATGGATAGGCCCAATCCGGATACAAAACTAGGCTAAGGACCGAGCCTAAGACGCAACACATAATGGACCCAACAATCCCCCCCTTTGCGTCAATTAGGGCGAGACTCTACTTCGGCTTACTGGATCCTGCTGCATCAACCTTCTTTGTGGTTTTGAACAGGCAAGGAATAATGGCAAGAAGAGTTCGTCCGAAATGAATATACCAGTGGACCATGTCATTGAAGTATTTCTTATCATCTTCAGAATTTTGCTTACACAGATTGATGATCCCTAGAACATGCTCCAGACACGAAGTGGTGTAAAGATGTTTGTCAGCCAAAGAGAACATACATTTCTGGCCTTCTTTCCTGGTGAACATAACCGTGTTTCGCTTCGGATAAATCCTCCCCATCTGTATTTTATTTAGATCACTTGCAGAACCGAATGGGAAGATGGTGGGCTTCTTTCTGAGTACATTAGCAATTTCCTGATCCAACTTGGCAACTTCCAAGATATAACAAACCAACATCCTCTTGAAGTGATCTATGATTGGCCCATATTCAGTTTCATTGGTGAGGAGGATGTTATGCAGGATGATCCAATCATCAGGATTTAGGTTAGGAAGATCAGCGAGAGAAATGGCATGTTCGGCTTTATCTGACCCCCTCAAGACTTTGAATCTGACGTTCGTGAAGTTACCCTCCCGAAAGGGTTTGAGGACCCGAACATTGAAAATCTTTTATGCGCTCCACGTCTGATATTGAGGCTGAGCAAACCTCAGATAGAAATTAATAAGTTCCCTATCAACCTTCGGGTGAGGATGAGGGACTTCAGCTATGTGGGAAAATGCATGAAAGATAAATGCCTTTCGGGTCAAGGGCATGTCGAATTGAGAATCAATAGAATTAGCCCTGTCCAAAGAGATCACAGGTTCAAGCCAGAGGATGCTGGGGGACTCGATAACTTCTTTGACAAGCTTCTCAAGAGTCCATGGAGGGAATAGGGTTTTTCAACTTTCAAGGAGATCATGAGCCTCCTTCATCCTTCTTTCATTTGCTTCGGCCTCCCTAGCAATCCGAGCATTCATGTCCAGTTCCTTGTCCCTGTCCTGTTTCTTCAAAATATCAGCAATGGTTTCTTTGTCTTCGTCTCCATCACTGTCATCGAGAACCTTTTCGCCTTTGTCTTGAGTATCCGAACCTGATGCATGACCAGTTGTTGGTGGTTCGGTTGCTTTAGATGGAACTGATGAAGAAATTGGAAGCGGTTAGGATTGAGCTGTGGAAACAGGAGGAGGTTGAGATTGATTACTGCCCTTTGAAGCTCCTTCTCCCCATTGTTTTGGATAGACCACTTGCTCGGGAAGCCCCTCAATTCTGCTAAGCATGGCAAGGGCAGGAGCAAGTTTCTCAGCAAGAGTTCGCCTCACTGAGTAGTTGAGAATCGAGTCATGCACTTCAATGATGTTCGAGAGGTCTCCGTGGGCATCCAAAACACAACTCTTAATCACAACACGCTCGGACCGAAGAGAATCAACCTCCTTCTCAATTAGAAAAAGTTAAAGACTCTTGGTTTTTAGCGTAGTTGTTTTGCGTGCAAGCGCATCCATCACATAATTTTCCGCGGCAAGGTCTTCTTGGAGCTTGGTCAGACGATCCTCAACGGTTGTCTGGAAGGATTTGTTGTCTGCTTCTAGGTTCTGACGAAGACTGGCAAAGTGGTGTTGTTCTGTTTCAAACGAAGTAGCCAGCTTCTCAACAACCAAATTAACCTTCACTGCATTAGATTCGGCTGCCCCCTGCAAAGACTCCAAAAAGAGGGTAGCATCTCGAAATAGTTTTTTGACTTTTTCGGTCGCAGCAACACAAGCCTTTGTTGATGCATCTATAGCAACAGTAGCAGAGTTGATGGAGGCTTCGTGTGCATTGGTGAAAGTATCGACCATCCCCTGAATGGTAGCTTCCGTGATATGGGACCGAGAGGAGGAGGAAGAAGCGATGAGATTATCAATCTTCTCGTGAAGTTCCTTGATGTGCTTTTTGGTGACAGGAGCATCATCATCATCATCGCTCTGAACCTGGTAGGGACTTTAGTAAACTGAATCGAAAGTCATATCTTCCCCTCTTAGAAATGTCTCGGTTTCGGATGAGTAATTAGGAGATAAAGGCGATTTTGGAAGTTCGGTTGTGGGAGTAGGTTCGGGTGTGGAAGTGTGTTCGGGTGCTGAAGTACGATCCCCCGTATCAGATATGTTGGTTCGAAATCCAATGGTTGTTGTTTTTGTGGCTTCAGAGAAAATGGGAGGTGGTATAGGAATAGAAGTGGGTGGAATAGAGGTAGAGGAAGTTATGGGGGGAATGGAAATAGAGATAATGATAGGTGGAGAAGAGACAGGTTCGGTTGTGACTGGTACCTCATGTGAAGGCGAACGGGGAGGAGAGTCACCTCGAAATGACTCCTCTGAGTCTGAACTTTCATCCTCTGATTCGCTTGAGGAAGAAGCAAGAACAAGTTTTCTTTTAGGCTGTGTTTTCTTCTTCTTCGGTGGAGGTGATTGGGTTGCCTTTGTTGATTTTCTCTTCTTAGGAGTAGGGCCTTTCGCCCCTTTGACCACTTTCTTTCCTTTTTCTTTCTATGGTTTCTTGCCCCTGGTAGTAGGTTTGTCTGCATCGTTGATGGACTGAAGCATCTCTGCAGTCAGCTCTCTCGGACCCGAAAGAGGAAACTCCTTGTAGGTCTTGATGATGTGGCTCTCCTCTGATACACAAGCATACATGGACTCAGGAATTGAGCCAAAAAAGATGAACTTGGAGGGATCAGTGATGATGATCTTTGTAGTGTGGAACACGCCAATCGAGGAGAGTGGAGATGTGGCCACAGTGGGGACATGATACTTGTCCATAGCCCATTTGGTGACGAGCGTCCAGAACCTGGCATAGGAGATTTCAGTGTGTCGAGAAGTAGAGCCAAGGCTTTGAATCAACTGCTGCCAGAGAACTGAGCCATAGTTGAGGTTGATCCCAGTGTACAACCCATAAAGAATTGTCATGAACAAACGGCTGGCCCCATCAGAGTCTGCACTCCTCTCAGATAAACCTTTGAACAAAATCGTGAAGAAGCCGTTCCACTGAGGAGGAAGGCATGACTTCTTGAACTTCGTGACAGTAGTAAGGGTTTCAGTGTAACCCATGTTGTAAAACATGGAGAATAATTGACCAACAAAGATCGAATCAGGTTTAACCCTCGTTTCGTCAAGTTCAAACCCTAGAAGCAAGCAAAATCGCTGCTTTGAGATGGAGGTTTTGGTGTCAAGGATGTCGAAGAAGATGCGATTAACGGATTTTTCATAGTGAGCCGTGGAGAAAATTTGGGATAGACATTCCATAGGCACAATTTCAACCTTGGAGAATGTGAGAACCAGTGGAGAGTATTTGAGATTATGGGCTACATGAAGGCATCATAGGAGATTGGGGTGAGCTCGATGACCAAGCTTTGCTGAGGTCTGATTGGGAGAATGTTGGATCTAGAAGATGTTTCTTGAACAGGGGAGGAATCCGCCATTGTTGAATCCTTCGAAGAAGAAGATGAACAGTGGGAGAAAAATCGCCTTTTTTTGCTCTCAGAAATTTAGGTTGCAGTAAAGAGGTAAAACAACTATGGTTTAACCCTTTATACCGGGTATGGAGGTGAGAGAAAAATTCGCCCCCAAATCATCTCGAAACGCGAAATTGTTCTTGAATTGATTGAAACGTGACAGTTGGCAACCACGATGATTACGCATGAGAGAGAAAACCGTTTCCGTTGAACACGCCTTCCCACCAAATCCCTTTTTTTTAATTCATGAAACCTTTAATCTTCCGGCTGAGTCATCATCTTATCTTTTAAAGGAGCTATCATTATTAAATAAAATCAAAGACTTAGAAAAACCACAACATTCCCTTGTTGAGTATATCATTAAGAACCGGAGCTACATAAAGGAAAGTAGCTTGTAGAGAACCGAACCAGACTTTTGGAAAATCAAAAAGATGTTCGTGCATAGAGTTTCAAAGATAAAGAAATAAAGCAACATCTATGTGGGAATTTTTGATGTCAATATAGACACGAAACAGTGGATCCCGGGCATGAATCTCTTCCTTCAAAGTCAAGAGAGACTTTAAAGTGTCTGTATGGTTTCCCGTTGAATTAAGATCAAACACTTGTTAAGAAGTGTTGAAAGGCATCATTTGATGAGGCTTAGAAGGGTGGCTTTCGCTTCAGTTCAGAATTCCGGATATTGACATAAGACCGAAACCGAACGAAGTACCTGTGAGACCGATGTGGTATGTTGAACAAGTAGGTTTGGACTATATTCAGTGACTTGTTGGAAATGTTTAGTGTGAAATCTAAAACAAAATTTAAAACTGGATTCTATGGGAAGAAATGTTATGGTGTTTAACAATTTCATAAGAATCACACAAAAAAATAGAGATTTCATGGTACAACCACTTGGGTGGTTTCGTTAATTCATGGGTGAAAGCTAGAGCAAATTTAATTGTTCACCGTCAATTCATAGTGGGTATTGAATTTTGGGTTTCACTTAGCACGTAGTGACATGAAGATAAGATCATAAACATAGAGATTGTGTAACTATAAACCTCAGTGGTTATTTCTGAGAGTCTCAAGGGTTACATTTATGAACCGAAATATGATGGAGAAAAATGTTTGAGGTGGTGTAAAGAAACCAAAGTACCTATGCTATAAAAAGAATGACCAAGCAGAAAACTCTTAACTCATATGAGAAAAGAGTAAGGTAGCTCATGATTAGAATAAATTTAGCAGCCTTATTGGGAAGACGAGGTTTGTATATACCCAGTCAATAAGGCTTTATTCAAAATCAGTTGAGGCTTTGGACAACATGCAGCAGCATGCTTCTACGGACACTTAGCTAGTGTAAAGTGTGAGAATGATACCTGCCCCATCGATATTCCAGAAAATGTTAACATAAACAGAAGTAGAGACAAAAGAAAGAAAATATTTTTGGAATTTTGATATTTTTGTAAAGAGAAAAACAGAACAAACCAAACAAATTTTTTTTAAACCGAACCAGAAATGGACCGAACGCTCAGTTCATTTCGGTTCCTTAAAAAAATATTTTTGGATTTTTTTAAAAAAATTATACAAAAGAATACACTAGAAACGCTTTTATTTAAAAAAATGCAAGTTCAGAAGGACCGAACCCGAAATAGATCGAACGCTCAGTTCATTTCGGTTCATAGACCAACTTCACCCGAAATAGACCGAACCCGAAATGGACCGAACCCAAAATAGACCGAATGCTTGGTTCATTTCGGTTCATATAGGTTCGCTCTATTTCGCTTGTTACCTTTAAGGGAGCGAAAGCGTTTTTGGTACCGACTCGGCTTGCATCATTCCTAGGCCTTGTAAGATCTTATTGAAGCTTGCTTCAGGTAAAGCCTTTGTGAAGATGTCTGCCAATTGATCAGTCGTTCTTACGAAGTGAATTTCGACGTTGCCATCTTCGACGTGATCCTTGATGAAATGGTACCTCAGTGCGATATGCTTGGTCTTGGAATGTTGCACTGGGTTATGACAGATCCTAATTGCACTTTCTGAGTCGCAATATAGTGGGATCTTTTTCATATTGAGTCCATAATCACGGAGTTGGCTTTGGATCCATACAACTTGAGATGTACATGATGCTGCCACAATGTATTCGGCTTCTGCAGTGGATAACGAAACACAAGTTTGTTTCTTTGATTACCAACTGGCTAATTTGCCATCCAGAAATTGGCATCCTCCTGTGGTGCTTTTTCGATCCCATCCACAGCCTCCTAAGTCTGCATATCAGTAGGCTTGAACGAAGAAACCTGAGTTTGAGGGATACCAGAGACCGAGAGAGGTGGTTCGCTTCAAATATCGGAATATATTCTTCACTGCCAGCATGTGTGGTTCACGAGGATTTGCTTGAAACCTGGCACAATAGCATACTGAAAACATTATATCAGGCCTGCTAGCTGTGAGATACATCAGGGAACCAATCATTTGGCGATATAGCGTTATGTCGACTGGCGGTTTTTCCAAAGATGGTGTGAGCTTGGTGCCGAATGCCATAGGGACTTTGACCTTTGAGTCTCCCATCATGCCAAATTTGGCAAGGAGAGTCTTTGTGTATGCTTCCTGGTTGATAAAGATGCCTTCGGGTCCCTGTCTAATATTTAAACCAAGGAAAAAGTTAATCGGACCCATTGAGCTCATTTCAAATTTAGTCTCCATTAACTTCCTGGATTTAGATGTTAGGCTAGGATTCGTGGAGCCGAAGATGATATCATCGACATAGATTTGAACGATCATAAGGTGGTTACCTTCCTTTTTACGAAAGAAGGTTGGGTCAACCGAACCTTGTTTGAATTTAGACATCTTTAAAAACTTAGTTAATGTTTCATACCATGCCCTAGGATTTTGTTTTAGACCATAAACTGCCTTATCCAAGATGTAACAGTGATTTGGATGGTTTTCATTTAGAAAATCAGGAGGTTGCTCCACGAACACGGTTTCTTCAAGTTCCCCATTCAGAAAGGCACACTTCACATCCATCTGGTAGACCTCAAAATTCTTGTGTGCAGCATAGGCAAGAAATATTCGAACGGATTCCAACCTTGCAACCGGAGCGAATGTCTCTTCGTAATCGATTCCTTCTTCCTGGCAATTTCCTTTCACCACTAGCCGAGCCTTATTCCGGATCACATTTCCCTCCTTGTCTATTTTGTTTCTGAACACCCATTTGAGACCGACAACCGAGGCATCTTTTGGTGTTGGAATAAGTCTCCAGACCTTATTTCTTTTTAACTCATTGAGTTCGTCTTGCATTGCCTGAAGCCAATCAGAATGATCGAGAGCAGTATTGACGGTCTTCGGCTCTATTTTGGAGATGAATGAATTAAACATGCAAAATTCTACTTTGGAGAATAGAGCATTTTGCTTCGCCTTCAGTTGTGATTGAGTCAGAACCTTTTCTGATGCATCACCCACTATTTGAGATACAGGACGATCTCTGGTCCATTTGGTGAGAGGTGGATAATTTGGATCATAAGAGGGATCCAATTCAACATTTACCTCTACTTCCAACTCTGATTGAATATCCTCATCATAATGCATATTGGAATTCTCCCCATCGACAGATGATGAAACATTTGGATGTGAACCAAACAATCTTTCTTCTACTTGGCTTTCAGGCTGTTCCGGACTTTCGGTTGCTACAGGACTTTCAGGTGTAACCGGGCTTTCGGTTCTGGCTGGGCTTTCGGTTCCGTCAAAGATTGGATTCTCCCCTGGCCATGAGCATTATCGTCGATTGAAAATAATGGACCCTCCCCCTGGATATGTGAGTCCAGTCAATCTAAAGAAAATTGATTCTCCCCCTCGACTGAAGTATTGCTCTGAGGAGGTACGTTTCTAACCGGTTCTTCTTCTACCATTTGTTTGGCTGCTTCTTCGATAATCTTCTTAAGGTGATCCACCTTGTTGTCTACTGCCTTGGCTTCAGAGTGAATAGCCTTCTCAGGTTCATCAAATAAATCCATGAACTGGTCAAAGAAATTGGCGATTGAGGCTATGACCTGACCGGTTTGAGAGAAAATCGCTCCAATTGCCTCTTCGGTAGACTTCAACTTCTTGATGTAATTTTCATCAAACGTTACATAATAGGTTTCTTCAATTCATTTAGAACGCTTATTCAGAACCCTGTACGCCTTTGAAGTAACAGAATATCCCAGAAAGATGCCTTCATCGGCTTTGACATCAAATTTTTTGCGATGCTCTTTGGAGTTGAAAATGAAGCACCTCGAGCCGAACACATGAAAGAACTTGATATCCGGCTTCCTGTTGTTAAGAATCTCATAGGGGTGAGAGAGAAATGCTTGTTGAGATAAGATCTGTTTTGAGTCAAACAAGCTGCAGCAATGGCGTCTGCCCAGAAATATAGAGGAAGGGAGGCAAAACTCAGCATGGTTCGGGCCGCCTCACACAGGGATCGGTTTCGCCTTTCGACAATTCCGTTCTGTTGAGGTGTATTGGTGCTGACAAATTGTGACTGGTGCCTTTTTCTACTAAGAAATCTTCGAATTCTTTGTTCTTGAATTCCAGTCCATTGTCGCTCCTGATGTTTCGAACGACTTTTCTCAGTTGCACTTCGACCTACTTGATAAAGATCTTCAGCTTGGGAGTCACCTCAGATTTTTGCTTTAGAAAGAACACCCAAGTAAATCGTGAGAAGTCATCAACAATAACAAGGATATATTTGTTACTGCCAATGCTCTCGGTTGATGATGGACCACATAAGTTGATGTGAAGCAACTCAAGTGGTTCAACAAATTTGGTGTTTATGGTTGTTGGGTGACTTTGACGACTTTGTTTCCCCATTTCACAAGCAGCACATAAGTGTTCTCGATCGAACTTAAGCAGTGGAAGACCCCGAACATGACCATCGATGACTAGCTTGCTTATGTCTTTGAAGTTGAGGTGTGAGAGCCTTCGGTGCCACAACCAACTTTCGTCTGAATGGGCTTTAGACAATAGACATATAGCTAGATTCCCTTTGATTGGGTTGAGATTCAGTGGGAACATTTCACCTTTTCGTCCTGAATTGAGAATAACCTTGTTGGATTTCTTTTCTATTATCTCTAAACCTTCGTCATCGAACGAGACTTTGAGACCTGTACTTCCCACCAGTTGAGACACACTGATGAGGTTATGCTGCAACCCCTCTACATAAGCCACCTTCCTGATTGTAAAGTCTCAATTGGTTATCATCCCATAACCCTTTATCGTTCCATAGGAGTTGTTACCAAACTTGACGTTACCACTGTTTTGAAGGGACCGAAACTCCCTTAGCTCTTCCTTCCTTCCTGTCATGTGACGTGAGCAGCCACTGTCTATGTAACATTCTTCGTCGAACTGCTCGTCACTTATAACGTACAAAAATTAAGCAGATTTAGGAACCCAAAGTTTCTTGGGTCCTCGTGAGCCTTTTACAGAAACATAATTAGTAATAGAAGCATCAACAAGATAAGTTCGTTTTATTAATGTTGTTTTATCTTTCCTCTTAATAGTAAACACTTTGATTTTATTGGAGTTAGTTTCAAGTGTTTTGGATTTAGGTTCAGGAGTTTGGACTTTAGCTTGCTTTCGGTCTTCATTTGGTGAGGAAATCTTACTTTTTCCTTTCAAATCCTTCGTCGATTGTGAGCTTGATGTAGGAGAAGAATTAGGCTTAGAAGAAGAATGAGAACGAGAAGAATTAGAGGAATAGAAATTAGAATGAGAATCTTTCCTGACTTGAGATTCGAAATGACCCTTTTGGTTTTGATCATTTGAGGGACCGAACCTGGACCTTCGGTTGCTATTTGTTGATGGACCGAAACTGGCTCTTCTGCTGTAAAAGCTTGATAGACTGAACTCTGGTCTTTGTCTGTTGTTGTTTGGTGGACCAAAACCAGGCTTTCGGTTGTTGTTACTTTCAGGACCGAACCTATCCTTCCGGTCTTGTTCTTTCTGTGGCCCGAAAGTCTTCTTTTGGTTCTTTTGATCCAACGGACCGAAGCTCCTTTTATCCTTATTCTCTTCTCCTTTTGGCTTGGAGTTTCTATCAAAGTTAGTATAGTGAGGATTTTGGGAGCGCCAAAATTGCTTTCACTCTGAGAGATTTTTCTTGTATCTCAGATTCCTCTGCTGCTTTTGATTGTTCACCTGTTTCGGTTGTCTGTGAATATTTGCCTTCTGTTTCGGCTTCTGAACAACAGGTTCACTTTCCATGGAAGAGGTTTCGCTTGTTGAGGAGACGTATTCCACTGGAACCTCTTTTGTGCCACTGCTACTGGGCACGTCAAAGTTGGTAGGTTTATTAAGTGGTTCTGCCACATATCTACCTTTGACCTTCCATGATGTTCGCTCCGATAAACCAAATGTTTCATCTGCGTTGTCTATCGGTGCAGACCAGAAAAACTCATCACAACCATCTGCATTATCTTCATTCACCAATGCAGTGAGTTCGACTGTCTGATGTTCGGTTACTCCTATGACCTTATAAACCTGATTGGGAATGGTTCTTACCTTTTGGTATACAACAGCCTTTTCTTTAAGGATTGGGGACTTATCTTTGGACATTCGAGCAAATTCCACAGAATTTTCAGAAATCAAGTTTTTGTGGTTTTCAGGTTCGCTCCTAATAAACTCTGAACAGTCAACCTCATCTTCTACAAAGATTTCACTCATGTCATCGTCCTCATTAAGTTCAGATTCATTTTCAACATCAATTTTATTTTTTGAACTTAATTTGGTACTCAATGAGTCAAATTTTTGTATAGTTTCGGCTCTGACTTTCAACCTATCATTTTCATCCAAAAGGTTCTTAAGCATGTCCTTATGGTCTTTGGACTTTAATTCTGTCCAGACCAAACATATAAGTGGGATTTACATCATCTGAAGATACAACACTTTCACACTTGTATGCTTCGGCATCGATTTCATCCTCCTTTAGCTCAAGGAAGGGCAAAATCATGCGATGTATTTTCTGACCTATTTCACAGTCTAAATGCAGTTGTGTAATGTTAGTATAAAGTCTTTTTGCAATCAAACAAAAAACATTTCTCTGTTTTAACAACTTAAGATTGTCTCTTTGCAAATAGATATTTTCATCCCTAGACTTAACTAGCTCCAACTCCTTCTGCTCAATCCACATTCTTCGCTCCTCGCTCTTGGATGACACCCTGCTCATTTGGTCAGTCAGATTAGAATTCGTGACTCGTGTTTGAGTTAAACAACTATCTAGATTTGAAATTCTTGAATTCAAGTTATTTAATTCTCTTTCATATGATGTTTGTGGAATTTTAAACGAAACAAAAATGGATTGTACCTTCTTGATCAGTTCATCAAGTTCACTGATCTGCACACTGAGAGGCTTCGCTGTAAAGCACACGTCCTCTCGCTCCTTAGCCACTTCATTTCCACCATCAGTATTGTATCCCCTCATTTGGGATACATCTGTCACCATCAAACATCTTCCAATAGCATCACCACTCTTTGCCACATAAGCCTTTCCATGAGTAGGCTTTCTCACTTCATCATCTTTTGAGTCGGTCGACCACACTTGTACACCACCGAACTCATCATCATCTACCGAACCCTGCACAACTAGAGCATTCATAGAGGGATTAGTAGCAGCTTTCTTCCTTTTAATCTCCTCCAGTCTTTTCAGGAGACTTGCTTCTTCATCCTTCTCCTCATCTTTCTCTGCCATTTTCTTCAACACACAATCTTTTGCGTAGTGATTTTTCCCTCCACAGTAAAAACAGTTGACACCAGAATCAGCTTCACCCTTCGCTTCTTTCTTTGGTTCTTCAACCTTCGGCTCCTCTTTCGCCTTTTCAGAGCTGTAGCTTCTTTGCCAATTTCGGTTCTTGTTGGTAGGGAACTTCTTCTTGATGAACCTCCTGGGATTTGACACCATCATTGGATAATCTTCAGATGTCAGATCGTAGTCTCCCAGATTCAGATCTTCTTCTTCTTCTGCTACACTCTTACCTTTAGACAGAAGGGCCAAAGATCCCAAGTTTGAAACCACGCTCTTCTTTTGCAGCACAATCTTTTCCTGGGATTTCAGAATCCCCACAAGTTTCGCCAAAGAATATGATTTAAACTGCTCATGTGCTTTAACCGTCGACACAACCGCCCTCCATTCGGGTCTTAGGCCATTTAAGAAAGTGACCTTCTGTTCGATGAGCTTTCTTTCTATGTCATGTTTGATCATCTTACTGAGAAGATGATTGAACCGATCGAACATTTGTGTAACAACCTCCTCTAGCTTCTGCTTGAACTCTCCAAATTCGGAGAGAAGTAGGGTCTAAATCGAGTGCTCCAGATCTTCATCTGTGGAATACAGCTCTCGCAGCCGATCCCAGATTTCCTTTGTTGTACCACATGAACTTACTAATCGAAACGCGTCGGATTGAAGGGCGAATCGAATTAGTCTCAATGCCTTAGTGTTGCATTGGAACTTCTCCTTTTCGTCCTGAGCGACGTCCTTCACATCTTTTAATAGATCATTGTACTCCTTCTGAGTTTTAATGATTCTTGAAGTGTTTGAGTGATCGAAGGGGCTAACTGTGATTGCTTCCCATATCAGATACCCGTTATTTTCCGATCCAATAACGTAATCTTCAAAATGGTGCTTCCACACTTCATAGTCTTGAGTGTAGAGGATTGGGATCTTGGTTGTTGATCTGATGCTGTTAGATATGTTGATGGGATTAGATTGAGAATCGTCCATGCTTGATTCTTTAAACTATTATAAGATCAGACTTTGTAATACGTAATATTAGGGCAAGATTAATAATTAATAAGATACGTCAATTATGGAGTGGTCATGCGAACGCTAAGAACCTAAATCATCTTGCTAAGAATGAGATGGTCAGAGGCTTACCTGTGAGAGACTTTATAACTTTTGAAAAGTGTGTGTCATGCACCCAGGGAAAACATCATAGAAAACCACACCTGCCAAAACAGGTTAACTCAATCGGTCAGGTGCTCCAGCTATTGCATATGGACTTATTTGGTCCGGTCAACGTCCTAAGCATCAATAGAAGTTCATATTGTCTGGTTGTGATTGATGTTTTCTCTCGTTTTACGTGGGTCTTCTTTCTATCTAACAAAGTTGGGGTTGCTGATCTGATAAAGAAGTTCATCGTGATGATTGAGAACCAAACCAACAACCGGGTGAAGGCGCTTCGTACTGATAATGGAACAGAATTCAAGAATGTTGTTCTTGATCATTTTTGCGCAGAAAAGGGAATTGTGCGTCAATACAGCTCTGCTCACACGCCTCAACAAAATGGTGTTGCTGAAAGGAGAAATAGAACGTTAAAAGACGTTGCAAGGACAATGCTGTGTGACTACAAGTTACTAGTTTTCTTTTGGGCTGAGGCGATTAATACTGCTTGCTCCGTTCAGAATCCCGTGTTAATCAACAAAGCTCAGATGAAGACACCGTACGAGATTTTATATAGTCATAAGCCTTCAGTCAGTCATTTCCGTGTATTTGGCTGCCGTTGCACCCTTCTGCACCTAAAGTCCAACCCAAAGTTCAATGCCAAAGCCAACGATTGTTATTTCATAGGATATGCTACACGCACCGCCTATAGGGTTTACAATAAGAAGACGAAATAGATTGTAGAATCCTTCGACGTGCGCTGGCTAGAGGAGAATGAAACGGATGCTCGAGTGGGCCCTGATTGGTTATTTGATTACACATCGCGGTATCCTCATCACCATCTGAGGGGGAGTCATCTGCATCATCTAAGGGGGGGGGTCATCTGCTTCTCCTGAGGGGGAGTCATCTCTTTCACTTGGTAATCCAGAGTCTCTAGTTCAAAATGACACTCCAAATGTTGATGCTACACCTCTTACCCCTATTGAAAGAGAGTTCATTTCTAGAGATGCTTCCGCTCTCACTCTAACTTTTATGGAACTACTCTTTCCTGAAGAAATTGCTAATGAGTTTGTAGCATATTCGTCTGATGTGGAACATTCAGCAAATGATGGAGGTTTCAACATTCGCAATCTTCCCGTTTCACTCAATGACATCAACCAAGAGATACCTTCAAGAATTCAACGCGATCATCCGATCGAAAACATCATTGGTCAGCTGGGTGATGGAGTTAGAACCAGAAGTCAGAGTAGAGATGTCAATACATGTCTTTATTTTTGCTTTATCTCTCAAATAGATCCCAAGAATATTGAAATGGCTTTGAATGAGCCCAACTGGGTAGATGCTATGCATGAAGAGCTAAATCAATTCGAAAAGCTCTAGGTTTGGAAATTGGTTGAGTTACCAAAGGGAAAAAAGTCTCTTGACACACGCTGGGTCTATCAAAAAAAAGCAGGATTATTACGGCGTCATAGTGCACAATAAAGCAAGATTGGTGGTTCGCGGGTTTCCACAAGTCGAGGGTCTTGATTATACCGAGGTTTATGCTCTAGTGGCTCGCTTGGAGGCTATTCGTATCTTCCTTGCATATGCTTCCTACATGAACTTCACGGTTTACCAAATGGATGTCAAGACAGCCTTCTTGTATGGCAAGGTGAAGGAAAAAATCTACATTGATCAGCCCCCTGGGTTCGTTAACTCGAAGTTTCCTAATCATGTCTACAAGTTGGACAAGGCGTTGTATGGGTTACATCAAGCTCCTCGAGCGTGGTATGCGACTCTTACAAAGCACTTGCTCGAGCATGGATACTCTCGTGGCACTATCGAACAAACTTTATTCATCAAGTATGTTGGTAGTGATCAGATTCTAGTCCAAATATACGTTGACGACATTACCTTTGGGTCTACTAGTCCACAGCTATGCAAAGATTTTGAAGGCGTTATGAAAAAGTGGTTTGAGATGAGTTCATTGGGTGAGATGACCGTGTTTCTGGGGCTTCAGGTCAAACAAAATTCAACCGGAATCTTGCTCCATCAAGCTAAGTATGTGGAGGATATTCTTGAGAAGTTCGGGTTTCAAGACGCAAAGTCTGCATCGATGCCGATGGCCGAAAGACCCCTACTGACTCCAGATACTGATGGCGAATCCGTAGATCAGACACACTACAGATCGATGATTGGATCGTTGATGTATCTTACTGCAAGCCGTCCAGACATCATGTTTGTAGTTTGTCAATGCGCACGTTATCAGGCTAATCCTAAATTTTCACATCTTATTGCTGTCAAAAGAATTTTTCAGTATATCAAAAGCAGCCCAAATTTGGCCCTTTGGTATCCAAAAAATTCCGAATTTGATTTATATGCTTTTGCTGACAATAATTATGGAGGTTGTGAGCTTGACAAGAAATCTACATCAGGAGGGTGTCAATTCCTTGGAGACAGGCTGGTGTCATGGCAGTGCAAGAAACAGCATACCGTCTCAACCTCAACAACAGAAGTGGAATATGTTGTTGCATCTGCCTGTTGCTCTCAAGTTATCTGGATCCAACATCAGCTATTGGATTACGGTTTGAATTATCTAGAAACTCCCATTTACTGTGATAATGAAGATGCGATTCAAATTACTAAAAATCCTGTCGAACATTCCAAAACCAAGCACATTGATATCAAAATTCATTTTATCAGAGATTGTTATGAACATTCACTCATCCGGCTGGAACAGGTTCCCACTACTAATAATGTGGCAGATCTGTTCACCAAGCCTTTTAACAAAGCTCGATTCGTTGTGCTTGTGGGATTTTTGAAAATGATTCATTTTGAAGATTAATTTTTTTTAGGTCAGGTTAGTTTAAATTTGCGCATTTTTATTTCATTCTCACCCATGCACGAATTTAGGGGGAGAAATAAACAAAAATCCAAAAACATTAAAAATCAAAAATCCAAAAACAATAAAAAATTCAGAAAATTAAAAAAATATGTAGCTAATAGGTTTGTTTGTGGGTGATGTGACGGGAAGTGATAACATGCAATCTGAATCTGTGTAACGTACCAAAATTAAATTGTCTACGCTCTGTGTTCGATGCACTGGTAGGCACGAAAGATTCTAAATGGACTTGACCAGGAAGAGTTGAACTTAAGGAAATCAAGGACTTTGCAAATCTTGAACTAGTTATATCCGTTTAGCCTGACAATATGACGCTCGGATAGGTTGAGCAGGGAGATATACATGGGAATCTACTGGTCACATTAAAAGAATCTGTATCTAGAACTGTGGATTAACTTTTCCTTGATGTGCGGATTTTATCCTTAATTCCAGTATTGATGGGGTGACTGGGGAATTCCAATAAATTAGATCGGTAGAAGATTATTTTCTGTCTTTCTATATGTTAGTCAAATGTTGCCTCCTCTGCGTGATCGAGAGATCCGACTTGGACTGTAACATATGCAACTCTATTTCTCTACATCCTCTTTCTATGCAATTCTTTCTATCTGTTAGCCATAGACTATCTCCTTTGCGTGACTTACAATCTGACCTGGTACACAGTATATGCATCATTCTTTTTCTCAATCCCTCTAAAACTTCAGTTAGTCATATGTTTCACCCTCTACGTGATTGGAAGAGATCCGACCTGGGTGTATAGCATATGCATTCTAAATCTATCTTCTCTCTTAATAATTGTCTGCTCACCCGATGTAAGGAGTATTCTGGAAGTCCTTGATTACTAGAGCATATCAGGAAGCGGGAAACATGTTCTAGTACAATTAAAATTGAACACTTACAGATTGTCTGTAGATCTCGTTGCTCAATTTAGGTGGACAACAATATCCCTGGTCGTCGTCAGCTAAATGGTCCTTAGGAAATTTATCTATGAATCTAGAAACAAAATATCTTGTCATTCTTAGCTTGTCCAAATTTATCACAATTTCTCGTGTTTAAGTGAATCATAATACCAGCGATCGACCAAACATAGACATGAAGGTAAAAGGTACCAACAAGTGGACTAAGGTTGTCTAACAACTTTGATCCCTGTGTCACAAAATTATATTCTATTAGACAAATATAATTCTTGTACCATTATGTATTTATTCATTAGTTAGAGGGGTGTTCATGTAAGTTATTTATTAGTTAGAGGGGTGTTCTTTTAACTTATTTTCCTATTTATATCATCATAACTCTCGTGTATTGTTTACAGAGAGTTTTTCATTAACTCTCACATGGTGTCAGAGCCTTGTAACTCTCAACCTTCTTTTTCCCTCCCTTTAGAATCGTCCCTCCCTTCTTCTTCCTCTCCCACCCATCAGCTTTCCTCACCCTTCAGCTTCATCATCATGTCTGACTCTAATGCTTCCTCTCTCTCTCTCTATGAACACCATTTTGCATCTCATCACCATTCACCTTTCTTCATCAAATTACCTTCTGTGGAAGAATCAAATGATCCCTCTTTTACAATACCAACAACTTCTCGATCATGCTGACGGCTCCGTTCCGTCTCCACCACCCTCTATTTTGGTTGATAACAAGCCGACCTTGAATCCAGCCTTGGCAGAGTGGGTCTCCACCAATCAGAGGGTTGTTATTCTTCTTCAAGATTCTCTCACAGAAGAAGCTTTTTCTGAGATTGTGGGCCTCTCAAAAGCTCGTGACATTTGGGTATCCCTTGAAGCCGCCTATGGCAACTCCTCCTTAGAGCGTGCCTAAAATCTTTGTGATCAACTACGCCATCTTACCAAGGGTTCCTCCACCGTTTCAGAATTTGGCAGAAAATTCAAGTCCGTTTGTGATCAACTTGCTGCCATTGGTCAAGGGGTGGAGGAAGCTGACAAAACTCATTGGTTTCTTTGCGGTCTCGGTGCCTCGTTTGACAAATTTTCCACCGCCATTCGTGCTTCTGGGGTTGTTTTTGGGTTTCGAGACTTGTTGGCTCGGGCCGAGGGTCATTAAAATTTTCTCAAATCCATTCACGGTGACTCCACTCCCTCAGTTGCTTTTTCTGCCGGCGCCACTCCCTCCTTGGGTTCGAATGGTGGTCGGGGTCGGGGTGGTCACTTGTTTCGTGGTGGTCGCAATCTTGGACGCCGACCGCCTCATTGTCAACTTTGTCGCCAAAATAGCCACTACGCAAACCAGTGCCCTCAAGTTCAATATTTTGCGTCCCCTTCACCCGTGAGTGATGTTGATCTCGCCAAAGCTTTTTTATCCACGTGTCAAGTTACTCCTTCCGGCCCAGATTGGTTTGTTTATTCCGGCGCCTCGGATGACATGGTGTCTTCCGCCGCATCGATGTCTAATGTCGAGCTGTATGGTGGTGACTCTTCGGTCCAATTTGGAAATGGTAATACACTCTGCATATCTTCTATTGGTTCTTCCAAAAGTGCTAATGGTATTCACTTGCGGCATGTTTTGGTGGTTCCCCGCCTCACCAAAAATTTATTATCCATTAGTAAACAATCGCATGACAATCCTATGGATGTTCTTTTCTCCACTTCTTCGGTTTTTATTCAGGATCGAACAACAAAGCAGGTCCGAGCACAAGGAAAATGTGATCGTGGCCTCTATGTTCTAGCCACTTCTCCCAAAGCTTATGCGTTTTTTGTCGGATCCAAGCCGCGTGCCTCTTTTGAACTTTGGCACTCCAGATTGGGACATGTGTCTTTTGACACTATTTCTATGTTAAATAAACTTGGACTTTTATTTGTTTCTAGTGTGTTGTCGAAACCGCATATTTTCTCTCCTTGTGAACTTGCTAAGTCTCGTCGCTTGCCTTTTTCTAATAATAATAAACGCGCTTTACATATATTGGATTTGGTGCATTGTGATCTATGGGGGCCATCACCCGTTTCATCAGTTAATTCATTTCGCTACTATGTCTCTTTTGTGGATGATTATTCTCGCTTAACATGGTTGTATCCACTTAAGGCCAAATCAGAATTTTATGATGTTTTCGTCTCATTTCTCACTTTTGTGGAAAATAAATTTTCCACCAAAGTTAAAGTTTTTTCAAAGTGATGGGGGTACAGAATTTTTAAACTATCGTGTGAGGGTCTTATTAAACTCGTGTGGCATTTTTCATCAGATTTCGTATCCGTACACCCCGCAACGAAACGGACGAGCCGAACGCAAGCATCGAGATATAATTGAAACGGGACTTGCCATGATGTTTCATGGTCACATACTCGCCTCTTATTGGGTTCATGCCTTTAGCACCGTGGTGTATATTATTAATCACTTGCCTTCAAAAGTTCTTGTCTATCGTTCTCCTTTTGAGATGTTGTTTGGTCGGGTGCCATCTTATGATAATTTTCGCCCGTTTGGGTGCCGGGTCTACCCTTATTTGTGGGATTATTCGGCTCATAAATTGTCTCCGCGGAGCATTCCATGCGTTTGTCTTGGATATCACTCCCAATACAAAGGTTACTTATGTCTTGATCCTAGATCCTCGCGCATTTACATCACACGCCATGCTCGGTTTGATGAGTTGTGTTTTCCTTTTGACACCACTGCCACGCACACTGCAATCGTTGATTACCGCTTCACTCCTTTTTGGATGATTTTTCGGGTGTGTCCGTGCCCGCTGCTGTCTCAAACCCCGCTCCACCAGCCTCGCCTCCAACTCCATGTACTGTATGAGATGATCCTACCATGTCGTCATCACCAGTCGATCCCCCCAACCCGATCCTGCTTCTACAGTGTCTACCTCTGACTCCTCTTCCGCTGCCTCAGACTTTGATCACGGCTCCGACATTGAACCTGCATCAGGTTCTGATTCGGATCCGTCGCTAACCGATGTTGAGGTTGTTTCCTCCTCATCCTCTACTCCATCGGCACCGACTCCTGTTGCTCTTATCGGGCACCCCATGACCACTCGAGCAAAATCTGGGATTTTTAAACCAAGGCATTGGGCAGACCTTTCTAATACATCCGATGGTGGGTTTTATGCTGCTCTGTTTGCCTCTGTTGACCCGACAACGCATATTGAGGCTCTTAGGGATTCCAAATGGGTTGACGCCATGCGCTCCGAAATGCATGCACTTTCACAGAATCACACTTGGTCTTTGGTTCCCCATCCTGCTAACACGAATGTGGTGGGGTGCCGTTGGATTTTTCGGACCAAGTACTTAGCCGATGGCTCTATTGATCGATATAAAGCTCTCCTTGTTGCTCAAGGTTTTAGTCAAATTCCCAGTCTTGACTTTTCTCATACTTTTAGCCCGGTGGTGGAGGTGGCAACCATCCGGGTTGTCTTGACTATTGCTGTTATTCATAACTGGCCACTCCACCAGCTTGATGTCAACAACGCCTTCCTTCATAGCCACTTGTTCGATACGGTGTATATGCGACAACCACCAGGGTTCGAGGATCCTCGTTTCCTTGATCATGTTTGCAAGCTTAACAAGGCCATTTATGGCCTCAAACCAGCTCCTAGGGCATGGTTTCATGGCCTGAGCTCCTTTCTTGTGGCAAATGGGTTCACTTGCAGCCGTACGGATCCCTCTTTGTTTGTGTTTCAACGTGGTGCTTGTCTCTTATACTTACTCGTATATGTGGATTACCTTATCCTAACAAGCTTCGACTCGGCTGTTATTCGCTCTTTTATCTCCAAGCTTCACACAGAATTCAAGATCAAGGATCTCGGTCACCTCAGCTACTTTCTCGGTTTGGAAGCCAAGCGTCTTTCATTCGGGTTGTTTGTTAGCCAATCCAAGTATCCTCATGCTATTGTTTCCCGTGTTGGCCTACTCGAGTCAAGGCCCGTGGCGACCCCTCTATCCCCGAGTGTCTCTTTTGTTTCAACTGGTATACCTTATGAGGATCCGACCCATTATCGTTCTCTTGTTAGGGCTTTGCAATATTTGACCATCACCCGCCGTGATATTTCTTATGTCGTTAATCAGGTTAGCCAGTTTCTTTGGGCTCCTACTATTTATCACTATCAGGCGGTCAAGCAGCTTATCTGATATGTTAAGGGCACCCTCTCCTATGGTCTTAATTTTTCGACACCTACATCTACGAACCTAGTTGGTTATTCTGATGCGGATTGGGCTCATTGTTTGGATACGCGTCGGTCCACCTATGGGTACTCGATCTTCCTGGGGGTAATCTTGTATCCTGGACCGCCAAAAAGCAGCCTATGGTCTCTCGCTCCAGCTGTGAATCTGAATATCGAGCCATGGCTAACACTACTGCTGAACTCATATGGATTACTTACTTGTTGTGTGAGCTTCACTTTCTTTCCACTGGCCGTCCGACCATCTTGTGTGATAATCAGAGTGCCTTATTTCTCACACAAAACCCGGTGTTTCATAAGCGTGCCAAACATATCGATCTTAAATACCATTTTGTTCATGAGCTCGTTGTATTTGGGAAACTCGTTACCATGTTTGTTCCTACCAAGCTTCTGGTAGTGAACATTTTTACTAAGAGCCTTCCACAACAATAGTTTCGTCGCATGCTTCGCCTTGGACTGCCACCGATTCGCTTAAAGGGGGATATTAGACAAATATAACTCTTGTACCATTATGTATTTATTCATTAGTTAGAGGGGTGTTCATGTAAGTTATTTATTAGTTAGAGGGGTGTTTTTGTAACTTATTTTCCTATTTATATCATCGTAACTCTCGTGTATCGTTTACAGAGAGTTTTTCATTAACTCTCACATATTCAGTGTTTGTTGAGATAAGTTTAGTTTTCTTGTATTTTATTTTATTTTATCTTTATTTTATTTTTTTAATTTTAATTTAATTTTTATTTTATTTTTATAATTGTCAAAATTTAAATTTTAGAAATTATTTTTATTTTATTTTTAGTTTATGTTAGTTTTAATTTTAATTTTTAAATCCTCAAAAAGTTTATTTTTTAAATATATTTGGGATTTGGACTGTGCATTATACTGTATGGAAGACAGGTAAAATCGCACATGGTATAAAAGGTGGTTTTACAGCCGGAAACCCTTCCACTCCTCATTTTTCTTCTTTCCGGCGCAAACCCTCTCCCACTCTCTCTCTCATCTCAGAATTTTTTTTTTGTCTTTTTCTATGAAATTGCTCGGTTCATCTCAAAGGTATGTGAAAACCGACCATGAATATGTATTTTGTACATCAAATTGACAATTTTTAGGACTTAAATCGAAGAAAAATGGATTGTCGGCATTTACGGCTGGAGCTTACGGCCAAGGATTTTACGTCCGTAAACTCTATTTGCGGCCATGAGTTTACGGCCGTAAACCCAACATTGACCATAAACTCCATTTTGGTCAAAATTATTTTTGGGGCCAAATTAAATCGGCTAAATAAGAAAACCATAAAACATTAATTGCTCTGATACCAATTGTAAGGTCCTAAAATTGGATCTTTACCAAAGATCAAGCAATCAAACAATCAAAAGAAACTAGAATATGAGTAGAAGAAGAAGAAGAGAAATCAAGCTTGCACACGTTTATTACTGAAAAACGTTTGGTACAACTCGATATACTTGGTCGTGAACTTTCTGGCATCAACAACCAATAATGACCTAAACAACCTCTATATATAGTGGACTTGGGCCAGAAACTGGGTTTACGACCGTAAACTCACTACAAGGCCATAAGTTCACAAACAGCCTACTACACCACAATAAAGACTCAAAAGAACTATTACAGTGAAAGCCTAGACCAAACCACTAACTAGACCCTTCATGTGCCCTATTTAAGCATCATATTTAGCCTCCCTTCCGGTTTTATCACCTCCCAACCCTACTCTTGAAACCCTAATCAATCTTTTGCATTCTTGACCCATTTTCCTTGCTTTTGTGTGGTTTGAAGCTAGGAGAAGGTAGGAAAAGAGTGAAGACATCAAAAGAGGGCAAAAGATCTAGAGTTCTTGGGACATCTCAGACTTATTAAAGGTAAGAAGCTTATACCTTGGTTTCTATCCACTTAGATCTTCTTATAGACTTGTTATTTGCACTTTTTGGGTCCTTTCCAAGTCATTCGGAGATGTGAACCTTGGGGGATGAAAGGACTTCAGATTTGGACATTTCTGAGCTTTAGAAGCTCAAAGTTGCCACTTTTATTCAGCTATGGCTCCATGTCATGATATAGGCCTTCATTTTGTCTTGGAATGAGTGTTTTAGCTTCATAACAGCATGCATGAACGTAAAGTTAGCAACTTTACGTGTAATGCTAGTCTAAGGAGTCCAGATCTATGAATTAGAAGCATTGGAATGGATTAGAATCGACTGAATGGATATGTCACATGGAGGACTCGGTGAGTTGTTCATGGGCTTGACGAGTCGAGCCGTGAACCATAACTCCTTTTCTGATTGTGAGTGGAACCATTGAGTTGAGGAGGTGACTCAGTGGGCTGGACATGACTAGGATTCGGAAGTTGAAGAACTCGACGAGTCTAAGGAGGGACTCGACAAGTTAGAGTTGATATGTCCCTTTTCTGATTATGCTAGGACTCGGTGAGTCTGAGGACGAATCGATGAGTCAGCTCGTCTAGTCGCGATGATGGTTAGCTTGGGAATTCGACGAGTCATAGGGTGACTCGGCGAGTCGAGTCGCGGATTTTAGGGTTTCTGAGTTCTAGAACTCGGCGAGTCAATAGACTGACTCGGCGAGTTAGGTCAACCTGGAAGGTTGACTTTGACCAGGACGTTGACTTTGAACGGGGGTAAAATGGTCATTTTACCCTAAGAAGGATTATCAGATTTTGATTAAATGTTGTTTTGGAATTGATAGCCGGAGAGTCGCCAGAGCAGCAGACAAGGATTTCTCACTCATGTTTCCCGCAGTCATTCGTACGAGGTGAGTTTTTCCTCCAGTAGAAACGGGTCTAAGGCACTAATGCCGGCCTGTTTATATAGTTGCAGTATGTTGGGATAAGCCCGATGTCACACCCCCGAACCAGACGGTGGAAACGTCTGAGGGCTCGCGTGACTTAAATTGAATATCATCACAATGAATATACATGAATCATAACATAAACATCACCATGCATCAATATATTACAACTGGAATTGTTCACATCAAGTACATTGTTTTAACGTTACAAATCCATACATAAATATAGTTTTCAATAACAAAACACACTAACATACTTGGTACTTATTCCTCGGCTTACCTGTTACCTGAGAATACAAGTTATTTTGAAAAACGGTCAACATATGGAATGTTGGTGAGTTCATAAGCTATGTTGTGATAAAAATGATTCGTGTAGTTTGTAAAACCCAGAAAATCCGATATTTTCTGAAAATACCATTGTTTATAAAAAGGTGTGAAGATCCGTAAATATATGCATGATGATTTCAAAACATGTATAATTGAAAAGAAACTTTGTATTAACCGTACAAGTGCAAAATGTTGAACATCCCCGGAAAACCCGATTTTTCCAAAAACATAAAATACAGTTATTTCTCAAATTGTGATACCGCCACAATGAATGATTTTTTATTACTCTTCCTTGATTACTCGGGTGGTGTTGGATTAATTAAGGTTTGCGAGTTGTTATATCCATGCATTAATAATGACAAGTTATAACTACAGTTTACGAACGATCCTTAGAGGCGTTGCCCGTTACCGCTCACTTAATCCAAACAACCTTGTTTACCATTGATGAACAACCTGAATTTGTTTACTTTGATTACTCATAAGCCTAACAAACGAGGAAAAGAGGAGTACGAAGTCCTACTACTTCCGTGAGTTATTTTAGGCTATCGGGGATGCGAAAGACACGTTGACCCATCTCACATTTGATTACTTTGACCTTATGACAATACTAATGGATCACTAGGGCCCAATAGCACTTAAGAAGCCATTTAAGGTCCCTTTACATGGAATTGGGTCATAGAAGGCCCAATAACATATAATCATTATCCCTTGGGCCCAAAGATCATGTTAATGGACTTGCAAGGTCCAACAAGCATGATTTGAAACTTTCAAGCCCAAGTGTCGAATGTTTACTTGTCTTAGGTATCACATATCTACTAGAGAGTTCGATTTAACGATTGTTATTTTGTATCGACTCGAGACCGATCGATTTGTTTATAACGATATTTTAGAGTTATACGTGTATTTGTCTTTCGATGTTTTTGTTGTAAGCCGTAGATTAGTATTTTTGACTCAATATTCTATAAATAAAATAATTGGTGTAAAAATAGTTGTTTAACCTTTTTAGCCCCTTTCGTTTTATAAAATAGCAATTTTAGTCTTTTATATAAAAGAAAAGGTCATTTTAAGCCCTTAAAACATTTTTTTTGACACTTTTGCATCATAGACTTATTTAAATGATGTTTTTAGCTCAAAGTTTATTCTCTGGCAGATTCAGCCCTTCCAGAAAAGTGTTTTTCGGTTTAAAAGCCAATCTTTTGTAACTTTTACAATTTTGGCCCAAAATCCAAAAAGTTTACATTTTTGATCCTTGTTTGGAAAATACATCATTTTAACCCCTGAATTTGTTTTGTTTACTATTTTTACCCTCTATTTTGAGAAAATTACCAATTCAGTCCCTTGAAAGTTGTATTTTTTGCAATTTTGACCCATTGGGCCGAAAAGCCCAAAATTTTGGCCCATTAAGCCACAAATTTCATTTCTAGTCCTTTGAAAAGCATGATGTTCATAAAGACATTTATATTAACTATTTTGACCATTTTGGTCCTTGTGAAAACCGTGAATGACAATCTTTCACCCAACTTTTGTTTATTTGACATTTATAGCCCCACAATTTGTTTTATGTTACAATATGTCTATTTTAATTCTTAGAGGGTTTTGTTCTTGGCTTGATTAGCGAGGTAAACCGTAGATCATGTTTTTTTTTACTTCTTATGTCATAGATCTTGAGATTTCTTCCCTTTTTTGTTTACATATTCAGCACAAAAACACATAAAATCACACATACATGCATAAAATCATACATAGCATACACATACACAAAGATCTACACATTTTAATTGTATTCTCCCCCATAAAACTTATGAAACCCGAAAAGAGAGGGGTATGAAGCTCACCTTGAGTTGTGGGTTCGGTTTTTGAAGAGAGAAATGAAGAAGATTCGATTCTTGCAAGTCTTCTTGGAGAATCTCGAACTTAGATGTTTCAAAGAGGGTGATCATGAGTTTGAATAGATTAGGAAGAGATTTTTGATAAAACAAAGAATCTAGATCATAGATCCAAGCATGAACTTACCTTAGATGATGAATTTGTGGAATAATCTCCTTGAAGAGCTTCCTAAATCTCGAAAATTTGATGAAGGATGAAGAGAGTTTCTTTGAGAGTGTTTGAGTGAAATGTGTGTGTGTGTGTGTGTTTGTGTTGGTTTCGGCCGAGAGAAAAAGAGAGAGGAGAAGAGAGAGTGGTGATGAGATGATTGCTTAGAAACATGAGTTGCATGCATGGAGACCCAAAAAATAATGGTGAGGTGGCACCAAAAGTCAACTCTTTCTCTTTTGGTGTAGTTGGGCCGAGAAAAGGAGAGTGGAAAGAAAGAGTATTGAGATTTTTGTGTTTAATCCCATATTATGATTCAATTAAGTAAATTTTCAGCCCGAATAATTCAAGGAATGATTTTTATGACCCATTAGGGCTATATAAATTCGTTGCGACCTAATAAGGTCCTTTAGGGTATTTTATTTCATTCTAGGCCCAATATGGCCCAAAATGTTAAAATAAATGAAATTGGGTCCAAATTAGAGCCCATATAAGACTTCTAAGCCCAAAGTAGTCAAATTGGAAGCTTATTGGTCCATTAGGCCCAATAAGGAAATCCTAGTCCAAAATCGACTTAAACCGGGATTTCTAGGGTTTCCAATCCTTTGTTTACTATTTGATGTGCTTGTATAAAGTGTTTGATGGAAGTTTTTTGTTATTGAATAAGCATCATACATGCTTTCACATTGTTGGTTCACATTTGTTATCATTGTTCAACGTTTACAAGGCATCAAAATTCCTAGTTGTGACATCATCCCCCCTGTCAGAGGGAATTTCGTCCTGAAATTCTTTTGAAAGCTAGATTTGAGAATGCGAGAATAGGTGAGGGTACTTCTGCTTCATCTGGTCTTCTCGCTCCCATGTGAATTCTGGCCCATGCTTCGCGTTTCACCATACCTTCACAATCGGAATGGGACTTTGCTTAGTACGTTTCACCTCCCTGTCCATGATTTCGATTGGTTCTTCGACGAACATGAGATTCGCGTTGATTTCAATTTCTTCTAAAGGAATGACGAGGGTTTTTTCAGACGTCAGTTCTTTCGCTAGCTGGGTGTCACCTACCTCAGCCCAACACAACGGTGATCTACATTTACGTCCATACAATGCCTCGAAAGGAGCAACTTTGATGCTCGTGTGGTAACTGTTGTTGTACGAGAATTCGACTAAGGGTAAGTGGGTATCCCACGACTTCTCAAAGTGTATCACACATGCGCGAAGCATGTCTTCAAGTGTCTGAATGGTTCGAAATTAGAGCCCATATAGAAGTTCTAAGCCCAAAGTAGTCAAATTGGAAGCTTATTGGCCTATTAGGCCCAATAAGGAAATCCTAGTCCAAAATGGACTTAAACCGGGATTTCTAGGGTTTCCAATCCTTTGTTGACTATTTGATGTGCTTGTATAAAGTGTTTGATGGAAAGTTTTGTTGTTATTGAATAAGCATCATACATGCTTTCACATTGTTGGTTCAAATTTGTTATCATTGTTCAATGTTTACAAGGCATCAAAATTCCTAGTTGTGACACCCGATGTCGAGGTTAGCCTGATGTAGTTTATATGTTCCCGGACTTCGGTCTGATGTCGGGGTGGTCCCGAGAAGTAGTTATGTATGCTTGATGTCTTTGTGATTCATGCATGTTAATGTGTTATATGTTGCGAAGTCCGGTCCGATGTCGGGCAAGCCCGATGCAGTATATGTGATTATGTTATATGTTCATGTTTATGTTATGTTCAATTTATTTCGGACTTTGGTCCGATTCTGGGCGGGGCCCAAGTCATTCCGGACTTTGGTCTGATGTCGGGCGGGGCCCGATGCAATGGGCAAGGCCCAGTATGTTTTATATATGTTATTGTATGGTATGTGGTAGTTTGGGGGAGCTCACTAAGCTTCGTGCTTACAATTTTTAGTTTTGGTTTTAGGTACTTCTACTAGCAAAGGGAAGGGCTCGGGATGATCGCATGGCACACACCACAATCACAGCCTGGGAGTTTACTCTGATGTTTTGTTATGAGATTTTGTTTTGAGACAAATACTATGATGTTTTATGTTACATGATTTGTGATTTTAATTATGGCTTTGGATGGTTTATGATTTTAATAATTATTTGAAAACAAAATTTTTGGATCATGTTTTTGGGATATTTCACTCTAATTACGAAATGTGACGCCCTGGCCTTGACTTTTCTTGCTTCTGCCGAGTCGTCTGGGAGTACACCATGGCGCAAGTAATCGATGTATGGTTTGGTCCATTTTAGGGTAGTCGAGACTATATTAACCTTTTGGTTATAAATGCTTCTCTTTGGGAGCACTTTCTTTGTTAGGTGATCAAAGGAAGTTGAGGCTACCTTGTTGAGAGCGTCCGCCCTCACATTTTTCCACATGAGATTTGCTTTATTGAAAAGTTTTTAAATGTGCTTGTTAAGCTGCGGACTGCATCTAGGTACTTCTGCATCCTTAGATATTTGGCTTCATATGTTCCAGTTATTTGGTTCGTGATGAGTAACGAAGCACTGAGAGCTGCTAATCGCTTTGCACCAACCTCCCTTGCTAACCTCAGGCCTGCTAGGAGTGCCTCATATTCTGCTTCGTTAGTAGATACTTGGAAATCAAATCGCAGTGTGTAAGTCATTTCTTTGCCTTTGGGGATTTAAAGGATCAGGACTGCGCCTGAGCCTTCCTTACATGTTGCGCTGTCAGTGTATATTTTCCAATGCTCTTTGCTGGCTTCATGCTCCAATGGGTCGACGAAGATTGTCGTTGGTGTTCCCTTGAAAGTATCTAGGATTTTGACTAGGAAATCTGTGAGGGCCTAATCCTTGATGCTAGTCCAGGGGTGGTAATTGAGATCGTGTTCGCCTAATTCTATAGTCAACTTGTCCAGGCGTCCAGAATTTTCCGGCCTTAGCAGAACTTGCTTTATCGGGTAGGTGGTCAGGACATCCACCTTGTGAGCTTGGAAACACTATCGTAGCCGCCTGGCAGCGTATAATAGGGCGAGGACCAATTTCTCTAAGACTGGGTAACTAAACCTCTAGCCCTTGCAAGGCCCTACTTACAAAGTGGATGGGGACCTGTTTTCCTTCCCTTTCCACTGCCAACACGGAGGAGATAGCTTCTTTCGATGCTGCTAGGTACATCTGTAGTGTTTCTCCTGGTAGCGGGCAAACGAGGGTCGGTAGCTGGTGTAAGGCATATTTCAGTCATTGTAATGCTTCGTCTGCTCTTTCTGTCCATTTGAATTGCTTTTTATCTAAGCACCCTTTGAGGGTTTTGTACAAGGGAAGCACATTTTCTGTTGATTTGGCAATAAATCTTCCTAATGTCGTTAGCCGACCATTGATCTCTTGTACACCTTTGAGGTTGTGGGGAGTTTTCGACTCGAGGAACTCTTGGATTTTGATGGGGTTGGGCAGAATTCTTCCTTGGATATCTGATACCTAAGGAATTGACCTTCTTCTACACCAAAAGTATACTTGGTTGGGTTTAATCTCATTTGTGCTTTAGCTAGCGTTTCAAGAGACTCTTCCACATCATGGAGTAATGTATCTTTATTACGGCTCTTGATTACCATATCATCAATGTAGGCCTCGATCTTCCTACCAATTTGATCAGTCAATATCTTGTCCATTAGTCTTTGATATGTAGCACCCGCGTTTTTTAGTCCAAATGGCATTTTCTGGTATTAGAAAGTGCCTTTCTCGGTGTGAAAAGTTGTTGTCGCCTCGTCCTCTCGTTTCATCTGTACATGATGATAACCTTTGTATGCGTTAAGGAAACATTTGAACTGAAACCCTTCGAACGATTGGACTTTCTGATCTATCTCCAGAAGGGGGTAATAATCCTTTGGACAAGCATTATTAAGGTTTGGGTAGTCAATGCACATTTTCCATGACCCATTGGCTTTCTTTACCATAACGGTATTTTCTATCCATGTCAGGAACATTGTTTCCCTAAGTATGTCGGCACTCACTAGGTCGGCTACTTCTACATTTATAGCCTTGTTCCGGTCTTCCACCTGGCCCCTCTTTTTCTGTATGACAGGATTGCTTCGGGACGTGATGTTGATACTATGCTCTATAACCTATCGATCTATGCATGTCAAATCTATTGGTTTCTAGGAGAAAACAGTGGAATATTGCTTCAGGAGCGCTACCAGTCGTGCCTTGGTCTCGCCTGACAGGTGAGCACCGATTTGCACAAGCTGCTATGGGTACGTTTACCTGCTGTTGTTCGGTGGAACAATCCTGCTTTGACTTTTTTCGAGCTCGCACCAAATCGGGAGCAGCTATGCTCTGATGGCAGTGCTGCGCCCTGGAGTTTGTGGCAATAATTGTTGCTGATCCTTGGCGTGTACTAAATGTAACTATGCCATGTATCGTCGATGACACGAACTGTAGTAGAGAGATTACTAATCGTCCGAGTAGAATATTGTGTTCTGATGGAAAACGACTCACAGAAAATTTGATTGTTCTTGTGATTTTGTCCCTTTCTTCATGATTGACCAATGTTAAAGGCAGTCGAATAGTGCCCAATGGCCACAAGCTATGACCGGTGAACCCCACTAATGGTCCTCTAGTTGGGTGCCTTAGCCCCTCCTTCCATGTCTCTGGTAGTTGCATGAAACAATGCTCGTAGAGTATGTCGGAGCTACTACTATTGTCGATGTATATCTGATGGATTTTTGTATGGCGAATGAATCCATATATGAAGAGTGGATCTCATGGATCCCAGTTCGACGACCTGGGATCACTACTCAAAAAAGAGATATTGAGTAGATTTCTCGAGAGTACCTCTATCTCATCCTCCGTTTGGTGAGTTGCGTTTCTCTAACTGGATTTAGAGATAGTGTGTATCTCGTTTCCATCATACGGAGGTTCATGCAACAAATTCAGATGTGTTATCGCCCTTTGAGGTAGCAAACCTTCTGACGATAGTTTCCGGGAACTGCTTTTGACTACCGGATCTCCTATTTATGTCGTAATTGGCGGGACCCGCGCCATTAGCACCTGGATTGGGGCCTGTGTTCTGCACTCGCGGTGATGTTCCTCGTTTAATATTACCGGTGTTCTAAACATATCTTCTACCATCCCGGTTTTTTTTGGGTTTAGATTCCCTTTTGCAGAGAACCAACATCGTCTATTTGTTGTATCACTCTGAGGATACGTCCGGATGGTGCCAAATGTTGTGACAGACTCTTCAGGGAATTGGTCGTTTGTTGATGAGTTGGTCATGGATACCTGAGAACACAACACAGAAGAATTGTTAAAGGACGACCGGGGGTTCTCTCGGGATGTCACTCTGACGATCAAGTTAGCTTTTTCAGAGAGAGATTTAGGTAAAATTGTATGGGGAAGAAGATGATCCCCTTCCTTGGGCAGGAAGGGATCCTTTTATAACTATTTCTAACAGAATGGGGGTGACTCTCCCCATGTAGGAGTTAGACGTGGCGCATTCCTACTAGGAGAAATACACTCACGTCGTCTAACAGCTAGGTTACGTCAGTTCTGGGCGTCATTAGGCTCTTTGTCATGACCTAATTGGTCATGGGAGATTGAGAGGACCACAAGGAATATTCCTTGTAGGGGAAAGTGATTTTTCATCCTGGCACTGGCCTGTCCAGGCTAAGACTGAGACCCGACCAAGGCCCTGGCGAGATAACGTCCTGTCAGTGCTTTCTGTCATATTTAACGTGGTCGCATACGGTAACGTTAACAACGGGCGGTAGAGTAGAGAATACCTAAGATAGTCTAGGATATGTATGTTGTTTAGCATAGGATTGGGATATAGATTTAGTGTGGTGACTTACAGGAATCAAGACGACTCTTGAGCAAGGTACAGATAGGTGTGAAAAGTAGTATTAGGCCCGTACTACTGGAAGCACATGATCTGTACTCGAGACAAGGACGAACCTAGTGATTCTAAGCAGACCTGTATATTATAAGTTCCCTCAAGCTTTATGTTAATCATTTATATGTTTGTGTTTTAGTTTGAGGATGGTGGTGATCAATCGAGGTGGTTCTAGCTCTGGTTCTAGTTCTAGTTCTGGCTCAAGCACAGAACGGATTGATAAGAGGTTGCACGAGTTCATTGTGATCAAGGTTACTCGCGGTAATGTGGATGTTAGTCCTGTGATGTTTGGTACCATAAAGTAGGGGATTATGGAGCTTATGGATGAGCAGATCAGGTTCTTTCTAGCCGTGATTGCTTCTAGTGAGTTAGGAGCGTGAACTCCCTTGTTTCGGTAGTTCAAAGTGTGTGGAGCTCCAGAATTCTTTGGGGATAAGGACCCCATCTCTAGCCAACGGTGGATTGCTGACATGGAGAATGCTCAGCAGACAAGTTTTTGCCCGAAGAAGGCAAAGGTATGATTTGCATCCTACCAACTGAGGGGCCAAGCGCATGACTGGGGGATGAGGTTGGCTAAGATGTGGGTACTACGAAAGTGGTGGTCATGACTTGGGAGGAGTTTGTTATGAGGTTCAAGAGGGATTTTTCACCATCGATCGAGGTGCAGTAGTTGGTGAGGGAATTCCACGACCTTCACCAGACTACTAAGACTGTGGCGGAGATTACTGCCAAGTTCCGTGAGAGGGCTGTATTTGTTATGCAGTATGTTGTGGATGAGGAGATGAACAAGACAAGATACCATGACATGTTGAGGGATGACATTAGAGAGACTGTGAGATTTTCAGGGTGCAATACCCTCAATGATATGATCGAGAAGGCCCGTGAGCAGGAGATTGAGTTGGGGCTTCGGACGGAGCGTAAACTGGAGCAGGTGCAGACAGCAGTAGGCTAAGCTAAGAGGCCCAAGACTTCTGATTCACGCACCAGAGGCCAGCAGGGTCGGAGCTGTTACGGCAAGTACGACAAGCCTCATAGTGAGGCATGTCGATCGGTGGGTTCAGGATGTTTCAGTTGTGGTCTGACGGGTCATATAAGTAGGGACTGCCCCTAGGGTGCTCTGATTTGCTTTCATTGCAATCAGACCGACCATAAAAGGCCTATTATCTGAGATTTTTTAGGAGGGGCAGCGGCACCTGCACCAGCCACCTTGAGGATTACTAATGCCCGTTACGGCAAGGCAGAGACACTTGTGGTGAAGAGCAAGTCATTTCAGTTGACCACCGATGAGGCTCGTTCAGCACCGGATGTGTTTACTAGTACATGACTTATTTATATATTCTATTGCTTTCCATATTTAGTCTAATGTTATATTTGATCATGTATAGGGACCTTTTTAGTAAATGTGTTGCTTGATTTGGGTGCTACCAGATCTTTTGTATCTCTTGTGCTTAGCAAGAAGTTTAGTGATGCTCCCTGGATTCTGGACTACCCATTAGAGTTTGAGATGGCGTATGAACCTTATGTGAGTGCTTCGAGGGTTCATCATGGGTCCGTCGTAAATTTTTCCAACGAGAGATACTCTATTGATATGGTGTCAATTCCTATGCGAGGGTCGAAGGTTATTATCGTGATATACTGGTTGGGCTCCAAGTGAGACAATGATTGACTGTGAACGATAGCTAGTGAGATTTCAAACCCCAAGTGGGTGAGAACTGGTTATTCCTGGCAAGGGAGCTTTGCATGGGCTGACTCTCTATTCAGCTGTGAGGGCCAGGAGATATCTCCAGCAGGGTTGTTCTAGGTTCTTGGCTTATGTGGCAGATACTCGAGTTAATGGCATGACGGTGTTGAGTGAGGTTCATATTATTCAGGATTTCCCCGATGAGTTTCTTGAGGAATTTCTAGGAGTGCCTACCGAGAGGCTGGTCGAGTTTCGGTTGATTTGGTTCCTGGTACGGCTCCAATAGCTAAGGTATCGTGTCATTTGGCACCAGCGGAGATGCAGGAGTTATCTACGTAGCTTCAGGAGCTGCTAGACAAGCGATTTATTTGGCTAGGTAGCTCACCTTGGGGAGCACATATCATGTTTGTGAAGAAGAAGGATGGTTCACCCAAGATGTGCATTGACTACTGGGAGTTGAATAAGCTAACGCTGAAGAACCGTTACCCACTCCCAAGGATCGAAAAATTATTTAACCAGCTTCAGGGTGCATCTTGGTGTTCCAAGATTAATTTACGATCATGTTACCATCAGATGAGGTTCAGTGATGACAATGTACAGAGGATGGCGTTCAGGACTCGTTATGGTCATTACGAGTTCGTGTTGTTGTCATTCGGGCTCACCAATGCACTAGCAGCGTTCATGAATCTCATGAACCGGGTTTGCAGGACGATGTTGGATCGGTCGGTGATAGTATTCATAGATGATATTGTGGTCTAATCCAAGACAAAGTAGCAAAATGAGTAATATGAGTTATGGTTGCACGAGGTGCAGTTCTTGGGGTACATCGTCAACTAGAAGGTTATATTGGTTCATCCAACCAATATCAAGGTTGTGATGTGATGGGAGGTTCCGAGCACCTTATTTGAGATTTAGAGCTTGGTCTCGTAGGGTATTATCAAAGATTTATCCAGGATTTCTCTAAGATTGTAGTTACATTTACCCGTTTGACAAAGAAGAATGTTACTATTTGTTGGGAGTTGTTCTTATGTATAAGGGTCATGTGATTACTTACTCTTTGAGGCAGCTAAAGCCTCATGAGGCAAATTACCCTACTCATGATTTGGAGTTGGGGGCTGTGGTTTTTTCCCTCAAGATTTGGAGGAACTGCCTATATGGGGTTAGGTGTACTATCTACACTGACCATAAGAGTTTGAGGTACCTGATGGGTCATTTGAATTTGTATATGTTGCATCGGTGATGGTTGGATGTGTTAAAGGATTATGATTGCGAGATCCTGTACCACCCTGGGAAGGCCAATATGGTGGTTGATGCCTTGAATCGCAAGGCAGTGAGTACTCCTTTTGGGGATGTATGTTTGAGGATGGTTATTATTTCGCCTCTATTGGATATGATCAAGAAGGCTCAGGTGGAGGGATTCAAAAAGTGGAATTGGAAAGTAGAGTGGATCAGGGGGCAAATTCCTTTATTTTTTAGAGACACCCAGGGATTGTTGACTAAGTGTGGTAGAGTTTGGGTTCCGACTACTTGTGGGGTGAGGCAAGCAATTCCAGAAGAGGCTCATAATTCAAAGTTTTCGATCCATCTGGGGGCCACGATGATGTATCAGGATCTGAAGCTGAGTTATTAGTGGCCCTTTTGAAAAGGGAGATAGCATGGTTTGTAGAGTGGTGCCTGACTTGTAGGAAAGTCAAGGCCAAACATCAGATACCCCATGGCAAGATGCAACCATTACCTATTCCCATGTGGAAGTGGAAGAGATCAGCATGGAATTTATCACGAAGTTGCCAAGGACGACGCGTAGAGTTAACTCCATTTAGGTCATTATTGATAGATTGACCAAGAGCAAACACTTCATACCTTTTGCCGAGAGTATATATGCTAAGAAGTTGGCAGACATTTACATTCGGGAGATGGTGGTTCGTGTTGGATTAGTGTCTAAGTCCATAACTATATTGGTATGTACTTGACCCGATGGTGCATGGTCCTTTTGGGTTGCCTTCACCAAAGCAACTTGATAGGATGAATTATGGAGAGAAAGGATTAAATATGATTTATTAATATATTATGGGAATAATATATTAAAGGAGAAATCATATTATTTAATTAATATTAGTCAATAATTAATTGGTAATTAGTTTTGTGACTAAAAGAGATTAATTAAACTTAAGGGACTAGAATTGTAATTATAAGATAATTGTAATTTGGGCCATGGATTGCCTTGTATTAAGGAGTGGGCGAATTCTATGGGGAAGCCCATAAGAAATCATCTAAGGCCTTATGGAAAGGGCTCCATGGGTTGCTTAGGGCTTAAGCAACTAAATTAGGGTTTCCTTGTTAGATAACCCTAATTGCCTCACTATATATAGATCCCTTAAGGACCAAAAACGTGGCTAAGCTTTGTTCTAGGGTTTCACACGTTTTTGGGCAGCCTCCATCCTCTCTCCTCTTCATCCTCTTGCTTATGGTGTTTGTGAACCATTAGAGGAGTGACATTTGTGACTCTAAGCTTTCTAAAGTCAATACAAGGAGATTTGGGATTGTTATTGCTACATAACAATCAAGGTAACATCTTAAACCTATTCTTATGTTAATATGATTACTTGAATGCTAGAATTAGGTTTTATAGTCTTGGATAACTTGCATGTATAATAGAGAAACCTAGATCCAAACATTAGGGTTTGTATGAGCACATAGGATGTCTTATGACCAAAACCCATCAGTGGTATCAGAGCCTAGACTGGTTTCTATTGTATTGATGCATTATATGTTTGAAAAATTCGATTTTTGTGTTTCTGGAGGCTGGACTCGCCGAGTCCATAGATGAACTCTCCGAGTCCATGCTGACTCGACGAGTTCATGCCTGACTCGGCGAGTCGGCTCGTCAGATGGAGGGAAAACTGAGATTTCTTGCTGTTTTTGCTTAAAGATAGTTGCCTTATCATATTAGATCAATATAAATCCGATTTTATGATATATTTGACTATATTCTTGATCCAATTAAAGATATTTATCAATTAATAAAATATTTGTTTCCTTATGTAATAATTGATTAATTATTTTGATTAAACTGGTAAATTGTTTTGCAAGAAATCATTAAATAAATCAAATATAGATAATTATGTGATTAAATGTTAATTTAGATTATTTATTATTTGATCCTTGTGCTTTGAAAAGTTTCATATTTTCCCCTTTAGGTTTTATAGTTTAAATTTGAACCCAAAAAGTTTTGTTGTTTGAAATTTAAATAGTTGAAACCCTAGTGTTTTGAAAAAGGTTTCAAAACTTGCCCTCAAGTTTTGGAATTTAAAATTTTGGATTAATAGTTTAATTTGATGTGTATTTAAATTCTAAACCCTAATGTTTTGAAATGTTTCAAAACTTTCCCTCAAGTTTTGGAATTTAAAAGTTGATTAAAAGTTTAATTAGGAATGTTAAATTCTAAAACCCTAGTAATGTTTTGAAAAGTTCAAATCACTCCCTTATGGTTTTATTAATTAATTAAGGTGTATAATTAAAAGAGGTTTAATAAATCCATAAAAGTTTAGGTTTACAATTTAATTGAATTAAAAGTATAATTGTTAAATTAAACCACCTAGTATTTTAAAAGTGTAAAATACACCCTATACTATATATAACATTAAAAGTCTAACATTAATATATATGTATGAGTAAAAGTCAGTCTTACCGTTAGTAGGCCTCATTCACGAAGTTGGTCTATAAGGGGTGTTTAAGGAAATTGCCTATAAAATGGCGATTGAATGGGTATCCACTCTTACCCACCACACTCTTGACTAGTGGAGGGTCGTTAGCCGAACGGGTAGGATAAGACGAAACCTTCCATTATAAGTATAGATAATTACTAAAGTAACTAAATGTTTTACAAATTCCCAATCTTAGTTACTTAGGCAAAAGTGAATTGATGCAATTCCATGAAATTACACTTTGTGCCCTTGCGAAGATGTTAGTGGAGTGTGTGTGGTTTACCGGCACACTAAATGGTTCTAAGCAAAGGTAGCAAAGGGTGACTCAATGTTTGTTATAGTTCAGTGGAGCATGTGTGGTTTACCGGCACATCGAATAGATGACTGAAACATGTGGGGGAACAATGTAGTTTGCATGGTTATTCACACCTGCTTTGTGATCCTCAGCATCCCAGTCACAAACAAGAGGGGCATATCAAGATTTTAAACATGCCATTGAAATGTTCAATGAATCTCGTAGGATCTAGGAGTTTTCATAGATTTAAAACTTAATTTTCTTTTTCGTTTTTTCATGGTGGAAATTAGTGAATCGTCATTCACTTACCTTCAAATGTACTGCAATTTGGGTTATGGCATCCCTCTCCTGAGTTGTAGAATATTGTGTTGGGTCCTAACCTCAGTATCTCATTTAGGTGATTTACTAAGGACTCAATCAATCAACTAACTTGAATTCGTTTTCTCCCGTTTTGTAGATGTCAAAGTTCGACAACTATTGTCTTCCCAAATCCTGTGGAACAAGCATTCCACATGAAGATGGTATTCCACGATTCGATCGAGGAACAAGAAATCATGCTTCACTTCCTCCACCTCCTCCAATTGTTCTCCCTAACCCACAAGTTCTAAGGCTTGAAAATTTCAAACTCACTCAAGCCCTTTTGGCAAGTAAACATAAAGAAGGAAAGTCGGTGTGTGCACACATCCTAGGGATGAAGTCACACATTGATAGGTTAAGAATGTTGGGATCCGTTGTCTGTGAGGAAATGGCTGTTGACTGGGTTCTTCAGTCACTTCCTAATTCATATAGTGAGTTCGTAAGAGAGTACTATATGATGAACCGCGACGTGACCCTTATAGATCTCACCTATATGCTTATTGCTGCTGAATCAGCAATGGTTTGGCGCAATAGAAAAGCAAAGTTGATTGGTGAATTTGCCTTCAAGACATGCTATGATCGAAAAGTTTGATCATAAGAGAAAGGCAATGTCTGAAGTAGTTCCATGTCATGTTCCAAAAGAGTCTATTTGCCTTTATTGCCAAGAGAAGGGGCATTGAAGACGAAGCTGTCCCATTTACCTAAGAGATCTAAACGTATGGCTCTAATATAGATAAAATCCATTAACTAACTCTTTTAAGCTTCTATTCTAGATTCTTAATACATAATGTGATAAGATTACAATTGATGTTTTGAAGGATCGAAGAAAAGAAAGGAAGCTTAAGGGAAGAAGTGAGCAGAATCTAACCGTGAAGGAATGGATTTCGATCGCATTTCTTGAAGATTAGATTCTTGAGCTACTACTTAGAGTTAGAATTAGATAGCTAAGAAAGACGTATTATCATAGTTTTTCAATGAATTGCATTGTAAGGACAAATTTTTCCACAATAAAATTAAATTTTATTTATTTATCCTTGCAATGGCGTGTATGAAAAATTGATGTTAAAATGTTTATATTATTAGCAATAATGGATTTGGTTCTTATTATGTTATTTATGGAAAGTCGAGAATTTACCAAATAGGGAGAGTTTCTCATCGCCCAAGTTTGAATTGGACAAAACCTTGGAATCATGCAACTTGGTTGCACGATGAATGAGAAATTTCATATTTGGAAATTAGACTAATTCATTGACAAAGTGTCAAGTGAAGGACTAGGAGATCGAGCACACAAAGTTGCGTGTTGATCAAGTTTACCATAAGAGTAACAAGATATTCGTCATGATCTACTAAAAGTTTAGTAAATATGATTATACTTATAAGATTAAGTGTAATTCGGAATTGATTAAAAAAGGTTTAAATCAATAGCAAAACGAAAAAGAAGAATCACGTAGGCAGAAAGATAAAAGTTTCTCCATTCCAAGAAGAAGGGAGAGTACCTTTTATGCTTTATGATAGGTCTTAATGATTAAGAACCATATCTCAATTGATCCTCTAAGTGAGTCTTAGTACAATTGTATGTCTAAGAAGAGGAATCAAGAATTGAAGAAATGGTTAAATCAAGAAGTCAATCATACTTCGTTCCAATAACAAGTCTTAGAGTTAAGATTGTAACATTGAGTGGAAAAGTATTAAGAAGGTTTATAACATTCATCAAATGTGGAAATTTGTGATGTCTTGGATAAGACAAAGACCAACTAGGACCAATTTATGAAGTGTTTTGATAAAAACTACACTAAATCTTGAATATTTGGTTGTCAAGAAATGTTTTGACAAGAGAATCTTATATTTCAAGGAGTAAGTGGGAGTCTTAATGGTCTTGAAAGGTTTCAAGAACAAATCAAATAAACCTTATCGATCATCACTAGCACACGAGTTGAGGTTTACAACCTATCGTGTTGACTTTATTTTGTTTCTGTGCCAATCCAATCGAGTTAATTATGCATGTGAGTCTTATGAGTTCTCATTTTGAACGCATAAAAGGCAAGGCACCTTGATCAATGGAAAGTACATTGATAGGAAAGGGTGAGCTTCTTAAATACTTGGAAGACTTGGTGGGCAGCTGTGTCACCATAAGGAAAGAAGTCAAGATTAAGAAAGTTCGGTCTATATGAGTTTGAATTTGTCGTAAACTTTGGTTTTAACAAATTCACATGGATAGGAAAAAATACACCATTTAAATCTAAGTGTCATAAGATTTCCTCCTTCATGAAAATGATTGTGAGGAAATACTTTCACTAAGAAAGATTTTAAGAAGATAGTGATTGTAAAATTGCATTCTCGAATTCGATTATGGTTACGGTATCCCTTTCCATAATTTGAATTGTGAGGTTTGGCAATTAGTCTTAAGTGTTTAGACACACATATGAACTATCGAAGGCAAGGTGTATAAGTTCAAGAAACCTTGATAAAAGATTATCAAAGCACTAAGTATTAGAAACGTGAACTTAAGAAAGTCAATAAGCATTGTTTTTTTTTTCTGAAAGTTAAGATGTTTATGAATACATGTCGAAGCTAGTGGGAGCATAAGTGTTATGTTTATAATAGTCATCATGATAGTGGGAGCATAAATGTTATGATTGTATGATTATTAAGGAACGTATTGCAAGTTGGCAATATTAATTATAGAAAACATGAGTTATACCTCGCAAAGTAGTAAGGGTTATAAAGTTGTTTTGCTATAATTAAGGGAGAGAATATTATGCTTCATTTCAAATCTAAAGGCTTAGGTTGAGAAATGTTAATAAATTTAGTCAAAGGTACATAGTGTGTTCTTAAAATTTTGATTATGATTACAGCATTCCTCTTCACAATTCAAATTTTGAGAACATAGCAAATAAAACATTATGGCAAAAGATTGATGAAGTATCAAATCTTTATGTAAGACATTATGCATCGTGTACCATACGCTTCGGGTATTGGATCGATTGCAAATGCTATAATATTTGACCATTCTAAAATTTTCCAAATGTCTAGCGCATTTAGAGGGAAAAGGGACAAGAATTGGTTTTGACTAAAATAATTAAACAACTATCAAAGGACAATCCAAAGTTCGCCGAGGATTGGTCGCTTGTGAGTAGTTGGAAGCATAGTATTGGAAAATATGGAAATGTTTCCATATTGGATGGACCATATCGACATTATTATGAATAGATAAGATTCTATTAAGAATGAGTTGTCATATGTAAAATATGGAAGCGTGTCCATATTGGGAATTGAATATTGAAAATCTATGACTAGATTAGAAACTTTTATGCAAAAGGATGTTCAAAGAATGTACCTTGAGTGAGAGACATCACGTCTATGGAATTGTCTTGTAACAATCTCCGATAGAGGACTTTGTAATATCATTGGCAATAGTCTTTGTGACTTTGGTGCAGTGACATTACGAAAGGATCATTGCATAGAATGTTAAGATCTAGCATATTCTATAAGTAGCAAGAATTTGATATTCTTTCACTTATGAAAAAGGATTTGGAGTTGTGAAATGAGAATGATTGGAAATGTGCTCAATTTGGTCTATTTCACAAAGTAAGAACCATAGGTAAACATTGTGTGCATGCTAAGAGCATGGGACAAGTGTAATAATTCAAGTAAGAAGTTGATTACCCGAAACGACAAATAATGAGTAATCAATATGGTGATAAATAAAAGGAGTTTTATTTATACTCAAAGGTTTGAGGCCGTATGGGATTAGTATTATTCTTGTGTTTCACAATTGCATGTTTTGACTTCTAGAATAATTGAATTTATTAAGAATAATCAAATTATTCAAACGGACCACAGTTAGTCATACGTTGGAAGTAAGTATGGATGAAGACTGTCATGAATTGGTTTGTAGATTGTCTAGAGCGTATTAGACATAGCAAAGGTTTGATGCAATGTTCGTGAGTGCTTATGAATATGATTTTAGCATTGGATTAAACCCACTCTCACTTGGATCACTCCATGAAATTGTATCACGAGTGATTGGTGAGACGATAACATCTTATATTCTTGAAATCGAGATGTGTGAGTTGTATCTTGCAAATCGATTGCACATTGATAATATGTAAACGCACCAGTAACTTGGTGTCATAAAACATATTGTTGTGTGTGATTCGGTGAGTGAGTGCAAGCAAGCATTGAATCAAAGTTTATCCGTTCCTTTTATCCAAAGCAAGATAAAAAGCGATATCTTTGGGCCCCTCGATGATTTAGTGATGACAAACGTAAATGCTCGGCCGGGCTAGGGCTAATTTGATTTGTTCAATTAGTCAGTCGTCATAAATCGGAAATCGAGATATAGTACAAAGAGAATGATTTGAAATCATATCTCATACAATATCTAGAATGGAGGAATATATGATCCCTTATCTAAGGACATGCGTATCTGATATGATTAGAGTTGACAGCGGCTTTGGAAAGCTATGATTGCAGATCAGGATCTGATGTCATACGCAGAATAGTTATTAGACTTATCCAAGTGGGAGACTGTTGGATTAGTGTCTAAGTCCATAACTATATTGGTATGTACTTGACCCAATGGTGCATGGTCCTTTTGGGTTGCCTTCACCAAAGCAACTTGATAGGATGAATTATGGAGAGAAAGGATTAAATATGATTTATTAATATATTATGGGAATAATATATTAAAGGAGAAATCATATTGTTTAATTAATATTAGTCAATAATTAATTGGTAATTAGTTTTGTGACTAAAAGAGATTAATTAAACTTAAGGGACTAGAATTGTAATTATAAGATAATTGTAATTTGGGCCATGGATTGCCTTGTATTAAGGAGTGGGCGAATTCTATGGGGAAGCCCATAAGAAATCGTCCAAGGCCTTATGGAAAGGGCTCCATGGGTTGCTTAGGGCTTAAGCAACTAAATTAGGGTTTCCTTGTTAGATAACCCTAATTGCCTCACTATATATAGATCCCTTAAGGACCAAAAACGTGGCTAAGCTTTGTTCTAGGGTTTCACACGTTTTTGGGCAGCCTCCATCCTCTCTCCTCTTCATCCTCTTGCTTATGGTGTTTGTGAACCATTAGAGGAGTGACATTTGTGACTCTAAGCTTTCTAAAGTCAATACAAGGAGATTTGGGATTTTTATTGCTACATAACAATCAAGGTAACATCTTAAACCTATTCTCATGTTAATATGATTACTTGAATGCTAGAATTAGGTTTTATAGTCTTGGATAACTTGCATGTACAATAAAGAAACCTAGATCCAATCATTAGGGTTTGTATCAGCACATAGGATGTCTTATGACCAAAACCCATCAGTTCGACACGAGGTGCTAGTTTCAGTATATTTAGACCGAGATGTTCGTTTCACCTCCATGTTTTGGAGAAAGTTTCATGAGGATTTGGGTACTCAGCTACACTTCGGTACATCATATTACCCCAAGACCAATTAATAGAGCGAGCTTAGGATTCAAACACTCGAAGATAAGCTCCGAGCATGCATGTCAGATTTTTTAGGGATTTGGGATACTTATTTTTCACTGGGCAAGTTCTCTTACAACAACAGTTATCATGATAGTATTACGGACCACCTTTTGAGATGTCTTATAGGAGGAGGTGCAGGATCCCAGTTTATTGGGGCGAGGTCAGGCATCGGGTCATGGGGAGTACCGAAGTGGTGCTCAAGACCACTAAGTTGATTCAGTAGGTGTGTGACAAGTTGAGAGTCGTGCAAAGTCGGCAGAAGAGTTATGCAGATCGGCGACGTTCGGACCTTGAGTTTCAAGTGGGGGACTTGGTGCTTCTGTTGTAAATGTGTCATTCGATTTTGGAAGCAAGGCAACCTATACCCCCGATTTATTAGTCCCTTTAGGATTACCGCTCGGGTGGTCAAGGTTGCATACCAGCTTGATTTTCCTGGCGAGTGCAGTCAAATCCATAACTCCTTTCATGTCTCTATTACGGAAGTGTGTAGCCGATGATTTGGTGGTGATCCGTTTGGATGATATTCACATTGATGAGCGCTTGAACTATGTAGAGAGACCGATTGTGATTCTTGACATGAAGACCAAGGATATACGCAACAAAGTGGTAAACCTAGTGAAGGTACAATGGCAACACCGTAAAGGCTTGGAAAGGACGTGGGATCCTGAGGACGAGATGAGGGAGCACTATCCAGACTTGTTTGAAGCGGCGGACTTTGAGGACGAAGTCTGATTCAAACGGGGGAAATTTGTAACACCAGTGTTCCAAGTATTTTCAATTATTGTTAAATTCTTTAAAAATTGCAAATTTGGTCCCTACTTTGCGCGTACGAGATAGGTACACCATGTGTAGGTGTTTAAATGTGGATCCTGAGTCCCTTATATATGTTAGTCGTATGCATAGGTACGTCGCGTGTAATATTGCAGAGGGAAAATCCTAATTTTTAGCATTTGGTCCCTATTTAAAGAACATTATGGACTCTAACCCTTTCCTAACTCTAGCCTCCATCTCTATTAGCCTCCATTTCGAAACCCTAAGTATGTGTGTATGTGTGTGTTTTGAAAACTCACAGTGTCGTTTTGGTGTTCTTGGTGGTGAATGAAGACCCTTGGAGTTGTGGTGTTTCACTCAATCCCTTGGATTCAACAATTACTCGTCCTTATGCATCTTCTGTAGGTATAAATCTCCAACTTTGATGCATATTTCTTTAGATCTAGCTATATAGTAAGATTTTTTTCATTAACGGTCCCATAGCCTTGGATCTTTAGAGTTTGAGAAATTCCAGACCTAATGAGGAGAGTTTCCTTTCATTTTAGAGCATGGTGGTTCATAAAAATGGGATCTTGGTCCATCCCAATCATGCATCATAGATCAATTAAGCCATTTGGTCATGAATAAGACTTAGAGTTGGACTTTGGACTCCTTGTATCCATGCAAAGGCATAAAGTTTGCAACTTTATGATTCCAAACATTCATTAGTTTTGGATTTGAAGTTTAGACGTAAATTCTTAAGGTATTAAGACCTTAATAGAGTTTTTGAAGCATGTTGAGAACGTTGGGCGTAACCCAGGGTACGGTGGGCGTACGAGGTTACGACCCCGTAAGTCTTCCAAGGTCGAGCTAAACGTTGGGTGTAACAAGGCATACGTCGGGTGCATGCTCAGGAAGCCTTTTGGGCCATTTTGGGCTTTGGGTCTCTAGGGATTTTTGTGCTTTGGTTGGTTGGGCCAGGTGTGAAGGGGAAAAATGGTCTTTTTCCCTAAGTACGATAAATTATGTTTTGACCATTATTTGTGAGTTAAACCCTTATTATTAATCAGGGTTATTATTGGGTTATGATTAGTGTGGGGATCCATGTTAGCAACAGCTCGAGTGTGTGATGGAGTTATCTTCTATCTGAGGTGAGTCTTCTCATTGTATTTGTAGGTCGAAGGCACCAATGTCGGCCCATTATTTTGTTGTGTAGAATGCTAGTTGTTATGTGACTCTTATATGTTTGGATGATTGAGTTGAAATAAACCCCAAGGTTGGGCCTATTATTATATGATCGGGTTGAAATAAACCTCAGGGTTGGGCCCATTCTTGTATGATTGGGTTGAAATAAACCCTAGGTTTGGCCCATTATTGTTTAATCGGGTTGAAATAAACCCCAAGGTTGGGCCCATAATTGTGTTTTGGGCTTGAATACGCCCAAGGGCCAGGCCTAGATGTATGTTTGACATATGGTACTTTGATAACTCACTAAGCCTTGTGTTTACAGTTTATATTTATGGTTTCAGGTACTTCTGATACGAAAGGGAAGGGTCCGACGTGATGGCACAACAACCTCCCCTTAGGATTTCTGCACTTTTTAGATAGTTTGACTATGATATTTTGATATTGTATTTGGTGATGGTTTTAGAGATAATTGATTAATGATATTATTGGTTGTTAAAATGAAAAATTTAATCATTGTTTTTTTAGGGGATGTTACAAAAAACACACAAAAATGTTCAAGATTTACTCTAGGGAATTAGGGTTTCGGGTTAGTTGCTCAAGAGGGTGGAGGTTGATGAGAAAAAGAGCCTCAAGGGGTTAAAATAGGTGTCAAGAATACGAAATTACGGTTTGGACCATGCGCGGTAACGCCCTGCATAACTTGGGTTACGCCTTGCTAGGGCATAAACCCCCCCGTGTGCAATTAATGAATTATGCCCTACATAACTAGCTATTTACGCCCTGCGTGGAGACAAAATTCTCAAAATAATAATAAGCTTAAAAACATAAATAAGTGTACCCGAGAAACGAATGTTACAGTTGATGACAAAGAAAGATTTCTTAGAGCAACTATTCAAAATCTCAAGGTTCAGGTTAAAATTTCTGATGCTAATTCGAAGAAGGATCGAAAAGAGATAATAAGCATTTGACCTAGTGGTTGGCTATTTAGGAAGCATTGATGAGTAAAACACATTTTTATAGATAGCTTCAGAAGTTCTTGGTCATGTCAAAAAGAGGGGAAACATGGGAAGCTAATTTTGTTGTGGCTAGAAGCATAAAGTTGATACAGATGTTATATTTTACCAAAGTAATGAAATGGTTTGAAGGGTTTTGATATAGAAGTAGTTTGTAGAGCATATTATGTTCATTCGGTATTTAGTTTATCACAAAGACTATTGTGTTACTAAATGAAGGCCCAGGTTAGTGTGAACAGTGAACAGTTTGTTAGCGTTTTTATGTGTGTATTGACATGTGTTAATATCATAGTTTTTCTTATTTTTTATTTCATTATTTTTAATAAATACATATTTTTATTATTATTATTATTATTATTATTATTATTATTATTATTAAAAATATTTTTTTTCCTTCGGATTATTTTTGTTGTTTTTATTTTCATTTATACTATCAGTTAATTACTTTTTTTTGTTCTGACTATCCCTGGGTTGTTTTTCCATTCCGATTATCTATGTGTTATTTTTCGTTCGACTATTCATATATTTTTTTTTTCATTCAGACTATCTTTATGTTATTTTTCATTAAGACTATCATTTTCTTATTTTTTTCATTCCGAGTATTAAAAAGATATCTAATCAAATCAATTTTTTTAAAATAATAATAATAATAATAATAATAAAGACAAAAATGATAAAACAAAAAACACCAAAAAGACAAAATATGTTGGGTATTTAAGACAACAAAAAAAAACATGGGGGTGTATGTAGGAATTTCAAAAAATTGGGGTACATAAAACAACACTTTTAGGCTAATAGAGTGGTGTCACACTTGTTACGGTTCACGTAAGTATCACATCAATTTTGCCACACTTTATCCAAAATTTGTCATTTATATGATTTGGGTTGCCATATTTGCCATGATAATTTTTTTTAAATTAATTGATATAAAAAATAATCAAAGACCAAGTTTTGTAGGTTTTATAATATAAATAATAATAATGCTAATTAAAAATAAATCGACTTATTTAATATAAATCAGTTTTATAAATTCATGGGGGTATTGTGCAATTTCCTAAAGTCAATTTCGGAAAGATATTTCAACTTTGGGGTAAGATATATTATTAGATGAAATTGAAGGAACTGGATCTGCCAAATTTGAAAATCTAGTTATCTTCTTCATTTGAAACAAGGGTGCGTAGTAGTGGCGTACACAGCAACCAACATTTTCACCCTTCACAAATATTCAAACACAATACCCTTTCTCTCTCATCGGTGAGTTTCCATGGAATTGCCAAGCCAAGCTCGGCCCGGTGTTCGCTGACATAGCCGACGTCATTGCCGAAACCACACCGTCAAGCCTTACAATATACACATACATGCCGTACAATTCTGGTTTATTTAATATGAGGCATTTGTGGTTAGTTGGGTTGGTAAAAACATATATTCAATACCTTGTTATAGAAGTTATTGGCATTTCGTAATTAAAACGTTTAGGAAGTAACATCATATATCATATATATACTAATATAAACAAAAGACAAAAGTTGTTGGAACTAGAACAAGCAAAACAATAAAGTATTTTGTATCAATATAATTGGAATAACCCATGAAAACCGCAACTACTTTTGAAAAAAATGGAGTAAAATATTTGGAATCAACAACTAAACCAAAAGCAAAAAGTTAAGCGGCAGCAGTTGGACAACCTAAAAACCTCAACTAAATGTCGACCACATTAATTCAATTCAACACTTGGCGTAAGTTACGCATAAATTTTGGAAGTTACACCATACAACATTGCTAATGTACGTCCACAGTAATATTATAATAATATATGTTCATTCTACACAATAACACAATAATGGGTAGTATATTTAGCACCCTCGAAGAAATTCAGCCAAACGTGTGAACATGTCCTTTGCATTCTGGGTTTCAGGATTAAAGATATGGAAGCTATGACCTTCTCCTTCGACCTGAAAAATTGATAATTCCCCTTCCCATCCACTTTCCTTCACCGCTTCATAGTAATACACCCCTCTATCTCTTAGCTCGTCCTTAGAAGCGACACAAATGATCAACCTCCTACATCCAAGTGATGCTAAAGAAGGCGCAGTTTTAACAAACGGGTTGATACATGGATTATCAATCCCATCCTGACAACCAGGGTAAACGAACATCCATGTCTTGTACAAAAGAGACATTTCGCGATTAGCAACCGGCTCTGCGCCAACTGGTTTGGAACCCAAAAAGTATGGGTGTGATAGAAACGCTCCGAGAATCTTAACACCACCATGTAACTTTTCTTCGCTGGCTCGCAAGGCGATATGGTGTGAAATATTTGCGCCTGCACTATCTCCACCAATATAGAGACGCTTGAAATCTCCGTGTTGGATTATCCATGGTTCATTTTTCTCGTTGTGTGTTTTGGAGGAATGAGAAGCAACCCATTGTAGAGCATTCCAGGAATCATCGTAAGCTGCGGGGAGAAGGTGTTCTGGAGCTAACCTGTAGTCGACTGAGACTACCAAAGCGTTGGCTTGAGATGCTATGGTGTTTATATACTGGTGACAGAGGGTGGAGAAAGCTGACTCGATACAAAACCCTCCACCATGGAAATAGACCAGGATGGGAAGCTTCTTGTTCGTCGTTTGATCGAGTGTAGACAGATCGGGTAGGTAGAGTCTGGCACTGACCTCTGGCGAAATGATGATATCTTTAGACCAGACGCCACTCTTGGTCTCGGCCGTGGATGGTGGAGCTAATAGTGGATTATAAAGTCGCTCCACCGTGCCGTCTGTATGGACACGGAGGAAGGGTAGAAGTTCAGATGCAACCACCTCTTCTTGCTTTGAGACCATGACGAAAGATAACAAATGGGAGAGAAAGGAAGGTAGAGGGAGAGAATGATGAGATTTCTTAGAAGACACGCTATATATTAGCCTCGATTATCACCAGTTAGATCACATGGGCAATAAACAATATTTGTTGTCTATTTCTAATTTTCTATATATTACAGATGAGATAAGATTCAAAAATAAAAAATAAAAAAAATAAATAAAATAAAATAAAATAAAAAATAAAATAAAAATTAAAAAAAATAAAAACTAGTTTTCTTCCCTCTATTTAGTTAATCGATACTTAATTTATTTCGTGCCAAGCATTCGGTTTACTTAAGTAGTTAACTTATTTGTTCTGGATTGAGCTCTACTTTTAATCTCAATACGCTAAGATACAAAAAGTTAAACTAAAACGAACTGTAAGATTACGTTATCCGCTACTCGTTTTGTTCCATGGGGCTTGCCAAACTTTTTTTGGTCTCATTTTGGATCGAATGAATGGTTACACAATCTTTTGTTTGCTGGAAAGGGTGTTGTTACTTCTATTTATTTTTTATTGGAAAATGACATGGCTTTAATTTATATTTTTGGTAGTCTAGTGCGTAAACTTGAGTTTTATTGTTTTAATTGATCACATGACATAGCATAGGCAATTTCATTGCCATGTGGGTGTGTTTCATCATGGCAAAGGTAAACTGGGACATGACATTCACACCTTAGGCCGACGGGTATACTCTTCATGAACCGGTATGTGGTTGAGGTGACAACAAACAATGGCCGTGCACACCAGTCCGGCCGTTCGTGGTGGAGGTGTTTTATGGTGGGCATTACGATTGTAAACGATTAAGGGAGGTGGTGGCATGGCACAGGGTGCCAGTATCGGTGATTTCAGACATAGATGTACGGTTCACTTCCAGGTTTTGGAAGAAGTTTCATGACGATCTGGGTACTCGTTTGCATTTATCACTGCTTTTCATCCACAGACGGATGGTCAGAGTGAGCAGACCATCCAAACCTTGGAGGATATACTGCGGGCGTGTATTCTAGACTTCGGAGGTAGTTGGGATACTTATCTTCCGTTGGCAGAGTTCTCCTATAACAATAGTTATCATGCGATCATACCGTACCCCTTTCAAGATGTTGTATGGGAGGAAGTGCAGGACCCCGATATGTTGTGGTAAGGTGGACCAGAGGGTCATGGGAAGTACCGAATTGGTACTCAAGACTACGGAGAGGATTCAGCAGGTCCGGAGCAGGCTTCAGACTGCTCAGAGTCGGCAGAAAAGTTATGCCGACAAGCGCCGATCAGACCTGGAGTTCCAGGTCGGGGATATGGTCCTCCTAAAAGTGTCGCATTGGAAAGGCATCATTCGATTCCGGAAGCGGGACAAGTTGGGCCCCAAGTATATCGGACCTTTCTGGGTTATAGCCCGAGTGGGTAAGGTGGCGTATAGGCTGGATCTGCCAATCGAACTCAGTCAGATTCATAGCACCTTTCACGTTTCCCAGTTGCGGAAATGTTTGGTGGACGATTCGGCAGTGGTGCCTTTAGAGGACATTCAGGTTGATGACAGTCTGAACTACATCGAGAGTCCAGTGGCGATCCTTGACAGGAAATCAAAGGATCTGAGGAACAAGAGAATAGAGCTGGTAAAGGTACAGTGGCAGCACCGAAGGGGCTCGGAATGGACCTGGGAGCCGGAGGATGAGATGAGGGAGCATTACCCCGAGCTCTTTCAGGATCGAGCAACAGACTTCGAGGACGAAGTCTAAGATAAGTGGGGGAGATTTGTAACACCTGATTCCTGGTATGCCTTTTTATTCAAGTAGTTTGTGTTTTTCTCTAGGACTCGATGAATTGGAGGACCAACTCGTCGAGAAGGATCATGACCCGCGGACATTTTAAGTGACCTACTCGACGAGTCGGGTGATTGACTCGGCGAGTAGGTGCTGGGAGAGTGAAACCCTAAATTTGAGGGTTTGCACCCTATATAAATGTGACAACCCGAAAATTTCTATCCTGTACAGTCAAACACTTCAGTAACTTGCTATCATTTAGCACAAATTGGAGTCCATTTGAGCGTTCTGAGCCTTGTACACTTAAGGGAGAAGTGTCGGGGTTTATCTGCTGAAGTTATAGCTCAAAGAACCAACCTTAAACACCTTTACAAGGAGTTCACAGCCACCACATGGGAGTTTACGGCCGTAAACTCCATGTGGGCCGTAAACTTCACCTTATATGATGAAAGGGTGGACATTAGTTCATTCCTTTCCTTCCCTTGGCTGAAATCCTCTCAAGTATCATCCCGATCTTCATCCCCGATCTTCAAAACTCGTAAGTTTCTTGTCCTAACTAGTTGATATCTTACTTAATTTAGTGATCTTACACAATTTCATCTGTGAAATCATTCCAGTTGTGTTGATCTTTAAGTGTTCTTAGTTTCACCAAGAACACACACTAGTGTTCTTGGCCAAAACCGACCATTCAAGCTCCTAGATCGTAAGTACTCTTGTTCTAACTCGTTGTACACTAGGTTTAACATGTTTAGATCCTACAAATCATAAAGAAACACATGATCCAAGGAGTTTACGGCCAAGACATGTTCTTGGGCCATAAACCCCTTTAAGTGGGGCAAAATGCACCCTAACACCTTACAAAGCCTTGGAACTTAGTATAGAACCTTACACCATTGAACTAGGGACTTCAAGAAACATAATGGTAGTTCATACCATGAGTTTACGGCCATAAACTCATGGGGAAGTGGTCCCCAGGCCGCAAACTCAATATAAGGTCATTATTGGACCTTAAACCCACCTAGAATCTTGTTTAAGCTTTGAAACACTTAACCAATTAATACATAATAGCTTTAAGCCTCATTTGGTGACCCATTTGAGAGTTTACGGCCAGGAGTAAACTCCCCTGGGCCGTAAACTCCAACAAGTGTGGTCTATGGACCAATAACTCACTTACAAAGCCTTATACTCCTTTGTTGCAACCCAATGGCCTCCTAACACTTTGACCAAAGTGTTTTCCTCACATTAGGATGTTTATACTTGTCTAATTAGTGTTTAAATCACTAATATATATATATATATATATATATATATATATATATATACACATATGTCTTTATATGTTATTAGGATCATTGTGTGTGTTTAAGTCTTCACTTGACACCAAACACTTGTCTGACACTTCCATCCGATCCACTTACTACAAGTGAGTTCATACCCCTTAAATTAACCTTTTAAATGTTTTAAATGTTTATAAATGCTTTATGAGGGGGGGGGGGAATACAAGTTGAATCATGCTAGTTATTATATTAATCACATGTGATTAATAACTAGCATACAAATGGATTTACTATACTGTTAGCTGTTTTACGAAACATATTACTTTAAACGACTTTCTAAAACGTTTTCAAATGTTAAAACTCTTTACCAAACTGCTTTACATACTGTATGTTTCCTTTCAAACTCTGTTACAATTGTGTTTCAAACAAAGGTTTTCCTTATACTTAAAATTGTCTTATCAAACAAACTACTTTCAAATCGTTTTATAAACTGACATCAAGTCATCATTTCTTAGTTACTAAACTTTTCAAATGTTTTACAAACTTCTTTTATACTTTTATATTGTCAAATGCATTCCTAGATATGTATAGTTATATAAGTAATGTTTAAAGGACTTAGGACGGCTAACTCGTTTTATTTCCTTTTCCTCGTTGGGATGTGGCCTTAGGGCATCAGTTACTCGTCCGAATGTCGTCTAAATATTAGTTATATATCATGTATACATATATAGACATAAAAGTTCCAGCAGTCAGTTCAGTACCCTTGGGTAGCAAAGGCATACTTTCCATTATACACGTACATTACTAGTAACTATAATAGGTAGTATAGTTAGGAGATATTACTTACTATTCCAAGTACAAGGAATCACACAAGAGTCAGTTCATTCATGAGTTTATACTAATACATTACATACTATGTGAATAGATACATTTACATGAATACGTTTACATAGATACGCTTACATGAATACGTTTACATGAATACACTTACATGAATACGTTTACGTAGATACGCTTACATGAATACGCTTACATGAATACGTTTACATCGATACGCTTACATGAACACGTTTACATTAATACGTTTAATAGATACTATTACATAGAATCTATTACAAATGTTTCGGGACTTACCATTCCACCCCCAAGGCTGTTAGCTACAGTAGGGAAAATGATCATCTGTACTTTTTGGCGAGTTTCCACGCCGTGAATATCCTAGTGCAAAAGGATACAATTTTAGTTATTATATTATTTTCCTTCCTTTACTTTGTGACACATTCACATGAACGACGAGGTAAGATATATTTGATATAGATAGACTATTTTCCTTATTACCTTTATATTATGACACATACACATAAGCGATGAGGTAGACTATAGTGTTATAATAATAGTTACACAGGAGAAAAACCGTCACATTTACAGTGATGCTTACTTACAAAACAATTGGGTCTTGGTAGAAGGCTACTTTCAAACAGTTAGGTCTTGGTAGAAGGCTTCTTTCAAAACAGTCGAGTCTTGGTAGAAAACTACTTTTTATACTAGTAGGAAATATGGGATTTTCTATGGTTTTTCAAACGTTTACAATTACTTACAAACATGTTCATTGATACAAACTTTTCTTCAAACATTTACAAGTCTTTCTTTACAGTTTACAAATCAAAGACACATAAATACTTATGAATTCACCAGCTTTATTGCTGATACTCACTTTCAAAATAACTTGTATTCTCAGGTCACAAATAGACAGGTACGACGACAAGGTTTTATGAAGACGGAGCAGTCAAGACTCGTCTTTTATTTTGAGTATTCATTATGTTGTTTTATACCATGAAAGAACACACTTGTATTTAAAATTATACGATTAATGCAATGGATGATGTTGTTGCTTGTTTACTACTTTGCATTGTTGTGATACATTACATGACGTCCTCCGCCCCAGAACGTTTTCGCCGTTCTCGGTTTTGGGGTGTGACAATAAACACCTTAACTCAGCCTCCCTTGTCCCTAACACTCCCCTAAAGATGCATATCGAAACCCTAGCCGTTTGTGTGTGTGTTAAGGCCATTTTGGTGTTCTTGGTTGGTTTGTGGAGCTTGGAAGGAAGGAGGAAGCTTGGGATTTCGAGTTGCGACGTGTAGATCCAGAGATCTTACCCTATTTTCAACTTCATCAAGGGAGTGAGGAGTCGAGGAGAGTCAATCTTCATGCAGAAGATAGTTCAGACACTACGCGACATCGAGGTGAGTTAGGGGTGGGTCTACGGCCATAATGCTAGCCCGCCAACAGGGGTATTTGGTAGATGATTGTCTTTGTGATAATTATCTTGGTATGGTTACATGTTTTGGTCATTAGATATGCCTATGTTATATGCTATGTGTGTAGAAGGGATTGGTTGTCCCTGACATCGGTCTTTAGGATCGAAGGGTAGGACAACACCCAGTTATGTCTGACTGTATGAATATATCTTGTTATTATATACTAGTGCTAGGGGTGAAATAGTCCCCAGTTACCGGTTGAAAGATATCGATGGCGTGTACCAGTTGAAAGATACCGATGATGGTTACCGGTTGAAAGATAACGATGGCAGTTACCGGTTGTAAGATACCAATGATGTTATATGGTATGTGGTATGATTAGGGAACTCACTAAGCTTCGTGCTTACAGTTTCAGTTTTGGTTTCAGGTACCTCTTCGTCTAAGGGGAAGGAGCCATCGGGGTAGCAGCGCATCACACACATGGGTTCCGCATCGGATTTTTTGGGATTGTACTCTGATTTTCATTGTTGATGATATGCTTTCTGTGACATGACTTTATGATTATATAAATGATGTAATATTGACAATGTTTTGGAAACGCATTTTATGCTTTACTTAATTTAAAAAGAAAATTTTTGGCCTCGAAATTTGGGATGTTACACCAATATTTCTCATAATTAATTTAGGTTTACTCTTTATCCTAAATCATCATATATAATCAGGTATGTTCTTTAACACGTATTTCAGGTAACATCAATTAACTCGCACATAAACATATAATTAATAATTCAATCAATACTTGTATTAAAATCATGTTCATGAAAGGTACTATGCACTCACCTGATAAGGTGGTGACTCGGTACTTGGACGGTACTTCGTTTACTTTAAACAACTCCTTTGACAGAACCTAGTACCATTACCACTAGAGTTTAGTCTAATGTTCGACGAGACTAATTGATAGTCTAACTATTATTACTATTATATAAGCGTTAACATAATATTTTTCACCCATTACCGTACAGATAGGGGCCAGACATGGAACATCGGAGGGCAGGATCATTTTGGCATATATCACTTCTGAAATCTAGCAACCCAAGCGATCCTCCAAACCAGATTCCCTGTACTGCTAGTGGTTAAAAATATATTATAACGAAACTTATATAACTCATAATAATAGTCCAAATATTTATTATAAGGTCCTAATAATAGTACTATATTTAAATAAAAACTATATTTAAAATAGCGTAGGCGTATCTTACCTACGAGGGGGTTTGGCTAAAAGTCGGACTCTACAGGGGCAGAACTTCCGAGCCGAAAGCTCTTCTTCTTGGAGCCGTCGAGCGCTCAGGGGCTTTCTTCTAGCGCTAGGGGAGTTTTGGGAGGTTTAGAGAGAGTGTAGAAAGAAGAAAGAATGGGAAATGTGTGAAGAAAATGAGGGTGGAAGAGGTTCTATTTATAGGGTGAAATATGGCTGAACTTGGTGCCACATGTCACCATATGGTGGCAAGACTTGGGGAGAAAGCAATGGCCAAGATTGTGCCACGTCACCCATTTTCGCACAGCACACTTCCGACTTCTAAAATCTGTAACTTTCGCATACGAGCTCCATTTTTGACGTTCTTTATATCCACGCGTATGTAAAAATAAGTTCTACAACTTTCATTTTGACTCTGTTGGCTAATTCTTGACCGATCTTAAATTTAACAGTAGGAGGAGATTATACTGTTAAATGACTGCGAAAAATCCGTAACTCTTTCATACGGACTCCGTTTTCGTCTGTCTTTTTATCTTTGACTTCCTATTAATGAGATCTTCAACTCTCATTTAGATCACGTAGGCCAAAATCCGCTCGATCTAAAATTCGAGTTTCGGGCTGTGCACCGCTATGTCAAACCTTAGAAAATTCATAACTTCCTCATACGAAGTCAGATTCGGGCGTTATTTTTATGCACGCTATGGGTTTAACGTATAATAAAAATTTTGTTTAGATCACTAAGGCCAAAAAGTCCTCTGTCGTAAATTCACTATTTACGTCTCCCGGTGTCGTGCTGGTTTTGCCGTAAAACTTTGACGGGCCATAACTTCTTCGTTATAACTCGGATTTCGGTGTTCTTTATATGTACAGAACCCTTGTAACATATACTACCACTTGTTTAAGATTACTCATTCTAAATAATATTTCATCAATAACTCATTTTTTATGCTTATTGTCTCTAAATTGACTAGCCCGAATATGCGGGCGTTACAGGTTACCTAATTCGATCACTCCACGCTCCTTTATTGGATGTTTATCTTTTTCCTCCAGTCGTAGTGTATTCATCATGAAGATCTTTGTATCTCTCCTACATCGATCTAGTTTGATGACCACTTCTTCTCCTTCCTCCACATCGAATGTCTATAAGAGTTTGTCTTAAATTTGTATATGTTTTCAACTTTTCTGTTTCAAATCAGATTTTAGTTAGTTTAGCCTGTATTTTTCGTAGCTAAGGTATTTGTTTATTGATTTCTGATTTCTATTTGTTTTGAGTTTTTGATCTCATTAAGGTATGTGTTCATGAGTCTATTATAGAATATATTGCCATGTATTAAAGTATTCCAGAAGTTATTTCATGACAATATTATTATTCTAGTTTCTAAATCTAATGAACGATTAAAGATGTCAACTATTCAAAATGTGCAATGTAATCAAACTATTCTTGTTTCCTTTTTCAGTTTGTTTTCATCTTCTAAGGTAAAAAATCTAGTTAAGAATGTCAAGGCAACTTCAAATTCCACCTCGGTGGCCAATCTCAAAGACAAATTTCCCAAATTGTGATCCTAGCAATCAGCCACGACTGCAGGAAACTGTATCATAAAGCTTGTTTTTGGGAGAACATCTAGGCTGGCTAGATGATTTGTTAGGTGATTGTGAACCAGGTTTAAAATTTAAGTCTCATCGTAGGGCCTCTAGTGATTCTGGAACTATTTTGGATGGACTTGTTGAGTTTGAAAAAGATGATAATAATGGAAGTCCTTCTTTTTCTTCTTCTTCATTGGAATCTGGTTGCATATATAGACCTAACTCACCTAGGAGCAAAGACAAGGTATCATCCATTCAAGAAACTGATGAACTTAATATGGAGGCTAAACCATTTAAAAGGTTAGAATCATTACTTTGTGAATTCTTTTTTCATTGTCTTAGCAAATTATTTATACTATTAAGCTAAGTTTCTGGTATTGATTATTTTAGGCACTCTGCGCAAAGGTCACGAGTACGTAAACTTTTGTAAAAGTAAAACCATCATTTAGAATCTATTTTCTTTCAACGTTTTTATATTTATCTTATAATATGTTATGCTGCAGAACATCATGTCAGAATTGGGTATTAGAGTTGATTCTCTTGTAAAACAACATGTCTATTGTCAGGGAGAACAAGCAACTAAAGCACAAGTTTTCCAGAGTGCAACAAGAAAATTTTCCCATGGAACATAAGTTGTTCATCTTTCATAATTCATGCTTCATCAGTTCATCCTTCATATTTTGTTATGTATATTTTGTCCCTATATCTTGTACTATTTGGCTTTTCTTCAGTGGACTTTCCATCCTTTCATATTCAAAAGCAAAAAAGTCTACACATTTCGAATTTGGGTTAGAGTCCTCACGTTTCTATTTGTTAGTGGCATTATGTACATTCATATTATCACATTTTACTCTACTATACGAGATGGCCCAAACAACCATTTTTGTGAGGTATTTATTATTTAACTTGTATTTTATTTACTTTATTTGTTACTAAATAATAACCATCTAAATATCTAAAAATACAGTCAAATTGAGTATTAATTTCACTCATATGGTTGAAATTTTCTTGCACAATTCCAGGGCTCATGTCATGCGGCACTGCCTCGTCTAGATAATCTTCTTGAAGTTTTTCTAATTAGTAAGTTTTATTCTTTCTCCTTTTTTTTTGCAAAAGTATATATAAATTTTTTATAAATATCATCTAAACTTGTAGTTCCTCGGGGTGTTCTTTTATGGCTGTTGTGATTTGATATTCTCATCTTACATGATCTATTCTCATGTATTTATTAGAACATAAAGACTTACCACTTCTTTGTTACGTATAATGGTTAACTTGAATTACATTGGTTCACGCCATAACAACTTTCTAGCATTTAAATTACATGTGATTCACATGTATATCACAAGTTAATCACATATAAATTCCATGTGATATTCTAATTTTTCTATAAAAAGTTCAACGTTGTAATTACATGTGATTCACATGTAAATCACATATTATATGTGAATCACATGTGATACACATGTACTTCATATATATATATATATATATATATATATATATATATATATATATATATATATATATATATCCCATACTCTAATAAAAGAGTACCATTTACGCCACGTGGCATTTGTTCAGCACCTCCAAAACTTATTTTCCCTCTCATTTCCTTTCAACTGCAATTACTATACTACCCTTTTATGGCTTCAAATTAGTCAACCTTATAATCTGCATAAAGATATTCATAACGAATCCCGTTAAATTTGCAACAAATTGATCGACTAACTATCATCTGCATAAAGATACCTAATTTTGCTTTCGTATTTTGAAAATCAAATCACACAATCTTATTTGCTCATTGGTTTAACCTATTAACTCCTTTATGTACGCTTAAAATTTCTCTGCTGGTGAAACTTAATCCCAATATATCTTCTTAATTTTTCAAAACATTGATCGTGCAAATCAGGGACGGAATCGAAAGATCACACACATCTTCTTCCTTTTTCTCTCTCGAACACCTGGACCCGGAGTTCTTGGTCTGTGTTCTGTTGCTCCTAATTTGATTTGATTTATTATTGCAGGTTTCTAAGTAATTTGAAGAGTTTGGTCCCGATGACATCAAATCGTCATTGAAACAAACAAATTTCAAGGTCACAATTTTTCCTTCATTCTCGCTACCTTATCGCAGCCCTATCTCCCTCTTTCTCAAATTCTGATTTCTTCTCCACGTTAAATTACAGGAGGTAGGCAGCGGTTCGGTTATATTGTCATCTTGGGATTATGGTATCATCAATTGGTTTAACAAGGTACGGATGTTAACGATGATGGATTCACTTTCAGAATTTCTGGTTCACGAATTCTTCTTATTGAGGTTCTTAATTCATGGTATTCAATTTTATTTTTTCTATTCTATCTTTCTGATCATTATAAGGTCTTTCTACTGAAAATTTGCTCCTTAGCTGTTTGAATTCTTGGGTAAAGTTTAGGGACAAACTCTGATTTAACCTAATTTCTCTCCAAGAGACATCTTCATGACTTTCTCAAAATAAATGAGAATTTTTGTATGGAAGCATAATAGAATCTGTTGTATTCTCCTTTGCCCTCCACTAATTACTGACGAAATCATTTCTCTAACACCTGAGACTGGTCCCCCTTGTCAGCAAACCCATGAACAAGGTAATCTATCTCATTCTTTCATATTCTTTTTGAAAAAAAAAAAAAAAAAAAACAATTCCAATCCTTGATTGGATGGAATGGAATTATGAAGGATTGGAATAAACAAGGTAATGAAAAAAGGGCTCGTATTTAATGAGGGATAAATTATTTTCTAGACTGAATAAACCTTCTGAATAAGAGTAAATGACTATTTTATCCTTCAATTTTGATAAACTATTTTCACAATGTTCATCAGTTTTTGACATGAGAGGAGTCGGGAGGATAATAGAAGAAGAGGAAATGGAAAAAATTAAGCCAGGTTTTTTTTGGCTTCACACAATAAATCATTAAACCCAAAATGGCATTCCAATTTTGTAGCCCAAAAAACATGTGTCGGAATGGTTCCTGCATCAGATTATAAAGCTTAGATGTTAAAAGCATTTTGGGCATTTATGATTTATGATTTATGATTTTCAATTAATGTTGTTATTAAGGTGTAGGCTCAAATTGAACGTACTGGAATCACTTGGTCTTCCTCTTGCTGTGGTAAAAGGTATTGGTTGACAGACAAGGTTAGAGATATGTTTATCATTGATGTTTACTAGAAATGCAATTTGCATGCATTGAATTGCAGACTTCTACTAAAAAAAATCTGAAAAACTGGTCAGATCCATGATCTGATTTCCAGATACACGGCCAACAACCGACTACGAAGAAGCAGAATAGCGAAGGGAATTTCTTTATTTTAGGCATAAATTCTCTATTAAAAGCATAACAACAATTATTTTTTAAGAATTCCATGGATAATGGACTTATATCCTGCCTTGCAAAATGACTCATTTGACTGCTAAACTCCTCATCTTTAAGTTTTTAAGATATGAGGGCATACTTCTTCTGCTTGATTTCAATTTCAGTTTACACCAAAAATTTGCAAACATTAATTCTTCCATAATAGTTGTAAATACTAAGTACTAATAATCGTAGTTAAAGAGTTACAACACCTTGAATTTGATTGATGGTTTAGTTCTTTTTGTATAAAATTGTTTTCTGTGATGTCAGTCAATCTCTCATCTTAAATTATGTCAAATTTGGTTTATGTTAAATTGTCTTTGAGCTTTTTTTGGCTGGTTTTGTACCTTAACACATGAGATGAGGAGGCCCATGACATCAGTGTTGTCATAGGTATAGCCTCTTTGACATAAGGAAGCTGACTAGGGATAAGAATGGTGACATTGTTTAGAAACCCTTTTCTCTAACTCCATTTTACTAAGACACACACTCATATGTCATTGATTACTAAGAATTTAGAATGGGTGAATAGTAACTTTTGGATGTTTCTTTTTGAATTAATAGAAAAAGGCTCAAACTTTAAAGTGGAAGTATAATGGAGTTAGAGAAAGGGGTTTCTAAACAAGTAAAAAAATCTTTGTTTTTTTTTTAAATTGCAGTTTTTTTTTTAAATGTTGTTTCTTTTTTTAAATTGCAGTTTTTTTTAAAAATATTTTTTTTTCAATTTTTTAAAAAAAATCATGTTTTCTATAAAAAGTAAAAAAAATCTTTGTTTTTTTTTTTTAAATATGATATTTGATTTATTATGTTTATTTATAGAACATTTTCTTAATATTTCCAATTAAAAAAAAACTAAACATTAAATGAGATCGGTAAGATAACGATCATGTCCTTAATTAGTTAATTTTGATCTAACACTCCACCTTTAGTTTTCGGGTTCTCGTGAAACTATGAATTCTCAACCGATCTTGCCCATATATATATATATATATATATATATATATATATATATATATATATATATATATATATATATATATATATATATAGAGAGAGAGAGAGAGAGATTGTTTGAAACGAATATAATTTTGTGAGATTGTAAAACTAATTTTTTTCTAGTGAAATACTATAATATTCTAGTTTTCATAAAAATATAATATATATAATATTCTAACATTATATGTTTTTAGAATATTTCAATTTAAAAATATTGTTTTAGAATTCAATTTAAAAATATTGTTTTAAAATATTAAAACATTACGTATTATATTTTTTTGAATAATAGAATAATATAATATCACTAGAGAAAATGATCTCAAGCTCCCAAAATTAGATCCGTACATATCATTAAATTAAATTCTATCACTGTCCTTTTGGTCCCAACTCCCAATCTGTGGCTTGGTTCGATACTCTTTATTCACATTAACTTATAACTTACATGAATCATGAATGTGCACATTAAATCGAACACATTCCACTAAAACAAACAAAGGAGTACACGACTACAGCGGTGAGGATAACGAGGTAGAAATTTTATTTTATTTTTTTGAAAAGGTTGTTAAAAATACACAGATGAATCACAATATCTTCTTAATGTTAGGACGAAAGAACAAATAAAAATAATTTTTTGTTAAGTTACTTTTTCTCAGGGAGCTTCTCGATCAACTCAGGTATTATTTCAAAAAGATCACCTACAAGTCCGAAATCAGCAACCTGCATTTGAAAAACAAATTATCATCAGTATTACAAATTTACAATATAATAACAAACAAAAATAGAAAAAAATAATAACAAAAACAATTAAAAAAAGAGTAAATTACTGAAATCGTCCCTGTGGTTTGGTCAAAATTGCACGTTTGGTCCCTAACTTTTTTTTTTTGCACTCGGAACGTCCTTGTGGTTTGCTTTTGTTGCGTTTTTCGTCCTTATGGTTTGGTAAAAGTTGCATGTTTGGTCCCTAACTTTATGTATGCAAGGGACGAAAAATGCAACAAAATCAAACCACAGGGACGAAAAACGCCACAAAATCAAACCACAGGGACGATCCGAGTGGAAAAAAAAAAGTTAGGGACCAAACGTGCAATTTTGACCAAACCACAGGGACGATTTCAGTAATTTACTCTTAAAAAAATAGTAAAACATATATAGTATATATATATTTTTTTTGTTTTCGGGAAAATAACTAATCCCAGTGTCTTCAAGTTGGCAACAAACCGATTTATTGGCAACTTGAAAACATGGCTCAAAAGTGTACAATGAAATCAGTTTGTTGGCAACATGATGACAAGACACCGGGATTAGTTACTTTTCGGGAAAAAAAAAAAAAAGAGGGTTGAGTTGAGTTGAGTTGAGGGTTGACCTGAAATATTGGGGCATCAGCATCTTTATTTACTGCAACAATGACTTTGGAATCTCTCATTCCAGCAATGTGTTGGATGGCTCCAGACACACCAAAAGCCATATAAAGTTGTGGAGCAACAATCTTCCCTGTTTGCCCAACCTATACAACATAATAAACATCCCATATATAAACTAACTACTTAACATCATTCATCCAGATTAATGACATGTGACTTTTTGATTATTGACATGTGACTTTTTTACCTGGAGCTCATTTGGAACATATCCCGCATCAACAGCTGCACGAGTAGCACCAACTATGCAACCAACACAACACAAGAGATTACACCAGAAACTACAATAATGGAGTAACAAATTTCATAACATATAACATTAACACACCTGCTGCACCAAGTTTTTCAGCAAGTTTTTCAACTATTTTAAAATTTTCAGCACTTTTAAGTGCTCGCCCCCCTGTGATCACAACACGTGCGCTTCCGAGATCCGGCCGTTCCGATTCCTGTTTGCTTTGCTTCACATATCTACAACTCCCCTCTATCAAAATAATATCAATTATATTCTTTGCAAAACAAAATGATATATATATATATATATATATATATATATATATATATATATATATATATATATTACATGGATTAAAGTTAAACAACAAACCTTCACCAAAACTTGATAGATCAACCTGGTGTATTGGTGCAGCATTGGTTTTAGAATCAAGTGAAGCAGAAGCTGGAAACGAGGTCGATCTGATGGTCAACATGCAGGGATTTGACCCAGTGTAGCGGATAGTACACAGAGCATTGCCAGCATATATGGGCCTATCATATATATGAAAAGAAAAAAAAATAAAAATAATATGAATAAGGAAAGAGAATACTGTAGAAAGAAAAAAGTACCTGACAAATGTTCGAGGCTCTGATATTTCAATAACATCGGTGATCGGTGAGACATCAAGAAGGGCAGCTGCCCGAGGTAATATATTTTTCCCAAAAGAACTTGAAGCGGTAACTATATGCGAGTATTCATGTTTTTGCTGCACCAAATGGATTAATTTGGCCCATGGTTCTGCTAGAGTGTGTTTGAATTTATCAGAATCGGCCACAAGCACCTAAAAACATTAAGACAATTACTTCATTAAGACAAGGAATTTAATAAATAATAATATTTCTTTTTTTTTTTTAACCGAATAATAATATTTCAGTACCTGAGAAATACAAGGATGGCATGAGGCAGCATTTGTAGCAGCCTCTTGTAAGGATGGACCTGTCCCGGCCAATAGCAAAGATAAAGAGTTGTTTTCTTTACATAACAACTTGCTAGCAGCCTCTATTGAACTCAGGGAAGTGCCACTCAGTGAACCACCTTCATGTTCTGCTATAACTAACGTTCCAAGCTGTTACAAAATTTTCAGAACAGATCAGAGACCATGTATACATATATATAAAAATGAAGTATTTAAGTAGTTTTATAGACCAACAAGAACATCTATGAAAATGGAAATAGTTATAGAAGGAATATTGACCAGAAAATATTATATTTAACTACATAGGTCACTAATTAGCAATAATAATGTTGTGCACCCCCACCACTCAAGTTTACGTACAAAAGGAAGAAGCAGAAGAAGATTCCAAATGAAGGAAAGACCACTACCAATCCCAGCAGTCCTGCAGAAGTAGTGGAAGAGCAGGGGCAAAATGGGAATGTGGAGTACCAGCTGTCATTCATGTCTATTTAACAACCTTAGCTCAGGAGCATATTATTATTCATACAAGTTTCTATTCCTCGGAGATTTGTAGCATCTTGAATAGCTACTATGATCTATCATTCACAATTTTCTCGTTTGTTCCCAAAGAGTAATACAAAATCTGTTTGGTTGGTGGTTTAATTTCTCCTGTTATTCTCTGTTCTATAACAAATTGGTATCAGAGCATAACACCTGGGATCATGGCTGGAGAAAAAGGAGGAAAGGAGACTGTTTCTATCAAGGGTGATGTGATACTAGCGAAACCCTTGATGAATTTTCTGTAATATCCCACTAGGCCTAAGAACCCCCGGAGTTCCTTCAAGGTGGAAGGAATCGACCACGCCTCCACCGCCTTGCTCTTTTCGTTATCCACTGCTACTCCATGATCTGAAATAACATGCCCCAGATATGCTATCTGCAGCTTTCCCAATTCACACTTGCTCGGGTTTGCAAAGAATTTGTGGGTGCTTAGTGTTTTCAGTACGATTTCCAAGTGAGACCTGTGTTGAGTCTCATCTTGACTATATATCAAGATGTCGTCAAAGAATACTAAGACGAACTTGCGCAGATAGGGCTTAAACACTTCATTCATCACTGATTAAAAGGTAGCGGGGGCGTTAGTGAGGCCAAAAGGCATTACGATGAATTTGTAATGACCTTCGTGGGATCGGAAGGCTGTTTTTTGAATATCTTCTTTTTTCGTTTTAATTTGGTGATAACCAGATTTTAGGTCTAGCTTTGAGAATACCCTCGACCCTTGCAATTCGTCTAATAACTCTTCTATGATGGGTATCGGGAACTTGTTCTTGACCGTTACCTTGTTGAGACTATGGTAGTCCACACAAAACCTCTACGGCCCATCTTTTTTTTTTTACCAAGAGAACAGGGCTTGAAAAAGGGCTCTTGGAAGGTTGAATGATCCCAGATTGGAGCATGTCCTGTAACAACTTCTCCATTTCTTTTTTCTGTGCATGTGTGTATCTTTAGGTTTGGCACCATATCAATGATGGCTTACAATAAACTTGGAGCAAATTCAAATATCTTTTCAAATACGGCGTTAGAACTTCTAATACAAGCATCAAATGCTTCCAAATATGACTCTAGTCTTTTTTTACAAGTGTTTGAGTTTCAAAATATACCTACCATAAATTAGTCTTTTGCGTTCTTGAAGAAGAGATTGGATGTTAAATTGGCAATTAAACTACTCAGCTTCTAAAAACCAGATCGCAAAGTGTTTCTGGACATGCACTTCCAAAGTAATTATATTGTGATTTAATCAGTAATCAGCTACAGCATAAGGCTTGGGATAGTATGATAGATTTTAGTTTACCCTTATAATCGCAACTCAAAGTTATCTTTGCCCTAAAAAATCAGCAGAATTAGATGCGGATTTGCTTTTGCAGCACATCCAAACACTCCATTAATCAACCATTAGCATGCTAGGGCAGAAAAATTAACACCTATAACTATCGCGAGTTTATCAAAAGCTAATCATATGAATCAACGATCAAGTGATTTGAGTAGTTTGGTGACATTAATTAACAGTATAAATCAAAGATATCGAATTAGATTCACAACAACAATGAAAACGCAAGTTAAAATCGACAACCAAATAAATAAACAATTAATCCTTAAAAAGCAATCAATTCGGAAAACAAAATCAAGGCTTACATGTCTACAAGAGTAGATTGAACGAGGAGCGTGAGCGATTAAGTGTCTGAGAGTAATAGCTCGGAGCATTGTGTTGCGTGTAGCCGTCTACTCTGGATTCTGGAGCCGTAGAAAACACATACATCATCAAACTTGGCCTACTATTTTTTCTTTATCTTTTCAATGTGTTTATTATATTAACCAAGTCAAACGTTTACATTTGCTAATATTTTTTTACTTCTAAGATCAATGTTTAAAAGGTTATTACGATAAAAGCTATTGTTTTTTTACTAATTGACCATTATTTGTGATATGATTTTGGAATTAAACCTTGTAGTGGGTTTCAGCGTTTCTCATGTCAGTAAATGAGAGGGTTAAATGTAAATGTCTAAAGGGTAATCGAACATTGCAGTTCAAAATTACTAAAAAATAGGTTTCTCCTTCAAGGTCGTAATGTCTTTAGTTCGTGCTGTGCTAAAATAAAAAACAAAAATGGTTTTCGGTAAAAAAAAAAGTTTCATTTTGTATAAAAAATAAGTTTTTTTGACATTAAAGTTTTTAAGTTAGTCAAATTTTGTGGTATTTATTATTATGATGAATTTTTATTTGTTTATGGTCAAAATTTGTTAAGTTTCTCATTTTTGTCCTAGTTATCTATGCTATGTCCTTAGTTTTAACAAAAAAACAGAAGATGAGAGAAAAGAAAATAGAATTTTGTGTTTCTGCATTCGAAAGAACTTGAAAGAAACGTTAGGTGAAAAAGTTTTATTTCTGTTTTATTCTATTTCTTTTTACCTTCATTCTTTAAGGAAACTTAGGAACACAAAATTCTTTTACTTTGTTTTCATTTTCATCAATTTCTTTTTTTTTTTTGTTAAATTAAACCCAGGAACAAATCAGGATGATAATAACTATCATCCAGGTTATAGGTTGCCATGAAATCAAATTTGCAAAAAAACTTTTAAATTTACAAATTTTTTATATTTTTAACCTATATATTTTTATTATTATTATTATACATATTCATACAAAAAAAAGTATTAATACAAGAATTTTTTTTAACTAAATATGGTATAAATACACATTTTCAGCAACAATTTAAGCAATTCAGAGGCACATTTTCAACAATTATTTCAATAAAACAAATGTACACTAATGCATATTTCATGATAACAGCAAGAACATATATGATTTCACTATAACATCAAACACAAATATGATTTCAGCAACATTTCAGCATAATAATCGAACATAAAAAATTAAGTATAAAAAATCAAGCATATCGTCAAAAATTCAACATCAGCATTTCATCATATCCATTGAACACATTCAGATTCGATCTAACATTAAAATCGAGCATAACATAAAATATTGATTTCGATTGAACAAATCAGAAACTGATAGCATAACATCAAGACTTGATTTCGATTTTTGATTTTCAAGTTTGGGGGGAAAGAAGGAAGAAACATAAGAAGAGCAACGAACACATTCTAATTTTGATTTTCGATTTTCAGAAGAAGAGAAACGAACCTACTTAAGGGCACAATCCGAAAAAACGAATTGGAGACGGAGCGGGTGCGGCGGCGTCGGCGTTGCAGGGGTGAGCGGCGTCGTTTCAGGTGGCGTCGTCGGAGATTTGATGGTGAAGAGAAGCAGACGCAAAGGGAAGAAGAGAAGAGGGGGTGTTTTGTTCGATGTGTATAAGGGCAAATAAGAAACGCGTCCCTTTTTAATGAATTTTTAAGACATTAAGGTCTAAGGTTTTGAATTGACCGGTGTTATAAATTATAACCCGTTCTGTAATTTTTAATATATCTTATTTTTTATTTTATTTTACAAACTATACTTGTTCTTCTATAATAATATTAAAAACAACATCGAACTATATACAAATTGGAGCAAAGATTTATTGCAAATATTCAAATATTTATACAAAAAGCCATCAATTGTATTGACATTTTAAGTTGAGGATATATTGGAAATTTTTTTTTCTTAAGAAAGAATCACATCTTTTTCTCTACCCAGACCAAATACAATTAAAAAAAATCATGTTTAAAAGTGGTTTTACAATGTTTAAGAATGAAAATTGTATAAATTTATTAGATTAAAACTTATATGATTCGAACTTGACAAACTGTAACTAAAATGTTAAATCTCAAGTGATCATCTAAATCATCTTGTGACTTTTAAATTTTATTATGTTCTCAGAGTCTGAGTAATTTTTTCTAAAATATCAAAAACTTAATAACATACTTGTAACATGGCGTAGTAATTATTACAATGAACTACAAAGTTAGATGTATTCGTCCAATGATGATTTGCAACGTATTTTACTGATGATGGTTTACATATATACGCACATTAAGCAAAATTAAAAAGTTATTAACCCTTGCTTATTATGAAAATGCACATTATATTTCAACATGGTTTTGGATTACTTGCTACTTGTTTCGAGTTCATTTTCAGAGATGAATCATTTAAAGAGTGATAAATTTCATCAATTTCATATATAGATTTTTTGGATTTCTTTTGAAAAAATGATCCACTTTCAAAGAGTCGTTCATCAAAGAGAAAAAAAATTCAAGAAAGATAGTTAGCCAACGAAGATAAAGGTACTACTAAACAAAGTCCTGGTTTCTTCAACTCCATATTTGGATTAACCTTTCTCTTGTTCCCTTCTTCACAAAACCTAACCTTCTCCTACAAAATCCAATCCACATTTATAAACTACTAATTAACCTTTTGTTCCATCTTACGTAGTTTTTTTAATTCAAGATGTTGTGAAAATGGAAAAAAAAAGCACCACCCTTTATAAAAAGAAAAATGTCAAAAATTATAAAGTTCTTTTTTTTCATTTAGGTAACACAACCAGAAGAGGCCAGGATTATTTTAAATAACCTGATCGAAGATGTTTACGACTTTATTGTTCTTATTTTTTGTTCTTGATTTTCACTTGATCAAAATAAGCAACCTGCTGGAAATAACAAAACATGTGTCAATGACCTTTGTATATAAAGTGACAATCATATATAAAGACCCGAGAAAATGTAAATTAATTCTCGAAAACCCTAATTATATCAGTGAACCTACAACTAAGCATATGTCATTTTCATATTGAGTTTGGGTCGAATTACTACATTAAATCCTATTAATGAGTTTTAATGTTCGATGCTAACACATGAAGTCTAACCTTGGGACTACATACAAGAGAACTAGCGGTATCTTCTAAAGAATAATTAACCATCACTCTAATGATTTTTGTAACATCCCAAAAATACAGTCCAAAAATTTCGTTTTTATTTATAATAAAACCATAGTAATCCAGTCATCTCATAAAAACATAAGTCGTGTATCTCAAAATATCATAAATATATGTCAGACATATCAGAGTATAAACACCCCAAGATAAACAAATGGTGTGTGCACTGCAGTCATCCCGAGCTCTTCCCTTTGCTACCGAAAGTACCTGAAACCAAAACTAAAAAATGTAAGCACGAAGCTTAGCGAGTCTCCCCAAACTACCACATATCATATAACATGCAGCTAGGATATACGGGCCACCGCCCACACTCGGCTAACTATGAGATACAAGCCGCACCCACACTTAGCTAACTAGGAGGTATGGGCCTCGTCCACGCTCTGCTATCCGGGAGATACGGGCCCCCGCCCACACTCCGCTAACTAAACATACATACAAGTATCACGCAGACAACAAATATAATTATAATCTACCAATTCATATTCATACTCAGATAATACTAAGATACGGGCCATGCCCACACTTAGCTACTAATCATAAACAAGGCTAAGATATGGGCCCTGCCCACACTCAACTACTAATCATCACACATACCGAGCCTCGCCCACACTCTATGAGATACAGGCCCCGCCTACACCCAGCTAATGATGAGATACAGGCCTCGCCCGTACTCACATTCCTAACAACACATATAGGTATCACACAGACAACAAGTATAGCAATACAACAATCTGACTGATATCTATACTCAGGTAATAATGAGATACTGGCCCCGCCCACAATCCGTGTTCCTATCAAGAACATACAAACTGTCACACCCCAAAACCGGAACGGCGGAAACGTTCTGGGGTGGATGACGTCATGTCAAGTATCACAACATATGCAGTATAGTAATCAAAGTACAACAACCATTGCATTAATAGTAATAATTTTACATAGGTTACATTTCATAGAAACATCAAAGTAATACAGAAACTAATATAGTTACAGCTCGGTACTAAACTGTCTTCAACAAAAGCTCCTAAGATGTACCTGTCTATTGCTGACCTGAGAATAAAAGTTATTTTGAAAGCAAGTATCAACATTTTTATAAATGTTAGTGAGTTCATAAGTATTTAGTGTCATTTGTGTAAGTAAGCATTTTATTCAAAATAACTTTATAAAAGTAGTAGTTTAGAATCAACGGTGTATTAGAGTCATTTCCAGAAAATCCTATATTTTCTAAATAAAAGCAGTCTTCTACCAAGACTCGACAGAGTTATGTTTTAAAGAGTAATTTTCCCTGAAATACTATCATTACCAAAATACGGTATTTGATTTTAAAGGAAGTAGGAGAATGTCACTAGTAAAAACATTAGGGAAAATAACATATGCCTCAGCAGGAAATACTGCTAACTAAGGCAAAAGAAATCATAGACTCCAGGAAAGTATCGAATGAATGATACGCCTGGCTCAGTCTAACATAAGGAAACACAGACCCCAGACGGTATCAAATATACGATACGGCTAGCAAGGTCTAAAACAAAAAACACAGACCCCAGACAGTATCAAATGAAAGATACAGCTAGCAAGGTCTAAAACAAAGAGTGATCCTAAGAGTGTTGTTTTAGAAATACAATGTTAATTCTCGTTACCTTAAGGCCATGAATTATAAGGTAAACATGGAGATACTCGTAACCATACCGATTGACACTAGAGTACTTGACGCCCTGCAAGCGTCGGAATAAATATGACATTTGTCACCCCTTGGCTTGGTAGGCCGTGGACTGTAGCTAGCAATCAGGGTGCGGGAGTGTCAGTCCCGTATAGATCTATACACACAATGCCCGCTCTCCCTATAGGAGACTCTGGTTACCAACTCGACGACGGGGAGATCCGTGTCTTGAAGATGCATCTCGTAATCTGAATTCTATTAGAGGCGCTGGAGAAATGATATAGACTCGCGTATGAAATAACCCTTGTAAACCTTTATGTCTATACATGTATACATGATATATAATTAATGTTTAAACGACCTTCGGACGGATATCCGATACCCACCAGACCACATCCCAACGAGGAAAAGGAAATAGGGCGAACTAGCCTTCCTATGTCCTTTAAACATTATTTATATAACTATACAAGTACAAGCATGCATTTAACGACGTAAAAGCTTTTAACGAAGTGGAAGCACTTAACGAAGTAGTAGCATTTAACGAAGTAGGAGCACTTAACGAAGTAGTAGCATTTAACGAAGTAGGAGCATTTAACGAAGTGGAAGCATAACGAAGTAGAAGCACTTAACGAAGTAGTAGCATTTAACTAAGTAGGAGCATTTAATGAAGTAGTAGCATCTAACGAAGTAGAAACATTTAACGAAGTAGAAGCATAGAAGCATGGAAGAAAACTTTGACGAAAACTTTGGAAAACCTTTACACTTAAGAAAATCATGACTTGATATCCTTTGTAAAATAAGTTTGAAGACCTTTGGAAATCCTTGAAAATCTTTCATAAACAAGTTTTGAATATAACTTTGATAAAACAATATACGTAAAGAAAAACCTTTGTTTATAATACTGCTGTAACTGGTTTTGAAGTAAAACATATAGTGCGAGAGTCAATTTGAGAAAAGATTTAAACAAGTAAAGACGTTTTGGAAAACCATTTATAGTATCATACTTGGTAAACAGCTGAAAGTGTAATAAATCCTTGTGCATGCGGGTTATTAATCACATATGATTGATATGATAATTGGCATGTTTTAACTTGTATCCCCCCCCATAAAAGCATGTAAAAAAAATTAAAAGGTTAATTCAGGGGTATCAACTCACCTGTCATAAGTGGATCGGGCGGAGGTGCCGGTTGGGTGCTCGGTGTCAAGTAAAGACTTGAACACACTTAGTGACCTATTAACATATGATGACATATGTTTACATACAATTAGTAATTATAATACTAATTAAACACGTATACGCATCCAAATGAGCGGAAAACACTTTGGTCAAGTGCTAGGAGTGTCCCGGGTAACATCTAAGGGAGTGTATGGCCTAGTTAGGGACTTTACTCTTCAAGAGTAAACTCTTTATAGAGTTTACGGCCCTAAGACCATGTCCCCATGAGTTTACGGCCGTAAACTCATGGGTGGTGTGCTCTTGGATGCATTAAGGTCTTATAACACTTGTGGAACTAGGCTAGGTTCAATTCTAGGTCATAGGAAGTGGTTTAGGCTCCAAATGGGCCATTTTATGGAGTTTACGGTTCATGATCACTCCTTGAGGAGTTTACGGCCGTAAACACATGAGTTTACGGTCGTAAACTCATCTTTGCCCATTTCTTTTGTTGTTTGGTGGTTCTAACTCATGCATGTAAGGTTCTAGTCACTTATATGAGCATAAGAAGGTGTTAAAGGCACTTAAACACCTTGGAAAGATGTTTACGGTTTATGAAGATGTTCTTGGGGAGTTTACTACCTTAAACACATGAGTTTATGGCAGTAAACTCATGTTAGTCCATGAATCATGTTTTTGGTGCATTAAACGAAGGATTACAAGGCTCTAGGCACTCATGGAAGCTTTTGGAGGTGTTTGAGGGGTAGTTTAACAATTAAATAAGTGTTTATGGTCCTTGAAGATGATTTTATGGTCTAAGGATGTTCTTAGACCGTAAACTCATGTTTACTCCCCATTTGCTAAGATTTTGGTGTTCTAAGTCCTTTCATGTAAGCCTCTAAGCCATAACTAAGCTCCATAAGGGTTTTGGAAGGGTTTTTGAGCATTAAAACCCCATTTGTGAGTGTTTACGGTCTATGAAGGTGTTCATGGACCGTAAACTCATGTTCTTGAGGGTTTTGGGTAATTTAAACATGAATTTGTAAGTTAAATGAGCTAAACAACAAGTTAGGGAGGTTAACTTACCGATTTGAAGCTCGAAGGGGCGATTTTTGACCAAAACCCGTTTTGTAGAGAGAGAAAGTAGAGAGAGAGTGTGTCTAAGGTGGGAATGAAACCCACTCAACCCTTATATAGGGTGGAGTTCATGGCCTGGTTGGGGTTCACCTGACACCAACCACGAACGGGGTTTTTCACGACTACCGTTAAACAAGGCAAATTTTTAAAATTATATCACCTTAATTTTGGTTCGCTTAACGAATATTATTTAAAATATTCCAACGGGTTTAAATCCGGTCAAAAATATTTTCGGGATAAATTTGGCTAATTTTTGACGTGCTTAATTTCGACGTTAAAACTAACGGAAATTTTTGGGTTGTCACACAAACTACACGGGTCGGCATTGGTGCCTTCGACCTATTCAAACCAGGAGGAAACTCACCTCACAATGTTGAAGTCCCACGGATAATTCTCTGGTTGCTGGCTGAGAAGTCCCCAAACTGTCAATCGTCAAAACAAAACCCAATTAACTATTTGGGTTTCAATGCATCACCATAAATACACACTTGGGGTAAAAGGACCATTTTACCCCTAACATAGCTTGGTCCAAGTCCAAGGCCCAACTCATACTTTGAAAGCCCAAAAGTCAATTACTCAACCAAGGCCCAACATATGGCCCAATTTTCCAAATTGGGCCCAAACCTCTACATGGTCTTACCTTAAGGCCCAATCATTTATTCTAGTCCAAACACTTGGCATTCCGATGGTCTAATATCTCATAATCATCAAGGCCTAATTATGGCCCATCTATGGCCCAATTTTCCAAATTAGGCCCAAGCCTTTCCAATGTGCCTTATCCTAAAGGTCAATCCAATTATTCTAGTCCATATACTTGTTATTGGATGGCCCATCAATAGCCCACTCACTAAAGCCCAACTCAAGGCCCAACCAAAATTAGGGTTTCTTACATGAAATGACAATTAGGGTTAAGTGTTCTTACTTAACCCATTATGGACTTAATCCATTAAGTCTATCACTCCACTAGGCCATTCATACAATGTAGTCAGACATAATTCAAATTTCCAATCTAACAGTCCAAACGCAGGTCCCGGCAAACCAAATATAACATCTCCCAAAATTAGGGTTTTCTAAATCCTAATTAGAGTTTCCAGCCTAATCACAAGCTATTGGGTCGATTAGGGTTCACTATGTCGAGCACCGCCCCTTGCCACCTCGGGCGGTGGTTGTCGACGGCGGCACGCAGCGACAACCACTACCTCATGACGGTGGTGGTGGTGGTTTTTCCGTTGACTTTCAACTGAGAATTGTCCAACCAACGACACACCATAACAATACACGCGTTTATATAATTTCACACACACACAACCACCTCCCATGGTGGTTGGTGGCGGCAAAAGGAGGCTATATGGCGGTAGCCACCATAGTTGGCTGCCATGGTGGTTGTTTGCGATTTCCGGAAATCTATGCATACATACTCGACTGGACATGCACTCTATCGCCACTATAAGCTGAGTATGCACCAAACACATGCAGTGAAACACACGACGTCGCCATCCTTGTGGTGGCAGATGGCAGCCGAGGGAATCAATGAGAGGGGAAGTCGTACGGAGCAACGACGACGACGGGACTCGGGGAAATAACGGATAAAGCAAAGGAGCACATTACCAGGGGAAGGAGATGCAGCAGCGGCCACGAACTCGCCGATCTTCATAGTCACCGACGATGGCAGTGTGCGAGGTTTGGCTTTGGGCTTCTGGCTTCGTTGGCAGTGGGCGTCTCAGTAGGGTGCTCGGTTGTTCCCGGCGTTACCGGCAACGGCTGTGGCGGTCGATCTCGGCTGGCGGCGGTGGCTGAAGGGGTTGGCGGCTGGAGGATATATTCTAGGGTTAGGGTTTAGTGGTGCTCCCATAACACGGGAGGGAAATGAAAGATCTTAAACTCTCGTCCCATATTACCACTTTCACCAATTATTCATATTCAGTCCCTCCTTCTCAAATATTCTTCAACTTAAATCCAAAACTTACCAAACAACCCATACCCTCATAAATCTTTACAATCTGAATCCGGGATTTACCCTTTAGCCCTTGCTTCCCAAAAATCTATTCAACACGAGTCCAAATGATACCATTTAAACCATAAATTCCCAAATTTATAACATTTTACTCCCAAGGCTGACACTCTAATAAACTATTATGGATTTAGGGCCTCAATAAAATAATATGAAATATACTCATCATCCCGGGGTTTATTTATTTATTTATTTATTTATTTATTTATTTTAATCTTATTTATTTAAATTCCAAAATAGCATGTTACAATTTTCCTCCTCTTGAAACTCAGTTTCTTATCTTGATCATGATCATTTCAGAACTTGTTGATAGCCGAAGAAGAAGCAACATGAGGCACTCGAGAATTTAGGGTTTCATCATCACAATTCATGATCGTTTCTTAATCATTTTGCCATAGAAATTCCTCGAAGTAACAGGTCCAACTACTTTCTTCTTGCTCATCAGCTAATTCGTTCATGGATGTTTCTTGAATACTATAAGAGGAGTTTAAGGAAGCGGCCTATAAAATGACCGTCATTGGGTATCCATTCTTACACACCGCTCTCTTGTATGGTGGAGGGTCGTTAGCCAAACGGGTTCGATAGGACAATTAATCCTCAATAAAAGTATAATGATAAAGTAACTAAACCATTTTTTAAAATCCCATTTTTAGTTACTTCAGGAAAAATGTGAATTTGATGCTAACCCATGAAATTGCACATTGCACCTTATTGGTCGTTAGTGGAGCGTGTGTGGTTAATCGGCACACTAATATGGGACTAATATTGCTGGTAATGGGTGTCTTGTAAATTATCATTGAATTAATGGAGCACGTGTGGTTAATCGACATGTTAATTTCAGATGATAAATGACATCAACAACACCAAGCTAATTTGCATGGCTATTCACATCTCGTTTGTGATCCTCAGCATCCCAGTCCCAAAGTGAGAGCATAATAGAGATTAAAAATGTCATTGAATAGTTCAATGAATCTCAAAAGATCTAGGAATTTCATAAGATTGAAATTGGTAAATGATTTACCTACCTAAAATAGATTCGAATTTGATTATATCATCCCTCTTCAGAATTCGAATCAAAAATATGGATCCTAGCCTTAATTTAGAATTTTGGGTTAATAATTAAGGATTAAAATCAACTAACTTGAATTCTCTTTTATCCCTTTATAGATGTCAAGTTCAGACAACAATGATCTTTCTCGTCCTTCTGGAAATATTTTTCCTTCTCTATCTGAAGATGATCTTCCACATATTGATCAAGGTGAAAGAATGTTCCCTTCTTCAAGCAATGGTGGAACTGGAAATCATGCTTCTCCAACCTTTCCTCCACCCCCTCCAATGATTCTCCCCGACCCACGATTTCTTCAACTTGAACAATTCAAAGTCACTCAAGCCCTATTGGCATGTTTTGAAAATGAAATCGCACAATGACAGACTGGGGATGTTGGGTGTCAGTTTCCTAAAGGATCTGGCCATTGACTTGGTTCTAGTTTCGCTTCCTGACTCATATAATCAGTTCATCAAAGACTTCTATGAGAGGGACCACGATGTGAACTTAATCGATCTGACATGCATGTTGATTGTTGTTGAAGCAGAAATGCTTAAGAGCACAAGTCAAGAAAAAATGTTTGAAGGCTCTGCCTCCCAAGCTTCCATGGACATTAACAATGGCATCATTGGTAGTCCAGAAAAGGTTCTCTTCCCAATGGAAATGGATCGGCCAAGGTCAAACCGTTTAACCATATGGCAAAGAGAAAGGCTAGTTCTGAGATAGATCCATGTGTCATTCCTGAAGAGTCCATATTATTTCTAATTGAAGGGACATTGGATGCGAAGTTGCCCTGACTACCTGAAAGATCACAAAGATAGTAAAGTCAAGTTGTTTGACTCTACTTCAAGTACATTCACTATCTAGCTCTATCTTATTAAGTTCTTATTCGTCGATGCTTATTACATGATGTGATAGTCACATTTTGATGTTTTTTCATGATCTAAGAGAAAGAATGAAGCTTAAGAAGAGTAAGTTGAATCTAATCGTGAGAGATAGATTTCAGTCGCATAGTACGATAATTAGATTTTGGAGCTGCTGCTTAGGAGTTATGATAGATTGCTTAGGAAATATCTGGAAACATATTCATATATTTGCATTGTAAGGACAAAATTTTCCATTTGTTATAAATAAAAGTGAATTTTGATTTATTTACTTTACATATCCTTGCAATGACATTTATGAAAATTGGTGGTTATATTTCTATTATTAGCAATGTTAATTATGGATTTGATTCTTAGTTATATCATTTGTGGAAATGACATAATTAACCAAGTGAAAAGGATTTCTCATCACCCAAGTTTTAGTTTGATAGAAACTTGGAGTCATACAATTTGAATTGTGTTATATATGAGAATCTTGATCATTGGAAGATTAAGACTGATTCGTTGATCACATGTTTTATGTGAGTCATAGTGAAGGACAAATAGATCTAGTACATACTAATATGCACTGGTCAGATCCACCACAAAAGACGATAAGTCTATTCGTCATGATTTACTGATGGTCAGTAAATATGGTTATGCCCATCTTAATGATTGTGAAACTATGGTACAATTGATCCTCGAATAACATCTTAGTGAAATTGTTTGACTAAGAAGAGGAATAGGATATTGTTGAAATGGTTTAATCAAGAGATGAGTCATACTTCATTTCCAATCAAGTTTTAGAGTCATACTCTAGTAACTACAAATCGTATCTTGAAGCTTATTTCAAACTAAGTAGGTTTATAACACCTCATGAAGTGTAAAGTAAGAATGTTTTCTTACTCTAGCACATGTGGAATTGGTAGTTGTGATGTTTTGGTTTAAAAAAAAGGATAAACTAAGGCCAATTCAGTGAAGTGGTTTTCTTGTCAAAATCCACACTAACTTTTAAATATTTGTTTTTTGCTTGTCGAGGAATGTTCCTTAACAGAAAAAAAACTTATATGTCAAGAAGTCAGTGGGAGTCTTTGAAGACTTTTAGGATTCAATCAAGAATAAACCTTTAGTTATCACTAGCACACGAACTGAGGTTGATAACCTATCATGTTGAGTTGACATATTCTTGTTTCTATGCACCTTCCTGTTGAGTTGGCAATTCTTATGAGATATATGGCTCTCATTTGATTGCAAAAGGCAGAGCACGTTGGTCAACGATAGTATATTGGTCGATGGAAGTGAGTTGCTTAAACAACATGGAAGCATTGGTAGGCCCTTGTGCTACCAGAAGCCAAGAAATTGAGAATAAGCAAAGTTTAGTCCATGAAAAGAAAGCTAAAATTGATTATAGTTTTATCCTCAAACTTGTCTTATGATTGTGGTGGAAATGATGAATTCGCATGGATAGGAATGCATGCACCATATAATCTAAGTGGCAAAAGGTTTCACTCTAATTCATGAAAATGATTATGAGGAAACACTTTTGCTAGTAGATTTTAAATCTGGTTAATATCATTATGGGTACCAGTTGTGATAATTGTGTTCTCAAATTTGCATACGATTACAGCATCCCTTTTCATAGTTCGAATTGTGAGAAATGGCAAGAAATAGTTTGAATGTTTAGAACTTATAGTTGTAAGTTCTAAATGGGTTTAAAGACACACATATGCTATCTAATGAAGGTGTATGAGCTTGAGAAGTCTAGATGAACACTTGTCAAAGTACCACGTATCAGAAATTTGAACTTTAGTAAGAAAGTCAATAGTATTGATTTCTGGAAGTCCAGTTGATTTCTGGATACATGTCATAGCTAGTGGGAGTATAATTGTTATGCTAGTGGGAACATAACTGTTATGTTAAGTGTTGCAAGTTGTCAATACGAATTATAGGAAACAATGTTTACAAATTTGCAAGTTGCAAAGTTTGGAAATTGTCTCGCTAATGAAAGATTTAGGGAAGAAAGCACTTATAATTCATTTCAAATCTGAAAGTTTAGATTTATTCTTGGATAAATATCATGTGGAAATGATTCAACATAGGAAATTCGATATATCAAAATATTATAGCAACAGACTATCAGGTCTTTATGTAAGACATTGTGTATCGGATCTCATATGCTTCGTATATAGGATCGATTACATATGCTATAATATTCATTTGTTCAGATTTTTCTATATGCATAGGGAATTAAGAGGGAAAAATAACTAGAACACGATGTGACTAAAGTTGTTAAACAACTGCTGTAACGCCCATAGATCCGGGCTAGTCAAGTTAGAGGCAATAAGTGTCGAAAACGACTTTTCGACAAAAGATTATTTAGAATAAATAATTTGAACCAATTTTTCGTATATGTCACAAGGTTTCCGTACATATAAAGAACGCTGAAATCCAAGTTATAACGAAGAAGTTATGACCCGTCGAAGTTTCGTGACGGAACCGACACGGCACCGGGAAGCGTAAATAGTGAATTTATGATTGAGCGAGTTTTAGCCTTAGCGATATAAACAAAAATCGTAGAGTATGTTAAACTAAGAATATCGATAAAAAGAACGCCCAAATCTGACTTCGTATGAAGAAGTTATGATTTTTCGAAGTTTCGGATTAGCGGTATACAACCCGGAATTCGAATATTAGATCGAGTGATTTTTAGTCAACACGACCTAAACGAGATTTGAAGATCTCGTTAAGAGTAGCGTAACGAGAATTAACGGACCAATCCTGTCCCGGCCTGTTAATAATATAAAATTTAAAATGGAGGCAAAATTAGCCGACAGTGTCTAAAAGAAATTTGTAAAGTACGTTCTTGCCTTTGCGTGGATATAAAGAACATCGAAAATGGAGCTCGTATGCGAAAGTTACGAATTTTTAAAGTTTAAACTCGAATTTGCGAAGCTGTTGCTAGATGCGATGATGTGGCCAAATCTCAGCCGTCGCTTGCTGAGCACGCCTCGCTTCGGATGGGTGACACCTGTCCTCGCATACGCCACGCGTAATCCGAAGACGCCCAACGTCCGAGTACACCTCGCTTGCGAAGTCCCTACGCTCCGCGTTCTAGCCTTCCTCGGTCCAGGAGAAGCCACGTCGCACCACCGAGCCTTCGCCACCTGGTCTTCTTATCCAAAGTTACACCCCGTGTAACCTTCTGTACGCCCCGCATAGTGCGAAGCCTCGCACCTATAAAAGGGGTGCGAGGGCAGATGGTTTTTCACACCAAAAATCACTTCTCTCTCTAGTTTCTTTCTCTCTATAGGATCCCAAACCACCCCTAAGCCCTAGGAAAAATACCAAACACCTAAAGGAAGCCCCGAGGCTCCCGGAGTCCCGAGAAAAAGGGTCTTTTGGTTTCGGAAACGCTGCTCCGAGCAAAGCCCGGTTTTCTTTAAAATCCGCTGTAAGTGAGCTACGCTTACACAATTTTTAATATAGCTTCCAAATAATTATAGTAATGTTAGTAGGTCCTTAAAATAATTATTTGGGCTATTATTATGAGTTATATTGAGTGTTAATTAATGCTTATATAATAATAATAGTCAGACTATTAATTTGTCACGGTTATCGTTAGACTAAACCCTAGTGGTATTGATACTAGGTTTTATCAAAGGAAATTGTTTTGAGAATATCGAAGCGCTGTCCGAGTGTTGAGTCATCACCTTTCAGGTGAGTGCATAGTTACTTTCATCTTACACATTGAAACATCCCAAAAATACGACCCGAAAATTTCATTTTTAATATAACAAAGATCATAAAACTGAGTATCATATAATAAAACCATACGTTGCGTATCTCAAACCATACTAAAATACTGTGAGAAAAATTGTGTCACAACTGTATCAAAACATATCTAAGAAACTGAATCAACTCCCAGGACAAAAACTGAAGCTGTGGTGTGTGCGATGCCATCATCCCGAGCTCTTCCCTTTACTTGTGGAAGTACCTGAAACAAAAACTGAAACTGTAAGCATGAAGCTTAGTGAGCTCCCCCAAACTACCACATACCACACAATAACAAATAAAGCACGTACTAGGCCTTGCCCACTGCATCAGACCGAAGTCCGGAACTAGCTGCATCGGACCGAAGTCCGGAACTAACTGCATCGGACCGAAGTCCGGAACTAGCTGCATCGGACCGAAGTCAGGAACTGACTGCATCAGACCGAAGTCCGGAACTTTCTGGGACCTTGTCCCCTGCATCAGACCGGAGTCCGGAACTAGCTGCATCGGACCGAAATCCGGAACTATCTGAACATAGCATAACATAAACACGTATCTGCTAACATAACACATATATTGCATCAGACTGATGTTCGGAACACATAACACAAAACATGATTGAATCACAAAGACATCAAGCACTCTAACTACTGCATCGGACTGAAGTTCGGAACTACTGCTAACTAAACGGGCCGGCATTGTGGCCGTAGACCCGTTCCTACTGGTAGGAAACTCACCTCGTGAACTGGCTGCTGAGTGTATGGCTCTGGAAGCTATCTGTTGCTGCTCTGGTATCTCCCCGGCTACAATTCCATAAACACACTCAATCAAATACTAATAACTGCATTGGGGTAAAATGACTCTTTTACCCCTGGTCAAAGTCATCTCTCCCAGTCAAAGTCAACCAACAGTTGACCTGACACGCCGAGTTGGGCCGCCAACTTGCCGAGTCCTTATTCTCACTTCTCAACCCTTCTCGCTGCTACTCGTCGAGTATGGCATCAACTCGACGAGTTTCCTTTCGATTCTAGAACTCAGGCTATCTGCATCCGACTCGTAGAGTCGTATGAACAACTCGACGAGTTGTTCTTGAGCTAAGAAGATTGCCATGGACTCGCCGAGTTGTATGAACAACTCGTCGAGTCCCTCCATTACTGAGTCTGAACTCCAACTCACTGAGTCCACTCTTCTACTTATTGGTCCCCACTCGGCATCACTCAAAAGGGGAAAAATCGGGGACTCGCGACTCGACTCGCCGAGTCGCATGCATGCAACTACTCTAAACTCGATTCTGCTTGAATCCAGCGCATAAAACTTATAGATCTGGGCTCCCTAAGCTCGATTAACACGTAAAGGTTCTATCTTTACGTGCCCATATGCACCCATAAAGATAAAGAGGCTCAAAAAGCATAATAAAGGCTAGATCTTGGGTTCTCAAGCAAAGAAACTTCGAAAAGGCACTAGATTAGGGCTCTAACACTCCTAAATGAACATATCTAGGGATATCTCGACCCAACAAGGCATCCATACAACTATATAGCTTGGAAGATACATTAAACTAGCCTTAGAGGTGTTCTAACGGTGGTTTTAAGCACAAAACAGGATAATTCCGAGACATACCTCAATGAACTCTGACTTTGGCCTTGGATCTTTGCTCTACACTTCCTCTTTTTTGGTCCTTTCTTCTTTTTCTTCTTCAATCCTTCAAGAATCCGCACAAAAACACTTAGATCATACAAGGAATGGTTTAGGGTTTCTCACAAGCTCTCTGAGGGTGAAGGAGGCGAGTTTGGGGCACATAACATTGCTTAAATAGTGAGCAAACCTGGGGATTTAGGGTGTCTTCCTGGCAGGCGTACTCGCCGAGTCCCGAATATGGACTCGCCGAGTCGCCGACTTACACGTGCTTGAAATCCCGTCCCTACTCGACGAGTCGGGCTATAGACTCGCCGAGTCCCTCTTGAAAACTTCTAAATAAATACCATGGAAGCAACATACCAGAGACGGGTCGTTACAATTCTCCCCCACTTGACTCAGACTTCGTCCTCGAAGTCTGCTACGACTGAATCTGCAAATAACTCTGGGTAGTGCTATCTCATCTCCTCCTCAGCCTCCCACGTCCACTCAGACCCCTTCCGGTGCTGCCATTGCACCTTCACTAACTGAATTACCTTGTTCCTCAAGGTCTTTGTCTTCCGATCCAGAATCGCGACCGGCCTCTCAATATAATTCAGGCTACTATCAACCTGAATATCTTCTAAGGGAACAACTGCTGACTCATCCACCAAACACTTCCTCAACTGAGACACATGGAAAGTGTTGTGGATCTGGCTAAGCTCTGCTGGAAGATCTAACCGATAAGCAACCCGACCCACTCGGGCTAAAACCCTGAAAGGACCAATGAACCTGGGGCCCAACTTGCCCCTCTTCCGAAACCTGATGACACCCTTCCAAGGTGAGACCTTCAGAAGGACCATATCGCCCACCCGGAACTCCAAGTCTGAACGCCTCCTGTCGGCGTAGCTCTTCTGCCGACTCTGCGCAGTCTGCAGTCTACTACGAACCTGCTGAATCAACTCGGTCGTCTTGAGCACCACCTCTGTGCTCCCAATGACTCGCTGACCGACCTCGCCCCAACAAATCGGGGTCCTGCACTTCCTCCCGCACATAGATATCGGCTAACTTTTCCGCCGATATGCTATCCTGGATCGGTATGAAATGAGCACTCTTCGTCAACCGATCCACTATTACCCAAATCGAATCTACCCCACGTGCGGTCCTGGGAAGCTTGGTGATAAAATCCATGGTGATGTCCTCCCATTTCCACACGGGAATGTCTAACGGCTACATCTTGCCGTGAGGCCTCTGGTGTTCTGCCTTGACCTTCCTGCAGGTCAGGCACCTCTCTACATACCAGGCGACATCCCGCTTCATGCAGGGCCACCAGTAATCGGGTCGAAGATCTCTATACATCTTCGTCGCCCCTGGGTGGATAGAAAATCGAGACTTATGAGCCTCGTCCATCAACACCTACCGTACTCCGCCCCAGTACGGTACCCACACTCTCCCATGAAGGGTCAACAACCCCTGACTATCATAATCAAACGAAGCTACTCGGCCCACTATCCTCTCACACTTCTGTCTCTCCTCCTTGAGGCCCTCAACCTGAGCCTCCCTGATCCGTTCCAACAACGGAGTAATCACTGTCATCCTCAGACATAAGTCTCTGATAGGGGCTGCTGTCACCTTGCGGCTTAGGGCGTCGGCCACTACGTTGGCCTTCCCTGGATGGTAAAGAATTTTACAATCATAATCCTTCAGCACATCCAACCACCTCGTCTGTCTCATGTTTAGATTCGGCTGATCCATAAGGTACCTCAAACTCTTGTGATCCGTGTAGATGGTACAACGGACCCCATAAAGGTAATGTCTCCAAATCTTGAGGGTAAACACAACCCTCCCCAGCTCTAAATCATGGGTAGGATAGTTAGCCTCGTGAGGCTTCAACTGTCTCGAGGCGTAAGCTATCACATGGCCTCGCTGCATCAATACTGCTCCCATACCTGTGATCGAGGCATCATAGTAGACTACAAAATCCTCTACTCCCTCTGGCAGGGTAAGGATCGGAGCCTCGCACAACCTCCGCCTGAGGGTCTCAAATGTTGCCTACTGCTCAGGCCCCCAATGAAACACCACCGACTTCTTGGTCAGTCGGGTGAGCGACACTGCTATCTTGGAGAAATCCTGAATGAATCTCCGGTAATACCCTGCCAACCCTAGGAAGCTCCGAATCTCGGATGGAGACTTCGGGACCTCCCACCGCATCACGGCCTCTATCTTGGCCGGATCTACTAAAATACCCTTCTGGTTGACGAGGTGACCAAGGAACTGCACCTCGCGCAACCAGAACTCGCACTTGGAGAACTTTGCGAAATGTCTCTCCCTCCTCAAAACTTCTAGCACCTCCCTCAGGTGCTCCTCGTGCTGCTCATGCGTCTTGGAATATACCAAGATATCATCTATGAATACTATCACATACCGGTCCAGCATCGGACTGCACACACGATTCATGAGGTCCATGAACGCGGCTGGAGCGTTGGTGAGCCCAAACGACATCACCACAAACTCATAATGACCATACCTGGTCCTGAAAGCAGTCTTCTACACATCCTCATCTCTGACTCGCATCTAATGATACCCGTAACGTAAATCGATCTTGGAAAACCAAGACGCTCCCTGAAGCTGGTCAAACAAATCATCTATCCTCGGGAGTGGGTAACGGTTCTTCACCGTTACCTTATTCAACTCCCGGTAATCTATACACATACGGTGCGACCCGTCCTTTTTCTTCACAAACAAAATCGGAGCTCCCCAAGGCGAACTACTCGGTCTGATGAAACCTTTGTCTAGCAGCTCCTGCAACTACGTAGACAACTCCTGTATCTCAGGGGGAGCTAACCGATACGGTGCCTTAGCTATCGGCGCCGCACCCGGAATCAGATCAATCCCGAACTCTACCTGTCTCTCTAGAGGTATTCCAGGCAAATCCTCTGGGAATACATCAGGGTAGTCTCGCACTACCGGGACATCATCTACTGCCACCTTACCCTTCTCCCGGGCATCCAAAACATAAGCTATATATCCGGCGCAACCCTGTTGAAAATAGCGCCTCGCTCTCGCGGCTGAACAAAAAGCTGGTCCGCGCTGTGGCCTCTCGCCTTGAATCACTAACTCTCCCCCACTGGGAGTGCGAACCCTCACTAGCTACAGCTCGCAATCAATCACCGCCCCATTGGGACTCAACCAATCCATGCCTACTATAACCTTATTCCCTCGCAGGGGAATAGGGACTAATTCCACCGGAAACTGCTCGTCGAACAACTGAAGAGAACATCCTCTATGCACTCTGGCGACCCTCACGGTCCTGTCATCTGCTATCTCGACCTCTAGTGGACAATCCAGCTCCCCTGGAGCTCTACTAAATCTTTTGCTAAGCGCTAGCAATACAAACGATCGGGTAGCCCCCGAATCAAATAATATTGTAGCAGAAATGCCCTTCACAGAGAACGACCCTATACAAAACATATAACCATAAGCAATAATCAATAATAATATAGAGATGAAGGGAAGATACATACCCGTCACCACATCAGGAGTCGCTCGTGCCTCCTCTGCTGTCATCTGAAAATCTCTACTCTTCGCCACTGGCGCCTCAGCTCGGCCCTGCCGGCCATCTGTAATCCTCAAAGTAGCAGGGGCATGTGCAGCCACCTTCCCTGCTGCAGCTAAACTCGGACACTGGGACTTTTTATGTCCCCTCTTATTGCACTGAAAGCAAATCAGATGATGCTGCAATGGCGGTAGCAGGGGCCGTACAATCCCTGCTCAAATGCCCAGTCCGACCACACTTGTAGCAGCCGTAACTCCCTGCCTTGCACACCCCATCGTGCAATCTCCCACACTTGCCACATCGACCGTGGCTCTGCTGACTCCTGGATCTGTGATCTGAGACCTTGGGCTTTTTGCCCGAACTACCTGTACCCGAAACCGCCTCCGGTTTCCTCTTCTTCTCCATCTCAAGGTCAATCTCCCTCTCCCGAGCCCTAGCAATCATGTCATCCAGCGTTTTACAGCTGGTCCGGCTCACAAACTGGCGGATATCGCTCCGCAACATCTCATGATAGCGGTCCTTCTTCATTTCCTCATCGGCTGCATACTGAGGAACGAGAAGAGCCCTCTCCCTGAACTTGGCGGTGATCTCCGCCACAGTCTCTGTAGTCTGGGTGAGGTCCTGAAACTCTCTGGCTAACTGCTGCACCTCAATAACCAGTGCAAACTCCGCCTTGAACCTGGTAGAGAAATTAGCCCAGGTCATGGCATCTAGCGCTGCATCATCTCCAATGGTATGTCCGACCTCTTCCCACCAATCCCGTGCCCTGTCCTTCAGAAGACAGGACGCCAATCTAACCTTGTCCCCCTCAGGACACCTGCTCGTGCGGAAAGCATTGGCCACATCCTCCAACCATCTAGTACTCGCTATGGGGTCCCGCGCCCCATGGTAATCTGGAGCTCCACATGCTCTGAACTCCCTGAACGTAAGTGTGCGCGACCCCATCATGGCCGCCACCTCGGCACGGAAGGTACCCAACCTCTCATCCATCAGCTCTAGGATACCCTCCTTGATCGAACCGAAGATCACAGGAGTCTGCTCCAGTATGATACGAGTAATCTCTGAAGAAAGAAACTCTTTGGTCCGCTCATCCATACGCTCGGCCCTCGAGCCTGATCCTGATCCCTCCCCGGCACTGACATTGCCGTCTGCTAGCCTCGAACGCAAAACCACCATTCTGAAACACATCATGGCAACATCAGAAAACTGAAATATCTCAAGGGATCATTGATACTACTACTAGCTTCCTGGTCTTGTCTCAGCCTTCCTTGATTCGAGTACGGATCCTCTGCTTTCAGTAGTACGGGCCCATACTACCTTCCACATCTATCCGTACTTTCTTCAAGAACTGCCTTGACTCCACCAAGTCACTTCTACTACTACTAATCTCTGCTACTCTCATCCTAGGCTTGCCCTAGGGAAACCCCTGACTCCACTCAAACCAGTCCTCAGCTGCCGAAGGCCTCCTTGTAATGCTAATTAGCCATCACCTGAATACCATCACATGTGATGAGGCTCAGATAATCCTTCGAGTAAAAGACTCGTCCCTACAACGGTTAGACTCAAACAAGAGCTGCGCAATAGGGCCAAATCCAACACTCTGAGATTATTCAACCCTGATCACATGTGACGTGACGTATTCACCTAACGGCTAACTCCCATCACCAAGAGTCCTACAAAGCACAAAGCAAGCAGCCTTCGGGCACAGGAAACTACTCAAGCAAATCTATTCTCATAACGAGAAACTATACTAGCATACAATGCTAAGCTCATACTACCAGGCATAACCTAAACAGGCTATCCTACTACTGTCTACTCAATACTAGCATGAAATTCTTATCAAGCTGAAACACATAAAGCAGGCACATAAGGCATCCTCCTAGATCCTTAGTCCTATACTAGCATGCTGTTCTACTGAAACTGGAACTAAAACTGAAACTGAAACTAATGATCATAAACTTGTATGGGTAATTTGGGAGTACTTACTTGAGCTCGGCTGATCGCATGCACCACACCCTTATCTCATTTAAAAATTCTTTTCTTTCTAAGTGCTTTTCAAAATTTCTTGCGAAGACATTTTCCTTTTGAAAATCTTTTTATCTTTCCCTTAGTTTGAGTTCAGATACACCCAGAAGTGTATCCGAATCCCTCAAACCAAGGCTATGATACCAACTTGAAACATCCCAAAAATACGACCCGAAAATTTCATTTTTAATATAACAAAGATCATAAAACTGAGTATCATATAATAAAACCATACGTTGTGTATCTCAAACCATACTAAAATACTGTGTCACAACTGTATCAAAACATATCTAAGAAACTGAATCAACTCTCAGGACAAAAACTGAAGCTGTGGTGTGTGTGATGCCATCATCCCGAGCTTTTCCCTTTACTAAGCTTAGTGAGCTCCCCCAAACTACCACATACCACACAATAATAGATAAAGCACATACTGGGCCTTTCCCACTGCATCGGACCGAAGTCCGGAACTAGCTGCATCGGACCGAAGTCCGGAACTGACTGCATCAAACCGAAGTCCGGAACTTTCTGGGACCTTGTCCCCTGCATCGGACCGGAGTCCGGAACTAGCTGCATCAGACCGAAATCCGGAACTATCTGAACATAGCATAACATAAACACGTATCTGCTAACATAACACATATACTGCATCGGACTGATGTCCGAAACACATAACACAAAACATGCTTGAATCACAAAGACATCAAGCACTCTAACTATTGCATCGGACTGAAGTCCGGAACTACTGCTAACTAAACGGGCCGGCATTGTGGCCGTAGACCCGTTCCTACTGGTAGGAAACTCACCTCGTGAACTGGCTGCTGAGTGTATGGCTCTGGAAGCTATCTGCTGCTGCTCCGGTATCTCCCCGGCTAAAATTCCGTAAACACACTCAATGAAATACTAATAACTGCATTGGGGTAAAATGACTCTTTTACCCCTGGTCAAAGTCATCTCTCCCAGTCAAAGTCAACCAACAGTTGACCTGACACGCCGAGTTGGGCCGCCAACTTGCCGAGTCCTTATTCTCACTTCTCAACCCTGCTCGCTGCTACTCGTCGAGTATGGCATCAACTCGACGAGTTTCCTTTCGATTCTAGAACTCAGGCTATCTGCATCCGACTCGCAGAGTCGTATGAACAACTCGACGAGTTGTTCTTGAGCTAAGAAGATTGCCTTGGACTCGCCGAGTTGTATGAACAACTCGTCGAGTCCCTCCATTACTGAGTCTGACCTCCAACTCACTGAGTCCACTCTTCTACTCACTGGTCCCCACTCGGCATCACTCAAAAGGGGAAAAATCGGGGACTCGCGACTCGACTCGCCGAGTCGTTCTTCCGACTCGCCGAGTCGCATGCATGCAGCTACTCTAAACTCGATTTTGCTTGAATCCAGCGCATAAAACTTATAGATCTGGGCTCCCAAAGCTCGATTAACACGTAAATGTTCTATCTTTACGTGCCCATATGCACCCATGAAGATAAAGAGGCTCAAAAAGCATAATAAAGGCTAGATCTAGGGTTCTCAAGCAAAGAAACTTCGAAAAGGCACTAGATCAGGGCTCTAACACTCCTAAATGAACATATCTAGGGATATCTCGACCCAACAAGGCATCCATACAACTATAAAGCTTGGAAGATACATTAAAATAGCCTTAGAGGTGTTCTAATGGAGGTTTTAAGCACAAAACAGGATAATTCCGAGACATACCTCAATGAACTCTGACTTTGGCCTTGGATCTTTGCTCTACACTTCCTCTTTTTGGTCCTTTCTTCTTTTTCTTCTTCAATCCTTCAAGAATCCACAAAAAAACACTTAGATCATACAAGGCATGGTTTAGGGTTTCTCACAAGCTCTCTGAGGGTGAAGGAGGCGAGTTTGGGGCACATAACATTGCTTAAATAGTGAGCAAACCCGGGGATTTAGGGTTTCTTCCTGGCAGGCGGACTCGCCGAGTCCCGAATATGGACTCGCCGAGTCGTCGACTTACACGTGCTCGAAATCCCGTCCCTACTCGATGAGTCGGGCTATAGACTCGCCGAGTCCCTCTTGAAAACTGCTAAATAAATACTATGGAAGAAACATACCAGAGACGGGTCGTTACACACATAGATATGAAGTATTTTATATAAATTACGTGCTACGTGTGCATATTACCTAAGTACTTGCTGTCTATGCTGGATGAACGATTTTATACACGTTTTAAATGATTTAAACTGTATATGTATTTTATATCTACGAAAATCTTGGGGTAAGACATGGGTAGATGTAATAGATGAAATATGAGTTGGATGATGAGTTGAGAGGTGAAATAGAACGTGAGGGTGAGGGTGACAGGTGGACGATGTGAGAAGCCTTTTTCCTAAATGATGGCCCCGTCATTCAGCAAAGTATGGATGACAACCACGGATTATTCTAGACAGTCCAATGGAACACTAGCAGGCTCGCAACCTGTAGGTGTTGTGAACGATGTGTTCAGCGGTGTACTCTAAAAACCCATTGATATGTATTGCGAGTGGACTCTCGAAAACGATATTGTCAATAAAACCCTGGCAGATGCGCCTAAAGGAATCTACCGACAGAAGCACCTAATAGAGAACCTCATAACCCCGACAGATGCGCCTAAAAGGTCTATTCCGGCAGATGCGCCCCATAGAGAATGTCACAATTTTGGCAGCTGCGCCTAAGTGACAGAACTAGCAGTTGTGCTTGACAGATGTGTCATTTACAACGATGGAATTCGTACATATTCCTTAGGATACTCCTTAGGAATGAATGAACAAGAAATAGCTGATTCTTAGGGTAGATCCTTAAGAATAAAGAAGATAATGGGGATGGGTAATTGGGTTAACTGTTTGATGATTAAACATAATAATTATATTATTGTGGGTTGAAAACCCTATGTACTCACCAGGTTTCCCAACCTGACCCACTCAGTTTATTTATATCACTGGTGTTGATATGAAGTGACATTACACTGAGAGATTAAAGAGATGTAGATCACTAGTGTAAATAAATGTAAGTTCCGTTTATGCTTATGTTCCTGTATTGACAATGACATCCCAAACTTTTTAAAATGAATAAAATACGTTTCTTCAAAAATGTTTTGATAACGTATTTATCGTATTTTTCTGGGAACAAATTCCGCAACATTTTTATGAAAAAAAGTACTCTGATTTTTATAAAGCATAAACAAAATCGGTCTTTTCTGGCCGTGAAAATGGGGATGTCACAGTTGGTATCAGAGCATTAGTTTAAGCGAACTAGGAATTTGTAGGAAATTTCTGGACTTAAACATAGAATGCTAAGTGATGATTGTGAGATGAGTGTCTGCTATATTTTAGACACAAGCACTAGTTTATTTTAGGAAAGATGCCTAAAATGTTTTTTGTGCTAAATGTTTTATGTTATAGCTATAAAGATGCCTTATATGCTATTATTTGTTCGGATCTACGGTCTGTTGCCGACTGGATCTGGAAATTTTATGTGTTCAGATTTCTAAACGTTTGATTACGGTATTAGAACTGACATATAACTTTTTGGTGTGACAAGGAGATCTATACGTCTATCGTAAATAAAATCTTTCCTATCTTAAAATTCTCACCTCGGTACACCGAATGTCTGCTTGGGTGTATAAAACGTCATGGTGAAGACAAACTAGGAAATATCCGAGGAAGATGACAACCTGAGCCTGAGAATGTGATTGGTCATGCATCGGTCGTTGTGCCTGCGCCCGAACCTATCACAATGGCAGAAGTTAAGGAAGTGATGCGAACCATGATAGATTGAGAAAATAGAGGAAATGAGATGGCTTACGATACTGAATGATACCAATCGAAAGATATCTTAAGAGAGGTATCTTGCTTTTAGAATATGTCTGATAAAATAGCAGTACGTTTAGAGAAGTACGGTACATTTGAATGTACACATTTGATTGGCGGGATGATAGAATGATTGGTGTAATTCCTAAAGTTTTCCTATCATCTGGAATTTCCATCACCAACCAAGTTGAAGCAGAATTGATAATTGGAGATACACATGGAAGAAGTCCTAGTAGAGTCTAGGGAAATTTTTATGATTATTTGGACACACTCGTATGTGTTAAATTGTTTTGTGATTTTAGGACTTGGGGACTACGAGACAATACTTGGGACGAGTATGAGTAGGTGTGAAAGGTAGTAGATGCATATACTACCGGAAGCACAGGACTCACGCTTGGATCAGGGAAAGTCACAAGGTTACCAAGAAACTAGTAATTGATACCGTTTTATTCAAATATGTCGTTACCATTGTTTCGGTAATGACTAAAAGGATGATTGTTATTCCGACCCTAGTGGTCATATCGAATTGAGTCCAACTACGATGAGTATGTTACGTGATTCAGAGAACCAAGTTTGATGTAGCATATGACTTAAGCCGGAAGATTGAAATAAAAGATAATCAAAGCGATCGGTAGAGGTATCGTGATAGTTTCTTGTAGCTAGAAATGCTACCTTTAAGATAAGATTAGAACATGAAGGAAAGTATAGTATGTTCTGGAAGACTCTAAGAGACCTAAGTCTAAGCATTGCAGCATACGATGATAGGTCATTAGAATATGACACGTCGTTCCATTATAGTAATAAAAGAACTTATCTGAAGTTCGTAATCATTAAGGATTGAGATTGTGACTTGACGGTCATAATTTGGAGTCTAACATGAGATAGAGAGCGGATGCAAGATCGAGCACCGCCTGTAGTAAAGAAGTCTAAGAGTTAGATACTCGTTCGAAGAAACATCGAAGTTATGACTTAGGATGAAGAGATAACGTATGGATTCATCATGTGAGCCCTGTTTCGTTGATGATTCCGAGACGTAATAATCCTAAGGGGGAGATAATTGTAACGCCCGTAGATCCGGGCTAGTCAAGTTAGATGCAATAAGTGTCGAAAACGAATTTTCGACAAAAGATTATGTAGAATAAATAATTTGAACCAAGTTGTAGTATATGTCACAAGGTTTCCGTACATATAAAGAACGCCGATATCCGAGTTATAGCGAAGAAGTAATGACCCGTCGAAGTTTCGCGACGAAAACGGCACGGCACCGGGAAGCGTAAATAGTGAATTTATGATAGAGCGAGTTGTAGCCTTAGCGATATAAACGAAAATCGTAGAGTATGTTAAACTAAGAACATTGATAAAAAGAACACCCAAATCTGACTTCGTATGAAGAAGTTATGATTTTTCGAAGTTTCAGATTAGCGGTGTACAACCCGAAATTCGAATATTAGATCGAGTGATTTTTAGTCAACACGACCTAAACGAGAATCGAAGATCTCGTTAAGAGTAGCATAACGAGAAAAAGATGGGCGAAAACGGACGACGGATGAAGAAGTTATGAGGATTTAACGGACCAATCATGTCCCGGCCTGTTAATAATATAAAATTTAAAATCGAATCAAAATTAGCCGACGGTGTCTAAACGAAAGTTGTAGAGTACGGTCCCGCCTTAGTGTGGATATAAAGAACGTCGAAAACGGAACTCGTATGCGAAAGTTACGAATTTTTAAAGTTTAAACTCGAATTTGCGAAACTGTTGCTAGATGCGATGACGTGGCCAAATCTCAGTCGTCGCTTGCTGAGCACGCGTCGCTTCAGATGGGTGACACCTGTCCTCGCATACGAACCGCGTAATCCGAAGACGCCCAGCGTCCAAGTACGCCTCGTGTGCAAAATCGCTACGCTCCGCGTTCTAGCCTTCCTCGGTCCAGGAGAAGCCACGTCGCACCACTGAGCCTTCGCCACCTGGTCTTCTTATCCGAAGTTAGGCCCCGCATAGTGCGAAGCCTCGCACCAATAAAAGGGGTGCGAGGGCAGCCGGTTTTTCACACCAAAAATCACTTCTCTCTCTAGTTTCTTTCTCTCTCTAGGATCCCAACCCACCCCTAAGCCCTAGGAAAAATACCAAGCACCTAAAGGAAGCCCCGAGGCTCCCGGAGTCCCAAGAAAAAGGGTCTTTCGGTTTCGGAAACGCTGCTCCGAGCAAAGCCCGATTTTCTTTAAAATCCATTGTAAGTGAGCTACGCTTACGCAATTTTTAATATAGCTTCCAAATAATTATAGTAATGTTATTAGGTCCTTAAAATAATTATTTGGGCTATTATTATGAGTTATATTGAGTGTTAATTAATGCTTATATAATAATAATAATTATAGTCAGACTATTAATTTGTCACGGTTATCGTTAGACTAAACCCTAGTGGTATTGATACTAGGTTTTATCAAAGGAAATTGTTTTGAGAATATCGAAGCGCTGTCCGAGTGCTGAGTCACCACCTTTCAGGTGAGTGCATAGTTACTTTCATCTTACACATAGATATGAAATATTTTATATAAATTACGTGCTACGTGTGCATATTACCTAAGTAGTTGATGTCTATGCTGGATGAACGATTTTATACACGTTTTAAATGATTTAAACTGTATATGTATTTTATATCTACGAAAATGTTGGGGGTAAGACATGGGTAGATGTAATAGATGAAATATGAGTTGGATGATGAGTTGAGAGGTGAAATAGACCGTGAGGGTGAGGGTGAGAGGTAGACGATATGAGAAGCCTTTTTCCTAAATGATGGCCCCGTCATTCAGCAGAGTATGGATGACAACCACAGACTATTCTAGACAGTCCAGTGGAACACTAGCACGCTCGCAACCTGTAGGTGTTGTGAACGATGTGTTCAGCGGTGTACTCTAAAAACCCATTGATATGTATTGCGAGTGGACTCTCGAAAACGATACTATCAATAAAACCCTGGCAGATACACCTAAAGGACTCTACCAGCAGAAGCGCCTAATAGAGAACCTCATAACCCCGACATATGCGCCTAAAAGGTCTATTCCGGCAGATGCGCCCCATAGAGAATGTCACAATTTTGGCAGCTGCACCTAAGTGACAGAACTAGCAGTTGTGCTTGACAGATGTGTGATTTAAACTGTATATGTATTTTATATCTACGAAAATGTTGGGGGTAAGATATGGGTAGATGTAATAGATGAAATATGAGTTGGATGATGAGTTGAGAGGTGAAATAGACCGTGAGGGTGAGGGTGAGAGGTAGACGATGTGAGAAGCCTTTTTCCTAAATGATGGCCCCGTCATTCAGCAGAGTATCGATGACAACCACAGACTATTCTAGACAGTCCAGTGGAACACTAGCAAGCTCGCAACCTGTAGGTGTTGTGAACGATGTGTTCAGCGGTGTACTCTAAAAACCCATTGATATGTATTGGGAGTGGACTCTCGAAAACGATACTATCAATAAAACCCTGGCAGATGCGCCTAAAGGACTCTACCGACAGAAGCGCCTAATAGAGAACCTCATAACCCCGACAGATGCGCCTAAAAGGTCTATTCCGGCAGATGCGCCCCATAGAGAATGTCGCAATTTTGGCAGCTGCGCCTAAGTGACAGAACTAGCAGTTGTGCTTGACAGATGTGTCATTTACAACAATGGAATTCGTACCTATTCCTTAGGATACTCCTTAGGAATGAATGAACATGAAATAGCTGATTCTTAGGGTAGATCCTTAAGAATAAAGAAGATAATGGGGATGGGTAATTGGGTTAAATGTTTGATGATTAAACATAATAATTATATTATTGTGGGTTGAAAACCCTATGTACTCACCAGGTTTCCCAACCTGACCCACTCAGTTTATTTATATCACTGGTGTCAATATGAAGTGACATCACACTAAGAGATTAAAGAGATGTAGATCACTAGTGTTAATAAATGTAAGTTCCGTTTATGCTTATGTTCCTGTATTACCAATGACATCCCAAACGTTTTAAAATGAATAAAATACGTTTCTTCGAAAATGTTTTCATAACGTATTTATCGTATTTTTCTGGGAACAAATTCCGCAACATTTTTATGAAAAGTACTCTGATTTTTATAAAGCATAAACAAAATCGGTCTTTGCTGGCCGTGAAAATGGGGATGCCACAACTGCCAAGAATAGTTTTAGGTTTACCAATACATTGTTTGCTTATGGACTGTTGGAAGTATTGTATTTGGACGGACCTTGGGCTCTCCACATGGTCTTACATCCAAGTGTCATGGGCTCTCCCATGGTCTTCTATACAAGTATACCACATAGACAACTAGCATACCTCCTAGCACATAACCAAATAACATACCACATAACATTACATTAACTAGTGTACCACATATCATAAAATGGGTCGGCCTTGGTGCCTACGACCCATTGGTATGGTGAGGTGACTCACCTCTATCTGTGGAATCTGAAAGCTGCTCTCCTAACAGCCCATGAACACTCGTGCTGAACAATAATACCATTACCCCAGGTTAGGGCTGAACATAATCCAATTGAATAACCCAAACCCCAAGTCCTTTCACAATGGCCCAAAGTCCATATCCAAAATCATTAATGGGCCTCATGGCCCAATAAAGCCCAACCATAGTAACCATGGACCAAAACAGATAAGTTGGCCCACTAACTCAAAATGTGACCAGGCTTAATGATTGATTAAGGCCCGAAGGGCTTACAAGCCCAAAACAAGTCCAAGCCCATATGAGGTGTGTACGCCTTGCGTACCACCCTTGTACGCACAACATACTCAATAAGCACATCTTCCATTAAGTGCTTAATACTTGATGTTCTAATGTCTAATCTTTAGATTTTAGTCTATTAAGACGTCTTAAAGCATAAAGTTGGCAACTTTATGCCTTTGTATGTTCCATATGTTCCCAACAACCCATTAAGACCTTTCCAAGAGTCTTAATCCATGCATGAGGTTAAAACACCCATCAAGACTCCATTTTTATGCTATAAATGAACCAAAGGACTTCAGATCTATCCTCCCTAAGCTTTGGAGTTGCTCAAACTCTCAAGAGGTGGTCCAAGAACTCAAAAAGGGACTAAAGAGAAAACCCTAGCTCTAGAAATAAAATTAATGACCAAGGTGAAAGCTTTTTACCTCCTCAAGCTTTCTAAGCAACTCAAAATGTAAGATCCAGGAGCTCTTCCATGTTCAAGCTTGTTTCCTCCTCTTCCTTGTAGCTAACACACCAAAAGGATGGTGTTTAAAGACTCACAAGCTCAAGAACACGCACTCTAATGATTTTATGGTTTTCAGGAACGTTTGAGGGTGAAGGAGGCCAGTTAGGGTGAGGCTCAAATGAGATAATGATTCTTATATTGGTCTTAAGTCCGAAAATTAGGGTTTGAACATTCGTCATGTATGCCCCGCATACCCTTTGGTACGCTCGGGATACGTGCTGGTCCTCCACGATCATCCATGCATGGTACGCTAAGCGTACTCGTAAAGTACGCCCAACGTACTTAAGGGACCATTATGCAATATTTATAATTTCAAGGGTTCCAAAAGTAATACCTGATTTAGGGTGTTACAACTCTCCCCCACTTGAACTAGACTTAGTCCTCGAAGTCCGTTGACGCAGATAGATCGGGGTAATGCTCCCGCATCTCATCCTCCGACTCCCATGTCCATTCGGAGCCTCTTCGGTGCTGCTATTGCACCTTTACCAACTTCACCTCCTTGTTACTAAGAACCTTAGTCTTCCTATCCAAAACCGCAATGGGTCTCTCAATGTAGTTCAGGCTCTCATCAACCTGAATGTCGTCCAAAGAAATAACTGCGGCCTCGTCAGTGACACACTTTCGAAGCTGAGACACATGGAAGGTGTTGTAAAACTGGCTAAGCTCGTCCGATAGATCCAAACAGTAAGCCACCTTTCCCACCCGAGCAGAAACCCATAATAGACTAATGTATCGGGGCCCTAACTTTCCCCTCTTCCGAAACCTGATGACCCCCTTCCATGGCAACACTTTCAGCAAAACAAAGTCCCCCACCCGAAACTCAAGATCTAATCCGTGCCGGTCAACATAGCTTTTCTGGCGGCTTTGTGGGACTCGCAGCCGGACGTGTACCTGCTGAATCAACTCGGTAGTCTTGAGCACCACCTCGGTGCTACCCATGACTCGGTGTCTAACCTCGCCCCAACAAACAGGGGTCCTACACCTCCGACCATACAACATTCAGAATGGGGGTCGGTCGATACTAGCATGATAACTATTCTAATATGAAAACTCTGCTAGTGGGAGTTATGTATCCTAACTCCCTACGAAGTCCAATACACATGTCGGAAGCATATCCTCCAGTGTCTAGATCGTCCTCTCATTCTGGCTATCTGTGTGGGGGTGGTAAGCCGTGCTGAAATTTAACCGAGTGCCCAGTTCCTCGTGGAACTTCCTCAAGAATCTGGATGTAAATCGGACATCCCGGTTAGAGACCAACAACGCTGGCACCCCATGCCTAACCACCACCTCTCTCACATAAATATCCGCTAATTTCTCAGTGGAGATGCTCTCGGAGATCGGAATAAAGTGGGCACTCTTCGTCAACCTATCCATAATAACCCATATGGCATCCACACCCCTCGCTGTCCCCTGCAACTTCGTGATGAAGTCCATGTTGATCTCTTCCCATTTCCACATAGGAATGGATAGCGGTTGAACCTTGCCATGAGTCCTCTGATGTTCGGCCTTGACCTTCCTACATGTCAAGCACCGCTCCACGAACCATGCAATCTCCCGCTTCATGCAGGGCCACCAGTAAGTCAACCTAGATCCCTATACATCTTTGTGCCCCCCGGGTGAATAGAGAACTTGGATCTGTGTGCCTCCTTCAGGATCTTCTGCCTCACACCCCTGGTTACCGGTACCCACACCCGAGCACACTGTGTCAGAAGACCTTGCTTATCCTGAACAAGCAAGGGAAACTGACCCCGAATCCGCTCTACCTTCCAGTTCTCTTTCTTCAAACCCTCCACCTAAGCCTCCTTGATCATATCCAAAAATGGAGAGATTATTGTCATCCTCAAACAGACATCCTTAATCGGAGTACTTGCCGCTTTGCGACTCAAAGCGTCGGCCACCACATTAGCCTTCCCTGGATGATACAAGATCTCGCAATAATAATCTTTCAGTACATCCAACCACCTCCTCTGTCGCATGTTTAGGTTCTGCCGATCCATCAAATACTTCAAACTTTTGTGGTCAGTGAAGATGGTGCACCGAACTCCATACAAATAGTGCCTCCAAATCTTGAGGGCAAACACCACTGCCCCCAATTCTAGGTCATGAGTGGGGTAGTTCGCGTCGTGAGGCTTCCATTGCCTCGATGCATATGCGATCACATGCCCTCTCTACATTAGTACAACGCCTAACCCTGAGATCGACGCATCACAGTACACTACCAAATCATCCAGCCCCTCAGGTAGTACGAGAATCTGAGCCTCACATAACCTCTGTCTTAAGGTTTCAAAAGCCAACTGCTGATTAGGGCCCCATCGAAATGCCACATTCTTCTTGGCCAGGCGGGTCAAAGGCACCGTAATCTTGGAGAAATACTGAATGAATCTCCGACAGTATCCCGCTAGACCCAAGAAGCTATGAATCTCAGATGAGTTCTTCGGTACTTCCCACCACATCATTTCCTCAACCTTGGTTGGATCCACTGAAATACCTTCCTAGTTGATAATGTGCCCCAAAAAAGGCACCTCTCACAACCAGAAATCACACTTTGAGAACTAGGTATAAAGCCTTTTTGTTCTTAGTGTCTCCAATGCCTCCCTCAGATGTTGCTCTTATTGCTCCTTGGTTTTAGAATAGACCAAAATATCATTGATAAACACGATCCCTGACCGGTCCAACATCGATCTACACACCCAATTCATGAGATCCATGAATGCTGCTGGGGCATTGGTGAGCCCGAATGGCATCACCACAAACTTATAGTGCCATACCAAGTCCTAAAATCCATATTCAGTATATCCTCATCTCGACTCCTCATCTGATGGTCACCCGGCCGAAGATAAATCTTGGAAAACCAAGACGCACCCTGCAGCTAATCGAACAAATCATCGATCCTCGGTAGTGGATAACGGTTTTTCACCGTTAGCTTGTTCAGCTCTCGATAATCAATACACATCCTGTGTGACCCATCCTTCTTTTTCATGAACAGGATCGGTGCTCCCAATTGGGAACTGATCAAACGGATAAACCCTCGGTCTAGCAGCTCCTGAAGCTGCGTAGATAGCTCCTGCATCTCGGGTGGAGCTAGCCGGTACGGTCCCTTGGCTATCAGAGCGGCAACCAACACCAAATCAATGCGAAAATCGACTTTTCTCTCCGGAGGCACTCCAAGTAACTCCTCCGGAAAGACATCTACTGGTACACTGCCCAAATCCGTTGAGGTCTAAACCCTCATATCCGGTATATATGCCAAAAATCCCGAACAACCCTGCTGAAGAAGTCTCCTAGCCCTTGCAGCTGAACAGAGGGTTGGCCCCTGCGAGGCCCACTCTACATGAATAACCAGTTCTCCCTCACTTGGGGTTCGAAACCTCACCAACTGGTGCTCGCAATCTATCATGGTCCCATTGGCCCCCAACCAGTCCATCCCGGCGATCACTTTCAACCCTCGCAACGGTATCGGGACTAGATCAACACGAAACCTTTCCTCAAGCACATCCAGGACGCAGTTTCGATACACCCTCGCAGAACTCACAGTGCGGTCATCTGCAATCTCAACCTCAAGCGTGGAATCTAAAATCCCCTATGCATCCCGAAACTTCTTGTTAAGTGCAAGAGATACAAACGATCGGGTAGCACCCGATTCGAATAGAACGTGCGCCGACATACCATTGACCAAAAAGGTCCCTATAAATGAGCGCATATATACACATAAGCAATACAAACCAATATCAAGCATGAAAGATAAAACACGTACCAACCACAATGTCTGCTCTGTCCGAGCCTCCTCGGTAGTTAACTGAAATGTGCAGCTCTTCACCGCTGGAACATCCGCCTTAGCAGGGCGGCCATTAGTGATCCTCATTGTGGCGAGCACAGGTGCCACCACTGCTCCTTCGCCTCCCTGCAACCTCGGACAATCGACCCGTTTGTGGCCAGTCTGGTTGCAGTGAAAACAAATCAAGCCCTTCTTGGGGCAATCCCTAATCACGTGGCCCGACTGGCCACATGCGTAGTATCCCGAGCCTATCGTCCGACAAGCCCCACTATGCGGTTTACCGCACTTGGCACACCGGACACGACCCTGTTGGCCCCTATTGGAAGAATATGAGGTCTTAGGCTTTTTAGTCTAACCTACTACTATCTGTGCCTGCTCGGGCTTCCGCTTAGTGCGGAAATCCAACACCATCTCCCGCTCATGGGCCTTCTCCACCATCTTATTCAGGGTTTTGCACCCTGTAAAGCTCACAAACTCTCGGATATCATCGCTCAGCATGGAATGATACCTCGTCCTCCTCATATGCTCGTCTGTAGCATACTGTGGGGTCAACAGTGCTCGTTTCCGAAACTTGGCGGTGATCTACGCCACAGTCTCGGTGGTCTGCTGGAGCTCATGAAACTCCCTCACTAGCCGTTGCACCTCAATTGGTGGTGCAAAATCCAAATCAAAATGTCTGACGAACTCTGCCCTTGTCATCTTAGCTACACTGGATGCTCCCACCTGGCTAGCCACCTCTCCCCACCAATCATGGTCTTAATCCCTCAACATACACGAAGCAAAACCCACCTTTGCCACATCAGGGCAAGAACCCGTGCGTTGAGCGTTCTTCATGTCCGCCACCCAACGTCGGTGTAATGACCCAATTTTTAGAAGAAAATTTTCATTTTTGATTAATCTAAATACTTTCCACAAACCATGAAATGCCAAATACAATTGTTTTCAAAATTCATAAAAATAACCATTTTATTTCAAAACATCTGAGTGTCCCATAAAAATGCCTGAGAGGGAGTGCACGCCGCGCCATCAAGCCTTTCCCTTGCCCTTGGGCTCAGATGTACCTGAAACAAATGCACAAACTGTAAGCTAATGTTTAGTGAGTCCCTCAAAGTATACCCCACACACAATCCACAATCCACATATCACATTAGCTATAAAAGCTACATATATCACCTAAGCCATGCATACAACATATAAGGAATCCATGGAAACCCTCCAGGGTCTTACACCTAGTGCCATTGGAACCCCCACATGGTCTTAACCGCCTGCCATGGGAACCCCCGCATGGTTTTCCTGCCATGGGAACCCCCACATGGTCTTCACTACCAAATAAGACATAATGCAAACTACACACGCAAATATACTAGGATGCCTTGGAAACCCTCCAAGGTCTTAAACCAAATGCCACGGGAACCCCTACGTGGTCTCAAACTACTACCACGGGACCCCCCTCCCCCGGGGGGTCTTCTATGCAAATGTCATACTAACATAACGCATAATCAATCAACAATCCACATATCATAAAATGGGACGGACTTGGTGCCTTAGACCCATTGGTATGGTGAGAAAACTCACCTCTCGGATGTTGAACTAACAAGCTAGAATCAAGTATGTCCCACGTGCTGCTCCAATTCAACTGCCCATAATCATTATGTGTGTAACTTGTCATAATCCCATAATTACCTTCAAAGTCAACCCTGGTCAACCCTGGTCAAAGTCAAGGTCAACAATCCATGTTGACCTCAACTCGTCGAGTGCATTCAACCACTCGTCGAGTTTCGGTATGACTCGTTAACTCGCCGAGTTACCTTTGTAACTTGTCGAGTTCCTCCCGAGTCCATTCCATTGAATCCCGCATCAACTCGCTGAGTCACCCTAGTGACTCGTCCAATTTATCATATGTCTATAAAACTAATGTCTGATCAGACCAAAACCCTAATCCTTTACTGCACTCATCCAGAATCCCAGAAACGGGCAAACCCTACCCCGAATCATCGAGTCAGCTAAGGGACTCGATGAGTTCCTTCAGTACTTTCCAAGTTCAGCCCTTTTTAGTGGGGTCTAAGCTCCCAAACTCCATATCCCAACTCCCTTAGTGCAGTTACCACGTAAAGTTGCAAACTTTATGTACATGCAAGGCCCTTCAAGGCCATAACATCAAAACTAGGCTTCTTACATGGTTTTTGTGCATAGAAATGGGCTAGGCTGCATAATGTGAGCAACTTTATGTCATTGGGGACCTATAAAGGTCCATATCTGTAACCATATCCTTGTGATATGTCCAGATCCGAGTTTGACTCCATTTTTGCACCAAAAATGGTCATTTACTTCCAAGAAAAGGGATCTAATCAACTAGAGATCAAGGTGACGACTTTATACCTCAAGATGATGGCCAAAACATAGTAGATGTCGGATCTACTATTCTTCTCCTTGTTCCTCCCTCTTCAGGTCCTAAAATCCTTCACAAATACCCCAAAATCACGCACAAAAGCTCTCACTCTCACTCAAGAAGATGCAAGGTTGAAATAGGGTTCTCTCTGGCTAATAGGGTGATAAGGGAGGCCATAAGAGGCGGGTTATGTTCCTTAAATAGGGTGCAAACCCTTAAAATTAGGGTTTCTCTTTACAGCTCCTACTCATCGAGTCGGGGCCTTCCGAGTCGTTGAGTAGGACCCAAATCCCGCGTCCCCTAACAGTCTCTACTCAATGAGTTGGAGCACCCCAACTCGCCGATTCCATGCCCAAAACCCTAAACATTATATAAAAGAGTCTATACCTGGAACAAGTGTTATAGTCGACTAACTATGGGGTCCGTGGCCCTGAAGAACTCTAGTTCCCCACACGCCTTGAACTCCCGGAACGAAGGAGTTCAGGCCCCGACCTAGCCCGCAACAATCTCGGCTCTGAATGACCTGATCCTCTCATCCATAATTTCCATCATCCCTTCCTTGACCGTCCCAAAAATCAGTGGGGTAGTGTCAAGGATGCCCTCATAACCTCGGCCGCGATAAGCTCGCACAACCTCTCATCAATGGGCTCGGTACCATCGCCCGACCCAACTCCGGATCCTGATCCCCCAGCTCCATTTCGTGTCACCACCATATTGTACTGCATAATTATCAGGGTGTCTAAAAAGGGGGTCCTTCCACACCGATTCTCCTTAGAGCTTCCAGATCTAACATTGATTCGGGTACAAGTCCTATGCTTTCGGTAGTACGGACCCAATACTACCTTCCACACCTACCTGTACCTGCCTCAAGGCTTTACCTGATAACTCTAATTCGTCCTAAAACAAGCCATATCTCACAGGCTACCGCATAGCTCAAATCCTAGGCTATCCTAAGATTTACTCCATCCATATCAAAATAGAACTCAATCATAACAGGTTGCTTTATGCATGCAAATTATACACAAAGTAGGATCAAATAGACTTTCGAATAACAGACTCTACCCTAAGACCATAACCAGACAAGGAACACGAAATAAGTCCAAATCAATCTTTCTGAGGCTATAAGACCCTAAATGTATACAATTTTGAAAGCATACACGTAGCAATATTCATACGATTATCATAACTCAAATATTAGTATAACATGGCTAACATAATGGGGGAACTACTAACTTGGCTCGGCCGATCACGCACATTGCACTCTCCTTTTTTCCATTTTCAGAAGTTTTTACGTTTTATTTTTTGAAAACAATCTTACCATTTCCTTAGTATGAGTCCTGACACACCCAAGAGTGTGCCCGAATCCCTGAAACCAAGGCTCTAATACCAACTTGTAACGACCCAATTTTCAAAAGAAATTTTTCATTTTTAAATAATCATAACATTTCCAATAAACCACAAAATCTAAAGAGCAATTGTTTTCAAATTCATAACACCAACAATTTTATTTCAAATATCAGAGTGTCCTATAAAAAACACCTGAGAGAGTGTATGCCGCGCCATTAAGCCTTGCCCTTGCTCTTAGGATCAGAAGTACCTTAAACAAACCAACAAACTGTAAGCTAATGCTTAGTGAGTTCCCCAGAGCATACCCCACACAATCCACATAATCATATAATCCATGTTAGCTATTAAAGCTACATAAACCATATAAGTCATGCATACAAACATATAAGGATGCCGTGGGCTCCCCCAGGGTCATACTCCAAGATGCCATGGGCTCCCCACATGGTCATACACCTAAGTGCTATGGGCTCCACCATGGTCTTTAATAGGAAAGTCATGCGCTCCCCGCATGGTCTTACATCCAGGTGCCATGGGCTCCCCCATGGTCTTTAATAGGAAAGCCATGGGCTCTCCACATGGTCTTACATCCAAGTGTCATGGGCTCTCCCATGGTCTTCCATACAAGTATACCACATATACAACTAGTATACCTCCTACCACAAAACCAACTAACATGCCACATAACACTACATCAACTAGTGTACCACATATCATAAAATGGGTCGCCCTTGGTGCCTTCGACCCATTGGTATGGTGAGGAGACTTACCTCTATCTACTGAATCTGAAAGCTTCTCTCATAACAGTCCATGAACACCTGTGCTGAACAACAATACCATTACCCTAGGTTAGAGCTGAACATAATCCAATTGAAGAACCCAAACCCCAAGTCCTTTCATAATGGCCTAAAAGGTCTTCCTTTGCTAATGGGCCCAAAGTCCATGTCCAAAATCATTAATGGGCCTCATGGCCCAATAAAGCCCAACCATAGTAACCATAGCCCAAAACAGATAAGCTGGCCCACTAACTCAAAATGTGATCAAGCCCAATGACGGATTAAGGCCCAAAGGGCTTACAAGCCCAAAACAAGTCCAAGCCCATCTGAGGTGTAAACGCCTTGCGTACCACCCTTGTATGCGTAGTGTACTGAGTCCCTAAGTTGTACATGTTGCGTATGCTAATCTACACCCAGCGTACAAATAGATTAAGCACATCTTCCATTAGGTGCTTAATACTTGATGTTCTAACGTCTAATCTTTAGATCTGTGTCCATTAAGATGTCCTAAGGTATAAAGTTGTCAACTTTATGTCTTTGCATGTTTCATATGTTCCCAACAACCCATTAAGACCTTTCAAAGAGTCTTAATGCATTCATGAGGTCAAAACACCCATCAAGACTCCATTTTTATGCTATGAATAGACCAAAGGACTTCAGATCTATCCTCCCTAAGCTCTGGAGTTTCTCAAACTCTCAAGAGGTGGTCCAAGAACATAAAAAAGGGACTAAAGAGAAAACCCTAGATCTAGAAATGAAAATAATGACCAAGGTGAAAGCTTTTTACCTCCTCAAGCTTCCTAAGCTGCTCAAAATGTAAGATCCAGGAGCTCTTCCACGCTCAAGCTTGTTTCCTCCTCTTCCTTGTAGCTAACATACCAAAAGGATGGTGTTTAAACACTCACAAGCTCAAGAACACACACTCTATGCTACATCCCCCTATGACACGTATCACAATATTGTCCTCTTTGGGCCACTCGGCACGAAAACTTCCCAGGGGGTCACGCATCCTTGGATTACTCTCGCCCGAGCATGCTTAACTACAGAGTTCTTATGGGATCTGCTGCCGTCACGACTTTAAAACGCGTTGTGACAAGGAAGGTATCCACACCCCTTATAAGGAATGCTTAGTTCTCTTTCCCAGCCAATGTGGGATCATGTCTAACCCACCTTCACCCCCCATTATAGGGTTTGACGTCCCTGTCAAACACATCGACTTGTGCCCTAGCCCTGATACCAACTTGTAACATCCATAAAAATCTAGCCAATTTAAAAAATTTTAAATATCCAAGAATACCATTAATTATTACAAAGTGTTTTCAAAATAGTTTAAGCATCAGAGTTCTAAGAAATCATAATCGTAAATCGAGGAAGTGTACGGTCACGCCTTCGCCTTCCCGCGGTCATCCGTTGTACCTGAAACAATAATCGACAAACGTAAGATCGAAGGCTTAGCGAGTTACCCCCAAAATACCAACCTCATCCAACCATAAACATATCATATAACAAACATAGAACAACCATGCATCTCGAGTCTATATGGTGACTGGTCTGCCCGTACCGGGCCTTCAGTCCACCTGGTCCACTCTCTGAGTCTATAGTATGACTGGACCGCCCGCACCAGGCCTTCAATCTATCTGGCCCACTCTCCGAGCCTCGGCACGTCTGGACCGCCATCTCGGGGCCTTCAGCCTATCCAGACCGCTCGCCGGGCCTTCGGCCTAACTAGGTAACCTCTAGGGCCTGCATTCTATCTGATCCGCCCTGGGTATGTTGGCCTACATCACGAAGCAGGACCCGCCTCAACCCAACCCCCATACAAATCAAACAATCATGTGCACATAAATATCATATGGTAGCATGTATGTAACAAATAATCATACCGATCTAACAGATCACTAATATAACAACCATCCTATAACCAGGATACCGACCTAACCGGTCACTAACATAACATCATCTTATATACCAGGATACCGACCTAAACCAGGTTACTAACATAATACCATCCTAACTACTAGGATGAAAATCTATCAGATCAATAAACATATCAAGCGAATACCTCTGATAAAGGGCCAGCCTTGGTGCCTTAGACCCTGTTGATATAGTGAGGATAACTCACTTCGCAAGTAGTGTCGAAGTACCGAAACCTCTAATCGTTGTCTCACCGGAAATCCCGAACTATCACATAATAAATACCAAGTCATTACACAACATAACAATCTTGACTAGGGGTTTACACAATCCATCATGTCCATTATCTTTATAGGGCCAAGGCCCAATGGCAATTCCATAACATTGAAAGTCCTTATGCAAAGCCTATAATTGGCCCAATTTATCAAATTGGGCCCAAATCCCTAATTGGGCCTAATTCCAAGATCCATTATCAAAACTTGGCCCAAAGCAAAATATTCATAAAGTCCAGCAAAGGCCCAAACCCAACTAGTCCATAAACAACCAAAAATCCAAAGCCCAATTGCCAAAGGCCCAACAGAGGACGTACGCAGGGCGTACTCGTCCTGATCTTGACCACCATCGGGGTGGTTGATGCAGTACGCTGGGCGTACTGGATTTACGTTGGGCGTACGTGGGGTTTCACCAAAACCCTAATAAGTGCTTAATAGCTTAAGAACTTAAGCCCAAACTCCAGATCCATCGACCAAATTTTCCATAGGACTACAAAGTTTCGAAATTTATTATTTTAGACGTCTAGAAAGTTCTTAACACATGGTCTTAATCCATTAAGACCTTCATACTGTTGGATTAGTGTCTAAGTCCATAACTGTATTTGATATTTACTTGACCAGGTTGTGCATGGTCCTTTTGGGTTGCCTTCACCAAAGCAACTTAACTGGAGGAATAATATAGAAAGAGGTGATTATGGTTTATTAATATGTTATAAGAATAATATATTAAAGGAGAAATCATATTTGTTTAATTAACATTGGTCAATAATTAATTAAGAATTAGTTTTGTGATCAAAAGAAGTTAATTAAACTTAAGGGGCTGAACTGTAGTTATGTGATAGTTGAAAAGTTGGGCAAGGAAACCCTAATAAGATAGGGTGGACGAATTCTAAGGATGATGCCTTAGGAATTCGTCCAAGGGGGGCTTCTACAATTATCCTTAGGCTACTTGGTGGCTAAGTAACCAGATAAGGATAATCACTGAAACCCTAATTTCCATACCTATATAAAGACCCCTAAGGCTAGGGATTTCGGGACTTTGAACCCTAGAAGTCCTAGAGCCGAAATTCTCCTCTCCCCTCTCTCTCTTTTTTCCTTCAATTGCTATTGGTGTTTGTGATTCATTAGAGGCACAACACTTGAGGTGCTAATGTTCTCAAGGCTGCAAGATCTTCAATCAACAACAAGGTAAACATCTAGATCTGTTTTGTTGTGTTAATTTTGATTATATACAATAGATTTAGGGTTTGAAAGTCTTGGATGAATGCATGTACAAATAGAGAAACCTAGATCCAAGCATTAGGGTTTGCATGAGCACATAGGATGTTCTTTTGGCTCAAATCCATCAGTGGTATCAGAGCTTTGTTTGGTTTCTTTTGTATTGATGCCTTGTTTGTTCATCCTCTGTTGAAAATCGAGTTGTTTTATTCTCTGCCCGACGAACTCGGCGAGTCCCAATGTGGGCTCGACGAGTAGGATGAACTCGACGAGCCCATAAGGGGACTCAGCTAGTCGGAGCGTCAGACAGAAGGATTTTCGGGATTTCTTGTTGTTTTGCTTAAGGATAATTACCTAAATCGTTTTTGATTAATAAAATCCGAATTTTATTACTGTTATATGTTTATCCTTTCGAAAACAAAAGATAATTTCCATTTATTTGAATAATGAATTCCTTATATGATAATAATTGATTATTTAAATTAATTATCGAATTATCTTGTAAATAAAATTGACTAGGTCAAATTTAGATAATCACTAAATTAATTGTTTAATTTAAATTATTTGCTATTTGATCCTTTATGTTTTGAAAAGTTCAAAACTCGTCCTCAAGTTTTGAAATTTAAATTTTATGATTAAAAGTTTAATTTAAACTATTTAAATTTCAAACCCTAGAATTTTACAAGTTTAAAATTCAACCTTATAGTTTATAATATTACAAGATTAATATATATATATATATATATATATATATATATGTATGTATGTATGTATGTATAACTTAAACGCTAGTCTTACCGTTAGTAGGCCTCATTCATGAAGCCGATCTAGAAGGGGGGGGGGGTATAAGGTTATGGCCTATAAAATGGCCATTTAATGGGTGACCACTCTCACCCACCGCTTACTTGATTGGTGGAGGGTCGTTAGCCGAATGGGTAGGATAGGGCAACCCTCTGTCATTAATAAGTATAATGAATTATAAAAGTAACTAAATGTTTTTTTTACAAAATTCCCAATCTTAGTTACTTTAGGCAAAAGTGAATTGATGCAATTCCATGAAATTACACTTTGTACCCTTGCTAAGACGTTAGTAGAGCATGTGTGGTTAACTGACACACTAATTGGGTTCTAAGCAAAGGTGGCAAAGGGTGACTCATTGTTTGTCATAGTTCGATGGAGCGTATATGGTTAACTGGCACATCGAATAGGTGACTGTAACAATGAGGGTACCATGTATATTTGCATGGTTATTCACACCTGCTTTGTGATCCTCAGCATCCCAGTCACCAACTAGAGGGGCATATGAAGATTTAAACATGCCATTAAAAAGTTCAATGAATCTCAAAAGATCTAGGAGTTTTTTAATACATTTAAAACTAAATCTCCTTTTCGTTTTTCATGGTGGAGAATTAGTGAATCGTCATTCACTTACCTTCAAATTATTTGCATATTAGATTACGACATCCCTATTATAATATGTAAATAATGTTGTTGGATCCTAGCCCTAATTTCTCATTTTGGGTGTTTAATTGGGGATTCATTTCTAATCAAACTTTGTTCTTTTTCCTTTTCAGATGTCGAACAACAACAATGCTTCCGACTCGAATTCCTCGGGCTCGTTCTCACTCTGAACTTGTGTGGGAGAGTGTGAAGGGTTTTGAGCATTCTAACACTTCCTAGGTGTACATGCAACCCTAATAACCTTGGATCTATGTTTGTCTAATTCTCATGCAAAGTTGATTTCCAATGTTATGATCCTATCTAGCATACATGGGGAACAATTTTAACTTAAATGAAAGATAGAACTACATACCTTGTTGTTGATTTTGATCCTTGAAAACTTGTGAGCCTAGCACCCCAAGTGTGATGCCTCAAATGCTTCACACAACACCAAATGCTATGGAGTAAACTTGGAGAGAAAGTATAACACTCTAAAAATCGGCTCTAGCCCTCAAACATGCATGTGTAGCCGATTTTGGGAGAAACATGAGCTTTATATAGTGTTGACACATTTAGGGTTACACCATGTAAACCCTAATGTGTCATGACTCTTCATTTCCATGACCCATGGGTTTGTAACTCCCATGGAGCATCCGATGGGTTCAACCCAACTTGATTATCCATGGAGCCTCTTAGCCCACTATATAAGTTATGGATGATTTACACAATCAACCATATATTTAATTAGTTATCTTTTGATCACTTAATTAATTCTAAAATTAATTCTTGATCAAACTAATTAAATAACATTATTAATATATTAGAACTTATAATATACTAATAAACCACAAGTGTTATTTCTCTCATTTAGTCTATCCAATTGCATGGTGCCATGCAACCCAAATGGACCATGCTGGGTCGGGTCAAGTACATACCAGAAATAGTTATGGACTTAGACACCTTATCCAATAGTGTCCCACTTGGATAAGTCTAATAACTATAACTGCAAGTATGACTTCAGGAATCGATCGGAAATCGTAGCTCTTTTCAAGGTTTCTCGGAACTGAGAAGATGATGGTACGCCATTTCAGATAAGGGATCATATAATCCTCTATTCTAGATATCAGCCGGACAAACACATGGAACATGGTCTTGCTTATTGTCCAGTAGTTTGTTTCCCGATTTCCGATTTTTTTGACATAGAACTTAATTGAACACATCAACTTAGTTCTGACCGGGCCCGGTACATAGGTCAAAACAAAATCATCGAGGGGCCCATATATCAGCTTCTATTCCAAGAAGGAATAGATAAACTTCGACTCATATGCTTTCTCTACTACTTGTTAAATTACACACAAACGCACGTTTTATAACATCGAGTTACCAATGCGTTTTCGCACGATCAATGCATAACTAACTCATAGTTAACAAGTCATATCTCTAGGTTTGAAGACTTATATGATATTACTATCTCGCGATCACTCGAGATAAATTCCATGAAGTGATACCAGCAAGCGTGGGTTAAATCCAATACTCATAACTTATGAGCACTCATGAGTGTTGAGGCCATGTCCAACACCTTAGACCTCTACAACCAACTCATGACAGTCTTAATTCATATCTACTCCTGACATATGACCAACTATGGATAATTTGAATAATATGTAAAAGCACGACATAAATATTCGGGAAGTCAAAACATGCAAAAGAAATAATAGTAAACGATTGACAAAAGATAGCAACACTTTATTCATGAATAAACACAACTTTTATTCATCATCAAATGTCAAATACATTTTACACATTTCAGAATTATCTAACTACTAAAACTTATATCATCCTTCAGCCCTATGCTCCTAGCATGCTGGAGATGCTTAACCCTACCCAGTCCCTTCGTGAGGGGATCTGCCGGGTTCTCATCTGATGATACCCTCTTTGCCACAAGGAGTCCTTCTTCTATATAATGTCTAATGAAATGATATTTTCTGTCAATGTGTTTGGATCTCCCATGATCCCTTGGTTCCTTTGCTAAGGCAATTGCACTTTCACTATCACAGAAAATCTCTATGGGCTTCGATATAGCTGGTACAACTCCAAGGTCTCCAATGAATTTCTTTAGCCATATAGCCTCTTTTGCCGCCTCGCTTGCCGCTATATACTTTGATTCGCAAGTTGAATCAGCCACTGTCTCCTGCTTGGAACTTTTCCAAGAGATTGCTCCTCCATTTAAGGTAAAGACCCAGCCCGACTGAGAGCGGAAATTATCCCTATCATTCTGGAAGCTAGCATCACTATACTCTACAACTCTCAAGTCATCACTCCCACCAAGGGTAAGGACCCAGTCCTTAGTCCTCCGCAAGTACTTGAGAATATTCTTTACCGCTGTCCAATGAGCCTTACCAGGGTTCCTCTGATACTTGTTAACCATGATTAAAGCAAAGGCTACATCAGGACGAGTACATGTCATAGCACACATGATCGAGCCTACCGCCGAAGCATAAGGTATACGACTCATTTCAGCTATCTCTACCTCAGTACTCGGGCTCTGAGTCTTACTCAGTCTAGTGTTACTCTAGATGGGTAACTCTCCTTTCTTGGAATCTTGCATGCCGAATCTCTTCAGCACCTTATCCAAGTATGTACTCTAACTAAGTCCAATTAGACTTTTACTCTGGTCTCTCAAGATCCTTATCCCTAGAATATAGGCAGCTTCTCCTAGGTCCTTCAGAGCAAAACACTTCCCAAGCCAAGACTTAACTTCCTACAAAGTTGGGATGTCATTTCCTATGAATAGTATGTCATCCACATACAGTACCAAAAAGCTAACTATACTCCCACTAGCCTTAACATATACACAAGATTCATCTTCACTTCTCAAAAAGCCAAACTCTTTGACTTTCTCATCAAAGAAAAGATTCCATCTGCGAGGTGCTTGCTTTAATCCATAAATGGATTTCTCAAGCATACACACTCTATTAGGGTACTCTGTGCTGACAAAACCCTCTGGCTGATTCATGTAAACATCCTCAGCCAACTTTCCATTAAGGAAAGTGGTTTTGACATCCATTTACCATATTTCATAGTCATGAAATGCAGCTATGGCTAACAATACCCTAATAGACTTAATTTTGGCTACTGGTGAAAAGATCTCATCATAATCAACTCCTGGAGTTTGAGAAAAGCCCTTTGCAACCAGTCGTGCCTTATGGGTGTGTACATTACCATCCATGTCGGTCTTCTTCTTGAAGATCCATTTGCACCCAACTATCTTACGACCTAGTACATTGTCAACCAAGTCCCAGACCTGATTGTTATACATGGACTGTATCTCGCTATCTATTGCCTCTTTCCATTTAGCAGACTCGAGGCCTGCCATGGTTTCCGCATAGCTGTTAGGTTCATCCAGACCTATCAGTGTCTCATCACTGATAAGTGTATCACCTTCCACAGTAATATGGAATCCATAGTAATGCTCAGGTACATTCCTAACCCTTGTGGAACGCCTCAGAGGTACAATTGGAGGTGCAACAGGAGTTTCCTCCTCAAGTTGGCTGCTAGGGTTTGAGGTTCCTTCACCACTTGACTCTTAAAGTTCTTCAAGGTCAATTAGCCTCCCACTGTTTCCTTGGCTTATGAACTCTCTCTCTCTCTCTCTCTCTCTCTCTCTCTCTCTCTCTCTCTCTCTCTCTCTCGAAAGACAGCCTTCCTTGCTACAAAGACCACATTCTCACTAGGTCTGTAGAAGAGGTAACCAAAGGATTTTTGTGGGTAGCCGATGAAAATACACCTCTCACTTCGAGGTTCGAGCTTGTCATGAGTCTCGCGTCTCATGAAAGCCTCGCAACCCCAAACCTTGATGTGGGCTAGACTAAGAACTTTTCCAGTCCACATCTCGTGAGGTGTTTTGGCAACCTTCTTTGTAAGGACCAGATTAAGGATATGGGTGGCAGTCTCTAAGGCATAGCCCCAAAATGAGATTGGTAGCGAAGCTCGACTCATCATGGAACGAACCATATCCAACAAGGTTCGATTATGCCTCTCATCCACACCATTCAACTGCGGTGTCCTGGGAGGTGTCAATTGTGAGACAATCCCACAATCCCTAAGATAGTCGAGGAACTCGGTACTAAGATACTCATCACCATGATCGGATCGAAGCATCTTAATGTTCCTGCCCAATTGATTCTCGACTTCCTGTTTAAACTCTTTAAACCTTTCAAAAGTCTCTGACTTATGCTTGATTAAGTAGACATATCCATATCTACTGTAATCATCAGTAAAAGTCACATAATAACGATTAGCGTCTCTTGTGGCATGTTTGAAGGGTCCACACACATCCGTGTGTACAAGATCCAACAAACCTTCACCCCTAGCACAAGAACCTGTGAAGGGTGACTTTGTCATTTTTCCAAGTAAGCATGATTCACAACTATCATCTGACTTTAGTTCAAATGATTCCAAGACTCCATCCTTTTGGAGTTGGCCTATGTGTTTCTTGCTTATATGTCCAAGACGACAATGCCATAATGATGATTTATCCAAGTTATTATCATTAACAGAATCAATACACAATACATTATTTCCTAAGTTATCAACCACAGATACGGTTTCATACACGCCATCACAAGGTAATGCTTTAAAATAAAGAACATTATTAAAGAAAGCATTAATCGAACCAACTTCATTATCAAATGAAAAGGTGAAACCTTGTTTATACAATGCATGAAAGGAAATAATGTTTCTCTTCCATTTCTGGCGAATAACAACACTTATTCAAATCTAAACTAAACCCACTACTTAGCGATAAAGTATAAACTCCAATCTTGGTGACAGGTAAAGCTTTCCTATTCCTCATGATTAAGTTTATTCTTCCTTGCTCCACATTCTCACTTCTTCTTAGTCCCTGCAAATCAGAACAGATATGAATACCACAACCGGTATCAAGGACCCAAGAGTTAGAATAGAGTGAATTATTAGATGATATAGTGTAAATACCTGCATGGTTGGGTTTCACTTTCCCATCCTTCAAATCTTGCTGGTACTTTGGGCAGTTTCGCTTCCAGTGCGACTTTTCATGGAAATAAAAGCATTCAGCCTCTTTGGGATCAGAAGAAGGTGTAAAGAAACCTTTCTTGGTTCCGCTAGAAGAGAAGCCATCAAGGGTCTTCCCCTTGGTACCCTTCGATGGGTTCTTCCTCTTCTTCCCTTTCCCTTTCCCGATTGCCAGGACAGTTGAGGAGTTTGAAGTAGGAGTAGGAGTGATCACAACCGACTTACCTTTAAGACCTGATTCTACGGTCTTTAGGAGTCCCTGAAGTTTGCTAAGTGTAACTTCCTCCTTATTCATGTGGTATGTCATGCGGAATTGATCATAACATGAAGGTAAGGAGTGCAAAATAATATCTATTGCCAACTCCTCAGGGAAGTTCACATTCAACTTCATCAATCGATCCACATACCTTTGCATTTTCCGCATGTGGCTTGTGATGGGTTCTCCATCTTTCATTTGGGTTGTGACTATAGAGGAAATTATTTCATATCGCTCTTGACGAGCACTCTGATGGTAGCGGTCCATCAAATCCTGGTGCATCTCAAAAGGATAGTAGTCCTCATAGGACTTTTGGAGCTCGGCTGTCATGGTGGCCATCATGATGCATGCCACTTTTGTAGCATCTCTTTCATGAACCTCATATTCATCAAGCTCCTCAGGAGTAGCAGTTGGCTTAGGCACCTTAAGCTCCTTGTCAAGAACATATTCCTTGTTCTCGTAACGAGTGACCATCCTGATGTTTTTGATCCAGTCAGTAAAGTTGGATCCATCAAAGATGACTCTCCCACAAAGGTTCATGAGAGAGAAGGAGCCAGTAGGATTTGGGCCAGGAGTAGAATTATTGGAAGACATCTGAAAAGAAGAAAATAAGTTTAGTTTAGATATAGGGATAGTCCTTAATAAAACACCCAAATGTAATATTAAGGCTAGGATCCAATCACAATATATTATAACCTAGAAGAGGGATGCCGTAATCCAAGTTATAACATATTTGAAAGGTAGGTGAATGACGATTCACCAATTTCCACCATGAAAACGAAATATAAATTATTAGGTTTTATTTGGTTTTTAGAAATTCCTAGATTCTTTGAGATTCATTGAACTTTTCAATGGCATGTTTCAATCTCGAGTGTGCCCTTCATGTTTTGTGACTGGGATACCTAGGATAACAAAACAAGGTGTGAAGTAACCATGCAAATTACTTGGTACCCTTAATGTTTTTCACTTAATCGTAGTGTCGGTAAACCACACGTGCTCCTTCCGACCTCATGAAAAACCTTAAGTCACCCTTTGCCTCCCTTGTTAAGTCCAAGTTAGTGTATCGGTAAACCACACACGCTCCACCAACAACTTAAACAAGGTGCAAAGTGTAATTTCATGGATTAGCACCTTATTCACATTTTCCTAAAGTAACTAAGATTGGGAATTTATAAGACATTTAGTTACTTTATAATAATCATTATACTTTTAATGAGAATTTTTGAGTCATTGTCCTACCCGTTCGGCTAACGACCCTCCACCAGTCAAGTAAGCGGTGGGTGAGAGTGGACACCCATTAAGTTGCCATTTTATAGGCAACAACCTTATACCCACCTTATAGACTGGCTTCGTGAATGAGGCGTACTAGCGGTAATACGACTTTGATCTTATACATACATACATACATATATATATATATATATATATATATATATATACACATTATTATTAACTTATAATATTATAAGTATAAGGGTTGAATTTTAACTTTTAAAATTCTAAGGGTTGGAACTAAAGTTTTAATATGACTTTACTTGTTCCAAAACTTGAGGGCAAGTTTTGTAAACTTTCAAAACTTTTCATTTCTCATAACTTATGAATTTAATTGAGTATTAAAATTGAAGACACTTCATTTTTATAACTCTTGTGTTCTTTTAATGGTTTTAATTCAATTGTGACTCTTGGTTTTCCATAACTTGAGGACAAGTTATGGAATCCATTAAAAACACATTATGACCAAGAATTAAACTACCAAGTAGGTTACAAGTAATTCCTATGATCATCTAAATTCATAAGATCAAGAACATGAATATCCATATCAATGTTTCAAGACCATATGAACACATATAATCATGAAAAAAATGATATTAGCCATTGTAAATGGATTAGAACAAACATTACACCATCTAAAACAAGTTTAATAACACCAAAACAGTTTAGGGTAATGTTTCTAGTCCATTTCCAGCAGCAAAAGTCGAAAATCTGCATTCTGAGGCTCCTACTCGTCGAGTGCACGAACCTAATCGGCGAGTAGGATGAAGATACACATGAACTCGGCGAGTCCCCCCATGGACTCGGCGAGTTCATCAGGCAGATTGCACAAAATCGACTTTTTTCAACAATTTTGCATCAAGTATCAAACAAACAAGCCTAGGCTCTGATACCACTGAAGGGTTTTGAGCATTCTAACACTTCCTAAGTGTACATGCAACCCTAATAACCTTGGATCCATGTTTGTCTAATTCTAATGCAAAGTTGATTTCCAAGGTTATGATCCTATCTAGCATACATGGGGAACAATTTTAACTTAAATGAAAGATAGACCTACATACCTTGTTGTTGGTTTTGATCCTTGAAACCTTATGTGCCTAGCACCCCAAGTGTGATGCTTCAAATGCTTCACACAACACCAAATGCTATGGAGTAAACTTGGAGAGAAAGTATAACACTCTAAAAATCGGCTCTAGCCCTCAAGCATGCATGTGTAGCCGATTTTAGGAGAAACATGAGCTTTATATAGTGTTGACACATTTAGGGTTACACCATGTAAACCCTAATGTGTCATGACTCTTCATTTCCATGACCCATGGGTTTGTAACTCCCACGGAGCCTCCATGGAGCATCCAATGGGTTCAACCCAACTTGATTATCCATGGAGCCTCTTAGCCCATTATGTAAGTAATGGATGATTTACATAATCAACCCATATATTTAATTAGTTATCTTTTGATCACTTAATTAATTCTAAAATTAATTCTTGATCAAACTAATTAAATAATATTATTAATATATTAGAAATTATAATATATTAATAAACCATAAGTGTTATTTCTCTCATTTAGTCTATCCAATTGCATGGTGTCATGCAACCCAAATGGACCATGCTGGGTTGGGTCAAGTACATACCAGAAATAGTTATGGACTTAGACACCTTATCCAACAGAGTGATCTTTGACGGGTCTAATTTCAATAATTGGATCCGCAACATCCGAATGGTCACTCGATACGAGGACAAATAGTATGTCCTTAATGAGAAGCTGAAGAAGATCAACCTCAACACTGCTACTGCCAAAGAGATCTTCGCCTTTGTGGCCCATGAGTGTGATGGCACGAAAGTCCATTGCATCATGCTAGCAACCATGACTACAAAACTCCAGAAGTCCTATGAGGACATGTATCCATATGAAATACATCAAGAGTTGCTGGACTGGTACCACCAAAGCGCGAGACAAGAAAGGTATGAGATCATCACTTCGATGGTCACTACCCAAATGGCTAATAGAGAGTCCCTTACCGCTCATCTGCAAAATATGCAGATATATGTTGATCGCCTGCTAGAGTTAAATGTTAACTTTGATGAAGAGCTGGCAATCGACATCATCCTTCACTCCTTGCCTCCCTACTACAACTAGTTCCGTATGACCTACCACATGAATAAGGAAGAGGCCACCTTGATCAAGCTTCAAGGCTTGCTAAGAACTGCTGAGAGCAATCTCAAGGATAATTCTGTTGCATCAACTCTAACTCCCATTGATGCCCCTGTTTTGGCTATTGGGCAAGGGAAGGGTAAGAAGAGGAAGGCTCCCTCAAAGAGCCACCACAAGGGAAAGTCCCAAGATGGTACCTCTTCTAGTGGAACCAAGGCTGGTTCTGCTAAACCCAACTCTAACCCAAAGAAGGCAGAGTGCCATCACTGCCACAAGACAGGGCATTGGAAGAGAAGCTGCCCAGAATATCTGGAAGCTATCAAGGATGGGAAGATCAAGTCGTCCTTCGTAGGTATTTACACTATTAAATCTAATGATTCATCGCATGCTATTTCTTGGGTTCTTGATACAGGATGTGGTTTTCACATATGTTCTGATTTGCAGGGACAAAGAAGAAATAGGGATGTGGAGCATGGGAAGATAAATCTAATCATGGGAAGCAGAAGATTGTCGCCTGTCACCAAGATTGGAGTATATTCCTTAGTGCTTAGTAATGAATTAGGTTTAGATTTAAACAATTGTTGCTATTCACCAAATATGGCAAGAAACATCATTTCATTTCATGGTTTATATAGACAAGGATTTAGATATCCATTTGATAATGAAAAGGGTTCTATTTATGCTTATCTTAATAATGTTGTATATTTTGAAGCATTGCCTTGTAATGGAATATATGAAACTGTGATGGTTGTAGATAACTTAGGAAATGATGTATTGTGTGTTGATTCTTCCAATAGTATGGATAAAGCATGCTTGTGGCATTGTTGTCTTGGACATGTCAACAAGAAACTTATAGCCCAACTCCAAAAGGATGGAGTGTTGGAGTCATTCGACCTTAGGGATGATGACGTGTGCGAGTCTTGTTTACTTGGAAAGATGACCAAGTCACCCTTTGCTGGTACTTGTGAAAGGGGTGAGGGTCTATTGGATCTCATACACACCGATGTATGTGGGCCCTTTAGATCCACCACAAAGGATGTGAGCCACTTCTACGTGACTTTTACCAATGATTATAGTAGATATGGGCATATCGACTTGATCAGGCACAAGTCAGAAACCTTTGAAAAGCCTAAAGAGTTTAAACAAGAAGTGGAGAATCAGTTTGGTAGGAAAATCAAGATGCTTTGATCCGATCAAGGAGGAGAATACCTAAGTCTTGAATTCCACGAATACCTCAAGGAATGCAGAATTGTTTCACAATTGACGCCACCTAGGACACCACAGTTGAACAGTGTGGCTGAGAGGCGTAATCGAACCTTGCTAGACATGGTTCGTTCCATGATGAGTCATGCTTCACTACCTATCTCATTCTGGGGGTATTCCTTAGAGACTGTCGCCCATATCCTTAACTTAATCCCTACGAAGAAGATTGCCGAAACACCTCACGAGATGTGGACAGGGAAAGCTCCCTCGTTATCACATATCAAGGTTTGGGGTTTTGAGGTTTTCTTAAGACGAGAGACTCATGACAAGCTTGAACCTCGTAGTGAGCGGTGTATTTTCATCGGCTACCCGCAGAAGTCCTTTGGATATCTCTTTTATAGACCGAGTGAAAATGTTGTCTTCGTCGCAAGGAGAGGGGTTTTCCGAGAACGAAAACTCATAAGCCAAGGGGACAGTGGGAGGCAAATGGATCTTGAAGAGATTCAAGAGTCGAGCGATGAAGAAATCTCCAATACTGGCGCTCAACCCAAGGAGGAAACTTCGGTTTAACCGATTGACGAGTCCTTACCTCTTAGACGTTCCGAAAGAGTTATGTTTCAACCCCAGTTATATGGTTTTCATATTACTACAGAAGGGGATACATATATTAGTGATAGTACACTAATAAATTTGGACAAACCTAACAACTATAAAGAAGCCATGGCAGGCCCGGAGTATGCGAAGGGGAAAGGGGCGATGGACAGCGAGATTCAGTCTATGTATGACAACCAAGTTTGGAATTTGGTTGACAATGTACCAGGTCGTAAGACGGTCGGGTGCAAATGGATACTCAAGAAGAAGACCGACATGGATGGGAATGTGCACACTTATAAGGTGCGATTGGTTGCGAAGGGTTTCACTCAAACTCCCGGAGTTGACTATCATGAAACCTTCTCACCAGTTGCGAAAATAAAGTCTATTAGGGTGATGCTAGCCATTGTTGCATTTCATGACTATGAGATATGGCAGATGGATGTCAAAACCGATTTCCTTAACGGAAAGTTGGCTAAGGATATTTACATGAGTCAGCCAGAGGGTTTGTCGATGCGAAGCACCCCAATATAGTATATAAGCTTGAGAAATCCATTTATGGATTGAAACAAGCGTCTCGTAGATGGAATCTTTGTTCTGATGAGAAAGTCAAAGAGTTCGGTTTTTTGCGAAGCGAGGATGAATCATGTGTATATGTCAAAGCCATTGGGAGTATAGTTAGCTTCCTTGTATTGCATGTCAATGACATACTACTCATAGGAAACGATGTCCCGACCTTGAAGGAAGTCAAGTCCTAGCTTGGGAAGTGTTTCGCTATGAAGGACCTCGGAGAGGCTTCCTATATTCTGGGAATAAGGATAGTGAGAAACAGAAGTAAGAGACTAATAGGAATTAGTCAGAATACTTACTTAGACAAGGTACTAAAACATTTTAGTATGGAGAATTCAAAGAAAGGAGAGTTACCAATCCAAAGTAATGCCAAGTTGAGTTAGACTCAAAGTCTGAGTACCGAATTCGAGATAGCAGAAATAAGTCGAGTACCTTACGCTTCCGCAGTTGGCTCGATCATGTACGCTATGACTTGTACTCACCCTGATGTGGCCTTCGCTTTGAGCATGGTCAGCAGATATCAAGGGAACCATGGCAAAGTGTATTGGACTGCAGTCAAGAATATTCTTAAGTATCTTCGGAGGACCAAGGAATGGTTTCTAGTCCTCGGTGGGAGTGATGACTTAAAGGTGTGAGGGTATAGTGACGCCAGTTTTCAGACCGACGGGGACAACTACCATTCGCAGTCGGGCTGGGTCTTTACCCTAAATGGAGGAGCAGTGACTTGGAAAAGTTCCAAGCAGGAGACTGTAGCTGATTCAACATGCGAATTAGAGTACATTGCAGCGAGCGAAGCGTCAAAGGAGGCAATATGGTTGAAGAACTTCATTGGAGACCTTAGGGTTGAGCCGGCTATACAGAAGCCTATGGAAATTTTCTTTAATAATGAAGGTGTTGTTGCCTTAACCAAGGAACCGAGGGATCATGGTAGATCTCGACATATCGACAGAAAATATCACTTTATTCGACATCGGGTAGAAGAAGGACTACTCGTAGTGAAGAGGGTATCGTCGGAGAATAACTCAGCAGATCCGCTTACGAAGGGACTGAGCAGGGTTAAGCACTTGCAGCACGCTAGGAGCATCGGGCTGAAGGACGATATTAGCTTAGATTAGATAGTTTAGAAACGTGTAATAGATAAATTGTAATTACGATTTGATGATTAATAAAAGAGTATTATTTATTAATAATGTTACTGTCTTATATTAATTGTTTACCTATTGTTTCATTTTGCATGTTTTGACTTCCTGAATAACAAGAATTATTCAAACGGTCCACAGTCGTTCATATGTTGGAAGTAGGTATGAATGAATACTGTCATGAATTGGTGTGTAGATTGTATAAAGTGTATTATACATAGCAAAAGTTTGCTACAACGTTCATGAGTTCTTATGAACAAGTTTTGAGCATTGGAATAAACCCACGCTTGCTGGAATCACTTCATGGAATTCATCACGAGTGATCGCAAGATGATAATATCATATGGTCTTAAAACCTAGATATATGGTTTATTGTTTGCTAATTAGTTGTGCATTAATAATTCGTAAACACATCAGTAACTTGATGTTATAAAACGCATTGTTCTGTATGATTTGATTAGTGAATGGTAAATGCATATAAGTCGAAGTTTATCTGTTCCTTTTATCCTAAGAGGGTAAAAGCGATATCAGGGCCCCTCGATGATTTAGTTTGACTTATGTGTCGGGCCCGGTCAAGACTGAATTGATGTGTTCAATTAAGTTTTATGTCAAATGAATCTGAGATCGAGAAATAAACTGCTGGACAATAAGTATGACTATGTTCCATGTAATTGTCGGCACGATATCTAGAACAAAGGATTATACTATCCCTTATCTTAAGGACATGTTATTTAGAAGATCAACAGTTTTGAGAACTACGATTGCTAATCGGATCCAGAAGTTGCATTTGCATTTATAGTTATTAGACTTTTCGAAGTAGGAGACTGTTGGATTAGTGTCTAAGTCCATAATTGTATTTGATATGTACTTGACCCGGTTGTGCATGGTCCTTTTGGGTTGCCTTCACCAAAGCAACGTAACTGGAGGAATAATATAGAAAGAGGTGATTATGGTTTATTAATATGTCATAAGAATAATATATTAAAGGAGAAATCATATTTGTTTAATTAACATTGGTCAATAATTAATTAAGAATTAGTTTTGTGAATAAAAGAAGTTAATTAAACTTAAGGGGCCGAACTGTAATTATGTGATAGTTGCAAAGTTGGGCAAGGAAACCCTAATAAGATAGGGTGGACGAATTCTAAGGATGAGGCCTTAGGAATTCGTCCAAGGGGGGCTTCTAGAATTATCATTAGGCTGCTTGGTGGCTAAGTAACCAGATAAGGATAATCACTGAAACCCTAATTTCCATACCTATATAAAGACCCATAAGGCTAGGGATTTCGGGACTTTGAACCCTAGAAGTCCTAGAGCCGAAATTCTCATATCCCCTCTCTCTCTTGTTTCCTTCAATTGCTATTGGTGTTTGTGATTCATTAGAGGCACAACACTTGAGGTGCTAAAGTTCTCAAGGCTTCAAGATCTTCAATCAACAACAAGGCAAACATCTAGATCTGTTTTGTTGTGTTAATTTTGATTATATACAATAGATTTAAGGTTTGAAAGTCTTGGATGAATGCATGTACAAATAGAGAAACCTAGATCCAAGCATTAGGGTTTACATGAGCACATAGAATGTTCTTTTGGCTCAAACCCATCATTCATTCATGAGACAAATCTAGCTATTGGGACACCATTTTTATCACTTAGGACCTCCTTTAAGGTCTGAAAGGACAGCTCATTTCGTCCAAATCATAGCATGCACAATTTTGGGACCTTTGGGACAAGAATGCTTCCATAAAGCTAAAATGACTATATCTATCTCATACAAGTATAAAGTTCCAAGCTGTTTACCTTCTGAAGCTTATAGGGCACAAACCAACTTCAGATCTACAAGCTTGATCTTCTTCTCCAACTCCTTGATACAACACCTTCTTCTTAACACACTCAAGAAACACTCAAAAAGCTCAAACACTCAAGGAAATGGCTAGGGTTTGGGGAAAACGACTCTAAGCAGTGGAGGCTGAGGTAAAGGAGGGTTTGGTGCTCATAATGTTGCTTGTATAGCCCCCAAACCCTAAATATTAGGGTTTCCTTTTGATATGAGTACGCCCAGCGTACTAGGACGCGCCTAGTACACTCATCGTACCCTTATGTATGCGCGACGTACTCCTCCTCATCCCAAAATTTCAACTCAGCCCTTAGACTTTTCACGGCTTCACCCTTCCATTCCCAGGGACTATAAATGGCCAATCTTGGGATGTTACACTCTAATGATTTTAGGGTTTTCAGGGACGTTTGAGGGTGAAGAATGCCAGTTAGGTTGAGGCTCAAATGAGATAAGGATGCTTATATAGGTCTTATGTCCGGAAATTAGGGTTTAAACATTCGTCATGTACGCCCCGTGTACCCTTTGGTACGCCCAACGTACGTGCTGGCCCTCCGCGACCATCTATGCATGGTACGCTAAGCGTACTTCTAAAGTACGCCCAACGTACTTAAGGGACCATTGGGTTCCAAAAGTAAGACCTGATTTGGGGTGTTACAGTCTTCCTCATCGTCAACCTTATCCACATCACGATGCCCTGTTGCAACTTCCTTAATGAGTCCTGCAACATCAAGTATTTCTTCCTCTATGTTACCAACAACCTCGTATTTATGTTCATCCAACCATTCCTGTATGTTACTATTCCCAAAATGGTGTACATACATAGGGAGTATAACACCACATTCATATGCAATTGCTATAAAGTTGAAATAATTAGGGTCATCGATAATTAAAGTCAAACCTTTTGGAAAATCAATATCAGGTTGGCAGTAATAGAGCTTCTCACACTTTTCCCCAGTGAAAATTTCGATGAACGCATAGCACCCATCCTTGTCCATGCCTGCGAAATCGATGTTTGAAAACCTTTGAGTAATTCCGCCGGTGTAGCGTATGGGGTATTTGGCAAAGATTCCTTGGAAGTGCACATTTACTTGTAAAAATACGAGTTCCATGTTTGAGGTTTCAGGAGAAGAAAAAAACAAAGGGTTTATCGATGAAGTGATGAAAAGTGGAGGTCAAAAGGGCTCTTTTGTAAAGCATATACCGACAGTACGAAGGATGCGAGTAATTAATGACATGGTATTACACGAAAGACACAATCATCATCCTATGTGATGTTATTAGAGGGAGGTGGACTAAAAATGACCGGTTGACCCCTTCACAAATGAAATAAGGACTTAATCGACCTTACAAAGTGTAACTCGTTCCCTTAAAAAGTCATAAAATAAGTTAAGTGACTTAATGGGTAAACCCTAGAAACATAATAGAACATATATGCCATTTTCCTTTTTATTTATGGCGCCTTTAGAATCCCCCGGAAATATGCTTCTTCTTTTTCCAACAATAAAAATCATTTCCCTTAAACTTATCAAGTTTCCTGAACTTTGAACTTAAGTCCTTGACTGATTTTACCATTGTTATTCCTTTTGCAGAAATTAAAGATTTCGAATGTTAGAAATTAAGGAATCAAAATAGCAATATATATAACTTAGATAGATTTAAGGATCGTGTTTGCAAACACTTTTCAAAATCTATAATTCGTCCCTATTTCCAGGGGTACACGAATTCAAAAGAGGGATAATCCAAAAACAAAACCAATTCGAATTATAGGGCTAATTTGAACTGTAAAACACATAATAACATTGCTTGATGTGTTGTTTTGGGAGACATAAATATTGAATGATCTATGTTCGTTTGTATATGTTCCAACTGAATTTTGGAATTTCAGTCAACCTTATATATCAATAGAAATCAGGTGAAAGTTGGTTTATGGGGGTTACATCTATTATGGCACCAAAAAAAGATGGTTGAAATATGGTTATTTAGACATAACCGAATCTGACATTATCATGATGTGACAACCTAATTTTGGCAGGAATTTGCACGACTGAACTCTTTCCTAACATAGAAATCCGTTTAGGTTTCGGGTCACTATCCCTTGGACCCCGCTAGGGGCACTACCCTTAGACCCCACCAAGGGTAGGGCGTTGCCCCTTGGAATGACGTGTCCATAGGTACTGCCCCCGGACCCCCTGCCCCCGTATAACTGAGTTCACATTAGACTATCTGAGTGTGCACCCCATACCTCAAATCTCAAAAAACAAATAAAATTGAACCTATCTCACTAGCAATACTAGTTGCACTAAAAGTATGTTGATAATACTAAATCACCAACAAAAAATATATAATTTATAAAAACTAAAATAAATATTGATTCAATAGGTAGGTGGCAAGAGGGTGAAAGATCTGCTCGTCCCACCCTTGTTATTAAAGTCGCACGTTACCAATCAAACGAACTAAGTTTTGGAGTTTAAGACAAAACAACTGTAATAAAAAATAAGTTAAAGTCAAATGATGTTTACTAATAATAACTGAATCCACAATATTTAAATTAGAGAAAAAATAATCTTTTAACTAAAAATGAAGCTAAATGCTGAAGTATGAACGAAGAAACGATTAAAATTAAGAATATAAATGCATGATCCATAATATGGTCACATGCACACCCTTCCATCTCTTCCTAAAAAACTATATACTAATAAATAAATAAGAGAGAGACAGAATTGGTACTACGAATCAGAAGTCTCTGCCAAATTCTGATCAGATCAGATCCAAATGTGGAGCTTCTTAATCACGGACGGGATCATTAAGCACTTGTAAAATGTGTAACACGGCTTGTACATTCTACTTGTGGTTCCAAGACGTCTCAACCATGGAATTCTTGCAATGCGCTATCGCCCCTTGAATCGCGCTCTGCAGTTCTTCCGTTGATGATGAAGTGTTACTGCAGCCACCGGCGCCTTTAGTGTTTTTTTTCCGGCAAAGAACACCTGAATGATTTGGAGACGACGGCATTGTTGAAGGGCAGCTTGATACGCAGCTTGTCTTTCTGAAAAACCTCAGATTTCCCGAAAACGATGGAGAAACTATGTCTTCCCTTTTCGCCATTGAAGGTGTAGTCTTTGTTTTTTGACTTTGAAGTTGGGAAAGCTTCTCGTACAACGGCTTCACTTTCTTCAAGTATTTACGTATCTTTTCTTTCACGGAGGAGCTGGTTAAGGTGGCCGGATCAGACTGGGTGGTGATACCCGCCGCGGGTTTGCCGGTTTCTTTGCGAAACACGGAAGAGAATTTGTTGAAAGAAAACTGTTTACTAGCAATTATTTTCTTTTCGTTTTCGGAGATGAATCTATGAGTATGGGAATTGAGATCAAACAGTTTGCGAGGAAAGTGGTTATCATCATCGTCGGTGGCGGAGCTGGGGCGGGAGGAATCCGAGGTTGTGTAGGAGAAAGATGAATGATAGTCAGAGGAGTGGCGAGCGGTGATGGTGTTGGAGGTGAGAAGTAGGGTACGGACCATGGAGTTGCGAGGGGAGAGGTGGAGGGGGAGAAGTTTACCTTTATAGAAGAGCTCGTCGGCAGGGCGGAGATTGATGGTGGTGGATTTGCAAGGGGAGAGGGAGGATGTGAATTCAAAATCCGAAGAGGATGACTGGAGGTGGATGGGGGAGGATGGGAGGGTATGGGATTTTGTTTTGCGATGCCCCATTAGAAGGCCAGTTATGAGAGAGTGGAAGAGTATTTCGAATTTAGAAGTGGTGATAGCTGTGGTGGGAAGGAATATGGTTTGGGAGTTGACTTCTCTCTATATTTGGCTCACCCTCCTTTAACTAAATTAACTTATCTTTGACTTTTCATTTTATTTAAACTAAAATATTTACCGTTTTTATATCTATAAAAATTAAACATTTTAGACTATGTTTACACTAAAATAATTACCATTTTTATTGTTTTTTTATATATACAACATTTTTATGCTAAAGAATTTTATTTCTAAGTCTATATTCTTTTGTCTCTAACAGTATTTAAACCATTGGTTAAAAATATCTATTCATCAACCGCTAAATTATAGGCTATTTGGTTTCTAGATTATTCCCAAATTTATCATTAACAATCATTACTTAATATTAGTATAGTCCATTTGATTTTATCTTGAGTATATTTTGCATGTTTTATTTAATTACGCGTATATAAAATTGATTCGTTTTTGGGAGAAAGAAACGCGGTGTTTTTGGAAGCGTTTGAAAGCTTTTACCTTTTAGCTGTTGATAAAACGCTCTAGTTTAAACAAAAAACTTCATTTGACAGTACGAGCGTTTAACTTTTAGTTTTAACAAACGTTCTGATTCTAAAAGCTACTTCATGTAGCGTTTAACAAAATGCTCATGAGCTTTTGAAATCAATTTCCATAATTACCCTTAAAAATATATTTATATATTTATTTATTTTTAATCAATTGTACTTTTTATATAATTTTATATATTTCAAAAGCTTCCAGCTACTTTTGTCAAACATTCATATAACAAATAAAAGCTACAGCTTCCCGCTACCAGCTACCTGCTACACACTACCAGTTACCTGCTACCTGCTACCTGCTAATCGCTACCCGCTTCCAGCTAACAACTATTTTTGTCAAACACGCCGATAATCTAAGCTTTACATCTTCAAAAAAGAGCCTATTTAGAAAACTAAAAAAAAGGCAACAAACATTATATATACATATTAAAGTTGGACAATCCTTATGAACAGTACCTGACCAGGGTACCTTGGGTTGGTTAGTTGACGTGAGTTTGGTTAATCTCGATATCCACCGCCTCAAATTGGGATCTACTCTCGATACTTCCCGAACCTTTCATTCCCACCGCCACTATCCTCCACCGCCTTAAGTGGCTGTCATTCGTTAATTCCTTTCTTGCGTCTTCTTCAACCTCCTTAACCCAACCGTACACGATTAGAGGTCGTTGCCCTCTGTTTTTGCTTATATGTTTCCGTTATGCCTTCTTGCTTTGCCAATTGTTACCAGAGGTCAGGCACGTCGATTGAAGGTATGTGTCTTTTTAGCCCTCTTCTACTTCTTCACTGTTCATGGCGCTGTTTGATTTCGGCCTCTGTGTTGAAGGTAGCCTGCCTCCATGAGCAAGATGGTTCCAAGTTCAATTTTCGGTTGTCAGCTGTTCTCTCTGTTCGATACTAATGCGACGGCCTCTGTCGAGCCATGAAGATGACCTCTAAGTGTTGTTTGTTGATTCCTTGCATATCAAAATCGAATTTCTTTTTCTATAGTCCACATCCGTCTTGCAACGGGACCATCGACCCCAACTGTCTATCAGGTAATTTGGTTAGGGGAGAGACGGAAGGCGAGGGAGGACCCCGTCTACCGCATCGTTCGTTGTCGGTGCCTGTATGGAAGGTTTAACTTACACACCCATTTTTTTTCCTTTTTACCTGTGATTAAGATGCCTTTTGTGATTTTCAGATTGTGGTGTTCTTCTCAACCTGTCATCTTCATATGCTTTCTTATATCCACCGCTACCTTGACGTTTCATTGAACCCAGGTACGTTTCGCAATTTGAATTTAAAGTTTTTCCTTATGCAGATTACCTGTCAATGTTGGTTTATGGAGTTTTTGCTTTCGTATGTATATGGATAATCGAACCGTTAAAAATTGAATTTTTGCTTGTGGTGATTTTGATAGTTTGGGATTGCTTTTAGGGTTTCAATTATATTCTACTTTGTTAAGATTTCTTTCCTATTATGTTTCAATTGCAAATAAAAAAATCTTTTTTTTGAATTTAGATTGAATGATTAGAGGTTCATAAACATTATTGTTCCCTTTTGGTGATCAGGGTTTCATGAAGTAAGTTTATGATCACGATGAGCTTATCTGAAAACTCACTTTCTCTTCTGATTGTTGACCACCACCAGTCAGGTTAGATCTATCAAATCCATGACCTGCTACTCCTTGCTATATGTTTAGTTAGGATATGTCAGATTCATATTTTAGGGTTTTGTTATTTTTTGTATTTATGAAGCAATCGTGCTGGGTGTTTTATGAAATGCATCAAACACTTTGAGGGCTAATCAGACAGCTCTTTGGAACAAAAGCAAATGATGAACTAATCTTATAACCATCATCAACACAAGGGTTTCAAATGGTAAGACTTTCAGATGCTGTAATCATATTCTTCCAATCATTATTTAAGAAAAATCATCTCTAAATGGATTGTCTAATTCTAAACAGAAATTCTACATGGGTTGCAATTCCGTGATCAGTATGTATCTTTCCTTACTCGATTTCGTTATTTAGAATAGGATTGGGTTCTCATTCCACATTTGGCTTGACCTAACTGCAGGGACCTTTTTTTTTAAAAAAAAAAAGAGTAAATAACATAAAATGATCTGCATGCTTTCTATTTTTTATTGTATGAATTGGAATATTTTTGAAATTTGGTGGTTATTTTACGGTTTACCCCTACATTGATCTAAAGGTGTTAGATTCAATCACATTTATTTCATATGGCTGTTTCATCATTTTATGGTGCTTAAATGATTCTATTTAACCTCATATTTTGGTGTTTTTAAATAAGAGTAGAGTATGTTTTTAATTTCTGTAGTTAATTTTAGATTTTAAAAATGCAATTCTCAACAATTTGGGCTACATCCTTCTACTGTAACATATCATTTAATGTATGATATTCTTTTTGTCTTCTTCTTATTCTTGTCTTTGGATTTTGAACTTCATCTATGGCTTTATGGATGTTGTAGGCACACAAGTTTTAAGAAGCTGAAGAAAATTTTGAAACCATTTTGACAGATGAGCTTTCAATCAATGCCACACTGAATGGATGGTATCATTGGGTATGTTTTGGTTTGGATATGCTTTCAAATGATTTTTTTTTCATGCACATCATTTTGTAAAAAGTTATTATTGGTATGGATTCAACAGTTTATCGTCCAAAAGTTCATGTAATACTCATCTAATTTTATGTGGTTTGAATTCAAGTTATATCTTTGTAGATTATAATAATAAATAAATAAATACTTTTGTTTGAAATTAATGATATTATTATTACTTTAAATTCTATTGTTAGATATTAGGGTATGGATGGGCTGGAATGTTGAGAAATCAGGGGTAAAAACTGCATCTACATACTATTTTTATAGTTACAAATTATTTCCTCTAACATTTTTGGACCAAACTGCCCCTGCATACTGTTTCTATAGTTAGAAATTTTGTATTCTAACATTTTTGGACCAAACTGCCCCTGTATACTTTTTCTATACTTAAAAAAATTAATTTTAAGTTTTTTGGACCAAACTACCCCTGCATACTGTTTTTAAACTTAAAAAAAAAAACCATTTTAACAATTTTAGACCAAACTGCCTTTGCATAGTTATTTATAGCTAAATTTTTTTTGATTTAAAAGTTTTGGGCTGAAATGCCCCTGCATAATGTTTTTACACATAAAAAAAAATTGAATTTAACAATTTTGGATGAAACTGCCCTTACATACTCTTTTTATAGTTAATATATCTTTTTTAATTTTTTTTTTTTGTATTTTAACAGTTTTTTACAAAACTATCCCTACATATTGTTAATTTGGTTAGGACAAAAAAAAGTACACAAATCCGGACCCCGCTTCACTGTTCCTCGGTTACAACACTCCGTTTTGTTCCGGTTTTGCATCTGGCTTGCTCTAATTTTATTTCATTCTTATGTAGGTTTCGACGAATTTAAAAGGAGTTTCAAGGTCGGCTTCTGAATTCCAAGTATATCACCTCTAATTTCGGATTTCAACTAGCTTAGACTTTGGTTTTATTGTAACTTCCCTCCAGATTTCATCACTATTTGTGTTGTGTTTTTGGTTTCACCCAACTTTTGAACAGGGAATCCGCCATCTGTGGATGTCGCCGATTGGGATATCGAGTTCGCTGCCAATGCAACCCTCGATTTTCCATCAGTGTGGCGGGAGGAGTAACGATTCAACTCCTTCCAAACCTTCGGTGCCTGTTAAGCGCCTTCAATGATGTCGCCGACAGCATGAAGCAAAATTCACCAAAAAAATATTATTTTAATGTATTTTATTGGATTTATGGGTAAAATAAAAAATGTAGATGGTTTGATTCAAAAAATGACTTATTTGATAATTGATCATTTGTGTGTTTTTTCCATACAGGGATTTAGTTCTCACGTAGCAAACACCATTCCTGCAAATACAATTCCCATGGTACAACAACAGAAACAACAGTAGATGAGAATCTTTATGTCGCTATTCCTTAGGTAAAGCTCCTTGCTGTTAATATATTTAATACAAGAAAATCATTCCATTCTTACAATGGAATGCAAAGACTGATTCCATTCCATGCAGACACATCTGAACCTTGGATGCATTCAAGGGACATTCCAAGCCTACAATCGGCAACGCGACATAAGGTTGAAGTACCTGTTGACGGCACCGTGAGACTGTGACTTTTCCATTTTTAGGTTATAGATGTAGTAAACTTTCGATCGTATCTGCTTAGCTTCATGCCCCGCAACGCGGGGCTCCTCATCTAGTTAATAATTATAATTAGAACAATTTATATCTAATTTGTCCAAGATCTATCTAATGAAAATAAATCATAGAACATTAACGCTTATATTATTATGTATTATTTATTTAATATTTTGAATCTTGAATCTTTTATATATATATATATATATATATATATATATATATCATAGAACATTAACGCTATTTTATATTATTATGTATTTAATATTTGGCGCCATCCGTTCATGTGACGAAGAACGAAACCAAAAGCACCGTTTAGCGAAATCAATGGCGTCCGACAACAACGACGGAGCCGGAGGAGCCCTGACCAGTCCCAAACGCTCCATGGTATCGTTGGACGAAACAATGCCACCTATGACGGCCAATAGAGAAGCCATAGGCGAGGGAAGCTCTATGGTAACTGTAGTACCACCTCTACCGCCGCCTACATCGTTGAAGACAAGCATTGGTACTACCACGCAACCTTCATCCCAGCAGCTAAGGCCAACTAAGGTGACAATACCATTAGTCACACCCCTTCAGACGCCACTAGTATTCCAGCCAACAGAGACACAATCTCCAATACCCCAAATGCCACCATTCTTCACACCGAAAACGCAACACCAACTAACAATTCCCCCAACGACGTTGCCGGTAAACCAAATACCAAACACCCAACTGTCACCCCAGACTTCATTGCCAAACCAGATGCTGATGAGCACATATCCGATGCTCCCGTTACCACCGTTCGCGCAAACCATGATAACCCCATCACTGGTTTTCTACCCTGCAACAGGCACATGGGGCGAACCTACCATTACCACCAACATCAGCCGACAACAAACTCCAGCAAGCCACCGTCCAACTCAATCTCAACCCATTCCTCCCGGATGCTCGCTTCAACTGCCATTCCAGTAACAAGCCTTCTACGGCCCAAACCCAGGCTACCATGCATTCTACAGTCATCTGGGAACGCAGCCATACAACACATCCCACCAATATAACATACAGGGACGCTAGCCATCCCAAACCAAGACTGTCTGTCACGAAGCGTCACATCTCCGTTCGCCAAGGAGTTGCTTGACTACGAAATCCCAAACACAGCCAAACTCCCCAACCTAAAAACTTATAACGACACCACCGATCCAGATAGCCACATCGATACGTATGAATGGACAATGACGTCGCTCAAATTAGACGAGCGGTTCTAGTGTACGTTCTTCCCAACAACCCTTGATGGAAATGCAGGCACACAATTCAAGACACTTCGCCCGGGCATCATCTACAACTTCGGCCAACTTAAGTACTTGTTCCTCACGAACTTTATGCAACTGCGAAAGTATAAAGGAGATTCCCACTCCATTATTGGATGCAAGCAAAAAGAGGGTGAAAGCGTAAGGGAATACTTCACGAGGTTCACAAATGCGACGCTAGATGTGACAGGACATGAAGAAGGCCTCATAGCCGGGGCCTTCACGTGGGGTCTCCTACCAGGCCCTTTGTCGCAAAAACTCATAGGCAAAAAACCGCAGACAAGAGCCGAACTAAAGGAAAAGGTGGAATGATATTTGAGACAGGAGGAGGGCGAAGCAATGAAGCAAGCATATCTAAACGCCATGACGGCCAAGCATCATAGCCCAACTCACATGGAGGTACTAGGCAGCAGCAGGACTTTTGGGCGAGGAAAGAGACCACAGGGTCGCTTCAGGCCATTTACCAGGGATGATAGACGAGGCCGCGAACGGACGTATATGTGGTCGCAGACAAACCGCAACCGGCAAAAGCACCAAAGGGACGATATTGTGAATATCACAAGAGCAAAACGCATGACACTACCAATTGCTCAGTTCTCAAGAAAGAAATAGAGGAGAAATAGCGCAAGGGAGATCTCGTAGAGTTATCATGAAGCTTATGTGCTAAGTTCGACGCCGATAATGCCAAAGGTGCACCACGAGAAGGTGCCCAGCCCAAAGAGATATTCATGATACGAGGAAAGAGGGATAGGCAAGAAGGACCAGCCGATTAAAGAAGCTCCGCAGCCGCAACACAAGCGCTTACATTCTAAACACAAGACCCCAGACCGGAAGGCTGGAGAGGTGATAATCCACTCAAAATTCAAGCCTCTATTAAAAACATGGTCATACATAGGGTGTACATCGACATGGGCAGCTCAGCAGACATAATCTACGAACACTGTTTTCGTCTCCTTTAGGATCGGTGGAAGGAAAACCTGAGACCCACAACAGGAAGGTTGGTAGGATTTATAGGACACAGCTTATGGCCGCTCGGCACAATTCACCTACCTCTCACGCTAACCAGCCACGATAAGCAACGGAAGAAAACGGTCTTGGTCGACTTCGTCATAATTCGACACTCAGAAGAGCACAACATCATCTTGGGGAGCACGACTCTGCTCAAACTGGGAGTGGTCCCATCAACAATGCACGAAATTGTGAAATTTAGCACTACCGAGGGCCCCGCTACGATTCTTGCCACACCATTAAAAGAACTGCAATACTTTACGGTTATGCAACCAAAAAAGATAACAAGGGAAACCAAGAAAGCGTGGGCTGAGTCAGCAAACAAGAAGGAGGTGATTAACGAAGAATACCCTGACCAGCTGATCAACATTGGTCGTAGCCTCCCAGAGCACACCAGGCGGGCACTCATCGACCTGCTCAAACGATATAAACACATGTTTTCATGGACTCCCAAAGACATGGTAGGTGTGGATAGGAAAGTCATAGAGCATAAGCTCATGATCGAGCCAGGAACAAAGGAGATTAACCAGAAGAAGAGGGTCCAGGGGGGAGACCGTAACAGGGCAATCAATGCAGAAGTATCCAATCTAACAAAGGCGAGAATCTTGAGAGAAGAAATCTGCCCAACCTGGATTGCTAATCTCATCATGGTACAAAAGCATGACGGGTCATGGCGCATGTGCATCGACTTCTCTGATCTAAACAAGGCGTGCCCCAAGGATTGCTATCCCCTACCAGAAATCGACCAGAAGGTGGAGTCGCTACAGGGTTTCAAGCTAAATTGCTTTCTAGATGCGTATAAAGGTTATCATCAAATTCTGATGAACAACAAAGACGAGGAAAAAACATCTATATATACAGACCATGACACCTTTTGTTACACCAAAATGTCGTTTGGATAAAAGAATGCGGGGGAAACGTATCAACGGTTGGTCGACTCGATATTCTCCAACCAAATTGGAAGAAACGTCGAGGTATATGTAGACCACATGGTTATAAAAAGCCCGAATGAGGCCAAAATGTTTCGAGATATTGAAGAAACCTTCAGAACATTGGAAAAAGTGAAGATGAAGTTGAACCCATGAAAATGTACCTTCGGGGTAGAAGAAGGGAAGTTCTTAGGATATTATGTTACCAAACAAGGCATCCAGCCCAGCCCAGTCAAGGTGAACAGGTTCATGGAGACCCCACCTCCAAACACCTTGAGGGATGCGCAAGGCTTGAACGGGAAACTCACAGCGCTCAGTAGATTCATCTCGAAATCAGATAACAAGGCCATGTCGCTCTTTCACACACTAAAGGGCTATATTGAGAAAAGCAAATTCCAATGGATGGTGGCAGCAGAGTCAGCGCTCCAGAAGATCAAAGAAGCCCTGCACAAGTTACCCACATTGGCCAACCCTATTGTGGGTGAGACACTGCAGGTATATCTCTCGACCTTAAACGAGGCCATATGACCTTAAACGAGGGCATATCCTATGTGTTGGTTGTAGAAAGGGAGGGAGAGAAAAAGTTGGTGTGCTTCGTCAGCCGAGCGCTACAAGGTTCCGAACTCAACTACCCTACTTTAGAGATGCTAGTGCTAGCACTCATTTATGTCACACGACAATTGAGACGTTATTTTCAAGCACACCAGATCGAAGTCTTGACGAAATATCCGATTAAACAGATACTGCTCAAGCCAGAAACGCCAGGTCGACTCGCAACCTGGGCAATTGAGTTAGGAGAGCATGACATCAGTTACCGCCCAAGGACGAGCATCAAAGGGAAAGCGTTGGCAGATTTCCTGCTCGAAATCCCTGGCGGGGGAGACATGACCAAAGAAGGAATCCTGGCAGTGAAACAAATACCGGAAAACAATCGGAGATGGACGTTGTACACCGATGGGGCATCCAACAGAGAGGGCTCAATAGCAGGCCTAATCTTGAACAGCCCGGAGGGAGAAAAGGTCACCTACGCTCTTCGCTTCGACTTCCATACCTCGAACAATGAGGCGGAATATGAAGCCTTGCTCGTTTGACTGCGCCTAGCCAAGCAAATGGGGGCAGAGGCTGTAGCGGCATTAACAGATTCAAGGCTGGCTGCCAATCAGATTAACGGGCATTTTGAGGCAAGGGACAAAACGATGGAGAAATATGTCAAGATAGTGCAACAACTCACTAAGTCTTTGAAGGAGTTCACGATCAAATAGATACCAAGAAGTGAGAATAGGATGGCGGACACCCTAAGCAAATTAGCCTCAACATGCTTTGACCACTTATCAAAGAAAGTTTTGGTTGAAGTGCTCGAAGAAAGAAGCATTGATGAACGACAAGTAAGCACCCTCACAACAGTCGGAACCACATGGATGACTCTGCTGGTTGAATACTTACAATGGGGCGTTCTGCCGGATAATCATGACGAGGCCAGAAAGATAAGCATAAAGGCACCCTCGTATGCGATAATAAACAAAGAACTATATTAGAAAGGGTTCACGACCCCATGGATAATGTCACAACTAGGAAATTCGATGCCTTGTAAACATGGAACAATGATAACAAATGTGAACCAACAATGTGAAACCATGTAAGATGCTTATTCAATAACAACAAACTTCAATCAAAAACTTCATACAAGCACTGCAAATAGTCAACAAAGAATTGGAAACCCTAGAAATCCTGGTTTAAGTCCATTCTGGACTAGGATTTCCTTATTGGACCCAATGGGCCAATAAGCTTCCAATTTGACTATCTTGGGCTTAGAACTCTTAAATGGGCTCTAATTGGACCCACTTTTATTTATTTTAATATTTTGGGCCATATTGGGCCTAGAATAAAATAAAATACCTTAATGGACCTCATTGGGCCATAACTAACCTAATTAGCCCTAATGAGCCATAAAAATCATTTCTTGAATTTTTTTTGGGCCAAGAATCATCTAATTAAGCCATAATATGGATTACACACCAAAGGCCCAAAAATTTCCTTCTCTTTCTCTAATTCTCGAACCAACCTCAAAGCATGAAGAAAGGAGAGTTGACTTTTGTGCCACCTCATTTTTATTTGTTGGGTCTCCGTGCATGCAACTCATACTTCCAAGCAAACATCTCATCAAGGTCTCTCTCTTCCCCTCCCTTCTTCTCTCGGCTGAGCACACACACACACATAAAATTTATCTTGATTCTCTCAAACTCTCACTAGAACATCCTTGCACTCTCCCTCAAAAATTTCGAGAATCACAAGGGCTACAAGGAAATCTCTTCTTAATATCACAAATCTAAGGTAAGTTGATGTTTATCCATGCTTTAACTCACTTCTTTTCATCAAAAATCATCTCTTAATCCATTCAAATTCATGATCTTGCATCTTAGAACCCACTAAGTTCGAGATCCATCCAAGAAACTTGCTAGGGCCGAAAATAGCACCAAACTTCTCCCAGTCTTCTTCAAAACCAAAACCACAACTCAAAGTGAGCTTCATACCCCTTTCTTTTCGGTTTTCATGAGTTTTATGAGGGAGAATACAAGAAAATGTGTAGATCTATGTGTATGTGTATGCTATGTGTGATTTATGCATGTATGTGTGTGATTTCATGTGTTTTTGTGATGAATATGTTAACAAAAGGGGTGTAAACCCAAGATCTATGACATGAGAAAGGAAACAAACATAATCTAAGCTATTTTACACCAAACAAGTCAAGAATGATAGCTTATAAGGTTATGATGAACATATTCTAACATAAAACCCATTTTAGGGCTTAAATTGTCAAAAATACAAAACTTGGGTTACAAATCGACAAATCACGGTTTCTTGAGGGTCAAAAGGGTCAAAACAGTTTCTATAATCATTTTTCTGAATAATAGAATTTTCAAGGGACTTAAAATATAAAATTTTAGCTTAATGGGCTAATTTTGGGCTTTTCGGCCCAATAAGCCTCAAAATGCGAAAAATGATAAATTTAAGGGGCTGAAATGAAAATTTCTGTAAAACAGGGGGTAATTAGCATAACAAAATATTTTAAGGGTCAAAAATGCTTTTCACTGTCAAAAAGGACCAAAAATGCAAAGTTTTTAGATTTTGGGCCAAAATTGTAAAAGTTGAGAAAAATGGGGTTCTAACCGAGAAACACCATTCTGGAAGGGCTGAAGCTGCCAACAAATAAATTTTGGGTTAGAACTGTCTTTTCAACAAGTTTATGATACAAAAGTGTCAAGAAAATGTTTTAAGGAACTAAAAATGAAATTCTTTTATATAAAGGGACCAAAAGTGTTATTTTTATAAAAGAAGGGTAGTGAAAAGGTCAAATTCCACTTTTATACAAATTAATTCATTAACACAAAATACAAGATCCATGACTACCAACGAAACGAAAAACAAATACACTTTCAACAACAAATATCGTTACAAACGAAGTGATTCGGTCTCGAATCAATACAAAACGACAAGCGCTAAACCAAACCACCTAAATAAATACGCGATAACTACGATGAGCCAATTTACAAACTTTGGGCTTGGAAGTTTCAAATCATGCTTTTTGGGCCTTGCTAGCCCATTAACATGATCTTTGGGCCCAAAGGGAATATGCTTATGTGCTATTGGGCGTCCTATGACCCGATTTCATGTAAAAGGACTTCAATGGCTCTAATGTGCTGTTGGGCCCTAGTGGCCCATTAGTGTTGCTAGTGAGGTCAAGAAATCAAATGCGAGTTGGGCCAACGTGCCTTTCGCATCCCCGACAACCTAAAATAACTCACGGAAATAACGGGACTTCGTACTCCCCCTTTTCCTCGTTTGTTAGGGTTACGAGTAATCAAGATAAACAGATTCAGGACATTAATCAAGAGTAATAATGGTTGTGGATTAAGTGAGTAGTAATGGGCGACGCCTTTAAGGATCGTTTGAAAACTGTAGTTATAAACTAGTCATTTTCTAATGCGTGGTTATAACAACTCACAAACCCAAATTAATCCAACGCCACCCGAGTAATCAAAATCATTCGTCGTGACGGTATAACAATTGAGAAATCACTGTATTTTATGTATTGGGAAAACATCGGGTTTTCCTAGGAAGTTCAACATCTTCACTTGCGCGATTAATACTAAAGTTCAACATTTATACATGTTTTGAAAATCAACAAGCATATATTTACGGATCTTCACACTTTTATTTTATAAACAATGATCTTTTCAGAAAATATCGGATTTTCTGGGTTTTACAAACTACACCAAATCATTTTATCACAACATTGCTTATGAACTCACCAACATTATATATGTTGACGTTTTTCAAATTAACTTGTATTCTCAGGTAACAGGTAAACCGAAGAGTAAGTACCAAGTAATGTCTGGGTGTTTTGCTTATGATATCTATCAGATAATCTATGTTATGAATTTGAAATGTTCAAAACAACGTACTGGATGTAAACAATATCAGTTGTATTATTTTAATGCATGGTGATGATTTATGTTAAGATTCATGTATATTCATTGTGATGGTATTCAATTTAAGTCACAAGAGCCCTCAGACGTTCCGCCGTCTGGTTCGGGGGTGTGACAGCTAAGGTGCGTAGACGAAGCCAAAGGGAAAGAAGCGCTCCAGGAAGTGCACGTGAGCCAAGCAGGCACACACAAGGGCGCACACGCCCCAACGGGAAAAGTGATCCGGATGGGGATCTATTGGCCCACCGCATACCAGGACGCGACAGAGCTAACAAGGAAGTGTGGGGAGTGCCAAGCATTTTCCCCGGTCCAAGCAAACCCTCCGACATCCCTATCCAATATATCAACTCCCTGGCCGTTTTATTAGCGGGGGATAGACATTGTAGGACCATTCCCGGAGGCGACAGGAAAGCTAAAATACATAGTGGTTGCGGTGGATTATTTCACGAAATGGATCGAGGAGGAACCATTGGCGTGCATATCCGGGAGATAGATGATCAAATTTGTAAGGAAAAACATCATGACTAGAGTTGGCATGCCTAAGACGTTTGTCAGCGATAACGGGCTACAGTTCTATGAGAACTTGTTCAAGGAATGGTGCACCAGCAAGGGAATCAACCAATGATTCACGTCGGTAGCGCATCCGCAAGCAAATGGGTAGACGAAAGTGTCCAACCGAACCAATGTAAATAGGATCAAGAAACGGTTAGGGAAGGCTAAAGGAAGGGTCGAGGAGATACCGACAGTGCTATGGTCATACAGAACCACCCCACGAACAAGCACACGGGAAACCCCATTTAGCCTAACATGGAGCCGAGGCGATGCTCCCAATGGAAGTAACAATAGGCACGTTAAGAAAAATCCATACCGACGAAAAAGCCAACTCTCAAGACCTGAGGTTGAGCTTAGACATCCTCGAGGAATGGCGAGAAAATTCAGACATAGACCAGGCCGCTTACAAACATGCAGTAGAGAGATATTATAACCAAAGAGTCAAAGAGAAAGCATTCAGAGTAGGAGAGTATGTGCTAAGAAGAAATGAGGAAAGTCGGGCTCAACCACATGGCAAACTGGGTCCCATGTGGGAAGGCCCATATAAGGTTGTCGAAGCGAATCAAAACGGGGCATACGTTCTGGAGACAATGGATGGGAGGCAAATACCAAGAAGTTGGAATGCAAGAAACTTGAGAAGATTTTATTTCTAAGAACCTCTATACCAGAGGAGTGAGGCCAGGGAACTAAGATGCCCCGCCACACAAGCCTCACTTAGTGCCTGGGACGACATTTCAAATGCTCAATAACTAACAAGACCCGGGTTGGTAGCGCTCAAATACTCAGTGTATTAAGAGGGTAGGCTTTGCTATCCGACATGTTGAAAACTTTGTACTTAGTGTACTGAATCCTAATACTTAGTGTATTAACTTTCATGCTCAACACATACAATCAAATGCTTAGTGCATCGAATCTTAATACTTAGTGTATTACATTTCATGTTCAACACATATGCTGAGCGCAACGAATCTTAATACTTAGTGTATTACATGTCATGTTCAACACATACAACCAAATGCTTAGCGCATCGAATTCTAATACTTAGTGTATTAAATTTCACGATCAACACATGCAATCAAATGCTAGCATCAAATCCAAATACCAAGCGATGATTTGGCATAAAGGGCCCAACATTATACAGAAAAATACCACCAATAAAGCATTAATACCAGAATAAAATTAGTAATACACCAAAGTCCAGAGTCAAAATGTCCAAAGCATAGAAACAAACATTTTAGAAAGAAAAAGAAAGGTCTTCACGCCCCAGGAGGGGTAGCACACGATGCAGGAACATATTCATCACCAACAAGATCATCATCACCGCCACTCTCGACACCAACTTTCTCACCAGCAATAACAACCACATCACCACCAATGTCCTTGCCACATACATCAACATCGCCACTCGCACCACCATCCATACCACCACCGACACCTCCAACAACACAATCATCGCCACCAATAAAATTTTCACCAGCATGAGCAATCTCATCATCATCACCTACCATACCCTCAGGAGTGCATTCAGAGCCGGAAAAAGCGCAAAGCTCCTGAATCCCTTGGATGTACAAATCTCCTAACCCTAGAAGCGAAGCATGATCCATGCTAGAAAATGATAGAAGAGCCTCATTCACACTTACAATAGGACCAGAGGAGGGGGTGCTAGTAACAAGATCTTCAGGCCCAACACTTGCCAGAGTCCTACGAACAGACTCTGCCCCAGAAATGAAGGCGGAGTGACGAATAAGACTCACGGCGCTTGTAAATTCCGGGTGTTCAATCAGCCTGTCAACAATTCGCACAAGACCCACCCTCAGCATTCAATCCAGATCGCGTTGCGCAACATCAACATTCGCCTGTAGAGTAGTGATCACTCGGTCGTGATCAATAGCATCACGCTCGAGGCTCTCAACTTGGATCATCAGACCTTCATTAACTTGAGTAAGAGAATCAACCTTCGCTTCCAGGGCGGACCTGACCTCCTCCACAACAGCTTTCTCAGAAACAAGAAGCTGATACCTCTGTTCTGAACGTTGAAGGTCATCACCAAGCTCTGAAACACGACGCTCCAATTTAGCCATACGAGAACCGCACCCGACATGTGCAACCTCCATCTCACCAAGCAACTGGATACGCCGCACACATGCGATGAGATAAAACATGGCCTGCGCGACAGCATAAGACATATTATGAGAAAGGGCAGGGCTGCCCATGGCTTCCATGTCTGCAACAACAGCTGGAGGGAAGGCATGCTAGGCGTACTCCACAGCATTGGCACACACGGAGAGGCGGGACTCGTTATGAAGACTCCAGGAGGGAACAAAACGGGAAGGCCCGGAAGAACCTTCACCATCATCCCCGCCTGGAGAAGTGGGAGTTTGTCTTGGGTCACTAGGACCCTTTGAAGGAGAGGAATTAACATGAACATAGGAAGCAACTTGAACAGGAACAATAGAAGCAACTTGAAAAGGAACAGGAGAAGCAACTTGAGCAGGAACAATGGGTTGTTTAGACGCCCCACTGCCCCTTCGGATTGTTGAACGTCGTCATCAAGGATCACAAAAACGGCTGCCAGCATTGAAGAAATAGAGCTCAGAAGGTGGGAGAAACTGCGCCTGGTCTGAACCCGCTTGGCGACGTTAGGCACACTGGTGGTTGTCTCCATGGCATGTATGACTTTCCTCTTAGCTTGCATACGCCGAACGTCAGAGATGATACCTTCCTTGTTGTCCTCGTTGCTCTCAGCGGAAGAATGGTGAGCACCACCCAGCGGCATGATAGCTGAAATAGGACGAGCGGCCAGAGGGTCCACCTCGGCAGACGACGACCCCCCCCAGTCGCCGGAGGAATGGGCATAGTGGTGGTTAAAGCAAGCTAATCTAGCCGACGAGGTAGGGGAATGCAATCGACCAGGTCCACCTCCTGGCACTCCAGCTTCCCCCAGTAGCGCTTCTGCAGGACCTCGTCCATGGAGAAGGGTGTCACACCCCCAAACCAAGGATGACGGAAACGTCCGGGGGTGGAGGACTTCATGTATAGTATCACAACAACGAGTATAATAGTGATCAAAGTAAATACAACCATCATAAATATAATTGAAAAAGTTACACCAATGTATATGTTTACACATTTCAAATCAATTACATTATGATGACAAAATGAACTGTTTGACAATTTATCGTCTCATCCTCAAAACGCTGTTGATTTCCTGTTTCACTGAATTCTTTAGAATACAAGTAGTTTTGAAAAAGTGTCAACACAAGGGTTGGTGAGCTCATAAGCTTTTGATAGTAAGAGTTTGAAAATCGATATTTGTAAAGTATTTGTAAAGAGATGTATGTTACTAAGAAAAATCCAATATTTTCCTTATAAAAGTTATGTCGTCCTAAATACCAGGACCGAAAATGAACAAGTATTTGTCATACTTAAAGATATAAAAGTGGTTTCAAATTGGGTAAAACCTTTTCTGATTTGAGAAAACTCCCGTAATGAATGGTGTGTAGTCTTAAATACCAAGACTGAAAATATACACCAATATCTGTAATTATTGATATAAAAAGTGATTTTAAATCGATATAAAACCCTTTTTGATATGAAGGCGTACAAATATTTTTCCATACTTAAAGTAATTTCAGTGAGCTAAATTGACATAACTCGCTAATTTAAAGTTAGAAGTCGTAAATCTTATGATTTGTTAATACCACATGTGAGATATCATAACCATACTTGACTTAGACGGCCTCGTAATGCGACGTTCTTCAGGCGTCACCGTTAAATGACACTTGTCACCACAGACCTACCGGTCTAGCTGTTGCAAGCAGCTCAGGTGTGGGTTTGTCAAACCCAATATAGATCTATACACAACTATCACGTTCTCCCTACAAGAGTCTCTGGTTACAATTTACAGGACTTTTTGAATTGGTTACTTTGGAAGTAACCCGAAGAGAGTGACTCACAAATTTATTCATTAACAGATTTATGTGAACTAAACTGAAAACCTTTGATAACTACTTTTGAAAAGTAAATGATGCATAAACTATACCTATTATAGTTTATCCAAAATGTTTTTAATGTATAAGAACTCTTTCATGAAAATGCATTAGTGTTATGAATCCATTAGCTATGCTTATTATAGCTTAATATACGTGTTCTAAATGAATGAATAATCTTATCATGAATGACTAAGTTTCAGTTTATGATGATAAACTAACAAGGAAACACATTCAATATTTAGAACTTATTATTATACACTTTGCTCAACATAATACAAAGTGTTATGAAAGTTATAAGCTGTTAACTAATTTTTAACCTTTCTGCGCTGTTTTAGAAAAGTCATAGAAAAATCATACGAAGTCGAAAACTAAATCCGTAAATTCTGGGAGTTCCCAAAATGTGTCTAGTTTACTCATAATTTTTATCATGATTTTTAATGACCTTAAACTTTGGTGAAAAAGTCCATAATCACAGACTGGTCCGGATTGGTATTTAAAATAATAGGCAGTTTTGTAAAAATCGCCATAAATTGTAGAAAAATCGTATGGAGATGTTCAAGTAGTCATTTTAAAGTTACGAACTGGAGCTACTTGCACCTAAAACAGTTTTGAAAAAAAAATTTAAGTTGCCCAAAATAGTCCATGAATGGAGTCCAACATTTCTGATGAAAGCTGTTAGAAAATTTTAGTTATGGTCTTGGTGTTTTAACTTGTATTCGCCCCCTAAAAACTTGAGAAAACATGAAATTACAGGGGTATGAACTCACCTTATGTGATTTCAGTAGATGGATGATGGAGAAAAGAATTGTTCAACTCAAGAACACTTGGGAGATTGCTTGAAGATTCGAAGATCTAACACCAATAGGATGGAGTTTGTGTAAGATATCTATGATTTGAGTAGAAGGAAGTGAAATAATCATATGGAGGATGTCAATACTTACCAAAAGTAGAAGAAAAGCTTGGAGTATAGCCTTGAATCTTGAATTTTAGAGAGAGAAAATGAAGTTTGTTCTTGATGGAAGAATGAGAGGAAATGAAAGAAATGTGAGGAGAGAGGAGGGTTTTCTTACCCTTGACCAAGTGTGTGGCAGAAAATGGTGGGAAAAGTATCATGAAATGACTAGGTATGGGCTGATGGTGAATAGTGACATGAAGTGAGTATGGGAGTGGTTGCTTGTGTCATAGAATAAAGAAAAGTCAACACTCCACCTCTTGTACTTCACCCACTCTTCTTGGATAAGGTTTATCCCAAAAAAAACGTGGATAATTAATAAATATGGGGCCTTATATGTTAAAATAAAGTTTTTGGTGAAAATCCCGCGTTAAAACAATTAAAAACGGGCCTAAAACGCAAAACTAGTCGAAAACCGGGTGAAAATCAGCCTCCTGCGAGACCTCTCGGTCCTAGGCCGAGGTTCGGTCCCTTCTGTTGCTGAGCCGAAGGCGAAATGGAGCGAACAGGGAGTAAGAGGCGAAGGCGAAGGTGGCTTCAGTCCCTTGGTGCGAGGTTCGGGCCCGAGAGGACCCTTCGGGTTCGGTCCAAGGGGTTCGGTTCATTTCGCTTCTGATGCCTTCGCTTCTGACAAGTTCACTTCTGACAAGTTCGCTTCTGAGAAGTTCGGTTCCCAAGAGGGGTTTCGAGTCCTTAAGAGGGTTCGGCTCCTTAAGAGGGGTTTCGGGTCCTTAAGAGGGTTCGACTCCTTAAGAGGGGTTTTGGGTCATTAAGTCTATTTTATCCGTTTTTACCCCGTTTTAAGCGGTTTTTGACCCGGTTAAGGGTCGGAATGACCCGAATGACTTCAAAAAGTTACGGGAACTTTTGAGAGAGATTTGGGAGAGATTCCACATTCTTGGAGAGATTTCTCATACAAAGATAGATTTGGGAGAGATTTCACATACTAAGAGAGATTTGGGAGAGATTTCACATTCTTGGAGAGATTTCCCATACAAAGGGAGATTTGGGAGAGATTTCACATTCTTGGAGAGATTTCTCATACAAAGAGAGATTTGGGAGAGATTTTACATACTTAGAGAGATTTGGGAGAGATTTCACATTCTTGGAGAGATTTCCCATACAAAGAGAGATTTGGAAGAGATTTCACATACTTAGAGAGATTTGGGGGAGATTTCACATACTTAGAGAGATTTGGGAGAGATTTCACATTCTTGGAGAGATTTCCCATACAAAGAGAGATTTTGGAGAGATTTCACATTCTTGGAGAGATTTCTCATACAAAGAAAGATTTGGGAGCGATTTCACATACTTAGAGAGATTTGGGAGAGATTTCACATTCTTGGAGAGATTTCCCATACAAAGAGAGATTTGGGAGAGATTTCACATACTTAGAGAGATTTGGGAGAGATTTCACATTCTTGGAGAGATTTCTCATACAAAGAGAGATTTGGGAGAGATTTCACATACTTAGAGAAATTTGACATACGTGGAGAGATTTGGGAGAGATTCTTGATAAAGAGAGATAGAGTGAAAACGATTGAGAGAGGTTTCATGTGTGACAAATGTGAGTGTCCGGCTTCGCAATGCAAGGTCCGTAAACCCCGTTAAGCCTTGTTTAAGGATCTTACACACTCCCGATGAGTATGCAACATTGTTTTATCGGTTTGGTTCGTTACTTACCACAATTTTAGGTTAAGGAGATCTAGATGTACGTACTTTTCAATTTATGACTTCTTATTAGAATAACGAGTTGTTTAGAAATTACATAACGTAAACTCTAGTACCCACGGGTAAATTGAGTCGACCGGTTTGACTTGTTGACTTCAGTTAACTTTGACTTGACCGGAAATTGACGGTTGTCACAAAGGGGGATTCGACACCTTAAAATATTAAAATATAAGGAGATGTGTCAGGATGCAGAGGATTACCCTCAAATGGTTAAAACCCTAGCCAACAAGCACACTCAAATAAACGAAGAGGAAGAAAACACAAGTACTTACCATCGACGACGCAAAAGAAAACCGCCATTTTGTCACGGCACCTCCAGGAAGGGCTCATCCCCACACTGGATAATAGAGCTTCAGAGTAATCCTTGGGAGATACTTGGATGTTCTTCGGGAAATCAACAACACCCTAATTATGGGGAAACAACTTGGGAGTAGTGTCGGCGAAGGTGTTAGCACGGTAACGACCGCTACCGGCCAATCCCTTGTTCACCCTCAACCACTTATCCTGAAAATTTTTGGGTGTTCGCCCGTCAGGAACAAGGTTGTGCCCTCCTCGCCGGATAGAAAATGTGTACTTTTCACCAGTACAGCAAAACCTGAAGAAGTACTTGAACACAAAATAGTCCGGAGGTAACGGTTGGCGTGACAAATCATCTCGAACGCCACCACTTTATTGACGTCGTTCGGAGTCAACATTTGAACACTACAACCATCCTTTTGAAAGACCTCTTCCTGGAAGTCGGTTAGCGGAAGACGAAGACCAGCGTCTAGGGTTTTCTGATAAACCCCAACTTTTCCGGGAAGGGGGGACGTGATAAAAGAACCGGGCGATGGGAACTCCTCACCGTCCAAAGGAGAGAGACCATAGGTGCTCTCAAGCTGTTAATACTCAGTAGCAAAGGAAAGAATTCCTAGGGGACTCGCCATAAGAGAAAAGAGAGGAAAATGGACTTAGGGAAGAAGAACAACAAAGGGAAGGAAGCGTAAATGAGAAAGCGTAATAAACGCCCTTATAAGAAAACAAAAAGGGCGGGATATTCAAAATGTCTGACACGGTGACGTAACATTTGGCCATCATGAGTGGTCACGTTGTCATTAAAACCGAAATGGCGGGAAAACAGGGAGTCGACACGTGTAGAGCAATCAAGTCCAGAACACCGTAACTAGCGCTACAACACTACGACTACCGGACTCGGGGACTTGATGACGTGCCTAAGTTAGCACAGAAGAGTCGCACCCGGTCAAGGAACCTGGCGCACTGGCCGAGCCAAGCTCAGCGGGCTCAGCGCCCCTAAGAGCAGGGCGCCCTGGTGAAAGGCTCGCTCCCGCCAGGGATGCTCCCGGTGCCAGGACAGGGTCGCTAGGTATAAAAGGGCACACATAGGAGCTCAATAGGTAAGAAATCGTCTTCCAGCAACACTCACATAAACCCTAAAACCTATCTAACTTGACCGTCAGAGCGTCTTTTCGGGAGCCTCCTCCCGGGAAACGACTGGCGGCCTCTCTTTTTTGTGATCTTGCAGAACCCACTCGGAATCCCCCAGAAGAGCTTGGAATACACACACACACACACACACACTCCCTCTGTCCCAAAATTATTTTCCACAGACAAAAAAAAACACACAGATTAAGGAAACATTAATTACCACTAAGCTTATACAATAAAATGATATTTTTGTTATTACTTTGCATTTAATGTTCCATTAAATGCTTAGTTGGTTAAGTAATAATGAGAACCAAAAAAATAAGAACCAAAAAAAATGTTAAGAATCTAAGAACTTATACTTTTAGCTTATTATTAAACGTATACATGTCTTTTTGTCAAATATATGTTTGCAAACTACATAAAATGCATTTTTGTCTATCAATAAAAAATAATTGCATAATTGTAAATATCTAGAAATAAAAACCTAAATATTTAATTCTAACATCCTATTGTGCTTTTCAAGATCTGATGTTTCTTTCATTTACAACAAAACTCAGTAATTCAAAACTCTCTCAAACATCTCTCATATCCTTCCACAGCTACAAGATCACCGCGTCCGGCAGACGACCACCACAAGTAGATCGCCACCTCCGCCGTCGGTGTCCCAACCTCAGTCTCCTCTTGACCACATCGCTGACTTACCGACATTCATTCCTCCTTTGTGAACATCAGATATGTTCAAATCAACACACCGCAACATCATCGACGTCAAACCACCGTCCCGCCGACCGCCGTTGATTTTGCTCCAACAAAAACCACTAATACTCACATATCTAAAGCTTGAGACGACGAGGCTCTCTTATCTGATGTGTGGTTCGGTCTAGATCTTCGTCTCCAGGCCTCCGACTTCCAAATATGATGGAGCACGAGAAACCTTAGTTGATCTTCGTTCTTCAGTTGACATCCTCTACAATCTAAGATCTCATCTCGATCTCTGGTGATAGATCAACAATTTATGACAACAGATCTCCGCTTTTTGCCTCTAGATCTACGATTTATGCCTCTCGATCTACGAGCTCCAACTAGATTGAGGACCCAATCTGAGACTGTCGTCAACGGCCGCCATCAATGAGGCCTCGCTGCTACAGTGACACACCATTAACTCACATTTATTTTTTCTTTCTAACATCTCTGGTGAAATACATTAGGTATGTCGATTTTTTTCCTTCTATTAAACTGTGAATTTAATGTTTAATCTCTCATTTTTTTACTTTTGTTAATCGTTTTCCCACGGTTATTAAGTTATGAATCCATGTTTGGTTTCTTATTTGTTAAAAATATTTACACAAAATATGTTATTCACATTTTTATCATTTATGTTTTATGGTTATTTTGTTGTGAATTATATTTAAATGTTGTTATTATGTTAGTATTTTCACGAAAAATATATTAGCTTAGATTTATCTAAATTGTGATTATGATGTTTTAATGTTTCAATTATTGTATAGTTATGTTATTGTTAGTTTTAAATATTATTAATAAGAAAATATAAGTTTTAAGTTGTAAATGCATTAATTTTTATAAGTTTTAAGCAATGAATGAGTGATTTTTATAAGTTTTAAACTACAAATGTATGAATTTTTTATAAGTTTTAAGTTGTGAATGCATGATTTTTTATATAGATATGATTGTTTCAATGAAAGAAATAAGTTTTAAGCTTTGAATGCATGGTTTTTATAAGTTTTAAGCTGTGAATATATGATTTTTTATATAGATCTTACTACTTCGATGAAAAGCGTAAATTTTAAACAATGAATATTGTGAATAGATGTTTTGTTTTTTTTATTTTAGTTTTATATGTTTTATGTTAGTGTTTTTGGAACTACTGTTAATTTAGGGTTTTAAATTATGATTAATGTTTCATTTGTTGTTTAGTTATGTGAATATTAGTTTTAACTGATATCATTAAGAAAATCTATGTTTTAAACTGTGAATACATGATTTTCTATAAGTTTTAAGCTATGCATACATAGTATTTTTTATAAGTTTTAAGTTGTGAATACATAATTTTTATACATATTAGTTTGTTTCAACAAAATACATAAGTTTTTAGTTCTGAATGCATGGTTTTTTTTAAGTTGTAAGCTATTATGCATTATTTTGTATACATATCTAATTGCTTCAATGAAAAGCATAAGTTTTAATGTATGAATGCATGATTTATTATGATTTTATATAATTTTGAATAAAGTATGTAAAATTTAAACTGTGAATATTTTTGTAAATAAACTTTGAAAGAAGCATTACCTTGTAGATCTAAAGGTATAAATGTAAGTTTTAAGTGGTTGTGAATGTATAATTTTTGTGCATAAACTGTGAATTTATCATATTAAGCTTGAATTTTGTGCATTGAACGGTGAAATGATTGTATTAAGCTGTGAATGATTGTATTATGTTGTGATTTTTAATAAATGTTTTGTTAAAATATGAATGATGTATGAATGCTTGTATTAATTTTCTTGTGAAAATATTTATTTTTTGTGTTGTATAACTATGTAAGAATATATTAGTTTTTATAACTATTTTGCATTAAACTCCGAATAAATGAATTAATTGGTTTATTAAATTGTGAATATAGTATTAAAACTGTCAATCAATGGTTTTATGTACATATTTGATTTGGAATGAAGGATGGTTGCGACGATATCACAGGTGGTTGGAGGTGGCTTGTGTAGTAGTAGTAGTTGGTGGTGGTATAGTTTGGATTTGACTTCTATGAATATGTGAATTAGTATACAATTGACTATATGTTGTGATTTTTATATATTAAACTAAAAATAGACTATATTAAGTTGTATATTTTATATAAATTTTATGCTAAAATATGAATGAATGCATGAAAATATTAAACTTCGTATTAGTGAATTATGTTTATTAAGCTATGAATATTGTATTTTATATTGTAAAAATTTCTTATATAAGATATTTTTTAGAGAAATCTACAATTTAGAAAAAAGAAAATTTATTTTTTCAAGACATAATTCTATTTTTTTACTAAAATGTTGTATATTTTAGCTGGAAAAATAAAAAGTATTAGCAAAGAAATTGAAACTACAATGTTTGTTCTATTAAGTAGTGAATACGACTAGGAAAAATGTCACTGAATTAAATGTTAGTCTGACATCGGTCTGGTGGTGGCATGGCGGTGGTCCAGCGACTGTGTGAGGATGGTTCAGCGGCAAGTGACAAGTAATTTGTAAACTAGGTAATGAAAAAGTTTGCTTAATACAATATAAATATTGGATTTGTCCAAAATGCCCTTAATAATAACATTTAAAAAATTCTTAAGGTTCTTAATCTTTTTGAGTTCTCATTTGAACCACTTCCTATATATATACTAGACGAATTCCCGTGCGTTGCACATCACAGGTTAAAAATATATCGTTAGAATATTCAAAAATATATGTTTATAATGGTTATGTTATTGAGGTAACTATAACATAATATTTTTACAGTAATATATATAGATATACATATATATATATATATATATATATATATATATATATATATGAGTAGGATAAATGAGAACACCTAAAAGGTTGAGAACGCGAGAACAAACCATTTACATAAATTCTGAAATTTATTGGTATTAAAGTGTATCTTTGAAATGGTGAAAAGGGTATTACAGGAATTACAACTTTAGGAACATTAATCAATTCCTATAACCTCTCATTCAATCACATATTTCCTTAAATTTCCCATCACTCTCTTCGTCTCTCTTTGAAATCTAGGGCATGCCACCATCTTTATCTCAGAACATAATCTGTCCACAATCATCATCTCATGTCACAACCATCATCGTCCCTCCTCCATGATTTAAATTTCATCACTAGCATACTTTTGCTTCCCCCTCTTCTTATCTTCTCGTTGCCGCCCTATGTCCTCGAGCCATCGTCATCGTGAAAAAATAAGCAGAATAAGGGTTAAGGGGGGAGACTATTTCGAGACATAGAAGAAATAATCAAGGAGTTTGTTCGGAATAGAACATGCATCGATGACTGATCTGCATTATTATTGACAAAGCACGACGGAATGACGGCTACCGGCGGCGACCAGGATGATTTCTTGGTGAGTAGACAGACCCTTGTTCTTCATTTACACACCAACCCTTTATTTATTGGTTCTACTTCATCTCATACCGACCCTTATAATCGATGGAAAAAATAGCTACACAGAGTTGTAATCTGATTTGAAGGAAAAGCTAATGCACAAAAGTTGTTTGATGAAATGTGTGAGAGAGATCTGGTGTCTAAAACTCAATGATATATGGGTATTTTTATATTGGTTTTTTTGGGTTCCTTTGGAATTGTTTGAGCAGATGGAAGGTGAAGGATTTGAGCTACATGAGAATGAAAACATATATTATGTTCTATCATTTTTTAGATGTAAATTATATTCTGTTTAGCTATATTCATTTGTGAATAATAATATATTCATTTGTGAATACATATGTATTCATTTGTGCACAATTGATAAAATTTAGATGATTTTAATTTCAATTGATGAAAAAAAACATTGGATTCATGTTTGTTTGTGTCTAGTTTTTTAATACAAGTGTATATTTATTTGTGATTGTGAATATAAGTGTATTAAATTCGGATGAAGTGGTATAAGTTTTTTGAAGAATTTTTTTTTTGAATATAAGTGGATTCATTTGTGATTTGAGTTGTATTGTTTTTTTTAAGAAAAAAAACGCACGTAATTTATTTTTGGGAAAATGAATATATTCCATTAACTAAAAAAACTATTAATTTTTTTAGGTGATTAAAAATCATTATCCCTAGATTTTTGAAAATCATTAATTAATATTAATATGTTACAATTTAATATAAATACAAATTTACTAATTTACCCTTATAAAATGATTAGTCCAGAACTGTTCTCGCGTTCTCCCTTTTAGGTGTTCTCATTTCATCATTTCCCTATATTTAGAACAATAATATTCATTGACATCAACCCACCTTCCTCATTAATAGAAATAAATATAATTATCTATTTAGTATTATTTTGAGTAAATTACACAAATGGTCCCTGTGATTTGGGTTAATTTGCACGTTTGGTCCCTAACTTATTTTGTTAACTCGGAAGGTCCCTACGGTTTGTTTTTGTTGCACATTTGGTCCTTGTCTTACCTAAAAAAAACTATTTTCCCTTGATTTTTTAACTTATTTAAATAAGGTGGCGAGGTAAGGTAAAGTAAGGTGAGGTGGAAGTGGGGTAGGGGTGTGTTTATTTAAATAAATAAATAAATCAAGGGAAAAATAGTCTTTTTTAGATAAGACAGGGACCAAGTGCGCAACAAAAATAAACTGTAGGGACCTTCCGAGTTAAAAAAAAAGTTAGGCACCAAACGTGCAAATTATACCAAACCATAGGGACCATTCGTGTAATTTACTTTATTATTTTAACAATTGTTATGATTGATTAATTTAAATTTTTACTTATGTAATTATTTTCTAATTTTATTAATGATGTTCATTAATTTAAGACACTTATTATTATTAATAAGTTAAAGAAGACTTTTAAGAAACACTTAATATTATTATTCAAATATAAAACATATACTAAATAATAAAGTGATAAGATTGACAATTTGCATTTCAAAATAGATTTGCATGGATAATATGCCATATTCATGATTTTTATAATTTGATTTTTTTATTTATAACTATTATTCGATAATTTTAAACCACTTTATTATAAATAAGTGAAAGAAAACTTTTAAAAAAATACTTATTATTAGTGTAGCACCCGATTCCTGGTACGCACTTAATGCAAAGTTTTTTTTTTATGTTTTCTCTGGGACTCGACGAGTTGGAGGCCCAACTCGTCTAGTAGAGTCGAGACCCGTGGACATTTTAAGTGACCTACTCGACAAGTCGGTAGACTGACTCGGCGAGTAGGTGTTGTTTGAGTAAAACCCTAATCTAAGGGATTGCACCCTGTTTAAGCATCCCATTCAGCCTCCCTTCGTCCCTATTGCTCTCAGAACTCTCCATATCAAACCCTAATCGTTTGTGTAAAGATCTAAGGCATTTGTGGTGGTTTTTGGTGATTTTGGAACATAAGAAGGAAAAGAAAGGCTTGAGGAATCAAGAGGAGGCCAGAGGAGTTCGAGTTTGTGCACCCTCTGCAATTATTTAGAGGTATAATGCTGATACCTTGCTCTTTCATGTTTTAGATCCCTTTTTGGGGTGATTTAGGGCTTTTAGGAGCCATTCTTGATGACCAATCATGAGTGCAAGCATGGTTGGGGGCTAAGACTTCAGATCCATGGTCTTTAAGGGGTTACAAGGCAAAAAGGGACTAATTTTGGAGCCTTAGAGAGCCCCATGCATCTTAAGAGTCTCATTTAGGGCTATTTGAGCTTATAGTCCCATGCATGCACGTAAAGTTTATAACTTTATGTGCTAGATCGATCTTAGAAGCCTAGATCTATCTTCTGGTCAAGTGTTGTACATCAGAAATCGAGAAATAAGATTTGGTCATTCTCGACTCGGCGAGTCGTTCTTGGGACTCGGCGAGTCCATGGATTTACTTCCCTTTTCTATTTCGATTCGAAGGAACCCAGTGAGTGTTAGAGTGGTCTTAGAGGGGTCCAGGGGAATGACCCAACATATTTGACTTAGCCATTGACCTAGGAATCATAGGGCTCGGCGAGTGTATGAACAGACTTGGCGAGTCCAAGGCAATCTCCCAATGTTCGAAGATGAACTCGACGAGTTGTTCATAGGATGGAGATGAACTCGACGAGTTGTTCATACAACTCGGCGAGTCGGATGAAGGTTCATTCGTGGTTGTTTTAGAAGGAGAACTCGTCGAGTTGTTGCTAAACTCGACGAGTAGAGGCATGAAGAAGGACAGATGAAAGGATAGGGGCTCGACGAGTTGGTGGCCCAACTCGGCGAGTCGGGTCTACTGGAAATTAACTTTGACGTTGACTTGGTCGGGGGTAAAATAGTCATTTTACCCTTAGAGTAGTTATCAGTGTCTGCTTAAATGTTTTATGGATTTATAGTCGGAGGATCACTGGAGCAGCAGTCAGACATCTGCTGATCAGCTTTTCAGCAGTCAGCTTACGATGTGAGTTTCCTTCCAGCAATGGTGGGTCTATGGCCACAATGCCGGACCACTAGTATGAGTTGTGTGTTAGATGATCATCTTTGTGATATCATCTAGGTTTGCTACTACTTGATATGTTATATGCTGGCATGATATGTTATATGTGATATTAGTAGAGTTCAGTTGTTAGGACCGAAGGGTAGGTCGGACACCCCAGATATGTCTGACAGTATGTTATGATATGCTTATATGCTGGCGTGATATGTTATATGTGATAGTGGTAGTAGGAGGGGAATAGTCCCTAAGTTCGGTTGTTAGGAACGAAGGGTAGTTTAAACACCCTAGATATGTCTGATAGTATGTTTATGTTATGATATATGTGATAGTAATAGTAGGGGGTGGAATAGTCCCCAAGGATTGGTTGTTAGGACCAATGGGTAGGTCAGCACCCCATAATGGCTTGACGGGTAGGTCGGCATCCCAGAATGGCCGTACCGGGTAGGTCGGACACCCCAGAATTTCACGACAGTATGTATGCTATATGATTGTATGGTATGTGGTAGGATGGGGGAACTCACTAAACTTCATGCTTACAGTTTTTAGTTTTGTTCCAGGTACCTCTTCAACGAAGGGGAAGGAGCCGGTGCAGTAGTTTCACATCATACACACATTGGGTTCCGCCTTATGAGATTTCTTGGGATTGTACTCTGACATTGTTACTACTTTTATGATATGATTTTTAGACATGCGATTATGGTTTTATGAAATGATATGACATGGTGATGTTTTTATGATAAATGTTTTCTAAATCGTTATATCGAAATTGAAAATTTTTTGGACTCGGAATTTGGGATGTTACAAGTTGGTATTAGAGCCTTGGTTTGAGGGATTTAGACACACCCTCGGGAGTGTCTGGACTCAAGCCGAGGGATTAAAAGATTTGTACAAAGAAAATGATTTTCTAAAATCTAAGTTAAAGAGTTTTGAGAAAGAATAAGGTGTGTGATGTGCGCGATCGGCTGAGCTCAAGTAAGTTTTCCCCAAAGTACCCATACAAGTTTATGTTATGATTATCAGCTAGTAGATCAGCATGCTAGATTAGGACTAAGGATCTAGGAAGGATGCCTTATGTGCCTGTTATATGTGCTCTGAGCCGCATGATAGTGTTGATTAGACAGAGATAGGATAGCCTGTTTAGGTTATGCCTGATTATATGAGCTTACATCGCATGGTAGTACAAATTCTTGTTATGTGGATAGAATTGCTTGATTTTGTTCCCTTTTTTTCTAAATGCTGCTTGCTTTGTGCTTTGCGAGACTCTAAGTAATGGGAGTTAGCTATTAGGTGAATACGTTAAAGTCACATGCAATCAAGGTTGAATAATCTTAGAGTATTGGATTTGACCCTATGCGTAGCTCTTGTCTGAGTCTTAACCAGGATTATCCGAGCCTCGTTGCATGTGATAGTATTCAGGTGGTAGCTAGTTAGCATTGCGAAGAGGCCTTCAGCAACTGAGGACTGATTGGAGTTGGAGATTTCCCTAGGGTAAGCCTAGGATGAGAGTAGCAGAGAACAGTAGTATTAGAAGGGACTTGGTGGAGTCAAGGCAATTCTTGAGGAAAGTACGGATAGATGTGGAAGGTAGTATGGGCCCGTACTACTGAAAGCAGAGGATCTGTACTTAAGTCAAGGAAGGCTGAGACAAGACCATGGAACTTGTGGTAGATGTGATCCCTCTAGATATATCAGTGTTTCTGACGATTATCATTATGTGTTTGCAGAATGGTGGTACAACGCCCTAGACCAGCAATTGGTAGTTCAGGAGAGGGATCAAGTTTGGGTTCGAGTTCCGAACCAGTGGCTGAGAGGCTACGTGAGTTTATCGCGTCAGAGATTACTAGAGGCATCCTTGATGCGACCTCGGTTATCTTTGGGTCAATCAAGGAAGGGATAGTAGAGCTGATGGAGGATCTCCTCAAGGCGTTCAGGAGTGACATGGCAACCAGCCAGTCAGGAGCATGCACATTGTCCTTTAAGGACATCAGGGGCAGTGGTGCATCGAATTTCCATGGGGCGAAGGACCCCATTGTTGCCAGACGGTGGATTGCAGACATTGAGTCTGCACAGTTGACCAGCTTCTGCCCCGAGGGGTCGAAGGTATGATATGCAGCAGGATGCTTGAGGGAAAGGGCCAGGGATTGGTGGGAGTCGGTTGGTGACTCTCTGGGAGCCTCGACTATTGAGGCTATGCCATGGCTGAATTTATTGACCCGGTTCTAGGCTGATTTCACACCTGCAGTAGAGCTTCAGTAGTTGGCCCGGGAATTCCTAGATATGAGGAAAAAGACTGAGACAGTGATGGAGATCACCGCCAAGTTCTAAGAGATGGCTTTATTGGTGCCCCAATATGCGGGAGACGAGGATATTAGGAGGACCCGCTATCACGACATGTTGCGAGCCGATATTTGGAAGCATGTCAGCTTTTCAGCTTGTCCCACCCTGGAGTCCATGATTGCCAGGACAAGGGAGAGAGAGATTGATTTGGAGCACATCCGTAAGAGGAAGGCCGATAAGGGACAGATGAATGGGGATTAAGGGAAGAAGCCCAAGGGATCAGACACTAGGCCGAAAGGCCAGTCAGGACAGGGCCGCTGCAGGAAATGCGGTAGGCCACATGAGGGAGCTTGTAGGTTGGGATCGTCGGGCTGCTACAAGTGCAGCAAGACGGGGCACTTCAGCAGGGATTGTACTGCCCCTGCACCTACTGTTCAGACATCCGAGTTGTTGTGTTTCCACTGCAATCAGAGGGGCCATAAAAAGGCCAATTGCCCCCAGTTGACAGCAGCAGCAACGCCAGTGAAGGCGCCAGCTCTAGCGACCCTACGGATTACGGATGGCCGGCAGGGCAAGACAGAGGCTCTAGTGGTGAGGAGTCGGGCCTTCAAGTTGACTACAGAAGAGGCATGCGCCACACCCGATGTGGTGACGGGTATGATTCCTTCTCTATGGTTTTTATTTATATGATGTGTATGATATCGATGTGTATGTGCTTTGTTTAGAATCGTTCCATGTGAACGGTATTCCAGTTCAGGTATTGTTTGATTCGGGTGCCACCCGATCGATAGATAGGCCCCTATGAGCGACTATGCCGATCTTTAGATGTTTTGGCCACGTGCGTTTCCGCTAAGAAGAAGAAGGTTTGGATCTTTAAACCTTAAGAGGATGCTATCGAATGTGCTCTTGGCGCACGTGAGGGATGTGACCTATGTTAGGTCCATAAGATAGCACAACTTTCTCTCTTGCGCTTAACAAGAAGTTTCCTGAGTCTTCATGCATGTTGGATTTCCCTTTGAAGGTCGAGATTGTGGACAACGGTAAGTGCGAGCATCAGAGGTCTACTGCGATTGTGTTTTGAGACTATTCGAGGAGCGTTACCTGGTAGATCTGGTTCCCATATCTTTGCTGGGGAACAAGGTTATTATTGGTATGGAATGGCTAAGCCCCAATGGGGCAGTGATTGACTGTGCACAACAGTTTGTGTGGATCAGGACCCCAAGTAAGGGAGAGCTGGTGGTTTAGGGCGAGAGGCCACAGCGAGGACCAACTCTATGTTTAGTAGCGAGAGCTACGCGCTACCTTCAGCAGGGTTACACATGATTTGTCGCTTATGTTATGGATACTCGGGAAGCGGGTAAGGCGACGGTGGGCGATGTGCTAGTGGTACGAGAGTTCACGGATGTATTCCCTGAGGAGTTGCCTGGGGTACCTCTGGAGAGGCAGGTAGAGTTCAGGATCGACCTAGTCCCTGGTGCGGCTCCGATAGCCAAGGCACCGTATCGGTTGGCTCCTCCTGAGATGCAGGAGTTGTCTACGCAGCTGCAGAAGCTGTTAGACAAGGGATTCATTGGACCGAGCAGTTCATCCTGGGGAGCCCCGATTCTGTTTGTGAAGAAGAAGGACGAGTCGCATCGGATGTGTATAGACTATCGGGAGTTGAACAAGGTAACGATGAAGATCTGTTACCCACTTCCGAGGATAGATGACTTGTTCGACTAACTTCAGGGAGCATCTTGGTTTTCCAAGATAGACTTGCGGTCAGGCTATCATCAGATGAGGGTCAGAGATGAGGATATTCAGAAGACTGCTTTTCGGACTCGCTATGGCCATTATGAGTTCGTGGTGATGCCCTTTGGGCTCACCAATGCTCCTGCCGCATTCATGGACCTCATGAACCGCGTGTGCAGATTGATGCTGTATCAGTTTGTGATAGTTTTTTATTGATGATATCCTGGTTTACTCCAAGACACAGGAGCATCATGATGAGCATCTGCGAGAGGTTTTGGATACTCTGAGGAGGGAGAGCTTGTACGTCAAGTTCTCCAAGTGTGAGTTCTGGTTGCGCGAGGTGCAGTTTCTTGGGCACCTTGTCAACCAGGACGATATTTTGGTCGACCCGGCCAAGGCGGAGGTCGTGATGAGATGGGAGCTTCCGAAGTCTCCATCTGAGATTCGGACTTTCCTGGGATTAGCCGGTTACTATCGAAGATTCATCTAGGATTTCTCCAAGATAGTCGTATCCTTGACTCGGCTAACGAAGAAGGCCGTAGTCTTTCGCTGGGGGCCTGAGCAGTAGGCAACGTTCGAGACACTGAGACAGATATTGTGTGAGGCGCCAATCTTAGCCATGTGAGAGGGCGTAGATGATTTTGTTGTATACTGCATGTCATCGCCTACGCCTTGAGACAGTTGAAGCCCCACGAGGCGAACTACCCAACGCACGATTTGGAGTTGGGGCGGTTGTGTTCGCCCTCAATATTTGGCGTCACTATCTCTATGGGGTTCGATGTACCATCTACACGGACCATAAGAGTCTGAGATACCTCATGGATTAGCCGAATCTGAACATGAGGCAGCGTCGGTGGTTAGATGTGGTGAAGGATTATGATTGCGAGATCCTTTACCACCCGGGGAAGGCCAATGTAGTGGCCGGTGCGCTTAGCCGTAAGACAGCGCCAATCATAGACTTTTGCATGCGAATGACGGTAGTGACTCCACTGTTGGAGAAGATTCGAGAGGCTCAAGAGAAGGCTATGAAGGAGGAACATCGGATGAGCGAACATATAGTGGGTCAGGTTTCCTCCTTCGACTATGATAGCTGAGGGTTATTGACACTACACCGTAGGGTGTGGGTTCCATACCACGGGGGTGTGCGCCAGGTTTTGATGGAGGAGGCACACAAGTCCCGATTCTCCATTCATCCTGGGGCGACGAAGATGTATAGAGATCTTCGTTTGGACTATTGGTGGCCTTGCATGAAGCGGGATATAACATGGTATGTGGAGCGGTGTTTGACCAGCAGGAAGGTCAAGGCTGAGCATCAATGACCACATGGAAAAATGCAGCCGTTGGATATTCCCATGTGGAAATGGGAAGATATTACCATGCATTTCATCACCAAACTTCCCAGGACTGCGTGGGGAGTAGATTCCATATGGGTCATCATGGATCTATTAACCAAGAGTTCCCATTTCATACCGATCCAGGAGAGTATATCGGCTGAGAAGCTGACCGACATCTACATTCGAGAGGTGGCGACTCAACATGGAGTGCCAGTCTCCGTGATTTCCGACAAAGATGTGCGGTTTACTTCCAGATCTTGGAAGAAATTCCACGACGAGTTGGGTACTCGTCTACACTTTAGCACCGCTTTTCACCCGCAGACGGATGGACAGAGCGAGCGGACCATCCAGAAACTAGAGGATATCTTGCGGGCATACGTGTTGGACTTAGGTGGTAGCTGGGATACCTATCTTCCATTAGCTGAGTTCTCCTACAACAACAACTACCACACGAGCATCGATCATCCTCCATTTGAGATGTTATACGGGAGGAAGTTCAGGACCCCGATATGTTGGGGTAAGGTGGGCCAGAGGGTCATGGGGAGCACCGAAGTGGTGCTCAAGACAACAGAGAGGATTCAGCAGGTCAAGAGCAGGCTTCAGATTGCTCAGAGTCAGCAGAAAAGTTATGCCGACAAGCGCCGCTCGGACCTGGAGTTCCAGGTTGGGGATATGGTCCTCCTGAAGGTGTCGCCATGGAAGGGCGTCATCCGATTCAGGAAGCGGGGCAAGCTGGGCCCCAGGTATATTGGACCTTTCAGGGTTATAGCCCGGGTGGGCAAAGTGGCATATCGGCTGGATCTACCGGCCGAACTTAGTCAGATTCACAGTACGTTCCATGTCTCCCAGTTGTGGAAGTGCTTGGTGGATGACTCGGCAGTGGTACCTCTGGAGGATATTTAGGTGGATGATAGCCTAAATTACATTAAGCGGCCTATGGCAATCCTCGACTGGAAGTCGAAGGATTTAAGGAACAAGAAGGTCAAGCTGGTGAAGGTGCAATGGCAACACTGAAAAGGATCAGAATGGACATGGGAGTCGGAGGACGAGATGATGGAGCATTACCCAGAGCTTTTTCAGGATCGAGAAGCAGACTTCGAGGACGAAGTCTAAAATAAGTGGGGGAGATTTGTAGCACCCGATTCCTAATACACACTTAATTCAAAGCTTTTTTATGTTTTTTCTAGGACTCGACGAGTTGGAGGCGCAACTCGTCGAGTAGAGTCGGGACCTGCGGACATTTTAAGTGACCTACTCGATGAGTCGGTAAACTGACTCGGCGAGTAGGTGCTGTTTGAGTAAAACCCTAATCTAAGGTATTGCACCTTATTTAAACATCCCATTCAGCCTCCCTTTGTCCCTATTGCTCTCAGAACTCTCCATATCAAACCCTAATCGTTTTTGTAAAGATCTAAGGCATTTGTGGTGGTTTTTAGAACATAAGAAGGAAAAGAAAGGCTTGAGGAATCAAGAGGAGGCCAGAGGAGTTCGAGTTTGTGCACCCTCTGCAATTCTTTAGAGGTATAAAGCTGATACCTTGATCTTTCATGTTTTAGATCCCTTTTTGGGGTGATTTAGGGCTTTTAGGAGCCATTCTTGGTGACCAATCATGAGTGCAAGCATGGTTGGGGGCTAAGACTTCAGATCCATGGTCTTTAAGGGGTTACAAGGCAAAAAGGGACTGATTTTGGAGCCTTAGAGAGCCCCATGCATCTTAAGAGTCTCATTTAGGTCTATTTGAGCTCATAGTCCCATGCATGCACGTAAAGTTTGTAACTTTATGTGCTAGATCGATCTTAGAATCCTAGATCTATCTTTTGGTCAAGTGTTGTACATCAGAAATCGAGAAATGAGACTTGGTCATTCTTGACTCGGCGAGTCATTCTTGGGACTCGACGAGTCCATGGCTTGACTTCCCTTTTGTATTATGATTCGAAGGAACCCAATGAGTGTTAGAGTGGTCTTAGAGGGGTCCGGGGGAATGACCCAACGCGTTTGACTTAGCCATTGACCTAGGAATCATAGGACTCGGTGAGTGTATGAACAGACTCGACGAGTCCAAGGCAATCTCCCAACGTTCGAAGATGAACTCGACGAATTGTTCATACAACTCGACGAGTCAAGGGCAAGACTTGTTCATAGGAAGGAGATGAACTCGACGAGTTGTTCATACAACTCGGCGAGTCGGATGAAGGTTCATTTTTGTTCCAGGTACCTCTTCAGCGAAGGGGAAGGAGCCGACGCTGTAGCTGCACATCATACACACATTGGATTCCGCCTTATGAGATTTCTTGGGATTGTACTCTGACATTTTTACTACTTTTATGATATGATTTTTAGACATGAGATTATGGTTTTATGAAATGATATGACATGGTGTTGTTTAATGATAAATGTTTTCTAAATCGTTATATCGAAATTGAAATTTTTTTGGACTCGGAATTTGGGATGTTACAATTAGACTTCAAATGTTAAGCATATACTAAATTATAAAGTGATAAGATAGACAATTTGTATTTTAAAAGATACTTACATGGATAATACGGATAATATGAGATATCTATGATTTTTAATTAATTATTGCTTTGATGCAACACAAACATACAAACATATATACAATATTTAATTAAATATTATCTATATCACATTCCATCAATAACATGAATCTAATCTAATTTACATTAAAATTTCAACCATAAAATACAATGATTGCCTTAAAAAAATACTTAAACCAAAAAAAAAAGAAGTAGTATATAACAAACTTACAAATTAAAAACTTTAACATAATAACATGGTTCGAAAAATGGTCCAAAGCCCCTAAACCAAGAAAAAAAATCTTTAAACTTGTTTTCCTTGTGAATTTTGTATGTGATTGGTATTTGTGTGCCAACTCAAACAGATTGGCATTTTATAGTAGACTATCCATTAATTGCTTATTAAACATATTATATAAGTTATAAAACATTTGAATGGTTAATCATTATTTAAGAGACTTTTGAGTGTTATTTATTAAAATAGGAGGTTTCAAATGAATATGTATTGAACAAAAATGCTTCATGTGAGTTTCAAATGCATGAGGTGATAGGAAAAATGTATCCTTTATAACTATACTAGGCGAATGCCCGCGCGTTGCGTGGTATATAAAAACATATTTTTTATTCAAAATAACTAAATCATTGTTATTAACAATTAATAATAATTTCATAAAAAATATAAAAATGATTTTTAGTATTGTTATTATGTTGAACTACATTATAAGAGATAAGGTTGGAACTTGAAATTGTTTTGCATATACAAAGTTATATGATTAAAATAGAAAAAAAAATAATTTTTAAAAATAAATAAATCGTTATTGTTATCTATTAAATAATAATTTCATATTAAATTAAAACGTTTATATTAAATATTATCATCATTTAGAAAATACGATAATAGAGACATCTTTCTATCTATCTTAAGTTTTATCATTGTGTACAACATATGATAATAGAGACAACTTTTTATCTTAAATAGTAAAAAAATGTTTTGTATCATAAATATTACCATAATTATGTAGAACATATGATAATAGTGACGTCTTTTATAAGGTTAAAAGTTTAAATTGTATTACATACAAGGTTGTAAAACTTGGCTAACACAACCAAATACTTGGCATGTTACTTAAATTCGGCCTCCAATGGAAGCAAGTTTGCCTAACTTATCCAGAAGACACTCAGATCCTTATTAAAATCGATCCAAATCTAAAAGATACGGTCCAAAATCATTTTCGAAATTCTGAAATTTAATTGGTCACTTGTCGACAAAGACAATCTCACCAAAGAATACACTCAACGTCCTACAAAGTTACATGCAAGGAAGATCTCATGGCTTAGTCCCTTTGAAATATTTCACAACCTTTCCTATTTATAGAGGAGAATACATTCTCTTGTTTACTGTCACGATCAATGTGGGATTAAGACATTTTAATTAAACTCATTTCTTTAGTTGCCAATAATTTCATTTTATTAAATAAAATATTAAATAATAAAAATAAAACGTTATCCAGAAAAGTTATTGTTCAATAGTTCCATTTTTCAGTAATCTCGTAAGTTGCTATAAAAAATTAAGTTTTTATTGAATAACTTTTTGTTAAATCCTAAAATCATAAATTCAGTTAGGTACTTAATATAGAAAGTTTGTTTATATGTATTTTCATGATTCAAAATGTCATTATAACATGAATTCATTTATAAAATATAATCGAGTAGATATTTCGTGGTTTTGAATCAAGGTGATTTTTCAAACAATTATAATTTTATGTTTAGGTTGATTTTTTTTATATTTATATAACATTATGTAACTTATAATATTATTATAAACAATTTGAATAATCATGGGAGTTTCAAATGTATGTGGTGAAAGGAAAATGCTTCATTTATCGGTCCAAATTGATCAAACTCGGGCCGATTCAGCTTAATATACCAAACTACATAACATTTTTTCTATTGAAACCCGGTTTGTATATATTTTGTGTTTTTGAATCAAATTTATTTTTCAAACAATTATAATTTTATGTTTAGGTAACTTATTTATAATATTATTAGAAACAATTTCAAAAATCATGGGAGTTTCAAATGTATATGCTGAAAGGAAAATGCTTCCTTTATCGGTCCAAATCGATCAAACTCAGACCGATTCAACTCAATATACCAAACTACATAACGGTTTTTCAACTGAAACTCTGTTTGAACCTAAAAAAATCTTGTTCAAAACTATTTTCGGGATTCTAAAACTTAAATGGACAGTGGCCAATAAAGAAAATCTCACCAAAGAATACCCTCAACATCCTAAAAAGGTAGGCATAAGGAAGTTCTCATGGTTTGGTCCCTTTGAAACATTTCACAACATTTCCTATTTATAGAAGAGGAAACGTTCTCTTGTTTACTCTCACCATCGATGTGGGATGAAGACATTGTAGTAAAACACGCTTTATTGTTAATAAAACATTATTCAACTTATTTAGTAAACACCCATTTGCTTGTTTACCCTTTCTTTATTGTTCAATAGTTTCATTTTTCTATAATCTCGTAAGTTGCTATCCAAAAAAGTAAGTTCTTATTGAATAACTTTTTGTTCAATTCTAAAATCATAAATTCAGTTAGGTACTTAATATAGAAAGTTTGTTTCTATTTATTTTCAAGATTCAAAAGTTCATTATAAAAAGAATTCATTTATAAAATATAATCTGCGTATATAATTCGTGCTTTTGATCAAATCAAATTTTCAAACAATTACAATTTTACTTTTAGGTAGATGTTTTTTTTATATTTATATAACATTATGTAACTTTTTTAAAATATCATTGGAAACAATTTGAAAAATCATGGGAGTTTCAAATGTATGTAGTGAAAGAAAAATGCTTCTTTTATGGTCCAAATAGATCAACCTCGGACCGATTCAACTAAATATACCAAACTACATATTTTTTTCTTGTGAAACCCGGTTTGTATATATTTCGTGCTTTTGAATCAAAGTGATTTTTCAAACAGTTATAATTTTAGGTTTAGGTAGATGCTTTTTTATATTTATATAAAATTATGTAACTTATTTATAATATTATTCGAAATAATTTCAAAAATCATGGGAGTTTCAAATGTTTGTTGTGAAAGGAAAATGATTCATTTATCGGTCCAAATTGACCTAGCTCTGGTTCAACTCAATATACCTAACTATATCATTTTTTTTCTAACTGAAACACGGTTTAAACCAGAAAAAATTCGGTTCAAAACCATTTTTGGAATTCTAAAAGTTAACTGGACACTTGCCAATATAGACAATCTCACCAAATAATACCTTCAAAATCCTACAAAGGTAGGCATGAGGAAGTTCTCATGGTTTGGTCCCTTTGAAACATTTCACAACTTTTCGTATTTGTAGAAGAGGAAGCATTCTCTTGTTTACTCTCACCATTGATGTGGGATGAATACATTATAATAAAACACCCTTTCTTGTTTATGGAACATTATTTAACTTATTTATAATATTATTGTAATGAAATTGAAAAGTCATGGGAGTTTCAAATGCATGAGATTCAAGAAAAGACGCTAGCTTTATAAGTATAATATATATATATATATATATATATATTTATATATATATATATATATATATATATATATATATATATATATATATATACCTCAACCATTAGAATCTCTATCATAATAGAGATATGAAGATTATTTACAACTTATTTCTATTTGAGATTATTTATAACTTGTTATTTTTCTTTAATCAACTATAGAGAACATAACATATTTAAGTCTTATTTTCTTACAATTAACAACTATCCAAGGTTCTTTGAACAATTATTATTGTCTCCCCTCTTATTCTTACTATTTTCAAATCTAATGGTTGCTTAATAATGACAAACACTTTCAAACATTGTATGTCCTTAAAAATAACGAATTAAATGAGGGACCTTGAAAAAAAATGCTTCAAATAGATAGGATACCTATTTTGTTATTTATTCTTTTTAAAAACTGGATACATAGGTAGATTTTGAATCTTGCGGTGGCTCTTGTTATGAAAATCCACAAGTTTCTTGGTGTGGATTTTTCAACAAGTAAATATCTTCTAGGCACAATTTCAGATGGTAGTTCTGTATTAGTCACTCTTGACTCGTGATCTGAATGGAAATAAGACTTGTGTTTCCCTTTCTTCTCTGTCCTCTTTCCATCTTCTTTGGTTACTTAGGAGATAAGACATGTACTTCCTATGTCCATGTCGATCACCTCTTATGTCTAGGGTGAGCATAAGCAGGTACTCGTCCTAATTGTTTGGAATGGCTCTTATAAAGCTCCAGGCCCTGATGGGTTCACTTTTGGTTTTCTAAAACGGTATTGGGATATTGTTTAGAATGATATTTTTGATTTTGTGGCTCATTTTCATGAGCATTCTTCTATTCCTAAGGGTTGCAATGCTTCCTTTTTCACTATGGTACCACAAATTAGACACCCGAAGGTTGTTAGGGATTATAGGCCTATTAGCTTGATTGGTTGCCAATATAAGATTATTGGTAAACTTCTTGCTAACAGATTGGCTGAGGTTATTGATAGTCTGGTTAATGTAGAGCAATCGGTGTTTATTAAAGGCAGACAGATTCTAGATGGTCCGTTCTTCTTAATGAAATTGTTGCTTGGAGTAAAGCTTCTAAAAATCCTCTTTTGCTTTTTAAAGTGGATTTTGAAAAAGCTTATGATTCTTTATCATGGGAATACTTGCTAGAACTTATGCAAATTATGGGGTTTAGTTCTTTGTGGTGTAATTGGATTTTGGAGATGTTATCTTCTGCCACAGTCTCGGTCCTGGTCAACGGTTCTCCTTCTCGGGAATTTCACATGTTTAGAGGTCTGAGACAGGGGGACCCCTTATCTCCTTTTCTTTTTGTGTTGGCCATGGAGGGTTTACATGTGACCCTAACTAGGGCCCAGATAGCTAATACATTCAGGGGTATCAACATTGGAGGAATTACCATTTCTCATCTTCTTTATGCTGATGATGTTGTCCTCTTGACGCAATGGTCTCATGATAATGCTCTCAGTATTGTTCAAATTCTTAGATGTTTCTTTTTAGCATCGGGTTTGAAAATAAATATTCTTAAAAGTAAGGTGTATGGAGTTGGGGTCACGACTAATCAAATTTCACTTTTGGCTAATTGCATGGGATGTTCTCCGGGCTCTTTTCCGTTTAGTCACTTGGGGGTCCTGGTTGGTCAGAATATGGCTAGAATTGATTCTTGGGGTCCAATTGTAGATTCTTTCCGAAAAAGACTAGCCGTTTGGAAAGCAAAAACTCTTTCTTTTGGGGGACGGATGACCCTAGTTAAAACAATATTGGGTTCGATTGCCAGTTACTTGATGTCCATTTATCCACTGCCTCTGACAGTGATAAAGGCGTTGGAGAGATTGAGATCGGTGTTTTTCTGGGGTGCGGATTTGGATGATCGTCGTATGCAATGGGTTAGGTGGGATAAAATTCTAGCCCCTAAAGAAGTTGGAGGTTTGGGGATTGGTAGTCTTTATGCCTTTAACAGGGCTCTTTTATTGCAGTGGAAGTGGAGATTTTTCCATAACCCTAATTTGCTATGGGTGAGGGTGGTCAAAAGAATCTATGGTTAGGGAGAGATTTCTAATCCTTTGATTCCAAGGTCTCACTTCAAGGGTCCTTGGAATGGTATTAAGAGGATTGTAGATAATCTCAAAGATCGGGGCTTTGACTTCCATAACTTAGCTCCTACTAGAATTGGTGATGGGGCTTATACTTCTTTTTGGCATGATAAATGGCAAAGAAATAATCCTCTTTCGATTCCTTTTCATAGAGTTTTTTCTTTGGATGTAAATTGCGCAGCCAATGTTAGGGATCGATTTTTAATTGGATGGAACCCGGGTGATCTTAGACGTATGCCTAGAGGTGGAATTGAAGAAACTCAATCGATTTCTTTTTTGGAGGTGGTGCAGGGTGTTCAGCTTTGTCACGTCGCTGATAGGCTCGGTTGGTCTCTTGATAGTTCCGATTCTTTTTCTGTTGCGTCTGTGCGACATCTGTTGGATAGTGGTTTAGTTCCTTCGGGGGACATGGGTACACGGTGGAATAATTGGGTTCCTATTAAGATAAATATCCTAATATGGAGGATTCAGCTCTTTAGTATTCCAACGAGGGAGAGATTATCGGTTAGGGGTGTTATGGTTCCCTCTATCATGTGTCCTATTTGTATGGTTGCAGTTGAGACTATTGATCATATTTTTGCAGGGTGTCGTGAGTTAAGAGATGTTTGGGGTAGGGTAGCTATTTGGTGGGGTGTGTCTCTTCCTTCTCAGATTTCGGTGTTGTCTTTAATTAACTGGTCGGAGGATGTTAATCTGCGGAGAGGTCAAAGAAAGGCGTTTGATGCAGTCATTATTACTTCCTTCTGGTGCCTATGGAATTTTCGAAACACTTCTATTTTTGGAACGGCCTTGCCCAAGAAAGCGGTTATTTTTTATGATGTTGTTGAGAAATCATTTTTTTGGATTTCTAATAGATGTTCTAGGGTAAACTTATGTTGGACCGAGTGGCTTCATAACCCTTCTTTAGCTACTTCCTTGATGTAATCTTTTTCTAGCTTCTTGCTAGTTTTTGCTTTCTTAATATATTTCTGCCGTTCAAAAAACATTGTTTGGAACCATAAACATCGGTTCATGAAACTTTGGAAACTGGACCATAACCGATTACAACTATTACATTTTGGAACCATAATCAAAACCGCAGGACCGGTTATGATAACGGATAGTCGGTTTCTAATTAAGCTTCGTAAAGTTCAATCATTATAAACCATAAAAACTAACTATTCATTATTAATTAAAAAGTATTTTTGAGTGTTTACTAATAATCATTATTAATTTAGAAGCATAACAGATTGAATTCACAATACTGTATACCTCAAATATGAAAATGTAAGAGAAATAAATAATTTAAAAGTCCATCATGTTGTAACAAGTGCACCTTTGCGTATAAAATTAAGAATAATGCTAGTAGTCAATAGGATAACTATTTTTTTAATTGCAAATTGTTGTTTATATATTTAAAAGTCCTAAGAACCAAGTACATTTCATTTTATGAATTGTTTTGAAACGTGAATACAAAGTGTTGATTATTTAGATATTGTTTATAAGAAATTGGAAATTAAATTCATTATTTAACATAACTCCATAATTATATAAGTTGGTTTATATGCAATCAAGCTCCAACAGATAATACTTAACAAGTAACGGTTCAGAAAAAATAAAAACCAGAACTGCTTAAGATGATTTTAAAACTATAGGAGCCCGTTTTACCGGTTCTGAGGAAGTTCCGGATCAGAAAGTATATATATTCTTCTTCTGATGCTCACTCCTAGTTGTATCATCTCACATAAACCATTTTGAGTTCATGGTATATTGTCCCTTTATAGTTTTCGGTTATTTCGTCAATTGCAACCACCAACTGTATCCAGTGGCGGACCCAAAGATTTTGATACGGGGGTACAAACATTATCAAAATTCAAAATAGTAAATGCAATGAGTTTATTAGTATTTAAAGTCATAAATCGGAAAAAATATAATTTAAGCAAAAATTACAATTGAATATATCAACGTTTCATGTCTTGAAATCGATCAATGATATCATCGCCAAAAACTTGTAGAAGCACATCCTTCTAAATAAAAGTGATTAAACAATCTTTTAAAACTTAACCATCCATGTTATTTCACAATTTATTATCTCTATACTTGTTATAACAACCAGAAAAGATATATTTTATGTAGTTATCAAATCTTAGGTACTAAAAACATAGTACAATCTCTTTATATGGGGTACAATAACTTAATACATGTTTACAAATAATTTATTTTTATGTATAAAACAATTTTTTTGGGGGATGTTGTCTCAACGTCCTATATAGTTCTGCCACTAACTATACACAAACTTCACTAAGTCTTAACTAGAGCTTTACCGGTAAAAGTTCCATTACGAGACTTATTTGTCAAGTCAATATTTTCAAACATGATAATCATAACCATTGAAATTGAAAACCTTACTTGTATTAGCTATCGTTGTTCAAACAAGTAACCTAATAACAATAACCAAAAGCTTTGATATCAATATGATGGAAAAAACGTAGTCACACTTGTAAATAATAATGTCGAAATAAACCTAAGAGTAAATTACACGAATGGTCCATATGGTTTGGTGTAATCTATGCATTTGGTCCCTAACTATTTTTTTTGTTTTTTGATTTTTATTTTTTGTTTTTTGATTTTTGTTTTTGTTTTTTTTTTTTTTTTTTTTTTTTTTTTTTTTTTTGTTTTTTGTTTTTTGTTTTTTTTTTTTTTTAACTCAGAAGATCCCTCAAATGTTATGTTGTTGCGTCTTTCGTCCCTATTAGACATAAAAAGTCTAATTTGCCCTTAATACTTTTTTTTTTATTTTCTGTCATTTATTTATTGTTTTTAAATTAAAAAAGTAAAAAGGAAAAAAACCAATCCGTGCAAAATTCATAACTTCACAAAAGAGTGGTGGGATATGAAATACGCCACCAAATTTAATAAATAAATAAGAAATAAACCAATAAACCAATCAAAAATAAATAAAAAGGGCAATATAGTCTTTTTAGATTTAATAGGGACCAAACGCGCAACAAAATAATGTCTGAGAGACCTTCCAAGTTAAAAAGGATGTTAGGGACCAAACGTACAGATTACCCCAAACCAAAGGGACCATTCATGTAATTTACTCTAAACTTTGTTTGGCTAAATTTTATCGGCTCAAATCAACCTTTGAAGATGCAAACAAATAGAGTATTTTCAGTTGATACAAAACAACTCTAATGCAGCCTACATGACCAATATAATCAACCCAAAAACAATAAGTAATCAACCAATACGTGACACCGGAATTTTAGCATAGAAACCTCTCAAGAAAGGAAAGTAATACCAATGAATTACTAGAGTCGCTACAAATCCACTATTACCAATATTTGAGTAATACAAAGTCTTTTGTAGATGTATTAGAAGCATATAATAAGAATCAAACACTTGGAACAAATGACCTCAAGTGATTGGAATCAAATAAGAAATGTAACATCCAAACTTTCAAACTGAATTCTTTTCATTTTTAATTTCATACAAAAAACATCTTTCATAAAAACCATCTCAAGAAAACCATAAGATCAAATACAAATCAACATCAAAATATCATAGTGTCACAAAATATCTTGTAACATAATCTTCAGGTGAATGTGTACAATCAAGTCTTCACTTTCCCACGATCCTCAGAAGTACCTGAAACACATTTAATCAACAACTATAAGCACAAAGCTTAGCCAGTTCCCCAAAATATCACATACAACCCAACACAAAATAAGCAGCCATGGCTTATCAACGACCTTGAAGACTACCCAAAGTCTTAGTGGGCAAACAGCATGCCCAGTGGGTTATCAGCAATCATGGAGACTAATCAAAGTCTCAACACACATAGTAACACATAACACGGTAAATAACATATAGACCCAACTGGTCATAAAATAAATAAAAACAGTTTACCACACAAGTGAGAATAGTGAGGAGACTCACCTCGCACGGAAGACTGATAAAACTCACACCCGAGCTGATGGAATTATACTCTGCCTAATTAAATATGCAAGTTAACCTTAATTAATAATTAAGGAATTTCCTACACATACTACTAAGACCAAGACAAGTCTAGTCCATACTTAGATCAAAATATTGTTTCCCCCCCCCCCCCCCCCATAAAACCCCTCACAATCCACCTAAGACACAAGTGGTCAAAGTCAACGAAATCAGCCATACGCTCAACGTAGTCAACGTATGTAAGTAAATCTCAAAACTTCCTTGTTAATGTCTTAATCATTAAGACATTCATTCCAAACTCAAATTTGGCCCCTAAAGAACGTCCTAATCCATAAAGTCGCTTACTTTAAGCCTTTACATGACTACAAGGAGCTAAAACCCAAAACCCTAACTTTTACTTCATTAAAGGCCCCATAACTTTTGCATGGGAGAAAAGGAAATGGTCAAGCTAACATTTTTATGACTCTAGATACCATAAAATGTCTTAAATGACGACTTAATTGTGACATCCCCAAAATCACGGCCAGAAAAGACCGGTTTCATTTATGCTTTTAAAATAGTTTCAGAGTAAATCCATTGATTTAAAAGAGTTGCGGAATCTGTTCCCAAAACAAAATATGATACAATAAAGTTTATCAAAGCATTTCATCAAGAGATGCATTTTCATTATATAACAATATTCGGGATGTCATGTTCCGATAAACAGACCAAAAGCATAAACAACAAAAGATAGACCATACAACAGTTACATATAACAACTGGTCTAATATCAAAAGATCTTGATAAGTGTCACACCCCAAAACCAAGAACGGCAGAAACGTTCTGGGGCGGAGGACGTCATGTAATGTATCACAACAATGCAAAGTAGTAAACAAGCAACAACATCATCCATTGTATTAATAGTATAATTTTGATTACATTTGAGTTCTTTCATAGTATAATTCTACAAAATGAATATTCAAAATAAAAGACGAGTCTTGACCGCTCCGTCTTCACAGAACCTGGTATTTGTACCTGCCTATCTGTGTCCTGGGAATACAAGTTATTTTGAAAGCGAGTATCAGCAATAATGCTGGTGAATTCATAAGTATTTATGTGCCTTTGATTTGTAAAGCTGTAAAGAAAAACCTGTAACTGTTTGAAGGAAAGTTTGTACCAATGAACATATTTGTAAGTAATTGTAAACGTTTGAAAACTGTAGAAAATCCCATATTTTCTACTAGTACAAAAAGTAGCCTTCTACCAAGACCCGACTATTTTGAATGTTTGCTTTTAGAAATCCAATATTTGCTTATAAGTGGATAGTAGTTTAAAAAGTCCCAAAAATGAATTATTATGGTGTATTTCATGTTTAAAATAATAGATTTGTATACGTATATAATTGCTAAGGTATTTGATAACCCCGTAAATCAACGTGTTTTTAATACTCCATGTGAGTTTTATAACCATGCTAATGACCCAGACTGCCTGTAACAACGTTCTTCAGGCGTTAGAATGTTATGACGTTTGTCACCCCAGGCCTGTCGGCCTAGCTGTAGCTAACAGCTTAGGTGTGGGATTGTCAATCCCGTATAGAATACACAAGTATCACGCCGGCCTAGCTGTAGCTAACAGCTTAGGTGTGGGATTGTCAATCCCGTATAGATCTATACACAAGTATCATGCTCCCCCTACAAGGGATTATGGTATATAATACAGGACTTAATAATGCATACTTGAAAGTACGTGAAGCGTCTCACAAAACCTAGTATAAAACAGATTTACATATGAAATTGTCTATTTGTTCTTGTATATGAAAATATCTCTTTGATATGGTACTTGTAGTATGTAAAATTTCATGAATATCTAGTACACTATCTTATGTAATCGTATCTCTTGTAATTGTATGTCTTGAAATTTGTATGCCTTGTAATTGTATGTAATCGTATCTCTTCATATAGTATGTAATGTATTAGTATAGACTCATAAATAAACTGACTCTTGTGTGATTCCTTGTACTTGGAATGGTAAGTAGTATATCCTAACTATACATATTATAGTTACTAGTATTGTGCGTGTATCACCGAAGTATGCCTTTGCTACCTAAAGGTACTGAACCAACTGATGGAAACTTTTATGTCTATATATGTATACATGATATATATATATATATATATATATATAACTACACATGTATAGGCGTGCATTTGACAATAAAAATATAAAAGAAGTTTTGTAAAACCTTTGAAAAGTTTAATAAATAAGAAATGATGACTTGATGTCAGTTTATAAAACGATTTGAAAGTAGTTTGTTTGATAAGAACAATTTTAAGTATAAGAAGACCTTCGTTTGAAACACGATTCTAACAGCGTTTGAAAGGAAACATAAAGTATGTAAGACGGTTTGATAAAGAGTTTTTAACATGTAAAAATGTTTGTCGTAAACTATTATAGTTTTTCCAAAAGTTTGTTTCGTTTGTATAGTAAACCCTAGTGAAATGCTCACTCGTTATGTAAAGTGTAACTTTTGTAGTGACATAAATGAACACATATACTCATAGTATAGATAAAGTGTTTGATTCGTATATGTTTAGCAACATACTTAATTTAAAAAGACAAGATGTTATCGTGATATATTTTGTGTACGGAAGTTTCCATGTAGTAGTTATGAATCACATATGGTTTACTTGATAAAAAGAGTATATAATGAAACTTTAGGTTACACACGATAATAACCGTGTGTTTACTTGTATTCCCCCCTTAAAAGTGTATAAAAGCATTGATAACAAATTTGAAAATGTAGTTTATAGGGGTATGAACTCACCGAAGAAAGTGCGTGATTTGAAGAAAACGAGATTTTCTCGGGCGGCACCTCGACCGGAAAGTGACAAGATTCTCGGGAATCTCGGGGCTTCGGACCTTCGTCGGGGCTTAGATATGAAACCGGGAAGTCGGGATGTTGTCAGCACGAAAAACGAGGTGAAAATGTGAGTGGAATGAAGAATTTTAGTAAAGGCAGCCGGCACCCTCGCATTCTATTTATAGGGTGCTGGAAGAGGGATTACGCTGGGCGTAAATTCGGAGTACGCTGGGCGTAACTTCTGAGTACGCTGGACGTACGCGACGTCAGCGCTTACCGCATCCTCGGAAGAAGCATCGAAGCGATGTGGACAATCCGGAGCCTAGCATCCGAGTACGCTGGGCGTAAATCGTTTCGGTGTGTATGTGCCATGAACTTGTAAAATCCGTAACTTTCACATACGGGCTCTGTTTTTAACGTTCTTTATATCCACGTGAAGGTGAGAAAATACTCTACAACTTTCATTTAGACCCCGTCGGCTAATTGTGACTTTATTTTTAATTATTTTTTAATTAATAGGCCGGGAGACGATAACTTCGTTAAAAATCCATAACTTCTTTATCCGACGTCCGTTTTCGTTTGTCTTTTTACCATCGAACTATTATTGTCGAGACCTTCAACTCTCGTTTAAGTTGCATCGGCTAAAAATCGCTCTATCTTTATTTCGAGTTTTTAGTTGACTACTGCTGTTACGAAACTTAGAAAATTTGTATCTTTTTCATATGAAGTCTGTTTTGGGCGTTCTTTTTAGGCACGATCATGGTTTAACGTAATCTACGACTTTCGTTTAGATACTTAAGGCTAAAAATTATTGTATCGAAACTTTGCGTTTTACGTCTATCAGCGTTGCCGGTTTTTGCCGCGAATCTTAGATTGGTCATAACTTCTTCGTTATAACTCGGATTTTAGTGTTCTTTATATGTACGAAAACCTTGCAACGATTCCTACTACTTTATTTAACCCAAATAAGATTTTTAGGAAATTTATGTTTTGGCCTAAATTTGACTGGTGTTACATTTTATTGTCTCAAAATATCGGGTTGTCACAATAAGTCATCAAACTTATGCTCTCGCGCCACTACCTGTAATACAACAAAACTGAGTGGGTCAGGCTTGAGATCCTAGTGAGCATATAGGGTTTTCGACCCACAATAAATAATTATATTTAATTTCACCAACCAACAATAACCCGGATTACCCATTCCCGTTATCCTCACTTTACATCCCCAAAACAACATCTATTATAAGGGACCTAATCTAGGAATTTCATCGGGATGGACTTTACCGCGAAGGGTTTCCTCAGCAATAAAAGTCCTAAGGCAACCATGACGGGGATAGAGTACACCGGTAAACACATCGTTCACAACACCTATAGGTTATGAGTCTGCTAGTATTCCACAGGACTGTCTAGAAAGAGTCTGTGGTCGTTATCCATACTCCGCTGAATAACTAGATCAACAACAACAACATCGAGGTCTCTCATCTGTTTATCACACATCAACTATATACCCATGTTCTACCCATCATATTAATAGATAAAAATATATATTTTTATACATAGTTTAAAACCTGTGTAGCATTCTCATTCAATACATATTCCAAACAACAGATGAGACTAGTACACATAACACGTATTTCATAGAGAATAAATCATATTTATGAGATAGAAGAAAGTGAAGATACATTCACACATATAACAACAAAATATACACATAACACGTATTTCATATAAATACTTTGAATTATGTGTTAGAAGAAAGTAACTACACACTCACTTGATCAGAAGATGATCAGACAACACTACGGCTTGTAGAAGTAGTATTCTTCGGTAGATCTGGAAGATCTTCACAAAAATTGGCTTCTCGCGGGCAGAGCTTCGGCTCGGGAATTGCACTTCTCAGGATCTTCGGGGCTTCGGGACTTGCTTCGGGTCTCGGGATTAATATTGGGGCTTTGGGATATTTCTTGCACAAAAAACGAGGTAAAATGGGAGAGAGAGAGAGAAGAGAAAATGAGCAAAGGAATCGGCTGCCCTCGCATGCCTTTATAGGGGCTGGAACCCTCGCATTACGCTGGACATAATGCTCAGCTACGCGGGGCGTAGCGCCAAAAAACGTAATCGCTTACGTATGCAAGTCACTCGAGTTCGAGGGGTTCATGCACCGGGGTACGCTGGGCGTACGCCAGTACGCTGGGTGTACTTCGGATAAGATCAATGACTCCTTCGGATATACATCTGAATTAAAGATTAAATATATATTGTAATTATTTAATAAACTTCAAAAATTCATATATTCCTCATACGAACTCCGTTTTTGACGTTCTTTATATCCACGCGTAGGTGAGACTACGCTCTACAACTTTCGTTTAGACTCCGTCGACTGATTTCGAATTTATTTTTTAGTAGGTCGGGACAGGAAAACTCCGTTATAAATTCATAACTTCTTCATCTGACGTCCGTTTTCGTTTGTCTTTTCACCATTGTACTACTATCAACGAGGTCTTCGATTCTCGTTTAGATTGTTTCGACCAACAATCACTCGATCTCGAATTCGAGTTTCGGGCTGCATACTGCTAAGCTGAAACTTAGAAAAATCATAACTTCCTCATACGAAGTTAGATTTGGGCATTCTTTTTATGCACGTTCTCGGTTTAACGAACTCTACAACATTTGTTTAGAGCACTAGGGCTAAATATCGATCTAATGTAAATTCACTTTTTACGTCATTCAACGTCGTGCCGGTTCTATCGCGAAACTTTGACAGATCATAACTTCTTCGTTATAACTCGGATTTCGGCATTCTTTATATATTCAGAAACCTCGTTTCAACTACTACAACATTATCCATAGATATCGGCTTTATCTAATATTTCATTTTGACGCTTTTTTTCATACTTAATTCAATTAAGTCACACAGTTAAGCACAAAACACATAATACTCAAATAATACACTTCTATTATTTCAAAACAGGTTACAAAGGTTAACCTAGACTATTACATCAACATTAATGACAAGCCCAGAAACACAAGCGTTACATTAATAGCTCTGGAGTACTCCACACTCACAATGATTAAACCTTTGCGAAAAAAGAACAAAAAATGCAAGGCTAAGAAAGATCTAACTAAATAAGGTCCAAGGTTTGAACTTTATACCTTGAAAAGGTGAACAAGGAGATGATGTTTTTCGATCTACAAGCTAGAATGCACCACCACCTCTTGAAAGATCTTCCTTCTAACACAAAACACTTAAGAATCATTTTTCAAGCTTCAAATCTCACATACACAAGCTAGGGTTCAATTTTAGGGTATGGAGAATATGGAGGATGGTCATAAGAAGGTCCAAGAGGGTTTATGATTCTTAAATAGTGGTCACAACCCAAAAGATGAGGGTTTGGAGAAAACATGAGTACGCTCAGCGTACATATATGTACGCTCAGCATACTCAAGTCTTAACCTGCCAAAGCTTTGCTGACTTATGCCCAACATAAGGGCCTTTTTTGTAAACCTTTAAAACATAAAGGACTGAAAAGTAATATTACCTTACAACTGGTGTTAAAATAAAAGACAAAGATGAATATCACATAAAGGACTGAAAAGTAATATTACCTTACAACTCCGGAGTTGATCTCGACAATCCAACCGCACAAAACTAAGGTGTTGATGATAAGAAGTAGCCTTCCAAAAATTAAAGATGTTGGGCCATTGGATCCTCGTGAAATTATGAAAAACTCCAAGTTTATCTTCAAAAACAGGAAAAATAGAAACCCCTTCTTTTGCTCTTTTTTCTATATGGTGGTTGGAAATCTTATACAAACCCTCTAAAATGGAAATAAGTTGAACATATATATATATATATATATATATATATATATATATATATATATATATATATATATATATATATAGGTGAGCTTAAAGGCTTGGTCTTACACATTGGCCAAAAATCAGTCGGAAAGAGCGTCTAAGGTCATTTACTGTTGTTAATATTTCTAATAACAACAGAGTCCTTTTTGGTTTCCCTCATAACCCATTTTAGTAGAAAGAATTTAGGAGAAAATTTTAACATCTAGATTCTTGGAGCAACTCTAAATTAATATATGATGGTCGATGTATCGCGGGTTTTAAATGGCCTCCACGCTGTGGCAGCCTATGGCCATGGTGTGGCGGTTTTTTAAGGAGAAACCCTAATATCCGGTGTTTGCGTCGTATTTAAGGGAATTTGACGGCTAGGGTTTGCTCACTGTCACTCCCCAAAACCATGAACGGCGGAAACGTTCTGGGGCGGAGGATGTCATGTACAGTGTCACAACAATGAATAGTAGTAAACAAGCAACAACATCATCCATTGCATTAATAATATAATTTCATACATGTGTGTTCTGTCAAGTTATATAGACACCAAAATATACATATCAAAATAAAAGATGAGTCTTGAACGAACTCCATCTTTTCAAAAGCCTGACACCTGTACCTGTCTATTGGTGACCTGAGAATACAAGTTATTTTGAAAGCAAGTATTAGCTTAAAGCTGGTGAGATCATACATATATTAATGTCTGTGTTTGTATGAAAGCATTTGTAAGATGTTCCGTAAGATGTTTTGTACAATGTTTTGTAAAATGGTTGAACTCTCCTAGAAAACCCTATGTTTCCAGCTAACTGTAGCCTTCTACCAAGGCATCTAGTGTCTGTGCGTATGTCTCTTGTTAGAGTATGTGTTTTCCCAATTCTGACTATCATTAATCAAAAATATAGTTTTTACATTACCGTGCATCGTGTGAATATTCACGAAGTTAATGTAATGGGAAAATATTATAGTACCATAGTATTTGCAAAAGGTGACTACCGTTGTACTAACTACCTTAAAACAAAAGGTGTTCAAAGTAACATGTGATCGACCTGTATCCTGCTACCGACTCTAGTAAAACGACGATGTAAGACGCCGTAAGAAATGACATTTGGCACCCGTAGACTTGCAAGTCCCACTGTAGCGAGCAGCAAGGTGTATGATAATCAATCCAGTATAGATCTATACGCAAACTCATACGCTCCCTAATTAAGGAGATTCGAGATACATAAACGGTCATGACAGGAAGTGCCATGACCCGTCTAATGGTTCACATAACTGCATGAATGTATATGTAATGAATGTGCTAACTGAAAAGTGTACTCTTTCTCTGTCTAGCCTGTATGTACTGTAGTGTTCTGCGTGTACTAGCTGTAATGTATGTTCTCTCTCTATCTAGCATGTATAGTAATGTACTGACTCATGAATGAACTGACTCATTGTATGTTTCATTGTTCTAGTAATAGTATTTGTATCCTCTTGTGCTACCCCTATGGTAACTTACTAGTGATGTAACTGGTACGTATGAACATGGAAGTATACCCTTGCTACCCAAGGGTATCAAATGGACTAGAAGAACCTTTATGACTATATATGTCCACATGATATATAACTAATATTTAAACGACCTTCAGACGGATACCCGATACCTTACCAGACTACATCCCAACGGGGAAAAGGAAATAAAGCGAGCTGGCCTTCCTAAGCCTTTTAAACATTGCTTATATAACTATACATACATAGGCATGCATTTGATAATAAGTATATAACAGCTTAAGTAGAAGTATTTGATAAGTAAAATAGCTCGTAAAACAGTTTGATAAACAGTTTGAACAGTAAGAAAAACCACTGGATTTGTAGTTATTAATCACATGTGATTGATGTAATAACTATAAGTATTTAACTTGTATTCCCCCCATAAATCATTTAAAAACATTTAAACCATTGATTAAGGGGTATGAACTCACCTGTAGTGAGTGGTACGGATGAACTGAAGATGTAGGATTGCTAGGTGTTAAATGAAGTCTTGAACACACTCTATGATCCTAGTTAACATATAATATCACATATATGTATCCAATTAGTCTTTAAACAACTAATAAACAAACTCAAGACACCCTAGGACATGCTAAACACCTCATACAAGTGTTATAAGTCTCAAGGATTTCATCTAAGTGTTGTAGGGAAGGGCTAGTGTGTTTGAGGTTCAAGGAACACTCCATTAGGGAGTTTACGGTTTTGTGGTCATAACCAAAAGGGTTTACGGTCGTAAAACCTTGGGTTTATGGTCGTAAGCTCACCCCCTTTGTGACCATTTGTTGTTTGAAGCCTTCTAAGCCAATCCAAGCATTCCTACTTCTTGTTTTAGCCTTAGGAAGTGTTTTGTAGCATCAATACACTCCTAAATGGAGTTTACAGTACATGGACCATTTCTCCATGAGTTTACTACCGTAAAATCCTATGGAACATGGTTTTATGATGTTTTCAAGTTCTAAACACTTCAAGGTAATAGCCTAGGTTAGATTCTTGGCAAAAGGAATAAATATGGGACATTTATACCCCTTTTGGGGTGTTTATGGTTTTGGGAGATCCCCAAACCGTAAACACATATAAATGAGTGTTTTCTTGTTCTTTTGTGTGATAAACACTTCAAGGAATGATCTAGACAAGTCCCTAAGGCATTGTGAAGCATCTAGGCACCCTTTTGCACCTTACTTGGTGTTTACGGTTTTAGGAGCCTCCCAAAACCGTGAACACCTTGTTCTTGGTGTTCTTGGGACATTTCCTTGATATTAAGATGTATAGAAAGCTCTAAAGGACTCTAGGATAGAAGTACTTACTTTGTGGAAGCTTGAAATGAACTAAAAGTCCAAGAACACTGTAACATCCGGATTTCCAGGTATATTATTTTTATTTAATTATTTTGGAGTTTGCGGAGGAACTTGGCGAGTTGGAGCCAAGACTCGCCGAGTAGGGTCGCGGATGTTCATCCGGGTTCACGTCCGGACTCGGCGACTCCATTTATGGACTTGGCGAGTCCACGCTGTCTAATGAAACCCTAATCCCCCGGGTTTGGAGCCTATTTAAGGGCACTTATAGCCTCCCATTGCGGCTACCAGTCCTTTGAGAGAACCCTAAGTGAGCCAAATCGATGTGAGGAAGAAGAAGTCACTTTTGATCCTTGTACCTTTGGTTTAGCAAGAAGAAGGTGACCAAGAGCAATAGGAGGTGCGATTCTAGCAGTTCCAGAGTTCAGAGACTTCATTTTGAGGTATTAGTTCGAACCTCCTTCAGTTTTGGTGTTGATCATTAGAGTTAGGGTTTTCTAACCCCTTTGGAGAGTGATTATATGGAGCAAATGGTCCTTCTTCGAGTTTGTGCCTTGGATCTGGACTCAAAGAGGTCCAGAGACCTTAACCCTTGGAGCTTTATGGATCAGTTTGGGGTTATTGGACTTAGGTTTCCATTTTTGGGACTAAATCTCCTTTTGATGCCTTGTTGTTGTTATACAAGCATCAAGTTTCGGACTTTACGTGACATTCATGCTTGGAAAGGCCAGATCTAGGGTTTAGGGAAACAGATATGACCTTAGGAGGCCAGTAGAGTTTGTGCATGGCATGAACTCGTTGAGTTATTCTTGGGACTTAGCGAGTAGGGCTAGGGTTTCACGAAAATTGCTCAGTGAGTAGACTTACCGAGTTGGGGAATGACTCAGTGAGTCAGAAGGGGCTTAGAGGACTGGAGTTCAAGGCGGTACTCGCCGAGTTGTTCTTGAGACTCGATGAGTTGATTCGGGGTGGCCCCACGATTCATGACTGGTATGACTCGTCGAGCATAGGGAGGGACTCGGCGTGCCAAGTGGGACAAGTGTTAGAGAACATGTGTGAACTCGCCGAGTCGCCAGGGTGCACTCGGCGAGTAGGGTCAAAGTGTGACCGTTGACTTTTATTGACTTTAGGGGTTTGGTCAACAATGGAGTACTTGTGTCAAGAGGGGGGTAAAATAGTCTTTTACCCTTCTAAGAGTTCCAATGGCAAGTTGAGTCTAATTTCGGGAGTTATATTGATAAGAGTATTTACTTTATATGAATAGGCGGAGACTAGGCAATATTTCTTCCGAGTCACAGATTTACCGAGACGCCTGAGGTGAGTCTTCTCATTATACTTTACCTAGTGTGGTAACAGAGTTATGTGACAGTGTATTTTAGAGTTATGTGCTAGTGTATTTTCCTGTTATTTATGTGTTGTGATTTATTTTATGTGATATGCATGATTCAAAGTTTACAGAGTAGGACCAGTGGGACCATAGAGTCAGGACCTTCGGGTCTGTAGAGTTAGGTCCAAAGGGCCCACAGAGAGTTAGGGCTGGAGGGTCCTACTGAGACACATTGACCAGAGGGTCAACAGAGTTATAGCCTCGAGTGGCTAATATATGTTCGAGTGGTATTTTAGGGAACTCACTAAGCTTATGCTTACAGTGTTACGTGTTATGTGTTTCAGGTACCAGTGATGACCGCGGAAAGGCGCCGACTTGATTCGTACACACACATCGGATTTTATGTATTTCGATCTTGGGAGATGTTTTGTGAAACAAAGACATAATTCCATGACATTTTATGAATAAATGAGTTGAAAAAATGTGTTTGGAAAATGCGAAAAATTGTTTTAAATTTTTACGGCGTTACAAACACTAATTTGTGTTCTTGGTGTTCTTGTTGTTTTGGAAATCTAATCAAAACATGAAATTTGATGGATTAAAAGATGTATAATCTCTAGTAGTTATGATACATCAACTAATAAAGTCAAGAAATACTCACGTTTTCGGGAAATCGGGTGAAAACTGGGATGATAGTTGAGAGTGTTTGGAGTTTACTCTTTTTAGGGTGAAAATGAGAAGTGATGTACTTTGGTGAGTAAACTCATGCTTAAGCATGAGTTTACGGTTTTTGGGGTAGTTTACGGCCCAAACATAAAAGTTTGGCCGTGAACTTCTAAGCTACGTGGTATTCGCGGTTTTGGAATTTCAAGACCCGAGACGGGTACATCCTTTCACCCGTTCGTTTAAAGAATAATTATTATAATAGTCAAACGAACCTTAAATTTGTTAAAAAAACAAATAGAACTTAAATTGACTTATAATATGAAGTGATTGACTTTTAGGGTTGGACCGAATGAAAATTTCGGATTGGCACACTCACCCTCAGCCTCCATCACACTCTCTCAGCGTCCAAGCAAACCCTAACCTCCATATTTACTCTCTAAGATTTTTGTGTTGATTTTTGGGAATTTAAGAAGAAGGGGGTGACTTATAGGTTTGGATTCAACAAGCAACACTTCTCACCACCTTATTGTGCATCTTTTGGACCCTTGTAAATCCCTAAGTTCCAAGATTTTTGGTTTATTGTGTATAGATCTAGGTTTCTATGCATTTATCTTCATGTCCTTGATTATTGGGTGGTGAGATCTCATAAAGTTGCAAATTTTATGAATCTCCAAGTCATTTTGGACCTTAGATGCTTTGGATCTCGAATAGCATTGAGTTTTAGCATCATGCATGGAAGATTTGGCCAAAAACCCTCATTTTGACCTAATAGAGTGCAAGACATGCATTGGACATGCATCTCTACTAAATAAGGATTTTTATGTTGATATTTGATGCTAGAAACGTTCTGGAAATAGATATCCAGTAGTCTTCAAGAGAAAGTGCTTAATGGGCTAAGCCAAGTTATGGTCTTACCCTTTTTAGGTATAGAAATAGGAACTTTGTCCCTTAAAGAGTCTAAAGGGATAAAGTTCGAAACTTTATCCTCTTGGACCTTAGAATGGACCGGATATGGGATTCAGAGCCCTTAAGATCAAGGAAATCGACTTTATCCATTATGATATTGGGAGCCTAGTACCCACGACGTAGCCAAGGTCTCCACGGCATGACGACTAGGCTGTGACTCGACTGTTTTGTCATTTGGTGGCAACGGCGTGGCGACCTGTTGTAGTTGACTTTGAATTTGATCCTTGACTTTCCAAGTTTCTCATTGGGGTATTTTGAGTATTTTGAGTTGTATTTGAGAATTGGTCACTTTTGTTCAATTGGTGACTGGTAAAGCTAATATTATGAGATGTGTCCTGTTCAACGATCATTTAAGACTGAGTGGTGAGTTTTCCTGTAACGCCCATGGATCAGAGCTAGTCAATTTAAGGACAATAAGTGTCAAAAACAAATTTTTGATGGAAAATTATTTAGAAGGAATAATCTTAACTAAGTCGTAGTATATGTTACAAGGATTCCATACATATAAAGAACACCGAAATCCAAGTTATAACGAAGAAGTTATGACCTGTGCAAGTTTCGCGACAGAACCGACACGACACAACGTGACGTAAATAGTGAATTTATGTTATAGCGATAATTGGCCTTGGCGATCTAAATGAAAGTTATAGCATATGTTAAACTAAGAGCGTGCATAAAAAGAACGTCTAAATCTGACTTCGTATGAGGAAGTTATGATTTTTCTAAGTTTCAGCTTAGCAGTATGCAGCCTGAAGTTTGGATTTGAGATCGAGTGATTTCTAGGCAATACAATCTAAACGAGAATCAAAGATCTCGTTGATAGTAGTCCAACGGTAGAAAGACAGGCGAAAACGGACGTCAGATAAAGAAGTTATGAATTTCTAACGAAGTTTTCCTATCCCGACCTACTAAAAATAATATAATAAAAATAAATTGAAAATTAGCCGAAGGAGTCTATATGAGAGTCATAGAGCATAATCTCACCTACGCGTGGATATAAAGAACATCGAAAATAGAGCTCGTATGCAAAAGATATGAATTTCTGAAGTTCGAGGCATGCTTACCAAAGGGGGAACGCCCCACGGTCAAATAGGGAACATCCCGCGTTCGGAGCCCAGAGCCTGTCCCGTCGCCTGTCAAGTCCGAAGTTCGTAAGCAATGACGCATGGCGGAATGCGCTGCCATTCGTTCAAGGGATGCACTGCGTTCAGGAACGCGCTGTGTTCGGAGGCCATACCCCTCCTATAAATAGAAAGCGAGGGCTAACATTTTTGTTTTCTAAATTCTTTCATTTCACTCCCTTATTCTTCCTTTTTCTTGGAAAGTTGTACCCCCGAAGCCCTGGTATCATCCCGACACCCGAAGCAAGTCCTAAAGCCCCGAAGATCCCGAGAAGTAAAGTTTCCGAGCCGAAACTCTTCCCGCGAGAGGCCCGACTTTCTAGGAAGCATCCCGGTTCCACCGAAGAATACTACTTTTAGAGCCGAGGTGCTGCCCGATCATCGTCTTATCAAGTAAGTGTGTAGTTACTTTCTCTTACCGCATAGATATGAATTATTTGCTATGAAATACATGCTATGTGTTTATACGTTGTTGGTTTACTTGAGATGGATGTTGAATGAATGTTTTATATAGGTTTTTAAATGATTTAAACTATATATGTAATTTATATCTACAAATATGTTGGGTAGAACATGGATAGATGAAACAGTTGGTGTGTGGGGAAAGATTAGTTTGAGGCTGAGATGAAAGATGATATAGATCATGAGATGAGGGTGACAGGTGAAAAAATGAGTGAAACCTTTACCCAAACAATGGCCCCCATCATTCATCATAGTAGGGATGAGAACCAAAGACTATTCTAGACAGTACTGTGGAACACTAGCAATCTTGCAACTTGTAAGTGTTGTGGACTTGATGTTCATCGTTGTACTCTAAAACCCCTGACAACTATAGATTTAGTGCCTCATAATAATACAATGGTAGCTATGGATTTAGTACAGTGTAGATGAACCTTGGTAGCTATGGATTTAGTACTGTATAGATGAACCTTGGTGACTATGGAGTTAGTGCCTGTTAAGTGAACCTTGGTGACTATGGAGTTAGCGCCTGTTAAGTGAACCTTGGTGACTATGGAGTTAGCACTTGTTAATTGAACCTTGGTGACTATGGAGTTAGTGCATGTTAAGTGAACCTTAGTGACTATGGAGTTAGCGCCTGTTAAGTGAACCTTAGTGACTATGGAGTTAGCGCCTGATAGCTATGGATTTAGTACCTGATAGTTAAACTTTGGCAGCAATGGACTTCGTGCCAATTTGTTGGGTCAAAATATGGTTTATACTTTACTTTTCAAGGAAATTGTATTTTTCTGTAATATTTTTGGAGTTTACGGTCATGTTTACGGTTGAGTTTACGGCCGTAAACACCTTACGACCGTAAACCCATTTACGGCCCATGTTATCCGGCCCATGTTCTCCAAGTATAAATATAGATGTTAGGGTGAGGAGTAGAGATTGATGAACCCTAGAGAGTTTGCGGCCAGAGAGAAACAGGAGCTTTTATGTGTGTGTGAATCTTTTGTATCCGGATCTTCATTCATATCAATACATACAAAGATTCATATTATTCTTCTTCTCATTCTCTTCTATTTGATCTGACATCATCCGTTTGATTGGGATTCCGCACCATCAAACGGATCTGATTGATACACAGGCATTTTAGGGACTTTCAATTGGTATCAAAGCCAAGTTGTATCAGTCAATTTTGTTAGATTTGGAGCATTATTTGATCTTATTTTAGAAATATTCTTGCGTTTTTGGATAGATCTCTGAAAAATAAGGGGGGTTTGTTCTTCATGTTTTTCATAAAAAAAGGTTTTTGATCGAGTTTTGGAGCTTCAAAGTTGAAAAATCGGTGTTTTTGGTCGGAGTTTGCGGCCGGCGGCTAGGGTTTCAGTGTTCGCGGCCGGAGTTTATGGCCGGAAACAGTTCACGGTCGCCGAAGGTTTGCGGCCGGCGTTTAAGGCTCGGCTCGGCGGCTTGACGGCTGGGCGACAGCTCGGCTCAGCAGAAGCAGGCTTCAGTGCTTCAATAAAAAGGAAGCGAAGGTGCAGTGCCGGGTTTCGACCCCGAGACCTCCAGAACAACAAGCCTGCGCCTTATCCAACTCAACTAGCTGATTCCTTGTTCCTTTCCTTTGAAATTTAAACTATAACCCGTCTTTTTCACAGCAAATTTCGAATTTTGACACTTTTAACCCAAAAACTCAATTTCTTTTAACTTTAATTTAATTTTTCATCCAAAATTAAAATAATAATAATAATAATAATAATAATATTAATATTAATTAAAAATAATAACAATAAATAAATAAATAAATATAAATTAAATTAAAATTAATAAATAAAATTATATTTTAATTTTTTTTACTTTTATTTTTAACTTTTCACCTTAAATTTTGACTTTGACTTCCAAGTTTGACCTTTGACTTTCTCGTTTGACTTTTAAATTTTCAAATTTAGCTTTTCGGTTTGACTTTTAAGTTTGACTTTTTCAAGTTTGACTATTGAGTTTAAGTTTTGAGTTTAACTTTTTAAATTTGACTTTTAAGGTTGACTTTTGAGCTTTATAATCAAAGGGTTTAACTTTTAAGTTTTATTTTAGCTTTTAGTTGTGCTTTTAATTGATTTTAAGGTCTACGAGGGAGTTGAAAATATGCAAGAGAGTCGTCAGAATATGTTAAGACAAAATTTCAACATTTTCGATTATATCCCTGGAGAAACCCTCGAAACTCAGTTGCAGCGATTCACTACACTCACTACTGAGATGAATATAGCCGGGATCTTCTTGACTAAGTTCGAGATAAACAAAAGCTGCTAAATTCAATTCTGAAATCGTGGGATATGAACGTGGCTATCATCAAGAAGACAAAAGATCTTAATCATCTTAGTCTTGTTTATGTAATTCAAGAACTTGATGCTTTGAAGTGTAGAGAAACAATGAGTTCTGAAAACATTCCGGTCACTGTAGTTACATGTACTCCAGCTTGTGAAGCTACGATTAAATTTCTTCGGGAACAAACTGATTTATTAAAAAGAGAAGTTGAGGACCTGAGATATGAAGGATATCAACTCAGGAACGGACAGAAACCCCTGAAGGCTGAATTAGAAGCAAAAACCAAGGACTTTAGGAAACTTCAGGAAGAGTATAGCAACAAGTGTGAAAATTATGACTATATTAAGAGACAACTTGCTGCTGTAACTGAAGAGCTTGACGCTTTAAAAATTAAGTGTGGAAAAACAGACGTTAGTTTTAAAAATTATACTGCGTCAAGTCAGACAGTCGAGTCCTTATATGAAACCCAATTAAAATTCAATGAAAATCAAGACAAGGGTCTAGGGTATGATAGTGTTCCTCCTCCATATAATCATAACTACACATCCATCCCTATGACACAGGACGAAACTGACAGGGAGGCACATCTTCAATATGGCAAACGAACTGGATTTGTGTCAGGAGGAGTTATTAATGTTGAAAATATTGATGTTTCTGTTACATGTGCTGGTAAAGTAGCAGAGGATGAGAACAAGGAGAGTTCTTCTGAACAAACAAACAACCCCTTGAACTCTAAATCTGTTGCTTCTAATCAACCTGCCGTTGGTAAATACAGGCCTCCAATTCCAACACAAAAGAGTGCCTATTGTAAGTGTGCATCTGGGATCAATAAGAGACAAGGCAAGGATACGCCACCAGGGGCAGGAATAAATAACTTCACAGTGAAGCAAAAGACTTGTTTTCACTGTGGAACACCTGGACACATTGCTAGAAATTGTCCTAATCGCGCATACGTTCCTTACTACACACAAGGCTGACAGAACGCGTCAAGAGGGAGACACTCCAAAAGATACCCCTCGAGATCACGATCAGACATTGACGACTGGAATGCCAAGAAGGAAAAGAATTCAACTCCTAAGGCCAAGCATCCAACTCCCAAGGTTAAGCATCCAACTCCCAAGAACAAGAAGGGAATGCTGGCCCAGAAGTCTAGTTCAAGAGATGCTCCTGTGAAGCCAAGACCGGTTAGGTCAAATTCATCTAGGCAGCCGGCTTCAAGTTCCATATCAAGTGTCGATACACCCATCAGATCGAACAAGAAATGGGTTAAACCCGAATATAGATGGGTACCAAAGGTGAAAAATTCTAAATCAATTAATGATTCTAATATTTCATCGGCTTCGGTTTGTGATAAGTAGGATATGTCATGGGAGAGAGTACCCTGAAAGGATGAAAAAGGTCGACCCAGTTTCAAAATGGACTGGGTTCCAAAGACCAACTGATCCCGCTCTGTGCTGGAGCAGCTATGGAGGCATATCATCAGATTTCGGTTTGTTGGTAGTGGCTGCTCCTGGCATATGATTGGGGACATCTCTCAACTGTACAACATTCAGAACTTTGTTGAGAGTATGTGTCCTTTTGCGGGAAAGGAAGAGATCACAAATGGGGTTAGTGCTTAATGATATGAAGAATTTTCGGATCTGTTCTGAGATTATGCTTGCTGTTCTCAGACCTTCAGAATGCAGATTCAATCGGTGAATTACGGTTTGCGTTTTCTTCTTTATACTCCTGAGTTTTTCTTAAGCTGATTCGCTTTAAAGACTAATTTTTGTTTTAGGATAGTTTAAATTTGCGCATTTACTTTCGTTTCTCTCCTATGCACAAATTTAGGGGGAGAAAATCAAAAAAATATATGTTGGTTATGAAATGTGCTTGAGGGAGGTGTTATGGGGAGTGATATTATCAAGTGATAACAGGCAACCTGAGTCTGCGTAACGTACCCAAAGTTGAAGGGTCTATGCTTTGACTTGATGCGTCGGTAGGCACGAAAGATTCTAAATGGACATGACTAGGCACAGTTGAACTTAGGAAATTTACAGACTTGGCAAATCTTGACCTAGTTAGATCCATTCAGCCTGACAATACGACGCTCGGATAGGTTGAGAAGGGAGATATATATGGGAATCTACTCGTCACATTAATTGCACCCGTACTTGGAACCGTGGTTTAACTTTTCCTCGATGTGCGGATTCTGTCCTTAATTCCGGTTGGATGGGGCGACTGGTAAATTCCGATAAATTAGGTCTGTAGAATATCATTTTCTTTCTTTCCGTCTGTTAGTCGTATGTTGTCTCCTTTGCGTGACTTCCAATCCGACCTGGTACACAACATATGAAACTCTATTTCTCTGTAGGTTATATATGTGAAATACTTCTTATCTGTTAGCTATATGCTGTCTCCTTTGCGTGACTTCTAATCTGACCTGGTACACAGCATATGCAACCTTCATCTTCTCAACCCCTCTGAAGTAGTTAGTAATAGAATTATGAATCTATCCTCTCTCTGAATGGTTGTCTGCTCACCCGGTGTAAGGAGTACTCTAGAAGTTCTTGATGGATGGGACATATCAGGAAGCGGGAAACACATTCCAGTACACTTAAAATTGAACTCATACATATTGTCTATAGATCTCGCTGCTCAATTTAGGTGGACAACAATATCCCTGGTCGTCGTCAGATGAATGGTCGTTAAGATACAGTATCTTAGAAATTAGGATCAGATATAATATCTAGGATCTTAGGATCACTTTGTCTTACAATTATTAGTATGTCCTAAAATTGTCACAATTTTTTGTTTTTAAGTGGACCACAATACCAACGATAGACCAGACAAAGACGTGAAGATAGAAGGTACCGACAAGTGGATAAAGGCTGTCTATAAACTTTAATCCCAAATCACTCTTAAAGTTAGCTATTATTTTTGTTTTTGTTAAGTTTGTTCATAGTGTTCTTCTAATTTAAATATAAGGGGGAGAACTAAAAATAAAATAAAATAAAATGAAATAAAATAAAAAAACAACAAAAAAACAACAAAAAAACAACAAAAATAAAAAAATCAAAATAAAAAATAGTGTTATTTCTGTTTTACTTTTTGTTCTAAGTTTTCTTTTAGTTTTGTTTTGTCTTGAAAAGTGATTTCAGGTGAAGATAAAACTCATGGAGTTTGTGTTGAAGATTTCTGAGCCAAAAGCTTCGTGCATCGAAGAATTCTCATTCGAAGGAGCAAAAAATGAAGATTATTCTTTCAAATTCAATCTTTCAACCCCAGAAGCAAGGTGAAGCAGAAATTGAAGATTATGTGACAGATTGCATTGAAGCCTCCTCAATCAGTCTACTGCTATCTATGAACCTGCTGAAGTGATCCAGAAGATTTGTTCTCTCTGATGTTCTCTCTGAAGATTCTCAAGCTGAAAGCGCCATCTTTTAAGAATTAGTACGTCAAGCCTCCTCACCCAATGCACATTCAATGCCAACTTCTGAAGAAAACCTCAAGTGCTCAAGATGAAGTCATTCATTGAAGATTCATATGTTCATCCTGATGCTGTGAAGAAATCGAAGGTTAAAGCTGAAGCCAAGCTCCCATTGAAGATTGACAAGAAGAGCCAACTACTTTTTAGGGGGAGCTTGTTGGGTGATTAAGAAAAGAAAGCTATAAACCAAGGGGGGGATTGTTGGGTTAAAATATGGTTTATACTTTACTTTTCTGGGCAATTGTATTTTTCTATAATATTTATGAATTTATGGTCTAGTTTACAGCTGAGTTTATGGCCGTAAACACCTTACGGCCGTAAACTCATTTACGGCCCATGTGTTTCCGGCCCATATTCCCTAGTATAAATACAGGTGTTAGGGTGTGAATAAGAGATTGATGATCGAGAGAAGAGAGAAACTAGAGAGCATTTTATGTGTGTGAATCTTTTGTATCTGGAACTTTAATTCTAATCAATTCATACAGAGATTCATATTCTTCTTCTTCTTCTTCTTCTCTTCTATTTGATCTGACATCATCCGTTTGATTGGGATTCCGCACCATCAAACGGATCTGATTGATACACGGGCAGATTAGGGACTTACACAATTCCTTAGGGTAATCCTTAGGAATGAATGAATGAAGGATAGTTGATTCTTAGGGTAAAACCTTAAGAAATAAAGAAGATAATGGGGATGGGTAATTGGGTTGATTGTTTGATGATTAAATATAATAATTATATTATTGTGGGTTGAAAACCCTATATGCTCACCAGGCTCCCAAGCCTGGCCCACTCAGTTTTCTTTGTATTACAGGTTATGGCATGAGAGCATAAGTTGGCTGAAATAACGAGAGCTTTTGGATTATAGGCCATTAGTTATGAATAATTGTTGTAAGGTCTATTTTGTTCTGTTTATGCTTTTGGTCTATATTGAACATGACATCTCGAGATTTTGTTATATAATGAAAATACATTTCTTTAAAGAAATGCTTTGATAAATTCTTATTATATTTTTTTGGGAACAAATTCCGCAACTGTTTTCTATAAAAGATTACTCTGATTTTAAAAACAAAGCATAAACAAATCGGTCTTTTCTCGTCGTGAAATTGGGGATGTCACACTTCCTCACTGTACTTGTGGGTCGAAGGCACCAGGGTTGGCCCATTGGATTGATATCCTATTATATACTGATTGATGATATGTTTAGTATACAGTACATCTGTATGATTGTATGATAGTTGTTATACGTTAGACTGCTAGATTTGTAGGACTACCTTTAACATCCATAAAATTCATGAAAAAATTGAACTTAAGCACCCATGAAACATCAATGTTTACAAATAATTTCTAAACGAAATTTAATATCAGATTATTCCCAAAATCATAATAACAAAGCTCGAGGAGGTGCACGATCACACCTTCGCCTTCCCGTGATCCTCTGAGGTACCTGAAACATAATCTAAAACTGTAAGCCCAAAGCTTAGTGAGTTTCCCCTAAAATACCAATACACAAGTTAGTATCACATATATAATAACAACATGCAATGGGTCCACCGCTAACAACCCTAACAATACATACTAGCATAATCATACACTCAATCCTCACTCCCTAAAGGAAAGGCTAACATCTCGAAACTGGTTGGCACACCCTACACAACTCATCCATGAAACTTCCACCAATCCTTGCGGCACTCGTGTATGCTAATCATACATAATACTGGACCATATAGACAACCAAATATTTGATCCTACCCTAAGCCCTTCATCTAAAAAGTAAAGGAAATAAAGCCAAATCAAACATTCTCAGGCTATAAGATCTTACTTATGTATAACCATCATGCATACACCAAGCAACTACAATAATTATGTCAATTTCATAAAAAGAAAGGTCCTAGGCTATCAGGCATCATGAAATCGGGCAATTATATCATATAATCCTGAAGATCCCTAACCTATTACTAACATGTTGTTCTAACATATCTCAATATAAAATAACAGTATGGTATTTTGGGGTCCACTTACTGGCTCCGGCTGATTGTACACCTTGCATCCTCCTTGATTACTTTAAAAACCATTCGAAAATTGTTTTAAAAATCTTTTTCGTTAGTTTGACACTAGATTCAATCGAGTGTTCCTCCAATTCACTCAAACCAAGGCTCTGATACCAACTTGTAACATCCCTAAAATTCATGAAAATTTTAAACTTTTAACACATCGATAAAACATCATTGCTTACAAATAGTTTCCAAAATAGGTTTAATATCAGAATATTCCCAAAATCATAAAAATAAAGCTCGAGGAAGTGCACGATCATGCCTTCGCCTTCCCGTGATCCTCTAAGGTACCTGAAACATAATAAAAAACTGTAAGCCCAAAGCTTAGTGAGTTTCCCCCAAAATACCAATACACAAGTAACTAGTACATATAAAATAACAACATGCAATGGGTCCACAACTAACTGACTAGATTACCCCTAAGCCCACAACATAAATCTGGATTGCCTTCGGCCCACAACTTCTGTGTAGCTTGCTCCTCGGCCTGATCAATCCTTGGATTTAATACTAATAAGCGCTCAGTACAAGTGTGGCATGCCCTTCCCGACCATCAGCTTGTATCTGGAATGCTCATGAGCCCTAATTATGAGTCAGGCATGCCCTCCCCGACCCTCAGCTCATATATGTTTTGCTCCATGGTTTGTTGGCTACCGCACGGAGTAGTACAACCTCAACCCAACCCATACAATATGTCGACATATAACAAATAATATCATATATAGATAACAAACAATATCACAGGTAGTCCTACAGATCTACCAAACTAGCATATCAATTCTAGCAAGCAAATATATTCCATAATCAGCATATGATCAATATCATGTTATCAAACCATTGGGTCGGACTTGGCGCCTTCGAATCGAAAGTACAGTGAGGAAAACTCACCTTACAAGCTGAAAAAAAACTGATAAGGCCTGACTCCGAATCTTAGCTCTCTACTAAATGCCTACATCTACTAAGTGACCAATTCCATCAAAATCCAAAAATACCCAAAATTCCCTCCAAAGTCAAACATGGTCAATGTCTATAAATTCACTGAGTCAACCCAACCAAGTTAACTCAAAATTGGTTGTTCCATGCGAGTATACGGAGCGTACTCTGGAGGTACGTGCAGCGTACATAAGGCTTCGCAGAAACCACCATCGGGGTGGCTGACAAGGTACGCGGGAGGTACACCAGTCTACACAGGGCATATACCAGTCTACACGAGGCGTACCCTCACATATCCAACTTCCTCGTCCAAAAAGTCCAAGGTCTAGAGGCATAATAGGGTCACAAAGTTCCCAACTTTATGACTTTTCACGTCCAAAAAGTCCTTAATACAAGGTCTTAATCCATTAAGACCTTCTACAAGAAGCATGGAGCCAAACTACCTAAAGGGACCTCATTTTTATGGCTTAAGACCCTTCCTAGGGTTTGAAAGGACTGCCCAAAACGTCCAAAACCAAACATACATAGAAATGGGACTTTGAGACATTATGAACATCATAAAGGTGAGACTTTCAATAACACCATGTTTGCAAGGTGAGACTTTCAATAACACCATGTTGCCGACCTGAAGCGAATCACACCTTTCCAAGGTGAGACTTTCAATAACACCATGTTGCCGACCTGAAATTCCAACTTGGACCGGCGCCGGTCGGCATGACTCTTCTGACGACTCAGAGCAGTCTGCAATCTCTGCCTTATCTACAGAATCATCTCCGTAGTCTGAAGGACCACCTCGGTCCACACCATAACTCGGTGACCAACCTCGCCCCAGCAAACTAGAGTACAACATCTCCGCCCATACAAGAGCTCAAAAAGCGGAGCACCAATGCTAGAGTTATAACTGTTGTTGTAGGAGAACTCCGCAAGAGTTAGGTAGGAGTCCCAGCTCCCACCAAAATCAATGACAAAGGCTCGCACAATATCCTCAAGGGACTGTATCGTCCATTCACTCTGGCCATCGGTTTGTGGATGATAAGTTGTTTTGAAATGCAACCTCGTGCCTAGTTCCTCATGGAACTTCTGCCAAAAACGGGAGGTGAACCGAACATCACGGTCTGAAACAATAGCGATCAGAACGCCATGGCGAGCAAAGATCTCGTGGATATATACATCGATCAACTTCTCGGTAGAATAAATCTCCCAAATTGCCAGGAATTGGGCACTCTTGGTCAATCGATCCACGATGACCCAAATAACATCAAAACCCTTTTGCCGTCTTTGACAGCTTGGTGATGAAATCCATTGAAATCTGCTCCCATTTCCACATGGGAACCTCTAGAGGATGCAGCTTGCCATGCGGCCTCTGATGCTCATCCTTGACCATCCTACAGGTCATGCATCACTCCACATACCAGAAGATCTTCTTCTTCATACACGACCATCAAAGCATCCGTCACCGCATTCGCTTATACATGATACCCCATCATAAGACCCAGCCGGCCTTGGCTCAAAGCATCCGTCACCGCATTCGCTTTACCTAGATGGTAAAGGATCTCGCAGTTATAATCCTTGACTATGTCCAGCCACCTATGTTGCTTCATGTTCAAATTCGGCAGATCCATAATATGTCTCAAACTCTTGTGATCTGTGTAGGTAGTACAACGAACCCCATAAAGATAATGCCTCCAAATCTTGAGGCCAAAAACCACTTCCCCCAACTCTATATCATGCGTGGGATACCGCGTCTCATGAGGCTTCAACTTCCGCGGAGCATACGCTATCATCCGTCCTCTCTGCATAAGGACCGCCCCCAAACCAATGATGGATGCATCACAGAACACCACAAAATCCTCAATACCCATTGGGAGGGTCAAAACCGGGGCCTCATATAATCTTTATCGAAGGGTCTCAAACGCCGAATGCTGCTCAGGGACCCATTGGAAATCCACCCCTTCCTTGTTAGACGAGTGAGAGGTACTGCAATCTTGGAGAAATCCTGAATGAATCACCGATAGTACCCTACTAAACCCAAGAAACTCCTGATATCCGAGAGAGATTTTGGAACCTCCCACTGCATCATGACATCGATCTTGGCTGGGTCGACCAATATCCCATCCTGGTTAACGAGGTGCCTAAGGAACTGGACCTCTCATAACCAAAACTCGTACTTCTAGAATTTAGCGTGAAGCCATTCTCGCCTCAAAACCCTTAGCAGCTCGCGAAGACGCTTCTCATGCTGCTCTATGGTCTTGGAATATACCAAGATATCATCAATGAACATAATAACTGAATGATCGAGCATCGAACTGCATACCTGATTCATCAAATCCATGAATATGGCAGGCGCATTGGTGAGCCTAAATGGCATAACCACGAACTCGTAATGCCCATAACGAGTCCAGAACGCGGTCTCTCCACGTCTGCCTCTCTCACTCTGACCTGATGATACCCATACCTCAGATCTATCTTGGAGAACCAAGTTGCACCCTGCAACTGATCAAAAAGGTCATCAATCCGTGGAAGCGAATAACGGTTCTTCACCATTAACTTGTTCAACTCCTGGTAATCAATGCACATCCAGTGTGAACCATCTTTCTTCTTGACGAACAAAATCAGCGCTCCTCATTGAGAACTGCTCGGCCTGATGAACTGCTTGCTTATCAGCTGCTGCAGCTGAGATAACAAGTCCTGCATCTCATGTTGTGCCAATCGGTACAACGCCTTGGAAATAGGGGCTGCACCTGGCACGAGGTCAATCCTGAACTCAACCTGCCTCTCAGGAGGCACATCGAGTAACTCCTCCATAAACACATTGGCAAACTCCCTGAAAACCGGGACCTCTGAAATTGAAACCTGATCCCCCAACACGAGTATCCACCACATAAGCCAAATAACTCGCACACCCATGTTGAATATACTGTCGAGCTCTGGCTGCGGACCAAAACCATGATCCCATCCTGGTGCCCTCTCTGTAGATAACCACTTCTCCCCCAATTGGGGTTCGAACTACCACACATTGACCCTCACAATCAATCATAGCACCAAAACGGATCAGCCAATCCATACCCACAATCATACAGATATCCCTCATGAGGATATGGATCAAATTGATCAGATAAGGCACCCCAAAGATATCCAGAACACAACCCTGATATACTGATGATGAAGGAACCCTATGTTCGTTGGCGATAGAAACTCGCAATGGACACTATAACTCACCAACGGGCATATCAAACTCTCTACTAAACGATTGAGACACGAAAGACTGACTCACAACCGAGTTAAACAACACTAAAGCAGGCAAAGAGTTCACTAGGAATGTACCTAACATAGGTACATAGATATGCATAACATAAAACATAATCAACATAAATAATGAATAGAAACATACCAGTCACAAAATCTAGAGCTGCTCTGGCCTACTTGGCAGTTAGCTGGAAAGTGCAACCTCGAGCCCTCGGGGGCTTCGCGCTACCCTGACTCCCATCAGTGATCCTCAAAGTAGTCGGCGTTGAAGCCTTTGCCAACCTAGCAGCAAGCGATGGGCAGTTGTCCTTCATTTGGCTAACCTGGTTGCAATGATAACATATCCTGTAACTGAGTGTTGGGGCCTGCTGACGGCAATCCCTTTCCATATGGTCCTGCCGGCTATAATTATGGTACCCAGAAGACGATCGACAAGCACCCTCATGCACCTTGCCAAACTTCCCACAAGTACGGTGCTTCCAGCCCCCAGACCCGACATCAGTGGTATGTGGGGGCTGGCCTTTGCTCCTTATTCTGAAGCTCCATCTCAATCTCACGCCACCTAGCAGCCTCCTGTAAGTCCAACAAGGAACCATAACGATGGGTGGACAGAAACTGTCTGATCGTTGTCTTGAGCATACTCAAGTAACGGGTCATCTGAGCCTACTCAGATGCAGCAAACTCAGGACAAAACATAGCCCTCTTCGTGAATATCTTGGTGATCTCCATTACCGTCTCATAACCATGCCTCAAATCCAGGTACTCCTGGGCCAACCTCTCATGCTCCACCAACGACACATATCGGGAGTGAAGCATCTTAGAGAAATGCTCCCAAGACACAGGAGTTCTCTGCTCAATAGAATATGAACTAGTAGCAAGCCTCCACCAGTCCTTTGCTTCGGACCTATGAAGGTTTCAGAGTGTACCTGACCTTCTAGTCAGCTAGACAATAACACGTGAAGAAACACCCCTCCACATTAGATAGCCACCTCACGGAGACAATCGGATCCTGCTCCCCATCGAAAGTCAGGGGCTTTGTATTGTCGAAATCCAGATACTGAAAAACCCAACCTGATCCAACCCCCACAACAGAAATGGCTGCAGTGGCTACATTAGCGGCAGTCTCAGACAAAGCAACATTGCGCTCATCGAAGTACTCAACCATGGAGGTCTTGATATACCAAAACATCTCTGGAAACTGAGCTAAAAAATGAGCAACAAACTCCTCCTACAGGATCTTCCTGATCCTGTCATCCAACCCAATAGGCTCAGCCTGACGACCAGCTCCTGATCCAGAACAAGATCCAACCTCAAATCAGCGCGGAGTCACCATACTGAAAATAAACCACGGAGATATCAGATAACACACATACCATAACAGGGGAACCAACTCCCAACAAATCTTTAGGCGTTGTGATTTCCTTGATATGCGTACAGATCCTGTTCTTCCAATAGTACGGACCCATACTACCTTCCACACCTACCCACACTTGTCTCAGAGGATCATCATAATAACCCTAACAATACATACCAACATAATCATACACTCATTTCACACTGCCTGAAGGAAAGTCTAACATCTCGAAACTGGTTGGATAACCCCACACAACTCATCCATAAAACTGCCACCACCAAACCCACCAGCACTTGTGTATGCTAATCATACATAAGATTGGACCCTATAGACAGCCGAATATTTTATCCTACCCTAAGCCCTTCATCTAAAAAGAAAAGGAAATAAAGCCAAATCAAACATTCTCAGGCTATAAGATCTTACTTATGTATAACCATAATTCATACACTAAGATACTACAATAATTATGTCAATTTCATAAAAAGAAAGGTCCTAGGCTATCAGGCATCACGAAATCATTTAGTTCTTCCATATAATTCCTAAATATCCCTAGCCTATCACTAGTATGTTCTTCTAACATATCTTAATATCAAATAACAATATGGTATTTTGGGGTCCACTTACGGGTCTCGGCTGATCGTACACCTTGCATCCTCCTGGATTATTTTAAAAACCATTCAAAAATTGTTATAAAAATCTTTTCGTTAGTTTGACACTAGATTCACACGAGTGTTCCTCCAATTCACTCAAACCAAGGCTCTGATACCAACTTGTAACATGTGACAACCCGAAATTTCCATTCGGTCAAACCCTAAAAGTCAACCCCTTCGTATCATAAGTCAATGATATTATTTCTTATTTTTAAGAAATATAAAGTTCGTTTGATTATTTTAATATTATTTTTAAACGAACGGGTGAAAGAAAGTGTCGTCTCGGGTTTTGATTTTTGAAACCGCAAACACTTCGCGTATTAGAAACACCCGACCAAACTTTTATGTTTTGGGTTTAGAAATCACCAAAACCATAAACTCATGCCTATGTATGAGTTTATTCCCCAAAAAGTTAGTCATTTGTGTTTACTCCCCCAAAGTCAAAAGAGTAAACTCCAAAATATCCTCTCAAGTATCATCCAAGATTTAATTCCAAATCATCAAAGTTGTAAGTGTTCTAACCATTTCAAGTTAGTAAAACACTTAATCTAGTGTTTGTGCATCTATTCATCCATTCATTTATGTGTTTTGTTTAGATTTTCCAAAACACCAAGAACACCAAGAACACACACTAAGTGTTCTTGGCCTTTTAGCACAAATCAAGCCTTCCATTAGTAAGTGCTTCTATCCTTGAGTGATTTGAATCTAGTATTACACTTAAACATCAAGAAAATATGTCAAGAACCCAAGACTAGAGGTGTTCACAGTCTAAGGAGATGCTTGGACCATAAACTCCATAAATGACACCAAAGTGTGTCTAAGCCTCAAATTTAAGCCTTAGTTGATGTTTAAACCTTCCTTGACATGTTTAAACCCTTCCTCATTGAGTTTAAACCTAGAAAAACATCAGAGAACATCAAATATAGGGGTTTACGGTTTGGGGATCTCCCAAAACCGTAAACACCCTAAAGTGAGTTTAAGTTGGTCATTTTCCTTCCTTAGGCTTAGAAACTAGCTCATAAACTTACCTAATTGTGTTAGGGACTTGAAAACATGGCTTTCCACTCTTCCATATGGGTTTACGGTTAATGAACCCAAGGGAAAACGCCACGAGGCCGTAAACTCCTCAAAAGAGGTGTTTTGATGCCCTAGTCCATTCCAAAGGCCAAACCACTTAGTAGAATTGCTCCAAGAGGCTTTTTAAACCACCAAACAACACCTAGTCATTAGGACTAGAGTTTACGACCGTACATTACAGCTAGTACATTACAGTACATTACTATACTTGCTAGGTAGAGAGCACGTACATTATAGCTAGAACAGTTCTTTACATTACGTATACATGAATACGTTAATTATTGTGATATGAATCAGAGCATGACTTAAATGTCATGGCCCGAGTTGTAGCCAGAGTCTATTGAAGGTAGAGCGTGAGTTTGCGTATAGATCTATACTGGATTGACTATCCTACACCTTGCTGCTAGCTACAGCCGGACCTGCAGGTTTGCGGGTGCCAAACGTCATTTCTTTTTACGACCTACATTTGTCGTTGTTTATCCAGTCGATAGTATGGTACAATTAATCACATGATGCTTAATATAAATCTCGTTTAAGGTAGTTAGTACAGCAGTAGTTCTTATAGCACTACACTACAGTACTACATTAATTTTCCCTTTACATATATTTAGTGATCTTGTCACTTAAGCATTAAATGTAAAAACTATATTTTGTTAATGATAGTTACACTTGGAAAATTACACACTTTTACAAGAAACGTACATTTAGAGCAGTTAGGTCTTGGTAAAAGACTACATTCAGAGCAGTTAGGTCTTGGTAGAAGACTACATATAGATCCGTTAAGTCTTGGTAGAAGACTCCCTATTATAATAGTAGGAATCATAGGGATTCCTAGGGTTTTTCAAACGTTTACAGTTGTTTTACATACATTTTCAATACTTACGATTTACATACATTTTCAATACTTACGACTTACATACATTTTCAATACATACAAATTCTTACATACAAATTAAGACACTAAAATACTTATGATCTCACCAGCTTTAAAGCTGATACTCGCTTTCAAAATTACTTGTATCCTCAGGTCATCTATAGACAGGTACAGATGCAAGGTTTAGAGAAGATGGAGCTCGTTCAAGACTCATCTTTCATTTTGATTTATGCTTTAGTATCTATTATAATTTGGCAGAACACACTTGTATAATAATTATTTTATTAATGCAATGGATGATGTTGTTGCTTGTTTACTACTTTACATTGTTGTGATACTGTACATGACGTCCTCCGCCTCAGAACGTTTCCACCGTTCTTGGTTTTGGGGTGTGACAGATTGGTATCAGAGCATTGTGTATAATGAATTAAGTATATCAACCCATAAAAGATATACTAACTATAAATACATAAGGGATTAAAAATACTTTGACCAAGAGTTTATACTTTAAATAATAAAATATTAAAGAAAGTATACGTGCCTGCATTCATACTAAAATCAGTGTCACTAGGATAGTACAAAAGAATTACGATTGTTGGGCAACACAAGTGGGCTTAGAGACATATGGTCAAAACTGGGAAGATATAGCCTGATCACCTATATTATCCGAGGGTTGACTAGCATGTGCCTAAGTGTAGTTGTGTGGTTGCAACAATGCTAAAATCTTACCAACCCTACCACAATGAGAACAGTAGAACATAACATTAAACTTAAAATACTATAGGAGTATTTGGTGTTACTATAAGTACTTCATACTTGAGAACTAAAACAGGATTTTCATTACGAAGTTGATAGTTGCTAAGTGGATACACTAAGGCTATATGTAATTAGGATGTTATAGACTTAGAATCTATGAAAATTTTACTTCACCCCTATTCAGTGTGAATATGGAGTTAAGATCACTTATTTGAAGGCCTATCCTGTTTCGATTACATATAACTGGTATGCACTTCACAAATATTGATGTAAGTAATGAAGATTTTCTAAATAATTATCTAGATAATTCATCTAATAATTATTTTCTTACCCCAATTCTTGCATAGATAACATGGCTGGACTCCATCCCCACGGCAACCAGTATCTTCCGAATGAAGTCACTGCTGGTTGGTTTGGAGATGAACCAGAACATGATCATCCTATCCCCGTGAATGATCACCATGATGAAAACCTTTCAGACGGGCTAACTCCGAACCAGAGGTTGAGAACCTACCCCAAGCAGCTTCCGTTCCAATTCCTAACCCTCGTCTGGCTTTTCATGGTCCGACGCCTCCATGCGTGGAATGTTTGGAAACATGGAGCCAAGGACAAGATCAGCCCATACCATATGATGGTGACCAAAGCTTTTATGACCTGAGCAATGGGGGCTCAGCAGACAGAGTCTTGCCAATCTTGGTCCGCAGAGTGGCCCGAAATGAGATTCAAGGCATGACAGCCCTACCTCAGATCACTGAAGTTGTCGCCAATGCGAGAATGCATACCCTCCGCACCATTCATCTAGAAGATGCTCGCGAGAGATCTGAGAGAAACCATGAAACCCTGTTGCAAGCACTAGCTGAATCACGAGCCGAAGTCATAGAGCTCCGAGTACGCCAGAGGGTGTACGAAAGACACCTACTTGACGTGGAACGTCAATTGGCTGAACTAAGAGTTCACCAGAGAGATGACCGTCGCCAGTAGTAGACGCATTACTTTATTTTCTTTATTAAAAGGAATCATTTTTCCGTCTATGCCCGATGTGGCATTTTCTATGAAACAATCTTGTACTGTAAGTACTTTTGGTTAGATCTTTATGCTGTCAAGAACTATCTTCTCTGGATATAATGTAAGACCTTTACAAGGTTATTTTCCCGAATCTTTACGTCATGAATATCAAAGATATTGATAGTCGGCTAACTTCCGTGTCCTTCTTTATTCAAGTACTCTTATCATAATTTCATTGGAGTCTATCTGAAACATGCTTTAGTCAAATCATTGGACTATAGTAATTTAACTCCGGAGACATTTCCAAATCTCTTTCAGTGGTTGGATCTTGTTATTCACCAACCCACGATACCTCGGCTTGAACGAAAAACGTCTTGAGACCATTCTACAAACTCACTTCCATTCCGTACTAGGACTGCATGATAGGGATGTAGGTCAAACCTCTGTGAACATAATTCCAATCCGTGCTAGGACTGCATCATAGGGATGTAGGTCAAACTTTCGAGATCATAGTCATACTCTTTACATGAACAATCTAAGTACATCAAGGGTCAACCAGAATCGCTCACAAAATCCTTATCTTTCGTGTTACAGAATCATGTCGTCATCCGGAAGCAATCAGTCGAACAGCAAAACCTCCGCTTTTCCTATGGACGCCGCTACCTTCCAAACATCAGTTACAACTGCCGTGGTGGCTGCCATAACCGTTGTCCTTGCGCACCATAGCGCTATCAGCACAATCAATGCTGCTGATGGGAATGAAGTTTCCAATTGTAGTATCCATCCAGGAAGTCGCCAAACAGTAACAGTTTCAGGATCGCAAAGCCGAAAAGCAGAGAACAAGAAACGAAAGCGTCAAGCCCAGAAAGAACACAAGAAATCCCAAAGGTTGGCTATGCAACAGCAGCAAGTGGAAACCCCTGCCATTCCCGTACCGAGCAGGCCATACGAGGGAAAACTCCTGAAGTGTGATAAGTGTAGTTTCCATCATCATGGGGCTTGCCATGAGATCCAATGTTGAAATTGCGTAAACATAGGGCACCATGCTCGTAACTGTGGAGCACCGACACGACCCATCACTCAAGTCTCTTTCATCGGGACTAACCCTACACACTAGAGTAGTTATAACGCTGAACGCTTTAGGAAGCAATTTCCAAGGTGGAGTAATGAGGAAGGCACTCGTGTCCACATAACACTGGCTAAACACCTCACTTCCACCACCAATGTTGGTGTTGTCCAAATATGTCACCAATGCGGTGAAATTGGACACCTCAAGAAGGATTGCCCTATAGCAAAGAACTCTGGCGCAGATGGGAGGATTCTCAGGATCACAGCTGCGGGAGAACCTGCTCCGGAACCCACGTTAATGTAATTAAGGCGTTTCGTTGTAACAGACTTATAAACTATCCAGAACTAGTGCAACTAGAGTCTTACCTTTTTGCGAGATCCTGTCAGTATAATGATGCTCGTGCTGCGTATACTTGTCTTTTGTAGTATACCTTATTCGCAGCAATGGTCTTGTTGTAAGTCTAAAGTATTGTAACTCTGTTAATGGTTGCACGGTTGTGTTTTGTCTGTAAAATGTCTTATGTTCAAATCTAATGTCTTTAAGTTTCAGTATGATTTCGACATTATCATACGACTCGATTCAATTTGATCCTCACAAAAACAGCTTCATACGTACGTCTCCTTTTCAGTAAATGTCTTTTTAGCAAAACCGTCATATCAGAAGGCCGAAGTACTCATGCCAGGAGTACCTCTTAGTTATTTTCTTTTCGAAGAAATCCCCGAAGTACCACTCGTGCAGTACGTCAAGTTTAATCCAAGGATTCATGCGATTGATCTATCACTGAGGAATGTATACATAAAAGTGATATATAATCAAGGTTCTACAGGTTTAGAATTGATGATTCCACTTTAACTTCTTTTTCCTCGAAAGGAAGTGAGCTTAAAGAAGAATCAGTTATTCGACTACCTTTTCAATCTTAATTATATACGACTCGTATACACGAGATTGTGATTGTGAAAACATGTATGAATTCTAATATGAACTTCAGGACGGAGAACTGCCTAAGCCTACGAGTAATCGCATCGTCATGTGAACAAACTTAGAACCTAGTACGACTCCTGTAAACCGATCGCCCTACAGTCTAAACACCTACGGAGATACAAGATCAGCCCGGACAACTTAACGAACTACACAGAAATAGAATTAGGAGACTAGGCTTCTCACCCTGGAGGACCCCGTGTGACAGCCGGAATCTCAGGTATTGTTAAAATTATGTTTTTGGGGTGTTTTAAGAGGGGACTCGGCGAGTTGGAGTCTAGACTCGCCGGGTAGGATCGCAGACCTGGTCGCGGGTTCGCGACTGGACTCGACGAGTCCAGATATGGACTCGGCGAGTCTGCGCTGTTTAGCGAAAACCCTAACCGTTCAGGTTTGGGACGTATAAAAGGGACTTATTGGCCGTCATTGTTCATTATAGCCTTCTGAGAGGAACCCTAAATCGATTGTGTGCATCTGGAGCAAGGTTAAAGGCCATTGGTGATTTTGAAGGAGTTGTTGTGCAAGGAAGAGAAGGGCTTGGCTAAAGGAACAGCAAGGGAGTCACGTTCTGAGGATTGGGGACACAGAGAGTACATCATCCAGGTAAGAATTCGAGTATACTCTGCTATGGTGATGTGTTTAGAGAATTAGGGTTTATGGAACCCTTTTGTGGCTAGATTGAATGTTACCCTAGTCCCCCAAACGATTGTAACCTCGTATTGGGACCTTTGGAGGTCCAGAATGTCCCATGCCTGTGCATTTCGGGAATTGATGAAGGTTTTGGATTGGAATCCTTATGCCTTAGGTCAATATGTAAATTATAAGTCTTGGGGTGTATCATGAGCACCGAAATGAGGACCTTACATGATGGACCAGTCTAGGAAGGCCAGACCTATGAATGGTCGGAGCAGTTCTGACCTTAGGAAGCAGTTTGAGCGGTTGCATGGCATGGACTCGCCGAGTCCGATGAACAGACTCGGCGAGTAGCTTGAAGAATAACTGGGACTCGTCGAGTTGTTCTTCAGACTCGGCGAGTTGAGTCGGGGTGGCCCCGCGATTCTTCCAGAAGTAACTCGTCGGGTCAAGGAGGATACTCGACAAGTAGAAGGGGAATCTTAGAGGATTGGAGGACGTCTAGACTCGCCGAGTCGCCATGGCACTCGCCGAGTCCGGTCGAGTTGACCGTTGACCAGAGTTGACCTATGTGTGACTTCTTAGGGTCAGTTAATTTAGAAGATAAAAGTGTTAATAAGAGATATATGATGTTATAGGGAGTTTGTAGCTCGGCGGATCGAGCACGAGTGATTTCAGGATTTGCTAGCTTTTAGTATCCACGAGGTGAGTCTTCTCACTATACTGTACCCGGAAGGGTTTGACTGTGTGACCGGAAGGTCGGATATGATATGTGATATACGTGCTATATGTGGTAAGTTAATTGTTATGCGTGCTAGGTATGTTTATGTGGGCCGGAAGGCGATTATGTTATGGGCCGGAAGGCGTTGTGTTGTGGACCGGAAGGTCAGGGCCTGGAAAGGCGTATGTGCGTAAGTTGTATATTGGGGAACTCACTAAGCATTTATGCTTACAGTGGTTATGTATGTGTTTCAGGTACTAGCGAGGACCGTGGGGAGGCGCCGACGTGATGTGTACACACTGATTGATGTTTTGAGATCTTGGGAATTCTATGAATTGTATTTTGACATAACACTTGGAATAATTATGCTTTGTTTGAATCAAAATACTTTATTTTTGAAATGAGAAATTTGTTTGAAAATTTGCGTTGTTACAATTGGTATCAGAGCCTTGGTTTGAGGGATTCGGGTGCACCTTCGGGCGTAACTGAACTCAAACCGAGGATTCGAGGAAAACTTTTAAAAAATAAAGGCATAAACTTTTATAAATGATTTTGTGGTAAATAAGAAAGAAGCATTGTGTATGATCAGTCAGCGCCCGAACGGTAAAGATCCCCAAAATACCTTACAATGTTATGTTATGAGATGAGTTATGATATGAATTGTTATGCATGCTAGAAGACTAGGTATTCATGATAGAACTAGAGTGGCCTGATTTGTGATGCCTTAGTCTAGGGAGTTTGTGGATGTGAGATGCTTGATAGCGTGCAGGTAGATAGTGCATATCAAAAGTAGAGTACTCACTATCCGGGGTTTGGGGAGGAAGATTTGGGACGAATGCTGATACGGTGTGGTCGGTAGTATTGGGCCCGTACTACCGAAGACACCGGGTCAGTGGGAGACCCAAGTAAGAATCCCTGGATATCGGAGACTGAGTAGGGTTGCGTTATCGGGTGCGATTGTACTTGATGGAGTCTCTGATAGTTTTATGTTGTATTTCAGAGACATCATGGTTAGACCACGCCACGGGGCGAGTTCGAGCGGTGTGAGTGACGAGGAGATTCGGTAGATGATTCATGAGGAGGTAGCTGCAGCGATCCGGGATGAGATCCCGGAGATGTTTGGGTCTATTAAGACCACCCTGATGGAGACATTTGAGGAGCGGTACGCCACACTGACAGAAGCTGCAGCCGCTGCAGCTACTGCAGCTGTGGCCACTGCCAGGCCACAGGGGGGTGACTCGTTGCTGTTCTGGGAGTTCAGCAACACGAAGCCACCTGAGTTCGATGGGACGCAGGATCCGATTGCTGCGATGAGGTGGATCACGGATATAGAGGGGTGCTTCTACACTTGTTCATGCCCGAAGCACCTGAGGGTACGGTTCGCTTTGAACCAGCTCCGTCTGGGAGCGAAGGATTGGTGGAAGTTCGTGACGGCGAACTTCACTTTGGCAGAGATTACAATAGTGACATGGGAGGGGTTTACTGCTATGTTCAGGGACGAGTACGTTCCCCTGGTGGAGAGGGAATGATTGGTTCAGGAGTTCTTAACCCTCAAGCAGGGTACTGATTCTGTTGCGGTGATCACACGGAAGTTTCATGAGAGGGTGATGTTCTGCCCCGAGCTGGTGCCCACAGAGCAGGCTCGGATGAGCCGGTACTTGGGTGTTTTGAGGAGGGATATCCGGGAGTTTGTGTCAAACTCCACTTATCATACCTTTGCTGAGCTTCAGGCGAATGCCAGGAAGCGCGAGATCGAGTTGGAGACCCAGGCCAGGGAGGAGGCCGAGTCTCAGCAGGTGGACCGGCGGCTGACTCAGTCTCAGCCGGCAGCCAAGTGGATCAAGTCCGCCGATTTGAGGACGGGAGGTCCGAAGGGCCGCACTTGCGGAAAGTGCGGCAAGGGTCACGATGGGGCGTGTCGATCTGGTGCTTGCTACAAGTGTGGCAAGGAGGGACACATCGCTAGGGATTGCCCCAAGGGGTTTATGGTTTGCTTTCATTGCAACCAGACAGGCCATCGGAAGGCCGAGTGCCCTCAGCTTCGTCAGGGATCTGCACCTACTGCCAGGGCTACTGAGACTCGACCGGTGAAGGTCGAGGCCCCGAGGGCTCGTGGGAGAGCCTTTCAGCTGACTACGGAGGAGGTCCGCGTTGCGCCCGATGTTGTGGCAGGTATGCTGTAATTCATGTATTTATTTTAAGTCGAGATGTTATGCTTATGTTATTATATGCGTAGGTACTTTCCTTGTGAACTCTGTGCCTGCTCTAGTGTTATTTGACTCGGGTGCGAGTAGGTCCTTTGTATCCTTAGCTTTTAGTCAGCATATCAGCGTTAGTCGTGAGTCGTTGAGTCGGCCTCTGAGAGTTTCTATAGCTGACGAGAGAGTGGTTTGTGCCACGGAGGTTCTCCGGGGATGCGTGCTATTGATTTTCGGGGTTGAGTTCCCAATTGACCTGATTCCTATTGCGATGGGTGATGTCTGTGTCATCGTGGGCATGGACTGGTTGAGCCGATTCGGCGCTGTCATCGATTGTGAGCGTCAGCTGGTGACTATACGAGACCATAGTGAGGGAGTTCTTTCGGTGTACGGCGAGGGTACCCGTTCGGGATCAGCTTTTTGTTCGGCCGCTAGGGCGAGGCAGTGACTACAGCAGGGCTGTAAGGGTTTTGTGGCGTATGTGATGGATACGCGGGAGGCTTCCGAGAGACCGAGGTCAGTGGAGGAGGTCCCAGTGGTGTGTGAGTTTCCAGATGTTTTCCCCGAGGAGCTGTCGGGAGTACCTCCTGTGAGGCAAGTAGAGTTTGGTATCGATCTGGTTCCGGGGGCCGCGCCTATTGCTAAGGTGGCTTATCGTCTTGCACCTCCAGAGATGCAAGAGTTGTCCTCGCAGCTCCAGGAGTTGCTGGGGAAGGGATTCATTCGGCCGAGCAGCTCGCCGTGGGGAGCACCTATTCTGTTCGTCAAGAAGAAGGATGGTTCACACCGGATGTGCATTGATTACCGGGAGTTTAACAAGTTGACGGTCAAGAACCGTTACCCGTTACCGAGGATCGATGATTTATTCGATCAGTTGCAAGGAGCATCTTGGTTTTCCAAGATCGATCTGAGGTCAGGGTACCATCCGGTGAGAGTGCGGGATGAGGACTTCCAGAAGACAGCGTTTAGGACGCGATATGGGCATTATGAGTTTGTGGTGATGCCTTTCGGGCTCACCAATGCCCCGGCTGTGTTCATGGATCTCATGAACAGGGTATGCAGGCCGATGTTGGATCGGTCAATGATTGTATTTATCGACGACATCCTAGTGTATTCGAGATCTAGAGAGCAGCATGAGGAGCATTTAAGGGAGGTCCTTGAGGTATTGAGGTCGGAGAAGCTTTATGCAAAGTTCTCCAAATGTGACTTCTGGTTGCGGGAGGTCCAATTTCTAGGACATGTTGTTAATCAGGAAGGGGTATTAGTCGATCCGACCAAGGTTGAGGCTGTGATGAGTTGGGAGGTGCCGAAGTCACCCTCTGAGATCAGGAGTTTCCTTGGTTTGGCAGGGTACTATCGGAGATTTATTAAGGATTTCTCCAAGATCGCAGTGCTGCTCACCAGATTGACCCGGAAGGGTGTTGCATTCTCATGGGGACCCGAGCAGCAGACTTCCTTTGAGACACTTCGCCAGAGGTTGTGCGAAGCCCCGGTATTAGCTCTCCCGGAAGGGATGGAAGATTTTGTTGTATTTTGCGACGCATCAATTTCGGGACTGGGTGCAGTGTTGATGCAGAGGGGTCATGTGATAGCTTATGCGTCGAGGCAGCTGAAGCCTCATGAGGCGAGATATCCCACGCATGATTTAGAGTTGGGGGCAGTAGTGTTCGCTCTCAAGATTTGGCGTCACTACCTGTATGGGGTTCGATGCACGATATACACGGACCATAAGAGCTTGAAGTATTTGATGGATCAGCCCAACCTAAATATGCGTCAGAGGAGGTGGTTGGATGTGGTCAAGGATTATGATTGTGAGATCCTGTACCACCCGAGCAAGGCTAATGTGGTAGCCGATGCATTGAGCCGCAGGGCGGAGAGCACTCCATTGCGAGATGTATGTTTGAGACTGACTGTGATGACTCCAGTATTGGATGCTATTCGTTGGGCACAGGCCGAGGCTGTGAGACCAGAGATGCAGAAGAAAGAGCGGGTCGTTGGGTTAATTTCAGAGTTCGTTAAGAATGGACGAGGGCTTCTGACGTTTCAGGGTCGGATTTGGGTACCGTTCGTGGGCGGTACGCGTATTACTTTGATGGAAGAGGCTCATAGATCAAAATTCTCGATCCATCCCGGTGCTACAAAGATGTATTTGGATTTGCGGAAAGAGTATTGGTGGCCCTGTATGAAGAGGGACGTCGCATGGTTCGTTGAGAGGTGCTTGACCTGCCGTAGGGTTAAGGCCGAGCACCAGAGACCGTATGGCAAGTTACAGCCATTGGAGATTCCTGAGTGGAAGTGGGAACAGATCACTATGGATTTCATCACCAAATTGCCGAGAACTGCTAGGGGAGTTGATGCAATTTGGGTGATTGTGGATAGGTTGACGAAGAGTGCACACTTCCTTGCCATCAGCGAGAGTTCTTCAGCAGAGAAGTTGGCGGAGATATATGTGAGAGAAGTAGTATCTCGGCATGGAGTGCCGATCTCGATTGTTTCAGACCGTGATGTGCGCTTCACTTCCAGGTTCTGGAAGAAATTCCATGAGGAGCTGGGTACTAAGTTGCATTTTAGTACCGCATACCATCCCCAGACAGACGGTCAGAGCGAGCGGACGATTCAGACGCTGGAGGACATGCTTCGAGCGTGTGTGTTAGACTTCGGGGGTAGCTGGGATGCGTATTTACCCTTGGCAGAGTTTTCCTACAACAACAGCCATCATTCGAGCATTGGTATGCCACCTTTTGAGCTGTTGTATGGTAGAAGGTGTCGGACCCCCATTTGCTGGGGAGAGGTGGGACAGAGAGTGATGGGCAGCACAGAGATTGTGCTTTAGACGACAGAGCAGATTCAGCAGGTTAGACAGAGGTTATTGACCGCCCAGAGCCGACAGAAGAGTTATGCAGATAGGCGCCGATCCGAGCATGAGTTTCAAGTCGGCGACTTCGTTCTCCTGAAGGTCTCTCCTTGGAAAGGAGTGATTCGATTCAGGAAGAGGGGAAAGTTGGGGCCCCGGTATATTGGGCCATTTCGTGTGATTGCAAGGATAGGCCGGGTAGCCTATCGTTTGGAGTTGCCAGCGGAGTTGGGGCAGATCCACGACACTTTTCATGTGTCGCAATTGAGGAAGTGCATAGCCGATGAGTCGGTAGTGGTCCCATTAGAGGATATTCAGGTGGATGCGAGCCTGAATTATGCTGAGAGACCAGTGGCCATCAGGGATCGGAAGATCAAGGTTCTGAGGAACAAGGAGATACCTATGGTGTTGGTTCAGTGGCAACACCGGAAGGGATCGGAAATGACTTGGGAGCCGGAACGTGAGATGCGGGAGCAGCATCCGAAACTATTTTCAGAGTGAGACTTCGAGGGCGAAGTCTAATCCTGGTGGGGGAGAATTGTAACAGCCGGAATCTCAGGTATTGTTAAAATTATGTTTTTGGGGTGTTTTAAAAGGGGACTCGGCGAGTTGGAGCCTAGACTCGCCGAGTAGGATCGCAGACCTAGTCGCGGGTTCGCGACTGGACTCGACGAGTCCAGATATGGACTCGGCGAGTCTGCGCTGTTTAGCGAAAACCCTAACCGTTCAGGTTTGGGACGTATAAAAGGGACTTATTGGCCGTCATTGTTTATTTTAGCCTTCTGAGAGGAACCCTAAATCGATTGTGTCATCTGGAGCAAGGTTAAAGGCCATTGGTGATTTTGAAGGATTTGTTGTGCAAGGAAGAGAAGGGCTTGGCTAAAGGAACAGCAAGGGAGTCACGTTCTGAGGATTGGGGACACAGAGAGTACATCATCCAGGTAAGAATTCGAGTATAATCTGCTATGGTGATGTGTTTAGAGAATTAGGGTTTATGGAACCCTTTTGTGGCTAGATTGAATGTTACCCTAGTCCCCTAAACGATTGTAACTTCGTATTGGGACCTTTGGAGGTCCAGAATGTCCCATGCCTGTGCATTTCGGGAATTGATGAAGGTTTTGGATTGGAATCCTTATGCCTTAGGTCAATATGTAAATTATAAGTCTTGGGGTGTATCATGAGCACCGAAATGAGGACCTTACGTGATGGACCAGTCTAGGAAGGCCAGACCTATGAATGGTCGGAGCAGTTCTGACCTTAGGAAGCAGTTTGAGCGGTTGCATGGCATGGACTCGCCGAGTCCGATGAACAGACTCGGCGAGTAGCTTGAAGAATAACTGGGACTCGTTGAGTTGTTCTTCAGACTCGGCGAGTTGAGTCGGGGTGGCCCCGTGATTCTTCCAGAAGTAACTCGTCGGGTCAACGAGGATACTCGACGAGTAGAAGGGGAATCTCAGAGGATTGGAGGACGTCTAGACTCGCCGAGTCGCCATGGCACTCGCCGAGTTCGGTCGAGTTGACCGTTGACCAGAGTTGACCTATGTGTGACTTCTTAGGGTGAGTTAACTTAGAAGATAAAAGTGTTAATAAGAGATATATGATGTTATAGGGAGTTTGTAGCTCGGCGGATCGAGCACGAGTGATTTCAGGATTTGCTAGCTTTTAGTATCCACGAGGTGAGTCTTCTCACTATACTGTACCCGGAAGGGTTTGACTGTGTGACCGGAAGGTCGGATATGATATGTGATATACGTGCTATATGTGGTAAGTTAATTGGTATGCGTGCTAGGTATGTTTATGTGGGCCAGAAGGCGATTATGTTATGGGCCGGAAGGCGTTGTGTTGTGGACCGGAAGGTCAGGGCCTAGAAAGGCGTATGTGCGTAAGTTGTATATTGGGGAACTCACTAAGCATTTATGCTTACAGTGGTTATGTATGTGTTTCAGGTACCAGCGAGGACCGTGGGGAGGCGCCGGCATGATGTGTACACACTGATTGATGTTTTGAGATCTTGGGAATTCTATGAATTGTATTTTGACATAACACTTGGAATAATTATGCTTTGTTTGAATGAAAATACTTTATTTTTGAAATGAGAAATTTGTTTGAAAATTTGCGTTGTTACACCCCGGTCATATTCTTCCAGAGATCAACGGATCGCATCGTATGTACCTCAGCTATCGAGTACTCCGTCATGATTTTCATTAGAAATCGTTATCTCTGCCTCGCATAGATGAAATGGTTGAGCAAACGCAAGGAGAGAATTGCCTTCAGAAATGGGTCTGAAATCCGAATATCACCAGTTCGAGTGTTAGGGTAGGATGTCCGGAAGACTATCTTCCGAACTCGATGCGGACACTTCGAATTCGTAGTGATACCCTTCAGATAGGACCAATACGCCCATAGTATTCATGAGTTTAATGAATAGAGTCTGTCTTTCTTACTTGGATCAGTTCGTCATTCTCCATGTAACGACTTACTTATCTACCCTTGTAGTAAGAAGGAACCCATGGAAACATTACCATCGGAGGAACTTACGCAAAGTTCTCTAAACACGAGTTTTGAAATTTTAGGGTTAGATTTCCTACGACACACTATTAGTGATGTGGAAAATTGTTGGGCTGAAGATTATTTTGAAGATTGCGTCTTTTGGGCTCGATAGTATAAGTTATTTTGTATTCCGGTTTGGGCCTGTCCAACCGAGAGCCTTTTATGTTTTGTATATAAGTTTACGCTTGCATGCATATTAGGTTAACGACTTAGAGATTAACGATATAGCGATTCATCTAGAGCATAACAGGTTTCTTTAATCGTTCTTGTAACCTATCAATCCTCTACAGTTGATGTTCTTAATCGAGCTCTTCTGAGGATTTTGTTTAATCATTTGACACATTTGATTCTATCTTGTCTTGTTCTTATTATTGCGTTCATACAGTTTTATATTTACATACTTGTTCAAGATCTAATCGATCTTCGTAGATTAAAGGTTGTTTTAATCTCATCAATTGGTATCAGAGCAGGAGGCTGTGTAATCGATACACATCTTTTCTGTGAAAAAGATTTCCATTAGGGTTTTTCCGCAATTATCAATATTTATTGAGCCGTCATCTCTTTATTGACGTATCTTGATATTTATTGTTTTGCCCTAATCTGCTTTATTACAAGTCTGATCTTTGAACAGGTTTTTACGATCATAATGGACGCGACGCAATCAAACCCTATTAATATTTCCAACAGCATCGGTTCAACGACAAAGATTCCAATCTTATACACCCATGACTATGAAGTATGGGCGCATCACTTTGAAGACTATGTGATTGCATCGGAGGATAATGGGTACCTCATATGGGAAGCCATCATCAATGGACCGTTTTCTCATTCTGCAACGTCCAGAATCATTAAGACACAAAAGGAGTACAATGATCTGCTAAAGGACGTGAAGGATATTGCACAAGATGAAAAGGACAACTTCCAGTGCAATATTAAGGCGTTAAGGTTGATCAGATTCGCCCTTCAGTCCGACACATTCAGATTGGTTAGCTCATGCATGACGGCAAAGGAAGTTTGGGATAGACTTCGTGAACTGTATTCTACAGACGAGGATCTTGAACATTCTATTCAAACTTTGCTTTTATCTGAGTTTGGAGAATTCAGGCAAGGGGCCGAAGAAACGGTGACCCAGACGTTTGATCGCTTCAATCATCTTCTCAGCAAGATGATCAAACACGATATTGAAAGGAAGCTTATCGAACAGAAGGTTACTTTCTTGAATGGACTGAGGTCTGAATGGAGAGCAGTGGTTTCCACAGTCAAAGCCCATGAGCAGTTTAAATCATACTCTTTGGCGAAACTGGTGGGCATTCTCAAGTCCCAAGAGAAAATTGTGCTGCAAGAGAAGAACGTCGTTTCTAGTCTTGGTTCGTTGGCCCTCCTATCTAAAAGTAAAGCAGTGATGGAGGATGAAGACCTCAACTTGGAGGAATATGACCTCACGTCTGAGGATTATGCCATGATGGTGTCCAATCCCAAGAGGTTCATAAAGAAGAGATTCCCCAGCAACAAAAACCGAAACTGGCAGGGGAGTTACAGCTCTGAAAAGGTGAACAATGAACCGAAGGCTGAGGAGCCCAAGAAGGAACCGAAGGTGGATGGCGATTCCGGAGTAAGTTGTTTCTACTGTGGTGGGAAAAACCACTATGCTAAGGACTGTGTCCTTAAGAAGATGGCTGAAAAGGATGATGGAAATGATGAGGAAGCTGTGTTGCAGAAAAGATTGGATGAGTTGAGAAAGAAGAAGTCTACCGCTAACCCCTCTATTAATGCTCTTATTGTGCAGGGTTCGGTTAATGATTACGAGTTCGGTAGCACGGAAGTTTGGTCTACCGACTCAGAAGACGATGAAGTGAGGAAGCCTACCCATGGAAAGGCTTATGTGGCTAAGGAGGAAAGCAGTGGAGGAAGATGCTTCATGGTGACTGACGTATCTCAAATGAGAGGATACAACACCGATGGAGGAAGCGATGGACCGAAGGTACAGGAGGACATGTGCTTTACGGCCAAATCACTCAGCCAGCAGTTCAATGAGCTCGATGAACTGATAAAGAAGGTACAATCTGTTTTTATTTCATCCAAAGTACCACCATCCTCATATGAGAAAGAACTAAAAAACGTTAATACAAGAATTTCTCATCTAGATAGTAGCTTAACTCAAACTCGAGTCACCAATTCTAACCTAACTGATCAATTAAGCAGGGTGGCGTCGAAGAGTGAGGAGCGGAGAATGTGGATCGAGTTAAAGGAGTCAGAATTAGTTAAAGTTAAAGACGAAAACATTTATTTGCAAAGAGACAATTTAAAATTGTTAAAACAGCGGAATGTTTTTTGTTTAATTGCTAAATGTTTGTATTCTAATATTACTCAGCTTCACTTGGATTGTGAAATAGGCCAAAAGATCCATCGCATGATTTTGCCCTTCCTAGAGTTTAAGGAGGATGAAATCGATGTCGAAGCCTACAATTGTGAGAGTGTGATATCATCTGATGATGTCAATCCGACCTACATGTATGGACTGGACAAAATTGAGTCCTTCATTAAATCCAAGGACCACAAGGACATGCTTAAAAACCTTTTGGATGAAAATGACAGACTTAAACTGAGAACCGAAACCATGCAAAAATTTGACTCTTTAAACGCCAACGTAAGCTCAGAAAACAAAATTGATGTTGAAAATGCATATGAGTTTAACGAAGACGAAAACATGAGTGAAATTTCTGTAGAGGACACGGTTGACTGCTCAGAATTTATTAAAAGCGAACCTGAAAACCACAAGAATCTTATTTCTGAAAATTCAGTGGAGTTCGCTCGATTGTCCCAACAAAAGTCCCCGATATTGGTTGAGAAAGCAGTTGTGTATCAAAAGGTCAGGACCACTCCGAATCAAGTATACAAGGTGACTGGAGTAACCGAACATCAAACAGCTGAACTCACAGCTATTGTAAACGAAGACAATGCTGATGGCTGCGATGAGTACTTCTGGGAAGCTCCAATAGATAATGCAAACGAAACTGTTGGCTTATCTGAAAGAACCTCCTGGATGAGTAAAGGAAGATACATACCTGAACCCTTGAATAAGCCGGACAATTTCGATGAGCGAAGCACCAGTGGTACGAAAGATATTCCTCAGGAGGATGATCGTTCGGCAAAAGAAGACGCTACCACTACTCCCTCAGCTCAAAGTGGAACTTCTACAAACATTCCCTCTGCTCCCTCGGCTCAAAGTAAAACTCCTGAAGTTCAAAAGGAACCAGCCAAGGAGACACCGAAAACGAAAGCGAATGTTCATCATCAATCTAAGCAGATGAGGAATAGGAAGAGAGAAAGGAACCAAAGATACAGGAAGAACCTTTCTGAAAGGAAACAATTCTGGCAATCCCAGAATGCATACTTCTCACACCAAGACAAGAATCTGAAGTATGAAAACAATCCTGTAGGAAAGCCTGAAAGTCACAACAACCGAAAGCCAAGGTTCGGTTCACGAGAAAATACCAACCGAAGGCAAAGGTTCGGTTCTGAAAAAGACTTCAACCGAAACCAAAGGTTCGGTTCCCAGAACAGCTCCAACCGAACGCAAAGGTTCGGTTCTGAAGTCAAAAGAGAACAAGACTCTAAGGTCAGTCCCTCCAACGATCAAAAGCAAAAGGGTCACCTAGAGTCTCCAGCCAGGAAGTCCTCTCAATCCAAACCCTCTCATTCTAATTCTTCTCGTTCTTCTAATTCTTCTACTTCCACCGATTCATCTCCATCTTGCTCTAAAGCTAATTCCGCTTGTTCTCAAAAATCTCATTCGTCAGCTGAACAAAAGGGAAAGCAGAAGGTCAATGAATCCAAACCAGAGTCCAAACCGAACACACCCAATCCTAATAAGATAAAAGTTTTTACCATTAAAAAGAAAGATGAAACAACTCTCATAAAACGAACATATCTAGTTGACATCTCTCTTACTGTTCCCGTTCCCATGAAAAGCTCACGAGGACCCAAGAAACTTTGGGTTCCTAAATCTGCTTAATTTTTGCAGGTTATAAGTGACGAGCAGTTCGACGAAGAATGGTACATCGATAGTGGCTGCTCACGTCACATGACAGGGAGGAAAGAGGAGCTCAGGGAATACAGATCTCTTGCAAATGGTGGCAACATCAAGTTTGGAAATAATTCTTTCGGCACCATAAAGGGATACGGGATGATAACAAATGGGGACTTCACTATAAGGAAGGTGGCTTATGTGGAAGGACTCCAACACAACCTCATCAGTGTATCTCAGCTTGTTGGAGGTACAGGTTTCAAAGTCTCATTTGATGATGAAGGTTCTGAAATCATAGAGAAAAAGACAAAGAAAGTGATTCTCAAGTCAGAGCGAAAGGGTGAAATGTTTCCTCTAAACATGAAACCTATCAAAGGAAACCCAGCCATATGCCTGTTATCAAAAGCTCAATCCGACGAAAGCTGGTTGTGGCACCGAAGACTCTCTCATCTCAATTTTAAAGACATCAACCGACTTGTCACTGGAGGTCATGTTAGGGGTCTTCCATTGCTCAAGTACGACAGAGATCATTTGTGTGCTGCATGCGAAATGGGGAAGCAGAGTCGTCAAAGTCACCCATCTGTAATCAACACAAAAGTTGTTGAACCACTCGAATTACTTCATATCGATTTGTGTGGTCCTTCATCATCGAAAGCATCGGTGGTAGCAAGTATATTCTTGTTATTGCTGATGACTTTTCACGATTTACATGGGTGTTCTTTCTAAAGCTCAAATCTGAAGCGACTCAAAAGCTGAAAGTGTTTATCAAGCAAATTGAAGTACAGCTCAAGAAGGTTGTTCGCAACATCAGGAGCGACAATGGTCTTGAATTCAAGAACAGGGAGTTTGAAGAGTTTCTTGCAGAAAAGGGAATTAGTCACAATTTCTCAACTCCCTACACACCACAACAAAACGGAATAGTCGAAAGACGAAACCGATCTTTGTGTGAAGCTGCCCAAACTATGCTAAGTTTCTCTTCCTTACCTCTTTATTTTTGGGTTGACGCTATTTCTGCTGCTTGTTTTACACAGAACAGGTCCTATCTCAACAAGCGATTCATGCTCACACCATATGAGATACTAAACAACAGAAAGCCCAATGTGAAATTTTTCCATGTGTTCGGCTCAAGGTGTTTCATCTTTAACTCTAAAGAACACCGCAACAAGTTTGATGTCAAAGCCGACGAGGGAATTTTTCTGGGTTACTCGCTCACATCCAAGGCGTACAGAGTCCTAAACAAGCGTTCGAGAAGGATTGAAGAGACATACTATGTGACCTTTGACGATAGCTATGTCAAGAAGCTACAGGCCAAAGAAGACACCGTTGGGGAAATCTTTCCTCAAACTGGCCAAGTCACAGTCTCGATCGCCAATTTATACGAGAAATTTCTGGAGCTCTTTGACGAACCTGAGAAAGCTTCACTCTCCGAAGCAGGTGCAGCAGACAACAAAGTTGATCATATGAAGCGGATTGTCGAAGATGCTGCAAGGAGAATGCATGAAGGAGGATCGACCACTGATGACTCTCCATCCAACAATGCTTCAATCGAGGGGGAGCCAAGCTCAAATGTCGAGGGGGAGCCAAGCTCACGAGTCCAGGGGGAGCCAAGGTCTACAACTTCAACCGAAGATGCTTCTCCAACCGAAGATGCCTCTCCAACCGAAGGGGCTTCAACGCCTGAAAGCTCAGCACCACAAGAAACCCCTGAACCTCAAGTTTCTCAAAGCTCATCAATCGAGGGGGAGCATGATGATATGACACTTGATTACGATAGCCAATCTGAGCCAGAAGAAATGATCAATGCTGAACTAGACCCAACCTTTGATCCGAATTACCCTCCTCTTACCAAATGGACCAGAGATCATCCTATCTCTCAAGTAGTTGGTGATGTATCTGAAAAGGTTCTGACCCGATCACAACTGAAGGCAAAACAGACATCCTTATTTTCAAAGGTTGAGTTTTGTATGTTTAACTCATTCGTATCAAAAGTTGAACCGAAGACAGTTAACACTGCCCTCAATCACTCTGATTGGGTTCAAGCAATGCAAGACGAACTGAACGAATTTGAAAGGAACAAAGTCTGGCGCCTCATTCCAACTCCTCCAGATGCTTTGGTTGTTGGTCTCAAATGGGGTTTTAGGAACAAAATGGACAAGGAAGGTAATGTTATAAGGAACAAGGCTTGTCTGGTGGTAAAGGGATACTGTCAGGAGGAAGGGATAGACTATGAAGAGACTTTCGCTCCAGTAGCTAGGCTAGAATCTGTTAGAATATTTCTGGCTTATGCTGCTCACAAAAACTTTGAGGTTTTCCAAATGGACGTCAAGTGTGCATTTCTCAATGGCGAACTCGAAGAAACTGTGTATGTGGAGCAACCTCCTGGGTTCGTGAACGAAAAGTATCCAAATCATTGCTATATTCTGGAGAAAGCTATGTACGGCCTCAAACAAGCTCCAAGAGCCTGGTATGAAACGCTAACTAAATTTTTAAAGATGTCTAAATTCAAACAAGGTTTGGTTGACCCAACCTTCTTTCGCAAAAAGGAAGGTAACCACCTTATGATAGTTCAAATTTATGTCGATGACATTATCTTTGGCTCCACGAATCCCAGCTTAACAGCTGAATTCAGAAAGCTGATGGAGACTAAGTTTGAAATGAGCTCAATGGGTCCTATTAACTTTTTCCTTGGTTTAAACATAAGACAGGGACCCGAAGGCATCTTTATTAATCAGGAAGCTTACACGAAGACTCTCCTAACAAAGTTTGGCATGATGGGAGACTCAAAAGTCAAAGTCCCAATGGCATTCGGCACCAAGCTTACCCCATCTCTAGACAAACCGGCTGTCGATATCACGCTCTATCATCAAATGATAGGCTCACTGATGTATCTAACTGCTAGTAGGCCTGATATCATGTTTTCTATGTGTTATTGTGCTCGATTTCAGGCCAACCCACGCGAACCTCACATGCTTGCAGTGAAGAACATCTTACGCTATCTCAAGCGAACCACCTCCTTAGGTCTATGGTATCCATCCAACTCAGGCTTCTTCGTTCAAGCCTATTCTGATGCTGACCTTGGAGGATGTGGACTCGACCATAAAAGCACAACTGGTGGCTGTCAATTCCTTGACGGGAAGTTGGTCAGCTGGCAATCCAAGAAACAAACGTGTGTGTCGTTGTCTACTGCCGAAGCGGAATACATTGCCGCTGCATCCTGCACATCACAAGTGATTTGGATCCAGAGTCAACTTCGAGACTATGGACTCAATATGAAGAAGATCCCACTATATTGTGACTCTGAAAGTGCAATTAGGATCTGTCATAACCCAGTGCAACACTCTAAAACCAAACACATAGCACTGAGGTATCACTTCATCAAAGATCACGTGGAAGATGGAAACGTCGAAGTTCACTTCGTAAGAACCACTGATCAATTGGCTGACGTCTTTACCAAAGCTCTTCCTGAAGCATCATTCAATAAAATATTGCAAGGGCTAGGTATGATGGAATCGGAGTCACTACCTCACACTACCTCTCAACCTCAAACGTAAGAAGCGAAACCAACCGAACGTGCGGGTTCGGTTCAACCATCTGACTCGCTCATTACTTCAAAGGTAGTTTTTCTTTGTTGTATATTTCTTGTACAATTTTATTTTTCTTTGTGTTAAAAATATTTTTCACTTGCATGTCTAAATTCCTTGGTTTCTCAAAATTTTTCAAAACCGAAACCTACCGAAGGTTCGGGTTCAGTTTTTCAAAATTTTGTTGAACCGAAACCAACCGTAGGTTCGGGTTCAGTTTTTCAAAATTTTCCCAAACCGAAACCAACCGAAGGTTCGGGTTCGGTTTTTCAAAATTTTCTAGAACCGAAACCAACCGAACGCTCGGGTTCGGTTTTTCAACTTTTTCCCAACCGAAACCAACCGAATGTTCGGGTTTGGTTTTTCGTATTCTTTCCAAAGTTTTTTTTAAGTCTTATTCTTTTTCTTTTCTTCTTACTTATTTTTGATTTTTCTTTTATTTTTTTTATTTTTTTTTTAGAATCTCAAAAACTACAAAAATATTTTTTTTTAATTTCTTGTGTGTTCGTTCGTTTATGGGGATAAATTTGATGAATTACTTAAATGTCCCTAGAAGCATGCTGCTGTATGTGTCCCAAGCCTCATAAGATTTTGAATAATAGCCTTGATGACCTGGTATACACAAACCTTGTCTTCCCAATAAGGCTAACACATTTATTCTAATCGTCAGCTACCTCACTCTTTCCTCACATGAGTTAAGAGTTTCCTGCTTGGTCCTTATTTTCGCAGCAGAGGTACTACGTTCTCTTACACCATCTCCATTTTACTTCTCCATTACATTCGTTTCATCATAGTAACCCTTGAGACTCTCAGAAATTACCGCTGAGGTTTATGGTTACACAACATCTGTGTTTATGATCTTAGTTTCGTGTCACTACGGGCTGAGTGAAACCCAAAATTCAACACCTAATGAATTGACGGTGAACAATTCAATTGCTCAAGTTTTCACTAAAGGATTGACGAATGTACCCTAATGAAATCTCAAATTTTATTTTGTGTGATTCCTATGAAATTGTTAAACACCATAACATTTCTTCCCTTGGGATCCAGATTTTAATTTTTTTTTTCTGAGATTTTATATTTATCCAAGCTAATTACAAATAAATTCCTACCTACTTGTTCAATAGGCTACACCGGTCTCACAAGTACTTTGTTCACTCTCTTTCTTATTTCAAGACTAGAATTGATGAATCAAAGCGAAAGCCACCCTTATTTAGCCTAATTAAAAGAAGCCTTTCAACATTTATTAATAAGTGTTTGATCGTAATTCAACGGGAATCCACACTAACACTTTAAGGTCTCTCTTGACCTTGAAGGTAGAGATTCATGCCCGGGATCATCAGTTTCGTGTCATTATTGACATCACAGAATATCCTTAAAAGAGTTGCTTTATTTCTTTTTCTTTTACACTCTTTGCACGAAAATCTTTGATTTTCCCAAATTCCGTTGCTAATTATTTACAGGCTGTATTATTACTTGGTGGTTAATTATGAAGTTGTGGTCAAAAACAATCCACGTGGTTAATTAATTCAAAAATGCCGTTTACAAGGATAAGACGAAAGGTTGCTGACTCGGTGGGAGTTAAAAGGATTGAAATTCAAACGATAGTAACAAGTGGGCGCGTGTGAATTTGAAACGGCCGTGCTTTTACTGACACTTGTAGACGCGTGTGCGAAATCCAAGCGTCATCACTCTGGCATTAAAGGCGCGTGTGGAAATGGAAACGGTTTTTCTCTCTGAAACGGCGCTTGTTGGGCGGCGTGATCCTAGGAACCTGACACTCTCTCTCCTACGTGATCATCGCACGCCTCAACTGTCATCCATCTGTCACTCAAGAACCCGTTTCGTATTTCCATAAGGGATTTGAAACGATTTTTCTCTCTCCTATCACCCACTATAAAAAGCCGTCTACAACACCTTTTACCTCTTTACTGCCTCCAAAATTTCCAAAGAGCAAATACTCCCAAACAGTTTCCTGTTCATCATCTTTTTCATACCTGCAAAAATGGCTGAATCCTCTTCCGTTCATGCTACTTCACAGATCCTCCCTATCCGCCCACAACAATGTCTGGTTATTGATCTTAACCCACTGGCGTACGACTCCTATATGTCGCCGGTCATAGAATGTTTGAAGTACTCCCAACTTGCTCCGGCACTCTCAAGAATTGAATCTGTGCCAATGGTGGCCCTATCGCAGGTTTACGCGACTGCTTACTACGACAAGGCCGTCGACAGGGTGTTTTTCGAGCTTGCAGAACACAAGACCTCAGTCTCTCGCCAACGTTTCTGCACCATGCTGGGGTTTGCCGTTGACCCTTCACGAGTTCATCCGGAGACGATTCTGGTTGGTCATCTGTATAACATGTTTTACAACATGGGATACACAGAGGTTCTCACCTCTGTCGCTAAGTTTAAGAAGTCTTGCCTTCCGCCACAGTTGAATGGCCTATTTACAGTCCTTTTCAAGGGCTTGTCGGAAAGGAGCTCAGGATCCGATGGTGCAAGTCGTCTCTTCCTGTCAATAATGTACGGGGTCTACAACGGGATTAACCTGGACTATGGGTTTGTCCTATGGCAACAGCTCATCCAGAGCCTCTCTTCATCATCCCGACACTCTGAGGTGTCGTTGGCCCGGTTCTGGATCTTGATTACAAGATGGGCCATGGACAAGTTTGATGTTCCCACTGCTGACGGTGCATCGATGTCTTCTGTTGGTACGTTCCATACCAAGAAGATCATCGTCTCAGATGCATCAGAATTTTCTTTCATTGGCTCCATCCCGGAGACAATGTATGGCGACGTGCCATCTGACAGCAGACAAACCGGTGGGCAGGGGCAAAAAGGCAGAAAAAGGGAAGCAAGCGTCCAAAGCTCCAAAGGGACCTTCTCCCAAAAAGAGGAAACAACCGAAGGTTGCACAATCCCCACAGCCGAAGAGGAGGAAGACTCAACAGAAGCAAAAGCTTGTAATTCCCTCTTCTTCCAGTGACTCTGAGGGTGAGAGTTCGGGCTCTGACGGCTCTCAAGGAGACGAATCTACTCAACGAGGCAACACACCACCTCGTTCCCCTACCCCAGAGATGGAACTTCATAATTCCCCAGTTCCTTCACCTCCACCAACCCTTCCTACTTCCATTCCGACCATAAACCCCACTATTCCCCCAACATCTTTCCCTATACCTCCCCCAATCTTTACCACTGCAACCGAAACACCACCAGTAACCAAAACCCCTCCCGTAACCGAACCACCACAAACCGAAACCCATACAACCGAAACTACCCATACTCAACCACCACCCAAATTTAACCCAACACCCACTCAACCTGAACCTACTAAACACACCACACCCCCAACTTCACCACCCCCTCCATCCCCTGAAAATGCCTCTGATGGCGAAAACCCTTACCTTGGTGGTGAAAACATGAACTTTGATTCGGTCTACTATAGTCCGTTTCAAGTTCAGAGTGACGAGGAGAATGATGCTCCAGTGACGAAGAAGCATCTCAAAGAGCTTAACGAGAAGGTTGACCTACTTCTCGCCTCCTCTTCCAACCAGCAGTCCTCTCTCTCTGAAGCTGCCCTTCAGAAAATTGTTGACGCCTTCTCCAGGGCTCAACATGATTCGGTGGCCTCAACAACTGCTGCGATTGACGCCTCCACCAGAGCCTGTGAGGCTGCGATCGAAAAAGTCGATAAACTATTCTCCGACGCTTCCGTCCTGCTGAAGTCCTTGCAGGAAAGAGCCGACGCCACCAAGACAACTTTGGAACCCATTGTTCAGCAATTGGCCAAGTTCGTCTCAACGGAGTTGACTTCGTTCGCTACACTACGACAAAATATCAGCGACGACAACTCGGCACTTCGTGCCTCCATCGATGCTCGCCTCGCTTAGCTACAAGAGGATCTTGCAGCTGAGAATTCTCTGATGGACGTTCTGGCGAGCAAAACAACCGCCCTCAAGGTCAAGAGCACACAACTTTCCAACTCCCAACAACAACTGGAAGCTCTTCGATCCGAAAGGGAGGTGATCAAAACGTGTGTTTTGGATGTCCACGCAGCATTATCCAACATCCTGGAAGCACACGATCCCATTCTTAACCATTCAGTGAGGCGTACCCTCGCTGAAAAGCTCTCTCCGGCCATGGACCTTCTCAGCAAAATCGAAGGCCTACCGAGTTTCGTGTCCATTCCGAAACAAGGGGGAGATGAGAAGACTAGATCGAAACCACCTCCTTCCTCCAAAGCTACTCACACAACCGAACCACCTCCAACTGATCATGCTTCGGGTTCGGGTGTGAAGAACAAAGGCAAACACTTAGCTGAGGAAGAAGATGAAGATGAAGACAAGGAGACCATTGCCGACATGTTAAAATGGAAGAACAGTCGCAATGCTGACGATGATGCCAGTCGTGTGGCGCGAGAGGCTGAAGAAGCCGAACGCAAGCAAAAGGAAGCCCACGATCTCCTTGAGAGCCGGAAGACTCTCTTCCCTGCCTGGACCAGGGAGCGTATGATTCAAGAGGCCATAGAAACTCCTAGCATATTATGGCTCGAGCCGGTTATCTCGTTCGACTGCAACAACACTGTCGATTCGCAGTTCGATATGCCGCTGACTCGAAAGGCGTTCATCTTCCACGCCTTCTCTAACATATTTGAAGTCCCTCACCCAAACGCTGAGCTTGACAGGGAGCTCATTGACTTCTATTTGGCGGCTGCTCGTCCTCAGTACCTCACTTGGAGCGCCCAGAAGATTGTAAACGTTCGGGTGCTGAAACCTTACACCGAAGGTCGTTTTATAAACGTTCGCTTCAAGCTCATTCGGGGATCTACAAGAACTGCTCATATTATCTCCCTGGCAGATCTACCGAATCTAAATCCTCATGATTGGATTGTCCTGTATAATATCCTTTTGACCAATGAAGCCGAATATGGTCCTATTATAGACCATGTCAAAAGGATGTTAGCCTGCTACATCATGGAGGTTGCCCTAATGGATCAGGAGGTCGCCACAGTCTTCAAGAAGAAACCGAAGATTGCTCCTGTGGGATCGGCCAGTGATCTCAACCAAATGAAAATGGGCAGGATCGACCCGAGACGCAACTCGGTTATGTTCACTAGAGCAGAAGGACAGAAATGTCTCTTCGCTTTAGCTGACAAGCACCTTTACACCACAGCTTGTTTGGAGCATGTGTTATTGATTATCAAGCGGTGTAAAGAGAACTCGGCTGATGACATCAAGTACTTCAACGATATGATCAATTGGTACATCCGGTTTAGACAGACCATTCTCTCCATCACCAAATGTCTGTTTAGCACCGTGAAGAAGAAGGTACCTGCTTCAGCTGCTGGCCCAAGCAACAAGTGAAGGTCTCGCTCCAAATTGACGCAAAGGGGGAGATTGTTGGGCTGAAGATTATTTTGAAGATTGCGTCTTTTGGGCTCGATAGTATAAGTTATTTTGTATTCCGGTTTGGGCCTGTCCAACCGAGAGCCTTTTATGTTGTGTATATAAGTTTACGCTTGCATGCATATTAGGTTAAAGATTTAGAGATTAACGATATAGCGATTCATCTAGAGCATAACAGGTTTCTTTAATCGTTCTTGTAACCTATCAATCCTCTACAGTTGATGTTCTTAATCGAGCTCTTCTGAGGATTTTGTTTAATCATTCGACACGTTTGATTCTATCTTGTCTTGTTCTTATTATTGCATTCATACAGTTTTATATTTACATACTTGTTCAAGATCTAATCGATCTTCGTAGATTAAAGGTTGTTTTAATCTCATCAAAATTTTTAAGTACTCTTTCAATTTTTCAAAACCGTTGAGAATTTGTCGACACCAGAGACACCGACAGAAATTCGCCAGATTCTAGGTCTTACAGACCTACTCTCCTAGTTCATTAGGAACTCCTCACAAATTACAGGAACCCTTTCGACTTTGACCCAGCAAGGGGTGGCCCTTGACTAGGAAGTTTAGTAAGAGAAAGAACCCTTGGAAGCTCCAAGTGAGAGACCAAGTTCTTTAGGAAAAACTCACTATGGGAATGGCTTAATACGCTTCGTATCGCGTGGAAAGCAAAATCCAAGATAGATAGGACCTCCGGGATTCTTACCAGAATCGGTCCTGTACCTCGCACAAACTAGACCTACTACGCGAACTCAGCAACGTACATTTTACTCTTCGCGTCTCGATCGTGAAACCATACCTTTCCGTTAGGACTCTAGTAAGTCCACTCGTAGAGATCCTCGCCTTCGTATTTGAACCACAGTGACCCTCAACTGAGAGGTCAAGCGAACGAAGCAATGCAGTCGCCCGTTAGTGAAGGTTCGTTGGGATACCAACCGAAGATCCGATTTCACTTAGGAGCGCTAGAACCAATCGATTAGGAAGTTTCCTCCTCTCAACTCGATCATTCATACCTACTTCCTTATCTAAATTCTAATTTCGGGACGAAATTCCCTTTAACAGGGGGATCATGTGACAACCCGAAATTTCCATTCGGTCAAACCCTAAAAGTCAACCCCTTCGTATCATAAGTCAATGATATTATTTTTTATTTTTAAGAAATATAAAGTTCGTTTGATTATTTTAATATTATTTTTAAACGAACGGGTGAAAGAAAGTGTCGTCTCGGGTTTTGATTTTTGAAAACCACAAACACTTCGCGTATTAGAAACACCCGACTAAACTTTTATGTTTTGGGTTTAGAAATCACCAAAACCATAAACTCATGCCTATGTATGAGTTTACTCCCCAAAAAGTTATTCATTTGTGTTTACTCCCCAAAAGTCAAAAGAGTAAACTCCAAAATATCCTCTCAAGTATCATCCAAGATTTAATTCCAAATCATCAAAGTTGTAAGTGTTCTAACCATTTCAAGTTAGTAAAACACTTAATCTAGTGTTTGTGCATCTATTCATCCATTCATTTATGTGTTTTGTTTAGATTTTCCAAAACACCAAGAACACACACTAAGTGTTCTTGGCCTTTTAGCACAAATCAAGCCTTCCATTAGTAAGTGATTCTATCCTTGAGTGATTTTAATCTAGTATTGTTGGATAAGGTGTCTAAGTCCATAACTATTTCTGGTTAGTACTTGACCCGACCCGGCATGGTCCATTTGGGTTGCATGGCACCATTCAATTGGATAGACTAAATGAGAGGAATAACACTTGGAGATTATTAATATATTATAAGTTCTAATATATTAATAATATTATTTGATTAGTTTGATCAAAGAATTCATTTAGAATTAATTAAGTGATCAAAAGATAACTAGTTAAATATATGGTTTGATTATGTAAATCATTCATATCTTGTATAGTGGGCTAAGAGGCTCCATGGATTATCAAGTTGGGTTCTACCCATAGGATGCTCCATGGATGCTCCATGGGAGTTACAAACCCATGGTTCATGGAAATGAAAAGTCATGACACATTAGGGTTTACATGGTGTAACCCTAGATGTGTCAACACTATATAAGGATCCCATTCTCCACCAAAATCGGTTACACATAAGAAACAAGAGGGCTAGGCCGATTTCAAGAAGTGTGTGTTCTCTCAAAAGTCTTTCTAAGAGCATTTGGTGTTGTGTGAAGCATTTGAGGCATCACACTTGGGGTGCTAGGCTCACAAGGTTTCAAGGAACATAAGCAACAACAAGGTAAGTTATTCTATCTTTCATTCAAGTTAGAAATTGTTCCCCATGTATGCTAGATAGGAATATAACCTTGGAATTCAACTTTGCATGATAATTAGACAAACATAGATCCAAGGTTATTAGGGTTGCATGTACACTTAGGAAGTCTTAGGATGCTCAAAACCCATCAGTGGTATCACAGCCTAGGCTTGTTTGTTTGTGATTTGTGCTTAAAAGTTGAAAAAAGTCGAAAAACTTGTTGTCTGCCTGATGAACTCGCCGAGTCCATGGGTAGACTCGCCGAGTTCACTTGTATCTTCAACCTACTCCCCGAGTAGGTTCATGCACTCGGTGAGTAGGAGCCACAGAGTGCAGATTTTCGACTTTAGTTGCTGGAAATGGACTAGAAACATTACCCTAAGCTGTTTTGGTACTTGAAAACTTGTTTTAGATGGTGTAATGTCTTTGCTAATCCATTTACAACAACTAGTTATCAAAATTACAAAGTTTTAAGTGTAATTTTGATTCATGAAAGTGTTCATATTCATGTTCTTGATCTTATGATGTTTAGATGATCATAGGAATTATTTGTAACCTATGTGGTAGTTTAATTCTTGATCATAATGTGTTTTAATGGAGTCCATAACTTGTCCTCAAGTTATGAAAAAACCAAAAGTCACTTGAGTTAAAACCATTAAAAGAACACAAGAGTTAGAAAAATGAAGAGTCTTCATTTTTATTACTCTAATAAAATCATAAGTTACAAGAAATGAAAAGTTTTGAAAGTTTACAAAACTTGCCCTCAAGTTTTGGAACAAGTAAAGTCATGTCAAAAACTTTAGTTCCAACCCGTAGAATTTTAAAAGTTAAAATTCAACCCTTATACTTATATTATTATGATTTAATAATTATATATATATATATATATATATATATATATATATATATATATATATATGTATGTATAAGAACAAAGTCGTCTTACCGCTAGTACGCCTCATTCACGAAGCCGGTCTATAAGGTGGGTATAAGGTTGTTGCCTATAAAATGGCAACTTAATGGGTGTCCACTCTCACCCACCGCTTGCTTGACCGGTGGAGGGTCGTTAGCCGAATGGGTAAGACAAGTACTTATAAATTCTCATTAAAAGTATGATGAATATTATAAAGTAACTAAATGTTTTATTAAATTCCCAATCTTAGTTACTTTAGGAAAAATTTGAATAAGGTGCTAATCCATGAAATTACACTTTAAACTTTGTTTAAGTCGTTGGTGGAGCGTGTGTGGTTAACCGGCACACTAACTTGGACTTAACAAGGTAGGTAAAGGGTGACTTAAAGTTTATTATAGTTTCGGTGGAGCGTGTGTGGTTTACCGGCACATCGATTGAGTGATAAACTTTAAGGGTACCAAGTGATTTGCATGGTTACTTCACACCTCGTTTTGTGATCCTCGGTATCCCAGTCACAAAACTTGGACGGCACACTCGACATTGAAACATGCCTTTAAAAAGTTCATTGAATCTCAAAGAATCTAGGAATTTCTAAGAACCAATCAAAAACCTAATATTTAATATTTCGGTTTTCGTGGTGGAAATTGGTGAATCGTCATTAACCTACCTTTCAAATATGTTACAGCTTGGATTACGGCATACCTCTTCTAAGTTATAATATATTGTGATTGGGTCCTAGCGTTAATATTACATTTGGGTGTTTTATTAAGGACTCTCTTAATATCTAAACTAATCTTGTCCTTTTCCTTCAGATGTCTTCAAACAATGCTGCTTCTGGCTCTAACCCTAATGGCTCCTTTACCCTTATGAACTTGTGTGGGAAAGTCACTTTTGATGGATCCAACTTCAATGAGTGGATCAGAAACATCAGGATGATTACCCGCTACGAGGACAAAGAATATGTCCTCGACAAGGAGCTTAAGGAGATTGATGAGACCACTGCAACTCCTCAGGAGATCGCTGACTTTCAGGCACATGAAAGGGATGCTACGAAAGTGGCATGCATCATGATGGCCACGATGATAGCGGAACTCCAAAAGTCTTATGAGGATTTCTACCCTTATGAAATGCACCAAGATCTGATGGAAAGATACCATCAAAGTGCAAGACAAGAGAGGTATGAAATCATCTGCTCCATGATAACAACCATGATGAAGGACGGGGAATCCATCATGAGCCACATGAAGAAAATGCAAAGGTATGTGGATTGATTGCTGAAGCTTAATGTGAACTTCCCTGAGGAGCTTGCAATAGATATCATTTTGCACTCCTTACCATCGTGCTATGATCAATTCCGCATGACATATCACATGAATAAGGAAGAGGTCACACTCAGCAAACTTCAGGGACTTCTCAAGACCGCAGAAACAGGTGTTAAGGGGAAGTCGGTTGTTAACACTCCTACTCCAAATTCTACTCTGGTTTTGGCAATCGGTAAAAGTCGAGGGAAGAAGAGAAAGAGCTCTTCTAAGGGTACCAAGGCTCGGACCCTTGATGGATCTTCTTCAACTGGAACCAAGAAAGGTTTCGTCACTCCTTCTTCTGGCCCAAAAGAGGCTGAATGCTTCTATTGCCATGAAAAATCACATTGGAAGCGGAACTGCCCAAAATACCAGCAAGATGTGAAGGATGGGAAAGTTAAACCCAACCATGCAGGTAATTACACTATCATTTCTAATAACTCGCCCCATTCTAAATCTTGGGTCCTTGATACCGGTTGTGGTATTCATATTTGTTGTGATTTGCAGGGACTAAGAAGAAGTGAGAATGTGGAGCAAGGAAGAATAAACTTAATCATGGGGAATAGGAAAGCTTTACCTGTCACCAAGATTGGAGTTTATACTTTATCGCTAAGTAGTGGGTTTAGTTTAGATTTGAATAAGTGTTGTTATTCGCCAGAAATGGCAAGAAATATTATTTCATTTCATGCATTGTATAAACAAGGTTTCACCTTTTCATTTGATAATGAAGTTGGTTCGATTAATGCTTTCTTTAATAATGTTCTTTATTTCAAAGCATTACCTTGTGATGGCGTGTATGAAACAGTATCTGTGGTTGATAACTTAGGAAATAATGTATTGTGTATTGATTCTGTTAATAATAATAACTTGGATAAAGCATCATTATGGCATTGTCGTCTTGGACATATAAGCAAGAAACACATAGGCCAACTCCAAAAGGATGGAGTCTTGGAGTCATTTGACCTAAAGTCAGATGATAGTTGCGAATCATGCTTACTTGGAAAAATGACAAAGTCACCCTTCATAGGCTCGTGTGAGAGGGGTGAAGGTTTGTTGGACCTTGTACACATGGATGTGTGTGGACCATTCAAACATGCCACAAGGGATGCTAATAGTTATTATTTGACTTTTACTGATGATTACAATAGATATGGATATGTCTACTTGATCAAGCATAAGTCAGAGACTTTCAAAAGGTTTAAGGAATTTAAATAAGAAGTCGAGAATCAATTAGGCAGGAACATTAAGATGCTTTGATCCGATCGTGGTGGTGAGTATCTTAGTTCAGAGTTCCTTGACTATCTAAGGGAATGTGGGATAGTCTCACAATTGACACCTCCCAGGACACCACAGTTGAATGGTGTGGCTGAGAGGCGTAATCGAACCTTGTTGGATATGGTTCGTTCCATGTTGAGTCGAGCTTCGCTACCAATCTCATTATGGGGGTATGCCTTAGAGACTGCCGCCCATATCCTTAATCTAGTCCCTACAAAGAAAGTTGCCAAAACTCCTCACGAGATGTGGACTGGTAAAGTGCCTAAACTAGACCACATCAAGATTTGGGGTTGCGAGGCTTTCGTGAGACGCGAGACTCATGATAAGCTCGAACCCCGAAGCGAGAGGTGTATTTTCATCGGCTACCCACAGTAATCCTTTGGTTACCTCTTCTACAGACCTAGTGAAAATGTGGTCTTTGTAGCTAGGAGGGCTTTCTTTAGAGAGAGAGAGTTCATAAGCCAAGGTAACAGTGGGAGGCAAGTTGATCTTGAAGAAATTCAAGAGTCAAGCGGTGAAGGAACTTCAAACCCTAGCACTCAACTTGAGCAGGAAACTCCTATTGAGCCAATTGACAAGTCTGTACCTCTGAGGCGGTCCACAAGGGTTAGGAATGCTCCTGAGCATTACTATGGATTCCATATTACTGCAGAAGGGGATACACTTATCAGTGATGAGACACTGATAGGTCTGGATGAACCTAGCAGTTACGTGGAAGCCATGGCAGGCCCTGAGTCAGCCAAGTGGAAAGAGGCAATGGACAGCGAAATACAGTCCATGTATGACAATCAAGTTTGGAACTTGGTTGAGAATGTACCAGGTCGTAAGACAGTAGGGTGCAAATGGTTCTTCAAGAAGAAGACCGACATGGATGGTAAAGTACACACTTATAAGGCTAGACTGGTTGCAAAGGGCTTCTCTCAAATTCCTGGAGTGGGCTATGATGAGACCTTTTCTCCAGTAGCCAAGATTAAGTCTATTAGGGTTCTGTTAGCCATAGCTGCATTTCATGACTATGAAATATGGCAAATGGATGTCAAAACCGCTTTCCTTAATGGAAAGTTGGCTGAAGATGTTTAAATGAGTCAGCCAGATGGTTTTGTCAGCAACGAGTACCCTAATAGAGTGTGTAAGCTTGAGAAATCCATTTATGGATTAAAGCAAGCACCTCGCAGATGGAATCTTTGCTTTGATGAAAAGGTCAAGGAATTTGGCTTTTCTAGGAGTGAAGATGATTCTTGCGTGTATGTCAAGGCTAGTGGGAGTATAGTTAGCTTTTTGGTGTTGTATGTGGATGACATACTACTCATAGGAAATGGCATCCCAACTCTGCAGGAAGTTAAGTCCTGGCTTGGGAAGTGTTTCTCTATGAAGGACCTTGGCGAAGCTGCCTATATTCTAGGGATAAGGATCTTGAGAGATCAGAGTAAAAGACTATTTGGACTTAGTCAGAGTACCTACTTGGATAAGGTGCTGAAGAGATTCAGCATGCAGGACTCCAAGAAAAGAGAGTTACCCATCCAGAGTAACGTCAGATTGAGTAAGACACAAAGCCCTAGCACTGAGGCTGAGATAGCAGAAATGAGTCGAATACCTTATGCTTCGGCAGTAGGATCGATCATGTATGCTATGAAGTGTACTCGACCTGATGTAGCCTTTGCCCTGAGCATGGTTAGCAGGTATCAGGCAAACCCTGGCAAGGCACACTGGACTGCGGTAAAGAATATCCTCAAGTACCTACGGAGGACTAAGGACTGGGTCCTTACCCTCGGTGGGAGTGATGACTTGAGAGTTGTAGGGTATAGTGATGCTAGCTTCCAGACTGATAGAGATAATTTCCGCTCTCAGTCGGGCTGGGTCTTTACCCTAAATGGAGGAGCAATTTCTTGGAAGAGTTCCAAGCAAGAGACAGTGGCTGACTCAACTTGTGAATCAGAGTATATTGCAGCTAGCGAGGCGGCAAAGGAGGCGATATGGCTGAAGAACTTCATTGGAGACCTTGGAGTTGTACCAGCTATTAAAGAGCCAATGGAAATTTTCTGTGATAGTGAAAGTGTTGTTGCCTTAGCCAAGGAACCAAGGGATCACGGGAGATCCAGACACATCAACAGAAAATACCATTTTATCGGACATCGAATAGAAGAAGGACTCCTCATGGCAAAGAGGGTATCATCGGATGAGAACCCAGCAGACCCCCTCACGAAGGGACTGACTCAGGTTAAGCATCTCCAGCATGCTCGGAGCATAGGGCTGAAGGATGATATTAGATTTAGTAGTTAGATAACCTTGAAATTTGTAAAGTGTAATTGACATTAGATGATAAATAAAAGGTGTTTTATTTATGAGTAAAGTGTTGCTATCTCTTGTCGATCGTTTGCTATATTTCTTTTGCATGTTTTGACTTCCAGAATAATTTTGTTTGGTATAACATATTATTCAAACCTCCACAGTCGGTCATATGTCGGAAGTAGGTATGAATCAAGACTGTCATGATTGGTTGCAGAGGTCTAAGGTGTTGGACAAGGATACAACAATCATGAGTGCTCATAAGTTCTGAGCATTGGACTCAACCCACGCTCACTGGAATCACTTCATGGAATTCTATCTTGAGTGATCGTGAGACGGTAATATCATATAAGTCTTCAAACCTAGAGATATGATTTGTTACTTACAAGTTGGTTATGCATTGATTGTACGAAAACGCATTGGTAACTCGATGTTATAAAACATGCTTTGTGTATAATTCAATGAGTGGTAGAACAAACATATGAGTCGAAGTTTATATGTTCCTTCTTGGATTAGAAGCTGATATCTGGGCCCCTCGATGATTTTGTTTTGACCTATGTACCGGGGCCGGTCAGAACTAAGTTGATGTGTTCAATTAAGTTCTTTGTCAAACAAATCGGAAATCGGGAAACAAACTGCTGGACAATAAGTAAGACATTGTTCCATGGATTTGTACAGCTGATATCTAGAATAAAGGATTATATGATCAGTTATCTTAAATGGCGTATCAACATCTTCTCAGTTCCGAGAGACCTTGAAAGAGCTACGACTGCCGATCGGTTCCTGAAGTATTGGAGTTATAGTTATTAGACTTATCCAAGTGGGAGACTGTTGGATAAGGTGTCTAAGTCCATAACTATTTCTGGTTAGTACTTGACCCGACCCGTCATGGTCCATTTGGGTTGCATGGCACCATGCAATTAGATAGACTAAATGAGAGGAATAACACTTGGAGATTATTAATATATTATAAGTTCTAATATATTAATAATATTATTTGATTAGTTTGATCAAAGAATTAATTTGGAATTAATTAAGTGATCAAAAGATAACTAATTAAATATTTGGGTTGATTATGTAAATCATTCATATCTTGTATAGTGGGCTAAGAGGCTCCATGGATTATCAAGTTGGGTTCTACCCATAGGATGCTCCATGGATGCTCCATGGGAGTTACAAACCCATGGGTCATGGAAATGAAAAGTCATGACACATTAGGGTTTACATGGTGTAACCCTAGATGTGTCAACACTATATAAGGATTCCCTTCTCCACCAAAATCGGTTACACATAAGAAACAAGAGGGCTAGGCCGATTTCAAGAAGTGTGTGTTCTCTCAAAATTCTTTCCAAGAGCATTTGGTGTTGTGTGAAGCATTTGAGGCATCACACTTGGGGTGCTAGGCTCACAAGGTTTCAAGGAACATAAGCAACAACAAGGTAAGTTATTCTATCTTTCATTCAAGTTAGAAATTGTTCCCCATGTATGCTAGATAGGAATATAACCTTGGAATTCAACTTTGCATGATAATTAGACAAACATAGATCCAAGGTTATTAGGGTTGCATGTACACTTAGGAAGTGTTAGAATGCTCAAAACTCATCAAGTATTACACTTAAACATCAAGAAAATATGTCAAGAACCCAAGACTTGAGGTGTTCACGGTCCAAGGAGATGCTTGGACCGTAAACACCATAAATGACACCAAAGTGTGTCTAAGCCTCAAATTTAAGCCTTAGTTGATGTTTAAACCTTCCTTGACATGTTTAAACCCTTCCTCATTGAGTTTAAACCTAGAAAAACATCAGAGACCATCAAATATAGGGGTTTACGGTTTGGGGATCTCCCAAAACTATAAACACCCTAAAGTGAGTTTAAGTTGGTCATTTTCCTTCCTTAGGCTTAGAAACTAGCTCATACACTTACCTAATTGTGTTAGGGACTTGAAAACATGGCTTTACACTCTTCCATATGGGTTTACGGTTAATGAACCCAAGGGAAAACGCCATGAGGCCGTAAACTCCTCAAAAGAGGTGTTTTGATGCCCTATTCCATTCCAAAGGCCAAACCACTTAGTAGAATTGCTCCAAGAGGCTTGTTAAACCACCAAACAACACCTAGTTATTAGTACTAGAGTTTACGACTGTAAACTCAAGAGTTTACAGTCGTAAACTCTTGGTGTCATGACCATCAAAACCGTAAACTCCAAGGGAGTTTACCCTTGGACCCCAAACACACTAGCCTTTCCCTACAACACTTAGATGCAACCCTTGAGACGTATAACACTTGTATAAAGTGTTTAGCATGTCCTAGAGTGTCTTAAATTTGTTTATTAGTTGTTTAAAGACTAATTGTGTATATACATATATCCTTATATGTTATTAGGATCTTTGTGTGTGTCTAAGTCTTCACTTGACACCAAGCACTTATCCGACACTTCCTTCCTATCCACTAACCACAGGTGAGTTCATACCCCTTAATCAATGTTTTAAACTGTTTTTAAATGTTTTATGGGGGGGGGGGATACAAGTAGAATTATGATAATTATTATATCAATCACATGTGATTAATAAGCAGCATTCAAATGATTGGCTACTCATTAGCCGTTTTACTAACAGTTTCCTTCAAATGTCTTTCATAAACGCTTTATGTGTTTAAAACTCCTTATTTCTCTGTACATTTGACTATGTATATTACTTTTCAAACTTATTTACAATCGTGTTTCAAACAAATGTTTCTTTATACTAAATCGTTTTATCAAACCCATGCCTTCAAATCGTTTTATAGATTGACATCAAGTCGATCTTTTCTTAAAATAATAATTATGTTCAAAGGTTTTACAAAACTTATTTATGCTTTTATATTATAAATTGCATGCCTGTATATGTATAGTTATATAAGAAATGTTTAAAAGACTTAGGAAGGCTATCCACCCTATTTCCTTTTCGCGCTTGAGATGTGGTCTGGTGGGATATCGGGTACTCGTCCGAAGGTCGTTTAAATATTAGTTATATAACATATGTACATATATAGTCATAAAGGCCTTTCCAATTCATCCCATGCCCTTGGGTAGCAAGGGTATACATCCATGTCCATACGTACCTGTTAGATTACTAGTAAACTACCATATGGGTAGTTTAGGAAGATACTAGAACTATTACTAAAATGCGATATCATACAATGAGTCAGTTCATTCGTGAGTCAATACTTGCTAGATAGAGAGAACATACATTACTATGAGAACATATACATTACATTACTATGAGTACATATACAACTATACTAGGAGAAGAACATATACAACTATACTAGGAGAAGAAGATATACAACTATACTAGAAAGAGAACATATACAACTATACTAGAAAGAGAACATATAAAACGATACTAGAAAAAGTACATTACTATACTTGCTAGGTAGAGAGCACGTACATTACAGCTAGTATATTACAGTACATTACTATACTTGCTAGGTAGAGAGCACGTACATTACAGCTAGAATAGTTCTTTACATTACGTATACATGAATACGTTAATTATTATGATATGAATCGGAGCATGACTTAAATGTCATGGCCCAAGTTGTAGCCAGAGTCTATTGAAGGGAGAGCGTGAGTTTGCGTATAGATCTATACTGGATTAACTATCCTACACCTTGCTGCTAGCTACAGCCGGACCTGCAGGTCTGCGGGTGCCAAACGTCATTTCTTTTTACGACCTACATTTGTCGTTGTTTATCCAGTCGATAGTATGGTACAATTAATCACATGATGCCTTAATATAAATCCGGTTTAAGGTAGTTAGTACAACAGTAGTTCTTATAGCACTACACTACAGTACTACATTAATTTTTCCCTTTACATATATTTAAGTGATCTTTCACTTAAGCATTAAATGTAAAAACTATATTTTGTTAATGATAGTTACACTTGGAAAATTACACACTTATACAAGAAACGTACATTCAGAGCAGTTAGGTCTTGGTAAAAGACTACATTCAGAGCAGTTAGGTCTTGGTAGAAGACTACATATAGATCAGTTAAGTCTTGGTAGAAGACTCTCTATTATAATAGTAGGAATCATAGGGATTCCTAGGGTTTTTCAAACGTTTACAGTTGTTTTACATACATTTTCAATACATACGATTTACATACATTTTCACTACTTACGACTTACATACATTTTCAATACTTACGACTTACATTTTCAATACATACAAATTAAGACACTAAAATACTTATGATATCACCAGCTTTCAAGCTGATACTCACTTTGAAAATTACTTGTATCCTCAGGTCATCTATAGACAGGTACAGATGCAAGGTTTAGAGAAGATGGAGCTCGTTCAAGACTCATCTTTCATTTTGATTTATGCTTTAGTGTCTATTATAATTTGACAGAACACACCTGTATAATAATTATTTTATTAATGCAATGGATGATGTTGTTTCTTGTTTACTACTTTACATTGTTGTGATACTGTACATGACGTCCTCCGCCTCAGAACGTTTCCGCCGTTCTTGGTTTTGGGGTGTGACAAAAAGTGGGTTAGATCTGATCCCACATCGGCTGAGAAGGAAAACTAAGCATTCCTTATAAGGGGTGTGGATACCTTCCCTATCACAACGCGTTTTAAAGCCGTGAGGGCAGTAGATCCCATAAGAACTCTGCAGTTAAGCGTGCTCGGGCGGGAGTAGTACCAGGATAGGTGACCTCCTGGGAAGTCCTCGTGCCGAGTGGCCCAAAGCGGAAAATATTGTGATACGTGCCAAAGGGGGATGTTACAAATGGTATCAGAGCCAGGGCACGAGTCGATGTGTTCGACGAGGACGTCAAACCCTATAATGGGGGGGGGGTGAAAGTGGGTTAGATCTGATCCCACATCGGCTGGGAAGGAGAACTAAGCATTCCTTATAAGGGGTGTGGATACCTTCCCTATCACAACGCGTTTTAAAGCCGTGAGGGCAGCAGATCCCATAAGAACTCTGCAGTCATGCGTGCTCGGGTGGGAGTAGTACCAGGATGGGTGACCCCCCTGGGAAGTCCTCGTGACGAGTGGCCCAAAGCGGACAATATTGTGATACGTGCCAAAGGGGGATGTTACATAACATCCATAAAATTCATGAAAATTTTAAACTTTTAAAACATCGATAAAACATCATTGTTTACAAATAGTTTCCAAAATAGGTTTAATATCAGATTATTACCAAAATCATAAAATCAAACCTCGAGGAGGTGCATGATCATGCCTTCGCCTTCCCGCGATCCTCTGAGGTACCTGAAACATAATAAAAAACTGTAAGCCTAAAGCTTAGTGAGTTTCCCCCAAAATACCAATACACACGTAAGTAGCACTGTCACACCCAAAAACCGAAACGGCGGAAACGTTCTGGGGTGGATGATGTCATGTCAAGTATCACAACATATGCAGTATAGTAATCAAAGTACAACAACCATTGCATTAATAGTAATAATTTTACATAAGTTACATTTTACAGAGAGATCAAAGTAATACAAGTAATAATATAATTGCAGCTCGGTACTAAACTGTCTTCAACAAAAGCTCTTGGGTGTACCTGTCTATCGCTGACCTGAGAATACAAGTTATTTTGAAAGCGAGTATCAGCATTTTTATAAATGTTGGTGAGTTCATAAGTATTTAGTGTCATTTATGTAAGTAAATGTAACGCCCGCGTTACCTGGTTAGGCATTTTCGTTGATGTAATAGTCTAGGTTAACCTTTGTAACCCGTTTTGAAATAATAAGAGCGTATTATTTGAGTATTATGTGAATTATGTGTTTATTTTCTTAATTATTATAATTTAATGAATTAAGAATAAAATAAGCATCAAAATTAAAGTATGAGATAAGCCCGATATCTTTGCATAAAGTTGTAATGGACGAAACAAGGATTCCGGAGATATAAGGAATGCCAAAATCCGAGTTATAACGAAGAAGTTATGACCTGTCGAAGTTTCGCGACAGAACCGACAGTGCTGAATGACGTAAAAAGTGAAATTTATGTTAGAGCAATATTTAGCCTTAGTGATCTAAACGAAAGTCGTAGAGTTCATTAAACCGAGAGTGTGCATAAAAAGAACGCCCAAATCTGACTTCGTATGAGGAAGTTATGATTTTTCGATGTTTCGACTTAGCGGTACGCAGACCGAATACTCGATTTGAGATCGAGCGGTTTTTAGCCGAAACAATCTGAATGAGAATCGAAGGTCTCGTTAATAGGAGTAAAACGATAAAAAGATAGGCGAAAACGGACGTCGGATGAAGAAGTTATGATTTTATAACGGAGTTTTCCAGTCCCGGCCTACTAAAAATAAATAATAAAAATAAATTCCAAATTAGGCGACTGAGTCTAAACGAAAGTTGTAGATCATAGTCTCACCTACGCGTGGGTATAAGGAACGTCGAAAACGGAGTTCGTATGAGGAAGATATGAGTTTTTGAAGTTTATTAAATATTTTCGATATTTAATTTAAATATATATTATCCGATATTATCCATGGGGGGAGTTAGCGACCCTATCGTCATTACGCCCATCGTAATTTCATATTACGCCCAGCGTAATTCGAACTTCCAGCCCCTATAAAAGGAGGTCGAGGGCAACCGAGTTCATTGCTCATTTCTTCCATTTTTTTCGCGTTTTTGCATCGTTTTTTGTGCAAGCATTATCCTGAAGCCCCGGTATTATTCCCAAGCCACGAAGCAAGTCCCGAGGTCCCGAAGATCCCGAGAAGTAAGATTCCCGAGCCGAAGCTCTACCCGCGAGGAGTCTGGTTTTTGTGAAGATCTTCCAGATCTGCCAAAGAATACTACTTCTATAAGCCGTAGTGCTGTCCGATCATCTTCTGATCAGGTGAGTGTGTAGTTACTTTCTTCTAATGCATAATTATGAAGTATTTTATACGAAATACGTGTTATGTGTATATTTTGTTGTTATGTGTGTGAATGTATATTCACTTTCTTCTATCTTATAGATCTGATTATTTCTCTATGAAATACATGTTATGTGTGTGTGCCTCATTTGTTATGTGGAAAATGTATTGATTGAGCATGCTATACAGGTTTTGAAACTATGTATAAAAATGTATATTTTATCTACTAATATGTTGGGTAGAACATGGGTAGATAGTTGGTGTGTAATAAACAGATGAGAGGCCTCGATGTTGTTTTGATCCAGTCATCTAGCGGAATTTAGATGACGACCACAGACTTTTCTAGACAGTCCAGTGGAACGCTAGCAGGCTCATAACCTGTAGGTGTTAATGAACTTGGGTGTTCATTCGCTGTATTCCATCCCCCTCATGGTTGCCTTATTTGACTTATATTGCTGAGGAACCCCCGAAGCATGTGTTGTCGCCCCAATGAAATATTCTTAGACTGGGTCCCTTATGTTAGTTGTCTTAGGGACGTAAAGTGAGAATAACGGGAATGGGTAATTGGGTTATTGTTGGTTGGTGGAAATTAAATATAATTATTTATTGTGGGTTGAAAATCCTATATGTTCACCAGGCTCCCAAGCCTGACCCGCTCAATTTATTTGTATTATAGGAAGTGGCGCAAGGGCATAAGATGGATGAATCATCAAGTTGTTTTTTTTACAAGTCTGTATATGTATATATTTGTTGAATGACTTGTAATGTTATCGTTTATGCTTTATGGTCTATATCGGAACATGACATCCTGAGTTTTGATTATATAATAAAAATACATTTCTTTATGAAATGCTTTGGTAAATATTATTTTATCACGTTTTGTTTTTGGGAACAAATTTCGCAACTCTTTCAAATCAAAAGGATTTACTCTGAAATTATTTTAAAAGCATAAATGAAAATTGGTCTTTTCTGGCCGAGATTTTGGGGATGTTACAGTTGGTATCAGAGCATTAGTTTAAGCGAACTAGGAATTTGTAGGATTTCTAGACATAAACTTAGAATGCTAAGTGAAAATTTGAGATATGTGTATGTTATGTTTTAGACACGAGCACTAGTTTATTTTAGGAAAGTTGCCTAAAATGCTTTTATGTGCTAAATGTTATATGTTGCCATATATGATATTATTTGTTCGGATCTATGGTCTGTTGCCGACCGGATCTAGAAACCTTATGTGTGTAGGATTCTAAGTGTACGTCTACGAATTTAGAACTAGCATGTAAACGTTTCGGAGTGATAAGGACGATTTGAATATCTATCGTGAATGAGGATCTAATTTCACCTTATTCAGTGTATAGATCAAAAATGGTGAGAACAAGAAGTGGAGTTGGAAATGCTGATGAAAACGGGAATCAACCACCAGTGATTGAGCAAATACCTGTCGTAGCAGCAGCACCTGAGCCAATAACCATGGCTGGTGTGCAAATGATGATTCAAACAATGTTGGATTGTCAGATGGATGAAACTAGGCGGTTGCTTCAACAGAATTGTGAAGAACTGTCAATTCATGTGGAAGAGCCTGAATTAAATGAAGGGCACTCGGAAGGTGGAAACTTCAGTGGGTCTATTGGTTAAGCCAACCCACCGATAGTTAGGCAAAACAACCATGACGGAAGGAATGATGGAATGGGATGCAAGTACAAGGACTTTCTAACTTGCAAACCATCGACGTTCAATGGAAAGGAGGACCCGATCGGAGTGATGGATTGGATCTCTGAAATGGAGTTAGCCTTCATGACTTGTGGCTGTAGAGGCAAGTTGCAAACTATCTATGTAGTGCGTCAATTCCGAGGTGGAGCCGTTCATTGGTGGAACACTCTAGGGAAGACTTTAAGCCCTAATGAGGCACTGCAATTGACATGGGCAGAGTTCTTGGTGCAGTTCAAGCGCAAGTTCTGCTCGGCTCAAAATTTGTTGGAGTTGGAGAATAAGTTTTTGGCATTGATGAAAGGCAGCATTGTTGGGTTTTGAGCATTCTAACACTCCTAAGTGTACATGCAACCCTAAATACCTTGGATCTATGTTTTCTCTATTATACATGCAAATAAGAACTTCTAAGGTATTATCCTAATCTAGTATACAAAAACAATGAGTGTAACATGATAGAATACATACCTCTTTGATGTAGAAAGTCTTCATGAAGCTTGAGTGCCTAGCCCCAATAGTGTGGAAGCCTCAAATGGAATCACAATCACCAAAACACTTAGAATAACTTGAGAGAATTCTACAACTCATGAAATCGGCTAGCCCTTTCACTTCACACTCTAGTGGCCGATTTTGGTCAAGAATAAGACGCTTATATAGTTAGGGTTACACCATGTAAACCCTAATTGACATGGCCTTTCATTTCCATGATCCATGGGTACAAATACACCATGGAGCATCCATGGACCATCCTATAGGTTTTAGCCCAACTTGATTATCCATGGAGCATTAGCCCACTATACAAGTATGGATGATTTACACAATCAACCCATATATTTAATTAGTCTTCTTTTGATCACTTAATTAATCCTAGATTAATTCTTGATCAATACTAATTAAATAATCTTATTATTCTTATTATTAATATACTAGAACTTATAATATATTAATAACCATAAGTGTCTTATTTCTCTCATTATAGTCTATCCAAGTGCATGATGGTATGCAACCCAAATGGACCATGCCGGGTCGGGTCAAGTCTTACCAATTATAGTTATGGACTTAGACATTAATCCAACAGTCTCCCACTTGGATAAGTCTAAAACTATTATTGCGTATGACTTCAGGAACCCACTGGCAATTGTAGCTCTCAAAAGCTTCTGTCGAACTCTGACCTTGTAGATGAACTCTGACCTTTGTCAATGACTTGTCCATTAGATAAGGGATCATATATTCCTCCATTCTAGATATCATATGGACTGAGACATGAATTATAATCATTCTCTCTGTCCATTTGTTGTTTCTCGATTTTCGATTTATGATGACTGACTAATTGAACAAATCAAATCAGTCCTGGCCCGGCCGAGCACTTCCATTTGTCATCATCAAATCATCGAGGGGCCCACAGATATCACTTTTATCCCGAAGGTAAAAGGAACGGATAAACTTCAACTCATATGGCTTGTTCTACTACTTGTTGAATCATACACAAAGGCACGTTTTATAACACCGAGTTACCGTATGCGTTTTCGTGCAATCAATGTACAACCAACTCATAGTAACAACTCATATCTCTAGGTTTTAAGAATATAAGATATTATCGTCTCATGATCACTCGTGATAAAATCCATGAAGTGATTCCAATGAGCGCGGGTTGAATCCAATACTCAGAACTTATGAGTACTCATGAGTGTTGTAGCCCTTTGTCCAACACCTTAGACCTCTACAAGCCAACCCATGACAGTCTTAATTCATATCTACTTCCAACATATGACCGACTGTGGATGGTTTGAATAACTTAGTCATTCCGGAAGAATAACCCAGTTTATTCGGGAAGTCAAAACATGCAAAATGAAACACAATAATAATTGAATCCAATATGGTATCAACACTTTGAACATAAATAAAACACCTTTTATTTATCACCATATGATTACACATTATTCATTGTATACTGTTTCAGCTATCAACTTTATTCTTGAATTTAAAACAATAGTTGTTCCATGCTCCAAGCATGTACACTATGTTTTCTTAAACACTAGTCATGCCATACACCAAGTATGCATACTATGTTTGTCTATGACCTTTACTTTGTGAACTAGATCAATTGAACATAACTTCAATGATTCTCTTTTCACACTCCCAAATCCTTACTGCAAATGCAAGAATTCCAAATTCATGCCATTTACTGAAATATGTTAGATTCTAAACTTATATGCATTGATCCTCTTGTAACGATTATGCACAAACTCACAAAGACTTGGCAACAATCATTACAGAGTATTCCAAAGGAGATCAACTCCTTGTAAATATCCTTCTTGCATTAAGTTTCCTTAATCTTACACAGATTGAAATTTCTAACTTTGAAACATTTCCAGATTCCATTTTGACTATCACTTCTGAACAAGAGTTGCCTCCTTACAGACTATGTCAATATGGTCCTTCCAGAATTATCACTATACTTCCTAACTGTCCTTGAGCAACCAATCTTTGGAAAACCTTAGATTGTTCTCGACAATTGTTTAATCCTTTTAGTCATATCCAGTTCTAAACCTTTTCCCTTCTTAATGCCCCAGGCATTTGGAAAATTTTAGAAAGGATGAATATAGCACATGTAATCGATCCTATATCCGAAGCATATGGGACACGATTCATGATGTCTCACATAAAGACTAAACCAGTCTTTTGCTATAACATTTCCATTTCTATTTGCCAAGTTCTCATAATTCAGATTATGAAAAGGGATGCCGTAATCATAATCGAATTTTAGAACGCAAATAATGGACCCATATACAGAATTTCCTTATGTTGAGCCATTCCAACATGAAATTCATATATATATCCTTGACTAAATGATAAAAACCTCACGATCTAAGCATATAGATTTGAGATGAAGTATAATTTCCTCTACCTTAATTATAGCAAAACAACCTTTTCCCAATTGAAACCTTTTGTTTTCTATAATTAACATTGCTAGCTTGCAATACTTATCATAATTATCATGCTCCCACTTACATGATGATTATTAGCATAACACTTATGCTCCCACTAGCTTTGACATGTTCTCAGAAATGAGCTGGACTTCTAGAAATCAATACTTCATTGACTTTCTTACCAAAGTTCAGATTTCTGATACTAGATTGTTTTGATAAAACTTTATCAAAATCATACACCTTCCCTTAGATAGCACACTTGTGTGTCTAAACAATTATGAAGAGGTATGCCGTAATCATAATGGTTAGACCTTTTTGCCACTTCTCACAAGTCCAGGTTAGTGTGCCGGTAAACCACACACGCTCCACTAACGACTTTGAGAATGTAAATATCACAATTGCTATCTAGCTAAAATCTACTTAGTGAAAGTGTTTCCTCACCATCATTTTCATGAATCGGAGAGAAACCTTATGACACTTAGATTTATATGGTGTATAAGTTCCTACCCATATGAATTTGTCAAAACCATAATCACAAGACAAAGATAATGACAAATCCAAAACCATATGGATTGAACTCAATCTTAATTTCTTGCCACCTGGCAGCTCAAGGGCCTGCCATTGCTTCCAAGTTGTTGTGCAACAAATTGAGAACTCTAAGAACTCATATGCAAAGCCAACTTTAACTGGAATGGGCACAGAATATGTCAACACGATAGGTTATGAACCTCAAGTTGTGTGCTAGTGAAGAACTTCAGGTTCCTTTCTTGATTAGTTCTTGAGACTTTCAAGACCTTTCAGACTCCCACTGTCCTCTTGACATATAAGACTCCCTTGTCAAACATCCAAGAGATAGTGCGGATTCTAATCAAGACAAACACTTCACACAATTGGCCTAAGTTGGTCTTTGTTTTATCCAAAACATCACAACTTACCAATTTCAAATGTACTAGAGTAGAAAACTTTTACTCTTACATTTGACAAGTGTTTTAAACCTTCTTTTGAGACATGCCACTCAAGTTACAATCTTGGAGTATGACTCTAAGACTTGTATTGGAACGAAGTATGACTCATCTTCTTGATTTAACCATTTCAACAATTCAAGATCCCTCTTCTTAGTCATAAGAATGCACTAAGATTTCCTTAGAGAACTAATTGTGCTATGGTTTCTTAATCATTAAGATGATCACAAAACTGATACTAAAGTACTCTCCCATCTTTTCAGATTTGAGAAACTTTTATCCTTCTGCCTTATTTGATTCTTCTTATTCGCTCTGCCATACATTGGGACCTTTTCCAATGTCTCAGAGTTACACTTAAGCTTGTAAGTATAATCATATTTGCTGAGCTTTAGTAAACTATGACGAATAGTCTTATCAATCTTTTGTGGTGGACTTAATCAGTGCACAAGAATGTGTACTCGATCCCTTAGTCTTTCACTTGACTCACACATCCATGTGAACGAGTAATTAGTCTTACTTTTTCCAAAACTTGAAAGTTCTCATTCATCATGCTATATAACTTGCACGATTCCAAGTTTCGGTCCAATTGAAACTTGGGTGATGAGAATCTTTCCTTATTTGGTAAATTTTGACATTACCACAAATGAAAGAATCAATTTCATATTTCCACTCTTGCTCTTAATGGAATCATATAAGCAACAATTTTTCCTCAAAAGCCATTGTAAGGATATTTTAAAATAAATAAAATCAAAAAATTTTCTTTTATTTTAAAACTTTGTGGAAAAACTTATCCTTACATTCCATATGAAAACTTGTTGTTATCTATTCCTTAAGCAATATCTCATAACTCCTAAGAAGTAGCTCAAGAATCCGATTTTTCAAACTATGCGATAGAAATCCATCTATGCGATCAGATTCAGCATATTCTTTCTTTAAGTTTCTTCTCTTTTTCTTTGATTCTTAAAACATCACCATGTGACCCAGTCACATCATGTATCAAGCATCTCAGAATAGAAACTTAACAGAGTTAGATAGTGGAATTTACCTGAAGTAGAGTCAAACTTATTGACTTTAACATCCTTAGGTAAATTTGCCAGCTTCGCAACCAATGCCCCTTCCTTTGGCAACATAAACATATGGACCCTTTGATAATGGTACACGGGACTATCACAGACTTAGCTTTTCTCTTTACCATTTGGTCAACCGAGTTGACTATGGCCGATCCCTTTCCATTGGGAAGAGAATGCTTTACTAGATATCATTGTCAATGTCCATGAAGTTTAGGAAGTTGATCTTAGCAAATAGATAAGATCATTAAGGGTCTTGTCATAGTCTGTTTCATAGGTGTCCCAAAGAAACTCACTATGTGACTTAGAAAGTGATTGAACCACCAACTTTCTCAAGACTTTGACACCCAACTCTCCCGGCTTGTCAATATGTGACTACATCTCCAAGATGTGTTCACACCTAGACCTTGCCTTGCCAATAGGGCTTGAGTGACCTTAAACTTTTCAAGAACTTATGGGTTAGGGAGATTAGTTGGAGGAGGAGAAAGAAGTATGCTATCCATGGGACATCATCTTCATTAGGAAACATTGTTTCAAGAGATTTGGGAAGATCATAGTTGTCTAAAACCAGACATCTTTTGGGAGATATTCAAGATAGTTGATTTTAAGTCCTTAATATGACACCCAATATGAAATATTAAGGCTAGGACCCAACAAACTATTTTATAACTTAGAAGAGGTATGCCGTAATCCAAGCTATAAAATATTTGAAGGTAGGTGAATGAAGATTCACCAATTTCCACCAAGATAAACGAAATGTATTATTAGGTTTTAATTGGTTTTGAAACTCCTAGATCTTTGAGATTCATTGAATTGTTCATAGACATGTTTCAATCTCGAGTGTGCCCTTCAGGTTTTGTGACTGGGATGCCGAGGATCACAAAACAAGGTGTGAAGTAACCATGCAAATCACTTGGTACCCTTAATAAATTACCCCTCAATCGATGTGCCGGTTAACCACACACGCTCCATCGATACTATGATAAATATTAAGTCACCCTTTACCTACCTTGTTAAGTCCAAGTTATTGTGCCGGTTAACCACACACGCTCCACTAACGACTTTGACAAAGTGTAAAGTGTAATTTCATGGATTAGCACCTTATTCACATTTTCCTAAGTAACTAAGATTGGGTATTATTAAGAGTTTAGTTACTTAGTATTTATCATTAATACTTTTAATGAAGGGAGAATTATAGTCCTGTCAAACCCGTTCGGCTAACGACCCTCCACTGGTCAAGCAAGCGGTGGGTGAGAGTGGACACCCATTAAGTTGCCATTTTATAGGCAACAACCTTATACCCACCTTATAGACCGACTTCATGAATGAGGCGTACTAGCGGTAAGACTGACTTTACTCTTATACATATATATATATATATATATATATATATATATATATATTATTAACTTATAATATTATAAAGTATAAGGGTTGAATTTTAACTTTTAAAATTCTAAGGGCTAACTTGGAATTAAAGTATTCATAAGTGAAAACTTTTCAAATTCCAAAACTTGAGGGCAAGTTTTGAAACTATTCAAAACTAATTAATTCCATAACTTATGTGTTTAAAGTAGTTTTAATCCAAAAACTCTTCAAGTTCCATAACTTGAGGACAAGTTATGGAAGACTTTAAACTAATAAAAGAACTAACTTTTCCTTTATTTTATAACTTATGGATTTAATTATGGTTACATATTTTTCTTTAATGAAGTGACTCTTGAACTTCCATAACTTGAGGACAAGTTATGGAGTCATAAAAATTATTCAATGACACAAGACTCTTCATTTTGTAACCATTGCCAACTTTTATGAATTTTATGAGTCTTTAATGTGACTCTTCATGTAACTTGAGGACAAGTTACACAAACACATTTTATACTCAACTCTTAGATTAAAATGGATTGAAAACAACTATTTCAATTAACTTTTCTATTAATCTAAGCAACTCATAAGTACAAGATAATTCAAATCAAACTTTTTCATGTAATTAGTCTAAGCCTTAAACTAATACAAAACATGAATCTATTGACAATTATCTTTGAAAATGGATTAGCATGAACATTACCACATCAAAAACAAGTTTATAAGTTCAAAAACAACTTAGGGTAATGTTCCTAGTCCATTTCCAGCCAAAAAAAACTCGAAAATATGTTGTCTCGGGGTCCAACTCGTCGAGTGCATCAACCAACTCGGCGAGTTGGATCGATTTGATCAGTTTTTAGGCATGGACTCGCCGATTCTCCTGATGGACTCGCCGAGTCTGATGATCAGACAGCAACAAATTCGTTTTTTTCAACTTCTATTGCAGGTATAACAAGAAAACAAGCCTAGGCTCTGATACCACTGTTGGGTTTTGAGCACTCTAACACTCCTAAGTGTACATGCAACCCTAAATACCTTGGATCTATGTTTTCTCTATTATACATGCAAATAAGAACTTCCAAGGTATTATCCTAATCTAGTATACAAAAACAATGAGTGTAACATGATAGAATACATACCTCTTTGATGTAGAAAGTCTTCATGAAGCTTGAGTGCCTAGCCCCAATAGTGTGGAAGCCTCAAATGGAATCACAATCACCAAAACACTTAGAATAACTTGAGAGAATTCTACAACTCATGAAATCGGCTAGCCCTTTCACTTCACACTCTAGTGGCCGATTTTGGTCAAGAATAAGACGCTTATATAGTTAGGGTTACACCATGTAAACCCTAATTGACATGGCCTTTCATTTCCATGATCCATGGGTACAAATACACCATGGAGCATCCATGGACCATCCTATGGGTTTTAGCCCAACTTGAATATCCATGGAGCATTAGCCCACTATACAAGTATGGATGATTTACACAATCAACCCATATATTTAATTAGTCTTCTTTTGATCACTTAATTAATCCTAGATTAATTCTTGATCAATACTAATTAAATAATCTTATTATTCTTATTATTAATATACTAGAACTTATAATATATTAATAACCATAAGTGTCTTATTTCTCTCATTATAGTCTATCCAAGTGCATGATGGTATGCAACCCAAATGGACCATGCCGGTCGGGTCAAGTCTTACCAATTATAGTTATGGACTTAGACATTAATCCAACAAGCATGTCAGTTGATGAATACACTAATAACTTTACAGATAAGATGGAGTTTGCTTTGCGCATCGTTCCAGATGAGCTGACAAAGGTGGACCTATACGCAAAAGGACTCCCATTGGAGTACGAGGTGCTAGTACGTCAGGCACATACTCTAGAGGCAGCTATCTGGGCTGCCAAGTCTGTTGAGAACATGATTAAGGGGAGAACCACCAACAAAGTTGACGTTGGTGAGAAGAGAAAGTTTGAGGGAACATCTGGTTCCAGTAAGAAAAGCAAATTTTCGAAGTCTGATTCGAAAAAGTTTGGTGGAGGAAAAGGAGGCGAAGCGAAGTGGTGTGATAAGTGTAAGAAAAAGCACTTTAGAAAATATAGTGAGGATGTAACCTGCTACAAGTGCGGAAAAATTGGGCATTTTGCCAATGAGTGTCCGAACAACAAAAGGATGTGTTTTGGTTGTAATAAAGAGGGGCATATTTTGAAAGACTGTCCGAAGAAGAAGGAGGCAGCGAAGCCCAACATTCCACCAAAGCCGAGGCAAGAGCCTTCCAGATGACACTTGAGGCTGCGAAAGATGAAGCCGATGTCTCTCCAGGTACCTTTCTCGTAAACGAATTACCTGCTCAAATTTTGTTTGATTCTGGAGCCAACTACTCCTTTATTTCGCATGAGTTTGTTAGAAAACTAGCTTTATCTGTTGATAGAATAGATAATGCTTTATTAGTCGAAGTTGCTAGTGGCAAGTTTGTACCTGTTAGCCATCGTATGAAAAACATCTTAATCGACCTTAATGAGAATAAGTTTCACAAGGAATTATTGCCTATCGAACTTAATGGTTTCGACATCGTTTTGGGAATGGATTGGCTTAGCGCCAATGATGCCGAGATATTGTGCATAAAGAAGATAGTAAAAGTAAACCCGCCAGGGAAGGAGTCGTTTATGGTGTATGGGGACAAACGCAGAGTAAATTGTGGAATCATTCCCTAATGAAAGCCAGAAAGTGTTTGACCAAGGGATGTACATCATATTTATCATTCGTGATTGATGCTAAGAAGGAAAAGAAGGTGATGCAGAGTATTCCAGTGGTGTGTGATTATCCGTAAGTATTTCCCGAAGATCTTCCTGGATTACCGCCTGATCGACAAGTGGAGTTCCGTATTGACTTGTTACCAGGAACCACGCCAATAGCAAAAGCACCTTATCGATTAGCACCGACGGAGATGAAGGAGCTGATGATGCAACTTTAGGAGTTATTAGACAAAGGTTTCATTAGACCTAGTTCATCGCCCTGGGGAGCTCTGGTGTTATTCGTGAAGAAGAAAGATGGAAGTATGAGAATGTGCATTGATTATAGAGAGCTGAACAAGGCAACAATAAAGAATAGATATCCGTTGCCAAGGATTGATGACCTGTTTGATCAATTGCAAGGTTCGAGCTATTTCTCGAAGATCGATCTAAGGTCAGGATATCATCAGCTAAAAGTAGGAGAGCAAGATATAGAGAAGGCTGCATTCAGAACACGGTATGGACAATACGAGTTTTTGGTTATGTCGTTTGGACTAACCAATGCTCCGGCAACATTCATGGATTTGATGAATAGGGTTTGTAATCTGTTCCTTGATAAATCTGTGATAGTGTTCATAGACGACATTCTGATTTATTCGAAAAGCCAAGAGGAGCATGGCAGTCACTTGCGAGAAGTGTTAGAAGTCTTGAAGAAGGAGAAGCTATATGCAAAGTTCTCCAAATGTGATTTTTAGATTCGTGAAGTCCAATTCTTGGGTCACGTGGTCAACCAGGAAGGGATAATGGTTGATCCAGCGAAGATTGAAGCTGTAATGAAGTGGGAACAGCCGAAAAGTCCCACAGATATCCGAAGCCTTTTAGGATTAATCGGATATTACCGAAGGTTTATCCAAAGCTTTTCTTTGATTGCTACTCCATTAACAACTTTGACCCACAAAGGAGCTACTTATGCTTGGAGTGATAAGCATAAAGAAGCATTCGAGAAGCTAAAGAAGAAGCTATGCGAGGCACCGATACTTTCTTTACCCGATGGAGTTGAAGACTTCGCTGTTTATAGCGATGCGTTTGGGGTTGGATTGGGTTGTGTTTTGACCCAAAGAGAAAAGGTGATAGCATATGCGTCTCGACAGCTGAAGGAACATGAAAAGAATTACCCGAATCATGATTTGGAGTTGGCAGCGGTAGTTTTTGCTCTGAAAATATGGAGGCATTACCTCTATGGCACGAAGTGTAAACTTTTCACTGATCATAAGAGTCTCCAATATCTCTTCAATCAGAAAGAGTTAAATATGAGGCAACGACGCTGGCTAGAGTTACTCAAGGACTACGATTGTGAGATACTTTACCACCCTGGTAAAGCTAATGTTGTTGTTGATGCTCTCAGTCGGAAAGTCGATCTTGAAAGGAAGAGGCCAAAAGCGTTGAGAATTGAAGTTGTCTCGACAATTGTGGAAAGTATAAAGAAAGCTCAAGCAGAAACTTCTGAGAAGAATGACCGAAATGAGGAACGTTTGGGAAAAACATTGGTGTTTGATACAAACGGTCATGGACTGAAGATGTTCCAAGGTCGGATTTGGGTACCTAAGTCCAGAGGGATAAGAGATCTTCTAATGGAAGAAGCTCACAAGACCATGTACTCAATTCATCCTGGTAGTACTAAAATGTATAGGGACCTGAAACCCTACTACTGGTGGCCGATGATGAAGCTTGATGTTGCAAAGTATGTGGCCGAGTGTGTGACTTGTGCGAGAGTCAATACACAACATCAAAAACCATATGGGAGTTTAGAACCTTTACCTGTGCCTATGGGTAAATGGGAAGACATTGCGATGGATTTTGTCACTAAACTGCCCAGAACAAAAAGTGGTCACGACATGATTTGGGTGGTCGTTGATCGATTCACTAAGAGTGCTCATTTCATAGCAGCCAATGAGAAATGGTATATGGAAAAGCTTGCAAGTTCTTACGTGAAGGAAATTGTGAGGCTTCACAGTGTTCCGTTAACGATTGTGTCGGATCGTGACAGCCGTTTCACCTCACAATTTTGGAAAAGTCTACAAGAGGAATTGGGTACCAAGTTGTGTTTAAGTACAACTTACCATCCGCAGACTGATGGTCAGAGTGAAAGAACAATACAAACACTTGAAGATATGCTAAGATCATGTACCCTAGAATTCCTAGGTAACTAGGATGAACATTTACCTTTGGTAGAATTTTCCTACAATAATAGTTTCCACTCGAGCATAAAGATGGCACCTTATCAAGCTTTGTACGGACAGAAGTGTCGTACACCGTCTTGTTGGCTTGAGGCTGGGGAAAAGCAGTTTATGGGTCCCGAGATGGTCCATCAAACCGCTGAAAAGTTGAAAATAATTAGAGAAAGAATGTTAGCGCGCAGCTCAAGATCGTCAAAAGAGCTATGCTGACAAGAAGTGAAGACCGATGACTTTTGAAGTTGGAGAGTCGGTTTTTCTTAAAGTCTCGTCGTGGAAGGGACTTATAAGATTTGGTAAAAGGGGAAAGTTGAGTCCAAGGTTTATTGGACCGTTTAAAGTTCTTCAGAGGGTTGGGAACCAAGCTTACAAGCTCGAATTACCCGAAGAACTGAATGGAATTTACAACACTTTTCATGTGTGTTATTTGAGGAAGTTCACGGGAGAAGTTCCTGATATAATTCCAATTTCTGAATTGAGAATTGATGAAAACAAGAGGTTAATTGAAGAACCAGAGGCAATCGTTGACCGAAAGACTAAGAAGTTGCGACGCAAGATGGTCGAATTAGTGCTTGTTCGTTGGAAACATTCGAATGGGCCAAATCTCACCTGGGAAACGAAGAGTGACATGTTGAGTCGCTATCCGCATTTGTTTGTTGATGTGTGATTCCAGGGACGGAATCATCCTAAGGGGGAGAGAATTGTAACGCCCGCGTTTCCAGGCTAGGCATTTTCATTGATGTAATAGTCTAGGTTAACCTTTGTAACCCGTTTTGAAATAATAAGAGCGTATTATTTGAGTATTATGTGAATTATGTGTTTATTTTCTTAATTATTATAATTTAATGAATTAAGAATAAAATAAGCGTCAAAATTAAAGTACGAGATAAGCCCGATATCTTTGCATGTAGTGGACGAAACAAGGATTCCGGAGATATAAGGAATGCCAAAATACGAGTTATAACAAAGAAGTTATGACCTGTCGAAGTTTCGCGACAGAACCGACAGCGCTGAATGACGTAAAAAGTGAAATTTACGTTAGAGCAATATTTAGCCTTAGTGATCTAAACGAAAGTCGTAGAGTTCATTAAACCGAGAGCGTGCATAAAAAGAACGCCCAAATCTGACTTCGTATGAGGAAGTTATGATTTTTCGAAGTTTCGACTTAGCGGTATGCAGCCCGAGTACTCGATTTGAGATCGAGCGGTTTTTAGCCGAAACAATCTAAATGAGAATCGAAGGTCTTGTTAATAGGAGTAAACCGATAAAAAGATAGGCGAAAACGGACATCGGATGCAGAAGTTATGATTTTATAACGGAGTTTTCCTGTCCCGGCCTACTAAAAATAAATAATAAAAATAAATTCAAAATTAGCCGACGGAGTCTAAACGAAAGTTGTAGATCCTAGTCTCACCTACGCGTGGATATAAAGAACGTCGAAAACGGAGTTCGTATGAGGAAGATATGAATTTTTGAAGTTTATTAAATATTTTCGATATTTAATTTAAATATATATTATCCGATAATATCCATGGGGGGAGTCAGCGACCCTATCATCATTACGCCTAGCGTAATTTCATATTACGCCCAGTGTAATTCGAACTTCCAGCGCCTATAAAAGGAGGTCGAGGGCAACCGAGTTCATTTCTCATTTCTTCCCTTTTTCTTGCGTTTTTGCATCGTTTTTCGTGCAAGAATTATCCCGAAGCCCCGGTATCATTCCCGAGCCACGAAGCAAGTCCCGAGGTCCTGAAGATCCCGAGAAGTAAGATTCCCGAGCCGAAGCTCTGCCCGCGAGGAGTCTGGTTTTTGTGAAGATCTTCCAGATCTGCCGAAGAATACTACTTCTATAAGCCGTAGTGCTATCCGATCATCTTCTGATCAGGTGAGTGTGTAGTTACTTTCTTCTAACGCATAATTATGAAGTATTTTATATGAAATACGTGTTATGTGTATATTTTGTTGTTATGTGTGTGAATGTATATTCACTTTCTTCTATCTTATAGATCTAATTATTTCTCTATGAAATATGTGTTATGTGTGTGTGCCTCATCTGTTATGTGGAAAATGTATTGATTGAGCATGCTATACAGGTTTTGAAACTATGTATAAAAATGTATATTTTATCTACTAATATGTTGGGTAGAACATGGGTAGATAGTTAGTGTGTAATAAACAGTTGAGAGGCCTCGATGTTGTTTTGATCCAGTCATCTAGCGGAATTTAGATGACGACCACGGACTTTTCTAGACAGTCCAGTGGAACGCTAGCAGGCTCATAACCTGTAGGTGTTAATGAACTTGGGTGTTCATTCGCTGTATTCCATCCCCCTCATGGTTGCCTTATTTGACTTATATTGCTGAGGAACCCCCGAAGCATGTGTTGTCGCCCCGATGAAATATTCTTAGACTAGGTCCCTTATGTTAGTTGTCTTAGGGACGTAAAGTGAGAATAACGGAAATGGGTAATTGGGTTATTGTTGGTTGGTGGAAATTAAATATAATTATTTATCGTGGGTTGAAAACCCTATATGCTCACCAGGCTCCCAAGCCTGACCCACTCAGTTTATTTGTATTACAGGAAGTAGCGCAAGGGCATAAGAGGGATGAATCATCAAGTTGTTTTGTTTACAAGTCTGTATATGTATATATTTGTTGAATGACTTGTAATGTTATCGTTTATGCTTTATGGTCTATATCGGAACATGACATCCCGAGTTTTGATTATATAATAAAAATACATTTCTGGCCGATATTTTGGGGATGTCACACTAAACATTTTATTCAAAATAACTTTAAGATAAGTAGTAGTTTAGAATCTATAGTGTATTAGTGTCCTTTCCAAAAAATCCTATATTTTCTAAATAAAAGTAGTCTTCTACCAAGACTCGGCGGAGTTATGTTTTAAAGAGTAATTTTCCCTGAAATACTATCTTTACCAAAATACGGTATTTGATTTTAAAGAAAGTAGGAGAATATCACGAGTAAAAACATTTGGGAAAATAACATATGCCTCAGCAGAGAATACTGCTGACTAAGGCAAAAAAAATCAGACTCCGGGAGAGTATCAAATGAATGATACGCCTGGCTCAGTCTAACAAAAGGGAATACAGACCCCAGATGGTATCAAATGTACGATACGGCTAGCAAGGTCTAAAACAAAGAAGCACAAACCCCAAAAAGTATCAAATGAAAGATACAGCTAGCAAGGTCTAAAACAAAGAAACACATACCACAGACAGTATCAAATGAAAGATACAGCTAGCAAGGTCTAAAACAGTGAAAACACAGACCCCAGACAATATCAAATGAAAGATACAGCTAGCAAGGTCTAAAAACCAAAAGGAAATCCTATGTGGGTTGTTTCAAGATTACAGTGTTAAATTCTCGTTACCTTAAGGCCATGAATTATAAGGTAAACATGGAGATGCTTGTAACCATACTGATTAACACTAGAGTACTTGACGCCCTACAAGCGTCAGAATAAATATGACATTTGTCACCCCTTGGCTTGGTAGTTCGTGGACTGTAGCTAGCAGTCAGGGTGCGGGAGTGTCAGTCCCGTATACATCTATACACACAATGCCCTCTCTCCCTAAAGGAGACTCTAGTTACCAACTCGACTACGGGGAGATCCGTGTCTTGAAGATGCATCTCGTATTCCGAGTGCTAATAGAGGCGCTGGAGAAATGATAAGGACTCACGTATGAACTGACTCCTGTGGAATTCTCGTACTAGAAAGAGTGGATAGAACCTCCTAACTATTCCTATAATAGTTACTAGTGTCTCTGATCTATGCGTGATGAACGGAAGGATGCCCTTGCTACCTAAGTCGATGTAATGGTCGAGAGCGAGAGAGAGAGAGAGAGAGAGAGAGAGAGAGAGCTTTTATGTCTATATATGTATACATGATATATAACTAATGTTTAAACAACCTTCGGACGGATATTCGATACCCACCATACCACATCCAAACGAGGAAAAGGAAATAGGGCGAACTAGCCTTCCTAAGTCCTTTAAACATTATTTATATAACTATACAAGTACAGCCATGCATTTAACGAAGTAGAAGCATTTAACGAAATAGAAGCATATAAGCATGGAAGAAAACTTTGGAAAACCTTTACACTTAAGAAAATCGTGGATTGATATCCTTTTTATAAAATAAGTTTGAAGACCTTTGGAAATCCTTGAAAATCTTTCATAAACAAATTTTGAATATAACTTTGATAAAAAAAATATAAGTAAAGAAAAACCTTTGTTTAAATACTGTTGTAACTGGTTTTGAAGTACAACATACAATGCAAGAGACAACTTGAGAAAAGACTTAAACAAGTAAAGACATTTTGGAAAACCATTTATAGTATCATACTTGGTAAAACAGCTGAAAGTGTAATAAATCCTTGTGCATGTGGGTTATTAATCACATATGATTGATATTATAACTAGCATGTTTTAACTTGTATTCCCCCCCCCCCCATAAAAGCATGTGAAAACATTTAAAAGATTAATTCAGGGGTATGAACTTACCTGTTGTAAGTGGATCGGGTGGAGGTGCCGGTTGGGTGCTCGGTGTCAAATAAAGACTTGAACACACTTAATGACCTATTAACATATGATAAGATATTTTTACATACAATTAGTAAATATAATACTAATTAAACACGTATACGCATCCTAAAGAGCGGAAAACACTTTGGTCAAGTGCTAGGAGTGTCCCGGGTAACATCGAAGGGAGTGTATGGCCTAGATAGGGAGTTTACTCTTCAAGAGTAAACCCTATATAGAGTTCACGGCCCTAAGACCAACTCCCCATGAGTTTACGGCCGTAAACTCATGGTGGGGGTGTTCTAGGATGCTAAATGGTCTTATCTCACTCATAGAATTAGGCTAGGCCCAAATATAAGGCATATGAATGGATTTAAGGCAACAAAGGGACCATTTAACGAGTTAACGGTCCTAAACAAGGAGTTTACGGACGTAAACTCTCACTTGGTCATTTCCTTCATGGATCTAAGCATTAAATGATAGAGTATAAAGTTCTAAGCATTATTCCAAGGCCATAGGAGGTGTTTGAGGGCATTTCTAACACCTTAAAGGGTGTTCACGGCCTATGAAGAGGGTTTTATGGTCCAAGAGTGTTCTTGGGCCATAAACTCATGTTTACTCTCCATACCATAAGGTTTTGGTGTTCTAAGCTCAAAGGTGTAAGTCCGCTAGTCATATGTAATCCCTAGGGGTAGTTTAGAGGGGTTTTGGGGCTTAAAAACTCCACTTAAGGGTGTTCACGGTCCAAGAGTGTTCTTGGGCCGTAAACACATGAATTTGACCCTATTTGATGTCTTAAACACGAATTTGTATGTTAACTAAGCGACACAACAAGTTAGGATAAGTTACTTACTAGTTTGGGGCTCGAAATGGGCGTTTTTGGCTCGAAAATAAGTTGTAGAGAGAGAGTGTAGTGAGAGAGTGGAAAGTCTCAAATGGACTCCACTCACCCTTATATAGGGGTTTGAGTTGGGGCTCAGTGGAAATCTACCCGATACTGACGTTAAACGGGGCTTTTGGTCGCACCCGATTAAATGGTCGTATTTTAACTTGGTTGAAACTAAAAATTTCAAGGGACTATTGTGGTGTTTCTAATTTACTTCAACCCTTACAAAGTCATTATAAAAGTCCCAAATTAATTAACCTCTTCCAAAAGGTTAACGGACAATTAATAAAGCGAGGCTTATTAACGGATGGAGGGGTTAAAAATGACGGAATAAATTTCGGGTTGTCACATCATCCCCCCGTTAGTGGGAATTTCGTCCCGAAATTCAGCTTTAGGCAAGGAAGTGGCATAAATAATCAGGTAGGAGTATGAGGGGACTTCCTATTCGGTTGGTCCTCGCATTCCCAAGTGAACTCTGGCCATTACTTGTCATTCTAACAATTCTTCACTTACGGGAAGCGAAATTCGTCTCATGCAGTTAGCGATTCCTACAGGTTCGTCTACGAAGTTAGGGTTCCTAATGGTTTCTATCAAGATGAGTGGGATACAAAGAGTGACGTCGGGCAAACACTTATCAAATCTAAGAAGTGGATTGATTTGGGGTGAAACTTGTGGAATTTACGAAAGTAGTACTGGTCTGACAAGGGTTGGACCAATCTTTGTAAAGAATCTCGGATGGTCCTAAGCTCTCGGAAAAGTAGAGCTTTCTCAGTACTTAGAACATAGTGTACTTCTATGGTGAGATCATCACTGGTGTGATCGGTATTCTGAAGTTCCAAACGTTCTCTCTCATACTGGAAGTGTAGTCCTTCATGTTGGTTCTTAGAAAGCTCGGGTTGTCCTTGGATTTGTGGTTCCGTCAATTAGCTATCAGAGGTTTTCTAGATCATCGGATAGATTGCATGTCTACGGTATCTGTTTGTTGTAGGGTGGCCATCTCAATCTTGTTCAAAATGAACCTGCACCTCTGATTCTTGAGACGTTTATAATGGAAACTCTCAGGGTTGGTGAGATAGGGTTTCACCAGACGAGTGCTCAGAAAGTTTTTAAACTTCCCATCATCGTCTAGTTGATGCTTTCATGGCATGATCCCTAACAGGAAAGAATCATGCTCTTACTTGCCTTGCTGTTCTATGAATAGCAGGCTCTGCTCAGGGTTAACTCAATCCTTAGAGATTTTCTGAAGTGTTGGACTATCTCGGGAGGTGGTTCTACTATTTCTGTGCAAAATAGTATCCTCGGAACACCTATTAGTACAGTGAATCTCTAGGACAAGCCCTTATTCTCTAAGGTGACGTTTTATTTCTGTTGCAGAAAGCGCGTGCTCTTGTATAACCCATAGACTAACACCCAGACTGGTGTCAAGTCTATAATCTCTTCGGGATTTGGGTTATAAGGCTTAACACAACCAACTTTCGCACTTTATTCCAGTATTCTTGGCTGCAGAGGTTATCCTGTGGTTCTCGGTATTCTAGTGTTCACTTCGGAGAATGCAGTCTATCGTCTACTGCGCGATGGTGACTTCTCTCACGTAAGGGCGTAGAGTGTCCTAGCCACTACTCTTCGGTAACGGGGTGGATGAAGTGCCTGAGTAGTGCGAGCATCTTCTGCAACTACTCTTCCAGAGGTTCTGAGTTTTCTCGATCTAGGTCAAATCTATTGAGTATGGGGTTCCATCACTCGGAACTTTAATCTCCTCATCCACTCTTCTCAGAGTTTAACTTATCGTAGCTTCCAGGGTTCCAGGATATCCGTTGAGATGCTTAATTCAGGGGATTAAGCGTGAATGGATGGTCATAGTCAATGTCCTTGACTCTTACGACTCAGATTTCTTTACCAACTGAGGGTGTTAGCTACTATGTTGGCTTAATCGAGATTGACAACAAATTTCGGATTTGTGGTCATTATAGTAGCTCGAACCACAGTGGTTCTCTTGACTCTCGCTCCCATTCCATGGGATAGGATGAAGGGTTTTACTATGAGGTTCGTGGTAGAGCTCATACTTGGCTTGACCACTAATACTTGGTGTATGCAAGCCGTATATAATTGAGGTCGGCAGGATGTTCAATTGTGCGACTCCACCCCAGACCCACAACCCAATGAGGAACAGGGAGTAGGGAGGAAGCACACATATTAAATCTTTTTGATCTCGATTATGTACCACTCTTATGCATATACTCAACTATAGTAGTCAGTCCCATGAGTTCTATCCTCTCGATTCACGAACCTGATTGTGAGGTGCGAAGGGTCTTTCTGGGGGATATTCGGAGTAGGTTTCGGGCGGTTATCGTCTTCTGGAATACATGCAGTGTCTTTCGCTTTGGTTTCTATCTGTATAAGAAGGGTTGGTTAATAGCACGCGGTACCCTTCTCCTGGGTACTTTGGAAGGTTTGAAATAAGAGTGACGATTGACGGATCGCATTAGTCTTTATTATTTTTATTATGTTTAGGTTCGGAAGAACCTTTATTTGCCAAAATGGCTATGGTGAAAGTTCTTTTTACATAGCACTAGGGAGTTACACATGGTTGCATGAAGTCGAACCATGATTGATAGAGGCGTAGAAGTTGGCATACATCGACATGACATAGAATGAGGGTCGATAGGGTCATGTGCTGAACGGGCACACCAGTTCTTGGCGTCTCGGGTTTCATCCTGTGTATCACTTTCGCAGATACTGGGACCGATAGAGTCGACGCGGAACTATAGAGGGTCCTGAGTGTTTCTGAATAGGGTACCTTTCATGAATGGATCCTCACGAGGCCTTTCTATAATCGCCTATCATATACTAGTCATGTAGGAGGACTGTTGATTGAGCGACTCCGCCCTAAATCCACAACCAAACGAGGAACAGAAAATGAGGCGGCATTCACTCACTCTAAGTCTATCCATCTCAATTATACATGATCGTATCGTATATATCTAGCCATTATAGTTTTACCTGATGAAATTTTAAATTTTATAACCATGCTGCGAGTTTCGCCTTAACGGGGAAGTAATTACATTTTGAATTTGCCTTTTAATGTTTTCGGTTAATTATCTGAGATTGAAAGACATACCAAAATCTACCGGGTTCCTTGATTCTTCTCCCCAAGCATTAGAGTTAGACTCCTCGTGTGTCCTTGTCTTTTCTTTTAGTCGGGCAATCCTTCTTGAAGTGTCTAATTTCACCACATAGACGACAAACTGTATTGGTTGCCACATTGGTGGTTGATGTAATAAACTCTACCGGGGTTCTGCAGATGCGAGCAGTATGCCCCTTTATGTTGCACCTAGCACAAAAGAGTTCCCGGCATACACCATGATGGTGGTAGCTACACTTGCTACAGTGGGGAAGGCTTCCTAGGTATGGTTTTCTTGAAGTCGGGATGGAAGGGTTGGCAGGGGTATTGACTGTCTCTACTCATTGCCCTTCGGAAGGTCCTTGAGCCGAGGTACTTCCCTCTTCGATCTTGAACTTTCTCTTCAGTGGAGTTGGCTGAGGTTCTTGGGTGGTTGGGTATGCAGGTGTTGGTTGCCGCTTTCCATTTCTAGGGTCGGAAGTCCCGATAGGGCTCTTGCTAACATTGGTGTTGTTAGCATTTAGTTGATCCATGACAGCTGCTACAGCTGCCGAGACTGCAGACTGGAACGTAGCTTCATCGAATAGGAGAGTCGGTTTCTTGCCAGTGGATTGGTTACGCTTCTTTGGAGGCATGGTTTTTCCTACACGGAAAGGAACACAGCTGGTGAGAGATGATGGTTAACCCTTAGACGTATCTATCCTTACTATATTAGGCATAAATTTTTCCCGCGCCATCGGATATTGGTTGTCTGAGTGTCGACCTACATCCCTATGATGTAGTCCGGGTATTCAAGGTAGGAGTATGAGTATCGGAAAATCCATAAGATGGGAGTCGTTCCTACTAAGTTACCTTTATACTGGGAAAGGTTCACTCTCCGGCTTGGAAAGATTTGAGAACAGTTCAGAATGAAGACCGCGGGAAGAAAGGCTCATGAAGACTTATGGCTAGAGACTCTCAATAGAGGTGTTAGGATCCGCTCTAGTCGTATTACTTGCAACAGGAAAAGGCGATTTACCTAACACATAGCGTGAGTAGTGTAATCACTAACTCACTAAATTGTATTATTTTATGGGTGTATTAGCGTGATGAATACGAGGAAAAGACACTTCTCGGGTTCCATGTACTGGCTCCCTTTGTCTACCTTGTATCTTTGACTGGGACTGGCGTTGGTTTCCTTCGGGTAGTTACCTAGGGTTCTCTCCTCGTATGGACATATTGAATCTCCACTCCTTCTTACTTCCGTTCCTGAATATGAGTGTCATCACTTCATGATGGATGATTGGAAATCTTGGAAGTTTAGGCGAATTTCCCACCGATGTCCCTAAAAAGGTATAGGAACTTGGTGGTCTCAATAGTCTCGTCTTGGTTCATTTATCTCCGAACTGGAAATCTCCTCAATGAACCTCTTATGGGTCTAAATCAACTCTCCTACCGAGTACTGAAGTGGATAGGGTTTTCTACAGGGTTCGTACGAGAATGGAAATGTCTAAAGAATCCTAAGAGATTATTAACATTTCACTGGGTGATCCATATCGAGTCCTGCGACAACTACATAGGGTACACAAATCATATATAGCTTAGATCCGATAGGCCTTCAAATATGTGATACTACTCTATATCCACATCCCAACGTGAAAAGGAAGTAGAGCGAAACCACACATTCTTAGTCTAATGGATCCTTAATATATATAACCTTGGGAGTGCACCCTCTATAATTGTAGGTATATCAATAAGCGATCTTTTTAGTTCTTCACACAAGGTTATCTATGGATCCTAAAATACCCCTATGGTATTTTAATTTCTTGTTTGTTTCTTATCTTCTGAATATGATTCTGGGATTAATGTGAGTCTTTTAGTATTCCAAAATACTCCCATAGTATTTTAAACTTCATGTTTGGCTCTAGCATTCCTAGTTGGTAAGTTTTAGACCTGTTGCAACACCACTATCACTCCCAGGCACACGTTCATCACATCTCGAATAAATATAGTTGATCAGGTTACATTTATTCTAGCTTACGATTACATAACTGCCCAGGTTTGACGGTAATGCTCATCATCCGAAGACTTTTATTCTTGTTCTTCTTGTGATACTTGTGTTCGAGTGTTTAGATTCTGGATGTTCTTTATACTTTGGTAAAATATGGTTATATTTTAAAGTATAATTTTTGGTCAAAGTGTTTTATCCCTATGTATTTATAGGCTGTATATGTTTTATGAATTGATATACTTAGCTCACTATAAACAATGCTCTGATACCAATCTGTCACACTGCAAAACCGAAATGGCGGAAACGTTCTGGGGTGGATGACGTCATGTCAAGTATCAAAACATATGCAGTATAGTAATCAAAGTACAAAAACCGTTGCATTAATAGTAATAGTTTTACATAAGTTACATTTTACAGAGAGATCAAAGTAATACAAGTAATAATATAGTTGCAGCTTGGTACTAAACTGTCTTCAACAAAAGCTCCTGGGTGTACCTGTCTATCGCTGACCTGAGAATACAAGTTATTTTGAAAGCGAGTATCAACATTTTTATAAATGCTGGTGAGTTCATAAGTATTAGTGTCATTTATGTAAGTAAACATTTTATTCAAAATAACTTTAAGATAAGTAGTAGTTTAGAATCTACAGTGTATTAGTGTCCTTTCCAGAAAATCCTATATTTTCTAAATAAAAGCCGTCTTCTACCAAGACTCGAAGGAGTTATGTTTTAAAGAGTAATTCTCCCTGAAATACTATCTTTACCAAAATACGGTATTTGATTTTAAAGAAAGTAGAAGAATATCACGAGTAAAAGCATTTGGGAAAATAACATATGCCTTAGCAAAGAATACTGCTAACTAAGGCAAAAGAAATCATAGACTCCAGGAGAGTATCAAATGAATGATACGCCTAGCTCAGTTTAACAAAAGGGAATACAGAACCCAGACGGTATCAAATGTACGATACGACTAGCAAGGTCTAAAACAAAGAAGCACAGACCCCAGACAGTATCAAATGAAAGATACAGCTAGCAAGGTCTAAAACAAAGAAACATAGTCCCTAGACAGTATCAAATAAAGATACAACTAGCAAGGTCTAAAACAGTGAAAACACAGACCCCAAACAGTATCAAATGAAAGATACAGCTAGCAAGGTCTAAAAACCAAAGGGAAATCATATGTAGGTTGTTTCAAGATTACAATGTGAAATTCTCGTTACCTTATGGCCATGAATTATAAGGTAAACATGGAGATACTCATAACCATACTGATTGACACTAGAGTACTTGACGCCCTGCAAGCGTCAGAATAAATATGACATTTGTCACCCCTTGGTTTGGTAGGCCGTGGACTGTAGCTAGCAGTCAGGGTGCGGGAGTTTCAGTCCCATATAGATCTATACACACAATGTCCGCTCTCCCTACAGGAGACTCTGGTTACCAACTCGACGACGAGGAGATCCGTGTCTTGAAGATGCATCTCGTATTCTGAGTACTAATAGAGGCGTTGGAGAAATGATAAGGACTTGCGTATGAACTGACTCCTGTGGAATTCTCGTACTAGAAAGAGTGAATAGAGCCCCCTAAGTATTCCTATAATAGTTACTAGTGTCTCTGATCTATGCGTGATGATTGGAAGGATGCTCTTGCTACCCAAGGCGATGCAATGGTCGAGAGAGAGAGAGAGAGAGAGAGAGAGAGCTTTTATGTCTATATATGTATACATGATATATAACTAATGTTTAAACGACCTTCGGGCGGATATCTGATACCCACCAGACCACATCCAAACGAGGAAAAGGAAATAGGCGAACTAGCCTTCCTAAGTCCTTTAAACATTACTTATATAACTATACAAGTACAGGCATGCATTTAACGAAGTAGAAGAATTTAACGAAGTAGAAGCATATAAACATGGAAGAAAACTTTGTCGAAAACTTTGGAAAACATTTACACAAAAGAAAATTGTGACTTGATATCCTTTTTGTAAAATAAGTTTGAAGACCTTTGGAAATCCTTGAAAATCTTTCATAAACAAGTTTTGAATATAACTTTGATAAAACAATATAAGTAAAGAGAAACCTTTGTTTAAATACTGCTGTAACTGGTTTTGAAGTACAACATACAGCGCAAGAGACAATTTGAGAAAAGACTTAAACAAGTAAAGACGTTTTGGAAAACCATTTATAGTATCATACTTGGTAAAACAGCTGAAAGTATAATAAATCCTTGTGCATGCGGGTTATTAATCACATATGATTGATATTATAACTAGCATGTTTTAACTTGTATTCCCCCCGCCCCCATAAAAGCATGTAAAAACATTTAAAAGGTTAATTCAGGGGTATGAACTCACCTGTTGTAAGTGGATCGGGTGGAGGTGCCGGTTGGGTGCTCGGTGTCAAATAAAGACTTGAACACACTTAGTGGTCTATTAACATATGATAACATATGTTTACATACAATTAGTAAATATAATACTAATTAAACACATATACGCATCCTAAAGAGCGGAAAACACTTTGGTCAAGTGTTAGGAGTGTCCCGGGTAACATCGAAGGGAGTGTATGGCCTAGATAGGGAGTTTACTCTTCAAGAGTAAACCCTATATAGAGTTCACGGCCCTAAGACCAACTCCCCATGAGTTTACGGCCGTAAACTCATGGTGGGGGTGTTCTAGGATGCTAAATGGTCTTATCTCACTCATAGAATTAGGCTAGGCCCAAATATAAGGCATATGAATGGATTTAAGGCAACAAAGGGACCATTTAACGAGTTAACGGTCCTAAACAAGGAGTTTACGGACGTAAACTCTCACTTGGTCATTTCCTTCATGGATCTAAGCATTAAATGATAGAGTATAAAGTTCTAAGCATTATTCCAAGGCCATAGGAGGTGTTTGAGGGCATTTCTAACACCTTAAAGGGTGTTCACAGCATATGAAGAGGGGTTTACGGTCCAAGGGTGTTCTTGGGCCGTAAACTCATGTTTATTCTCCGTATCATAAGGTTTTGGTGATCTAAGCTCGAAGGTGTAAGTCCACAAGTCATATCTAAGCCCTAGGGGTAATTTAGAGGGGTTTTGGGGCTTAAAAACCCCACTTAAGGGTGTTCACGGTCCAAGAGTGTTCTTGGGCTGTAATCACATGAATTTTCCCCTATTTGATGTCTTAAACACGAATTTGCATGTTAACTAAGCTACACAACAAGTTAGGATAGGTTACTTACTAGTTTGGGGCTTGGAATGGGCGTTTTTGGCTCGAACATAAGTTGTAGATAGAGAGAGTGTAGTGAGAGTGTGGAAAGTCTCAAATGGACTCCACTCACCCTTATATAGGGGTTTGAGTTGGGGCTCAGTGGAAGTCTACCCGATACTGACGTTAAACGGGGCCTTTGGTCGCACCTGATTAAATGGTCGTATTTTGACATGGTTGAAACTAAAAATTTTCAAGGGAATATTGTGGTGTTTCTAATTTATTTCAACCCTTACAAAGTCATTATAAAAGTCCCAAATTAATTAACCTCTTCCAAAAGGTTAACGGACAATTAATAAAGCAAGGCTTAATAACGGAAGGGGGGGGGGGGTTAAAAATGACGGAATAAATTTCGGGTTGTAACAAGAACATATATAATAACAACATGCAATGGGTCCACAGCTAACAACCTGGATTACTCCTATGCCCACAACATAAATCTGGATTGCCTTCGGCCCACAACTTATGTCTGGCTTGCTCCTCGGCCTGATTAGTCCTCAGATTGAATACTAATAAGGCCTTAGTACGAGTCTGGCATGCCCGTCCCGGCCCTCAGCTCGTATCCGGAATGCTCACAAGCCCTCAGTATAAGTTTGGCATGCCCCCGACCCTTAGCTCATATCTATTTTTCTCCAAGATTTGTTATTTATAGCATAGAGCAGTACAACCTCAACCCAACCCACACAATATGTCTACATATAACAGATAATATCATATACATATAACAAACAGTATCACAGGTAGTCCTACAGATCTACAAAACTAGCATATTAATTCTAGCATGCAAATATATTCCATATTCAGCATATCATCAATATCAGGTTATCAAACCAATAGGCCATCTTTGGTGCCTTCGACCCGAAAGTATAGTAAGGAAAACTCACCTCACAAGCTAAACAGAAGTGATAAGGCCCGACTCCGAATCTCAGCTCTCTACTCAATGCCTACATACACCAAGTGACCAAACCCATCAAAATCCCAAAATGGCCTCCAAATTCAAGCTTGGTCAAACATGGTCAAAGTCCATAAATCCACTGAGTCAACCCAGCCGAGTCAACCGAATCGAGTTAACTCAAAATTGGTTGTTCCATGCGAGTACGCGGGGCATACTCTGGAGGTACGCGCAACATACACAAGGCACCACAGAAACCACCATCGGGGTGGCTGACCGGTTACACGGGGGCTACACAAGTCTATCCGGGGTGTACCCTTAAAGATGCAACTTCCTCGTTAAGTGCTTAATGGCTTTAGCACTTGAGCTCACACTTCAGATCTAATGTCTAGAGGCATAGGCATACTAGGGTCATAAAGTTCCCAACTTTATGACTTTTCATGTCAAAAAGTCCTTAATGCAAGGTCTTAATCCATTAAGACCTTCTACAAGAATCATGGAGCCAAACCAGGTAAAGGGACCTCATTTTTATGGCTTAGAGCCTTCATAGGGTCTAAATGGACGTCCCAAAATGTCCAAAACCAAGCATGCGTAGAAATGGGACTTTAAGACATGAAGAACATCATAAAGCTACCCAAAATGAGATCCAAGCAAACAAAACATCAATGTGAAGACTTTTTACCTTCTGGAGCTTCTTAAGAAGGTGATGATCCAAGATCTACAAGCTTGCTTCAACTTCTAAGCTCCTTGATGCAACTCTTTCTTCCTGAAGCACATAAAGAACACACTTTTAGCTCAAAACACTCTCTTATGGTGTTAAGGTTTGAAAAAAAAATGATTCAAGGGCTTGGAGGCTGGAAAGGTGGGGGTAAATGAGCTATAAAGATGCTTAAATACCCCCACAAACCCCAAAAATTAGGGTTTCACTCGGATATGAGTAAGCCCGGTGTACATATGTGTATGCCCAGCGTACTAGGGTACGCCCTAATACGTTTAGCGTACTCACATGTACGCTTAGTGTACTCCTCCCACATCCACATTACAAATTTGCCACTAGGTCTTCCCATGGCCTTTCCTTCCAATTCCAAGGACCAAAAATGACATAATTAAAACCAAGGAATGAATTTGAAAATACCTGAAAGTCGGGATGTTACAATACATGTGATTACTGGTTGTATGATTATCTGTCTGCTGAATATGTTTGTTATGTGTTGTATGTTGACTCGTTACGTTGGGGTTGAGACTACTGCTTTGTGCTGTCAGTTAATGGATCGGTGCAATCCAACCGGGATATTGTGTGCCAGGGTATTCCAGCCAGGAGGTTGTCGGCCAAGGTAATCCAGTCGGGAGGTTGTAGACCGAGTACGTGATATGCAGGGCAATCTGACCAGGAGTTTGTGGGATAGGGTAATACATTCAGGAGGTTACAAACCAAATATGTTGAATTATATATGTTATGTGTTGCATGGTGATACTTTAGGGAACTCACTAAGATTTGGCTTACAGTTTCAGTTTATTGTTTCAGGTACTTCTGATGATCGCAGGAAAGAGAAGGCGTGATCGTGCACATCTTCCTGTTTTTATGATACTGGATCTTGGGAAAAAACAATGATTATGTTTATACTTTTGAAACAATGGTTTTGTAAACACTTTATGGTTGAAATTTATATTAGGGAGGTAGTGGCACGGCACGGGGTGCCAGTTTCAGTGATTTTCGACAGGGATGTGCGGTTCACTTCATGGTTTTGGAAGAAGTTTCATGAGGAGCTGGGTACTTGCTTGCATTTTAGCACCGCCTTTCACCCGCATGCGGATGGTCAGAGCGAGCGGACCATCCATAATCTGGAGGATATGCTGTAGGCATGTGTTTTAGACTTTGGAGGTAGTTGGGATACTTATCTTCCATTGGCGGAGTTCTCCTATAATAATAGCTACCATGTAAGTGTTGACCGTCCTCCTTTCGAGATGTTGTATGAGAGGATGTGCAGGACTATGGTATGCTAGGGTGAGGTTGGTCAGAGGGTCATGGGGAGTACTGAGGTGGTACTCAAGACTACAGAGAGTATCCAGCAGGTTCGGAGCAGGCTTCACACTGCTCAGAGTCGGTAGAAAATTTATGCCGGCAAGCGTCGATCAGACCTTGAGTTCCAGGTCTGGGATATGGTGCTCCTAAAAGTGTCACCTTGGAAGTGTGTCATTCGATTTAGGAAGCGGGGCAAGCTGGGCCCCTGGTATATTGGACCCTTTAGGATTACAGCCCGGGTGGGCAAGGTGGCATATAGGCTGGATCTGCCACAGCCTTAATTACATCGAGCGGCCAGTGGCAATCCTTGACAGGAAGTCGAAGGATCAAAGGAACAAGAAAGTGGAGCTGGTAAAGGTACAGTGGCAGCACCGCAAGGGCTCGAAATGGACCTGGGAGCCGGAGGACGAGATAAGGGAGCATTACCCAGAGCTTTTTCAAGACCGAGCAACAGACTTCAAGGACGAAGTCTAAGATAAGTGGGGGAGATTTGTAACACCCAATTCCTCGTATGCATTTAATTCAAGTATTTCTTATGTTTTTCTCTGGGACTCGATGAGTTGGAGGCCCAACTCGTCGAGTAGAGTCGTGATTCGCGGGAAGTTTAAGTAGTCTACTCGACGAGTCAGGAGACCGACTCGGCTAGTAGACGTTGTTTGATTGAAACCCTAAATTGAGGGTTTGCACCATATTTAAACACATTATAACCCCTCAACCCAGCCCCCACCGTCCAGAGCAAACCCTAACTCGAAAAACTAGCCGTTTTTAGTGTGTTCTTGAGCCTTGTGGTGTTACTTTGTGTGATTGAAGCTTGAAGAAAAGAAGGAGGCTTGTGAGATCAAGGGGAAACAAGAAGATCCAGAGTTTTGGGCACATTTCCAGTTTATTAGAGGTATAAAGTTGAAACCTTTTCTATTCATTGTCTAGATCTTGATTTTGGACCTTTTCTTACATCTTTCTAAGCCTTAGTGAGGATGTATTCGAGTTGGAGTATGAGAAGCGAGTTCTGCTTCAGATCTAGGGCTATTGGGGGTCTTTATGGCATAAAGGTGCCCACTTTGTTGCCATAAACACCCCATGCATCTTGTAGACCGTCTTTTATGGATTTTTGAGCTAAAGATCCCATGCATGTGCACCAAGCTTGAAGCTTTACATGTAAAATGGACATTTGGAGGCCAGATCTATGGTTTTGATGTGTTAAGACCCATTTAAATCGACTATATAGTAATGGTCAAGGATGGACTCGACGAGTCATTCTTGGGACTCGGCGAGTCGGGGTGTAATGACCACCAAATCCTTTCTATTGATGGACCAGATGATAGTGTGGAAGGTCCCTTAGTTGTTTAGGCTCATAAGGGACCTAGGAATCGTGCGACTCGATGAGCGTTTGAGCAAACTCGGCGAGCCCAAGGCAATCTCCCAATCTTTGAAGATGAACTCGACGAGTTGCTCATACAACTCAGCGAGTCATAGATTGGACGCATTCTTATGAGGGAGATGAGCTCAACAAGTTCAAGGATGAAATCGGTGCATCGGATGAAGATGGTCCCGATGGTATGATTGAAGGAGAAACCGTCGAGTTCTTGCTAGACTTGACGAGTAGATTCGGGGTTTGGTTTAGGTTAGAGGAGTATGGACTCGACGAGTTGGTAGACCAACTCGGTGAGTCAGGTTAACTGGATGTTGACTTTGACCAATCTTGAATTTGACTGAATTGAGTTGACCTTGGTTAGGGTTGCATATTCAAATTGATAACTTAGAAGGGTTGTCGTGTAGGGATTATAGAGTCGAGGAGAGTCGATTTGCATGCCGAGGACAGTTCCGACACTGCACGCCATCGAGGTGAGTTACCTTCCAATAAAAGTGGGTCAAAGGCACCAAGGCCGACCCACTAGTAGATGTTTAGTTGAGATGATTGTCTTTGTGATAATTATCTAGTTTGCTATTGCTTGACATGTGTGTACGCTAGTATGCTATGTTATGTGAGATAGTATTAGTAGGAGCAGACTAGTCCCCGAGTCGGTCGCTAGGACTAATGGGTAGGTCGTACACCCCAAATATGTATGACAGCATGATTATGATATGATATTATATGCTAGCGGTAGGGGGTGAAATAGTCCCCGTGTTTGATTGAGATAGAACGGAGGGTAGGTCGGCACCCCAGAATAGCCTGACATGGGAAAGTCAGCACCCCATAATGGCTTGACATGGGTTGGTCAGCACCCCATAATGGCTTGACATGGGTTGGTCAGCACCCTAGAATTGCTTGACATGGGTAGGTCGGGCGCCCCAGAATTACCCGACAATATGTAAGTGGTTGGGGTATGTGGTATGATGGGGGAAATCACTAAGCTTTGTGCTTACGGTTTCATTATTGGTTTCAGGTACCTCTTCGTCTAAGGGGAAAGAGTAGGCGGTGTAGCAACGCATCACACACACATGGTTTCCGCATTGCGTTTCTGGGATTGTACTCTGATTTATATTACTTATGTTGAGATGGTTTTTTGAACACGTTGTTATAGTTTTTATAAAATGGCATGACCTTGGTAACGTTTCTATAAACTATGTTGTGAAGTATTTTTTTAAAATGAAATTTTTGGTCTCGAAAATTGGGATGTTACAAGTTGGTATCAGAGCCTTGGTTTGAGGGATTCAGACACACCCTCGGGGGTGTCTGGACTCAAACCGAGGGATTAAAGGATTTTCACAAGAAAACAGTTTTCTAAAAATCTAAGTTAAAGAATTTTGAGAAAGAATAAGGTGTGTGATGCGTGCGACCGACCGAGCTCAAGTATGTTTTCCCCAAGATACCCATACTTGTTATGTTATGTTATGTTATATGATATGATTCTGAGAACTGCATGCTAGATTAAGGCTAATGATCTAGGAGGATGCCTTGTATGCCAGATATATGATTCTGAGAACTACATGCTAGAGTAGGGCTAAGTATCTAGAAAGGATGCCTTATATGCCTATCGTATGAGCTGTATGCTAGGGCTGTCTAGTCAGCGGTAGGATAGCCTGGTTAGGTTATGCTTGATTCTGTTATTCAATGCAAGAATGCTGCTTGCTTTGTTCTATAGGGGTTCTGTCCAACTTTAACTAACTAGTGAGCGGATATGTAGGTAGTATTCACAACTAGTTAGGGAATGGTGGTAGGGACCCCTAGTGCAGCTGATGGGGGAGAGTAGGTCGGAAGGTGCCCTCGAAAAGCCTAGGATAAGATTAGTTGGAAAGGGATATTGGTAAGGGGACTTTGAGAAGTTGAGGCAATCCTTGAGGAAAGCACGGATAGATGTGGAAGGTAGTATGGGCCCGTACTATTGGAAGCAGAGGATCCGTACTCGAGTCAAGGAGGGCTTAAATGGAACCAGGAAACTTGGAGAGTGTGCGAGACCTCTTGAGAGTATGAATGATCCTGACATTTATGTGTTTGTTTCTAGTACGTGACCACGCGACATGGAGCAGGGGGTTCAGGATGTAGGTCAGGATCAGGATCAGGCTCGGGTGCGGGATCTAAGCAGGGTGATGACAGACTACACGAGTTCATCGCATCTGAGATCACTAGAGATATCCTTGAGTCGACCCCCATCATTTCCGGGTCGATCAAGGAAGGGATTATCGAGTTGATGGAGGATCGCCTCCAGGCATTCAGGAGGAACTTGGCGTCCAGCCAATCGGGTACGCGCACACTGTGTCACACCCGAAAACCAAGAACGGCGGAAACGTTCTGGGGCGGAGGACGTCATGTAAAGTATCACAACACAGTAAATGTAAATAAGCAAACAACATCATCCATTGCATTAAATATATAATTTTAATACAAGTGTGTTCTGTACAGTTATAGACACCAAAATAATGTAAATCAAAATAATAAGATGAGTCTTGAATACGCTCCATCTTCTTAAAAGCTGGCCTCGGTACCTGTCTACTGATGACCTGAGAATACAAGTTATTTTGAAAGAGTTTATCAGCATTAAGCTGGTGAGTTCATAAGTATTTTAATGTCAATGTTTGTTGTCAAAAACGTTTGAACCTGTCTCAATGTATAAGTTTGAAAAAAATGTAAGTAAGAGTTTGAACGTGTTTGTAAAGGTTTGAATCTCTCAGAAAATCCTATATTTTCTATTAAAGTAACCTTCTATCAAGGCTTAACTGTCTTGTATACTCGTTTGTTGTAAAAGTGTATAATTTCCCAAGTGTAACTATCATTTAATAAAATATAGTTTGTACATTTATGCTTAAGTGAGGTTATCACTAAAATATGTAATGGGTAAATCATTGTAGTACTGTAGTTTTGTATAATAGGAACTACTGCTGTACTAACTACCTTAAACCGGATTTATATTAAGGTAAAATGTGATAAATTGCACCATGCTATCGACTGGTAACAACGACATAATGAATGGTCGTAATAACGAAATGACATTTGGCACCCGCAGACCTGCAGGTCCGACTGTAGCTAGCAGCAAGGTGTAGGATAGTCAATCCAGTATAGATCTATACGCAAACTCACGCTCTCCCTCCAAGAGAATTCTGGCTACAACTCGGGCCATGACATTTAAGGCATCCTCCGACACAGCGGATCACAATTGTTAACGTATTCATGTATATGTAATGTTTCTCGTTCTAGTATAGTTGTATATGTTCTGTTTCTAGTATAGTTGTATATGATCATGTTTCTAGTATAGTTGTATATGTACATGTTTCTAGTATAGCTGTATATGTTCATGTTTCTAGTATAGCTGTATATGTTCATGTTTCTAGTATAGCTGTATATGTTCCTGTTTCTAATATAGCTGTATATGTTCCTGTGTTACCCTGATGGTAACTAACTATTGATGTACTGATAAGTATGAATATGGAAGTACTTTTATGTCTATACATGTATATATGATATATAACTAATATTGAAACGACCTTCGGATGGTCACCCGAAATCCCACCAGACCACATCCAAATCGAGAAAAAGGAAATAGGGCGGATGGCCTTCCTAAGCCCTTTAAACATTATTTATACATCTACACATATATGGGCATGCAATTGATAATATAAAGGCATAAATAAGTTTTCATAAGGCATTTGAAACATAAATATTATTTCAAGAAAAGATCGACTTGATGTCAATCTATAAAACAATTTGAAGGCATAAGTTGATAAAACAGTTTAAGTATAAGGAATATATGTTGAATCACAGTTTGTAAATAAGTTTGGAAATTAAAAGAGTTTGTAAAACATTTCCAAGTAAAGCAGTTTGATAAACAGTTTGAACAATGGTAAAATCATTGGTTTCCTAGTTATTAATCACATGTGATTAAATGCAATCACATGTGATTGAAGCAATAACTATAAGTTTTTGACTTTTATTCCCCCCATAAAGTATTTAAAACATTTAAAATCATTTCAAAGGTTGATTAAAGGGGTATGAACTCACTTGTGGTGAGCTGTTTGAATTGCAGTGTCGGATACCGTGCTAGGTGGCAAACGGAGACTAGTTTACACGCACGAGCCTAGTTATCATATAATAAGCATATATATAACTAATTAGGCAATTAATAACTTAATAAAATAAGTTAGAACACTTAGGAACATGTAAACACTTTTCATAAGTGTTAAAGGTCCTAATGGTTGCATCTAAGTTGCTACGGGACAAGGCAAAAGGGTTTGAAGCATCAAATGACCTTGTATAAGAGTTCACCACCCAACAAACCCCACCTTTGGAGTTTACGGCCGTAAACTCATGGGTTTATGGCCGTGAACTCCTCACTTGGTGGTTTTGGGTGTTTTAAGGTGTTATCTTGATCCTAGAATAAGCCTAGCTTGGTTGGAATAATCCTTGAAGTAGTTTAAGGCCCTAGAATGCTCCATAGGGGAGTTTACGGCCTAAAGACCATATCCCCTAGAGTTTATGGCCGTAAACTCCTATGGGGTGTTGGTTTTAATTTATTTGAGGCACTTGCACATGTAGGATAGCTTCCATGTTTTTATCTAAGGCTAAAGGGGACAAGAGGCACACATTTGTGCCTTCACTTGGAGTTTACGGCCCAAGTAATGTTCCTTGGCCATAAACTCCCTTTAAGGGATGGTTTTGATGTCTTTTACTCCCCATTCAAGTCCTATGTGTTCAAGGGTAATTGTCTTAAGGCCTTAGGGGTGTTTAGAGTGCATCTTACCCTTGGAAAAGGGGTTTACGGCCCAAGAGCATATCTTGGCCGTAAACTCCTAAAACTTAATGAGTTTGGATTGTTTTGAAGTCCAAAATAGCCACAAGCATTAGAGGGTAATTGTCCTTAAGCTTTAGGGGTGGTTTAGGGCACTTAAAGCCCTTGAAAAGGGGTTTACGGCCCAAGAAATGTCCTTGGCCGTAAACTCCTATTACTTGTGTTTCTTGAATGATTTCTAGCCTCTAATGATCATACACTAAGTCCTTAACTAGTTGCTTAACAAGAAAATGGGACTAGGAAGCTTATAGGCCTCGTTTTGGAGTTTACTCCCCAAGAACGTTCTTGGGCGGTAAACTCCTGGATCTTGTGTTTTAGACATGTAATCTATGTTATAAAGCATAAAACAAGTAATAAAACACATCTAGGAAAGTAGAATCACAATCTGGGATGAAAACCCGAAGATCCGTGAGAGAGAAAGTGGCTTTTCTCTAGTTGGAATTGTGAATAATGAATTAATTAAATTCAGAAATCTATTTATAGTCCTGAAATATTTTGGCAGAAAATATTTTTATTCTGGAAATAGGACTGCAACATTATGAAACTTGGAATGCTCAAATTTCACAAAACCAAGAGCATCCACTCTCCTGATATCTCCTTAAACTTAAACCCTAATGTACACAAACTTGTTCGGAAAAGTATGAAAATCACTTAAACTGGACTAGCTTCTATTGAATAGACAATGTTCGTACAAATGGAAATTTCGGGTTGTCACACACTGTCCTTCAAGGACTTCATGGGAAGTGGTGTGCCGGAATTTCACGAGGTGATGGACCCCATTGCTGCCAGGAGATGGATCGCAGACATTGAGTTTGCGCAGTTGACGAGCTTCTGCCCGGAGGGGTCGAAGGTCCGCTTTGCTACGGGATATTTGAGAGATAGTGTGACAACCCAAAGTTTATTCTGTTACATTACCCCGTTACCGTTAACGGAATATTCCATTTTATAAAAGTTCTGTTAATTAGAGGTCGCCAAATAAATAAATGTTTTATTTATTTATATTATATGTCGTTAATGTCATGATAAAAGAAATAAAGACACTTACTTTACATTCCATATTAATTTGGAAAAAGTTAAATTTTATTACGACCACTAAATCGGGTGCGAACAAAAGCCCCGTGTAACGGCAGTATCGGGTAGGTTCCCACTAAGCTCCAACTCTAACCCATATATAAGGGGAATGGACTTCATTCCACCCCTTTTCACTGTCTCTCTATACTCCCTCTCATAAAAATCCGATTTCGTCTCAAAACCGCGAATTTCCGCCTCCAAAACGTAAGTCTCCTTACCCTAACCTATTCTTGATGGGTTTTAGGCATAAGAACTTTCCTATGTGCGCATGCAAACCCCTAATGCTTGGATCTAGGCTTTCTAATTAAACATGCTTTGAATCCAAGACTTCTAATGACTATTTAGGTGAAATAACAATATTGAAACAGATCTAGAATCATACCTTTGAATCTCTTGTTTGATCTTGTTGTCTTGGAGCTTCTAGAGTCACAATTGTCACTCCTCTGATGGATTACAAACACCAAATAGCAAGGAGAATGATTTGGGAGAGAGGAGAGGGGAGGAAATCGACCAGGGGTTCTATACTTTAGACAAAAGTATCGATTTCCTTATGCCATAGGGTCTATTTATACTTGTAGACTCCTTAAGGGTTACAACCTAAACCCTAATTGGATAATCTTCTCTTAAGGCTATCCAAATCCATTCCTTAGATAACTCTTGGATGATTTGAAGCAATCCTTATCTTTTAGAATCCGTCCAATCCATATCTATATGGATTTACAGTCTAAAGTTTAACTATCAAACAATTGACAGTTTATACCCTCTTATTTAATTAATCTCTTTAAGTCACCAAATTAATTCCAATTAATTCTATGACTTATATTAATCAAATAACAATATATTATTCTTTATATTATTCTCATAATATACTAATAATATTTACTCTCTTATAAATCATCCTATCAAGTTGCTATGGTGAAGTCAACCCAAAAGGACCATGCACAACCAGGTCAAATACTTGCATAATATAGTTGCAGCCTTAGACACTATTCCAACAGTCTCCCACTTGGATAAGTCTAGTAACTATATGCTCAAGTACAATTCGGTTTGCAATCGTAGCTCTCAAAGACGCTGTCAAACTCTGATCTAATCAATCTTGTCCTTTAGATAAGGGATCGTACAGTCCTCTGTTAGATATCATGCTTACAATCCTATGGAATGGTTAGTCAAGCATCTAGGTTTCTCGATCTCTGATTTATTCGACATAGAACTTAATCGAACACATCACTTTAGTTCTGACTGGGCCCAGCACATAAGTCAAATCAAATCATCGAGCGGCCGAGATATCGCTTTTACCTTCTTAGATAAAAGTTATAGATGAACTTCGACTTATATGCATTTACTTATTCATTAACCAACTATACACAACAATGTGTTTTATACCATTGAGTTACCAATGCGTTTTCGCATTATCAATGTACAATCAATTAACAAATAACAAACCATATATCTAGGTTTTAAGACTATATGATATTATCGTCTTGCGATCACCCTTTTATATCATATTCCATAAGGTGATTCCAGCAAGCGCGTGTTTGTTCCAATGCTCAAAACTAGTTCATAAGCACTCATGAATGTTGCAGCAACCCTTTGCTATGTCTAACACCATTTAGACATTCTACACAATAATTCATGACAATCTTCATTCATATCTACTTCCAACATATGAACGATTGTGGACAATTTGAACAATTCGATTATTCCTAATAAACTCAATTATTCTGGAAGTCAAAACATGCAAAGTGAAACAATAGTTAAACAATTAACATCAGATAGTAATATTACTCATAAATAAAACTCCTTTATTTAATCATCAAATGTTAATTACATTTATCTATTACACATTTCTAATACTATCTAATCTATGCTAATACCATCCTTCAGCCTAATACTCCTAGCATGCTGCAAGTGCTTAACCCTACTCAGTCCCTTCGTAAGCGGATCTGCTGGGTTATCTTCTGATGATATCCTCTTTACTACGAGTTGTCCTTCATCTACACGATGTCTAATGAAGTGATATTTTCTGTCGATATGTCTTGATCTACCATGATCCCTCGGTTCCTTGGTCAAGGCAACCGCTCCTTCATTATCGCAGAAAATCTCTATGGGCTCCTAAATGGCGGGTACAACTCCAATATCACCGATGAAGTTCTTCAGCCATATTGCCTCCTTCGACGCTTCGCTCGCTGCAATGTACTCTGATTCCCACGTTGAATCAGCTATGGTTTCCTGCTAGGAACTCTTCCATGTCACTGCTCCTCCATTCAGGGTAAAGACCCAGCCCGACTGCGAACGGTAGTTGTCCCTGTCGGTCTGAAAACTGGCGTCACTATACCCTCGCACCTTCAAGTCATCACTCCCTCCTAGGACTAAGAACCATTCCTCTGCCCTCCGAAGGTACTTAAGGATATTCTTTACCGCAATCCAATGTGCTCTGCCAGGGTTCCCTTGATATCTACTAACCATGCTCAAAGCAAAGGCTACATCAGGGCGAGTACAAGTCATAGCGTACATGATTGAGCCAACTGCGGAAGCGTATGGTAGTCGGCTCATTTCTGCTATTTCAGCTTCGGTACTCGGACTTTGAGTCTTACTCAATTTGGCATTACTTTGTATCGATAATTCTCCCTTCTTTGAGTTTTCCATACTAAAACGTTTTAGTACCTTCTCCAAGTAAGTGTTCTGACTAAGTCCAATTAGTCTCTTACTTCTTTCTCTTACTATCCTTATTCCCAAAATGTTAGAAGCCTCTCCGAGGTCCTTCATAGAGAAGCACTTCCCGAGCCAGGACTTAACCTCCTGCAGAGTCAGGATGTCGTTTCCTATGAGTAATATGTCATCGACATATAGAACGAGGAAGTTTACTATACTCCCACTGGCTTTGACATATACACATGATTCATCTTTGCTTCGTACAAATCCAAACTCTTTGACTTTCTCATCGAAGCAATGATTCCATCTGCGAGACGCTTGCTTAAGTCCATAAATGGACTTCTCAAGCTTACACACTCTATTCTGATGTTTCGGATCCACAAACCCCTCTGGCTGAGCCATGTAAACATCCTCAACCAACTTTCCGTTACGGAAAGTGGTCTTGACATCCATTTACCAAATCTCATAATCATGAAATGCGGCAATCGCTAGCATCACTCTAATAGATTTTATCTTCGCAAATGGTGAGAAGGTCTCATCATAGTCAACTCTGGGAGTTTGAGTAAAGCCCTTCGCAACCAATCGCGTTTTATATGTGTGTACATTTCCATCCACGTCGGTCTTCTTCTTGAAGATCCATTTGCACCCAACGGTCTTACGTCCGGGCACATTGTCAACCAAATTCCAAACTTGGTTATCATACATGGATTGGATCTCGCTATCCATTGCCTCTTTCCATTTTGCAGACTCCGGGCCTGCCATGGCTTCCTTATAGCTATTAGGTTCACCAAGATTTATTAGTGTACCATCACTAATATACGTGTCCCTTCGGTAGTAATATGAAAACCATAAAACTGGGGTAGAACTCTAACTCTATCGGAACGTCTAAGAGGTAAGGATTCGTCAATCGGTTCAACCGGGGTTTCCTCCTCGGGTTGAGTGCCAGCGGTAGAGGTTCCTTCATCTATCGACTCTTGAATCTCTTGAATCTCGATTTGCCTCCCACTGTCTCCTTGGCCTATGAGTTCTCGCTCTCGGAAAACTCCTCTCCTCGCAACAAAGACAACATTGTCCTTCGGTCTATAGAAGAGATATCTAAAGGATGTCTGCGGGTAGCCGATGAAAATACATCGCTCACTTCGAGGTTCGAGCTTGTCGTGAGGATCTCGTCTTACGAAAGCCTCGCAACCCCAAACCTTGATATGTGCCAACGAGGGAGCTTTCCCTGTCCACATCTCGTGAGGTGTTTTGGCAACCTTCTTAGTAGGGACTCGGTTAAGGATATGGGCGGCAGTCTCTAAGGCATACCCCCAAAAAGAGATAGGTAGTGAAGCACGACTCATCATAGAGCGAACCATATCCAATAAGGTTCGATTACGCCTTTCGGCCACACCATTCAACTGTGGTGTCCTAGGAGGCGTCAATTGCGAAACTATTCCACACTCCTTGAGATAATCGTGGAATTCAAGACTTAGGTACTCTCCTCCTCAATCGGATCGAAGCATCTTGATTTTCCTGCCCAATTGATTCTCCACTTCATTCTTGAACTCTTTGAACTTTTCAAAGGTTTCTGACTTTTGCTTGATTAAATAGATATACCCATATCTACTATAATCATCGGTAAAAGTTACGTAGAAGCGGTTCCCATCCTTCGTGGTTGATCTAAACGGTCAACATACATCGGTATGTATTAAGTCCAATAGACCCTCACTCTTTTCACACGTACTTGTGAAGGGTGACTTAGTCATCTTTCCAAGTAAACAAGACTCGCATGTGTCATCTTCCCTAAGGTCGAATGACTCCAACACTCCATCCTTTTGGAGTTGGGCTATGCGTTTCTTGTTGACATGTCCAAGACGACAATGCCACAAGGAAGCTTTATCCATACTAGTGGAAGAATCTATATTCAAAACATCATTTCCTAATTTATCAACAATCATAATAGTTTCATAAATTCCATTACATGGTATAGCTTCAAAGTAAAAGATACCATTTAGATAAGCCAAAATAGAACCATTCTCATTATTAAAAGAAAATCTAAAACCTTGTCTATATAAACCATGAAATGAAATGATGTTTCTAGCCATTTCTGGCAAATAGCAACAATTGTTCAAATCTAAACATAAACTATTCCTAAGCACTAAATAATACACTCCAATCTTGGTCACAGGCGACGATCTTCTGTTCCCCATGATTAGATTGATCCTTCCTTGCTCCACATCCCTACTTCTTCTTAGTCCCTGCACATTAGAATAAATATGATAACCACAACCGGTATCAAGAACCCAAGAAATAGCATGATTAGAATCGTTAGATTTAATTGTATATATACCTGGATTGATCTTTCCTTCCTTGATGGCTTGCAGGTATTCTGGGCAGCTTCTCTTCCAATGTCCTATCTTGTGGCAGTGCTGGCACTCTGCCTCCTTCGGGTTAGGGCAGGGCTTAGCGAGATCAAATTTGGTCCCACTAGAAGAGGCACCATCTCGAGCTTTAACCTTGAGATAGTTCTTAGACGAAGCCTTCCTCTTCTTTCCCTTTCCTTGACCAATAGCCAAGACAGGAGCAGCGGGTGAATTGGGAGTTGGTGCAACAGACTTGTCTTTGAAGTTGCTCTCAGCGACCCTCAAGAGACCTTGGAGTTTGCTTAGGGTGACCTCCTCTTTGTTCATGTGGTAGGTCATCCTAAATTCGTTGTACATCGGAGGCAAAGAGTGAAGCACCTGTTGGGTTTTGAGCATTCTAACACTCCTAAGTGTACATGCAACCCTAAATACCTTGGATCTATGTTTTCTCTATTATACATGCAAATAAGAACTTCCAAGGTATTATCCTAATCTAGCATACAAAACACCAACTATAGCAATATAGAATACATACCTTTTTATGTAGAAAGTCTTCATGAAGCTTGAGTGCCTAGTGCCCCAAGTGTGACACCTCAAATGGAATCACAATCACCAAAACACTTAGAATAACTTGAGAGAATTCTACAACTCATGAAATCAGCTAGCCCTTTCACTTCACACACTAGTGGCCGATTTTGGTCAAGAATAAGATGCTTATATAGTTAGGGTTACACCATGTAAACCCTAATTGACATAGCCTTTCATTTCCATGATCCATGGGTACAAATACACCATGGAGCATCCATGGACCATCCTATGGGTTTTAGCCCAACTTGATTATCCATGGAGCATTAGCCCACTATACAAGTATGGATGATTTACACAATCAACCCATATATTTAATTAGTCTTCTTTTGATCACTTAATTAATCCTAGATTAATTCTTGATCAATACTAATTAAATAATCTTATTATTCTTATTATTGATATACTAAAACTTATAATATATTAATAACCATAAGTGTCTTATTTCTCTCATTATAGTCTATCCAAGTGCATGATGGTATGCAACCCAAATGGACCATGCCGGGTCAGGTCAAGTCTTACCAATTATAGTTATAGACTTAGACATTAATCTAACAGTCTCCCACTTGGATAAGTCTAAAACTATTATTGCGTATGACTTCAGGAACCAACTGGCAATCGTAGCTCTCAAAAGCTTTTGTCGAACTCTGACCTTGTAGATGAACTCTGACCTTTGTCAATGACTTGTCCATTAGATAAGGGATCATATATTCCTCCATTCTAGATATCATATGGACTGAGACATGGATTATAATCATTCTCTCTGTCCATTTGTTGTTTCCCGATTTGCGATTTATGACGACTGACTAATTGAACAAATCAAATCAGTCTTGGCCCGGCCGAGCACTTCCATTTGTCATCATCAAATCATCGAGGGGCCCACAGATATCACTTTTATCCCGAAGGTAAAAGGAATGGATAAACTTCGACTCATATGGCTTGTTCTACTACTTCTTGAATCATACACAAAGACACGTTTTAGCACATCGAGTTACCAATGCGTTTTCGTGCAATCAATGTACTATCAACTCATAGTAACAACTCATATCTCTAGGTTTGAAGAATATAAGATATTATCATCTCATGATCACTCGTGATAAAATCCATGAAGTGATTCTAATGAGCGCGGGTTGAATCCAATACTCAGAACTTATGAGCACTCATGAGTGTTGTAGCCCTTTGTCCAACATCTTAGACCTCTACAAGCCAACCCATGACAGTCTTGATTCATATCTACTTCCAACATATGACCGACTGTGGATGGTTTGAATAACTTAGTCATTCGGGAAGAATAACCTAGTTTATTCGGGAAGTCAAAACATGCAAAATGAAACACAATAATAATTGAATCCAATATGGTATCAAAATCTATGAACATAAATAAAACACCTTTTATTTATCACCATATGATTACACATTATTCATTGTATACTGTTTAGCTATCAACTTTATTCTTGAATTTAAAACAGTAGTTGTCCCATGCTCCAAGCATGTACACTATGTTTTCTAAACACTAGTCATGCCATACACCAAGTATGCATGCTATGTTTGTCTATGATCTTTACTTTGTGAACTAGATCAATTGAACATAACTTCAATGATTCTCTTTTCACACTCCCAAATCCTTACTGCAAATGCAAGAATTCCAAATTCATGCCATTTACTAAAATCTGTTAGATTCTAAACTTATATGCATTGTTCCTCTTGTAATGATTATGCACAAAGTCAGAAAGACTTGACAACAATCATTACAGAGTATTCCAAAGGAGATCAGCTCCTTGGAAACAACCTTCTTGCATTAAGTTTCCTAATCTTAAACAGATTGAAAATTCTAATTTTGAAACATTTCCAGATTCCATTTTGACTATCACTTCTGAACAAGAGTTGCCTCCTTACAGATTATGTCAGTATGGTCCTTCCAGAATTATCACTATACTTCCAAACTGTCCTTGAGCAACCAATCTTTGGAAAACCTTAGATTGTTCTCGACAATTGTTTAATCCTTTTAGTCATATCCAGTTCTAAACCTTTTCCCTTCTTAATGCCCCAGGCATTTGGAAAATTTTAGAAAGGATGAATATAGCACATGTAATCGATCCTATATCCTAAGCATATGGGACACGATTTCATGATTTCTCACATAAAGACTAAACCAGTCTTTTGCTATAACATTTCCATTTCTATTTGCCAAGTTCTCATAATTCAGATTATGAAAAGGGATGCCGTAATCATAATCGAATTTTAGAATGCAAATAATGGACCCATATACAGAATTTCCTTATGTTGAGCCATTCCAACATGAAATTCATATATATATATCCTTGACTAAATGATTAAAACCTCACGAACTAAGCTTATAGATTTGAGATGAAGTATAATTTCCTCTCCCTTAATTATAGCAAAACAACTTTTCCCAATTGAAACCTTTTGTTTTCTATAATTAACATTGCTAACTTGCAATATTTATCATAATTATCATGCTCCCACTAACATGATGATTATTAGCATAACACTTATGCTCCCACTAGCTTTGACATGTACTCAGAAATCAACTGACTTCCTTACCAAAGTTCATATTTCTGAAACTAGATTGTTTTGATAAAACTTTATCAAAATCATACACCTTCCCTTAGATAGCACACTTGTGTGTCTAAACAATTATGAAGAGGTATGCCGTAATCATAATGGTTAGACCTTTTTGCCATTTCTCACAAGTCCATGTTAGTGTGCCGGTTAACCACACGCGCTCCACTAACGACTTTGAGAATGCAAATATCACAATTGCTATCTAGATAAAATCTACTTAGTGAAAGTGTTTCCTCACCATCATTTTCATGAATCGGAGAGAAACCTTATGACACTTAGATTTATATGGTGTATGAGTTCCTACCCATATGAATTTGTCAAAACCATAATCACAAGACAAAGATAATGACAAAACCAAAACCATATGGATTGAACTAAATCTTAATTTCTTGCTACCTGGCAGTTCAAGGGCCTGCCATTGCTTCCAAGTTGTTGTGCAACAAATTGAGAACTCTAAGAACTCATATGCAAAGCCAACTTTAACTGGAATGGGCACAAAATATGTCAACACGATAGGTTATGAACCTCAAGTCGTGTGCTAGTGAAGAACTTCAGGTTCTATTCTTGATTAGTTCTTGAGACTTTCAAGACCTTTAAGACTCCCACTGTCCTCTTGACCTATAAGACTCCCTTGTCAAATATCCAAGAGATAGTGTGGATTCTAATCAAGACAAACACTTCACACAATTGGCCTAAGTTGGTCTTTGTTTTATCCAAAACATCACAACTTACCAATTTCAAATGTACAAGAGTAGAAAACTTTTACTCTTACATTTGACAAGTGTTTTAACCTTCTTTTGAGACATGCCACTCAAGTTACAATCTTGGAGTATGACTCTAAGACTTGTATTGGAACGAAGTATGACTCATCTTCTTGATTTAACCACTTCAACAATTCAAGTTCCTCTTCTTAGTCATAAGAATGCACTAAGATTTTCCTTAGAGAACTAATTTTGATATGGTTTCTTAATCATTAAGATGATCACAAAAACTGATACTAAAGTACTCTCCCATCTTTTCAGATTTGAGAAACTTTTATCCTTCTACCCAATTTGATTCTTCTTATTCGCTAGGCCATACATTGGAACCTTTTCCAATGTCTCAGAGTTACACTTAAGCTTGTAAGTATAATCATATTTACTGAGCTTTAGTAAACTATGACGAATAGTCTTATCAAACTTTTGTGGTGGACTTGACCTGTGCACAAGAATGTGTACTCGATCCCTTAGTCCTTTACTTGACTCACACATCCATATGACCGAGTAATTAGTCTTAATTTTTCCAATACTTGAAAGTTCTCATTCATCATGCTATACAACTTGCATGATTCCAAGTTCCGGTCCACTTGAAACTTGGGTGATGAGAATCTTTCCTTATTTGGTAAATTTAGACATTACCACAAATGAAAGAATCAATTTCATATTTCAACTCTTGCTCTTAATGGAATCATATAAGCAACAATTTTTCCCTCAAATGCCATTGTAAGGATATTTTAAAATAAATAAAATCAAAAATTTTTCTTTTATTTTAAAACTTTGCGGAAAAATTTATCCTTACAATCCATATGAAAACTTGTTGTTATCTATTCCTAAGCAATATCTCATAACTTCTAAGAAGTAGCTCAAGAATCCGATTTTTCAAACTATGCGATAGAAATCCATCTATGCGATCAGATTCAGCATATTCTTTCTTTAAGTTTCTCCACTTTTCTTTGATTCTTAAAACATCACCATGTGACCCAGTCACATCAAGTATCAAGAATCTCAGAATAGAAACTTAACAGAGTTAGATAGTGGACTTTACCTGAAGTAGAGTCAAACTTATTGACTTTAACATCCTTAGGTAAATTTGGCAGCTTCGTGACCAATGCCCCTTCCTTTGGCAATATAAACATATGGACCCTTTGATAATGGTACACGAGACTATCACAGACTTAGCTTTTCTCTTTACCATTTGGTCAACCGAGTTGACTATGGCCGATCCTTTTCCATTGGGAAGAGAATGCTTTCCGGGATTTCCTGTGTCACTATTGTCAATGTCCATCAAGTTTTAAGAAAGTTGATCTTAGATAAGATCATTAAGGGTCTTGTCATAGTCTGTTTCATAGGTGTCCCAAAGGAACTCACTATGTGACTTAGAAAGTGATTGAACCACCAACTTTGTCAAGACTTTGACACCCAACTCTCCCGGCTTGTCAATATGTGACTACATCTCCAAGATGTGTTCACACCTAGACCTTGCCTTGCCAATAGGGCTTGAGTGACCTTAAACTTTTCAAGAACTTGTGGGTTAGGGAGAATAATTGGAGGAGGAGAAAGAAGTATGATATCCATGGGACATCATCTTCATTAGAAAACCTTGTTTCAAAAGATTTGGGAAGATCATAGGTGCCTAAACCAGACAACTTTTGGGAGATATTCAAGATAGTTGATTTAAAGTCCTTAATATGACACCCAATATGAAATATTAAGGCTAGGACCCAAAAAACTATTTTATAACTTAGAAGAGGTATTCCGTAATCCAAGCTATAAAATATTTGAAGGTAGGTGAATGACGATTCACCAATTTCCACCAAGATAAACGAAATGTATTATTAGGTTTTAATTGGTTTTGAAACTCCTAGATCTTTGAGATTCATTGAACTTTTCAAAGGCATGTTTCAATCTCGAGTGTGCCCTTCAGGTTTTGTGACTGGGATGCCGAGGATCACAAAACAAGGTGTGAAGTAACCATGCAAATCACTTGGTACCCTTAGTAAATTACCCCTCAATCGATGTGCCGGTTAACCACACACGCTCCATCGATACTATGATAAACATTAAGTTACCCTTTTCCTACCTTGTTAAATACACGTTAGTGTGCCGGTTAACCACACACGCTCCACTAACCGACTTAAACAAAGTGCAAAGTGTAATTTCATGGATTAGCACCTTATTCACATTTTTCCTAAGTAACTAAGATTGGGTATTGTTAAGAGTTTAGTTACTTAGTATTTATCATTAATACTTTTAATGAAGGGAGAATTTATAAGTCCTTGTCTTACCCGTTCGGCTAACGACCCTCCACCGGTCAAGCAAGCGGTGGGTGAGAGTGGACACCCATTAAGTTGCCATTTTATAGGCAACAACCTTATACCCACCTTATAGACCGGCTTCGTGAATGAGGCGTACTAGCGGTAAGACTGACTTTACTCTTATACATATATATATTATTAACTTATAATATTATAAAGTATAAGGGTTGAATTTTAACTTTTAAAATTCTAAGGGCTAACTTGGAATTAAAGTATTCATAAGGAAAACTTTTCAAATCCCAAAACTTGAGGGAAAGTTTTGAAACTATTCAAAACTAATTAATTCCATAACTTATGTGTTTAAAGTAGTTTTAATCCAAAAACTCTTCAAGTTCCATAACTTGAGGACAAGTTATGGAAGACTTTAAACTAATAAAAGAACTAACTTTTTTTCTTTATTTTATAGCTTATGGATTTAATTATGGTTACATATTTTTCTTTAATGAAGTGACTCTTGAACTTCCATAACTTGAGGACAAGTTATGGAGTCATAAAAAATTATTCAATGACACAAGACTCTTCATTTTGTAACCATTGCCAACTTTTATGAGTTTTATGAGTCTTTAATGTGACTCTTCATGTAACTTGAGGACAAGTTACACAAACACATTTTATACTCAACTCTTAGATTAAAATGGATTGAAAACAAGTATTTCACTCAACATTTCTATTAATCTAAGCAACTCATAAGAACAAGATAATTCAAATCAAACTTTTTCAGGTAATTAGTCTAAACCTTAAACTAATACAAAACATGAATCTATTGACAATTATCTTTGAAAATGGATTAGCATGAACATTACCACATCAAAAACAAGTTTATAAGTTCAAAAAACAACTTAGGGTAATGTTCCTAGTCCATTTCTAGCCAAAAAACTCGAAAATATGCTGTCTGGGGGTCCAACTCGTCGAGTGCATGAACCAACTCGGCGAGTTGGATCGAATTGATCACATTTTAGGCATGGACTCGCCGAGTCTCCTGATGGACTCGTCGAGTCTGATGATCAGACAGCAACAAATTCGTTTTTTTCAGCTTCTATTGCAGGTATAACAAGAAAACAAGCCTAGGCTCTGATACCACTGTTGGGTTTTGAGCATTCTAACACTCCTAAGTGTACATGCAACCCTAAATACCTTGGATCTATGTTTTCTATATTATACATGCAAATAAGAACTTCCAAGGTATTATCCTAATCTAGCATACAAAACACTAACTATAGCAAGATAGAATACATACCTTTTTATGTAGAAAGTCTTCATGAAGCTTGAGTGCCTAGTGCCCCAAGTGTGACACCTCAAATGGAATCACAATCACCAAAACACTTAGAATAACTTGAGAGAATTCTACAACTCATGAAATCAGCTAGCCCTTTCACTTCACACACTAGTGGCCGATTTTGGTCAAGAATAAGATGCTTATATAGTTAGGGTTACACCATGTAAACCCTAATTGACATGGCCTTTCATTTCCATGATCCATGGGTACAAATACACCATGGAGCATCCATGGACCATCCTATGGGTTTTAGCCCAACTTGATTATCCATGGAGCATTAGCCCACTATACAAGTATGGATGATTTACACAATCAACCCATATATTTAATTAGTCTTCTTTTGATCACTTAATTAATCCTAGATTAATTCTTGATCAATACTAATTAAATAATCTTATTATTCTTATTATTAATATACTAAAACTTATACTATATTAATAACCATAAGTGTCTTATTTCTCTCATTATAGTCTATCCAAGTGCATGATGGTATGCAACCCAAATGGACCATGCCGGGTCGGGTCAAGTCTTACCAATTATAGTTATGGACTTAGACATTAATCCAACAGCACCATGTCGATCGCCAAGTCTTCCCCAAAGTCAACATTTAACTTGCGAAGGCGGTCGACATACCTTTGCATCTTTTGCAGGTGCATGGTAAGAGATTCTCCATGACCCATCTTAGTGGAAATCATGTTAGTGAAAATCTCATAACGCTCTTGTCTCACGTTTTGGTGGTATCTCTCCAATAAGTCTTGATGCATCTCGTACGGGTACACGTCCTCGTAGGACTTTTGGAATTCGGAGTTCATGGTTGCTATCATGATGCAATGTACCTTCGTTGCATCTCGCTCATGAGTTTCAAAAGCGGTAATTTCAGCCGGAGTAGCGATTTCAGGGTTAATCTTCTCGAGCTTCTCATCGAGGACATTCTCCTTATCCTCATATCGAGCAACGGTGCGAATGTATCTTATCCATTCGCTAAAGTTCGTTCCATCGAAGGTGTCCTTTTGGCAAAGGCTCATCAACGTAAAAGAACTAGCAGCAGCGTTGTTTACGTTCGACATCTACAATTAGAAAAAGGACAAAGATAGATTAGAATATGAATCCCTAATTATCACCCAATAAAAAAAATTAGGGCTAGGATCCAACAACAACATTTACATATTAGAAAAGGGATGCCGTAATCTAACATGCAAATAAATTGAAGGTAAGTGAATGACGATTCACTAATTCTCCACCATAAAAACATAACTTGAAGTCCTAAATGTATTGAGAATTCCTAGGTTCGGATGAGATTCATTGAAACTATTCAATGGCATGTTTAAATCTCGATATGCACCTCTTGTTTGTGACTGGGATACCGAGGATCACAAAGCGGGTGTGAATTACCATGCAAATTCACGTGGTGCCTTCATTGTAACGATCACCTATTCGATGTGCCGGTAAACCACACACGCTCCATCGAACTATGATAAACAATGAATCACCCTTTGCCACCTTTGCTTAGAACCAATTAGTGTGCCGGTAAACGACACACGCTCCACTAACTTCTGAGCAAGGGTGCAAAGTGTAATTTCATGGGATTGCATCAATTCACTTTTCCTAAAGTAACTAAGATTGACAAATTTTAAAAATATGTGTAGTTACTTTGTATTTCCTATTATACTTTTAATGAGAGGATGAGGTTGCCCTATCCTACCCGTTCGTCTAACGAACCCTCCACCGATCAAGCAAGCGGTGGGTGTGAGTGTACACCCATTAAGCGCCATTTTATAGGCCGCAACCTTATACCCACCTTATAGATCGGCTTCGTGAATGAGGCCTACTAACGGTAAGACTAGCATTTTAGTTATATATATATATATATATATATATATATATATATTGATCTTGTAATATTATATTAGTATAGGGTTGTATTTTAAACATTTTAAAATCTAGGGTTTGAAATTTAAATTGTCTAAATTAAAACTTTTAATCACAAAATATAAATTTCAAAACTTGAGGACAAGTTTTAAACATTTAAAACATGGAGGATCAAATAACAAATAATTTCAATTAACAATTAATTTCCTAATTATCTATATTTGATTTATTCAAGATTTCTTTCAAGATAATTACCAAAATAATCAAAATAATTAATTAATTATCATATAAGGAAATTAAATATTTTATTAGTTGATAAATATCTTCAATTAGATCAACATAATAGTCATATATATCTAAAAAACAGATTAGGGTTGATCTAATATGATTAAGGTAAGTTTCCATAAGATAATCATGAAGAAATCCCGAATCTGGCCATTCCTGACGCTTGGACTCGTCGAGTGCACCAAGGGACTTGCCGAGTCAGGCCAACTCGCTGAGTCCACTATGGAACTCACCGAGTCCATGACTCAGAAAAACAAAAATCAAATTTTGCAGTTTAGTTTCAGACAATTAAGCAATAATTTAATGAAAACCAAGCTAGTCTCTGATACCACTGATGGGTTTTAGCCATAAGAACTTTCCTATGTGCGCATGCAAAACCCTAATGCTTGGATCTAGGCTTTTAATTAAACATGCTTTGAATCCAAGACTTCTAATGACTATTTAGGTGAAATAACAATATTGAAACAGATCTAGAATCATACCTTTGAATCTCTTGTTTGATCTTGTTGTCTTGGAGCTTCTAGAGTCACAATTATCACTCCTCTGATGGCTTACAAACACCAAATAGCAAGGAGAATGATTTGGGAGAGAGGAGAGAGGAGGAAATCAGCCAGGGGTTCTATACTTTAGACAAAAGTATCGATTTCCTTATGCCATAGGGTCTATTTATACTTGTAGACTCCTTAAGGGTTACAACCTAAACCCTAACTGGATAATCTTCTCTTAAGGCTATCCAAATCCATTCCTTAGATAACTCTTGGACGATTTGAAGCAATCCTTAGCTTCTAGAATCCGTCCAATCCATATCTATATGGATTTACAGTCTAAAGTTTAACTATCAAACAATTGACAGTTTATACCCTCTTATTTAATTAATATCTTTAAGTCACCAAATTAATTCCAATTAATTCTATGACTTATATTAATCAAATAACAATATATTTTTCTTTATATTATTCTCATAATATATTAATAATATTTACTCTCTCTTAATAAATCATCCTATCAAGTTGCTATGGTGAAGGCAACCCAAAAGGACCATGCACAACCGGGTCAAATACTTGCCTAATATAGTTGCAGCCTTAGACACTATTCCAACAATTCTAAACATCATGGCTTGTGATTATAGCTCAAAATTCGACCATATAAGCTGTCAAAGAGGAGTTTACGGCCTACGAACCTCCTTAGGCCGTAAACCCCTAAAAAGAGGCCAAAATGACCCAAATTTGTCCCTTGAAGCTTAGAAACCAATTAGGGATTTAGCCTAGGAGTGTTTGAACCATAAAGCAACCAATTTTGGGACATAAAAGTGGATTTATGGCCCAAGCACATGCTTAGGCCGTAAACACCCTCTAAACTTGTTAAAACAAGTTCCAAACACACCCAAACCACCCTTAGGCTTAAGACATAAATTAGGGACTTGTTATTTCGGGTTTGGAGCAATTAAACACTAAGAAATGAGGGGTAAAAAGGAGTTTACGGCCCAAGCACTTGCCTAGGCCGTAAACACCTCCAAACCATGTCAAATGGTGGTTTAAATTCCCCAAATGGCCTTATACCTTCATTATAAATCACTAGAATTGAATCAAGGGCTAAAACTTCAATAAAATCAAGAGGGTAGGAGTTCACGGCCGTGAACTCCCATAAGGGTGGTTCATGGGCCGTAAACTCCCATTTAGTCCCTTTAAATGCCTTAAATCCATTCATACCTTTTAGATTTCGACCTAGCAAAATTCCACGATCGAGATAAAGCCTTTAAACATCCTAGAACCCCCATACCATGAGTTTACGGCCGTAAACTCATGGGAAGTTGTCCCAGGGACGTAAACACTATGTCGAGATTTTGCTCTTGGAGTGTAAACTCCATTCCTAATCCATTCACACCCTTAAATGTTACCCGGGACACCCCAAACACTTAACCAAACTGTTTTCCGCTCCTTAGAGTGCGTATACTTGTTTAATTAGTATTAAATGTACTATTTGTATGTGAACATATGTTAAATAGGTCACTAAGTGTGTCCAAGTCTTTACTTGACATCGAGCACCCAACCGGCACCTTCGTCGGATCCACTTACACCAGGTGAGTTCATACCCTGAATGAAACTTTTAAATGTTTTTAGATGTTTTATAGGGGGGGAATACAGGTTAAACATGCCAGTTATCATATCAATCACATGTGATTGATAACCCACATGCACAAGGATTTACCACACTGTAAACTATTTTACCAAGTAGGATACTATAAATGGTTTTCCAAAAGGTTTTCACTTGTTCAAAACTCTTACTTATACTGTTTTATCAAAGTTCATTTTAAACTGGTTTATGAAAAGTTTCCAAAGAATTTTTAAAGGTTTTCAAACTTATTTTACCAAAGAACACCTAGTTGTGATTTTCTCAAGTATAAAGGTTCTCTTCCATGTTTTGATACTCCCTCTTAGTTTAAACTCCTACTTGATAACGCTTTCACTTCGTGATGCGTTTATACTTGTTATTGACTCTATTTCGCTTATACTTGTAGTCGCTTATGCCTATTAGACGCTCTTACTTCACTTGTTGTCGCTTCTACTTCGTGATACACTTATATTTGGTAACGCTTATACATCACGATTCGGTTATTCCACACGGTACGTTTATACATCACGATTCGGTTATTCCACACTGTATGTTTATACATCACGATTCGGTTATTCCACACTGTACATTTATACATCACGATTCGGTTATACTTCACGATACGTTTCCACTTGTTACACACTCAGACGTAGTTAGGTGTATGCCTGTGCTTGTATAGGTGCATATAAATAATGATTGAAGGACTTAGGAAAGCTTGTCCGCCCTATTTCCTTTTCTTCGTTGAGATGTGGTCTAGTGGGATCGGATGTCCGTCCAAAGGTCGTTTGATTCATTAGTTATATATTATGTATACAAGCATAGACATATAGGTTTACATTAGTCAGTTCAGTTATGAGTCTCTACCTCTAGTTCAACACTTATATTGGAAACCCACTACCCACTATTTGGGATGCATCTTTGGGACACGGCCTTCTCCGTCGTCTAGTTGGTAACCAGAGTCTCCTGTAGGGAGAGCAGACATTGTGTGTATAGATCTATATGGGATTGGCACCCCCGCACCCTGATTGCTAGCTACAGTCCACGGCCTACCAAGCCAAGGGGTGACAAATGTCACATTTTATAGACGCTTGGAGGGCGTCAGATACTCTAGTGTCGGTTAGTATGGTTACGAGTATCCCAGATTACCTTATAATTCATGGCCTTAAGGTAATGGTATTTCACCAGCAATTTACACTGTATACTGGAAACCCACTCTCAGAGTCACACTGTTTTTAGACCTTGCTAGCTGTATCTTTCATTTGATACTATTTGGGGTCTGTATTCACTATTTTTAGACCTTACTAGCTGTATCTTTCATTTGATACTATCTGGGGTCTGTATTCTCTGTTTAGACCTTGCCAGTTGTACCTTTCATTTGGTACCGTCTGGGGTATGTGTCACTCTTTGTTAGACTGAGCCAGGCGTGTTGTTTGTTCGATACTCTCCTGGAGTCTATGATTCCTTTGCCTTAGTCAGAAGTCTTCATTGCTGAGGCATATGTTATTTCCCTGATTTCTCTTGCTTTCTTTAATAATCAAATTCTGTATTTTGATAGTGATAGCGATTAAGGGAAAAGTACTTTTTACCACATAACTCCGTCCAATCTTGGTAGAAGACTGCTTTTATTAAAGAAAATATAGGATTTTCTGGAAAAGACACTAATGTAATGGACACTCTAAAACTACCACTTTTATTAAAGTTATTTGGATAAAATGACACTAAATACTTATGAACTCACCAGCATTTGTAAAAATGCTGATACTCGCTTTTCAAATAACTTGTATTTTCAGGTCAGCATTAGACAGGTACATTCCCGGAGCTGTTGATGAAGATAGCTTAGTACCAAGCTGTACTTATTATACTTACTTGTATTACTTTGATGTACTGTAATGTAAACCATGTAAAACTATTACTATTAATGCAAGGGTTGTTGTACTTTGATTACTATAATGCATGTGTTGTGACACTTGTCATGACGTCATCCACCCCTGAACGTTTCCGCCGTTCCGGTTTTGGGGTGTGACAGATTGGTATCAGAGCATTGTTTATAGTGAGCTAAGTATATCAAATCATAAAAGATATACATCCTATAAATACAAAGGGATGAAACACTCTGACCAAGAATTATACTTTAAAATATAACCATATTTTACCAAAGTATAAGAACATCCAGAACCTAAACACTCGAACACAAGTATCACAAGAACAAAAAGAATAAAAGTCTTTGGATGTTGAGCATTACCGTCAAACCTGGGCAGTTATGTAATCGTAAGTTGGAATAAATGTAACCTGATCAACTACATTTATTCGAGATGCGATGAACATGTCCTTGGGAGTGATAGTGGTGTGCAACGGGTCTAAAACTTACCAACTAGGAATGCTAGAGCCAAACAAAAAGTTAAAATACTATAGGAGTATTTTGGAACACTAAAAGACTCACACAAATCCCAAAATCACATTCAGAAGATAAGAAAACCAACTAGAAATTAAAATACCATAAGGGTATTTTAGGATCCATAGGCAACCTTGTATGAAGAACTAAAAAGATCCTTATTGTTATACCTAAAACTACAGAGGGTATACTCCCAAGGTTATATATAATAAAGATCCCATAGGCTAAGAATGTGTGGTTTCGCTCTACTTTCTTTTCCTTGTTGGGATGTGGATATAGAGTAGTATCACATATTCGAAGGCCTATCGGATCTAAGCTATATATGATTTGTATACCCTGTGTAATCGTAGCAGGACTCAATATGGATCATCCAGTGAAATGTTAATAATCTTTTAGGATTCTTTAGACATTTCCATTCTCGCACGAACCCTGTAGACAACCCTATCCACTTCGGTGCTTGACAGAAGAGTTGATGCAGACCCAAAAGAGGTTCATTGAGAAGATTTCCTGTTCGGAAATAAATGAATTGGGTTGAGACTATTGAATTCAACAAGTGCCTATATCTTTTTAGGGACATCGGTGAGAGATTCGCCTAAACTTCCGAAATTTCCAGTCATCCATCATAAAGTGATGACACCCGGAGTCGGAGTCGGAATCGGAAGTAAGGTGGAGTAGAAATTCAATATGTCTTCACAAGAGAAGAACCCTAGGTAACTACCCGAAGGAAACCAACGCTGATTTCTGTCAAAGCTACGAGGTAGACAGAGGGAGCCAGTACATGGAACCCGAGAAGTGTCTTTTCCTCGTGTTCGTCACGCTAATACACCCATAAAATAATACAATTTAGTGAGTTAGTGGTTACATTACTCACGCTATGTGTTAGGTAAATCGTCGTTTCCCGTTGCCAGTAACACGATTAGAACGGATCCCCGCACCTCTATTGAGAGTATTAATCCATGAAATTTCATGATGACTCTCTTTCCGCGATCTTCGTTCCGAACCGTTCTGAAATCTCTCCAGGCCGGAGAGTGAAACCTTTCCCAGTATTAAGGTAACTTAGTAAGGAACGACACCCATCTTATGGCCTTTTTCCGATACTCACACTCCTACCTTGATTACTAGGACTACATCATAGGGATGTAGGTCGACACTCAGACAACCAGTACCCGAGGCACGGGAAAAATTTATGCCTAATGCAGTCAGGACAGATATGTCCAGGGTTAGCCATCGTCTCTTATTATCATGTACTCCTTTCCGTGTAGGAAAAACCATGCCTGAAGAAGCATAACCAGTCCACAAGCAAGAAACCCCATCTCTTATTCAATGAAGCTACATTCCAAGCTGCAGTCTCGACAGCCGTAGCAGCTGTCATGGCTCACCTGAATGCTAACAATGCCAATGTTAGCAAGAGCCCTGTTGGGAATTTCGATCCTAGAAATGGATAGAAGCAACCAACACCTGCATACCCAGCCACCCAAGAACCTCAACCGAATCCACTAAAGATAAAACTCAAGATCGAGGAGGGAGGTACCTCGGCTCAAGGACATTCCGAAGGGCAACGAGCTGAGGTAGTCAATACCCCTGTCAATCCTTCCCTCCTGACTTTAAGAAGACCATACCTAGGAAACCCTCCCCACTGCAGCAAGTGTAGTTACCACCATCATGGTGGCTGTCGGGAACTCTATTGTGCTAGGTGCCACATGAAGGGGCATAGTGCTCGCGTATGCAGAATCCCGATGGAGCGTATTGCATCAATCACCAATGTGACGACCGACCAAGTTTGTTGTCTATGTGGTGAGATTGGACACTTCAAAAGGGATTGCCCAACTGAAGGAAACAACAAAGACACAGGAGGAGCCTAACTCTACTGCTTAAGGAGAAGCATCAAGGAACCCGGTAGATTTTTTGTACGTCTCTCAATCTCAGATAACTAACGCAAAACATTAAAAGGCTAGTTCCAATGTAAATACTTCCCTATTAAGGCGAAAGTTGCAGCATTGTTATTAAAATTTAAAATTCATCAGGTAAAACTATAATGGCTAAACATATACGTTACGACCATGTATAGTTAAGATGGATAGACCTAGAATGAGTGAATGCCGCCTCATTTCCTATTCCTCGTTTGGTTGTGGATTTAGGGCGGAGTCACTCAGTCAACAGTCCTCCTCACCTTAATTATACATGACTAGTATATGTTAGGCGATTATAGAAATGCCTCGTGAGAATCCATTCATGAAAAGGTACTCTACTCGGAAACACTTAGGACTCTCTATAGTTCCGCGTTGACTCTATCGGTCCAAGTATCTGCGGCAGTGATACACAGGACGAAACCCGAGACGCCTAGAACTTGTGTGCCTGTTCGGCGCATGACTCTATGGATCCTCATTTTATATCATGTCGAGGTATGCCAACTTCGACGACTCTATCGATCATGGTTTGACGTAGTGCAACCATGTGTAAATCCCTAGTGCTGTGTAAAAAGAACTTTCCCCGGAGCCTCGCCGGCAAATAAGGTTCTTCTAAACCTAAAACATAATGCAAATAATCAAACCTAATGCGATCCGTCAGCCGTACCTCTTACCTCAAACTTTCCGAAGTACCCGGAGAAGGGTACTGCGCGCTGTTGACCGACCTCTCTTAGTCATATAGAAACCGAAGCGAAAAACACTGCAGGCATCCTAAAAGACGATGACCACCCGAAGCATACTCCATAGATTCCCCAGAAAGGCCCTTCGCACCTCGCACATCAGGTTCGTGAACCCAGAAAACAGAACTCATGAGACTGACCACTATAACCAAGTATATGCATAAAGGTGGTATATAGTTGAGAACAAAAAGATTTAAGATGTGTGCTTCCTCCCTACTCCCTGTTCCTCGTTGGGTTGTGGTTCTGGGGTGGTGTCGCACAACTGAGCATCCTGCTAACCTCAATTATATACGGCTTGCATACACCAAGTATTAGTGGTTAAGCCGAGTATGAGCTCTACCACGAACCTCATAGTAAAGCCCTTCATCCTATTCCATAAAATAGGAGCTGGAGTCAAGATAACCACTGCGGGTTGAGCTACTATAATGACACAATTCTGAAATTTGCTGTCATAATAGTTAAGCTCACATGATAACTAACACCATCAGTTAGTGAAGAGATTAAAGTTCCGATTAATGGAACCCTATACTCACTAGATTTGACCTCGACCTAGAAAACTCAGAACCTTCAGAAGAGTAGTTGTCGAAGATGTTCGCACTACTCAGGCACTTCGTCCACCCTGTTACCGATGAACAGTGCCTAGAATCCTCCGCCCTCTCACATGGAGGAAGTCACCGTCGCCTTATAGACGATAGACTACATTCTCCGAAGTAAACAATAGAATACCGAGAACCACAGGATAATCTTCGCAGCCAAGAATACTTGATCAAAGTTCGAAAGTAGTTGCGTTAAGCCTCATGACCTAGATCCCGAAGAGATTATAGATTTGAGACCAGCCTTGGTGTTAGTCGAGGGGTTATGCAGGAGCATGCGCTTTCCGCACTAGAATAAACCAAAGTATTAGAGATTCATTGGACTATTAGGTGTTCCACGAATACTATCTCACGCAGAGATAGTAGAACCATCTCCCGAGATAGTCCAACACTCGTCTGGTGAAACCCTATCTCCCTGACCCCGAGGGTTTCCGTTAGAAATATCTCAAGATTCATTCGTGCAGGTTCATTTTGCACAAGATTGAGATAGCCACTCTACCAAAAAAAGATACCGTAGACACACAACCCATCCGATGATCTAGAAAGTCTCTAAAAGCCAATTGACAGGAAATGCGAAACCAAAGACAACCTGAGCTTCCTAAGAACCAACCTGATGGACTACACTACCAGTATGAGAGAGAACGTTAGGAACTTCGGAATGGCGATCACGTCAGTTCTGATCTTGCCATAGAAGTACACAATGTTCTAAGTACTGAAAAGCTCTACCCTTCCGAGAGCTTAGGACCATCTGAGAATCCTCACGGAGATTTGGTCCAACCCTTTTCAGACCACTACTACTTTTGGATATTCCACAAATTTCACACCCGATCGGTCCACTTCTTAGACTTGATATGTGTTTACCCAACGTCTCTCTTCGTATATTACTCATCTTGATAGAGACCATTGAGAACCCTAACCTCGTAGATACACCAGTCGGAAAACGCTAACTACATGAGACGAAATCCGCATCCCGTAGGTGAAGGTTTGTTGGAATAACAAACCCAGACCAGATTCCACTTGGGAATGCGCGGACAAACAAAATAGGAAGTACCCTCTTGCCTCTACATGGTCATTCATACCTACTACCTTGCCTAGACCTGAATTTTGGGACGAAATTCCCTCTAACGGGGGGATGATGTGACAACCCAAAGTTTATTCTGTTATATTACCCCGTTACCGTTAACGGAATATTCCATTTTATAAAAGTTCCGTTAATTAGAGGTCGCCAAATAAATAAATGTTTTATTTATTTATATTATATGTCGTTAACATCATGATAAAAGAAATAAAGACACTTACTTTACATTCCATATTAATTTGGAAAAAGTTAAATTTTATTACGACCACTAAATCGGGTGCGACCAAAATCCCCGTGTAACGGCAGTATCGGGTAGATTCCCACTGAGCTCCAACTCCAACCCATATATAAAGGGGAATGGACTTCATTCCAACCCTTTTCACTCTCTCTCTCTATACTCTCTCTCATAAAAATCCGATTTCGTCTCAAAACCGCGAATTTCCGCCTCCAAAACGTAAGTCTCCTTACCCTAACCTATTCTAAACATCATGGCTTGTGATTATAGCTCAAAATTCGACCATATAAGCTGTCAAAGAGGAGTTTACGGCCTAAGAAGCTCCTTAGGCCGTAAACCCCTAAAAAGAGGTCAAAATGACCCAAATTTGTCCCTTGAAGCTTAGAAACCAATTGGGGATTTAGCCTAGGAGTGTTTGAACCATAAAACAATCAATTTTGGGACATAAAAGAGGATTTACGGCCCAAGAACATGCTTAGGCCGTAAACACCCTCTAAACTTGTTAAAACAAGTTCCAAACACTCCCAAACCACCCTTAGGCTTAAGACATAAATTAGGGACTTCTTATTTCGGGTTTGGAGCAATTAAACACTAAGAAATGAGGGGTAAAAAGGAGTTTACGGCCCAAGCACATGCCTAGGCCGTAAACACCTCCAAACCATGTCAAATGGTGGTTTAAATTCCCCAAATGGCCTTATACCTTCATTATAAATCACTAGAATTGAATCAAGGGCTAAAACATCAATAAAATCAAAAGGGTAGGAGTTCACGGCCGTGAACTCCCATAGGGGTGGTTCATGGGCCGTAAACTCCCATTTAGTCCCTTTAAATGCCTTAAATCTATTCATACCTTTTAGATTTGGACCTAGCAAAATTCCACGATCGAGATAAAGCCTATAAACATCCTAGAACCCCTCACCATGAGTTTACGGCCGTAAACTCACGTGGAGTTGTCCCAGGGCCGTAAACAATATATGGATAGTTTGCTCTTGGAGAGTAAACTCCATTCCTAAGCCATTCACACCCTTAAATGTTACCGGGGACATCCCAAACACTTAACCAAAGTGTTTTCCGCTCCATTGAGTGCGTATACTTGTTTAATTAGTATTAAATGTACTAATTGTATTTGAACATATGTTATCATATGTTAAATAGGTCACCAAGTGTGTCCAAGTCTTTACTTGACACCGAACACCCAACCGGCACCTTCGTCGGATCCACTTACACCAGGTGAGTTCATACCCATGAATGAACCTTTTAAATTTTTTTACATGTTATAGGGGGAATACAAGTTAAACATGCTAGTTATCATATCAATCACATGTGATTGATAACCCGCATGCACGGGATTTACCACACTGTAAATTGTTTTACCAAGTAGGATACTATAAATGGTTTTCCAAAAGGTTTTCACTTGTTCAAAACTCTTACTTATACTGTTTTATAAAAGTTCATGTTAAACTGGTTTACGAAAAGTTTTCAAAGAATTTCTAAAGGTTTTCAGACTTATTTTACGAAAGAACACCAAGTTGTGATTTTCTCAAGTATAAAGGTTTTCTTCCATGTTTTGATACTCCCTCTTAGTTTAAACTCCTACTTGATAACGCTTTCACTTCGTGATGCGTTTATACTTGTTATTGCCTCTATTTCGCTTATACTTATAGTCGCTTATGCCTATTAGACTCTCTTACTTCACTTGTTGTCGCTTCTACTTCGTGATACACTTATATTTGGTAACGCTTATCCATCACGATTCGGTTATTCCACACTGTACGTTTATACATCACGATTCGGTTATTCCACACTGTATGTTTATACATCACGTTTCGGTTATTACACACTGTACATTTATACATCACGATTCGGTTATACTTCATGATACGTTTCCACTTGTTACACACTCAGACGTAGTTAGGTGTATGCCTGTCCTTGTATAGGTGCATATAAATAATGATTGAAGGACTTAGGAAGGCTTGTCCTCCCTATTTCCTTTTCTTCGTTGAGATGTGGTCTAGTGGGATCGGATGTCCGTCCGAAGGTCGTTTGATTCATTAGTTATATATTATGTATACAAGCATAGACATATAGGTTTACATTAGTCAGTTAAGTTATGAGTCTCTACCTCTAGTTCAACACTTATATTGGAAACCCACTACCCACTATTTGGGATGCATCTTCGGGACACGACCTTCTCCGTCGTCCAGTTGGTAACCAGAGTCTCCTGTAGGGAGAGCAGACATTGTGTGTATAGATCTATACGGGATTGACACCCCCACACCCTGACTGCTAGCTACAGTCCATGGCCTACCAAGCCAAGGGGTGACAAATGTCACATTTTATAGACGCTTGTAGGGCGTCAGATACTCTAGTGTCGGTTAGTATGGTTACGAGTATCCCAGATTACCTTATAATTCATGGCCTTAAGGTAATGATATTTCACCACTCTCAGAGTCACACTGTTTTTAGACCTTGCTAGCTGTGTCTTTAATTTGATACTATTTGGGGTCTGTATTCACTGTTTTTAGACCTTACTAGCTGTATCTTTCATTTGATACTGTCTGGGGTCTGTATTCTATGTTTAGACCTTGCCAGCTGTACCTTTCATTTGGTACCGTCTGGGGTCTGTGTCTCTCTTTGTTAGACTGAGCCAGGCGTGTTGTGTGTTCGATACTCTCCTGGAGTCTATGATTCCTTTGCCTTAGTCAGCAGTCTTCACTGCTGAGGCATATGTTATTTCCCTGATTTCTCTTGCTTTCTTTAGTAATCAAATTCTGTATTTTGATAGTGATAGCGATTAAGGGAAAACTACTTTTTACCACATAACTCCGTCCAGTCTTGGTAGAAGACTGCTTTTATTAAAGAAAATATAGGATTTTCTGGAAAAGACACTAATGTAATGGACACTCTAAAACTACCACTTTTATTAAAGTTATTTGGATAAAATGACACTAAATACTTATGAACTCACCAGCATTTGTAAAAATGCTGATACTCGCTTTTCAAATAACTTGTATTCTCAGGTCAGCATTAGACAGGTACATTCCCGGAGATGTTGATGAAGATAGCTTAGTACCAAGCTGTACTTATTATACTTACTTGTATTACTTTGATGTATTGTAATGTAAACCATGTAAAACTATTACTATTAATGCAATGGTTGTTGTACTTTGATTACTATAATGCATGTGTTGTGATACTTGACATGACGTCATCCACCCCAGAACGTTTCCGCCGTTCCGGTTTTGGGGTGTGACAGATAGAGCTAGGGATTGGTGGGAGTCAGTTGGTGACTCGCTGGGAGCCCCAACCATCGAGGCTATGACTTGGTTAGATTTTGTGACCAGGTTCAAGGCTGATTTTGCGCCACCTGTGGAGCTTCTGCAGCTGGCCAGGGAGTTTCTAGATATGAGATAGATGACAGAGACAGTGACATAGATCACCTCCAAGTTTAGGGAGAGGGCCTTGATGGTACCTCAGTATGTGGAGGACGAGGAGATACGGAAGACCCGCTACCATGATATGTAGAGGGCTGATATCCGGGAGCAAGTTAGCTATTCAGCTTGCTCGACCCTAGAGCCCATGATTGCCAGGGCATGGGAGAGGGAGATTGATTTGGAGCACCTCAAGAAGAGGAAGGCAGAGACTGAGCATGTTACGGGGGTTTTAGGGAAGAAACCCAAGGGATCTTACGTTAGGTCGAAGGGCCAGCCGGGCCAGAGCCGCTGTAGGAAATGCGGGAGGCCGCATAAGGGAGCTTGTAGAGCAGGATCGTCGGGCTGCTACAAGTGCGGCAAGACGAGGCACTTTGGCAGGGATTGTACTGCCCCCGCCCCTATGGTTCATACATCACACCTGATTTGCTTCCATTGCAATCAGAGGGGCCATAAAAAGGCCAACTGCCCTAGTTTGTCAGCAGCAGTGCCAGTGGTGGTGCCGGCTGCAACGACAGCACGAGTTGCAGATGGCCAGAAGGTCAAGGCAGAGGCTCCAGTGGTGCGGAGGTGAGCATTTCAGCTGACAGCCTAGGAGGCACACGCCGCACCTGATGTGATTTTGATATGTTATATGTATGTTCTGTTTAGGATTGTTCCATGTGAATGGTATCCCAGTTCAGTTGCTCTTAGCAAGAAGTTTTTTGAGTCCTCGGGCATGTTGGATTGCCCTCTAGAGGTCGAGATTGCAGACGACCGGTCAGTGCGAGCATCAGAGGATTTCAAAGCTTGTGTTTTGAGGTTGTTCAAGGAGTGTTACCTGGTAGACTTGGTTCCCATACCTTTGTGGGGGAACAAGGTTATTATAGGTATGGATTGGCTAAGCCCCAACGGGGCGGTGATCGACTGCGCGCAATAGTTGGTGCGTGATATGGGCATATTTACTTATACAATTCATGCATTATCTTAATACTTTATGTTGTTTTTATCTCATTTAATCAACAAAATAAGCTTAATTATCTTAAATATTTCATTTTCAGCAATAAAGACATGCTCGGAAGGAAAAGGAAGCAGAATTGGCGATTGGAAGCTTGGATCTTGGATTTTGAAGAAAGAAGGATGTTGCTGGACAGGTTGACCCCTCGTCAGTGTTTTGACCATATCTCATGAACCGTAACTCCGATTGATGAGATTCAAAATGTCCTGAAAACTAGACACAATTTCGGACGACGTTCATGCTTTGAGAAAATGTTGATTCCGAAAAAACTCGATGAGTTGGGCCAAAACTCGACGAGTTGGTTAGAATGTTCCCGATTTGAAGATGCCTTGCCGTACACATTTTATACGCGGATTATCGAAAAAACTCGACGAGTTATTCTTAAAAACTCATCGAGTTGACGCTGTTTTCAGAATTTATATATAGAAACGCTTCTCATTCGAACCCTAATTTTTACTGGAGGCTAGCTGCGACTTTTGAAGATTAGAAGGGTTCTTGGAGCTGCTATTTTTGAGATTTCAACATAAGAGACAATTTCAAAGAGAATCAAAGGCAAATAATCATTCTTCTTTTCTTAATATTTATTTTGAACCATGTTTGAATCATTAGATTTTGATTTTAGGTTATTACTTGCTTTAGATATGAGCTAAAAGCTTTTTACTTCTGTTTGGATGAGATAATCTTATGAACATGGTTTGATTGAGTGGTTGAATTGATATTAATTTGGTTATTCATCTTGTTAAGCTTATTAAAGATCCTTATGTATTGATGATAAATATTTTTAGTTAACAAATAAGTGATTGAGTTGCATGAATATCTTCTTGATTACTTGATTCATATAGTTTTATGAATATAAGATTGTATGCCTAGGAATAGTGAATATGAAACTAGGGTTAACTATAAAATATGTAAATCAATGTGTGAGCTTGTGGGATGAACATCTATACATGAGTTGATTGAATTGAACAAATTTGATTAACTATTATTATAAGTCTAGCTTGATACGAACTGAACACTAGGAAACTTGTTAATTTAATCACTTGATCATTGTTTGAATTAACTTGTCTACTAAAGGATTGGTAATAATGAACATGAACCCAATCATCTTAGGAATCGGTAACCATTGATGTATTAATTCATTGCACTTGTCACGAAATCAACCATAGGAATAAGTGAATCGAATCTAAACAGAAGTCTCTTTTATCATTGAATCTAGTTGTCCTTTCTTGCTCTTCTTAGTTGTTAATTGTCTTTGTTTGAGTTTTAAAGTGCTTGTTTAAGTTTCTAGTCTTGCAAAACTAGAGAAAACCCCCCTTTTTGTTATTTAATTGTTTTTAATTAGATAATACTAGTACTTAATTTGATTGTTACCGTTCCTTGTGTTCGATACCCTACTTGCTTAAACTAAACTACTATCGATAGGTACACTGCCTACATGTGTTTGTTTTCATTTGAGTTTGTTAGGATTAAAACTAGTTTGTTTTAAACACAGTAGTGCGGATCAGGACCCTAACTAGGGGAGAGCTGGTGATTCAAGGCAAGATCCCACAGCGAGGGACAACTTTATGTTCAGCAACGAGGGATAGGCGCTACCTTCAGTAGGGTTGCATAGGATATGTCGCCTATGTCATGGATACTCGGGAGGCAGGTAAGGTGACGGTGGGCGATGTGCCAGTAGTGCGAGAGTTTGTGGATGTATTCCCTGTATATTTGCTTGGGATACTTACAGAGAGGCAGGTAGAGTTCAGGATCGACCTAGTCCCTGGTGCAGCTCCGATAGCCAAGTAACTGTATCGGTTGGCTCTTCCTGAGATGCAGGAGTTGTCTATACAACTGCATGAGCTGTTAGACAAGGGGTTCATTAGACCGAGCAGTTCACCTTGGGGAACCCCGATTTTATTTGTGAAGAAGAAGGACGGGTCGCATCAGATGTGTATAGATCATCAGATGAGGGTCAGAGAGGAGGACGTGCAGAAGACTGCCTTTCGGACGCGTTGTTCACTATGAGTTTGCGGTGATGCCTTTCGGGCTCACCAATGCTCCTGCCGCGTTCATGGATCTCATGAACTGCATGTGCAGACCGATGTTGGATCGGTATGTGATAGTGTTCATTGATGACATCTTGGTTTATTCCAAGACGCAAGAGCAGCATGAGGATCACTCGCGGGAGGTTCAGGATACTTTGAGGATGGAGAGCTTGTATGCTATGTTCTCCAAGTGTGAGTTCGGATTGCATGAGGTGCAGTTTCTTGGGCACCTTGTCAACCAGAACGGGATTTCGTTTGACCCAGCCAAGGTGGAGGCCATGATGATATGGGAGGTTCCAAAGTCTACATGTGAGATTCAGAGCTTTCTGGGACTGCCAGGGTACTATCGGAGATTCATTCATGACTTCTCCAAGATAGTCGTGCCCCTGACCCAGTTGACGAGGAAGGTTTTGGTCTTTCGCTGGGGGCCTGAGCAGCAGGTCGCATTTGAGACGTTGAGATAGAGATTGGGCAAGGCACCAATCGCCGGAGGGCATGGAGGATTTTGTTATATATTGTGATGCGTCTGTCTCTGGTTTCGGCGCGGTATTGATGTAGAGGGGGCATGTTATCGCTTACGCTTCGAGGCAACTGAAGCCTCATGAGGCGAATTATTTGACGCATGATTTGGAGCTGGGGGCTGTTGTTTTCGCCCTCAAGATTTGGTGTCATTACCTCTACGGGGTTCGCTGTACCATTTACACGGACCTCAAGAGCCTGAGGTATCTCATGGATCAGCCAAATCTGAATATGAGGCAGCTTCGGTCGCTTGATGTGGTAAAGGATTATGAATATGAGATCCTCTACCATCTGGGGAAGGCCAATTTCATGGCCGACGAGCTTAGGCGCAAGGCAACGTCGATCAGGGACATTTGTATGTGGATGACAGTTGTGACTCCGCTATTGGAGCAGATTCGGGAGGCCCAACAGGAGGCCATGAAGGAGGAACATCGGAAGAGCGAGCGAATTGTGGGTAAGGTTTCCTCCTTCGATTATGATAGTCGGGGATTGCTGATTCTTCACTGTAGGGTGTAAGTCCCATATCATGCAGGTGTGTGCCATATATTGATGGAGAAGGAGCACAAATCTAGGTTTTCTATCCATCCCGGGGCAACGAAGATGTACAGTGATCTTCGTCTTGAATATTAGTGGCCCTATATGAAGAGGGATGTAGCTTTGTTTGTTGAGAGGTGCCTGACCTGCAGGAAGGTGAAGGTTGAGCACCAGAGACCTCAAGGCAAGGTCCAACCATTGGATATCCCGTTGTGGAAATGGGAGGATATTACTATGAATTTTATCATGAAGCTTCCCAGGACCGCACGTGGAGTGGATTTGATTTGGATTGTCGTTGATCCTTTGACCAAGAGCGCCCATTTTATTCCAATTCAGGAAAGCATTTCGGCTGAAAAGTTGGCCGACATCTATATCAGGGAGGTAGTGGCACGTCATGGGGAGCCAGTTTCAGTGATTTTCCGACAAGGATGTGCGGTTCACTTCCAGGTTTTGGAAGAAGTTTTAATGATGAGCTGGGTACTCGCCTGCATTTTAGCACCGCTTTTCACCCGCAAATAGATGGTCAGAGCGATCGCACCTTCCAGACTCTGGAGGATATGTTGCAGGCATGTATTTTAGACTTCGGAGGTAGATGAGATACTTACCCTCCATTGTCAGAGTTCTCCTATAATAATATCACCCTAGAATGGCTTGACATGGGTTGGTCAGCACCCCAGAATGGCATGACATGGTAGGTCGGTCGCCCCAGAATTGCACGACAATATGTAAGTGGTTTTGGTATGTGGTATTATGGGGGAACTCTCTAAGCTTTGTGCTTACCGTTTCAGTTTTGGTTTCAGGTACCTCTTCATCTAAGGGGAAGGAGCCGGCGGTGTAGCAGCGCATCACACACACATGGTTTCGCATTGAGTTTCTAGGATTATACTCTGATTTATATTATTTATGTTGAGATGCATTTTCTAACACGTTGTTATAGTTTTTATAAAATGCCATGACCTTGGTAATGTTTCTGTAAACTACGTTGTGAAGTATTTATTTAAAATGAAATTTTTGGTCTCGAAAATTGGGATGTTACATGTGAGCACCCAGCCAAATGAGTAATGTTTAGCCACTCGTAAGAGAGTGGGGATAGGATGTATGCATATCCTAGTTGTTGTAATTCGTTTTGGGCGATTGTGACGATCTTTGAGACAGATACGGGTGGGTGTGGAAGGTTGTATGGGTTCGTACTACTGAAACCACAGGACTCATACACGTAGCAAGGAAGTTACAAACCCTAAGGTTTGGTATCATATCATGATTGTAGCTATAGGTATTGTGGCATTTCTGATATATTCTGGCTTTTTTTCAGTATGGTGTTTACAAGAGGATATGGCTCTGGGTCTGGAGCGAATGGCCAGGAGAGGCCAAGGATGATCGACGATTAGATTCGGGAGATCATCGACATTGAGGTGGTTGCTACTGTCCGAAGGTCTCTGCCAGAGATGTTTGGGTCTATCAAGACCGCCATAATTGAGTTGTTTGATGATCATTATAGTAATCTTAATAAGGATGTCGTTGTTACAGCTACCGCAGTTGTTGTTGCTGTGGGGATTCGAGGGGAGAGAGTCTTCCAGTATCGGGACTTTGACAATATGAAGCCCCCGAATTTTGATAGGGTCTGGAACCCGATTGTATAGATAAGGTGGCTATCTGATTTGGAGTGTTGTTTCTTCACATTCTCTTCCCCTGCCGACCAGAAGGTCAAGTGGGCCTTGAACCTTCTCTAGTCATTACCAAAGGATTTGTGGAGAATGGTAACTGGCCCGTACACTCTTGAGCAGAGAGTTGTTGTTTCTTAGGTGCTGTTCTCAGAGATGTTTCGTACGAGATACCTCCTATTGGTAGAGATGGAGAGATTGGCTCAGGAGTATCTCGATCTGAGATAGGGGACTAAGACGATAATAGAGATCACCAAGATGTTTACTAAGAGGGCTCTTTTCTGACCTGAGTTTGCTTCTTCTAAGCAGGGTCATATGACCCGATACTTGAGCATGCTCAAGACGAATATCCACCAGTTTGTGTCCTTTCAGCTTTATGGTTCCCTCTCCGAGCTTCAGGATGCCATGAGGAGGCAGGAGATTGAGATAGAGCTCCAGTCTAAGGAGTTGAGGCAGGCTCCCGTTCAGTCTCAACCTACGGCAAAGCGGTTCAAGCTCGCTGATTCGATATCTGGAGGAAATAGGGGTCGCACTTATGAGAAGTGTGGTAAGGTTCATGATGGTGTCTGTCGGTCTTCTTCTTCTGCATGCCTTAATATTTTCTGAGAGGGACACTTTGTGAAAGACTGTCACCAAAAGGCTCCTCCGTCGAGCAGTAGGATCTGCTATCATTTTGAGCAGGTGGGCCATGTGAAGGACCAATGTCCCTTACTTGCCTCCAGGCGAGTTCAAGCACCAGGTACTGCTAACCCGAGGATCACGGATAGACACCAGGTCAAGGCGGAGCCTTAGTTGTCTCGAGGTTGTGCTTTCCAGCTCACTGTAGAGGAGGCCAGGGCGGTGTCATACGTCGTTATTGGTATGTTTCTATTTATTATTATGTCACTTATTTTATGGTACGCTTATGTTTATGATTCTGTTAGGTACATTCTTAACGAGTTCATTGCGTGCTCTTATGCTTTTTGACTCAGGTGCGAGTCGATCCTTTGTATCTCAGTCTTTTAGTAGGGGTTTTGATATGACCCTTGGAGAGTTGGAGTGTCCGTTACGAGTTTGTATCACCTCCAAACATGGGATATATGCATCGAGAGTTTACCAAGGTTGTGTTATTGAGTTTTTTAGGGTGCCTTATCCGATTGATCTGATTCCTATCCCCGTGGGGGATGTGTGCGTGATAGTAGGGATGGATTGGCTGAGCGGATTTGGGGCTATGATTGACTGTGAAGGTCAAAGGGTGATACTTCGAACCCCAGGTGAGGGAGAACTGGCTATTTTTGGATAGGGTACTAGGATTGGGTCAACCTTTTATTCTGCTGCCAGGGCTCGACAGTATATTCAACATGGTTATATGGCCTATCTTGCGTATGGATACTCGATCTTGGAAGTAGGTTTTAGTTTCGGATGTGCATGTTGTTAGAGAATTTGCAAATATGTTCCCGGAGGAGTTACCCGACGTGCCTCCCGAGAGGCAGGTTGAGTTTAGGATTGATTTGGTTCCAGCTGCAGCTCTGATTGCCCAGGCGCCATACCGTTTGGCACCACCTGAGATGTAGGAGTTGTCCTCTCAGCTTCAAGAACTGTTGTGCAAGAATTTATTAGACCGAGCAGTTCGCCGTGGGGAGCACTGATTTTGTTCGTCAAGAATAAGGATGGGTCACACCGGACGTGCATTGATTAGTGGGAGTTGAACAATTTGACGGTGAGGAACGATTATCCCCTTCCGTGGATTGATGACCTCTTCGATCGGTTGTAGGGTGCATCATGGTTCTCCAAGATTGATTTGAGGTCATGGTATCATCAGATGAGGGTTAGATAGGAGTACGTGGAGTGGACCACGTTTTGGTCTCAATATGGTCATTAGGTGTTTGTGGTGATGCCATCTGGGCTCACCAATGTGCCTGCGACATTTATAGATTTAATGAATCGGGTGTGCAGGCCAATGCTCGATCGACCAGTCAATGTTTTAATTGATGATATCTTGGTGTATTCCAAGACCAGGGAGTGGCATAAGGAGCACCTTCGAGGGCTTCTGTGTAACAGCCCAGAAAACCAGGATAAAATTTTTTATTAAAAAAAAAAACAAGAGTTACAACCATCGCATTGTTCCAAAAACCATCACATAACAATAATGTCAATCATCGGAGCACAATATCAAAAATGTGGAAGTACCTGAAATCACAATTACAAACTGTAATCACAATTACCTTTAGTATCGGAAGTACCTGAACTCTTAATTACAAATTGTAAGAAAAAGCTTAGTGAGTTTCCCTAAAGTACCACAAACCAATCATAAATAAGATAGTGTTATGGGCCAAAGCATAGTCTTACAAGAAATTTTCTGCCACGGGCCAAATCCCAGTCTTACAGATAGTTACCAGGGGCCAGATCTTGGTCTTTCACACAATTTCCATGGGCCATATCCTAGTGTTTCATACAATTACTAGGGGCCAAATCCTGGTCTTTCATGTAATTGCAAGGGGCCAAATCCTGGTCTTTCGTACAATTGCTAGGGGCCAAATTCTGGTCTTTCATACACATATCTCAAATATAGCTAACAGTTTATATCACAAATAATGGGCCGGCCTTGGTGCCTTTGACCCATTGATACAGTGAGAAAACTCACCTTAGTCCACTGATAAATAACTAACTACTCGACTACCGAACCGGAAGATCTCACACTGAACATACACAAATTACCCTAATCATAGATACGTTATAGACTATAATCATGGGCCTAAGCCCCAAGCTTAAACTCCTAAGATAAAGACCTATTCACCTTTCCCATAATAGGCCTAACCAACCTTGGCCCAAAACACAATAATGGGCCTTGAGCCCCAAAAGGCCTAACTCATACATCTTAAGGCCTACTAACAGAATTCTGAGGCTCAACCACCCCAAACAGGCCAAAACCCAAACTAACTAAGGCCCAAAAGTCCAAAGCCCAATGAATTCTAAAAGCCCATTGAGAGGCGTAAGCTCGGTGTACTCGTCCATTTTACAATACGCACAACGTATTCCTTAGTACGATCAGCATATTGAGCTGCTTACCACCTTAAGCCATTTGGTGCTTAATCCTTACAACCACCCGATCCAACTTTCATATCTCAACCATTATGGGTTTCTAAGACATAAAGTTGGCAACTATATGCCTTAGCATGTCTTAATGGAACCAAACATCAATTTTTGTCCAACAAGGCTCACACTAAGGACTTAAATTCATGCATGGGCTTGTATCAACCAGTAATTTATCGAGATGGGTCCAGAGTTCTAAGACAGATGAGATAGAGAGGTAGGAATTTATCGAACGAACCGCACTCCTTCGTATACGTCAGGAGTCCATTGATGAGAAGGGGCTGGGGAAAGCTTGAACCCAATTCCTACAGTGATGAATATGAGCGCATTTTTATGCATCTAAAATGTAAAACCCATAAAAATCATGTCAAATTTGAACTTTTAAAAACATTTCAAAATCATCAAAACATTACAAACTTGTTTTCAAAATGTATAATATCAGATTTTTCCCAAAAACATAAACAAAATATGATGAGTTGTACGATCATGCCTTCGCCTTGCCGCGATCCCCTGATGTACCTGAAACAATAAATTGTAAATGTAAGCCCGAGGCTTAGTGAGTTCCCACAAAATACCGATACACTGCACATTGAAGGGTTTTGAGCATTCTAACACTCCTAAGGTGTACATGCAACCCTAAATACCATGGATCTATGTTTTCTCTATTATACATGCAAATATCAATTTTCCAAGGCATTGTTCTAACTAGCATAATATGAAGTACATATAATATAAATTCTAGTAGAACTACATGCCTCTTTGTTGTAGCTTGATTCCATGGAGCTTAAGATCCTAGTGCCTCAAGTGTGACACCTCAAATGGTTCACACAACATCACCAACATCTTGGAATAACTTGAGAGAAAAGGTTCCTATGCTCAAATCGGCTAGCCCTCATGTGTACACACACTAGTGCCAATTTCTTGAGCCATGGGATCCTTATATATGGTGGCTATTAGGGTTACACCATGTAACTCATGTCTTTCCATATTTTTCATGCTCCATGGGTTAAAACCTCCATGGAGTATCCATGGGTTTAGCCCAATATGAAGAATTATGGATCATAAGCCCACATATATAAGAATGAATGATTTACACAATCAATCCCCATATATTTAATTAGTCTCCTTTTGATCATATAATTAATTCCAAATTAATTCTTGATCAATACTAATTAAATAATATTATTTCATATTAATATATTAGAACTTATAATATATCAACAAATCATAAATATCTTTTTCTCACAAAAGTCTATCCAAATTGTTCCGATGCCATGCAACCTAAATGGACCATGCCAATCGGTTCAAGTACATACCAATTATAGTTATGGACTTAGACATTAATCCAACAGTCTCCTACTTTGATAAGTCTAAAACTATTATTACGTATGACTTCAAAATTCGACTAGCAATCGTAGCTCTTAAAAGTTGTTGTCGAACTCTAAACAAATCAATGACGCGTCCATTAGATAAGGGATCATATATTCCTCCATTCTAGATATCATATGGACTGAGACATGGATTATAATCATTCTCTCTATACATTTGTTGTTTCCCGATTTCCGATTTATGACGACCAACTAATTGAACAAATCAAATCAATCCTGGCTTGGCCAAGCACTTCGGGGTGTCATCACTAAATCATCGAGGGGCCCACAGATATCGCTTTTATCCCTTTAAGGGTAAAAGAAATGGATACACTTCGACTCGTATGATTGTTCTACTACTTTTTGAATCATACACAAAGGCACGTTTTATAACATTGAGTTACCAATGTGTTTTCGTACAATCAATGTATAACCAACTCATAGGCAACAACTCATATCTCTAGGTTTGAAGAATATAAGATATTATCGTCTCATGATCACTCGTGATAAAATCCATCAAGCGAGTCAAATGAGCGTGGGGTTAATCCAATACTCAGAACTTATGAGCACTCATGAATGTTGCAGCAACTCTTGCTATGTCCGCTACCTTGGACATCTACAAACCAGCTTCATGACAGTCTTGATGGTTTAAATAACTTAGTGATTCAAGAAGAACGACCTAGTTATTCTGGTTTGAATAACTTAGTCATTCAGGAAGAACGACCTAGTTATTCTGGAAGTCAAAACATGCAAAGTGAAACACAAGACTAATCGAATCTAATATGGTCTCAGAACTTATGAATATAAATAGAACACCTTTTATTTATCACCATATTGATTACACATTATTCATTGCATACTGTTTCAAACTATCAAATTTATACTTGAATTAAAACAATAGTTGTCCCATGCTCCAAGCATGTACACTGTGTTTTCTAAACACTAGTCATGCCATACACCAAGTTTGCACACTATGTTTGCCAAAACATTAGTTATGCGATACACCAAGTATGCACACTAACTTTATCTATGATTTTTACTTTCTGAAATAGATCGATTGAACATAATTCTAATGATTCTCATTTCACAATCCCAAATCCTTACCGCAAATGCAAGAATTCCAAATTTCTGCCATTTACCTAAATCTGTTAGATTCTAAACTTATATGCATTGATCCTCTTGTAATGATTATGCACAAAGTCATAATGACTTGTCAACAGACATTACAGAGTATTCCAATGGAGATCATTCCATGGAAACGAAGTCTCAAACTCAAAGTACATTGCTTTGAACATCCTTCTTGCATTAAGTTTCCTAATCTTACACAGATTTAATGAAGAACTTCAACCTATGGGGATATTTCCATATTCTCATTTTAACTATCACTTCTGACCATGAGTTGCCTCTTTTCAGAATATGTCAATATGGTCCTCTCTAAAATTTACACCATACTTCCAACTGTCCCTGGGCACCCAATCTTTGTTAAACCATAGATTGTCCTCAATAATTGCTTACTCAAATTAGTCATATTTAGTTGTAGTACTTTTTCCCTCTTAATGCTCTAAGCATTTGGAAAAATTTAGAACGGATGAATATTATAGCACATGTAATCAATCTTGTATGTGAAGCATATGGGATACGATTCATGATGTCTCACATAAAGACATGATACTAGACCAGTCTTTTACTATAATATTTTTATTTCTATTTTCCATGTTCTCAAAAATCAGATTTTGAAAAGGGATGCCGTAATCACAATCGAATTTTAGAACACAAATAATGGACCCATATATAGAATTTCCTGATGTTGAGCCATTCCAACATAAAATTCATATATATATATATATATATATATATATATATATATATATATATATATATCCTTGACTAAAGATGATTAAAACCTCAATCTAAGATTTTAGAATTGAAATGAAGTATAATTTACTCTCCCTTAATTATAGCAAAACAACTTTTCAATCCATGCAACTTCATGAATTGAAACTTTTGTTTTCTATAATTAATATTGCTAACTTGTAATACTAAACATAATAATCATGCTCCCACTAACATGATAATTATCAACATAACACTTATGCTCCCACTAGCTTTGACATCTATCCAGAAATCAGCTGAACTTCTAGAAATCAATACTTTATTGACTTTCTTACCAAAGTTTAGATTTCTGATACGAGATGCTTGGATAAAACTTTATCAAAATCATACACCTTTCCTTAGATAGCACACATGTGTGTCTAAACAATTTCAGAACTATGAAAAGGGATGTCGTAATCATAGTCTCAATTGTTTAGACCTTTGTCATTCCTCACAAGTCCATGTTAGTGTGCCGGTTAATCACACACGCTCCACTAACGACTTTGAGAATGCAAATATCACAATTTATATCTACTTAAAATCTACTTAGTGAAAGCGTTTACTCACCATCATTTTCATGAATCAGAGAGAAAACTTATGACACTTAGATTTTATGGTGTACGTCTTCCTATCCATGTGAATTTGTCAAAACCATAATCACAAGACAAGGTTAGTGACAAATCCAAACTCATATGGATTGAACTTGTGCAGTCTTAACTTCTTGCCACCTGGCAGCACAAGGGTCTACCATTGCTTCCAAGTTGTTATGCAATTGAGAACTTGTATAACTCAGATGCATAGTCAACTTTAACTGGAATGGGCACATAAATGTCAACACGATTGGTTCCACACCTCAAGTCATGTGCTAGTGATAAACTACAGGTTTTATCCTTGATTAGTTCTTGAGACTTTCAAGACCTTTAAGACTCCCATTGTCCTCTTGACATATAAGTTTCTCTTGTCAAGAACCATTCCTTGACAAAACAAATACACAAGAGTTAGTGCGGATTCTTATCAAGATAACACTTCACACAATTGGTCTTTGTTTTATCCAAAACATCACAACTTACCAATTTCAAATGTATAAGAGTAGGAAACAGTTTACTCTTACATTTGACAAGTGTTATAAACCTTCTTTAAGATATGTCACTCAAGTTACAATCTTGGAGTATGATGTGACAACCCGAAATTTATTCTGTCATTTTTAACCCCTCCTTCCGTTAATAAGCCTCGCTTTATTAAACTGTTCGTTAACCTTTTGGACTGGTTAATTAGTTTGGGACTTTTTAAATGCCTTAGTAAGGGTTGAAACAAATTAGAAACACCCTCATTAATCCCTTTAAAAGTTTTAGTTTCAACCAAGTCAAAATACGACCATTTAATCGGGTGCGACCAAAAGCCCCGTTTAACGTCAGTATCGGGTAGATTTCCACTGAGCCACAAGCTCACCCCCTATATAAGGGGGAGTGGACTCCATTCACACTCTTTCCACTCTCTCTCTACACTCTCTCTCTCTCTCTACAACTTGTTTTCGAGCCAAAAACGCCCATTCCGAGCCCTAAACTAGTAATTAATCTATCCTAACTTGTTGTGTAGCTTGGTTAACATGCAAATTCATGTTTAAGACATAAAATAGGGGCAAAATTATGTGTTGACGGCTCAAGAACACTCTTGGACCGTGAACACCCTTAAGTGGGGTTTTTAAGCCCCAAAACCCCTCTAAATTACCCTAGGGCTTAGATATGACTTGTGGACTTACACCTTCGAGCTTAGAACACCAAAACGTTACACATTGGAGAGTAAACATGATTTTATAGCCCAAGAACACTCTTGGACCATAAACCCCTCTTCATAGGTCGTGAACACCCTTTAAGGTGTTAGAATTGCCCTTAAACACCTCCTATGGTTGGGAAAATGTCTAGAAGCAACCCCCATTGAAATAAAGGCATTAAACATCAAGTAAACCAAGGAAATAGGAGTTTACGGCCGTAAACCCCACTAGGATTGATCCATGGGTCATAAACTCCCAAAAAGTGGCCAAATGATGCCCTAACTTCTTCATTTGACTTGGAAAAATGCATAGAACTTTATTTCCTACCATTTAAGACCTTAATACACCAAAGGAATGAGCATATAGGAGCCTACAGCCATAAACTCCTTGTTTAGGGCCGTAAACTCCTTAATTGGTCCTTTTGGAACCTTCAACCCATTCATATGCCTTATATTTGGACCTAGCCTAATTCTACGAGTGAGATAAGACGTTAAAGCATCCTAGAACACCCCCCACCACGAGTTTACGGCCGTAAACTCTTGGGGATATGGTCTTAGGGCTGTGAACTCTATAAAGAGTTTACTATTGAAGAGTAAACTCCCTATCTAGGCCATATAGTCCCTTAGATGTTACCCGGGACACTCCTAGCATTAGGATGCGTATACGTGTTTAATTAGTATTATATTTACGAATTGTATGTAAACATATGTCATCATATGTTAATGGGTCACTAAGTGTGTTCAAGTCTTTACTTGACACCGAGCACCCAACCGGCACCTCAACCAGATCCACTTACAATGGGTGAGTTCATACCCCTGAATTAACCTTTTAAATGTTCTTTACATGCTTTTATGGGGGGGGGGGGAATACAAGTTGAAACATGCCAGTTATCGTATCAATCATATGTGATTAATAACCCGCATGCACAAGGATTTATGACACTTTCAGTTGTTTTACCATGTATGATATTGTAGACGGTTTTCCCAAAGCGTCTTTACTTGTTTAAAATATTTTCTCAAAGTATCTCTCGTGCTGTTTGTTTTACTTCTAAACCAGTTACAACCATGTTTTAAACAAAGGTTTTCTTACTTATATTGTGTTATCAAATTATAAACGTGTTTATCAACGGTTTTCAAAGCTTGTTTTACAAAACTATATCATATTGTAAATTCTTATTTTTAAAGGTTTTCCAAAAGGTTTTTACCAAGTTTTCTTCTATACTTCTATACTTCTGTTTAGTTAAATGCATGCTTGTACTTGTATAGTTATATAAATAATGTTTAAAAGACTTAGGAAGGCTAGTTCGCCCTATTTCCTTTTCCTCGTTGGGATGTGGTCTGGTGGGTATCCGATATCCGTCCGAAGGTCGTTTAAACATCAATTATATATCATGTGTACACGTACAGACATAAAGGTTTACATCGGCCAGTTCATTTCCCTAGGGTAGCAAGGGCATCCTTCCATTCATCATTCATAGATCAGAGACACTAGTAACTATTATAGGAATAGTTAGGATGTTCTATTCACTCTTTCTAGTTCGAGAATTCCACAGGAGTCATTTCATACGCGAGTCTATATCATTTCTCCAACACCTCTAATAGCTTTCAGAATACAAGATGCATCTTCAAGACACGGATCTCCCCGTCGTCGAGTTGGTAACCAGAATCTCCTGTAGGGAGAGCGAGCATTGTGTGTATAGATCTATACGGGACTGACACTCCTGCACCCTGACTGCTAGCTACAGTCCACGGCCTACCAAGCCAAGGGGTGACAAATGTCATAGTTATTCCGATGCTTGCAGGGCGTCAAGTACTCTAGTGTCAATCAGTATGGCTACGAGTATCTCCATGTTTACCTTATAATTCATGGTCTTAAGGTAACGAGAATTAATACTGTATTCTTAAAACAACACTCTTAGGATTACTCTTTGTTTTAGACCTTGCTAGCTATATCGTTCATTTGAGATTGTCTGGGGTCTGTGTCTCTTTGTTTTAGATCTTGTTAGTTGTATCGTTCATTTGATACTGTCTGAGGTCTGTGTCTCTTAGTTTTAGACCTTGCTAACTATATCGTTCATTTGATACTGTTTAGGGTCTGTGTTTCTTTGTTTTAGACCTTGCTAGCCATATCGTACATTTGATACCATCTGGGGTCTGTGTTTCCTTTATTAGACTGAGCCAGGCGTATCATTCATTCAATACTCTCCTGGAGTCTATGATTTCTTTTTCCGTAGTCAGCAGTATTTTCTGTTGAGGCATATGTTATTTTCCCTTAGTACTTTTACTAGTGATATTCTCCTACTTTCTTTAAATTCAAGTACCTTATTTTGGTAATGATAGCATTTCAGGGAAAATTTCTCTTTAAAACATAACTCTGTCAAGTCTTGGTAGAAGACTGGTTTTATTTAGAAAATATAGTATTTTCTGGAAAGGATGGTAAAACACTGTAGATTATAAACTACTACTTTTCATAAAGTTATTTTGAATAAAATGATTACTTACATAAATAACATTAAATACTTATGAACTCACCAACATTTATAAAAATGCTGATACTCGCTTTCAAAATAACTTGTATTCTCAGGTCAGCGATAGATAGGTACATCCCATGAGGTTTTGTCGAAGACAGTTTAATACCGAGCTGCAACTATATTAGTTTCTATATTACTTTGATGTATCTATACAATGTAAACTATGTAAAATTATTACTATTAATGCAATGGTTGTTGTACATTGATTACTATACTGCATATGTTGTGATACTTGACATGACGTCATCCACCCCAGAACGTTTCCACCGTTCCGATTTTAGGGTGTGACAGCTTGGTATCAGAGCATTGTTTATAGTGAGCTCAGTATATCATTTCATAAAAGATATAAAACCTATAAATACATAGGGATAAAACACTCTAAAATAGAATTATACTTTAAAATATAACCATATTTTACCAAAGTATAAGAACATTCAGAATCTAAACACTCGAACGCAAGTATCACAAGAAGAACAAGAATAAAAGTCTTTGGATGTTGAGCATTACCGTTAAACCTGGGCAGTTATGTAATCGTAAGCTAGAATAAATGTAACTTGATCAACTACATTTATTCGAGATGCGATGAACGTGTGCTTGGGAGTGATAGTGGTGTTGTAACAGGTCTGAAACTTACCAAATAGGAATTCTAGAGCCAAACATAAAGTTTAAAATACTATGGGAGTATTTTGGAATACTAAAAGACTCACATTAATCCCAGAATCATATTCAGAAGATAAGAAACAAATAAGAAATTAAAATACCATAGGGGTATTTTAGGATCCATAGATAACCTTGTGTGAAGAACTAAAAAGATCCCATATTGATATACCTACAATTATAGAGGGTGCACTCCCAAGGTTATATATAATAAGGATCCCTTAGAATAAGAATGTGTGGTTTCACTCACTCTACTTCCTTTTCCTCGTTGGGATATGGATATAGAGTAGTATCACATATTCGAAGGCCTATCGGATCTTAGGTATATATGATTTGTGTACGTTATGTAGTTGTAGTAGGACTCGATATGGATCACCCAGTGAAATGTTAATAATCTCTTAGGATTCTTTAGACATTTCCATTCTCGCACGAACCCTGTAGAAAACCCTATCCACTTCAGTATTCGACAGAAGAGTTCGTTCAGACCCAGAACAAGTTCATTGAGAAGATTTCCAGTTCGGAAATAAATGAACTAGGTCGAGACTATTGAAATCACCAAGTGCCTATACCTTTTTAGGGACATGGTAGGAAATTCGCCTAAACTTTCGATATTTCCAGTCATCCATCATGAAGTGATGACACCCAGAGTCAGAATCGGAATTAAGGCAGAGTAGAAATTCAATATGTCTATAGGAGAAGAGAACCCTAGGTAACTACCCGAAGGAAACCAACGCCGGTCCCAGTCAAGGATACGAGGTAGACAGAGGGAGCAAGTACAGGGAACCCGAGAAGTGTCTTTTCCACGTATTCGTTACGCTAATACACCCATAAAATAATACAATTTAGTGAGTTAGTGATTACACTACTCACACTATGTGTTAGGTGAATCGCCTTTTCCCGTCGCAAGTAATACGATTAGATCGGATCTCAAAACCTTGATTGAGAATGTTTAGCCATAAGTCTTCATGAGCCTTTTCTTCTGTGATTTTCGTTCCGAACTTCTCTCAAATCTTTCCAAGCCGGAGAGTGAACCTTTCCCAGTATAAAGGTAACTTAGTAGGAACGACTCCCATCTTATGGCTTTCAGATACCCTTACCCCTACCTTGAATACCTGGACTACATCATCGGGACGTAGGTCGACACTCAGACAACCAATATCCCATGCGCGGGAAAAATTTATGCCTAATATAGTAATGATAGATATGTCTAAGGGTTAACCATCGTCTCTCACCAGCTGTGTTCCTTTCCGTGTAGGAAAACCATGCCTCCGAAGAAGCGTAACCAATCCGCTGGCAAGAAACCTACTCTCCTATTCGATGAAGCTACATTCCAAGCTGCAGTCTTAGCAGCCGTAGCAGCTGTCATGGCTCAACTGAATGCTAACAACGCCAATGTTAGCAAGAGCCCTATCGGGAATTCCGATCCAAGCAATGGACAAGCAGCAACCAACCTCTGTGTACCCAGCCACCTAAGAACCTTAGCCAACTCCACTGAAAAGAAAGTTCAAGATCGAAGAGGGAAGTACCTCGGCTCAAGGACCTTCCGAAGGGCAACGAGCCGACACAGTCAATACCCCTGCCAGCTCTTCCATCCCGACTTCAAGAAGACCATACCTAGGAAACCTTCCCCACTGCAGCAAGTGTAGCTACCATCCTCGTGGTATATGCCAGGAACTATTTTGTGCTAGGTGCAACATGAAGGGGCATACTGCTCGCGTCTGCAGAACCCCAGTAGAGTTTATTACATCAACCACCAATGTGGCGACCAATACAGTTTGCTATCTATATGGGGAGATTGGACACTTCAAGAAGGACTGTCCAACTGAAAGAAAAGACAAGGACACAGGAGGAGTCTAACTCTAATGCTTAGGGAGAAGCATCAAGGAACCCGGTAGATTTTTGGTATGTCTCTCAATCTCAGATAACTAACCGAAAACATTAAAAAGGCTATTTTTAAATGTAAATACTTCCCCGTAAGGCGAAAGTCGCAGCACGGTTATAAAATTGAAAATTTCATCAGGTAAAACTATAATGGCTAGATATATACGTTACGGCCATGTATAATTGAGATGGATAGACCTAGAGTGAGTGAATGCCGCCTCATTTCCTGTTCCTCGTTTGGTTGTGGATTTAGGGCGGAGTCGCTCAGCCAACAGTCCTCCCCACCTTAATTATACATGACAAGTATATGTTAGGCAATTATAGAAAGGTCTCGTGAGAATTCATTCTTGAAAGGTACCCTATTCAGAAACACTCAGGACCCTCTACAGTTCTGTGTCAACTCTATCGGTCCAAGTATCTGCGATAGTGATACACGGGACGAAACTCGAGACGCCTAGAACTTGTGTACCCGTTCGGCACATGGCCCTATCGATCCTCATTCTATATCATGTCGACGTATGCCAACTTCGACACCTCTATCAATCATTGTTCGACTTCGTGCAACTATGTGTAAATCCTTAGTGCTGTGTAAAAAGAACTTTATCCGTAGCCAATTCGGCAAATAAAGGTTCTTCTGACCCTAAAAATAATAGAACCTAATGCGATCCGTCAGTTACCCCTCTTATCTCAAACCTTCCGAAGTACCCAGGAGAAGGGTATCGCGCGCTGTTAACCAACCCTTTCCTAGACATATGGAAACCGAAGCGAAAGAAACTGCAGGCACTCCAGAAGACGATAACCACCCGAAGCCTACTCCATAGATCCTCCAGAAAGACCCTTCGCACCTCACAATCAGCTTCGTGAATCAAGAGGATAGAACTCAGGGGACTGACTACTATAACTAAGTATATGCATAAGGGTGGTATATAATTGAGATCAAAAAGATTTAAGATGTGTGTTTCCTCCCTACTCCCTGTTCCTCGTTGGGTTGTGGGTCTTGGGTGGAGTCGCACAACTGAACATCCTGCCGACCTCAATTATATACGGCTTGCATACACCAAGTATTAGTGGTTAAGCCGAGTATGAGCTCTACCTCGAACCTCATAGTAAAACCCTTCATCCTATCCCCTAAAATAGGAACTAGAGTCAAGAGAACCACTGCGGGTTGAGCTACTATAATGACCACAAATCCGAAATTGTTGTCATCCCGGTTAAGCCAACATAGTAGCTAACACCCTCAGTTGGTAAAGAAATATGAGTCGTAAGAGTCAAGGACATTGACTACGACCATCCATTCATGCTTAATCCCCCGAATTAAGCATCTCAGCAGATACCTCGGAAATCCAGAAGCTGCGATACGTTAAACCTCGAGAAGAGTGGATGAAGAGATTAGACGTTCCAAGTGACGAAAGCCTATACCTCTAAGACTTAACCTAAATCAAGAAAACTCAGAACCCCCAGAAGAGTAGTTGCAGAAGATGCTCGCACTACTCAGGAACTTCGTCCTCCTTGTTATTGACAAATAGTGCCTAGGACACTCCGCCCCCTTACGTGGAAGAAGTCACTGTCTCCCTGTAGACAATAGACTGCATTCTCCGAAGTGAACACTAGAATACCAAGAACCACGGGATAACCTCCGCAGCCAAGAATACTTGATCAAAGTGCGAAAGTAAGTTGCGTTAAGCCTTATAACCCAGATCCCGAAGAGATTATAGACTTGACACCAGTCTAGGTGTTAGTTGATGGGTTATACAAGAGCACACACTTTCTACAACTGAAATATACCAATGCCTTAGAAAATAGGACATGTCTTAGAGATTCATTGGACTACTAGGTGTTCCACGAATACTATCTCACACGGAAATAGTAGAACCACCTCACGAGATAGTCCAACACTTCGGAGAATCTCTAAGGATTGAGTTAGCCCTGATCAGAGCCTGCTATTCATGAAATAGCAAGGCAAGTAAGAGCATGATCCTTTCCTGATAAGAATTATGCCGTGAAAGCGCCAACTAGACGATGATGGGAAGTTTAAAAACTTTGTAAGCACTCAGCTGGTGAAACCCTATCTCCCCGACCCTGAGAGTTTCCGTTAGAAACATCTCAAGAATCAGAAGTGCAGGTTCATTTTACACAAAATTGAGATAGCCACCCTGCAGCAAATAGATACCCATACACAAGCAATCCATCCGATGATCCAGAAAACCTCTAAAAGCCAATCAGTAGGAAACACGAATTCAAGGACAACCCGAGTTTTCTAAGAACCAAACTGAAGGACTACACCCCCACTATGAGAGAACGTCTGGAACTTCGGAATGGCGATCACGCCAGTGATGATCTCGCCATAGAAGTACACTATGTTATAAGTATCGAAAAGCTCTACCCTTCCGAGAGCTTAGGACCATCCGAGATTCTTCACAAAAATTGGTCCAACCCTCGTCAGACCACTACTACTTTCGGAAACTCCATAAGTTTCACCCCGAATCGATCCACTTCTTGGACTTGAAAAGTGATTGTCGATGCCACTCATGGTATCCCACTCATCTTGATAGAAAGCATTGAGAACCCTAACTTCGTAGACGAACTTGTAGGAAATCGCTAACTGCACGAGACGGAATCCGCATCACGTAAGTGAAGGTTTGTTGGAATGACAAGCACAGGCCAGAGTTCACTTGGGAGTGCGAGGACCAACCGAATAGGAAGTACCCTCATACATCTACCCTATTGTTTATGATTACATCCTTTCCAAAACTTGAATTTCGGGACAAAATTCCCTCTAACCGGGGGATCATATGACAACCCGAAATTTATTCCGTCATTTTTAACCCCTCCCTCCGTTAATAAGCCTCGCTTTATTAAACTTTCTGTTAACCTTTTGGACAAGTTAATTAATTTGGGAATTTTTAAATGACTTAGTAAGGGTTGAAACAAATTAGAAACACCCTCATTAATCCCTTGAAAACTTTTAGTTTCAACCAAGTCAAAATACGCCCATTTAATCGGGTGCGACCAAAAGCCCCGTTTAACGTCAGTCTCGGGTAGATTTCCACTGAGCCACAAGCTCAACCGCTATATAAGGGGAGTGGACTCCATTCAAACTCTTTCCACTCTCTCTACACTCTCTCTACAACTTGTTTTCGAGCCAAAAACGCCTATTCCGAGCCCCAAACTAGTAAGTAATCTATCCTAACTTGTTGTGTAGCTTGGTTAACATGCAAATTCGTGTTTAAGACATCAAATAGGGGCAAAATTATGTGTTTATGGCTCAATAGCACTCTTGTACCGTGAACACCCTTAAGTGGGGTTTTTAAGCCCCAAAACCCCTCTAAATTACCCCTAGGGCTTAGATATGACTTGTGGACTTACACCTTCGAGCTTAGAACACCAAAACCTTGCACGTTGGAGAGTAAACATGATTTTACGGCCCAAGAACACTCTTGGACCGTAAACCCCTCTTCATAGGCCGCGAACACCCTTTAAGGTGTTAGAATTGCCCTTAAACACCTCCTATGGCTTGGGAAAATGTCTAGAAGCAACCCCCATTGAAATAAAGGCATTAAACATCAATTAAACCAAGGACATAGGAGTTTACGGCCATAAACCCCCCTAGGATTGGTCCATGGGCCATAAACTCCGAAAAAGTGCCCAAATGGTGCCCTAACTTCTTCATTTGACTTGGAAAAATGCATAGAACCTTATTTCCTACCATTTAAGACCTTAATACACCAAAGGAATGAGCATATAGGAGCTTACAGCCATAAAATCCCTGTTTAGGAGCCGTAAACTCCTTAAATGGTCCATTTGGAACCTTCAACCCCTTCATATACCTTATATTTGGAACTAGCCTAATTCAACGAGTGAGATAAGACCTTAAACATCCTAGAACACCCCACCATGATTTTACAGCCGTAAACTCATGGGGATATGGTCTTAGGGCCATGAACTCTATAAAGAGTTTACTCTTGAAGAGTAAACTCCCTATCTAGACCATACACTCCCTTAGATGCTACCCGGGACACTCCTAGCACTTAACCAAAGTGTTTTCCACACTTTAGGATGCGTATACGCGTTTAATTAGTATTATATTTATTATATGTATGTAAACATATGTGATCATATGTTAATAGGTCACTAAGTGTGTTCAAGTCTTTACTTGACACCGAGCACCCAACCGGCACCTCCACACGATCCACTTACAACAGGTGAGTTCATATCCCTGAATTAACCTTTTAAATGTTCATTCATGCTTTTATGGGGGGGACAAGTGCAAACATGCCATTTATCGTATCAATCATATGTGATTAGTAACCCGCATGCACAAGGATTTATGACACTTTCAGTTGTTTTACCAAGTATGATACTGTAGATGGTTTTTCCAAAGCGTCTTTACTTGTTTAAAATCTTTTCTCAAAGTATCTGTCGTGCTATTTGTTTTACTTCTAAACCAGTTACAGCCGTGTTTTAAACAAAGGTTTTCTTTACTTATATTGTGTTATCAAATTATAAACGTGTTTATGAACGGTTTTCAAAGCTTGTTTTACATAACTATATCAAATCGTAAATTATTATTTTTAAAGGTTTTCCAAAAGGTTTTTACCAATTTTTCTTCTATACTTCTATACTTTTGTTTAGTTAAATGCATGCTTGTACTTGTATAGTTATATAAATAATGTTTAAAAGACTTAGGAAGGCTAGTTCACCCTATTTCCTTTTCCTCGTTGGGATGTGGTTTGGTGGGTATCCGATATCCGTCCGAAGGTCGTTTAAACATCAATTATATATCATGTATACACGTACAGACATAAAGGTTTACATCGGCCAGTTCATTTCCCTTGGGTAGCAAGGGCATCCTTCCATTCATCATTCATAGATCAGAGACACTAGTAACTATTATAGGAATAGTTAGGAGGTTCTATTCACTCTTTCTACTACGAGAATTCCACAGGAGTCAGTTCAAACGCGAGTCTATATCATTTCTCTAATGCCTATAATAGCATTCAGAATACGAGATGGATCTTCAAGACACGGATCTCCCCGTCGTCAAGTTGGTGACCAGAGTCTCCTGTAAGGAGAGCGGGCATTGTGTGTATAGATCTATACGGGACTGACAATCCCACACCCTGACTGCTAGCTACAGTCCACGGCCTACCAAGCCAAGGGGTAACAAATGTCATAGTTATTCTGACATTTGTAGGGCGTCAAGTACTCTAGTGTCAATCAGTATGGTTACGAGTATCTCCATGTTTACCTTATAATTCATGGTCTTAAGGTAACGAGAATTAACACTGTATTCTTAAAACAACACTCTTAGGATTACTCTTTGTTTCAAACCTTGCTAGCTATATCGTTCATTTGATACTGTCTGAGGTCTATGTCTCTTTGTTTTAGACCGTGCTAGATGTATCGTTCATTTGATACTGTCTGGGGTCTGTGTCTCTTTGTTTTAGACCTTGCTAGTTGTATCGTTCATTTGATACTGTCTGGGGTCTGTGTTTCTTTGTTTTAGACCTTGCTAGTCGTGTCGTACATTTGATACCGTCTGGGGTCTGTGTTTCCTTTATTAGACTGAGCCAGGCGTATCATTCATTCGATACTCTCCTAGAGTCTATGATTTCTTTTGCCTTAGTCAGCAGTATTTTCTGCTGAGGCATATGTTATTTTCCCTTAGTACTTTTACTAGTGATATTCTCCTACTTTCTTTAAAGTCAAATACCGTATTTTGGTAATGATAGCATTTCAGGGAAAATTTCTCTTTAAAACATGACTTTGTCAAATCTTGGTAGAAGACTGCTTTTATTTAGAAAATATAGGATTTTCTGGAAAGGACGCTAAAACACTATAGATTCTAAACTACTACTTTTCATAAAGTTATTTTGAATAAAATGATTACTTACATAAATGACACTAAATACTTATGAACTCACCAGAATTTATAAAAATGCTGATACTCTCTTTCAAAATAACTTGTTTTCTCAGGTCAATGATAGACAGGTACATCCCAGGAGCTTTTGTCGAAGACAGTTTAGTACCGAGCTGCAACTATATTAGTTTATGTATTACTTTGATGTTTCTATGCAATGTAAACTATGTAAAATTATTACTATTAATGCAATGGTTGTTGTACTTTGATTACTATACTGCATATGTTGTGATACTTGACATGACGTCATCCACCCCAGAACATTTGCGCAGTTCCGGGTTTGGGGTGTGACATATGACTCTAAGAATTGTTTTGGAACGAAGTATGACTCATCTTCTTGATTTAACGATTTCAACAATTCATGACTCCTCTTCTTAGCCATAAGAATGCACTGAGATGTCCTTAGAGGATGAATTGTGAAATGGCCCCACAATCATTAAGATGATCATAAAACATGATACTAAAGTACTCTCCCATTTTTTCAGATTTGAGAAACTTTTATCTTTCTGCCTAATTTGATTCTTCTCATTCGTTCTTCCATACATCGAAACTTTTCTAATGTTTCAGAATTATACTTAAACCTGTAAGTATAACCATATTTACTAAACTTTAGTAAATCATGACGAATAGTCTTATCGATCTTTTGTGGTGGACTTGACCAGTGCATAACAATGTGTTGTCGATCCCTTAGTCCTTCACTTGACTCACATATACATGTGACCAAGGAATTAGTCTTAATTTTCCAAAGATGAAGATTTTCATTCATCATACTATACAACTTGCATGATTCCAAGTTTCAGTCCAATTAAAACTTAGGTGATGAGAATCTTCCTTATTTGGTACATTTAGATACTACCACAAATGAAAGAACCAAATTCATATTTCCATTATTGCTAGAACCATATAAATATCAATTTTCAATAAAAGCCATTGCAAGGAGATATAAAGTAAAATAAAATCAAAATTTTATTTATTTATAAAATGCGGAAAAACTTTTTCTTACAATGCAGCTTTAAATGAAAACTATGTTATTACATATTTCCTAGCAACCTATCATAACTCTTAAGTAGTAGCTCAAGAATCCGATCTTCGAACCATGAGATTTGTCACACCCCCGAACCAGACGGCGGAAACGTCCGGGGGCTGTCGTGACTCAATTGAATACCATAACATTGAATATATATGAAACAAAACAACATTCGTCACCATTCATCAACATAGTACAACCAGTAGTGTTTACATGTCATACATTGTTTAAGACATTACATTTCCAAAAATTAATTTTGTTTGGTTCATTCAAAAATAAACTGCAACCGTCACTGAGTATGATTTCCCTTGATTCACTGGTTCCCTGAGAATACAAGTATTTTGAAAAACGTCAACATATGAAATGTTGGTGAGTTCATAAGTAGTGTTTGAAATCGAATGTTTATATTGCTTGAAAAACCACCAGAAAATCCGATATTTTCTGAAAAGAAAAGCTTTCGAAAACGTTTGTGAAGATCCATAGGTATGCTTGTTTGTTTCTATACTTAAAAAAAATGTTCCTTTAAGATGTATGCGTTTCAAATCTGTATGTGATAAAAAAAAAACCTAGGGAAACCCGATGTTCCCCTAGCTCTTTTGGAATCCATTAAGTTGCGTTGAAAACATTATGAAAATAGCAGTATCGGTCCCAAGCGACGTTGGAAGGTTCTCGAGCATTGATTATTTACTACAAACCCGCATTACACAAACGCCCAGTTTATAGTTATACTAACGAACCCGAAGGCGTCGTCCGTACTAATCACGTTATCCAATCGCCCGGACTAAGTGTAGTCCCACATCCGAAGAGAAAGAGGTCACGAAGACCCCGGTAACTCCATTAATCGGTTGGGGAAAATATGCGTGCGAGGGGTCCCCGACCCGCCTCGTAAAATGTGTAGACTTTTCTAGCAATACCATGGACCCTTGGGGACCAGTGGTACAAGCCATTGAAAGTCACCCTACGTTGTGCCAAGTCGGTGAAACTCAACACTTCGTAGAAAAAAAATGTCTTCGGGCCTTAAGATCAGGTCATTGGGCTAGCTAGGCCCAACAAACAAGATTTTACACTTTTGGGGCCCGAAGATGGTGCGTAGACGTCTGTGCACACTCGTATGTATATGTATTACCAGTCGTTATTTGTACGTATCGAAGAGTTAGTAGTTGTAGATTTTCATTGGCTCGAGACCGAGCCAATTCGTTTAACAACGACTTTTGGTATTGTAATGAGTTGTATCTCGTTGATAGTTGAGGTGTCATTATTTGATCAAGTTGTACATATTGAATCAGCCTTGGAATATTTCTGTTTTCAGCCCCTCATTATTTGTAAAATTTACATTTTCAACCCTTTTATTTCAATATTTCCCGGTTTGGTCCTTAAACTATTTTTCTTGACATTTTAACACCAAAAATTATTGAAATTAATATTTTCCAGCATATTTTCCATAGAAAACAGTTTAGGTCCCTGAAAATGCAGTTTTTCTCGGTTTTAGCCCTTCTTTTCGCAATTTTGACAATTTTGGCCCAAAATGGAAAATTTTTGCAACTTTGGTCCTTTTTAAATTTAAAAAGCATTTTAAACCTTTGAAAAGGATTTGGGACACTTATAGTCCACTGTTTTACAGAATTTCACAGTTTTGGCCCTTCAAAACAGAAAATTTCGCATAATGGGCCTCCTTGGGCCGAAATTTTCATTTTTAGCCCAATAAGCTTGAAATTTATGTTTTTAATCCTCTAATTGAATAGAATTCCAGAAATAGTTTTATGGAAACTGTTTTGGCACATTTCAACCATCAGAATCTGTAAAATGTCAATTTGGGCCCTTAATTTTGTATTTTTCACATTTTTGGCCCAAAATGTGTGTTTTTAGCTTAAAGAAAATTGTTGTTAACCACTTAGCTATTTTTCTTGTATCACTTATTATGTAGGAACACATTTGAAGCTAAAATCATAAAACATAAGTTACATCTCGGTTTTGAGGGGTTTAATAGCTAGATCCAACCTTAAAACACATATAAGCATACATATAAGCATGGAAATCATACAAGGCATACAAACACATATAGATCTACACTTTCACTTGTATTCCCCCCCACAAAAACTCATAAAAACAGAAAATAGGGGTATGAATCTCACCTTGGGGTGTTGGTTCGGTTTTTGCAAGGAAAATGGAAGGAAAAATGAAGTGTTTTTGGCCTTGGCTCCCTTTGGTGAAGATCTTGAGTTTTGAGATGATTCTAGGGTGTAAGATCACGATTTTTGTATAGATTAGGAAAGGATTTTAATAACAAAAGAATTTAAACCTTAGATCCATGCATAATCTTACCTTAGATGATGATTTACTTGCAAAATCCTCTTGGAAAGTCCCTAAATTTCGAGATTTTTGGAGAGGGGAGGGAGGAGAGTTCTTGTGTGTTCTAGAGAGAAAGTTGAGATATTTTTGGTGTGTGTGGTGTTGCTCTCGGCCAAACAAGAAGAGAAGGGAGAAAAGAAGTGACTCTTGAAGTGATACATGCATGGAGGTATGTGATATGTGCCTAGAAATCCATTAGATAATAGTGAGGTGGCAACCAAAGTCAACCTCCCTTGGATTTGGGCCTTGGGCCGAGAATATGAAGGGGAAAGAGGAAAAATTTGGGCTTTTGCCCCTAAGCCCAACATTAGAGGTAGTTTAGGGTATTTATTGGACTTATAAAATAAAATTGTGATTTTTTATGCTTTATTAAGCTAGGTTAGGTTAAATTATGGATCAAACTTGTGTTTTATTTCCTTCTAGGTTCTACCTAGCCCAAAATATTGGAATAAACGAATGTGGGTCCAATTAGAGCCCAATTAGGGTCCTAAGCCCATGATAGTCTAATTGGAAGCTTATTGGTTCATTTGGATCCAATAAGGAAGTCTTAGTCCAAAATGGACTTAACCAAAACTTCTAGGGTCTCCAATTGTTTGATGACTATTTATAGTACTTGTATCTTGTATTTGATTAAAGTTTTTGATTCACATTAACTTGAATGTATAGATTACATAGCTTAATATTCACAGTTGTGACATCATCCCCCCGTTAAAGGGAATTTCGTCCCGAAATTCTGTTTGAAAGCTAGATTTGAGAATGCTAGAATAGGCGAGGGTACTTTTGCTTCATTTGATCTTCGCGTTCCCATGTGAATTCTGGCCCACGCTTTGCGTTCCACCGTACCTTCACGATCGGGATGCGACTTTGTTTAGTACGCTTCACCTCCCTGTCCATGATTTCGATTGGTTCTTCGACGAACAGGAGATTCTCATTGATTTCGATTTCGTCACGAGGAATGACAAGGGTTTCATCTGATAGGCACTTTTTCAGATTAGAAACATGAAACACGGGGTGTACACCGTTTAGCTCCGGGGGTAGTTGTAGTCTGTAGGCTACCGGACCTATTCGGGCGACGATTTCGAAAGGTCCAATGTACCGTGGGTTTAGCTTTCCTCGTTTTCCGAAACGTATAACCCCTTTCCAGGGTGAGACCTTCAACAATACTCGATCACCGACCTGGAACTCTAAGGGATTTCGCCGTTTATCAGCGTAGCTCTTTTGCCGGTCACGCGATGCCTGTAATCGAGCTTTGATCTGGACAATCTTTTCTGTGGTCTCGCGAATGATTTCCGGTCCTGTCATTGCCCTATCCGACGTATGTGTTCTTGCTAGCTGGGTGTCACCTACTTCAGCCCAACATAACGGTGATCTACATTTACGCCCGTACAGTGCTTCGAAAGGGGCCACCTTAATGCTCGAATGATAACTATTGTTATATGAAAACTCGATCAACGGTAGGTGGGTATCCCAAGACTTTCCGAAGTCTATCACACATGCACGAAGCATGTCTTCAAGCGTCTGAATGGTTCGTTCGCTTTGACCGTCCGTTTGTGGGTGATACGCGGTGCTCATATCAAGATGAGTTCCCATTGCCTTGTGGAGCGACTGCCAAAAGCGTGACGTGAACCTACTGTCCCTATCCGAAATGATGGATTTTGGCACTCCATGAAGTCTTACAATCTCTCGTAGGTACAAACGCGTCAGCCTCTCCATCTTGTAGGACTCTTTGATGGGCAGGAAATGGGCAGATTTCGTCAGTCGGTCGATTATTACCCATATGGTGTCCAATCCGTCCGACGTCTTGGGCAGCTTGGTCACGAAGTCCATAGAAATCCCCTCCCATTTCCACTCAGGGATTGCCGGTTGCTGTAACAATCCGGAAGGTTTCTGGTATTCCACTTTTACTTTGGCACACGTAAGGCACTTACTAACATAAGTTGCGATTTCCGCCTTCATGTTAGGCCACCAATAGTGCTGCTTAATGTCCAAATACATCTTGTCCGAACCAGGATGAATGGAGTATCGTGTCTTGTGGGCTTCCTTCATAACGATCTCCCTGAATCCTCCGATTTTTGGAACCCAAATACGGTTCATGAAGTAGTATACCCCATTCTCTTTGACTTCCAGGTTCTTCTCCATTCCGCGTAATGCCTCGCTAGTTCTATTTTCCGTTTTCATAGCCTCTGCCTGTGCTGATGCAATTTGAGTGGTCAGATGAGACTGAATGGTTATCGAGTGCGTTTTCGTACGGCGATTTGTGTATTCCTTCCGACTTAATGCGTCAGCTACCACGTTGGCCTTGCCTGGATGGTACTTGATCTCGCATTCGTAGTCGTTCAACAATTCCACCCATCTTCGTTGTCTCATGTTCAGCTCCTTCTGATTCAAGATGTGCTGGAGGCTCTTGTGGTCCGTAAAGATGGTGCACTTTGTACCGTACAGGTAGTGCCTCCAAATTTTTAGAGCGAAGACCACAGCTCCCAGTTCTAGGTCATGGGTTGTGTAATTTACTTCGTGCGTCTTTAGTTGACGGGACGCATATGCTATTACTCTTCCACGTTGCATGAGAACGCAACCTAAGCCCTGATTTGACGCGTCACAGTAAACTACGAAATCTTCCGTTCCTTCGGGTAGAGATAATACAGGAGCGCTACAAAGAGCTTGCTTCAAGGTTCGAAACGCAATCTCTTGTCTGTCTGTCCACTTGAATGGCACACTCTTTTGCGTAAGCAAGGTAAGTGGCTTGGCGATTTTAGAGAAGTTTTGGATGAATCTCCTATAGTACCCTGCTAGGCCTAAGAACTGACGAATTTCTGTGGGCGTAGTCGGAGTTGCCCATCCTTCCACAGCTTTGACCTTAGAGGGATCCACACGAATTCCATCTTGGCTAACTACGTGACCTAGAAAATTCACGCTCCGTAGCCAAAACTCACACTTAGAGAGTTTGGCGTAAAGCCTTTCCGATCGCAGCGTCTCTAGGACTTGTCGGAGATGTTGGCCATGCTCCTCTTTGCTTCGAGAATAGACGAGGATGTCATCGATAAACACAATGACGAAGTTGTCCAAGAACGGTCGACAGATTCGGTTCATTAGGTCCATAAATGCGGCGGGTGCATTTGTTAGACCGAAGGGCATTACGACGAATTCATAATGTCCATAGCGGGTTCGGAAAGCGGTTTTAGGAATATCTTCTTCTCGGACCTTGAGTTGATGGTATCCGGACCGTAGATCTATTTTAGAAAAATAGCTAGCTCCTTGGAGCTGGTCGAATAGATCATCGCTTCGCGGGAGTGGGTAGCGATTTTTAACAGTGAGTTTGTTCAACTCTCTGTAATCGATGCACATTCTGAAAGATCCATCCTTCTTTTTGACAAAGAGCACCGGAGCTCCCCATGGCGAGTAGCTAGGTCGGATAAATTCCTTGTCCAGAAGCTCACTGAGTTGGCTGGATAATTCCTGCATTTCAGCGGGAGCCAGTCGGTATGGTGATTTAGCGAGAGGAGTTGCTTCTGGGACGAGGTCGATTCGGAACTCAACCTGTCTCTCTGGGGGTACTCCTGGAAGATCTTCGGGAAACACGTCCGGAAATTCACATGCTCCCGGAATGTCTTGGATGTTAGTTTCTTCTTTGGCCTTGTCCACTATGTGGGCCAAGAACGCTAAGTTGTTCTTTCGCAGATGTTTTTGTGCTTTGATGCACGAGATAAGACGAAGATTCGTGCTAGGTTTGTCTCCGTAAATTACTAGGGTTTCGTGATTCGGGAGACGAAGGTGAACGGCCTTCTCGTGGCACATAATCTCAGCATGGTGGTGGCTTAACCAATCCATGCCGATAATCACATCAAAACTCCTAATTGATACTGGCATTAGATCTATTCGAAAGACGTGCTGGTTAAGGGTTAGGGTACATCCAGTGTAGATTTCCCTAGTGGATTCGGTCTTCCCATTGGCCATTTCCACCGTATAGGTTTCATTTAGCTTTTGGGGTTGTTGTTTTAATAAATGTTTAAACTTCTCGCTTACGAAACTTCGCTCCGCTCCGGTATCAAATAAGATGCATGCATAAGTGTGGTTTAGGAGGAACGTACCGGTCACAACTGCGGGGTCCTGAACTGCATCACTCTGACCCATAGTCAGCATTCTTCCTGCTCCTCCGTTTCCTGAGTTGTTGTTGTTGTTAGGGCAGTCTCGACGGAAATGTCCCGTCCTTCCACACCCGAAACAGGTGTGGCTAGGCCCTGTGTTGTTGCCGCCGGCATTGGTGTTGTTGGTATTGCGGTGGTTGTTGTTGTTGTTCTGGTTGTTTCCCTGACTCTGGTTCTGAGGAGGATAAGTCCTGCAGAACTTTGCAGTGTGTCCCCTTCGGTTGCAACTGGTGCAATGGAACTCCCTACATTCTCCTTGGTGATGGAAACCGCACTTGTTGCATTTGGGATGAGTGCCGGAATAGGGTCTTGAAGTATTTGAAGCAGCTGAGGCTGGAGCATGTGATGTGACTGGTACCGGCGCAGTGACAGCGTGAACTGCCACCGTTTGTTGCTTTTTAGAGGTCTCGGGACCTTGACGCCCCTTCCTCTTGTTGTTCCATCCTTTCTTACCATCGCTCTCCTTCTTCTTTTCAGTCTCTACCGGTTTCTCGCCCTTTTTGTGGTTATGATCATACAGCCTCTTTGCCAATCTCTTCGCACTGTCAAAAGTTTCAGGGTTCGCAGCTATCACATTCCCTTGAATGGGGGTTGTCAATCCCCAAATGAATCGTTCAATCTTCTTCCCCTCTGATGTGATCATACCCGGGCACAACAGAGACAGTTCGCTGAATCTCGATATGTAAGCATCGATGTTCCCATTCTGCACCGTGAGATTCCATAGTTCCTGCTCCATCTTCTGTATTTCGCCCCGGGGGCAGTACTCAGCCGTTAACATCTCTTTCATCTCTGCCGAGGGAATAGAGTTGGCGACAGGGAGTGTCATAGCTTCCACATGACCATTCCACCAAGTGAGCGCTTGGTCTACAAAAGTGCAGGCCGCGAACTTCACTTTCATCTGCTCGGGGCACTCGCATATCTCGAATACTGACTCTACCTTCTCGATCCATCGCTTCAGGGCGATCACTCCTCCGGTACCGTTGAAAGTTCGGGGTTTAGCGTTCGCAAAATCCTTGTAGGTGCACGTTTTAGTGAGTCCTTGGTTCGTCCCGTTGTTCGAACTTCCGGAGCCTTGACCATTGCCTCCTCCGTTGTTTCCTCGGTGAAGTTGTGCCATAGCTGCCGTGACCGCAGCAGACACGGCTGCCTGGAAAGCAGTGGAGTCAACTTCCGGCGGGGTTGGTTCGGGATTTCCGCGAGTAGCTGGGCGAGGCATCTTTCTGTCATGAAACGGAAAGATGTTGAGTGTACGTGGTTTCGGTGAGGTTATGATCCTACTAACTAGGTGTAGGGTACGAACCTAAGCATTACTATCATCAAGCATGCAATCATAATGTCTCAACACATAGCAACTGAGAATAATTTAGCAAAACACATAAAAGTTTATTAATATTATCCGCATTTCGTACAAGAAAATTTGCTCGTAGGAGCATACATAAGTAACACTAATCCGACAGCATAACGGCTCCATGAGTAGTGTAGTCACTTAAACATAGAGCCGGAGTACATAACATAGTTACTAATATCCTACTACGATAGGTCTATCCCTAACCGCGATGAGCTGCGTCAGGAGGTGGTGCCGAAGTCATATGCCGAAATGTTGTGCCAGTAGCTGCGCCATCTCTGCCATGTCTCCTATAACCTCATCCCTCTCATGCTCTGCTTGCACTGCCCGAGCCTCCATAGCATACAGCTGTTGTCGCAGTGCAGCGATCTCAACTTCGAGGGAACGGTTCTCTCTTGGGGGGTTCACTGGTGGGGTAGGGTGATCTGGTTGTGCCTTGTCCTCGCATGGCGGGATGGGGTCCTGGTCCCCGTCCCGGCCGTCTTCGTCGTCATCGTCGAGCTCTCCAAATTCATAGTCAGTGTCTACATATTCGTCGGGTTTGACGTCGTGTGCTTCTCCTGGATTCTCTCCCGGCTCATCCACAAGCATCCCGTGAGCTACTAAGGCCTGATGAAACTGGATACCCTGCTGCTCCTCCTCGGGCTCCTCCTCCTCCTCTAGCCACCCGTTGTTTCCCTGATTAGGGAAGTAGGGGTCTCCCGGGTGATGAAAACCAGCCATGCTGTCTGCGCGAGTACGGAATTATGCTACATTATTCCTAGGGTACTATGACTATTACACAGGCTAAGCAAATATTCTCTTTTTGAGTGATAGAGGGTAAAATTTTTAGGTTCCCTGGCTATTCCGATCTCATCAAGACATGTGTTAGTTTTACCTTGGAGAGAATGTAGTTGATCAGGCTACATTCACTCCTTGGTATCACTAAGAACAGTCCCGAATTAACCGAGATACCAGCATTATGGTGTTTGATTCAGCGTTAGGTCCTTACTCCTAATGCAAGCAAGTGTATTTTATTCATTTGTTTTGTTCAGAGTTATGTTAGTCCTTCTTTTTGGTTTATAGTTGCATATCAATGTATGGCTCGACATGCTAGTTCACTATAAACAAAGCTCTGATACCAACCTGTCACACCCCCGAACCAGACGGCGGAAACGTCCGGGGGCTGTCGTGACTCAATTGAATACCATAACATTGAATATATATGAAACAAAACAACATTCGTCACCATTCATCAACATAGTACAACCAGTAGTGTTTACATGTCATACATTGTTTAAGACATTACATTTCCAAAAATTAATTTTGTTTGGTTCATTCAAAAATAAACTGCAACCGTCACTGAGTATGATTTCCCTTGATTCACTGGTTCCCTGAGAATACAAGTATTTTGAAAAACGTCAACATATGAAATGTTGGTGAGTTCATAAGTAGTGTTTGAAATCGAATGTTTATATTGCTTGAAAAACCACCAGAAAATCCGATATTTTCTGAAAAGAAAAGCTTTCGAAAACGTTTGTGAAGATCCATAGGTATGCTTGTTTGTTTCTATACTTAAAAAAAAATGTTCCTTTAAGATGTATGCGTTTCAAATCTGTATGTGATAAAAAAAAAACCTAGGGAAACCCGATGTTCCCCTAGCTCTTTTGGAATCCATTAAGTTGTGTTGAAAACATTATGAAAATAGCAGTATCGGTCCCAAGCGACGTTGGAAGGTTCTCGAGCATTGATTATTTACTACAAACCCGCATTACACAAACGCCCAGTTTATAGTTATACTAACGAACCCGAAGGCGTCGTCCGTACTAATCACGTTATCCAATCGCCCGGACTAAGTGTAGTCCCACATCCGAAGAGAAAGAGGTCACGAAGACCCCGGTAACTCCATTAACCGGTTGGGGAAAATATGCGTGCGAGGGGTCCCCGACCCGCCTCGTAAAATGTGTAGACTTTTCTAGCAATACCATGGACCCTTGGGGACCAGTGGTACAAGCCATTGAAAGTCACCCTACGTTGTGCCAAGTCGGTGAAACTCAACACTTCGTAGAAAAAAAATGTCTTCGGGCCTTAAGATCAGGTCATTGGGCTAGCTAGGCCCAACAAACAAGATTTTACACTTTTGGGGCCCGAAGATGGTGCGTAGACGTCTGTGCACACTCGTATGTATATGTATTACCAGTCGTTATTTGTACGTATCGAAGAGTTAGTAGTTGTAGATTTTCATTGGCTCGAGACCGAGCCAATTCGTTTAACAACGACTTTTGGTATTGTAATGAGTTGTATCTCGTTGATAGTTGAGGTGTCATTATTTGATCAAGTTGTACATATTGAATCAGCCTTGGAATATTTCTGTTTTCAGCCCCTCATTATTTGTAAAATTTACATTTTCAACCCTTTTATTTCAATATTTCCCGGTTTGGTCCTTAAACTATTTTTCTTGACATTTTAACACCAAAAATTATTGAAATTAATATTTTCCAGCATATTTTCCATAGAAAACAGTTTAGGTCCCTGAAAATGCAGTTTTTCTCGGTTTTAGCCCTTCTTTTCGCAATTTTGACAATTTTGGCCCAAAATGGAAAATTTTTGCAACTTTGGTCCTTTTTAAATTTAAAAAGCATTTTAAACCTTTGAAAAGGATTTGGGACACTTATAGTCCACTGTTTTACAGAATTTCACAGTTTTGGCCCTTCAAAACAGAAAATTTCGCATAATGGGCCTCCTTGGGCCGAAATTTTCATTTTTAGCCCAATAAGCTTGAAATTTATGTTTTTAATCCTCTAATTGAATAGAATTCCAGAAATAGTTTTATGGAAACTGTTTTGGCACATTTCAACCATCAGAATCTGTAAAATGTCAATTTGGGCCCTTAATTTTGTATTTTTCACATTTTTGGCCCAAAATGTGTGTTTTTAGCTTAAAGAAAATTGTTGTTAACCACTTAGCTATTTTTCTTGTATCACTTATTATGTAGGAACACATTTGAAGCTAAAATCATAAAACATAAGTTACATCTCGGTTTTGAGGGGTTTAATAGCTAGATCCACCCTTAAAACACATATAAGCATACATATAAGCATGGAAATCATACAAGGCATACAAACACATATAGATCTACACTTTCACTTGTATTCCCCCCCACAAAAACTCATAAAAACAGAAAATAGGGGTATGAATCTCACCTTGGGGTGTTGGTTCGGTTTTTGCAAGGAAAATGGAAGGAAAAATGAAGTGTTTTTGGCCTTGGCTCCCTTTGGTGAAGATCTTGAGTTTTGAGATGATTCTAGGGTGTAAGATCACGATTTTTGTATAGATTAGGAAAGGATTTTAATAACAAAAGAATTTAAACCTTAGATCCATGCATAATCTTACCTTAGATGATGATTTACTTGCAAAATCCTCTTGGAAAGTCCCTAAATTTTGAGATTTTTGGAGAGGGGAGGGAGGAGAGTTCTTGTGTGTTCTAGAGAGAAAGTTGAGATATTTTTGGTGTGTGTGGTGTTGCTCTCGGCCAAACAAGAAGAGAAGGGAGAAAAGAAGTGACTCTTGAAGTGATACATGCATGGAGGTATGTGATATGTGCCTAGAAATCCATTAGATAATAGTGAGGTGGCAACCAAAGTCAACCTCCCTTGGATTTGGGCCTTGGGCCGAGAATATGAAGGGGAAAGAGGAAAAATTTGGGCTTTTGCCCCTAAGCCCAACATTAGAGGTAGTTTAGGGTATTTATTGGACTTATAAAATAAAATTGTGATTTTTTATGCTTTATTAAGCTAGGTTAGGTTAAATTATGGATCAAACTTGTGTTTTATTTCCTTCTAGGTTCTACCTAGCCCAAAATATTGGAATAAACGAATGTGGGTCCAATTAGAGCCCAATTAGGGTCCTAAGCCCATGATAGTCTAATTGGAAGCTTATTGGTTCATTTGGATCCAATAAGGAAGTCTTAGTCCAAAATGGACTTAACCAAAACTTCTAGGGTCTCCAATTGTTTGATGACTATTTATAGTACTTGTATCTTGTATTTGATTAAAGTTTTTGATTCACATTAACTTGAATGTATAGATTACATAGCTTAAAATTCACAGTTGTGACAAGATTGAAATCCATCTTCGCGATCAGATTCAACATACTCTTCATTTAAGCTTCCTTCCCTTTGCTTGATCCTGTCACATCATGTACCAAGAATCAACAATTAGGAACTTAACAGAGTTAGATAGTAGATTTACCTGAAGTAGAGTCAAACTTTTTGACTTGACCTTCTCTCAGACCTTTCAGGTAAATTTGGCAGCTTTGCAACCAATGCCCCTTTCTTTGGCAATAGAAACATATGGACCCTTTGGGAATGCTGCACGGGACAATCTCAGACTTAGCATTTCTCTTTACCATTTGGTCAACCGAGTTGACTATGGCCGATCCCTTTCCATTGGGAAGAGAAAGTTTTTCTGGATTTCCAATGTTACCATTGTCAATGTCCATAGACATTTGGGAAGTCGATCTTCCAACCAAATTTGCTTTACTAGTCCTCCAAATATTGCTGATTCAACGGCACCAAGCAAATATATAAGATCATTAAGGGTCATGTCATAGTCTGTTTCATAGTAATCCCAAAAGGAATTCACTATGTGACTTAGAAAGGGATTGAACATCCAACTTTTTCAAGACATTGACACCCAACTCTCCCAGCCTGTCAATATGTGACTTCATCTCCAAGATGTGATCACACATAGACCTTGCTTGCCTATAGGGCTTAAGTGACCTTGAACTATTCAAGAACTTGTGGGTTACGGAGAATCATTGGAGGAGGTGGAGGAAGAGAAGTATGATTTCCATTATCCAACAATGAAACATCATCTTCATTAGGAACACTTGTTCCAAGGGATTTGGGATGATCATAGATGTCTAAACTGGACATCTAATTTGGGTGATATTCAAGTTAGACGATTTAAGTCCTTAATAGAACACCCAATATGAAATATTAAGGCTAAGACCCAACATAATATTTTATAACTTGGAAGAGGGATGCCGTAATCCAAGCTCTATAATATTTGAAGGTAGGTGAATGACGAATCACCAATTTCCACCACGAAAAACAAAATAATTTATTAGGTTTTACTTGGATTTGAAACTCCTAGATCATTTGAGATTCATTGAACTTTTCAATGGCATGTTTCAATCTTGATTTTTCCCTCTCAAGTTTTGTGACTAGGATGCCAAGGATCACAAAACAAGGTGTGAATAACCATGCAAATATACTTGGTACCCTTAATATTTATCACTCAATCGATGTGCCGGTTAACCACACGCGCTCCACCGATACTATGATAAACATTAAGTTACCCTTTGCCTACCTTGTTAAATCAATCTAGTGTGATGGTTAACCACACACACTCCACTAACCGACTTAAGCAAAGTGCGAACTGTAATTTCATGGGTTAGCACCAAATTCATATTTTCCTAAGTAACTAAGATTGGGAATTCATTATAGTTTAGTTACTTAGTATTTATCATTAATACTTTTAATGAAGGGAGAATTCTAGTCCTTGTTCTACCCGTTCGGCTAACGACCCTCCACCAATCAAGGAAGCGGTGGGTGAGAATGGACACCCATTATACTGCCATTTTAAAGCCAGTAACCTTATACCCCCTCCTTATAGACCAGCTTCGTGAATGAGGCCCACTAACGATAAGACTGACTTTGTTCTTATACACACACACACACACACACACATATATATATATATATAACTATTAACTATTAATATTATAATAGTATAAGGGTTGAATTTTAACTTTTAAAATTCTAAGGGCTTAACTTGGAACTAAAGTATTCATAAGAGGAAACTTTACAAATTCCAAAACTTGGGGGCAAGTTTTGAACTATTCAAAAACTTTTTCAATTCAATAACTTATGTGTTTAAAGTAGTTTTAATGAAAAACTCTTCAAGTTCCATAACTTGAGGACAAGTTATGGAAGACTTTAAAACATTTACAAATGAGACTCTCCATTTTTCATAACTTATGGAAATCTTATGAGTTTTAATAATCATAAATGTGACTTTACATATAACTTGAGGACAAGTTACAAAAACACATATTATGAATAACTTTTAGATTTATTTGGATTGAAAACATATTATCACATAACTTTTCTATTAATCTAAATCAACTCATAAGAACAAGATAATTCAAATCAAACAATTTTCATGTAATTAGTCTAACCATTAAACTAATACAAAACATGAATCTATTGACAATTATCTATGAAATTCGATTAGCATGAATAGTACCACATCAAAAACAGGTTTACAAGTTCAAAAACAGCTTAGGGTAATGTTCCTAGTCCAATTTCAGTCAAAATACACGAAAATCTGCAAACTGGAAGCTCAACTCGTCGAGTTCTTTAAGGAAATCGTCGACTTCATGTCTTAACACATGAAATCGGAAAGTTTTTGGCCAGAACTCGTCGATTTTTCCAGTCTGGGCAGATTTTGGTTTTGAAAAACAAGTTTGCATCAAGTATAAATGAAAACAAGCCTAGGCTCTGATACCACTGATGGGTTTTGAGCATTCTAACACTCCTAAGGTGTACATGAAACCCTAAATACCTTGGATCTATGTTTTCTCTATTATACAAGCAAATATCCATTTTCCAAGGTATTGTTCTAACTAGCATAATATGAAGTACATATAATATATATTCTAGAAGAATTACGTACCTCTTTGTTGTAGCTTGATTCCATGGAGCTTAAGAGCCTAGTGCCTCAAGTGTGACACCTCAAATGGTTCACACAACATCACCAACATCTTGGAATAACTTGAGAGAAAAGTTTCCTATGCTCAAATCGGCTAGCCCTCATGTGTACACATACTAGTGCCAATTTCTTGAGCCATAGGGTCCTTATATATGGTGGCTATTAGGGTTACACCATGTAACTCATGTCTTTCCATATTTTTCATGCTCGAAGGGGTTAAAACCTCCATGAAGTATCCATGGGTTTAGCCCAATACGAAGAACTATGGATCATAAGCCCACATATATCAGAATGAATGATTTACACAATCAATCCCCATATATTTAATTAGTCTCCTTTTGATCACATAATTAATTCCAAATTAATTCTAATTAAATACTAATTAAATAATATGATTTCGTAGTAATATATTAGAGCTTATAATATATCAACAAATCATAAATATCCTTTTCTCACAAAAGTCTCTCCAAATTGCTCCGATGCCATGCAACCCAAATGGACCGTGTCGATCGAGTCAAGTACATACCAATGATAGTTATGGACTTAGACACTAATCCAACACACATAACACATATATAAACAACAGCATGTACTGGGTCCAAAGCTTTACAAACTGGATTAACCCGTGGGCCCACAGTGTTAGTCTGGATTGCCTTACGGGCCCACAGCTCACATCTGGCTTGCCATCGAGCCCACAACACGAGTCTCCCTCAGCTCGTAACTAGAATGTCGTCGAACTCACAGTATGAGTCTCCCATAGCTCGTATCTAGAATGCTCCCGGGTTTGTTGGTTACCGCACGTAGCAGTATCACCTCAACCCATCCCACATAACATATCAACATATAACATAACCACTGAGCATGCAGATAATCATATAACAACACAGGTAGTCCTACAAATCTACCTAAGTGGCATAACCACTAGCCTGAAACACTAACTCATACTCAACATACTAACACTGCTAGGATAACATGTCTAATGGATCGGCCTTGGTGCCTTAGATCTCTTAGTATAGTGATGTAACTCACCTCGTAAGTAGTGTCGAAGTACTGTAAATCTCTGACTATTATCTCACCAGAAATCCTGAACTATTACATAAAATATTAAGTTAATACCCAAAATAACCTTCTTGACTAAGTTTCCACACAACTCATTAAGTCCATTCTCTCTATTGGGCCAAGGCCCAATACCAAGTCCTTAACTTGATAGTCCTTATTTAAAGTCCATTATTGGCCCAATTTACTAAATTGGCCCAACATCCTACTTGGGCCTAATCCCATGATCCATTATCCCAACTTGGCCCAAAATATCTTATTCATAAAGTCCAACAAAGGTCAAAATCCAATTAGTCCATAAACAACCCAAAACCCGAAGCCCATTTGTCAAAGGCCCAACAGAGGACGTATGTGCGGCGACTCGTCTGAATGTTGACCATCATCGGGGTCGTTGACCCAGTACGCTGGGTGTACTTGTTTTACACTAGCCGTACACGACGTTTTGACGAAACCTATTAAGTGCTTAATGGCTTAAGCAATTAAGCTCAAACTTCACATCTACTGACCTAACATGCATAGGATCGCTAAAGTCATGAACTTTATCACTTTGGACATCCAAAAAGCTCTTAATACTTGGTCTTAATCCATTAAGACCTTCTTATTCTATGCATGGGACACATTCATCTAATGGGACCTCATTTTTATCACTCAAAGTCCCTTCAAGAGTCTGGAAGGATAGTCCTTTTCGGCCAAATCACATCATGCACCATCTTATGGCTTTTTGGGACAAGATATGGTTCTCTTAAAGCAAAATGGCAAGATCTATACATATATGCAAAATGGCACAAGTTAACTTCAGATCTAAAAGCTTGATCTTCTTCTCTAACTCTTGGATGCAATACCCTCTTCTTCAAGCACTCAAGAAACAGTTAATAAGCTCAAAAACACAAAGGAAAGGCTAGGGTTTGGGTAGAATGACTCTAAGCAATGGAGGCTGAGGTAAGGAGAGGTTAGGTGCTCATAATGTTGCTTATATAGCCCCCAAACCCTAAATATTAGGGTTTCATCCTGAAATTAGTATGTCCAACGTACTAAGGTGGACCTCAGTACGCTTAGTGTACTCTTATGTATGCACGACGTATTCCTTCTTGGCCCAAAGTTGCAACTTTGGCCCTTAAACTTATCTTGTCCCCTCACTTCCAACCCCAAGGGCTATAAATGATAAAGTAATGATAGAAGAGGGTTCGAAAATACCTGCAAAATCTCGGGATGTTACAATTCTCCCGCAGTTGACCTAGAATTCATCCTCGAAGTCTACTATGGTAAATAGATCCAGGTAATGCTTCCGCAGCTCGGACTCGGGCTCCCACGTCCACTTGGATCCCCTCCGATGCTCCCAATGTTCCTTCACCAAAGGTATCTCCTTGTTCCGTAGAACCTTTATCTCCCTCTTTAGTATGGCCACAGGCCTCTCCACATAATTCAGGCGCTCATCAACCTGAATGTCATCTAACGATACCACTTCCTCCTGATCCATAATCCACTTTCACAATTTCAAAACATGAAAAGTGTTGTGGATCCGGCTAAGCTCTTCCGGTAGCTCTAGCCTGTTTGCCACCTTGCTAACCTTGGCAACGATCCTGAATGGTCCAATGTATCGGGGACCCAACTTCCCCTTCTTCCTAAAGCGGATGGCGCCCTTCTAGGGTGAGACCTTCAGGAGTACCATGTCACCAACTTGAAACTCTAACTCAGATCGACATCTATCGGCGTAACTCTTTTGCCGACTCTGAGCGGTCTGAAGTCACTGTCTAATCTATTGAATCTTCTCGGTAGTCTGCAAGACTACCTCCATCCGTCCCATCACCCTGTGTCCAACGTCACCCCAACAAACTTGTAACATCCAAAATTTCAAAACAATTAAAACTTTTCAAAATCACCCATTTTATTAACATTGTTGCAAAAAGGTTTTCAATACATTATTAAACAGAGTAATTTCCCCGGTTCATATCATAAAACACCAATGCGTGGAACGGTACGATCACGCCTTTGCCTTTCCACAGACTCTTGAGAACCTGAAACATAAAACCACAACTGTAAGCCCGAAAGCTTAGTGAGATACCCCCAGAATACCAACCACATATACGCCTTCCGGCCCATAACATATTGCCTTCCGGCCCATAACATATCGCCTTCCGGCCCATAAGCATATAATGCATATATAAAATAACAAACAATCATATAGCAGTTCATAGACAACAGTCGATCAACAGATCACATATCATAGCATTACTCTAACAAGATACCGGTCTAGCCGGTCACTATCATAACATTACCCTATGAATCAGTCAACATACTAAATGCATACGTACGCCTTTCCAGGCCATGACCTTCCGGTCCACATAGTAATGCCTTCCGGCCCATAACATATAACGCCTTCCGGCCTGTAACATATAATGACAACTACCCGAATTTCCATCCGGTAAAAAGGGTCGGCCTTGGTGCCATAAACCCTAGCGATATAGTGAGGATAACTCACCTCGAAACTGCCGACTGAACAAATAGCTCAAGCTGCTCCGATCACTGATACGATCTCCACCTCTGGATAGTCACCAATGCACTGAACTCAAACAATAACAACAATTACCAAAAATACCCCTGGAACCACTGGTCAATCCTTGGTCAAAGACAAGGTCAAAGTCAACCCCTGACTGACCTTACTCGCCGAGTCAACCCTATGACTCGCCGAGTCCCCATACTCAGAACTTCACTTAACCCGCGACCTAACTCGCCGAGTCACCCCAAGACTCGCCGAGTTCAACGACTCTGAGTCCACTCGCCCTTAACTCACCGATTCCTTAAGACACCCTTTCTACACGTCGAGTATCCCCTTTTTACTCGACGAGTTCCTCCTGGAAGAATCGCGCGGCCACCCCGACTCAACTCGCCGAGTCTGAAGAACAACTCGACGAGTCCCAGTTATTCTTCAAGCTACTCGCCGAGTCTGTTCATCGGACTCATCGAGTCCATGCCATGCAGTCGATCAAACTGCTTCCTGAGATAAGTATTGTCCCGAAATAAACAAGCATGGGACCTTCTGGACCTCTAAGGTCCTAATACAGGGTTATAGTCGTTTGGGGGACTAGGGTAACACTTAATCTAATCACAAAGGGGTTCCATAAACCCTAATTCCATGACACATCAACATAGCAGAGCATAATTCGAATTCTTACCTGAATAATGTGCCCTCTGTGTCCCCAAATCCTCAGAACGTGACTCCCTTGCTGTTCCTTTAGCCAAGCCCTTCTCTTCCTTGCACCACAAACCTTCCAAGATCAACAATGGCCCTTAAACTTTGCTCCAGATGCACCCAATCGATTTAGGGTTCTTCTCAGAAGGCTAAAATGAACAATGACGGCCAATAAGTGCCTCTTATACGTCCTAAACCTGAACGGTTAGGGTTTTCGCCAAACAGTGCAGACTCGCCGAGTCCATATCTGGACTCGTCGAGTCCAGTCGCGAACCCGCGACCCGGTCTGCGATCCTACTCGGCGAGTCTAGGCTCCAACTCGCCGAGTCCCCTCTTAAAGCACCCCCGGAATCATAATTATATCAACATTTGAAATTCCGGGCTGTTACAACTCTCCCCCACTAGCACTAGACTTCGCCCTCGAAGTCTCACTCTGAAAATAGCTCCGGATGCTGCTCCCGCATTTCACGTTCCAGCTCACCGGTCATTTCCGATTCCCCCCGGTGCTGCCACCGAACTAACACTAGAGGTATCTCCTTATACCTCATAGCCTCGATCTTCCGATTTCTGATGACCACTGGTCTCTCAGCATAATTCAGGCCCGCATCCACCTGGATGTCTTCTAATGGGACCACTGCCGACTCATCAGCTAAGCACTTCCTTAATTGCGACACATGAAAGGTGTCGTGGATCTGTCCCCACTCCGCTGGCAACTCCAATCGATAGGTTACCCGGCCTATCCTTGCAATCACCCGAAATGGCCCAATGTACCCGGGGCCCAACTTGCCCCTTCTTCTTGAATCGAATCACTCCTCTCCAAAGAGAGGTCTTCGGGAGTACGAAGTCGCCGACCTGAAACTCAAGCTCGGATCGGTGGCTGTCTGCATAACTTTTCCTGTCGGCTCTGGGCGGTCAATAACCTCTGTCTCATCTGCTGAATCTGCTCTGTCGACTGAAGCCCGATCTCTGTACTGTCCATCGCTCTCTATGACCGAAAATTACCCAAGATGTAACTCTACTCTAAATCTTAACAATCACTCGACCCATAAGGGTTAGGAAACCATGAACCACCGGATCCCCGATCCAAAAACCACTTTGTCCATCCCGGACCGACTGAGAGATCCATTCTCACTCTCAGAGCAACTCTCACAAGTTCTCCTCTTGCCATCACATACACCTACTGAACTAGTCCCAACAACCGCAGGTTGGATGACCCGATACACTGATGATATCCTCGAACATCTCCCAAGATGAACCATTACATCCATCCTACACTCTGATCAGAATCACACGGAGAATTTAAGATTCTCTCTCCCCCTGCATCCCTTCCGAGCCTCAACAGACATCTCCAACCCGGATGGGTTCCTACTTCGCTGCCGCGAACACGATGCTCAAAGCCATACTCAAAATACTCTAACCATAACTCTGCTCTGCAGCTTTCATTCTTGTGAACTTGCACTCCCCTTCGGAGTTACACACTTTTCCCTTTTCCTTCCAAGGGACCCTCTTAGCCATAATGCCACTCCAACCGGTGCCACGGTGCTTTCCCCAAGCGACACCACCCTTTTGCGTAACCGCTATTCACATACTCTGGTTCTCATTGCAGGGGCTCTCAATCCCATGCACTCTCTCCACTCATCAAAATCACTGCCTCAGCTAAACAAGATCACTAACCCGGGGCCAGACCTTCCAATGCAATCACACTGCAACATACACGATCCGCAATCTCAAACTGATCCAGCAATACCAACAGAGTCTCCAGCATGACTGGACCGACTCTCATAACACATACTAGCCACTCGAGGCTATATCTCTGTGGGTCCGTACACCCAAACTCTGCGAACCCTCAGGTTCTAACTCTGGGAACCTTCCGGTTCCAGCTCTAGAAACATGCACAACATAATCCCATGGGATTAATGCAGTACAACCCATCACGTACCTCAAACATACAAATACGCTGATCGCATGACCACGGTTACTTACTCAAGCTTGATCCCGACCTTCTCTCAGGCCTCCACAATCAAATGCCCTAGCTCTGTATCCCGCCCCGCATACCCGACACTCGCTCTCGTCGGCGTATACTCTGAGCTGACAAACACTGCTGAATCCCAACAGCTAAGCACCCTCACATACTCATCGATCTCCTGGAGAATTCTCCAATTCTCCCCCACTAAAGCACTGACTAACTGCCACCGATCGTCATTAACGACCTTTCAGAACAATCCTGCACAAAGAGAACATTTACACACTGACTGCTTCCCACAAGCATAAGCAACCCTCAGCAAAACACATCTCCTCCCTGATCAATCCACTCAAAAGAATCCGGTCTTTCAATTATCCACTCTACGACTGCAGATGCTACCCGACATTCAACCCAGTGCCACATCTCCACTAACAACCCTCACGAACAATAACTAACGGAATTCCCAACAATAACCCGTAACCAAACCCACAACCTGTCAAAGGATGAATACCGCATCGAAAACCGCACAAGGCTACCGGCACGAAAACACCAAACTATAACCATACAAACCATCAGGGAACAACGAATGCCAAAGCGAAAACCTGAAGCATCAATCCATAACCATGCCAAACCCGCGAAACAACGAATACCGCATCGAAATCCACACAAGATACCAGCACAAACAACACGCCACAATCAATGCAAGGCAATCAAGACATCAAGAAAGCATCATACCCGCAGCTGCCTCCGGCACTGCTCCGTCTCCCTCTGCCGCAAGCCGATAAGCAAGACCCTGAGCCCTTGGGCTCCGCTCCATCCTGTCCTCCTCCTGAACTCCTCAAAGTGGCCGGTGCTAGAGCCTGCACCGGTCCTACAGAAAGCTGTGGACAGTTGACCCTCAAATATCCAACCTGCCGACACTGATAACAAATCCTCAAATTCCGAATTGGCACTGACTGCCGACAATCCCGTGCACAGTGCCCCTCCTTTCCGCACTTGCGGCATGCACCACCGGGCCAGCAAGCTCCGGTGTAACCCCTCCCACACTTCCCACAAGTGTGGCCGCTCCGATCCCCCATTCTAACATCTACGGTCCTGGACCGTTTCGGCGCCGACTGCGACTGCATCGGGGCCTGCCTCAGCTCACGCAACTGCAACTCAACCTCTAACTCACGCCACATGGCGGCCTCCTGCAACTCCAACAAGGTCTCACACCTCTGCGCAGACACGAACTGTCTGATATCCCTCTTGAGCATACTCAAATATCAGGACACCTGAGCCTGCTCCGAAGCGAACTCAGGGCAAAACATCGCCCTCTCAATAAACATCCTGGTGATCTCAGTCACCGGCTCCAAACCCTACTTCAGCTCAAGGAACTTCCGAGCCAATCTCTCCTTTTCATCTCGCGGAACATAGCGAGTACTGAACATCTCTCTGAATTGATCTCATGAAACCGCAGCCCTCTGCGCATCGGAAAATGACCTCGTGGTCAATCTCCACCAATCCTTCGCCCCGAGCCTCAACCGGTTCAGAGCACACCTCACCCTCTGGTCAGTAGGACATAAACTCGTGGAGAAATACCCCTCCACGTATGATAACCATCTCAGAGCAACAATCGGGCCCTGAACCCTATCGAATGTGGGAGGCTTCTTATAATAGAAGTCCCGATACTGAAAACCCCGACTAGCTCCTCCCCTTTGCCGTTGCTACAGCCGCTGTAATTGCCGCGGCAGCCGTCTCTGCGAGAGCCGCATATCGCTCATCAAACTACTCAATCATAGCGGTCCTGATCGACCCAAACAACTCCGGCAACTCAGCCCGGAACAATGCAGCAACCCCATCACGCAGGATCTCATGAATCCTCGCATCCCGCTCGTTCGTGCTTGTCCGATCGATAACCTTCGACGGCACTGATCCACCCGGAACTCGCTCTCCATCTCCCGATCCTGATCCGGATCCGCTATCATCATGCCTCGAGATCTCCATAATGAAGACACCTTACCAATCCCAGACACTTCCCAAAATCCTGGGATCCAACTCTCGCAACCCTACCCTAGAGACCATGGTTTCCCTGATACGCGTATGGGTCCTGTGCTTTCAGTAGTACGGGCCCATACTACCTTACACACCTACCCATATTTGTATGAAGTACTACCACAATACCCTAGGGAACATGCATAACAACTATCAACCCTCACCACTAGAGGAACACTGAGAACATCCCATAAGGGACCCTAGGCTACAGGCATCACATATCAGGCAACATTATCATGAATTCCTGAAGATCCCTAGCCTAACTCTAGCATGCTGTTCTATCAAGCTCAAATAAACAATTATCATGTATGGTATCTTGGGGTTACTTACTGGCTCCGGCTGATCGTACCTCCGCATCCTCCTTTTACTAAATTTGAAAACCATTTTAATTTCTCTTTTTAAAATCCTCCTCGATTTGAGACTGGAGTCACACGAACGTTTCCCCAATTCACTCAAACCAAGGCTCTGATACCAACTTGTAACATCCAAAATTTCAAAACAATTAAAACTTTTCAAAATCACCCATTTTATTAACATTGTTGCAAAAAGGTTTTCAATACATTATTAAACAGAGTAATTTCCCAAGTTCATATCATAAAACACCAATGCGTGGAACGGTACGATCACGCCTTTGCCTTGCCACAGACTCTTGAGAACCTGAAACATAAAACCACAACTGTAAGCCCGAAAGCTTAGTGAGATACCCCCAGAATACCAACCACATATACGCCTTCCGGCCCATAACATATTGCCTTCCGGCCCATAACATATCGCCTTCCGGCCCATAAGCATATAATGCATATATAAAATAACAAACAATCATATAGCAGTTCATAGACAACAGTCGATCAACAGATCACATATCATAGCATTACTCTAACAAGATACCGGTCTAGCCGGTCACTATCATAACATTACCCTATGAATCAGTCAACATACTAAATGCATACGTACGCCTTTCCAGGCCATGACCTTCCGGTCCACATAGTAATGCCTTCCGGCCCATAACATATAACGCCTTCCGGCCTGTAACATATAATGACAACTACCCGAATTTCCATCCGGTAAAAAGGGTCGGCCTTGGTGCCATAAACCCTAGCGATATAGTGAGGATAACTCACCTCGAAACTGCCGACTGAACAGATAGCTCAAGCTGCTCCGATCACTGATACGATCTCCACCTCTGGATAGTCACCAATGCACTGAACTCAAACAATAACAACAATTACCAAAAATACCCCTAGAACCACTGGTCAATCCTTGGTCAAAGACAAGGTCAAAGTCAACCCCTGACTGACCCTACTCGCCGAGTCAACCCTATGACTCGCCGAGTCCCCATACTCAGAACTTCACTTAACCCGCGACCTAACTCGCCGAGTCACCCCAAGACTCGCCGAGTTCAACGACTCTGAGTCCACTCGCCCTTAACTCACCGATTCCTTAAGACACCCTTTCTACACGTCGAGTATCCCCTTTTTACTCGACGAGTTCCTCCTGGAAGAATCGCGCGGCCACCCCGACTCAACTCGTCGAGTCTGAAGAACAACTCGACGAGTCCCAGTTATTCTTCAAGCTACTCGCCGAGTCTGTTCATCGGACTCGTCGAGTCCATGCCATGTAGTCGATCAAACTGCTTCCTGAGATAAGTATTGTCCCGAAATACACAAGCATGGGACCTTCTGGACCTCTAAGGTCCTAATACAGGGTTATAGTCGTTTGGGGGACTAGGGTAACACTTAATCTAATCACAAAGGGGTTCCATAAACCCTAATTCCATGACACATCAACATAGCAGAGCATAATTCGAATTCTTACTTGAATAATGTGCCCTCTGTGTCCCCAAATCCTCAGAACGTGACTCCCTTGCTGTTCCTTTAGCCAAGCCCTTCTCTTCCTTGCACCACAAACCTTCCAAGATCAACAATAGCCCTTAAACTTTGCTCCAGATGCACCCAATCGATTTAGGATTCTTCTCAGAAGGCTAAAATGAACAATGACGGCCAATAAGTGCCTCTTATACGTCCCAAACCTGAACGGTTAGGGTTTTCGCCAAACAGCGTAGACTCGCCGAGTCCATATCTGGACTCGTCGAGTCCAGTCGCGAACCCGCGACCCGGTATGCGATCCTACTCGGCGAGTCTAGGCTCCAACTCGCCGAGTCCCCTCTTAAAACACCCCCGAAATCATAATTATATCAACATTTGAAATTCCGGGCTGTTACAAAACTGGGGTGCGACATCTCCGCCCACTCAATAGCTCAAAAGGCGGGGCGCCAATGCTGAAACGATATCTTTTGTTGTAGGAAAACTCTGCAAGGGGTAGGTAGGAATCCCAACTCCCACCGAAGTCAATGACACATGCCCTCAACATATCCTCAAGGGTCTGAATGGTCCGCTCACTCTGATCGTCGGTCTGCGGATGAAATGCTATGCTAAAATGCAGCTGCGTGCCCAGTTCCTCGTTGAACTTCTGTAAGAAACGAAAGGTAAATCTAACATATTGATTGGAAACAATGGAGACCAAAACCCCGTGGCGAGCCACAATCTCTCGGACATACATGTCGGCCAACTTCTCGGCCGATGAACTCTCTCGTATGGCCAAGAAATAGGCACTCTTGGTCAATCGATCTACGATGACCCATATAACATCAAACCCCTTCACCGTCCTCGGCAGCTTGTTAATAAAGTCCATCGTGATTTGTTCCCATTTCCACATAGGAATCTCCAGGGGCTGCAGCGTGCCATGCGGCCTCTGATGCTCGGCCTTGACCATCCTACAGGTCAAGCACCTCTCAACGTACCAAGCGATTTCTCACTTCATGCACGGCCACCAGTAGCTCAAACTCAAGTCCCAGTACATCTTGGAGGCCCCTGGGTGAATAGAAAAATGAGACTTGTGAGCCTCCTCCATAACTGTCTGTCTGACTCCACCAGACATCGGAACCCATACCCGACCACATCGGGTCAATAATCCCCAGCTATACTACACAAACCGGGTGTTCTCGCCCATGATCCTCTCTAACTTCCAGTTCTCTGGTTTCATGCCCTTAGCTTGAGCATCTCTAATCAAACTCATAAGACGAGAATCTATTGCTATCCTTATATATATATCGATGGGGTGGAAGACCCAGCTGACTTGCAGCTCAGAGCATCCGCCACCACATTCACTTTACCGGGGTTGTAAAGGATCTCACAGTCATAGTCCTTGACTACATCCAGCCACCTGCGTTGTCTCATGATCAGGTTCGGCTGATCCATGATGTGTCTCAGGCTCTTGTGATCCATGTATATGGTACATCAGACCCCATAAAGATAATGTCTCCAAATCTTGAGAGCAAACACCACTGCTCCCAGCTCCAAATCATGTGTGGGGTATCTCGTCTTACGCGGCTTCAGCTGCCGCAATGCATAGGCTATCACCCGCCCTCTCTGCATGAGGACCGCCCCTAGTCTGGTGATGGATGCATCACATAACACCACAAAATCATCGACTCTCTTTGGAAGAATCAGTACTGGGGCCTCGCACAAACGCTTTCGGAGGGTCTCAAACGCCCTCTGCTACTCAAGGCCCCACCGGTAATCCACCCCTTCCTCTTCAGAAGATTAAGGGGTACTGCAATCTTGGAGAAATCCCGTATGAATCATTGGTAGTACCCTGCTAATCCCAGAAAACTCCTGATGTCCGAAGGAGATCTCGGCACCTCCCACTGCATGACTGCCTTGATTTTGGTCGGGTTGACCAAAATCCCCTCCTGTTTGACTAGATGTTCAGGGAACTGGACCTCACGTAACCAAAACTCACGCTTCGAGAACTTTTCATACAACTGTTCTCATCTCATAACTCCCAACAACTCCCTGAGGTGCTCCTTGTGCTGCTCTCGGGTCTTGGAATATACCAAGATATCATCAATAAACACGATGAACGAGCGATCAAGCATCGGTTTGTAGGCCTGATTCATCAGGTCCATAAATACTGCTGGCGTATTGGTGAGCCCAAACGACATCACCACAAACTCGTAATGTCCATAACGAGTCTGAAGCACAGTCTTCTCCACGTCCTCCTCTCTGACCCAGACCTGATGATACCTCGACCTCAAATCTATCTTGGAGAACCAAGATGCACCTTATAACTGATCAAAGAGATCATCTATCCTCCGGAGTGGATAACAATTATTCACCGTCAACTTGTTCAACTCCCTATAATTAATGCACATCTGGTGCGAACAGTCCTTCTCCCTGACGAAGAGGATTGGTGCTCCCCATGGAGAACTGCTAGGTCGAATGAACTGCTTACCCAACAGTTCCTGTAGTTGTGATGACAGCTCCTGCATCTCGGGTGGTGCCAATCGGTACGGCGCCTTGGCGATAGGCTCCGCACCTGGCACCAGTTCGATCCGGAACTCGACCTGTCTCTCTGGAGGTATCTCTGGTAACTCCTTCGAGAATACATCATCAAACTCTCTAACCACTGGAACCTCTGAAACTGGAGTCTGATCCCTGACCCATGTATCCACCACATACGCTAGAGAACCCGCACACCCGTGCTGAATATACTGTCGAGCCCTAGCAGCTGAACAAAACGCTAATCCCACTATGGTTCCCTCGTCATATACAATCAGTTCTCCCCCACTTAGGGTTCAAACTACTACCCGATGACCCTCGCAATCAATCATGGCACCTAATCAACTAAGCCAATCCATCCCCACAATCACGCGTACATCCCCCATGGGGATCAGAATCAAGTCTATCGGGAAGGACACCTCGAAGATCTCCAACTCACATCCCCGGTAGACCGACGAAGCAGAAACCCCATGTTCGTTGGCGATGGAAACTCGCAACAAACACTCTAGCTCGCCTGCTGGCACACTGAACTCCCTAATAAATGTTTGTGATCCAAATGACAGACTCGCCCCCGAGTCAAATAAAACCAATGCAGGCAAGGAATTCACTAAAAACATACATAATCACAGGTACAACAGATAAGCATAACACAAATATAATAAATGAGATAAAGAATAGAAACATACCAGCAACCAAATCTTGTGCTGCCCTGGCCTCCTCGGCTGTAAGCTGGAAGGCGCGCCCCTGAGCCTTTAGGAGCTCTGCACTACCCTACCTCCCATCAGTAATCTTCAGTGTAGCCGGCGTGGGAGCCTGCCCCGGCTTAGAGGCAAGCAACGGACAGTTGGCCTTCACATGGCCAACCTGATCACAGTGATAACATAACCTCATACTCGGAACCGGGGTGGCCTGGAGACAATCCTTCGCGTAATGCCCCTCCTTTCCACACCTATGGCAACCACTACCAGCTCGACAAACCCCAGAATGACCCTTGCCGCAGTTTCCACAAGTGCGGCTCTCCTGAACCCCGGTCCTGGAATCAGCGGTCTTAGACCGCTTCGGCGCTGGTTGTGACTGTGTCGGGGCCTGTCGCTACTCCCTCGACTGCAGCTCAATCTCCAACTCATAGCGGCCTCCTGTAAATCTAGTAGAGTATCACATCGTTGTGTGGCAACAATCTGGCGAATGTCAGTATTGAGCATGCTTAGATAACGTGTCATCTGGCTCTGCTCAGAAGCAAACTCTGGGTAGAACATCGCCCTCTTAGTGAACATTCGGGTGATCTCCGTCACACACTCTCCATCTTGTGTCAAACTAACAAAACTCCTATGCCAAACGTTCCCACTCGACCCGTGGAATGTAATGGGCGCGGAACATATCCATGAACTGCTCCCAAGTAATAACAACTCTCTGATCATCAGTGTACTACCCTGTCGTCAACCTCCAGCAATCCTTGGCCCCGAGCCTCAGCATGTTCAGGGCGCATCTGACCTTTTGGTCAGTAGGACATGAACACGTAAAGAAACAGCCCTCCACATCAGATAACCACCTCATGGCTCGAATCGGATCCTGGGTACCATCAAATGTCGGAGGGCTTCGTGTTATCAAAGTCCCGGTACTGGAAGCCCTGACTGCCTCCACCTCCTCCTGCCGCTGTTTCAACCGATGCGGCTGCAGTGACAGCCATCTCTGCAAGGGTTGTGTAATGCTCGTCGAAGTAGTCGGCCATGGCGGACTTAATAGACACAAACATCTCCAGTATTTGTGCCCGGAACATAGCAACAGCCTTATATTGCAGGATCTCTTGAATCCTGGCATCTAGCTCCTCTGTACTCATCTGCACCACAGTCTCGGGTGCTGCTGGCCCCTCCTGGCCTCCATCTCTGATCCTTATCCTGACCCGGATCTAGTCACAAAGCGTCTCATAACCACCATTCTGAAAACATACCAAGAAGATATCAGATAATCTGCATAATAACAGAAGGCCAACATCCAACTGAACCCTAGGGGTTGTGACTTCTTTGCTATGCGTATGGGTCATGTGCTTTCAGTAGTACGGGTCTATACTACCTTCCACACCTACCCATATTTGTCTCAAGTATCACCACAAAACCCTAACTATTTACATAAAATGACATGTGCTCAATCCTCACTCCTAGAGGAATGCTAAACTATCTCATAATTGGCCTCCCGGCCTCTCACAACCCACTCATCCATGAAACTTCCACCAGCCTTGCAGCACTAGTACATGCTAGCCATACATAACGTTGGACCCTATAGACTTTCGAATATATGATTCTACCCTAAGCCCCTAATCAAACAAGAACAAAACATAAGGCCAAACCAAACTTTCTCAGGCTATAAGATCTTAATTATGTATAACTGTGATGCATACACTAAGCAACTACAGTAATGATGTCAATTTCACATAAATGAAATCCTAGGCTAGCAGGCATCATGTAATAAGGCAATTCTATCATGCAATTCCTGAAGAACCCTAGCCTATTACTAACATGTTGTTCTAACATATCATAACATCGAATAACTGTATGGTATTTTGGGGCTTACTTACTGGCTCCGGCTGATCGTACACCCTGCATCCTCCTTTGATATTTTGAAAACCTTTTTGAAAAATCATTTTGAAAATCCTTTCCTTGGTTTGAGACTCTATTCACACAAATGTTCCTCCAATTCACTCAAACCAAGGCTCTGATACCAACTTGTAACACCCATAAAAATCATGCCAAATTTGAACTTTTAAAAACATTTCAAAATCATCAAAACATTACAAACTTGTTTTCAAAATGTATAATATCATAGTTTTCCCAGAAACATAAACAAAATATGAGGAGATGTACGATCATGCCTTCACCTTGTCGCGATCCCCTGATGTACCTAAAACAATAAACTGAAACTGTAAGCCCGAGGCTTAGTGACTTCCCCCAAAATACCGATACACTGCATAAAACACATATATAAGCAATAACATGTATTGGGTCTATAGCTTTACAGAGTGCATTACCCCCTAGGCCCACAATGTGAATCTGGATTGCCTTACGGGCCCACAGCTCACATCTGGCTTGCCATCGAGCCCACAGGACGAGTCTCCATCAGGTCGTAACTAGAATGATCTTTAGCTCACAGTACGAGTCTCCCTTAGCTCGTATCTGGAATACTCCCGGGTTGGTTGGTTATAGCACAGAGCAGTATCACCTCAACCCATCCCACATAACATATCAACATATAACACAACCGCTGAGCATGCAGATAATCATATCACAACATAGGTAGTCCTACAAATCTACCTAAGTGGCATAACCACTATCCTGAAACACTAACTCATACTCAACATACTAACTCTGCTAGGATAACATATCCAATGGGCCGGCCTTGGTGCCTTAGATCCCTTAGTATAGTAAGGTAACAAACCTCATAAGTAGTGTCGAAGTACTGTAAATCTCTGACTACTGTCTCACCAGAAATACCAAACTATTACATAAAAATATTAAGTTAATACCCAAAATAAACTTCTTGACTAAGTGTCCACACAACTCATTAAGTCCATTCTCTCTATTGGGCCAAAGCCCAATACCAATTCCTTAACTTGAAAGTCCTTATATAAAGTCCACTATTGGCCCAATTTACTAAATTGGGCCCAACTTCCTAATTCGGCCTAACCCTATGATCCATTATCCCAACTTGGCCCAAAATATCTTATTCATAAAGTCTAGCAAAGGCCCAAATCCAATTATTCTATAAACAACCCAAAACCCGAAGCCCATTTGTCAAAGGCTCAACAGAGGACGTACGCGGGGGCGTACTCCTCTGGTAAGCGAAGCATACTTGTCCGAATGTTGACCACCATTGGGTGGTTGACCCAGTATGCTGGGCGTACACGACGTTTTGCCAAAACCTATTAAGTGCTTAATGGCTTAAGAACTTAAGCCTAAACTTCAGATCCAGTGACCTAACATGCCTTGGATCCATAAAGTCGTGAACTTTATCATTTTGGACATCTAGAAAGCTCTTAATACTTGGTCTTAATCTGGTAAGACCTTCTTATTCTATGCATAGGACACATTCTACTAATTGGACCTCATATTTATCACTCAAAGTCCTTTCAAGAGTCTGGAAGGACATTCCTTTTCGTCCAAATCACATCACACACCATCTTATGGCTTTTTGGGACAAGAAATGGTTCTCTTAAAGCAAAATGGCAAGATCTATACATATATGCATAAATTTAGGATCTTTTTACCTCCTGGAGCTTCTTGGGCAAAAGTTAACTTCAGATCAACAACCTTGATCTTCTTCTCCAACTCTTGGATGCAATAACCTCTTCTTCAAGCACTCAAGAAACACTTAAAAAACTCAAAAACACAAAGTAAAGGCTAGAGTTTAGGGAGAACGATTCTAAGCAATGGAGGCTGAGGTAAGGAGAGGTTAGGTGCTCATAATGTTGCTTATATTGCCCCCACACCCTAAATATTAGGGTTTCCTCCTGACATTAGTACGCCCAATGTATACAAGTGTATGCTCAGCGTACTAAGGTGGACCTTAGTACGCTTAGCGTACTCATATGTACGCGCGGTGTACTCCTTCTTGGCCCAAAGTAGCAACTTTGGCCCTTCACTTCCAACCCTAAGGGATATAAATGATAAAGTAATGATAGAAGAGAGTTCGGAAATACCTGCAAAATGTCAGGATGTTACATAAAACATAAAAGGGACTGAGATCTAATACTTCTTACTTCTGGAGTTTCCTAAAATCACAAAAGAACCCATGGGACCAAAATAAACTCACAAACAAGCCCTAAACCCTGATAAACAAAAGAATCATTAAGGTAAGGACTTTTTACCTTCAAAAGCATCCTAAGTTGATGTAGACTTTGGATCTAGTAGCTCAACCTCAACAAATGCTTGACCACGAAGTTCTTCTGTAACAACCATAAAATTCCAACCAATTTAAATTTTTCAAAAATAACCTGATTTCAGGATATTATTACAAAAAGGTTTTCAATAAAATTATTTCAAAGTCTTCCCAGAATCACATCACAAAACATAATCATGAGGAGCGGTACGATCACGCCTTTGCCTTGCCACGGTCTCCTGAAGAACCTGAAAAAACATTAAACCACAACTGTAAGCCCGAAAGCTTAGTGAGATATCCCCAAAATACCAACCACATATACTATACACGCATAACATGCCATAACATAACAGAACACAGAACAACCATGCACTTCGGGTCTACTATGTGACTGGTCCGCCGCACCGGCCTTCAGTCCACCTGGTCCACCCTCCGAGTCTGACCACATACATCGAGTCTACAGTGTGATTGGTCTGCCCGCACCGGGCCTTCAATCCACCTGGTCCGCTCTCTGAGTCTACAGTATGACTGGTCCGCCCGCACTGGGCCTTCAGTCGGCCTGGTCCACTCTTCGAGCCTCGACACGTCTGGTCCGCCCTCTTGGGGCCTACAGCCTATCCGGACCGCTCGCTGGGCCTTCGGGATAACCGGTCCGCCCTGGGTATGTTGGCCTACAGCACAAAGCAGGTCCCGCCTCAACCTAACCCCAGTCCAACAACCATGTGCACATAAACATTCAATCATATAACATATCACATCCAATCAAACCGATCTAACAGATCACATAGCATAACATCATCCTAACCAGGATACCGACCTAACCGGTCACTAGCATAGCATCATCCTATATACCAGGATTCCGACCTTAACCAGGTCTCTATCATATACCATCCTAACTACTAGGATGCAACATAGCAAAGCAATAACATAACAACGATACCCGGATCACCATCCGATAAAGGGACGGCCTTGGTGCCGTAGACCATGCTGATATAGTGAGGATAACTCACCTTGCAACTGCCGACTGAACAGATAACCCAAGTTGCTCCGACCACTGATACGATCTCCACCACTGGCCAACACCAAAACACTGAACTCAAAACAAAAGCCAACAATTACCAAAATGCCCCTGGAAATCAACTGGTCAACCCTTGGTCAAAGTCAAAGTCAAAGTCAACCCCTGACTGACTCTACTCGCCGAGTCAACCCGATGACTCGCTGACTCCCCATGCACAAAACTTCCTCAATCCGCGACTCAACTCGTCGAGTCACCCTGAGACTCGCCGAGTCCAACAACTCTGAGTCCTTTCACACTCGACTCACCAAGTCATCCCTTGACTCACCGATTCACAGCTCAACCAGAAGAAAGGTTAGGACCTCATGACCAGACTCGCCGTGTCCAAGGCGATCTGCAACCAACTCGCCGAGTTGTTCTTCCAACTCGCCGAGTTCCTGCTCATCTTCAACCAACTCGCCGAGTTTTTCTTCCAACTCGTTGAGTTTCAGTCTATCTTCAAGCAACTCGCCGAGTACACCCTTGTGACTCGCCGAGTACCCCTAGATCTGAAACCATACAGAGGCTTTCCAAGCTATGCAGAAGCTCTAAACCATAGATCTACCCTTCTACAAGCCATCCATCACGTAAAGTGGCAAACTTTACGTGGATCCAAGGAAATCTAGGCATTTTACACTCTAGGGCTAGGGTTTGGGACAAAAGAACTTCACCAACAACTCTTGAGCATGGACTTTATGGCTTTCTGGATCATTAACAACCTAGATCTGAGGTAGCAATCTCAGATCTTACACCAAACTTGAGATGGACCTCATTTATGCCCCAAAATCCCCCACAAAAGATAGATCTAGATGCACAAAGGCTCAAACAGAAGAGTATTACCTCAAATTAAGGCTCCCACTGATGAATGAACCAATTCTCTGCAAAACCCCTTGCTCCACTCTTCTTGCTCTTCAATTTCCTTCCAAGATTACCTCCTCCAAGGCTCTAATCTCTCACCAAGGAAGGCTTACACGAATTTAGGGTTTTTGGAACTCAAAGGGAAGGTAAAGAGGCTGGGGAAGAAGTGTTATGTTCTTTATATAGGGCTCAACCTCCGAAATTAGGGTTTTCTCTACTCAGCACCAACTCGCCGAGTCCACCCATGCTACTCGCCGAGTTGGTCACTTAACACGCGACTAGAGTCGCGACCCTACTCGCCGAGTCCACTCGTGGACTCGCCGAGTTGCCCTCTCACACTTACACTTTTAGCCCTTCAACTCTACTCTTGATATTCCGGGATGTTACATATTCTTCTTGAAAACACACCAAAATGCCATCAAAGTCACTTCCAAGCTCAAGAATCAATCAATACGGTAACCTAGGGTTTAATGGGTCGTGAATAGTAGTGGAGGGTGATAAGGGTGAGTGTCCAAATGCCATAATGATACTTAATTAGAGCTAATTCCCTAAAAATTAGGGTTTAGTCTTTGGTCGTTATGTGACCTGGCTTCAACCGGATTAGCACTACTGAATCAGGTTCTTCGTTTTCTCTGCAAGATCACAAGAAAGAGAGGCCGTTAGCTATTTCCTGGGAGGATGCTCCCAGAAGAACGCCCCGACGGTCAAGTTAGAAGGTATTTAGGTTTGGGTGTCTACTTTTTAGAGAGAAGAGCTTACCTTGTGAGTCCGAGGGTGCATCCTTTTATACCTAGCGCTCTTGCCAAGTCCGTACTGGACAATATCGCTTTTTGGGGAGACAATATAATATGCGTTGATTGGAAGGTCGTGCGTCCTTAACCATCAGGGCGCTCTCATTGGCTCTGGCGGTAATGGCTTGACCACACTGTTTGTCCCCTGATTGTCTTTTTTTTTTGGATCTGGGAGAGTTCTTTGGTGGGCGCGAGCCACTCGCCTGGGCATTCTGTCCCTAAGGGCGCTAGGGGGCGCTGAGACTGCTGGGCTTAGCCCGACTGGAATGCTCGGCGCCTCGGCTAGATGTTATTTTGCCGTGCTGCCATAGACACGTCATCAAGTCCCCCAGTCTAGTAGCCATAGCGTTGCAACGCTAGTTACGGCGTTTCGGGGTTAATTAGTTTACATGTGTTAGTTTTTCTTTACCCATCGTACCGCCCTTAATGGCGATGTGACTACGCATGATGGCTGGTAGTTACGTCATCGTGTCAGACATTTTAAATGCCCCTCCCTTTCCGTTGCTTTATAAAGACGCTTATAGGGCTTCGTTTTTCATTCACTCTTTCTTCATCCTTCTTCATCTTCCTTTCTCTGTGTTTTTCTCCTTTCTCCTCCACTATGGCGATTCTTCCCAGTATCCTTCCCTCCGCCGTTGAATACCGCCAACTTGAAAAATCATATGGTTTATCTTCTATGGAGGGTGTGGAGTTTCCTTCTCCAGGTTCTAGCATCTCCTCCCCCTTCTGGAAGACTTGGGGTTTATTTGAAAAACCTAGACGTTGGTATCTGTTTCCCGTTGATGGATTTTCAGGAAGAAGTTCTCCAGAAGGATGGCTGCAGCTTGCAGATGCTGACCCCGAATGTTGTTAACAAAGTGGTAGCATTCGAGATGATCTGTAGGGCCAATGGCTATCTTCCTGAATATTTTGTGTTTAAGCGTCACCGGAGACAAGTGCACCTTTTCGGTCCGGCGAGGAGGACATGCTCTATTTCCCGACGGACGAACCCCCAAGAAGTGGCAGGACAAGTGGCTATGGGTGAATCAGGAAACTGGTTGGGAGTGGTCGATATCGTGCAAATACCTTTGCTGATACTATCCCCAAGATTTTCCCCCACAATCAGGGCATTGCTGATTACCTAAAGAGTGTCCAAGTAACTCATGAGGACTACTCTGAGGCCCTCCTCTCTGGTGTAGGGATGAGTCCCTCTTGGAGGCGCCATGGAAAAACGGCGGTGTTCTTTTGCAACGTTGATGGTAAGTGCTCTGCTTGGCTTTCTCTTTTCCGCTTTTCCTTCTCTCTCTCTTTTTTTTAAGTGACTGATACTTCACGTTCTGGCTTTGCTAGGTGTTGAATCCTCTTTCTCTATGGATTAGGTTCTGCGGAAACGCTACCGGGGTAAGCTGGAGTGCCGCGAGGTGGATCTAGTTGACTAGCTTCCTTCGCCTTGACGGGTGGTCCAACTTGCTCTGACTGCTGCCCTTTCTACTTCTCCTACAGGTGAGCCAGCGTGGGAGACAAATCCTCTCCACGGTCGCCCTATTTCTATTGTCATGCCTCTAGGTGGTACCCTATCCTCTTCTATGGAGAATAGATATGATAGCAAAGAGGGTATCATCACTGATGTTCGGCGTATGGAGGCGAAGAGGAAAGTTATTTTGGCTATGGGTGAACTAGTTTCTGGCGCACCTATTGTCGCCAAAAGAATTCAGACCAGGCGTAGCTTTTCCCGCGTGTTGAATTCTATGGCTTCCATGCCAACTGGCGTGGTTATCCCTGATGACGACGTGCAACAGTCTGAAGGGATCCATGGGGCGCGTGATCAACCTGCTGTTTTATCTATCTCACCCATACCTGTTCTAAGTGTTCCGTTTCTTCCTTCGAAGATTTCTCTTGTCAAGGACTCTAGCGATCCCAGCCAGGCGTCACTCCCTCTGGACTATGTTACTGGGGAAAGTTCCGCCACGTCCCCTGTCTTTGCCCCTTCTTGGAATCTTCACAATGATTCTCGGTTATCCATTCGTGCCAATGCTTTGGAGTTCTTTTGCCATGCTTTTCCTCCTGCTGCAGTTAGTGACATGGAGGCCATGGGTAACCCTGCTCTTGCCCACAACATGGATTACGCCGCCGTGCAAGCTATGTTTTACCTTGTTGCCGGCTCCCGACGCACCCATTCCATTAGAGAAATGGAGGCTACTCATGCCACATGCGAGTCGCGTGTGGTAGGGCTGGAGCGTCGCATTGGCGAGCTTGGTGAAGACCTCCAACTTTCTGAACAAAAGTGTCAGCTCCTTGTATCTGAGATGGCTATCCTTGATGATGCTAGAGCCGCTTTAGAGGCCAAGGTTGACTCCCTTACTCAAGTGAATGAAGACTTGATGATTTAAGTTGAGAGTGTTGAGCGCGATGCTGCTGGTTGTGACAAATTAATCTCTTCTTTGCAAGCAGATGTGGGTGCCTCTTGCTGGGATTTGGATTGGTTCGTATGTGTGGGTGTCGTTCGTATTGTCGACAAGCTGATTAAGCATCCGGATTTCACGAATGCTATAAGTCTCATTCGGCATGCTGCTTTTGTGGGTGGGATTGAATCTGTTTAGAAAGTGACTGCAGGGGCTGGGTCTGATGACGTTGGTGCTTGTCTTTCCTCCAGTGGTCCGGTGGTTAGCGTGAATGATGCTCTGTTATCGTTTGCGAGTATGGATCACGCATATTTATTGGGTTTCGGAGATTTGGATATTGGGGGCCTCCGGGAGTTGTGTTCTTTCTCTGGTTTAGAAGGTACCCCAGACGGTAAGGTGATTCAAGGGGATGAGACTATGCATGTGATCGAGGGTGACGCTGGCCAGGATAGACAAGATGTTGAGGATTATGGTGATCGCGACATTGGAGTGGGTGACGAGGGTATGGTGGTGGGAATGGTTGTTGGCGATGGACATAGTGGTGATGAAAACAAAGATGCTCCAGCATCGTGTGCTACCCCTCCTGGGGCGTGAAAATATTCTCTATGGTTGTTCTAGTTTCCTTTTGTTGTTTTTGCCCTCTTTTATGTTGTCTATATAGCTTTAGGAATGTAATGTATGGGCTTTGCTAAAAATTTATCTTTTGATTGTATGTAAAAACGTTTGGTGTGTTGGGTGTCCAGCTGCATGCTCTAAGCATTGCTTTCTTCTAACAGTATTTTGATGCACTAAGCATTTTGTTTTGCCCACATTAGTATCGACACACTAAGTGTCAAGGCTGGGTTCTCTAAGCAACCGACAATAAAATTTAACGCGTTAAGTGTTTAAACATTATATAAGATTTAATACACTAAGTATTAAAATTTGGTATATCAACCATTTGATTACATTGACCGTGGGCTCCAATACACTAAGTATGAGAATCATGTCACTAAGCATGAAATCGAGTACACTAAGTACTTAAAAATGTGGTATACTAAGTATGACACTGGGCAACTGGGGTTGTTTGCCACTTCGTCTTTAAAAGAAAACTTTCTTCAAGTTTCTAGTGTTCCATGTTCTTGGTATCCGCCTTCCTTCCACTGTTTCCAACACATATGTGCCATTCCTATTTGCTTCTATCATCTTATATGGGCCCTCCCATACTAGGCCCAACTTACCTTAAGGTTGGGTTCGACTTGCCTCATTCCTTCTTAGCACATACTCGCCTACTCTGAACGCTTTCTCCTTTACCCTCTGATTGGAATATCTTTCTATTACACGCTTGTATGCAGTTTCGCGTATCTCTGAGTTCTCGTCCCTCTCTTTGAGGACATCCAGATTCAACCTTAGGTCTTGGGCATTTCTTTCTTCATCCGTGTTAACGACTCTTAGCGTGCCAACCGTTATTTCCATGGGGAGTACAGCCTTGGTCCCATATGTTAGGCTAAACGGGGTCTCCCGTGTGCTTGTTCGTGGAGTGGTTTTGTATGACCACAACACTGCTGGTATCTCCTCTTCTCAATTCCCCTTTGCTTTACCCAACCGTTTCTTGATCCCATCACAATGGTTCGAGTAGACACTTCTGTTTTCCCATTAGCCTGTGGCTGCGCCATTGATGTGAACCGGTGATTTATCCCTTTACTGGCGCACCATTCTCTGAAAGGATTTTCAGCAAATTGTAGGCCATTGTCACTGACGAGCACCTTAGGCGTTCCAAACCTTGTCATGATATTCTTCCATACAAACTTTATCATGTGTCTTCCTGATATGCACGCTAGAGGTTCTGCTTCAATCCATTTTGTGAAGTAGTCTATTGCCACCACTATGTAGTTCAGCTTTCCAGGTGCTTCCGGGAATGGGCCTACAATGTCTATGTGTTGGGTAGTATAGGATTTATTTTGTATTGCGTCATTGGGCTCGGTTAATAGTCCATGTTTTGCACTCCGGTTTGGGCCTGTCCAACCGTGAGCATGTAGGGTTTACTATATAATAATGTGCTTGCATGCATGTTAAAAAAATGATCTAGAAGACGATAGCGATTACGATAGTTCACAGTTTATTTTCTTTATCGTTCTTGTAAACTCTTTAATCCTCTACAATTGTAGTTCTTTATCGAGCTCTTCTGAGGATTGATTATTAATCATTCGACATCGTTTGATCCATTATTGTGTTCTTGCTGTTTACTTGTTTATTTCTTTACCTGTTTCTTAGATCTAATCGATCTTCAAGTTAGTTTTTAACTTATCAATTGGTATCAGAGCAGGAGGCTATGTAATTGATACACTTCTTTTCTGTGAAAAAGGTTTCGATTAGGGTTATTCCATAATTACTGATATTTATTGAGCCGTCATCTCATTATTGACGTATCTCGATATTTATTGTTTTGCCCTAATTTGATTTATTACAAGTCTGATCTTTGAACAGGTTATTCGACCATTATGGACGAGTCGCAATCGAATCCCATCAATATTTCGAACAACATTGGATCAACAACGAAGATTCCCATCCTGTACACCCATGATTATGAAGTCTGGGCGCATCACTTTGAAGATTACGTTATAGGATCTGAAGATAATGGATACCTCATCTGGGAAGCAATCATTAATGGACCGTTTTCTCATTCTGCAACTTCAAGGATTATTAAAACTCAAAAGGAGTATAATGATCTTCTGAAAGATGTTAAAGATATTGCGCAAGATGAAAAAGATAAATTTCAGTGCAATATCAAGGCATTAAGATTGATCAGATTCGCCCTTCAGTCCGATACTTTTAGGCTGGTAAGTTCATGCACGACGGCAAAAGAAATATGGGACAGGTTACGTGAACTGTACTCTACAGACGAAGATCTAGAACACTCCATTCAAACCTTACTCTTCTCTGAGTTTGGTGAATTCAAGCAAGGAGCCGAAGAAACTATGACCCAAACGTTCGATCGCTTCAATCATCTTCTGAGCAAGATGATCAAACATGACATCGAAAGGAAGCTTATTGAGCAAAAGGTTACATTTTTGAACGGGCTCAGATCCGAGTGGAGAGCAGTTGTGTCCACAATTAAAGCGCACGAGCAATTTAAATCCTACTCCTTGGCGAAACTGGTGGGCATCTTGAAATCTCAGGAGAAGATCGTGTTGCAGGAGAAGAATGTGGTTTCAAGTCTAGGTTCGTTAGCCCTCTTGTCCAAAAGTAAAGCTGTGATGGAGGACGAAGACCTCAACTTGGAGGATTATGACCTCACGTCTGAGGATTATGCTATGATGGTGTCTAACCCCAAGAGGTTCATCAAAAGGAGATTCCCCACCAACAAAAATCGAAATTGGCAGGGAAGTTACAGCTCTGAAAAGGTTAAAGATGAACCGAAGGCTGAAGAATCAAAGAAGGAACCGAAGGCTGAGGATGATTCTGGAGTAAGCTGCTACTATTGTGGTGGAAAGAACCACTATGCAAAGGATTGTGTCCTCAAAAAGATGGCTGAAAAGGATGAAGAAGCTTTGTTGCAGAAAAAGTTGGATGAAATTAGGAAGAAGAAATCTACCGCTAATCCCTCTATGAATGCTCTAATTGTGCACGGTTCGGTAGCTGATGACGAGTTCGGTGGCGTGGAGGTTTGGTCAACCGACTCTGAAGATGATGAAGTGAGGAAGCCTTCTCATGGAAAGGCTTATGTGGCTAAAGAAGAAAGCAGTGGAGGAAGATGCTTGATGGTGTCTGACATATCTCAGATGAGGGGATATAACACGGATGGTGGGAGTAATGAACCGAAGGAGCAATAGGACATGTGCTTTACAGCTAAGCCGCTTAGCATGCAGTTCAACGAACTTGACGAACTGATCAAGAAGGTACAATCCATCTTTGTCTCATTTAAAGTCCCACAAAGCTCATATGAAAAAGAACTAAAAAATGTTAATTCAAGAATCTCTCATCTAGATAGTAGTTTAACTCAAACTCGAGTCACCAATTCTAACCTAACTGACCAATTAAGCAGGGTGTCTTCGAAAATTGAGGAACGGCGCATGTGGATCGAACTAAAGGAGTCGGAATTAATCAAAACAAAAGATGAAAACATTTATTTAAAAAGAGACAATTTAAAGTTGTTGAAACAGCGAAATGCTTTTTGTTTGATTGCCAAACGTCTTTACACTAATATTACTCAGCTTCATTTGGATTGTGAAATAGGACAAAAGATTCATCGCATGATTTTACCCTTCCTTGAGTTTAAGGAGGATGAAATTGATGCAGAAGCGTATAATTGTGAGAGTGTTATTTCATCTGAGGAAGTTAATCCGACCTATATGTATGGACTGGACAAAATAGAATCTTTCATAAAATCCAAGGACCATAAGGACATGTTTAAAAACCTTTTGGATGAAAATGATAGACTGAAACTGAGAACCGAAACCATACAAAAATTTGACTCTTTAAACGCCAACTTGAGCTCAAAAAATAAAATTGATGTTGAAAATGCATCTGAGCTTAATGAAGACGACAATATGAGTGAAATTTCTGTAGAGGACACGGTTGACTGTTCAGAATTTGTAAAAAGCGAACCTGAAAACCACAAGAATCTAATTTCAGAAAATTCAGTGGAGTTCGCTCGTTTGTCCCAACAAAAGTCCCCGATTCTTGCAGAGAAGACCGTAGTATATCAAAAGGTTAGAACCACTCCAAATCAGGTATACAAGGTCACAGGCGTAACCGAACATCAGACTGCCGAACTCACAGCTATTGTAAACGAAGACAATGCTGATGGCTGCGATGAGTTCTTCTGGTCAGTTCCCATTGACAATGCTGATGAAATAGTTGGTTTGTCTGAAAGAACCTCATGGAAAAGCAAAGGGATATACGTACCAGAACCCTTGAATAAACCTGATAACTTCGATGTGCCAAGCACAAGCGGTACGAAAGACATTTCTCAAGAAAAAGGAATTCCAGCAAAAGAAGTCACATCTTCAACTGAAACTTCCTCAGTTCAGAGTGAACCAGCCATAGAAAAACCGAAACCGAAAGCTAACATCCATCATCAACCGAAGCAGATGAGAGATCAAAAACGTCAAAGGAATCAGAGATACAGGAAGAACCTCTCTGAAAGAAAACAGTTTTGGCAGTCTCAGAATGCTTATTTCTCACATCAAGACAAAAACTTAAAGTCAGAGAAAAATCCTGTTGAATCGCAAGAGAGCAACCACAACTGAAAGCAGAGGTTCGGTTCGGAGAAAAACGCCAACCGAAAGCAAAGGTTCGGTTCTGAAAATGATTTCAACCGAAAGCAGAAGTTCGGTTCAGAGAACTACAACAACCGAAAGCAAAGGTTCGGTTCTGAAATCAAAAGAGATCAAAACTCTAGGGTCGGTCCCACTAATGATCACCTAGAGTCTCCAGTCAAGAAGTCATCTCAATCTAAGCTCTCTCATTCTAACTCTTCTAATTCTTCAAACTCTTCTAATTATTCTTCACCTCGTTCTAAATCCCATTCTGTTCATTCTCAAAAACCTCAATCATCAGCAGAAAAAAGGGGAAAATAGAAGGTTTTAGCGTCTAAATCAGAGTCAAAACCAAAAGCATCAAATCCTAATAAAATTAAAGTTTTTACCATACAAAAGAAAGATGAAACAACACTAATAAAACGAACATACATTGTTGACATCTCTCTTACTATTCATGTTCCTGTGAAAGGCTCACGTGGACCCAAGAAACTTTGGGTTCCAAAATCTGCTTAATTTTTGCAGGTTCTCAGTGACGAGCAGTTTGACGAAGAATGGTACATTTATAGTGGCTGCTCGCGTCACATGATAGGAAGGAAGGAAGAGCTAAGGGAATACAGGTCTCTTTCAAATGGTGGAAACGTCAAGTTCGGGAACAACTCCTTCGGCACCATAAAAGGATATGGAATGATTAGTAACGGTGATTTCACGATAAGGAAGGTGGCATACGTGGAAGGACTGCAACACAACCTCATCAGTGTATCTCAGCTTGTTGGAGGTACCGGTCTCAAAGTCTCATTCGACGATGAGGGTTCTGAAATAATTGAGAAGAAGACGAAAAGAGTTATTCTCAAATCCGAACGTAAAGGTGAAATGTTTCCTCTAAACCTCAAACCCATCAAAGGAAACCCAGCTATCTGGTTGTTATCAAAAGCGCAATCTAATGAAAGATGGTTGTGGCACCGAAGGCTCTCTCATCTTAACTTTAAGGACATCAACAAACTTGTCACTGGAGGTCATGTTCGAGGTCTTCCTCTGCTCAAGTTCGATAGAGATCATTTGTGGGCTGCATGTGAAATGGGGAAGTAGAGTCGTCAAAATCATCCATCAATAATAAACGCTAAAGTTGTTGAACCACTTGAATTACTTCATATTGATTTATGTGGTCCTTCATCTATCGAAAGCATCGGTGGTAGAAAGTATATTCTTGTTATTGTTGATGACTTTTCGTGTTTTACATGGGTGTTCTTTCTGAAGCTTAAATCTGAAGCGACTCATAAGCTAAAGATGTTCATCAAGCAGATTGAAGTACAGCTGAAGAAGGTCATTCGCAATATCAGGAGCGACAATGGTCTGGAATTCAAAAATAGAGAATTCGAAGAATTCCTTGCAGAAAAGGGAATCAGTCACAACTTCTCAGCTCCCTACACACCTCAACAAAACGGGATTGTCGAAAGACGAAACCGATCTTTGTGTGAAGCAGCCCGGACCATGCTAAGTTTTGCTTCCTTACCTCTTTATTTTTGGGCTGATGCTATTTCTGCTGCTTGTTTTACACAGAACAGGTCATATGTCAACAAGCGATTCACGCTCACACCTTATGAGATTCTCAACAACAGGAAGCCCAATGTGAAGTTTTTCCATGTGTTCGGTTCACGGTGTTTTATCTTCAATTCCAAAGAACACCGCAACAAGTTCGATGTAAAAGCCGACGAAGGAATATTTCTGGGCTATTCTCTCACTTCTAAAGCGTATAGAGTATTAAACAAGCGTTCGAGGAAAATCGAAGAGACTTACTACGTCACTTTTGATGATAGCTATGTCAAAAAGCTAAAGGCCAATGAAGACATAACTGAGGAAATCTTTCCTCAAAGTGGCCAAGTCACAGTCTCGATCGCTAATCTATTCGAGAAGTTCATGGAGCTCTTTGATGAACCAAAGAAAGCCACTCTCTCAGAAGCAGGCACAGCAGACAACAAGGTAGATCATATGAAGCAAATCATCGAAGATGTTGCAAGATGAATGAATGAAGGAGGATCAACTTCTGATGAGCCTCCACCACACAATGCCTCAGTCGAGGGGGAGGATCAACCATCGTCAACTCAGCCAAGCTCACAAGTTGAGGGGGAGCCAAGCACACTAACCGAAAGTGCCTTACCATCCAAAGGTGCATCAACGCCCGAAAGCTCCACACCTCAAGAAACCTCTGAAGTTCAAAACATTCCTGAAAGCTCATCTATCGAGGGGGAGCATGCTGATATGTCTTACGACTATGAAAGCCAGTCCGAACCAGAAGAAATGATTAATGCTGAATTAGATCCAACCTTTGATCCAAATTACCCTCCTCTCACCAAATGGACCAGAGATCATCCTATCTCTCAAGTTGTTGGTGATATATCTGAAAAAGTTCTGACTCGATCACAACTCAAGGCAAAACAGACTTCCTTGTTTTCTAAAGTCGAATTTTGCATGTTTAACTCATTCGTCTCAAAAGTTGAACCAAAGACAGTTGACACTGCTCTTGATCACTCCGATTGGGTTCAAGCCATGCAAGATGAACTGAACGGATCCGAAAGGAACAAAGTCTGGTGTCTCATTCCAACTCCTCTAGATGCCTCGATTGTTGGTCTTAAATGGGTCTTTAGGAACAAAATGGACAAGGAAGGAAACGTAATTCGAAACAAAGCTCGTCTAGTCGTGAAAGGATACTGTCAGGAGGAAGGTATTGATTATGAAGAGACTTTCGCTCCTGTAGCTAGGCTGGAATCAGTAAGAATATTTCTAGCCTATGCTGCCCACAAAAACTTTGAGGTTTACCAAATGGACGTCAAGTGTGCATTCCTCAATGGTTAACTCGAAGAAACTGTGTATGTGGAGCAATCTCCTGGCTTCGTAAATGAAAGGTATCCTAATCATTGTTATATTTTGGATAAAGCCGTGTATGGACTGAAACAAGCTCCGAGAGCCTGGTATGAAACGCTGACTAAATTCTTAAAGATGTCCGAATTCAAACAAGGTTCGGTTGACCCAACCTTCTTTCGCAAGAAGGAAGGTAACCACCTTATGATCGTTCAAATTTATGTCGATGATATCATCTTTGGCTCAACGAATCCTAGCCTAACAGCTGAATTCAGAAAGCCGATGGAGACTAAATTTGAAATGAGCTCAATGTGTCCTATTAACTTTTTCCTTGGTTTAAATATTAGATAGGGACCCGAAGGCATCTTTATTAATCAGGAAGCTTACACGAAGACTCTCCTTGCAAAATTTGGCATGATGGGAGATTCCAAAGTTAAAGTTCCAATGGCATTCGGCACCAAGCTCACCCCATCCCTGGACAAACCGGCTGTTGATATTACGCATTGTCGACAAATGATAGGCTCACTGATGTATCTCACCGCTAGCAGGCCTGACATAATGTTTTCAGTTTGTTACTGTGCTAGATTTCAGGCAAACCCATGCGAACCTCACATGCTTGCAGTGAAGAACATTCTACGATATCTCAAGCGAACTACCTCTTTAGGTCTATGGTATCCATCAAATTTAGGCTTCTTCGTTCATGCTTACTCAGATGCAGACCTTGGAGGATGTGGATTAGACAGGAAAAGCACAACTGGAGGCTGCCAATTCCTTGACGAGAAGTTGGTTAGCTGGCAATCGAAGAAACAAATGTGTGTGTCTTTGTCTACAGCTGAAGCAGAATACATTGCAGCTGCATCCTGCACCTCTCAAGTGATTTGAATCCAGAGTCAACTCAGAGACTATGGACTCAATATGAAAAAGATCCCACTATATTGTGACTCTGAAAGTGCAATTAGGATCTGTCATAACCCAGTGCAACACTCAAAGACGAAGCACATAGCACTGAGGTATCACTTCATCAAAGATCATGTGGAAGATGGAAACGTTGAAGTACACTTTGTTAGAACCACTGATCAACTGGCTGATGTCTTTACCAAAGCTCTTCCTGAAGCCTTATTCAACAAAATACTACAAGGGCTAGGTATGATGGAATCAGAATCAGTACCACAAACTATCTCTCGATCTCAAACGTAAGAAGCGAAATAAACCGAACGTTCGGGTTCGGTTGAATCATCTGTACTCGCTCATCAATCCGAAGGTAGTTTTCTTGGTTGTAAATTTCTTGTACAAAATTGTTTATCTTATTGTCAAAAGTATTTCCTTTTTGAAAGTCTAAAATCCTTGGTTTTTCAAAATTTTCCAAAACAGAAACCAACCGAAGGCTCGGGTTCGGTTTTTCAAAATTTTCCAAAACCGAAACCAACCGAACGCTCGGGTTCGGTTTCTAAAATTTTTTTCAACCGAAACCAACCGAACGCTCGGGTTCGGTTTTTCAAAATTTTCCTGATGAGATTAAAACTTAATCTTGAAGATCGATTAGATCTTAAACAGGTAAATAAAGATTAAACAGCAAGAACACGAAAACAATAAACAACTCAAGAATGAATCAAACATGTCGAATGATTATAAAACAACCCTCAGAAGAGCTCGATCAAGAACATCAACTGTAGAGGGTTAAAAGGTTTACAGGAACGATGAAGAAAATCAAAGCTATCGTAATTCTCTATCTTGTATTCTAGATCGTCTACCTAATATGCATGCAAGCATATTGTTATATAGTAAACCTAACAGGATCACGGTTGGACAGGCCCAAACCGGAGTACAAAACTATTGGACTATTAGCCGAGCCCAATGACGCAATACTAAACGAATCTGCAACCCAACAATCTCCCCCTTTGCGTCAATTGGAGCGAGATCTTCACTTTTTACTTGAGCCAGCAGCAACGGCAGGTACCTTCTTCTTTACAGTCTGAAACAGACGAGAGATAAGAGCAAGTATCGTTTGTCTGAATCTGATGTACCATTGAATCATATCGTTGAAGTATTTGATATCATCCGCTGCATTCTCTTTACACCGATGGATGATCTCCAGCACATGCTCTAGACAAGCAGTGGTATAAAGATGTTTATCGGCTAAGGCAAAGAGACATTTCTGTCCTTCTGCTCTAGTGAACATGACCGAATTACGCCTCGGGTCAATCTTGCCCATCTTCATCTGGTTCAGATCACTGGCTGAGCCAACAGGAGATATCTTCGGTTTCTTCATGAAGACAGTGGCTACCTCCTGATCCATCAAGGCGACCTCCATGATATACAATACTAACATCCTTTTGAGATGGTCTATAATCGGACCATATTCAGCTTCATTCGTCAAGAGGATGTTATGCAGAACAATCCAGTCATGGGGGTTGAGGTTCGGTAGATCTGCTAAGGATATAAGATGTTCGGTTCTTGCAGACCCTCGAATCACCCTGAACCGAACGTTGATGAATCTCCCCTCATAATAAGGCTTCAATACCCGACCATTAACGATCTTCTGAGCACTCCATGTTTGGTACTGTGGTTGAGCAGCCTTCAGATAGAAATCGATTAACTCCCGATCAACCTCAGGATTAGGATGAGGGACTTCAAAAATGTTGGAGAAGGCATGGAAGATGAACACCTTTCGGGTCAAGGGCATATCAAACTGCGAATCGACAGAATTGTAGCAGTCGAAGGAGATCACCGGTTCGAGCCATAGGATGCTTGGAGTATCTATGGCCACCTTTATCATTCTCTCCCGAGTCCAAGCAGGGAAAAGAGTCTTCCTGCTCTCGAGGAGATCGTGGGCTTCTTTCTTCTTGCGTTCAGCTTCATCAGCTTCTCGCGCCACAAGAATGTTGTCATTATCAACATTGCGACTATTTTTGCGTTTCAGCAAGTCAGCAATAGTTTCTTTATCATCTTCATCTTCTTCCTCAGCTATTTTCTTCCCTTTATCCTTCACACCCGAACCCGAAGTTTGACCAGTCGGAGGAGGTTCGGTTGTGTGAGCAGCTTTTGAGGAAGGAGGTGGTTTCGATCCGGACTTCACTTCTCCCCCTTGTTTCGGAGTGGACACGAAACTAGGAAGCCCTTCAATTTTGCTAAGAAGATCCAGGGTAGGAGTAAGTTTTTCAGCAAGGGTTCGCCTCACCGAATGATTGAGAATCGGATCGTGTGCTTCCAGGATGTTGGATAGGGCAGAGTGTACATCCGAAACACATGTTTTGATAACCTCCCGTTCGGATCGAAGAGCTTCAATCTGTTGCTGAGAGTTTGAAAGCTGAGCGCTCTTGACCTGGAGGGCGGTGGTTTTACTAGCAAGAATGTCCATTAACGAGTTTTCGGCAGCGAGATCCTCTTGAAGTTTAGCGAGGCGCTCGTCAATGGAGGCACGAAGGGCCGAGTTGTCGTCGCTGATGGATTGGTGAAGGATAGCGAACGACTTCAACTCCGTGGAGACGAACGTGGCCAATTGTTGAATGATTGGTTCCAAAGTTGTCTTTGTTGCATCAGCGCTCTCCTGTAAGGACTTTAACAGGGAAGAGGCTTCAGAGAATAGTTTATCGACTTTTGCGGTCGCTGCCTCACATGCTTTTGTGGAGGCGTCTATTGTTGCAGTGGCAGAGGCGACGGAATCATGTTGAGCCCTGGAGAAGGCATCAACAATCTTCTGAAGAGCGGCTTCAGAGAGAGAGAGGACTGAGTGTTGGAGGATGAAGCAAGAAGCAAGTCAACCTTCTCATTTAGCTCCTTAAGATGCTTCTTTGTTACTGGAGCATCGTCCTCGTCGTCGCTTTGGACCTGAAACGGACTAAAGTAGACCGAATCGAAGGTCATATTTTCCCCTCCAAGAAAAGGGTTATCTCCATCAGAGGCATGATCTGTAGATGTTGGGGGTGGTGAAGCTGGGGGTGTGGTGGTATGTGTAGGTTCAGGTTGAGTGTTGGTGGGGGTAGTTTCAGGTGGAGGTTGAGTGTGGATAGGTTCGGTTGTATGCTGGGTTTCAGTTGTATGAGGAGGTTCGGTTACAGGTGGTGTTTCGGTTGCATCGGTATGAACCCCCGTATCAGATACGTTGGTTGTAATCTTTGCAGTTGTTGTAGTTGTATCTGTGAAAATGGGTGGTGGTATAGGGAAAGAGGTTTGAGGAATGGTGGTAGAGGGGTTTATGGTGGGAATGGAAGTAGGGATTGTTTGAGTAGGTGAAGGAATGGGTGAGACATGGATTTCCATGTCTGGGGTAGGTGATCGGGGTGGGGTGTTGCCTCTTGGAGGGGTTTTGCCTCTTTGAGAGCCGTCCGAATCCGAACTCTCACCGTCTGAGTCACTCGAAGAGGAAGCGATTACAAGCTTTCGCTTCGGTTGAGTCTTCCTCCTCTTCGGCTGCGGGGACTGCGTAGTTTTGGTTGGTTTCCTCTTCCTGCGAGAAGGACCTTTAGCCCCTTTGGTCACTTGCTTCCCTATATCGGTTGGTTTCGGTTTTGGAAAATTTTGAAAAACCGAACCTGAGCGTTCGGTTGGTTTCGGTTTAAGAAAATTTTGAAAAACCGAACCCGAACCTTCGGTAGGTTTTGGTTTTGAAAAATTTTAGAAACCCAAGGAATTTAGGCTTGCAATAAGAAAATACTTTTGACAGTAAGATAAACAACTTTGAACATGAAAAGTACAACCAAGAAAACTACCTTTGTGGTGATGAGCGAGTCAGATTATGTAACCGAACCTGAACGTTCGGTCAATTTCGCTTCTTACGTTTGTGGTTGAGAGGTAGTTTGAGGTACTGACTCTGATTCCATCATACCTAGCCCTTGTAAAATTCTGTTGAATGATGCTTCAGGAAGAGCTTTGGTAAAGACATTAGCCAGTTGATCAGTTGTTCGAACAAAGTGTACTTCAACGTTTCCATCTTCCACATGATCTTTGATGAAGTGATACCTCAGTGCTATGTGTTTGGTTTTGGAGTGTTGCACTGGGTTATGACAGATCCTAATTGCACTTTCAGAGTCACAATATAGTGGGATCTTCTTCATATTGAGTCCATAGTCTCGAAGTTGACTCTGGATCCAAATCACTTGAGAGGTGCAGGAGGCAGCGGCTATGTATTCAGCTTCGGCAGTAGACAACGACACGCACGTTTGTTTCTTTGATTGCCAGCTAACCAACTTCCCGTCAAGGAATTGACAGCCGCCAGTGGTGCTTTTTCTGTCGAGTCCACATCCTCCAAGGTCTGCATCTGAGTAGGCTTGAACGAAGAAGCCTGAGTTGGAAGGATACCATAGACCTAAGGAGGCCGTTCGCTTGAGATATCGTAAAATGTTCTTCACTGCAAGCATGTGAGGTTCGCGTGGGTTTGCCTGAAATCTAGCACAATAACACACAGGAAACATGATGTCAGGCCTGCTAGCAGTAAGATACATTAGTGAGCCTATCATTTGACGATAGAGCGTGATATCAACAGCCGGTTTGTCCAGGGATGGAGTTAGTTTGGTGCCGAATGCCATTGGGACTTTGATTTTGGAATCTCCCATCATGCCAAATTTTGCTAAGAGAGTCTTCGTGTAAGCTTCCTGATTGATAAAGATGCCTTCGGGTCCCTGTCTAATATTTAAGCCAAGGAAAAAGTTAATAGGACACATTGAGCTCATTTCAAATTTAGTCTCCATCAGTTTTCTGAATTCAGCTGTTAGGCTGGGATTCGTTGAACCAAAGATGATATCATCGACATAAATTTGAACGATCATAAGGTGGTTACCTTCCTTTTTGTGAAAGAAGGTTGGGTCAACCGAACCTTGTTTGAATTTAGACATCTTTAAGAATTTAGTTAGCGTTTCATACCAGGCTCTCGGGGCTTGTTTGAGTCCATACACAACTTTATCCAGAATGTAGCAATGATTAGGATACTTTTCGTTCACGAAACCAGGAGGTTACTCCACGTACATTGTTGCTTCGAGTTCTCCATTAAGAAATGCACATTTGACGTCCATTTGGAAAATTTCAAAGTTTTTGTGGGCAGCATAAGCAAGAAATATTCTTACAGATTCCAGCCTAGTTACAGGAGCGAAAGTCTCTTCATAATCAATCCCTTCCTCCTAACAATATCCTTTTACTACCAGACAAGCTTTGTTTTGTATAACGTTCCCTTCCTTGTCCATTTTATTCCTAAAGACCCATTTGAGACCAACAACCGAGGCATCTGGAGGAGTTGGAATGAGGCGCCAGACTTTGTTCCTCTCGAATTCGTTTAGTTCATCTTGCATCGCTTGAACCCAATCGGAGTGATCGATAGCAGTGTTAACTATCTTCGGTTCAACTTTTGATACGAATGAGTTAAACATGCAAAATTCAACTTTGGAAAATAAGGATGCTTGTTTTGCCTTGAGTTGTGATCGGGTCAGAACCTTTTCAGAGACATCCCCAACCACTTGAGAGATAGGATGATCTCTGGTCCATTTGGTGAGGGGAGGGTAGTTTGGATCAAAGGTTGGGTCCAGTTCAGCATTGATCATTTCTTCTGGCTCGGACTGGCTTTCGTAGTCGTATGACATATCAGCTTGCTCCCCCTCGATATGTGAGCTTTCAGGAATGCTTTGTGAAACTTGAGCTTCAGAGGTTTCTTGTGGTGCTGGGCTTTCAGGCGTTGATGCACCTTCGGATGGTGAAGCACTTTCGGTTGGAGAAGTACTTTCGGGAGCAGTTGGAGAGCTTGGCTCCCCCTCAACATGTGAGGTCGGCTGAGTTGATGAAGGTTTCTTGTGGTGCTTGGCTCCCCCTCGACTGAAGCATCGTTTGATGGAGGTTCGTCAGAATTCGATCCCCCTTCATTCATTCTCCTGGCAGCTTCTTCGACAATTTGCTTCATGTGGTCTACCTTGTTGTCTGCTGCGCCTGCTTCTGAGAGAGTACCTTTCTCTGGTTCGTCAAATAGCTCCATAAACTTCTCGAATAGATTAGCGATCGAGACTGTGACTTGGCCAGTTTGAGGAAAGATGTCCCCAGCAATGTCTTCATTGGCCTTTAGCTTTTTGACATAGCAATCATCGAAAGTCACGTAGTAAGTCTCTTCGATTTTCCTCGAACGCTTGTTTAATACTCTGTATGCTTTGGAAGTGAGAGAGTAGCCCAGAAAGATTCCCTCGTCGGCTTTGACATTGAACTTGTTGCGGTGTTCTTTAGAGTTAAAGATGAAACACCGTGAGCCGAACACGTGGAAAAATTTCACATTGGGCTTCCTATTGTTGAGAATCTCATAAGGTGTGAGCGTGAATCGCTTGTTGAGATAAGACCTGTTCTGTGTAAAACAAGCAGCAGAAATAGCATCAGCCCAAAAATAAAGAGGTAAGGAAGCGAAACTTAGCATGGTTCAGGCAGCTTCACACAAAGATCGGTTTCGTCTTTCAACAATTCCGTTCTGTTGAGGTGTGTAGGGAGCTGAGAAGTTGTGACTTATTCCCTTTTCTGCCAAGAATTATTCAAATTCTCTATTTTTGAATTCCAAACCATTGTCGCTCCTGATGTTGCGAACCACCTTCTTCAGCTGTACTTCAATCTACTTGATGAACACTTTCAGCTTATGAGTCGCTTCAGATTTAAGCTTTAGAAAGAACACCCATGTAAATCGCGAAAAGTCATCAACAATAACAAGAATATACTTGCTACCACCGATGCTTTCGATAGATGATGGACCACACAAATCAATATGAAGTAATTCGAGTGGTTCAACAACTTTAGTGTTAATTATAGATGGATGACTTTGACGACTCAGCTTCCCCATTTCGCATGCAGCACACAAATGATCTCTATCGAACTTGAGCAATGGAAGACCTCGAACATGACCTCCAGTGACAAGTTTGTTGATATCTTTAGAGTAGAGATGAGAGAGTCTTCGGTGCCACAACCAGCTTTCGTCAGATTGTGCTTTTGATAACAGGCATATAGCTGGGTTTCCTTTGATGGGTTTGAGGTTTAGAGGAAACATTTCACCCTTACGCTCCGATTTGAGAATAACTTTCTTTGTTTTCTTCTCAATAATTTCAGAACCCTCATCGTCGAATGAGACTTTGAGACTGGTGCCTCCAACAAGATGAGATACACTGATGAGGTTGTGTTGTAGTCCTTCCACGTATGCCACCTTCCTTATAGTGAAATCACCATTGGTAATCATTTCGTATCCCTTTATGGTGCCGAAGGAGTTGTTTCCAAACTTGACGTTGCCATCATTTGTAAGAGACCTGTATTCCCTGAGCTCTTCTTTCCTCCCTGTCATGTGACGCGAGCAGCCACTATCGATGTACCATTCTTCGTCAAACTACTCGTCACTTATAACCTGCAAAAATTAAGCAGATTTAGGAACCCAAAGTTTCTTGGGTCCACGTGAGCCTTTCACAGGTACAGGAATAGTAAGAGAGATGTCAACAAGATATGTTCGTTTTATTAGTGTTGTTTCATCTTTCTTTTTGATGGTAAAAACTTTGATTTTATTAGGATTAGGTGCGTTCGGTTTAGACTCTGGTTTGGATGCAGAAACCTTCTGTTTGCCTTTTTGTTCAGCTGACGAATGAGATTTTTGAGAATGAACAGAATGAACTTTAGAGCGAGATGGAGATGAATTGGAAGAATTAGAAGAATTAGATGAGTGAGATTGAGAGGGCTTAGATTGAGATGACTTCTTGGCTGGAGACTCTAGGTGGCCTTTTTGCTTTTGATCATTGGTGGGACTGACCTTAGAGTTTTGATCTCTTTTGATTTCAGAACCGAACCTTTGCTTTCGGTTGGTTTCGTTCTCTAAACCGAACCTTTGCTTTCGGTTGGAGTCATCCTCAGAACCGAACCTTTGCTTTCGGTTGGTATTCTTTTCTGAACCGAGCCTTGGCTTTCGGTTGTTGTGGCTCTCGTGCTTTTTAACAGGATTATTCTCAAACTTTAGATTCTTGTCTTGATGTGAGAAATATGCATTCTGGGATTGCCAGAATTGTTTCCTTTCAGAGAGATTCTTCCTGTATCTCTGGTTCCTTTGACGTTTCTGATTCCTCATCTGCTTCGGTTGATGATGGATGTTGGCTTTCATTTTCGGTTTCTCTTTTCCTGGTTCATTTTGAACTGTGGAAGTTTCACTTTGAACTGAGGAACTAGAGGGAATGTCTTATTTTACCGAACTTCCATTTTCTTGAGGAATGTCTTTCGTACGGCTGGTACTTGGCACATCGAAATTATCTGGCTTGTTCAAGGGTTCTGGTACGTATCTACCTTTACTTTTCCATGAGGTCCTTTCAGATAAGCCTACCGTTTCATCAGCATTATCGATAGGAGCTAACCAGAAGAACTCATCACAGCCATCAGCATTGTCTTCGTTTACAATTGCTGTGAGTTCAGCAGTTTGATGTTCGGTTACTCCTGTGACCTTGTACACTTGATTTGGAGTGGTCCTAACCTTTTGATATACAACGACTTTCTCTGCTATGATCGGGGACTTTTGTTGGGACAATCGAACGAACTCCACTGAATTTTCTGAAATTAGATTCTTGTGGTTTTCAGGTTCGCTTTTCACAAATTCTGAGCAGTCAACCGTGTCCTCTACCGAAATTTCACTCATATTGTCGTCCTCATTAAGTTCAGATGCATTTTCAACATCAATTTTGTTTTCTGAGCTCAAGTTGGAGTTTAATGAGTCAAATTTTTGTATGGTTTCGGTTCTCAGTTTAAGTCTATCATTTTCATCCAAAAGGTTTTTAAGCATGTCCTTATGGTCCTTGGATTTAATGAAAGATTCTATTTTGTCCAGTCCATAGATATAGGTCGGATTGACGTCATCAGATGATATCACACTCTCACAATTATAAGCTTCAGCATCAATTTCATCCTCCTTAAACTCAAGGAAGGGCAAAATCATGCGATGAATCTTTTGTCCTATTTCACAATCCAAATGAAGCTGAGTAATATTAGTGTAAAGACGTTTTGCAATCAAACAAAAAACATTTCGCTGTTTTAAAAGCTTTAAATTGTCTCTTTGTAAATAAATGTTTTCATCTTTTATTCTGACTAATTCCGACTCCTTCAATTCGATCCACATGCGCCGTTCCTCACTCTTCGAAGACACCCTTCTTAATTGATCAGTTAGGTTAGAATTGGTGACTCGAGTTTGAGTTAAACTACTATCTAGATGAGAGATTCGAGAATTAACACTTTTTAGTTCTTTTTCATATGAGCATTGTGGTACTTTAAATGAAGCAAAAACCGTTTGTACCTTCTTGATCAGTTCATCGAGCTCGTTGAACTGCACGCTGAGCGATTTGGCTGTAAAGCACATATCCTGCTGCTCCTTCGGTTCATTGCTCCCACCATCAGTGTTGTATCCCCTCATCTGAGATACTTCAGACACCATCAAGCACCTTCCTCCACTGCTCTCCTCTTTTGCCACACAAGCCTTTCCATGAGAAGGCTTCCTCACTTCATCGTCTTCAGAGTCGGTTGACCAAACTTCCACGCCACCGAACTCGTCATCAGCAACCGAACCCTGCACAATTAGAGCATTTATGGAAGAGTTAGCGGTAGATTTCTTCTTCCTTATCTCATCAAGCTTTTTCTGCAGCAAAGCTTCCTCATCCTTTTTCCTCATCCTTTTCAGCCATCTTTTTAAGGACACAATCCTTTGCATAGTGGTTTTTCCCTCCACATTAGTAACAGCTTACTCCAGAATCACCGTCTGCCTTTGGTTCCTTCTTAGACTCTTCAACCTTCGGTTCATCTTTAACCTTTTCTGAACTATAACTCCCCTGCCAGTTTCGGTTTTTGTTGCTGGGGAATCTCTTCTTAATGAACCTCTTGGGGTTAGACACCATCATAGCATAATCCTCAGACGTGAGGTCATACTCCTCCAAGTTGAGGTCTTCGTCCTCCATCACAGCTTTACTTTTTGACATGAGGGCCAGTGAACCTAGGCTTGAGACCACATTCTTTTCCTGCAACACAATCTTCTCCTGAGATTTGAGAATACCCACCAGTTTCGCCAAGGAATATGATTTAAATTGCTCATGGGCTTTAACTGTAGACACCACTGCTCTCCACTCTGATCTTAGACCATTTAAAAACGTAACCTTCTGCTCAATAAGCTTCCTTTCGATGTCATGTTTGATCATCTTGCTGAGAAGATGATTAAAGCGATCGAACGTTTGGGTCACAGTTTCTTCGGCTCCTTGCCTGAATTCTCCAAACTCAAACAAGAGTAAGGTTTGGATAGAGTGTTCAAGATCCTCGTCTGTAGAGTACAATTCACGAAGCCTGTCCCAAATCTCCTTTGCCGTCGTGCATGAACTCACCAGTCTAAAAGTGTCAGACTGAAGTGCGAATCTGATCAATCTTAATGCCTTGATATTGCACTGAAATTTATCTTTTTCATCTTGCGCAATATCTTTAACATCTTTCAGAATATCATTATACTCTTTTTGAGTTTTAATAATCCTTGAAGTTGCAGAATGAGAAAACGGTCCAAAAATAATTGCTTCCCAGATGAGGTATCCATTATCCTCAGATCCTATAACATAATCTTCAAAGTGATGCGCCCAGACTTCATAATCATGGGTGTACAAGATGGGAATCTTCGTGGTAGATCCAATGTTGTTCGAAATATTGATGGGATTCGATTGCGACTCGTCCATAATGATCGAATAACCTGTTTAAAGATCAGACTTGTAATAAATCAGATTAGGGCAAAACAATAAATATCAAGATACGTCAATAATGAGATGACGGTTCAATAAATATCAGTAATTGCGGAAAACCCTAATTGAAACCTTTTTCACAGAAAAGAAGTGTATCGATTACATAGCCTCCTGCTCTGATACCAATTGATGAGATTAAAACTTAATCTTGAAGATCGATTAGATCTTAAACAGGTAAATAAAGATTAAACAGCAAGAACACGAAAACAATAAACAACTCAAGAATGAATCAAACGTGTCGAATGATTATAAAACAACCCTCAGAAGAGCTCGATCAAGAACATCAACTATAGAGGTTAAAAGGTTTATAGGAACGATGAAGAAAATCAAAGCTATCGTAATTCTCTATCTTGTATTCTAGATCGTCTACCTAATATGCATGCAAGCATATTGTTATATAGTAAACCTAACAGGCTCACGGTTGGACAGGCCCAAACCGGAGTACAAAACTATTGGACTATTAGCCGAGCCCAATGACGCAATACTAAACGAATCTGCAACCCAACATTTCCAAAACCGAAACCAACCGAACGCTCGGGTTCGGTTTTTCAAAATTTTCCAAAACCGAAACCAACCGAACGCTCGGGTTCGGTTTTTTAAAATTTGCCAAAACCGAAACCAACCGAACGCTCGGGTTCGGTTTTTCAAAATTTTCCAAAACCGAAACCAACCGAAGGCTCGGTTTCGGTTTTTCATAATTTTCCAAAACCGAAACCAACCGAACGCTCGGGTTCGATTCCAAAATTTTCCAAAGTTTTTTTGTTTTTCTTTTCTTTTTCAAAGTTTTTTTATTTATTTTCTTTCTTAGTCTTATTTTTCTTATTTTTTTATACATATCAAAACTTCAAAAATATTTTGTTCTTCATTTGCTTTTTGTATTTAATTTTTATATGTGTGTTCGTTCGTTTATGGGGAAATTTTTAATGGATTAGTTAAGTGTCCCTAGAAGCATGCTGCTGTATGTGCCCAAAGTCTCATCAGATTCTGAATAACAGCCTTAATGACTTGGTATACACAAACCTTGTCTTCCCAATTAGGTTATCACATTTATTCTAATCAAGAGCTACCTAACTCTCTTCTCACATGAGAAAAGAGTTTTCTGCTTGGTCCTTCTTTTACAGCGGAGGTACTATTCTTCCTTACACCATCTCTATTACATTTCTCCATTAAATTCTTTTCATCTTATTTTCGTGCCACTACGAGCTGAGTGAAACCCAAAATTCAATACCAAATATGAATTGACGGTGAACAATTAATTTGATCAAGTTTTCACTAATGAATTGACGGATGTATCCTCATGAAATCTCAAGTTTTTCTTTTGTGTGATTCCTACGAAATTGTTAAACACCATAACATTTCTTCCCTTGGGGTCCAGTTTTAATTTTTTGTTGAGATTTTCTATTTACCAGCTACTTAAAATTATTTCATACCTACTTGTTCAACAGACTACACCGGTCTCCCAAGTACTTTGTTCACTTTCTATCTTATTTCAAGATTAGAACTGTTAAATCAAATCTAAAACCACCATAAAGAGCCTAATTAAAAGAAGCCTTTCAACACTTCTTAATAAGTGCTTGATCGTTATTCAACGGGAAACCACACTAACACTTTAAGGTCTCTCTTGACTTTGAAGGAAGAGATTCGTGCCCAGGATCATTTGTTTCATGTCATTATTGACATCACATTTATTCCTAAAAATATTTGCTTTATTTCTTTTCTTTTTACACCCTTAGCACGAAAATCTTTGATTTTCCAAAATTCTGGTTCTAATAATTACAGGCTTTTTTATTGGATCGGTGATTCATAATAAAGACGTGGTCAAAATTCATCCACGTGGGCGTATCATTCAAACGATGCCGTTACAAGGATACGATGAAGGGATGCTGACTCAGGCGGGAGTCTAATAGATTGAATTTCAAACGACGGTAAAAAGGGAACGCATGCGATTTTGAAACGTCCACTCCTTAACTGACATTGTGGACGCGTGTGCAATTTTGAAACAGTTCCTCTTTGGCACAACAAGGCGCGTGTGAATTTGAAACGGTTTCTTCAGAAACGGCGCTTGTTGAGCGGTGCGTTCCAAGGAATCTGACACTCTCTCTCATGCGTGATCATCGCTTACCTTAACTGTCACGCATCAGTAAAATTCCGGGGAAAACCTTTCGTATTTCGATAGAAGCTTTGAGCAGATTTTTCTCTCTCCTTACAACTACTATAAAAGGCGACTTCATCTCCCTTTTACCTCTTTACTGCATCAAAATTCCCAAGAGAGCAAAATTCCCTGAAACCCTTACTGTTCATCATCTTCTTCCCAACTTCAACAATGGCAGAATCATCGTCCGTTCACGCTACTTCACACATCCTTCCCATTCGCCCTCAACAGTGTTTGGTGATCGATTTAACCCCTCAGGCGTACGACTCCTACATGTTCCCGATCATAGAGTGCCTGAAGTATTCCCCAATCGCACCTGCACTTTCACGGGTGGAAACAGTGCCCATGGAGATTTTATCATAGATCTATGCGACTGCACATTATGACAAAGCAGTCGATAGGATCTTCTTCGAGGTTTCTGATCACAAAGCCTCGATTTCCAGGCAACGATTTGGCTCATTGCTAGGGTTTGCTGCTGACCCTTCAAGGGTTAATCCGGAGACAATTCCGTTGGGCCACCTCTACAATATGTTCTACAATATGGGGTACACGGAGGCGCTCACCTTCGTCGCTAAGTTCAAAAAGTCATGTTTGCCGCCACAGTGGAACGACATGTTCACTGTACTCTTCAAGGGTCTTTCAGAACGGAGCTCAGGTCAGACGGCTCCAGTCGACTCTTCCTCTCCATTATGTACGGCGTTTACAACGGCGTCAACGTCGACTATGGGTTGATTCTCTGGCAACAACTCATCCAGAGTTTATCATCCTCTTCACGACATTCTGAGGTGTCGTATGCCAGGTTCTGGACCATCGTTGCTAAATGGGCGATGGATAAGCACGATGTCCCCACCGTTACCGGTGCATCGATGTCTTCGATTGGTACATTCCATACCATGAAGATTATCGTCTCAGATGCATCGAGGTTCTCTTTCATTGGTTCCATCCCGGAGACCATGTACGGTGATGTTCCAGGTGACAGCAGGATCATCCGGACTTACAAGGAGTTTAGGCAGTCTGGTCCGAGGGAACTCACGCAGGAGATGCTCAAGTCCATTCACGATGCTGATAAGCCTGTTTCAAGAGGCAAAAAGGCATACAAAGGGAAGCAAGTGACCAAAGGGGCTAAAGGCCCTTCTCCTAAAAATAGGAAGGCTCCAAAAGCTGCTCAGTCCCCGTAGCAGAAGAGGAGCAAAACTCAACCGAAGCAAAAGCTCGTTATCGCTTCTTCTTCCGGTGAGTTGGAGGGTGAGAGTTCGGATTTGGACGGCTCTCAAAGAGGCGACACCCCTCCAAGAGGCAATACCCCACCCAGATCACCTACCCCTGACATGGAAATCCATATCTCACCAATTCCCTCTCCCACTCATACAATTACTACTTCTATTCCCACCATAACCCCTACTACCACCATTCCTAAAACCTCTTTCCCTATACCACCACCCATTTTCACTGATACAACAACAACAGCCACTGCAAAGGTTACAACCAACGTACAACCGAAACCCAATCACCACCCGAACCTACCACCAGTAACCGAACCCATACATACAACCGAAACCCAATCACCACCCGAACCTACCCACACTCAAACTCAACCTGAACCTACCCACACCACTACACCTCCAGCTTCTCCACCACCACCATCTCCAGGTCATGCCTCTGACGGAGATAATCCATTCCTTGGCGGGGATAACATGCAGTTTGATTCGGTCTATTTCAGTCCCTTTCAAGTGCAAAGCGACGATGACGAGGGTGCTCCAGTAACAAAGAAGCACCTTAAGGAGTTGCATGAGAAGGTTGACTTGCTAATTGCTTCCTCCTCCAATTCTTAGTCATCTCTCTCTGAAGCTGCTCTTTAGAAGATTGTTGATGCCTTCTCCAGGGCTCAGCATGATTCAGTCGCTTCTGCCACTGCTGCCATTGAAGCCTCGACGAAAGCATGTGAGGCAGCGACCGAAAAAGTCGATAAACTATTCTCTGACGCCTCTTCCCTGTTCAAGTCCTTACAGGAGAGTGCCGATGCCACAAAGACAACGTTGGAACCAATTGTTCAACAGTTGGCCACATTCGTCCCCACGGAGTTGAAGTCGTTTGCTACCCTTCGCCAATCAATCAATGACGACAACTCGGCCCTTCGTGCCTCCATCGACGAGCGCCTCTCTAAACTCCAAGAGGATCTCGCCGCCGAAAACTCGTTGATGGACGTTCTTGCAAGCAAAACCACCGCCCTCAAGGTCAAGAGCGCTCAGCTTTCCAACTCTCAGCAACAACTTGACGCTCTTCGATCCGAACGGGAGGTCATCAAGACGTGTGTGTCGGATGTACACTCTGCCATATCCAACATCCTGGAAGCACATGATCCGATCCTGAACCACTCTGTGAGGCGAACCCTTGCTGAAAAACTTGCTCCTGCCCTGGACCTGCTCAGTAAAATTGAAGGGCTACCTAGTTTCGTGTCCAATCCGAAACAAGGGGGATAAGTAAAGTCCGAATCGAAACCACCTCCTTCCTCAAAAGCTGCTCACACAACCTAACCTCCTCCTACAGGTCAAACTTCTGGTTCGGGTGTGAAGAATAAAGGAAAGAAGATAGCTGAGGAAGAAGAGGAAGATGATCAAGAAACCATTGCCAACTTGCTGAAACGCAAAAATAGTCGCAATGTTGATAATGACAATGTTCGTGTGGCGCGAGAAGCTGAAGAAGTTGAACGCAAAAAGAAAGAAGCCCACGATCTCCTCGAGAGCAGGAAGACTCTTTTCCCTGCTTGGACTCGAGAGAGAATGATTAAGGAGGCAATCGATACTCCGAGCATCCTATGGCCCACGAGTCGCAGTTCGACATGCCCTTAACCCGAAAGGCGTTCATCTTCCACGCCTTCGCCAACGTTGCTGAAGTCCCTCATCCTCATCCGGAGGTTGATCGGGAATTAATCGAGTTCTATCTGAAGGCCGCTCAACCACAGTATCAAACCTGGAGCGCTCAGAAGATAGTCAACGTTCGGGTTTTGAAGCCATATACCGAAGGTAGATTCATCAACGTTCGGTTCAGGGTGATCTGAGGGTCTGCAAAAACCGAACATCTCATATCTTTAGCAGATCTATCGAACCTCAACCCCCATGACTGGATCGTTCTGCACAACATCCTCTTGACGAATGAAGCTGAATATGGTCCGATCATAGACCATCTTAAAAGGATGTTGGTGTGCTATATCATGGAGGTAGCCCTGATGGATCAGGAGATTGCCAATGTCTTCAAGAAGAAACCGAAGATCTCTCCTGTTGGCTCGGCTAGTGATCTGAACCAGATGAAGATGGGAAAGATTGACCCAAGGCGAAATTCGGTCATGTTCACTAGGGCTGAAGGACAGAAATGTCTCTTTGCCTTAGCGGATAAACATCTTTATACCATTGCTTGTCTTGAGCATGTGCTGGGGATCATCCATCGGTGTAAAGAGAATACAGCGGATGATATCAAATACTTCGACGATATGATTCAGTGGTACATCCGATTCAGACAGACGATACTTGCTCTTATCTCGCGTCTGTTTCAGACTGTAAAGAAGAAGGTTCCTGTTGCTGCTGGCCCAAGCAAGAAGTAATGATCTCGCTCTAATTGACGCAAAGGGGGAGATTGTTGGGTAGTGTAGGATTTATTTTGTATTACGTCATTGGGCTCGGTTAATAGTCCATGTTTTGCACTCCGGTTTGGGCCTGTCCAACCGTGAGCATGTAGGGTTTACTATATAATAATGTGCTTGCATGCATGTTAAAAAAATGATCTAGAAGACGATAGCGATTACGATAGTTCACAGTTTATTTTCTTTATCGTTCTTGTAAACTCTTTAATCCTCTACAGTTGTAGTTCTTTATCGAGCTCTTCTGAGGATTGATTATTAATCATTCGACATCGTTTGATCCATTATTGTGTTCTTGCTGTTTACTTGTTTATTTCTTTACATGTTTCTTAGATCTAATCGATCTTCAAGTTAGTTTTTAACTTATCACTATGCCCCATTGGTAGAATGGCCATGGGCTAGATATGTTCTGCAGTGGTACTGGCGGTTTGCTTGGACCAGAGCGTAATACTGGCATTCTCCACACTTCCTAGTTACTCCCAACGCGTCTTGGTGTACAATAGGCCAATATATTCCCATTCGGAGCACTTTACTCGTTAAAGCTCTAGCTCCCCCCCTATGCGCCCGCCTGGCCTGTGTGTGCTTCCTGTAGCGCCTCCATCCCTCTGGCCTGATCTACACATTTCAACCAGGGTGCCGTAAACCCTTTTCGATACAGCTCCTCGTTTATCAACGCATATGAGAGTGCCTTTATACATATTTTCCTGGCTTCACTATGGTCATCTGGTAGTACTCCCCTTTGCAAATACTCCATAAATGGTATCACCCATGTGGGCCCAGTGGTTGTCAGAGTATTTATCTGTCGCTCATCTATACTTCTTTCCCTAAGTACTTCTAACAAAACCTTCTTCGATAGATGATCGAAACATGTAGATGCCAACTTGCTTAAGGCGTCTGCCCTTTTGTTTTCGCTCCGAGTTATCTGCTTAATCGTGAACTATCTGAAGGATTGGATTAGTTGTCTCACCATTCTCACATACCTCTCCATTCTCTGATCTTTTGCCTCAAAACTTCCGTTAATTTGGTTTGCGGCTAATCTCGAATCTGTTAGGCTGTCATAACCATCGCACCCATTTGTTTGGCTAAGCGCAACCCTGCGAGCAAAGCTTCATACTCCGCCTCGTTATTTGATGTGTGGATGTCGAACCGAAGGTCATAAGTCACTTCCTCTCCCTCTGGGCTAGTTAGGATTAAGCCTGCCCCTGAACCTTCCCTGCTGGACGCCCCATCGGTATATAGCTTTCATGAGCAGTCATTGGCCAGGACCTCCTCTATCGCTTAGATTCTTTTCTAGGCTGCGTTTCCTTCATCTAGAATTTCGAACAAGAAATCAGCTAGTGCTTTCCCCTTAATGCTTGTCCTTGGACGATAGCTTATATCATGCTCTCCTAGCTCAATTGCCCACTTTGCTAACCGGCCCGACGTTTCTGGCTTGAACAATATCTGTTTGATGGGACATTTGTTAGCACCTCAATTTGGTGTGCTTGGAAGTAGCGCCTCAAACGTCGCGCCGCGTAAATGAGCGCCAGGACTAGCTTTTCCAGGGTGGGGTAATTGAGGTCAGGGCCCTGTAATGCCCTACTCACGAAGTATACCGGCTTCTGCTCTCCTTCCCTTTCTACGGTTAACACTGAGGATATCGCTTCGTTTGAGGTCAAGAGGTACATTTGCAGTGTTTCCCCTGGGATGGGACTGGCCAGTGTGGGTAGCTTGTGTAGTGCTTCCTTGATCTTCTGAAGCGCTTCTTCCACTGCAGCTGTCCATTGAAAGTTGTTCTTTTCAATGCAGCCTTTTAGTGTGTGGAATAGTGGCATGGCATTGTCAGCGGATTTCGAGATGAACCTACTCAGGGTCGTTAGTTTCCCATTAAAACCATGTGCGTCTCTGAGGGTGCCTGGGGGTGGGGTCTCCATAAACTCATCCACTTTAACTGGACTAGGCTGGATGCCTTGTTTGGTAACATAGTATCCCAAGAACTGTCCTTCTTCTACCCCGAATGTACATTTAGCCATATTGAATTTTATTTTGACCCTTTCTAGTGTACGAAAAGTCTCCTCGATGTCTTGTAACATTTTGTTTTCATGGGAGCTCTTAATCACCATATCATCGACAAATACCTCAATATTCCTCCCAATTTGCTTGGCGAAAACCGAGTCAACCAGGAGCTGGTATGTAGCTCCCGCGTTTTTCAATCCGAAAGGCATCTTGGTGTAACAAAAGGTGCCATGATCCGTGTAGAGAGTTGTTTTCTCATCGTCCTCCTCTCTCATCAGAATCTGATGGTATCCCTTATATGCATCCAGGAAACATTTTAGCTTAAACCCTTGTAGCGATTCCACTTTCTGGTCGATCTCCGGGAGGGGATAGCAGTCATTGGGACACGCTTTGTTCAAGTCTGAGAAATCAATGCACATACGCCATGGCCCATCTTGCTTGCGCACCATAACTAGATTAACAATCCAGGTTGGGAAAACTGCTTCTCTTACTATTTCGGCCTCCGCTAGCTTAGCTACTTCTACGTTAATTTCCCTGTTGCGGTCCCCTCCCTGGACCGTTTTCTTCTGCTTCACTTCCTTTGTCACTGTCTTGATCGCCATTTTGTGCTCAATGACCTTCCTATCTACCCCCACCATGTCTGTAGGGGTCCATGCAAATATGTGTTTGTACCGTTTTAGTAGGTCGACTACTGCTTTCCTTACGTGACCTGGAAGGTCGTGACCAATGCTGATCGGTTGATCAGGGTATCCTTCATTGATTATTTCCTTTCCTTTTGCTGGGTCTTGTCGCGGTTTCTTTGTTTCCTTAGCCATCTTTGTTGGCTTCTTGACCGTAAAGAAATGCAATTCCCTGGGAGGGGTAGCAAGTACCTGTTGGGTTTTGAGCATTCTAACACTCCTAAGTGTACATGCAACCCTAAATACCTTGGATCTATGTTTTCTCTATTATACATGCAAATAAGAACATCCAAGGTATTATCCTAATCTAGCATACAAAAACTATGAATGTAACAAGATAGAATACATACCTCTTGATGTAGCTTGATGTCTTCAAGCTTTAAGAGCTTAGCCCCAATAGTGTGGAAGCCTCAAGTGGAATCACAAATCACCAAGACACCTTGGAATACTTTAGAGAATATGATTACTTGGTTCTCTCTAGTGAAATTGGCTAGCCCTTCTTTAGTGTATCCACACTAGTGCCAATTTCACCAACCAAGGACATCTTTATATAGTATGGAGGATTAGGGTTAAACCCTAATACCCATGACCTATCATTTCCTAGGATCCATGGGTTAAACACTCCATGGACTATCCATGAAAGCTTAGCCCAACCTAAATGAACTTGGCCCATTCCATATATATCAGAGTCCATATTTAATTAGTTCCTTTTGATCACTTAATTAATTATAAATTAATTCTTGATCAATACTAATTAAATAATATGATTCCATAATAATATATTAGAACTTATAATATATTAATATTAATCATAAACATACTATTCTCAAAAGATTATCCATATAAATTGTGTCGGTGAAGTGCAACCCAAATGGACCATGCCGGGTCGGGTCAAGTACATACCAAATATAGTTATGGACTTAGACATTAATCCAACAGTCTCCCACTTGGATAAGTCTAAAACTATTATTGCGTATGACTTCAAACCTAACTGGCAATCGTAGCTCTTAAAGCCGTTGTCGAACTCTGACCTTGTCGGTGAACTCTGACCTTTGTCAATGACTTGTCCATTAGATAAGGGATCATATATTCCTCCATTCTAGATATCATATGGACTGAGACATGGATTATAATCATTCTCTCTGTCCATTAGTTGTTTCCCGATTTGCGATTTATGACGACTGACTAATTGAACAAATCAAATCAGTCCTGGCCCGACCGAGCACTTCCATTTGTCATCATCAAATCATCGAGGGGCCCACAGATATCGCTTTTATCCCGAAGGTAAAAGGAACGGATAAACTTTGACTCATATGGCTTGTTCTACTACTTGTTGAATCATACACAAAGGCACGTTTTATAACACCGAGTTACCGTATGCGTTTTCGTGCAATCAATGTACTATCAACTCATAGTAACAACTCATATCTCTAGGTTTGAAGAATATAAGATATTATCGTCTCATGATCACTCGTGATAAAATCCATGAAGTGATTCCAATGAGCGCGGGTTGAATCCAATACTCAGAACTTATGAGCACTCATGAGTGTTGTAGCCCTTTGTCCAACACCTTAGACCTCTACAAGCCAACCCATGACAGTCTTAATTCATATCTACTTCCAACATATGACCGACTGTGGATGGTTTGAATAACTTAGTCATTCCGGAAGAATAACCCAGTTTATTCGGGAAGTCAAAACATGCAAAATGAAACACAATAATAATTGAATCCAATATGGTATCAACCCTTTGAACATAAATAAAACACCTTTTATTTATCACCATATGATTACACATTATTCATTGTATACTGTTTCAGCTATCAACTTTATTCTTGAATTTAAAACAATAGTTGTCCCATGCTCCAAGCATGTACACTATGTTTTCTTAAACACTAGTCATGCCATACACCAAGTATGCATACTATGTTTGTCTATGACCTTTACTTTGTGAACTAGATCAATTGAACATAACTTCAATGATTCTCTTTTCACATTCCCAAATCCTTACTGCAAATGCAAGAATTCCAAATTCATGCCATTTACTGAAATCTGTTAGATTCTAAACTTATATGCATTGATCCTCTTGTAACGATTATGCACAAACTCACAAAGACTTGGCAACAATCATTACAGAGTATTCCAAAGGAGATCAACTCCTTGGAAATATCCTTCTTGTATTAAGTTTCCTTAATGTTACACAGATTGAAAATTCTAACTTTGAAACATTTCCAGATTCCATTTTGACTATCACTTCTGAACAAGAGTTGCCTCCTTACAGATTATGTCAATATGGTCCTTCCAGAATTATCACTATACTTCCAATTGTCCTTGAGTAACCAATCTTTGGTAAACCTTAGATTGTCCTTGACAATTGTTTAATCTTTTTAGTCATATCCAGTTCTAAACCTTTTCCCTTCTTAATGCCCCAGGCATTTCGAAAATTTTAGAACGGATGAATATAGCACATGTAATCGATCCTATATCCGAAGCATATGGGACACGATTCATGATGTCTCACATAAAGACTAAACCAGTCTTTTGCTATAACATTTCCATTTCTATTTGCCAAGTTCTCATAATTCAGATTATGAAAAGGGATGCCGTAATCATAATCGAATTTTAGAACGCAAATAATGGACCCGTATACAGAATTTCCTTATGTTGAGCCATTCCAACATGAAATTCATATATATCCTTGACTAAATGATTAAAACCTCACGATCTAAGCTTATAGATTTGAGATGAAGTATAATTTCCTCTCCCTTAATTATAGCAAAACAACTCTTTCCCAATTGAAACTTTTGTTTTTTCTATAATTAACATTGCTAACTTGCAATACTTATCATAATTATCATGCTCCCACTAACATGATGATTATTAGCATAACACTTATGCTCCATCTAGCTTTGACATGTACCCAGAAGTCAGCTGGACTTCTAGAAATCAATACTTCATTGACTTTCTTACCAAAGTTCAGATTTCTGATACTAGATTGTTTTGATAAGACTTTATCAAAATCATACACCTTCCCTTAGATAGCACACTTGTGAGTCTAAACAATTATGAAGAGGTATGCCGTAATCATAATGGTTAGACCTTTTGCCACTTCTCACAAGTCCAGGTTAGTGTGCCGGTAAACCACACACGCTCCACTAACGACTTTGAGAATGCAAATATCACAATTGCTATCTAGCTAAAATCTACTTAGCGAAAGTGTTTCCTCACCATCATTTTCATGAATTGGAGAGAAACCTTATGACACTTAGATTTTTATGGTGTATGAGTTCCTACCCATATGAATTTGTCAAAACCATAATCACAAGACACAGATAATGACAAATCCAAAACCATATGGATTGAACTCAATCTTAATTTCTTGCCACCTGGCAGCTCAAGGGCCTGCCATTGCTTCCAAGTAGTTGTGCAACCAATTGAGAACTCTAAGAACTCATATGCAAAACCAACTTTAACTGGAATGGGCACAGATATGTCAACACGATAGGTTATAAACCTCAAGTCGTGTGCTAGGGAAGACCTTCAGGTTTTGTTCTTGATTAGTTCTTGAGACTTTCAAGACCTTTAAGACTCCCACTGTCCTCTTGACCTATAAGACTCCCTTGTCAAATATCCAAGAGATAGTGTGGATACTAATCAAGACAAACACTTCACACAATTGACCTAAGTTGGTCTTTGTTTTATCCAAAACATCACAACTTACCAATTTCAAATGTACAAGAGTAGAAAACTTTTACTCTTACATTTGACAAGTGTTTTAACCTTCTTTTGAGACATGTCACTCAAGTTACAATCTTGGAGTATGACTCTAAGACTTGTATTGGAACGAAGTATGACTCATCTTCTTGATTTAATCATTTCAACAATTCAAGATCCCTCTTCTTAGTCATAAGAATGCACTAAGACTTCCTTAGAGAACTAATTGTGCTATGGTTTCTTAATCATTAAGATGATCACAAAAACTGATACTAAAGTACTCTCCCATCTTTTTAGATTTGAGAAACTTTTATCCTTCTGCCTAATTTGATTCTTCTTATTCGCTCTGCCTTACATTGGAACCCTTTTCCAATGTCTCAGAATTACACTTAAGCTTGTAAGTATAATCATATTTACTATGCTTTAGTAAACTATGACGAATAGTTTTATCAATCTTTTTGTGGTGGACTTGACAAGTGCACAAGAATGTGTACTCGATCCCTTAGTCCTTTACTTGACTCACACATCCATGTGAACAAGTAATTAGTCTTAATTTTCCAAAACTTGAAAGTTCTCATTCATCATGCTATACAACTTGCATGATTCCAAGTTCCGGTCCAATTGAAACTTGGGTGATGAGAATCTTTCCTTATTTGGTAAATCTAGACATTACCACAAATGAAAGAATCAATTTCATATTTCCACTCTTGCTCTTAATGGAATCATATAAGCAACAATTTTCCTTAAATGCCATTGTAAGGATATTTTAAAATAAATAAAATAAAAAATTTCCTTTTATTTTAAAACATTGTGGAAAAACTAATCCTTACAATCCATATGAAAACTTGTTGTTATCTATTCCTAAGCAAAAATATCATAACTCCTAAGAAGTAGCTCAAGAATCCGATTCTCAAGCTATGCGATAGAAATCCATCTACGCGATCAGATTCAGCATATTCTTTCTTTAAGTTTCTTCACTTTTCTTTGATTCTTAAACATCACCATGTGACCCAGTCACATCATGTATCAAGAATCTCAGAATAGAAACTTAACAGAGTTAGATAGTGGACTTTACCTGAAGTAGAGTCAAACTTATTGACTTTAACATCCTTCGGTAAATTTGGCAGCTTCACAATCAATGCCCCTTCCTTTGGCAATATAAACATATGGACCCTTTGATAATGGTACACGAGACTATCATAGACTTAGCTTTTCTCTTTACCATTTGGTCAACCAAGTTGACTATGGCCGATCCCTTTCCACTGGGAAGAGAGAGCTTTACTAGATATCCAATATCATCATTGTCAATGTCCATAAAGTTTTAGGAAGTTGATCTTAGAAAATAGATAAGATCATTAAGGGTCTTGTCATAGTCTGTTTCATAGGTGTCCCAAAGGAACTCACTATATGACTTAGAAAGTGATTGAACCACCAACTTTCTTAAGACTTTGACACCCAACTCTCCCGGCTTGTCAATATGTGACTACATCTCCAAGATGTGTTCACACCTAGACCTTGCCTTGCCAATAGGGCTTGAGTGACCTTAAACTTTTCAAGAACTTGTGGGTTAGGGAGAATAATTAGAGGAGGTACTAATTGGAGGAGGTGAAAGAAGTATGATTTCCAAAGAACATCATCTTCATTTAGGAAACCTTGTTTCAAAAGATTTGGGAAGATCATAGGTGCCTAAACCAGACAACTTTTGGGAGATATTCAAGATAGTTGATTTAAAGTCCTTAATATGACACCCAATATGAAATATTAAGGCTAGGACCCAACAAACTATTTTATAACTTAGAAGAGGTATGCCGTAATCCAAGCTATAAAATATTTGAAGGTAGGTGAATGACGATTCACCAATTTCCACCAAGATAAACGAAATGTATTATTAGGTTTTAATTGGTTTTGAAACTCCTAGATCTTTGAGATTCATTGAACTTTTCAAAGGCATGTTTCAATCTCGAGTGTGCCCTTCAGGTTTTGTGACTGGGATGCCGAGGATCACAAAACAAGGTGTGAAGTAACCATGCAAATGACTTGGTACCCTTAATAAATTACCCCTCAATCGATGTGCCGGTTAACCACACACGCTCCATCGATACTATGATAAATATTTAGTCACCCTTTACCTACCTTGTTAAGTCCAAGTTAGTGTGCCGGTTAACCACACACGCTCCACTAACGACTTAGACAAAGTGTAAAGTGTAATTTCATGGGTTAGCACCTTATTCACATTTTTCCTAAGTAACTAAGATTGGGTATTATTAAGAGTTTAGTTACTTAGTATTATCATTAATACTTTTAATGAAGGAGAATTATAGTCTTGTCAAACCCGTTCGGCTAACGACCCTCCACCGGTCAAGCAAGCGGTGGGTGAGAGTGGACACCCATTAAGTTGCCATTTTATAGGCAACAACCTTATACCCACCTTATAGACCGGCTTCGTGAATGAGGCGTACTAGCGGTAAGACTGACTTTACTCTTATACATATATATATTATTAACTTATAATATTATAAAGTATAAGGGTTGAATTTTAACTTTTAAAATTCTAAGGGCTAACTTGGAATTAAAGTATTCATAAGAGAAAACTTTACAAATTCCAAAACTTGAGGGCAAGTTTTGAAACTATTCAAAACTAATTAATTCCATAACTTATGTGTTTAAAGTAGTTTTAATCCAAAAACTCTTCAAGTTCCATAACTTGAGGACAAGTTATGGAAGACTTTAAACTAATAAAAGAATTAACTTTTCTTTATTTTATAACTTATGGAATTAATTAAGGTTACACCTTTTTTTATTTTATTTTATTTTATTAAATGAAGAGACTCTTGGTCCTCCATAACTTGAGGACAAGTTATGGAGTCATAAAACCATTTAATTAGAACTAGACTCTTCATTTTTGTAACCTTTGCCAATTTTTATGAGTTTTATGATTCTTAAATGTGACGTTTCATATAACTTGAGGACAAGTTACAAAAACACATTTTAGAATCAATTCTTAGATTAATTTGGATTAAAACCAACTATCACATAATTTTATTCATTAATCTAAATTCACTCATAAAACAAGGTAACACAAAAAACTTTTGGTGATCCATAACTTATTCTTAAGTTATGGAATCCTTTAAAACATTAACACCAAATTTTGTAACTCCATAAAAACTTTGAATCAATTTTTTTTTAAAACCTTTTCATATCCATAACTTATGGAGGTTTCAAAAAATAAAACTCTTTAGATCAAACTTTTAAAACTAATAAAATAATCATATTATTTTATCTTTTATTAAATTTGACCTAATTCAACTCATAAAGCAAATTATTCAAATTTTACAAATAATTAGTTTTTCACAAGAACAAGTAATTATCTTAAAATTTGACAAACTTCATGTTTTTTTTTTCAACTTTGAAAATAAAATATTTGCATCAATATAACAGAAAACAACCCGTGGCTCTGATACCACTGTTGGGTTTTGAGCATTCTAACACTCCTAAGTGTATATGCAACCCTAAATACCTTGGATCTATGTTTTCTCTATTATACATGCAAATAAGAACATCCAAGGTATTATCCTAATCTAGCATACAAAAACTATGAATGTAACAAGATAGAATACATACCTCTTGATGTAGCTTCATGTCTTCAAGCTTTAAGAGCTTAGCCCCAATAGTGTGGAAGTCTCAAGTGGAATCACAAATCATCAAGACACCTTGGAATACTTTAGAGAATATGATTACTTGGTTCTCTCTAGTGAAATTGGCTAGCCCTTCTTTAGTGTATCCACACTAGTGCCAATTTCACCAACCAAGGACATCTTTATATAGTATGGAGGATTAGGGTTAAACCCTAATACCCATGACCTATCATTTCCTAGGATCCATGGGTTAAACACTCCATGGACTATCCATGAAAGCTTAGCCCAACCTAAATGAACTTGGCCCATTCCATATATATAAGAGTCCATATTTAATTAGTTCCTTTTGATCACTTAATTAATTATAAATTAATTCTTGATCAATACTAATTAAATAATATGATTCCATAATAATATATTAGAACTTATAATATATTAATATTAATCATAAACATACTATTCTCAAAAGATTATCCATATAAATTGTGTCGGTGAAGTGCAACCCAAATGGACCATGCCGGGTCGGGTCAAGTACATACCAAATATAGTTATGGACTTAGACATTAATCCAACAGTACCGTGGCTAGGCCCGCCGAAGTGTCGAACTTTAAGATTCCATGCATGGTCGATAGGACCGCTCCTAGCTTTAGGAGGGCTATTCTTCCCAAGATAATGTTGTGTTCTGCCGAATGTCGAATGACCACGAAGTCGATTAGGACCGTCTTCTTTCGTTGTTTGTCGTGGCTGGTGATTTTCAGGGGGAGATGAATCACGCCCAGTGGCCACAAGCTGTGGCCGGTGAATCCGACCAGTCTCCCTGCTGTGGGTCTTAGGTTGTCTTTCCAACGATCTGGGAGAAACCAAAAATAGTGCTCATAGATTATGTTTGTTGAACTCCCTGTGTCAATGTAGACTCTCTGTATGATTACATACTTGATGGAGGCCTGGATTACCAAAGCATTATCACCCCTCCATCCTTTCGGGCGGGGGTCTTGTGCAGAGAACGTGAGCGTTCGCGCCGGGGGCCCGAGGACCCATCAGTTTAGCGATTATGCCTCCCTACATCTTTTGTTACGTATCATGAATATTTCCTTGGGTTGAACTCCTTCTTGAGTCGCATTCTAGGCGTTTTCGGTGTGAAATTTGGTGCGCAGGCTCCGTGGTATTTCCATTAAGTCTCCTTTGAGTTGATTTTCTTCCATTTCGTTCTTGAGTACCGAACAACTAGCAGTGTCATGTGTCTTGATTTTGTCGTAATCGCAATACGGGCTCTTGGGTGACTTAGCTAGTTGTTGTTTTTCTGATACCGTGTACACCATCGGTCGACGACTCCGTCTGCCGTCTTTATCGAATGGTCGAAACCTCGCCTGGGGCCTCCTTACCTGGCCAAAGTGCTTGCCTCCCCCTCATGTTTGCCTCTGCGACTCTATAAGGGCCCTCCCAAGTTCGGCCCAACTTGCCTTGGGGTTGGGCTTGACTTGCCTCGTATTTTATTAAAACATATTCACCAACTCTATACGCTTTTTCCTTTACTCTTTGGTCGTAATACCTTTCTGTCGTGTGCTTGTATGCAGCTTGGCGCATTCTAGATTTTTCACGCTTTTCCTCTAGGATGTCCAAATTTATCCTTAGGTTTTGAGTGTTGCTTTTCTCGTCCTTATTGGTCACCCTTAGTGTGCTCACTGCCATCTCCATAAGAAGCATGGCCTCTGTCCCGTACGTCAGACTGAAGGGTGTTTCCTTCGTACTTGTTCGTGGTGTAGTTATGTACGACCATAGTACCATCGGTATCTCCTCCGCCCAATTCCCTTTTGCCTTGCCCATCCTCTTCTTGATTCCATTCATAATGGTTCGATTGGACACCTCTGTCTGTCCGTTCGTTTGCGGGTGTGCTACCAATGTGAAACGTTGGCTTATCCCTTTTGTGGTGCACCACTCTCTGAATGGGTTCTCAGCGAACTGTAGGCCGTTTTCACTGACAAGGACTTTAGGGGTGCCAAATCTTGTCATGATGTTCTTCCTTACGAATTTTATCATGTCCCTCCCCGATATGCACGCCAGTGGCTCTGCTTCGATCCATTTTGTGAAGTAGACTATGGCCACCACCATATACTTTAGCTTTCCTGGTGCTTCTGGGAATGGGCCCACTATATCTATGCCCCACTGGTAGAATGGCCATGGGCTGGATATGCTATGCAGCGGTGCCGGGGGGCTCGCTTGGACTAGTGCGTAAGACTGGCACTCCCCACATTTCCTGGTCATTTCTATCACATCTTGTTGTATTGTCGGCCAATACACCCCCATACGCAACACCTTGCATGTTAAAGCTCGCGCCCCTTCGTGTGCGCCTACCTGGCTTGAGTGTGCTTCTTGTAACATCTCTTTCCCTTTGGCTTGGTCCACACACTTTAGTCATGGGGCCGTAAACCCTTTCTTGTACAATTCCCCGTTAACCGTTGCATACAAAGGCGCTTTTATACGTATCTTCCTAGCCTCCCCATGGTCGTCTGGTAGCACCCCTCTCTATAAGTACTCCCAGAACAGTGTCATCCACGTGGGTCCGGATGGGCTAGGGCGTTCACCTGCTCCTCATTTATACTTCTTTCGCGAAGTACCTCCACTAGGACCTTCTTCGATAGATGGTCGAAGCCTTTGGATGCCAACTTACATAAGGCGTCGGCCCTTTTGTTTTCACTCCTAGGTATCTGCTTGATTGTGAACCGCTCGAATAGTCCTACCAATTGCTTTACCATCTTTACATACTTTCCCATCCTTTGATCTCTCACCTCGAAGCTCCCATTGACCTGGTTTGCTGCTAGCCTCGAGTCGGTTAGGGTTGTTACAACTTTCGCGCCCATCTGCTTGGCTAGACGCAATCCTGCGAGTAGCGCTTCGTACTCCGCTTCATTGTTTGACGTATGAAAATCGAAACAAAGGGTGTAGGTTACCTCTTCTCCTTCCGGGCTGGTCAGAATCAGCCCCGCCCCTGAGCCTTCCCTACTAGATGCCCCATCCGTATACAAAGTCCATGAGCGGTTGTCAGCTGGGGCCCCCTCAACTGCCCACACTTTCTCTTTGGTTGGGTCCCCTCCATCCAGAATTTCTAGTAAGAAGTCAACTGTGCTTGTCCCTTGATACTCTTCCTTGGGCGGTAATTTATGTCGTGTTTTCCTAGTTCGATTTCCCACTTCGCCAGTCGACCCGACGTCTCCGGCTTGAGTAGTATATATTTGATAGGGTAACTTGTGAGCACCTCGATCTGGTGCGCCTGAAAGTATCGTCTTAATCGTCGTGCCGCGTAGATGAGCGCCAGGACCAGCCTTTCTAACATGGGGTAGTTGATTTTCGGTCCTTGCAGCGCCCTACTAACGAAGTATACCGGTTTCTGTTCCCCTTCCCTTTCTACCGTCAATACTGAAGATATTTCTTCGCCTAATGTCGAGTGATACACTTGTAGCGTCTCTCCAGGGATGGGGTTGGCCAGCGTGGGTAATTCATGTAGTGCTTCCTTGATTCTTTGGAGCACCTTTTCTGCTTCATACGTCCACTGGAAGTTGCTTTTCTCAATACATCCCTTCAATGTGTGGAACAACGGCATGGCCTTGTCAGCGGATTTCGAAATAAACCTGCTTAGGGCTGTGAGTATTCCATTCAGACCTTGAGCATCTCTGAGGGAGTTCCGTGTCGGTGTCTCAATGAATTCATCGATCTTGGTCGGGCTGGGCGATTCCTTGTCTGGTGACTTAGTACCCCAAGAACTGCCCCTCTTCTACCCCAAACGTACACTTGGCTGGTTTCCGCTTCATTTTTACCGCCTCTAGGGTTCGTAAAGTCTCCTCAATATCCTGTAACATTTTGTCTTCATGCGGGCTCTTAATCACCATGTCCTCCACATATACTTCGATGTTTCTCCCGATTTACTTGGCAAATATTGAGTCGACTAGGCGCTGATATGTGGCCCCTGCATTCTTTAAACCGAAAGGCATCTTAGTGTAGCAAAAGGTTCCGTGGTCTGTGTAGAAGGATGTCTTCTCCTCATCTTCTTTGTTCATCAGAATCTGGTGGTACCCCTTGTATGCGTCCAAAAATCACTTTAGCTTGAATCCTTGTAACGATTCCACTCTCTGATCAATCTCCGGGAGAGGGTAACAATCTTTAGGGCACGCCTTATTTATGTCCGAAAATTCTATGCACATACGTCACGACCCATCTTGCTTGCGGACCATGTCCGGGTTCGTGATCCATGTTGGAAATATTGCTTCTCGTACTATCCCGGCTTCTGCCAATTTGGCTACTTCTGCATTGATTGCCCTGTTATGGTCTCTCCCTGAACTCTCTTTTTTTGCTTAACCTCTTTTGCGCTTGGCTTAATTACGAGTTTGTGCTCGATGACCTTCCTTTCTACTCCTACCATATCCGTAGGAGTCCATGCAAACACATGCTTGTATTGTTTAAGCAAGTCGACCAGCGCTCTTCTTGTATGGCTTGGGAGATCGCATCCAATGTTGACTGGCTGGTCAGGGTATCTTTCATTGATCACTTCCTTCCCTTTCACGGGGTCGTTTTTGGGCCTCTTGGTCTCCTCGGTTATTTCTGCCGGCTTCATAACTGTATAGCATTGCAATTCTTTAGGTGGAGTGGCCAGCATCGTAGCCGCGCCCGTTGGGGTATCGAACTTCATGATCCCATGCATGGTTGACGGTACTGCCCCTAGCTTTAAAAGAGCTGTTCTTCCCAGAATGATGTTGTGTTCCGCTGAATGTCGAATAACCACGAAATCTATCAAGGCAGTTTTCTTCCGCTGCTTGTCGTGACTAGTAATGGTCAGGGGAAGGTGGATTTTTCCCAATGGCCATAGGCTATGACCGGTGAACCCTACTAGCCTCCTGGACGTGGGTCGCAAATTATCCTTCCAGCGGTCTGGGAGGAGCCGGATGCAGTGCTCATATATGATGTCCGCCAAACTCCTAGTGTCGACATAGACCCTATGTATAGTTACATCCCTGATGGAGGCTTGTATCACTAGCAGATTGTCACCCTTCCATCCCTCCGGTCGAGGGTCTTGCATAGAGAAAGTGAGTGCACGTGCTGAGAGTTTGGCGGTCTCCTGCTCCCCCCATTGCTCTTCCCTGCTTCTCTTACCTTGTATCATGAATATCTCCTTGGGCTGGGTCCCCTCACAAGGTGTGCCCTTGGCGTTTTCAGTGTCAAACATGGCGCGCAGGCTTCATGCTATCTCCACCAGGTCTCCTTTGAGTTGCTTCTCCTCCATCTCTTTTTTTTAACACTGAGCAGTTGACCGTATCATGAGTCTTACTTTTGTGATACTCACAATATCGGCTCTTGGGTGATTTGGCCGAGTGCTGTTTTCAGACACCGTGTATACTTCTGGGCGGCGAACCTATCTGTCGTCCTTGACAAAAGGCCGAAAGCACGTCGGCGGTCTTCTTGCTTGGCCATAGTGCCTATTTCCTCCCCGGAAATCCGTGTGACCCGGGTTGTGGTGTCTGGTCGCCATGGCATTCAAGTAGGCCTGCTTGGCTGCCTCGTCGTCTTCGTGCCGCGGATACCGCTCTACCCTTTCCTTTAATTCAGCTCGTGTTAAGGGCTTCTTTCCCATGAGTTTTTGTGACAAAGGGCCTGACAACAGCCCCCATGTAAAGGCGTCGGCTATGAGCCCTTCGTCGTGCCCTAGCACGTCCAGTGTAGCATTTGTGAATCGTGTGAAATATTCTCGCACCGTTTCACCCTGTTTCTGTTTACAACCTATGATTGAATGAAAATCTCCCTTGTACTTACGCAACTGCATGAAGTTGGTAAGAAAAAGGTACTTGAGTTGAGCAAAGTTCGAGATGTTGCCCGGTTGTAACGTCTTGAACGACGTGCCAGCGTTGCCGTCGACGGTCGTCGAGAAGTACGTGCACCAAAACTTATCGTTAAGCTTGACGACGTCATCGTCCACTCATACGTATCGATATGGCTATCTGGGTCGGTGGTTCCATTGTATGTTTTGAGCGTCGGGAGCTTTCCCGTGTTTGGTATTTCATAATCCAACAACTCTTTGACAAACGGAGACGTCACACTATGGGGAAAACCTTCTTCGCCTGGAACCGGCGACGCTCCCTGTTGATACTGAGGGTTCATGCCATGCGATGGCGGTGTAAGATAGCCAGGACTTTGTCCGTAAAAGGGGTATGGCTGGAATGGAAGCTGGAGAGGATAACTAGCAGAGAAAGGGTGTGTAAGGGTTATAGGGTTGATCATCACCGGCTGTTGTAGACCGCCGCTGACAGGGATCGTCGGTCCAATCCATGCATCGGCCATCGGGTAGATAGGTGGTGAGTGATTTATCATGTTTTGTGCCAGTGGCGGTAACGAGGTTGTTGAACTTTGTCCACCTGTCATCTAGAAGGACGACGGCGTTGCAAATGATGGTGAGATATTGAAAGTGTGGCTCAATGGAAATGCTGTTGGGTGGGCCTGTTGTGCCTGCTGCAGTGGTGGTGCAAAGAATGGTGGCATCTGAAAGTGTGTAGACGGGGGCGGCCCTACCGGAGTCGTTCCTTCCTGAGAAAGCGGTGGTTGTGGAAAGTTTCCGATGATTACTATAGAACTTCCTTCGCCTAAAATGGTCCTGTTAACCGTGGTAGACGGTGGTGTTTCGTCCAACGTCGTCATGGGACGTATGGGACTGATCGGTCGTCCCTCGCTGCCGTTGGATGCAATTGATGTTTGCTCTCGTGCTTTTCGTTTGTGTTCTTTGTCTCACCCATGGATGGCGCCAAATGACGCGACCTTGCTCTGGTTTCTTCCGTGAACTTCTCTCGATCTTCTAACTAACACTGCAAGATCACAAGAACAGAGGCCGTTAGCCGCTTTCCGGGAGGAGCTCCTGGAAGAGCACTTTGACGGTCAAGTTAGAGGGTATTTTAGGGTTTGTGTGTGTATTCTCTCTAGAAATCTTCGAGAACTTACCTCGCAGGTTTGAGAGCACATCCGTTTATACCTAGCGTTCCTGCCTGAGCCGTACCAGACATAATCTCTTTTGGGGAGATACGATCAGAGGCGCTAATTGGAGGGTCATGCTCCTTCAACCGTTAGAGCGCTCTCATTGGCTCAGAAGATAATGTTCTGATCCAACTGCTTGTCTCCTGACCGTATCTTTTGTCCTGGAGTCAGGAACGCCTCTTGGCAGGCGCAAGCCTTTCGCCTGTGCACTTCGCTCTCGGGGACGCCAGCGGGCGCTGAGCCTGCTGGGCTGAGCTTAGTTGACGTGGTTCTGCTGTGCTGCCCTAGGCACGCCATCACATGGCATTTAGGTATGCCTGTTTTGCTGCTTCGCCTTCTTCCTGCCTCAGATATCGTTCTACCCTCTCCTTTAACTCGGCCCTCGTTTGGGGTTTCTTACCATTATAGGTTTTGAGCGTTGGCAGTTTGGCCGTATTTGGTATTTCGTAGTCTAGGAATTCCTTCACAAACGGGGATGTGACACTGCGAGAAAAGCAGTCTTGGATTGGAACGGTTGATGTGGCTTGCGACTGGTGTTGGAGGTTTAAACCGTATGGCGACGATGCATGATATCTTGGACTTGGAACGTAAAAGGGGTGTTGTTGGAATGGCAACTGGAGAGAATAGCCAGAGGAGAAGGGGTGTGCTGGTGTTAAAGGGTTGATTTTTGAGGCTTGATGGAGGTTATGATTGGAGGCAATGGTCGGTCTAGTCCACATGCCCACCATCGAGTAGATAGGTGGTGTATGAGCTACCATAGTCTAAACCAGTGGGGGTAAGAAAAGCATTGGGCCCATTCTACCCGTCATCAGATTGAACGGTGGCACTAAAAACGGAGGCTGAATGTTGAGAACTTGGCCTGGTGGTAGCATCGTTGAGTGGACCGGTGGTGGTTGTTGCGTTGGTGGTACAAAGAATGGCGGCATCTGAAGGGATGTGGTTAAGAGTGGCCCACTGGAGTTGTTCTTGGCTGGTGAGTTGCCGGTTGCGAGGCGGTGTTGGTGGTTATCATAGAGCTTCCTTCACCTAGGGTAGCTCTGTTGACCGTCGTGGGCGGCGGTGTTTTGTCCAACGTTGCCATGGAGCATATGGAACTAGCTTATTGGCCATCGTGTCCATCGCTGCCATCAGACGCCATTGATTCTTCAGCCTTTTGCTCTTAGTTTGTGTTCTTTGTCTCACAAACGGATGGCGCCAAATGATGTGACCTGGCTTCAACCGGATTAGCGCTACTGAATCAGGTTCTTCGTTTTCTCTGCAAGATCACAAGAAAGAGAGGCTGTCAGCCATTTCCCAGGAGGATGCTCCCGGAAGAACGCTCTGACGGTCAAGTTAGAAGGTATTTATGGTTTTGGGTGACTTTATTTTAGAGAGAAGAGCTTACCTTGTGAGTCCGAGGGTGCATCCTTTTATACCTAGTGCTCTTGCCCAGTCCGTACTGGACAAGATCGCTTTTTGGGGAGACAAGATCAGAGGCGCTGATTGGAAGGTCGTGCGTCCTTAGCCATCAGGGCGCTCTCATTGGCTCTGGCGGTAATGGCCTGACCACACTGTTTGTCCCCTGATTGTATCTTTTGTCTTGGATCTGGGAGCGTTCTTTGGCGGGCGCGAGCCCCTCGCCCGGGCATTCTGTCCCCAGGGGCGCTAGCAGGCGTTGAGCCTGCTAGGCATAGCCCGACTGGAACGCTTGGTGCTTCGGCTAGATGTGATTCTGTCGTGCTGCCTTAGGCATGTCATCAGGTCGTGTACACCATCTGTATACCACATACACCCAACTTACGTGGCTAAGCTTCCTGATCCAAGGCACGCATGTACGCTAAGCGTACCAAAATGTACGCCCAGCGTACGAGCGAAACATTTTTGCAAAATATTTTAAACTTGAAGGACCAAGGAGAAAATACCTAGAATCGAATGTTACAAATCTCCCCCACTTGAATTAGACTTCGTCCTCGAAGTTCGCTGATGCAAACAGATCTAAAGTAATGCTCCCTTATCTCGTCCTCCGGCTCCCACGTCCACTCGGAGCCCTTTCGGTGCTGCCATTACACCTTCACCGGATTCACCATCTTGTTGCATAGAATCTCAGTTTTCCTATCGAGAATCATAATTGGCCTCTCCACATATTTGAGGCGCTCATCCACCTAAATGTCATCCAATGATATCACTGCTGAATCATCGGCTACACACTTCCCCAAATGTGACATGTGGAAAGTGTTATGGATCTGACTGAGCTCATCAAGAAGATCCAGCCGGTATGCAACCCTGCCCACCTAGGAAGTAGCCCTGAAAGGACTGATAAATCGAGAGCCCAACTTTCCCGAATTTCGAAACCAAATGACACCCTTCCAAGGTGACACCTTCAGTAGCACCAAGTCTCCCACCTGAAACTCCAGGTCTGAACGATGTCGATCAGCATAACTCTTCTGTCGACTTTGCGTGACTCGCAACCTGTCGCACACTTGCGAAATCAATTATGCGGTCTTACGCACCACCTCGATGCTTCCCATGACCCGATGACCAACCTCGCCTTAACAAACCAGATTCCTGCACCTCCTCACATACAACTGATAGGTTTTATACAAACAATGCTATGTGTGCATACAACCCTAGAGTTGGATCTATGTTTTCACTATTAGTTATATAAATCTGTGAACACAAAAAGAAACCTGGCATGCTCCTACTATTTTCGAAATCCACATAGTAGAATAGAATACATATCTTTTGTTGTTATATAGTAATAACAACTAGTTCCTTGAATCTCCTTAGCTTTTGAAAGCAAGTACCACAAGTGTAGTACCTCTAATGGCTCACAAACACACTTGGGTGAGAGGATTTATATGAGAGAGAGGAGGAAGGGTACTAAGCTCCAAAATTCGGTTATGGAAGGGTTTTTGTTGGGTTGAAGAATTGCTCAAGTGTTGCGTCGTTGGGCTCGATAGTTTAATTATTTTACTTGTATTCCGGTTTGGGCCTGTCCAACCGAGAGCCCATTATGTTTAATATATAAGTATATGCTTGCATGCATATTAGGTTAACGATTTAGAGATTAACGATTATTATAGAGCGTAACGATAGTATTACAGATTTCTTTGATCGTTCTTGTAACCTACCAATCCTCTATAGTTGATGTTCTTAATCGAGCTCTTCTGAGGATTTTGTTTAATCATTCGACTCGTTTGATTCACACATGTCTCGTTCATATTTTCGTGTTCTTACAGTTTTGTATTTACTTACCTGTTTGAGATCTAATCGATCTTCATAGATTAAAAGGTTTTAAATCTCATCATTTTTCCCAAGGGTTGGCCGAATTCCTAAGTCTAGGGGGCTATTTATACTTGAGGCTAGCTAGGGTTTCAAGGTGGAAACCCTAATCCCTGGTTTCAAGGTGGAAACCCTAATCCCTTAGCTTAGGGCCTAAGTAAGTCCTTGGACTCCTTTTCTTAAGCCCTTGGACGAAAACTCCTAGATCCTTCTAGGATTTTCATTCAAGCCTTAATAAAGGTGATCCAATGGCCCAAAGTCTCAACTATCAAATAATTACAAAACAGCCCCTATACTTTTAATTAATTCATTTAATCCCAAAATTAATTCCTAATTAATTTCCGATTAAATGCTAATTAATAATATGATTCCTAATTAATATATTATTCTTATAATATATTATCAAATCATATTTATACCCCAATCTATCATTATTAACAATAAATCAGCCTCTCTCCTTAATAGTCGTCATGTCTAGTCACTAGTGTGAAGGCAACCAAAAGGACCCTGCTACAACCGGGTCAAGTACATACCAAATATAGTTATGGACTTAGACACTAATCTAATAGTCTCCCACTTGGATAAGTCTAATAACTATTCTGTGTATGACTTCAGATCCTGATCAGGAATCGTAGCTTTCAAAAGCCGCTGTCAACTCTAATCTTATCAGATACTCGTCCTTTAGATAAGGGATCATATATTCCCCCATTATAGATATCGTATAACCTCAGACATGGATTTTAATCATACTCTCTGTTCAACGGCTGACTAATTGAACAAATCAAATCAGTCCAGGCCCGGCCGAGCACTTTCGTTGGTCGTCACCAAATCATCGAGGGTCCCACAGATATCGCTTTTATCCCACTTTGGGTAAAAGGAACGGATAAACTTTGACTTAATGCTCGCTTGTAACTACTCATCAAATCACACACAACAATATGTTTTATAACACCAAGTTACTGGTGCGTTTACATGTTATCAATGTGCAACCAACTTGCAGAATACAACTCACACATCTTAGTTTCAAGAATATAAGATATTATAGTCTCACCAATCACTCATGATAAAATCCATGAAGCGATCCAAGTGAGCGTGAGTTTAATCCAATGCTCAAATCATGTTCATAAGCACTCATGAACGTTGCAGCAAACCTTTGCTATGTCTAACACACTTTAGACAATCTACAAACCAATTCATGACAAGCTTCTTTCATACCTACTTCCAAAGTATGAGCGATTGTGGAACATTCGAATAATTCAATTACTCTCAATTAACTCAATTATTCAGGAATTCAGAACATGCAAAGTGAAACACAATAATAATTGAATCCAATATGGCCCAAAACTTTTGAGTATAAATAAAACTCCTTTTATTTAATCACCATATTGATTACACATTATTCATTGTATAATGTTTCGGGTAATCAACTTATTGCTTGAATTATAACAACAATTGTCCTATGCTCTTAGCATGCACACTATGTTTACCTATGGTCCTTACTTTGTGAAACAGTATAATTGGATAACATTTTCAATCACACTCATTTCACATTTCCCAATCGTTACCACAAGTGTAAGAATAACAAATTCTTTCCACTTACAGAATATGTTAGATTCTAACATTTTATGCACTGATCCTTTTGTAATGTCATAGCACCAAAGTCACAAAGACCTTTGCCAATAATATTACAAAGTCCTCTATTGGAGATTGTTGCAAGACAATTCCATAGACATGAAGTCTCACATTCAAATTACATCCCTTTGAACATCCTTCTTGCATAAAAGTTTCTCTAATCTAGACATAGATTCTTAACATCCAACTCCCACATATGGAAACATTTCTACACTTGCCATATGACAACTCATTCTAAATAGAATCATATTTATAATAATGTTGATATGGTCCATCCATCACTATACTTCCACCTACTCACAAGCGATAAATCTTTAGCGAACCTCAGATCGTCCTTTGACAGTTGTTTAATAAACTTAGTCATGCCCGGTTCCAGTCCTTTTTCCTCTTAATACCCTAGGCATTTGGAAAATTTGAGAACGGACAAATGTTATAGCATATGCGATCGATCCGATACCCGAAGCATATGGGACACGATGCATAATGTCTTACATAAAGACATGATACTTTACCAGTCTTTTGCCATAATATTTCAATTTGTCATGTTCTCACAATTCGAATTATGAAAAGGGATGCCGTAATCATAATCAAATTTTGAGAATACAATTCATATATTTAACTAGATTTGATTAAAATCTCTCGATCTAAGCTCTTAGATTTCGAAACGAAGTACAATAATCTCTCCCTTAATTATAGCAAAATAATCTTTCAAACCTTGTAACTTCGCAATGTAAAACTCCTGTTTTCTATAATTAATATTGTTGACTCGCAACTTTTAAAATAATAATCATGCTCCCACTAACATGATGATTATATCTTTACTAGCATAACATTTATGCTCCCACTAGCATTGACATGTATTCAGAAAACACCTGAACTTCTAGAAAACAATGCTTATTGAATTTCTTAAGTTCATATTTCTAATACTAGATGCTTCGATAAGATTTATCTAAGTTTCTCAAACTCATACACCTTTCCTTAGATAGTTTATATGTACATGTCTAAACGATTCTAGAACTTATAACAATAAGTCTAAATCTGTTCAGGCCCATTGCCATTTCCCACAATTCGAACTATGAAGAGGGATGCCATAATCATAGTTGAATTTTGAGAAATCCAAATTACATAATGCTATCTTCAAAATCTTTCTTAGTGAAATCGTTTCCTCACAATCATTTTCATGAAGGAGAGAAACCTTATGACACTTAGATTTTTGCAGCATATGTGTTCCTATCCATGTGAATTTTTCATAACCATAATCATAAGACAATAATTGTGACAAATCCAAACTCTTATGGATCGAGCTTTTCCATTCTTAATTTCTTTCCATCAAGGGTCCCACCATTGCTTCCAAGTTATTGAGCAGCTCACCCCTACCTATCAATGTACCTTCCATTGATCAAGGTGCCATGCCCCTATGCAGCCCACTTGAGAACTCATAGAAATCATATGCATAGTTGACCGAACTGGAATGACGCAGAAACAGAATTATGTCAACACGATAAGTTATAAACCTCAAGTCGTGTGATAGTGATTATCGATTATTTTTGTTCTTGATTTGTTCTTGAACCCTTTTCAAGATCATTTAGACTCTCACTGACCTCTTGACATATAATATTCTTTTATCAAGAAACATTTCTTGACAAAACAAATATTCAAGAGTAGTTGTGTGTCTTTATCAAGACAAAAGCACATGCAATTTGGTACTGGTTGGTCTTTGTCTTATCCAAGAAATCGCAACTTACCAAAATGTGTAAAAGAACATTTCCACTTAAGATTATGTCACTCAAGTCACAATCTTGGAGTATGACTCTAAAACTTGATTTTGGCACGAAGTAAAATTCATCTTATTGACTTAATCACTACAACAATTCATGATTCTTCTTCTCAGCCAAACTAGTGTACTAAGGAGACCTTAGAGGATGAATTGTAATATAGTTCTTAAGATGATCATGAAACACAATACAAAAGTACTCTCTCTTCTTCTTAGATTGGAGAAACCTTTATCTTTATGCCTTCATTTATTCTTCTTATTCATTATGTCATTCACTGAAACTTTTCAATGATTCAGGATCATACTTAATCTTGTAAGTATAACCATATTTTCTAGACTTTTAGTAAATCATCACGAATAATGTTATTGTTATTTATGGTGGACTTGACCAGTGTACAACATTGTGAACTCGATCACTCCTTCACTTAACTCTTTGTCAAGGAATTAGCCTTAAAAATTTTCGAAGTACCAAGATTTCGATACATCACATGATTCAAATCATATGATTCCAAGCTTCTTCCAATAGAAACTTGGGCGATGGGAATCTTTCCTTACTTAGAAAATTACGAGACTACCATAAATAACATAACTAAGAATCACATCTACTTAATATTGCTTATAATGGAAATACACAAGCATCAATTTTCACAATTGCCATTGCAAGGAAATATAAATAAGATAAAATCAAAATTTATTTTATTGCAGAAAAATATATCCTTACAAAGCAAATGAAAAACTGTGCTATTACATATTCCTAAGCAATCTATCATAACTCTAAGTTGCAGCTCAAAAATCCGATCATCGAATCCATGCGATCATAATCCATTTCTTTGCGATCAGATTCAGCTCGCTCCTTCCTTTAAGCTTCCTTTCTTTTCTTCGATCCTTCAGAACATCGAAATGTAATCTTATCACATCATGTATTAAGAATCTCCGAATAGAAACTTAATGGAGTTAGATAGTGGATTGTACCTGAAACAGAATCAAACATCTTGACTCTCCCATCTCTTAGATCTCTCAGGTAGTAAGGGCAGTTTCGCAACCAATGCCCCTTCTTTTGGCAGTAGAAACATATGGACTCTTCTGGAATGGTACACGAGACTATCTCAAACTTATCCTTTCTCTTGCATAGAGAAAACTTTTCTGGACTCCCAATGTTGCCATTGCCCTTAGGATATTGATTTATCAGACAAATTTGCTCGACCAATGCGCCAAACCATTTCTGATTCAACAACAATAAGCAAATCAATAAGGGTCACGTCATGGTCCATCATATAGTACTCTTTAACGAACTTTCCATATGATTTGGGAAGTGACTAAAGAACCAAGTCCACATTCAACTTACTTTGTAACCTCATATCCAAGACATGAGCACATACAGACTTTCCATCTTTGTGTCTTATTGCCAATAGGGCTTGAGCGACCTTGAACTTTTCAAGTCTTCGAATACGTGGGTCAGGGAGAATTATTGGAGGAGGTTGAGGAAGTGAAGCATGATTTCCATTTCTACAATCCAATCGTGGAATATCATCTTCACATGGAAAACCTTTTCCAACGGATTTAGGAAGACCATAGTTGTCAGACTTTGACATCTACAAACGGGAGAAATTTCAAGTTTAGTTGACTGAGACTTTAATAAAACACCCAAGTGAGATATTAAGGCTAGGACCCAACATAATATCCTACAAATTAGAAGAGGGATGTCGTAATCCAACTTGCAGAACACTTAAAGGTAGGTAAATGACGATTTACCAATTTCCACCATGAAAAACGAAAAGAAAGTTAACTTTTATATGTACTGAAAACTCCTAGATATTTTGAGATTCATTGAACTTTTCAATGACATGTTTAAATCTCGATATGCCCCTCGATTTGTGATTGGGATGCTGAGGATCACAAAACAGGGTGTGAATAACCATTGTTACAGTCAACTATTCGATGTACCGGTTAACCACATACGCTCCACCGAACTATGACAAACATTGAGTCATCTTTTGCTACCTTTGCTTAGAACTCAATTAGTGTGTCGGTTAACCACACACGCTCCACTAACGTCTTAGCAAGGGTACAAAGTGTAATTTCATGGAATTGCAACAATTCACTTTTGCCTAAAGTAACTAAGATTTGGAATTTTGTAAAAATGTTTAGTTACTTTATAATTCATTATACTTTTAATGGAAAGTGTTTGCCCTATCCTACCCGTTCGGCTAACGACCCTCCACCAATCAAGGAAGCGGTAGGTGAGAGTGAACACCCATTAAACGGCCATTTTATAGGCCCATAACCTTATATCCCTTATAGACCGGCTTCGTGAATGATGCCTACTAATGGTAAGACTAGCAGTTTAAGTTATACATATATAATATTAGACTTTTAATGTTATATATAGTATAAGGGTGTATTTTACACTTTTTAAAATACTAGGTGGTTTAATTTAATAAATTACACTTTTAATTTGATTAAATATAAACCATATGATTATGGATTTATTAACTCTCTTTTAATTATATTTTTAACTAACTTAACAAAACCATAAGGGTGTAATTTGAACTTTTCAAAGCAAGGGTTTTTAGAATTTAGACTTTCAAAATTAAACTTTTTAATCAAACAATTTAAATTCCAACACTTGAGGGAAGTTTTGAAACTTTTCAAAACAATTAGGTTCAATTATTCAAATTTCAAAAACACTAGGGTTTTTAATCATATTTAAAATTCTCGAAAATTAAAACCTTTTAATTTTAAATCTTAAATATTAAAACATTGATTTAATAATTATCCAAAATAAAACCATTAATTTGAATTATTAAATATTGGAGGATTACCTATTAAATTAAACAATTAATTTAACCTAATCCCTTTATCCCTTAAAATTCGAAAAATTGGGATGGGATAATTCAAAAATCTTTAATTACCATATTTAAACAATTAAGGGATAATTACAAGATATGGCATTATCAAAATCCCTAGAATTTGGGATCTTATCTTGGGGAAGGAGGCAATTTCGAAATTCTAGGGTTGGAAAACCCTAGAATTCAAAATCTTGGAGGCTAAGAAAAGGATTTGGGAAACACTAACCAAATTTCGAAATTTAGGGTTTATGAACCCTAATTTCGAAAATCATGATAAACCCTAATATGTCAAATTCATACTTTTGTATAGAGAACTAATTGAAAACAAAACCAATGGCTCTGATACCATTGATACGTTTTATACAAACAATCCTTTGTGTGCATACAACCCTAGAATTGGATCTATGTTTTCACTATTAGTTATACAAATCTGTGAACACAAAAAGAAACCTGGCATGCTCCTACTATTTTCAAAATCCACATAGGAGAATAGAATACATACCTTTTGTTGTTATATAGTAATAACAACTAGTTCCTTGAATCTCCTTAGCTTTTGAAAGCAAGTACCACAAGTGTAGTACCGCTAATGGCTCACAAACAGACTTGGGTGAGAGGATTGATATGAGAGAGAGTAGGAAGGGTACTAAGCTCTAAAATTCGGTTATGGAAGGGTTTTCCCAAGGGTTGGCCGAATTCCTAAGCCTAGGGTGCTATTTATACTTGAGGCTAGCTAGGGTTTCAAGGTGGAAACCCTAATCCCTTAGCTTAGGGCCTAAGTAAGTCCATAGACTCCTTTCCTTAAGCCCTTGGACGAAAACTCCTAGATCCTTCTAGGATTTTTGTTCAAGCCTTAATAAAGGTGATCCAATGGCCCAAAGTCTCAACTATCAAATAATTACAAAACAGCCCCTATACTTTTAATTAATTCATTTAATCCCAAAATTAATTCCTAATTAATTTCTGATTAAATACTAATTAATAATATGATTCCTAATTAATATATTATTCTTATAATATATTAACAAATCATATTTATACCCCAATATATCATTCTTAATAATAAATCAGCCTCTCTCCTCAATAGTCATCATGTCCAGTCACTAGTGTGAAGGCAACCCAAAAGGACCATGCTACAACCGGGTCAAGTACATATCAAATATAGTTATGGACTTAGACACTAATCCAACAAGAACATCTCAAATGGTGGCCAGTCAATACTAGCATGAATTGTTGTTGTAGGAGAAATCAGTCAGTGGAAGGTAAGTATCCCAACTCCCTCCAAAATCTAAGACACAAGCCTGAAGCGTATCCTCGAGTGTATGGATCGTCCGCTCGCGTTAACCATCGGTATGAGGGTGGTATGCCGTACTGAAATGCAACTGAGGTCCCAACGCATCATGAAACTTCCTCCAAGACTTGGAGGTGAAGCAATGTCTCAATCCGAGACCATCGAAACTAGCACCCCATGCCTAACTACCACCTCTCGGATATAAATAGCGCCTAGCTTCTCTGTGGATATTCTCTCAGTAATCGGGATAAAATGCATACTCTTGGTCATTCTTTCCACAATAACCCAAATAGAATCAACACCATGTGTCATCCTAGGAAATTTTGTGATGAAATCCATAATTATCTCCTCCCATTTCCACATGGGAATGGGCAACGGCTGCAGCTTGCTATGGGGTCTTTAATGCTCGGCCTTGACCTTTCTACAAGTCAGACACCGCTCAACAAACCAAGCAATTTCCCTCTTCATGATACATAATATACTTCAAACTCTTGTGGTCGGTGTAGATAGTACACTAAACCCCATAAAGATAATGCCTCCATATCTTGAGGGAAAACACCACAACCTCTAATTCCAAATAATGTGTGAGTTAATTTGCCTGATGAGGCTTCAACTACATCGAAGCGTACGCAATCATGTGACCTATATACATCATAACACCTCCCAATCCCAGAATAGAGGCATCGTAGTAAGCCATAAAATCATCCAAACCCTCGGGGAGCGCCAGAATCAGGGCCTCACACAACCTCTGCCTCAGAGTCTCAAAGGCTAATTGTTGATAAGGCCCCCACCGAAAGGTTACATTCTTCTTTATTAGGCGGGTTAGGGTCACAAAAATCTTGGAGAAATCATGGATAAATCTCCAATAATGCCCTGCGAGACCTAAGAAACTCCAAATCTCATATGTGGTCCTCAGGACCTCCCAACGCATCACCGCCTCGATCATGGCCTGTTCAACCAAGATCCCCTTTTGGTTGATGATGTGCCCCAAAAACTACACCTCTCATAACTAAAACTTGCATTTGGAGAAATTGGCATAAAGCCTTTCCCTCCTTAGGGTCTCCATCACCTCTTGCAAATGTTGCTCGTGCTGCTCCTTGGTCTTGGAATAGACCATAATATTATCAATGAAAATAATCACAGACCGATCTAGCATCGGCCTGCAGACCTGGTTCATGAGATCCATGAATGCCGCTGGTGCATTAATGAGCCCAACAGGCATCACCACAAACTCGTAATGACCATAACGAGTCCTGAAGAGTGTCTTCTGCAGTTCCTCATCCCTGACCCTCATCTGGTGGTGCCCTGATAGCAAATCAATCTTGGAAAACCACGAAGCACCCTGGAGCTAATCAAAGAAATTATCAATCTTCGGGAGTTTGTAACGGTTCTTCATTATTAGCTTATTCAACTCCCGATAATCAATGCACATCCTGTGCAAACTTTCCTTCTTCTTCACAAACAAGATCGGTGCTCCTAACAAAGAACTGCTCGGACGAATAAACCCTTGTTTAGCAACTCCTACAGCTGTGTAGACAACTCCTGCATCTCAAACGGTGCCAGACGATACGACACCTTGGCTATTGGAGCCACACCAGGAACCAAATCAATCTGAAACTCAACCTGCTTCTCGGGAAGCACTCCGGCAAATCCTCGAGGAAAACATCATGAAAATCTCACACAATGGATACCCTGCTCAACTCTATCATGGCCTCAACCAGTGTGTCAGATACATAATCTAGAAACCAGGAACAACCCTGTTGTAGATATCTCTTGGCCCTCGCAGCTGAACAGAGAGGTGGCCCATGCGAAGCTCTCTCGCCAGTAATAATCAGTTCTCGCCCACTTGGGGTTCACACTCTCACCAAATGTCGCTTGCAATCAATCAGGGCCCCATTGGGGCCCAACAAATCCAATCTGATGATAACCTTCGATCCCCACAAGGGGATCTGCACCAAATCAATAGAGAACCTCTCGATAAACATGTTCAAGACACACCCACGAAAAACCCTCGAAGCACTCACGGTACATTTATCCGCAATCTCTACCTCCAGTGGGGAATCCAAAGTCCATGGAGCATCTCGAAACTTCTTTTTAAGCACAATAGATATGAAGGATTGGGTAGCCCATAATCAAACAGAAAATGAGCAGACAAACCGTTGACCAAAAAGGTCCCTATACAATATCATAAAAAATATAAGCAAAAACAAGGAAATTAATAAAATATAGGGTTAGAACACATACCAGTAACTACATCCAGCACTGCACGGGCCTCATCGGTGGTCAACTAAAAAGCCTTGCTCTTCACCACAGGAGCCTCCGCCTTGCCTAGGCGGCCATCAGAATTCCTCAAGGTGGCTCGCACAAGCGTCACCACTGCTCCCCCGGACAATCTCGGACAAATCAGCCTTTTTATGGCCCGCCTAATTGCAATGAAAGCAAATTAGAGCCCTCTTAGGGAAATCCCTGCTCATGTGGCCTAACTGGCAATAATTGAAACATCCTGAACCTACTACTCAGCAAGCTCCATCGTACGGCTTGCCACACTTGGCGTAACATCACTGGCCTTACTGGCCTATGGTATGAGTATCGGAGGTCTTGGGACTATTGGCCTGACCCACAACTGTCTGAGCCTGCTCCGGCTTCTGCTTCGCCCTGAGCTCCAACTCAATCTCTCGCTCACCGTCCTTCTCGATCATGTCATCCAAGGTCTTACACCACGAGAAGATTAAAAACTTCCTAATGGCATCCCTTAGCATATCATGATATCTCATCTTCCTCATCTCCTCATCCGTAACGTGCTGCGGGACCAACAATGCCCTCTTCCTGAATTTGGAGGTGATCTCCTCCAAAGTCTCCGTAATCTGGCGAAGGTCTAGGAACTCCCTCGCCAGCTGTTGCACCTCTATAGCTAGTACAAACTCCCTCTGGAACCTCTGAACAAAGTCCTCCCATGTCATCTCTACCACCCCTACCATCCCCACGGCTCGGGTAATCTACTCCCACCAGTCCCACGTTATGCCCCTTAATAATCAGGATGTGAATCCTACATTTGCCCCCTCAGGGCAAAAGCTTGTGCGCTGAGCATTCTCCATGTCAGCGATGTAGCGACGACTAGTGATGGGGTCGTTAGCCCCAAATAACTCAGGCCTTCCATACGCCTTGAACTCTCGGGATGAGGGAGTTCCCACCCCAGTCTGCCCTGCAGCAATCTTGACTCAAAAAGAACTAAGCCGCTCCTCCATGAGCTCCAAAAACCCCTCCTTGATGGTACCGAACATCACAGAGATAGTGTCAAGAATATCGCGCGTAACCTCGGCTGCAATAAGCTCACACTGCCTCGCATCAATCGGTTTTGAACCAGGGCCAAAACCTGAACCCGGCCCAGAGCCAGAACCAGTACTAGATCCCAAATGAATGACCGCCTTCCTCGAACTAAACACAAGATATAAACAATCATCAAATACTCGAGGGAATCTCACAACACACATGCGTGCTTAGAATTCCCATATCTACAATTGCCTCAGGTACAGGTCTTGTGCTTCAAGTAGTACGGGCCCAATACTACCTTCCACACCTACTTGTACCTTCCTCAAGGTAGATAATGATTCCCCTAAGTTACCATACTACAACCAAGAAAAACCTATGCTAGACAACATACATATCCTAGACTCTTGTAAGAACTCTCAACCCTCAACGCTAGCAATACCAAGAATCTCAATCAACACCGCTAGTTTCCCTATGCATGCAAGTTGTACACAAAATAGGATCATATAGACCATCGAATGAAGATTCTACCCTAAGTCCACAGCCAAACAATGAACATGAAATCAGGGTAAATTGATCATTCTAGGTCTATACAATCTTATCATATACAACTTTCAAAGCATACACATAGTAAATATCTGAGTCGATATCAATTCCATGTAATACATGGCAACAAATTCTATCGAAATATAAGGCATCACGCAAATCAGACAGCTCTATCATATTATTAATGAAGGTATCCTTAGCCCCAATCTAGCATGCAGTTCACATACCAAGCATATTAATCACAATACATAAATATAGGTAACTTAGGAAACAATAACTTGAGATCGGTTGATTGCACGCATTGCACTCCCCTCTTTCTTAGAATCTTTTTCAAAATTTCAAGATCTTTTTCTTTAGAAAAGATCATCATCTCCTCAGTTTAAGTTCTGACACACCCGAAATTGTGCCCAAATCCCTCAAACCAAGGCTCTGATACCAACTTGTAACAGCCCAAAAACCAGGATAAAAATTTTCATTAAAAAAACAAGAGTTACAACCATCACTTTATTCCAAACACCATCACATAACAATAATGTCAATCATCAGAGTACAATATCAAAAATGCGGAAAATAGTGAGGAGCGAATGCCACGCCATCAAGTCAGGCCCTAGTGAGTTTCCCCAAAGTACCAAATACCAATCATAAATAAGATAGTGTTATTGGCCAAATCACAAAGAGTCCTACTAAGCACAAAGCAAACAGCATTCATGCAATAGAAAATCTAACCAACACACACTAATCAAACCATTCTAACCACTTATCTGGAATTCATACTAGCATGCATATCTAAAGCTCATACAATCAGGCTTACAAAGGCATCTCTCCTAGCATATAATACTGAGCAGATCTGTAGCCCTAATATAGCTTGCAATTCTCGCAATCATATCATATATCGAAATAAGCATGTATTGGTATTCTAGGAACCACTTACTTGAGCTCGGCCGATTGCATGCATTACACCCATTTTCTTGATTAGAAGTTTCTTTATAATTAAATGTTTAGTTTTTTTTTAAAAAAAATCACCACACCCTCAGTTTGAGTTCAGGCACACTCGAGAGTATGCCTGAATCCCTCAAACCAAGGCTTTGATACCAACTTGTTGTTGGATTAATGTCTAAGTCCATAACTATATTTGGTATGTACTTGACCCGACCCAGCATGGTCCATTTGGGTTGCACTTCACCGACACAATTTATATGGATAGTCTTTTGAGAATAGTATATTTATGATTTATATTAATATATTATAAGTTCTAATATATTAATATGGAATCATATTATTTAATTATTATTGATCTAGAATTAATTTATAATTAATTAAGTGATCAAAATGAACTAATTAAATATGGACTCTTATATATATGGAATGGGCCAAGTTCATTTAGGTTGGGCTAAGCTTGCATGGATAGTCCATGGAGCTTTAACCCATGGATCCTAGGAAATGAAAGGTCATGGGTATTAGGGCTTAACCCTAATCCTCCATACTATATAAAGATGTCATTGGTTGGTGAAATTGTGTGACAACCCAAATTTATTGTCGTTACATAATCCCGTTTTCACTAACAGAATTCGTCGTTATATATAAATTTCCGTAATACTTGAAGTCGTCAATAAATAAATATCTAGTTATTTATATTTTCTTGACATTATCATTTTAGTATAAGTAAATATAACATGTAAGTGTTAACCCCGCTCAACCAAATAAAGTTATATTACTTTTCAACCACTTCACCCGGGTAAAAAGTTTTAACCCCGTTAAACTTTAGCATCGGGTAGCCGTGTACCGGGTGCATTACCCAAGGCATACTTAAGGAAATTGAATGCCACTCTACACCCTTTTACCACCCCAAACATACACTCTCTCACTACTTTCTCTCTCTAGACTCGATCCCGACCCCAAAAACCGCGAGTTCCGGCTTCCTAACGTAAGAGTTTCTTCCCTATCTTGTTCTAAACATATTCCATTGTATTTAGAACACAAAAAGCACAAGAATTAGTAGAAAACATGGAGTTTATGGCCTAGGAAGCCCCTTAGGCCGTAAACACTCAAAACTTGGCCAAAAGTCCAATTTTCCCTTCCTTTAAGCTTGGATATTAATTAAGGAAATAGCCTAGATGAGTTTGGACATGAAAACATAAGTTTTTAGGGTCTAAAAGAGGGTTTACGACCCAAGCTTGTGCTTAGGCCGTAAACACCCATTTTTCCATGTTATATTGCCCCAAAAACTCATCTAAGGCATGAGAGAATTTAGATATGATCTTGAGAAATGTTTAAGGCCATAAAACAACACATTTTAGAGCCTAAAAGGGGAGTTTACGGCCAAGACAATGCTTGGGCCGTAAACACCCAATTCCTATGACAAATTGTCCCAGAAACTCACCTAAGGCCTTCTAGAATTTAGTTATGATTTAAGGGAGTGCTTAGGACCATTTAACAATCCATTTTGAGGGACAAAATAGAGTTTACGGCCCAAGAACAAGCTAGGACCGTAAACTCCCTCAAACACCACCAAATGAAGGTTTTAACCCCCAAATTTGGTCCTAGGCATTCACTAGAAATTTAGGGGATGGAGTAAAGGCCTTATCTTGCATTTTTGGGTGAAGGACAAGAGTTTACGGCCAAGCCTAGGGGCTTACAGCCATAAACTCCCAAGGAGTGGCCTTTGGGCCGTAAACTCCAAGGGAGTAAACTCTTGGACTCCCTCGTAACCCCTATTTGGCCTTATACGATCCCGGGAACCCCTTCTAAGCCCTAAGACCTCGAATCAATGCTAGAATATCTAAATATCTTAAAGAAAAGCAAAAAATGATTAATTTCTTGTAAAATACATATTTCACATGTTAATAGGGTCCTAAAAGGTGTACAAGTCCTTATTTGGTACAAAACGCTCAATCGACACTTTCACCCGATTTACCCGATTTACTCGGTTTCAGGTGAGTTCATACCCCTTTAATGAACCTTTCAAATGTTTTATATGTTTTAGGGGGGGATACAAGTGAATTATACATGTTTATGGAAATTTATACAAGTCAGTTATTCATGTTACGGAAATTAATCACATGTGATTCACTATCCGTAGTGCAAATCACATGTGATTTACCACTATGTTTTATAAAAAGGATGTTCGTTTTCAAAACTATTTTGGATAAAACAAGTTTCTAAATGTTCCCTTTTGACAAGATTTTTATTAAATAAATTCCTTATAAAATGTAACCACACCAATATATTTATATAAGTAAGACTTGAAGGACTTAGGACCGATAGCTCGCCTTATTTTCTGTTCTTGTTTGATTGTGGGCTTAGGGTAGTTTTTTATCCGTCCGACTGTCGTTGATTTCTTAGTTATATATCATATATATTAGTGTTGGGTACGAGTATTTTCATTTCATTCAATGTTTAAACCACTAAACTGACAAGAATCATACACACTAAGTTAACTATAATAGGTATAGTTAAGGCCACTATTACTCGCTATAGCTACTACTCTACACACTATAATACACTCTAATACGATACTATACACTAATAAGAGAACACACTATGAGTTATACAAAAGACTACTACACTATAATACAAGAGAAAGCACTAAGCAGGAGATAACACACTAACTCACTACGAGATGCTCTATTCGCTACGTACTACGCCCAGAGTTTTCTGACAGGAAGACGACGCTATATGTATAGATCCATACGGGGTAGACACTATTACATCCCGACTGCTAACTGCAGTCCAAGCTGTACAGACCCAGGGGTGCCACTACTTCACTACACTGTGCATGACCGGGAAGGTCATGGGGTCCTCTATTATTCACACTATCGGAAACATACAAGAAATACACGATAACCACATTAAAATACTAAACTAAAGGCTAAATTAATATCCCGAAGTAATCAAGTATCTAACACTAAAGGAAGTCTGCACCACTATTATTGACTACAGGTAAAACCTTCCATATTGCATTACTTATTTGAGATTCACTATTATACTTTTACAATAAATGGTTTTCGAAGATGAAAATTACATATTTCTTAAAGGTTTTCACTTACAATATATTTTTGGAAAATATAGGATTTTCTAGGTTTTTCTTCTACTTATGAATGTAAATTGCAGCTTTTCATACTATCGGTTCTAATGCTTTTTATACAAAAACTCACACTAAACTCTTATGAACTCACCAGCTTTATGATGATATTCGTTTTCAAAATAACTTGTATCCTCAGGTCAAAGATAGATAGGTATAGGTGCAGCATTTTGGAGAAGGTGGAGCATACAAGATCCATCTCTTATTTTTGTGTTACTTTTGGTGTTTGTTGAACATTACAATACGCACTTGTAACTAAACTCACTATGTAATGCAATGGTTGTATGTTTCTTGTTTTTACTATTATGCAATTGTGATGATACTGTACATGACGTCCTCCACCCCGAAACGTATTCCGCCGTTATCGGTTTTGGGGTGTGACAGATTGGCACTAGTGTGGATACACTAAGAAGGGCTAGCCGATTTCACTAGAGAGAACCAAGTATTCATATTCTCTAAAGTCTTCCAAGGTGTTTTTGGTGATTTGTGATTCCACTTAAGGCTTCCACACTATTGGCGCTAAGCTCTTAAAGCTTGAAGACATCAAGCTACATCAAAAGGTATGTCATCTAACTAGTACTTGGTAGTATAAGAACTTCATAATATGCTAGTTAGGATTAAAGCCTTGGAAAGTTCTTATTTGCATGTATAATATAGAAAACATAGATCCAAGGTTTACAGGGTTGCATGTACACCATAGGAGTGTTAGAATGCTCAAAACCCAACAGTGGTATCAGAGCCTAGGCTTGTTTTCTTGTTATAATTGCAAAAGAAGATGGAAAATCGAGTTTTGATGCTGTCTGCCCAGCAGACTCACCGAGTCCATGAATGGACTCACCGAGTCCAAGGAAAAATGCATCCAACTCGTTGAGTTGGTTCGTGCACTCGACGAGTTGGACCCCCAGACAGCATAAATTCCATTTTTTTGGCTAGAAATGGACTAGGAACATTACCCTAAGATGTTTTGGACTTATAAACTTGTTTTTGATGTGGTAATATTCATGCTAATCAAATTTAAAAGATAATTGTCAATAGATTCATGTTTTGTATTAGTTTAAGGTTTAGACTAATTACATGAAAAAGTTTGATTTGAATTATCTTGTTCTTATGAGTTGCTTAGATTAATAGAAAAGTTGTGTGAAATAGTTGATTTCAATCCATTTTAATCTAAGAGTTGATTTCAAAGTGTGTTTTTGTAACTTGTTCTCAAGTTATATGAAAAGTCACATTTAAGAATCATAAAACTCATAAAAGTTGGCAAAGGTTACAAAAATGAAGAGTCTAGTTCTAATTAAATGGTTTTATGACTCCATAACTTGTCCTCAAGTTATGGAGGACCAAGAGTCTCTTCATTAAATAATAAATAAAATATAAAAAAAAAGTGTAACCTTAATTCATTCCATAAGTTATATAATAAAGAAAAGTTAATTCTTTTATTAGTTTAAAGTCTTCCATAACCTGTCCTCAAGTTATGGAACTTGAAGAGTTTTTGGATTAAAACTATTTTAAACACATAAGTTATGGAATTAATTAGTTTTGAATAGTTTCAAAACTTGCCCTCAAGTTTTGGAATTTGAAAAAGTTTTCACTTATGAATAGTTTAATTCCAAGTTAGCCCTTAGAATTTTAAAAGTTAAAATTCAACCCTTATACTTTATAATATTATAAGTTAATAATATTTATATATATATATATATATATATATATATATATATATGTATAAGAGTAAAGTCAGTCTTACCGTTAGTAGGCCTCATTCACGAAGCCGGTCTATAAGGGGGGTATAAGGTTACTGCCTATAAAATGGCAGTTTAATGGGTGTCCACTCTCACCCACCGCTTCCTTGACCGGTGGAGGGTCGTTAGCCGAACGGGTTTGACAGGACTATAATTCTCCCTTCATTAAAAGTATTAATGATAAATACTAAGTAACTAAACTCTTAGTAATACCCAATCTTAGCTACTTAGGAAAATGTGAATAAGGTGCTAATCCATGAAATTACACTTTGCACTTTGTTTAAGTCGGTTGGTGGAGCGTGTGTGGTTAACCGGCACACTAACTCGTATTTAACAAGGTAGGCAAAGGGTAACTTAATGTTTATCATAGTATCGATGGAGCGTGTGTGGTTAACCGGCACATCGATTGAGGGGTAAATATTAGGCGTACCAAGTATATTTGCATGGTTATTCACACCTTGTTTTGTGATCCTCAGCATCCCAGTCACAAAACCTGAAGGGCACACTCGAGATTGAAACATTCCATTGAACAGTTCATTGAATCTCAAAGATCTAGGAGTTTCAAATCCAATTAAAACCTAATACTATATTTTGTTTATCATGGTGGAAATTGGTGAATCGTCACTCACCTACCTTCAAATATTTTATAGCTTGGATTACGGCATCCCTCTTCTAAGTTATAAAATAGTTTGTTGCGTCCTAGCCTTAATATTTCATATTGGGTGTTATATTAAGGACTTTAGATCAACTATCTTGAATATCTCCCAAAAGATGTCTGGTTTAGACATTTATGATCTTCCCAAATCTCTTGAAACAAGCTTTCCTAAATAAAGATGATGTCCCATGGAAATCATACTTCATTCACCTCCTCCAGTTATTCTCCCTAACCCACAAGTTCTTGAAAAATTTAAGGTCACTCAAGCCCTATTGGCAAGGCAAGGTCTAGGTGTGATCACATCTTGGAGATGAAGTCACATGGTGACAAGTCGGGAGAGTTGGGTGTCAAATTCTGGAGAAAGTTAGTGGTTCAATTACTTTCTAAGTCACATAGTGAGTTCCTTTGGGACTCCTATGAGATAGACTATGACAAGACCCTTAATGACCTTATCTATTTGCTTAGTGCTGTTAAAACAGAAATGATTTAGTGTACTAGTAAATCAAATTTGATTAGAAGATCAACTTCCTAAAACTTTATGGACAGGGACTATAGTGACATAGGAAATCCAGAAATGCATTCTCTTCCCAATGGAAAGGGATTGGCCATAGTCAACTTTGTTGACCAAATGGTAAAGAGAAAGGCTAAGTCTGAGATAGTCCCATGTACTATTACCTAAGGGTACATAAGTTTCTATTGCCAAAGGAAGGGGCTTTGGTTATGAAGCTGCCAAACTTACCTAAGGATGATAAAGTCAATAAGTTTGACTTTATTTCAGGTAAAGTCCATTATCTAACTCTATTAAGTTCCTACTTGGAGATTCTTATTACATGATGTGGCTGGGTCACATGTTGATGTTTTAAGAATCAAAGAAAAGTAAAGAAAGCTAAAGGAAGTATATGCTGATTCTGATCGCGAAGATGGATTTCAATCGCATGGTTCGGTGATCAGAATTTTGAGCACGTGTTTAAGAGTTATGATAGATTGCTTAGGAATAGATGACAACAAGTTTTCATATACATCTGCATTGTAAGAGTTAGTTTTTCTGAAAAGTTTTAAAATAAAAGAAAAAAAAATTATTTATTTTAAAATATCCTTACAATGGCATTTAGGAAAAAAGATGTTTATATGATTCCATTGATAGCAATATTGGAAATGTGAATTTGATTATTTCATTTGTGGTAGTGTCTAAATTTACCAAATAAGGAAAGATTCTCATCTCCCAAGTTTCAGTCGGATAGAAACTTGGAATCATGCAAGTTGTATATCATGATGAATGAGAACTTTCAAGTATTGGGAAATTAAGACTAATTACTTGTTCACATGGATGTGTGAGTCAAGTAATGGACTAAGGGATCGAGTACACATTCTTGTGCACTGATTAAGTCCACCACAAAAGATCGATAAGATCATTCGTCATAATTTACTAATGCTCAGTAAATATGGTTATACTTACAAGCTTAAGTGTAATTCTGAGACATTGGAAAAGGTTCCAATGTAAGGCAGAGTGAATAAGAAGAATAAAATTAGGCAAGAAGGATAAAAGTTTCTCAAATCAGAAAAGATGGGAGAGTACTTTAGTATCAGTTTTGTGATCATCTTAATGATTAAGAAACCATAGCACAATTAATTCTCTAAGGGATCTTAGTGCATTCTTATGACTAAGAAAAAGAATCTTGAATTGTTGAAATGGTTAAATCAAGAAGATGAGTCATACTTCATTCCAATACAAGTCTTAGAGTCATACTCCAAGATTGTAATTTGAGTGACGTGTCTTAAAGAAGGTTTAAAACACTTGTCAAATGTAAGAGTAAAAGTTTTCTACTATTGTACATTTGAAATTGGTAAGTTGTGATGTTTTGGATAAAACAAAGACCAACTAAGGCCAATTGTGTGAAGTGTTTGTCTTGATTAGGATCCACACTATCTCTTGAATATCTGACAAGAAAGTCTTATATGTCCAGAGGATAGTGGGAGTCTTAAAGGTCTTGAAAGTCTCAAGAACTAATCAAGAATAAAACCTGAAGTTCTTCACTAGCACACGACTTGAGGTTGATAACCTATCGTGTTGAAATTTGTGTGCTCATTCTAGTTAAGTTGGCTATACATTTGAGTTCTACCTGTTCTCAATTGTTTGGATAGCTACTTGGAAGCAATGGCAGGCCCTTGAGCTGCCAGGAGGCAAGTAGATAAGATTGCACAAGTTCAATCCATATGAGTTAGGATTTGTCACTAACCTAGTATTGTGATTATGGTTTTGACAAATTCACGTGGATAAGAACACTTACACCATAAAATCTAAGTGTCATAAGGTTTCTCTTCGATTCATGAAAATGATGGTAAGGAAACTCTTTCACTAAGTAGATTTTAAGTAGATAGCAATTGTGATATTTGCAGTTCTCAAAGTCGTTAGTGGAGCGTGCGTGGTTAACCGGCACACTAACATTGACTTATGAGAAATGGTAAAAGGTCTAAACAATTTAGACTATGATTATGGTATCCCTTTTCATAGTTATGTAATTGTTTAGACACACTTGTGAGCTATCTAAGAGAGGTGTATGATTTTGATAAAGTCTTATCAAGGCAATCTAGTATCAGAAATCTGAACTTTGGTAAGAAAGTCAATAAAGTATTGATTTCTAGAAGTCCAGTTGATTTCTAGGTACATGTCAAAGCTAGTGGGAGCATAAGTGTTATGCTAATAATCATCATGTTAGTGGGAGCATGATAATTATGATAAAGGTTGCAAGCTAGCAATGTAAATTATAGAAAACAAAAGTTTCAATTGGGAAAGAGTTGTTTTGCTATAATTAAGGGAGAGGAAATTATACTTCATCTCAAATCTAAAAAGCTTAGATTGAGGTCTTAATCATATTTAGTCAAAAATATATATGAATTTCATGTTGGAATGGGTTAACATAAGGAAATTCTATATATGGGTTCATTATTTGCGTTCTAAAATTCGATTATGATTACGGCATCCCTTTTCATAATCTGAATTATGAGAACTTGGCAAATAAAAATGGAAATATTATAGTAAAAGACTGGTTTAGTATTTATGTGAGACATCATGGATCATGTCCCATATGCTTCAGATATAGGATCGGTTACATGTGTTATATTTATCGGTTTTAAAATTTTCCAAATGCACGGGGCATTAAGAAGGGAAAAGGTCTAGAATTGGATATGACTAAAAGGATTAAGCAATTGTTTAGGACAATCTAAGGTTTACCAAAGATTGGTTGCTCAAGGACAGTTGGAAGTATAGTATTAGTTCTGGAAGGACCATATTGACATAATTTGTAAGGAGGCAACTCTTGTACAGAAGTGATAGTCAAAATGGAATACGGAAATGTTTCAAAGTTAGAAAGTATTCAATATGTAAGATTAGGAAACTTAATGCAAGAAGGATGTCTCCAAGGAGTTGATCTCCTTTGGAATACTCTGTAATGATTGCTGCCAAGTCTTAGTAAGTTTGTGCATAATCATTACAAGAGGATCAATGCATATAAGTTTAGAATCTAACAGATTTCGGTAAATGGCATGAATTTGGAATTCCTGCATTTTTAGTAAGGATTTGGGAGTTTGAAAAGAGAATCATTGAAGTTATGTTCAATTGATCTAGTTCACAAAGTAAAGATCATAGACAAACATAGTATGCATACTTGGTGTGTAGCATGACTAGTGTTTAGAAAACATAGTGTACATGTTTGGAGCATGGGACAACTGTTGTTTTAAATTCAAGAGTAAAGTTGATAGCTGAAACAGTATACAATAAATAATGTGTAATCATATGGTGATAAATAAAAGGTGTTTTATTTATATTCATAAGTTCTGAGACCATATTAGATTCTATTATTATTGTGTTTCATTTTGCATGTTTTGACTTCCAGAATAAACTAGGTTATTCTTCCGAAATGACTAAATTATTCAAACCATCCACAGTCGGTCATCTGTTGGAAGTAGATATGAATTAAGACTGTCATATGTTGGCTTGTAGAGGTCTAAGATGTTGGACAAAGGGCTACAACACTCATGAGTGCTCATAAGTTCTAAGTATTGGATTCAACTCGTGCTCATTCGAATCACTTCATGGATTTTATCACGAGTGATCATGAGACGATAATATCTTATATTCTTCAAAGCTAGAGATATGAGTTGTTACTATGAGTTGGTTGTACATTGATTGCACGAAAATGCATTCGGTAACTCGGTGTTATAAAACGTGCCTTTGTGTATGATTCAACAAGTAGCAGAACAAGCCATATGAGTCGAAGTTTATCCATTCCTTTTACCTTCGGGATAAAAGCGATATATGTGGGCCTATCGATGATTTAATCATGACACATGTGAGTGCTTGGCCAAGCCAGGACTGATTTGATTTGTTCAATCAGTCAGTCGTCATGAATCGGAAATCGGGAAACAACAAATGGACAGAGAGAATGATTATAATCCATGTCTCAGTCCATATGATATCTACAATGGAGGAGTATATGATCCCTTATCTAATGGACAAGTTCGTTGACAAGATCAGAGTTCGAAAACGGCTTTAAGAGCTACGATTTCCAGATAGGTTTTGAAGTCATACTCAATAACAGTTTTAGAATTATCCAAGTGAAAGACTGTTGGATTAATGTCTAAGCCCATAACTATATTTGGTATGTACCTGACCCGACCTGTAACAGCCCGGATTCCCAGGTATTATTCATTCTTATAATTGTGGTGATTGTGAGGAGAATCGGCGAGTTGGAGCTCAAACTCGCCGAGTATGATCGCGGCTATGGGCACGGGTTCGCGTCTGGACTCGGCAAGTCCATGCTGTTTAATGAAACCCTAATTCCCCGGGTTTGGAGCCTATTTAAGGGCACTTATAGCCTCCCATTGCGGCTACCAGTCCCTTGAGAGAACCCTAAGAGAGCTAAATCGTTCTGGGAGAGAGGAAGTCACTTTTGGGCCTTTGTATTCCTTGTTTAGCAAGAAGAAGATGGCAAGAGCAAGGAGGAGGTGAGATTCCAGCAGATCCAGAGTCCAGAGGCTTCATTTTGAGGTAATAGTTCGAACCTCCTTCAGTTTTAGGGTTGATCTTTAGAGTTAGGGTTTTCTAACCCCCTTTGGAGAGTGATTATGTGAAGCAAATGGTCCCTCTTTGAGTTTGTGCCTTGGATCTAGACTCAAAGAGGTCCAGAGACCCTAACCCTTGGAGCTTTTTGGGTTATTATGGAGTTATTGGACCTAGGTTGTCATTTTTGGGACCAAATCTCCTTTTGATGCCTTCTGGGGGTTATACAAGCATCAAGTTTCGAACTTTACGTGACATTCATGCTTGGGAAGGCCAGATCTATGGTTTGGGGAAGCAGATCTGACCTCAGAAGGTCAATAGAGTTTGTGCATGGCATGAACTCGCCGAGTTGTTCTTGAGACTCGGCGAGTAGGGTTGGGGTTTCATGTAAATTATTCAGAGAGTAGACTCGTCGGGTTGGGGGATGACCCAGTGAGTCAGGGAGAGTCAATAGGGGGCTGAGTCAAGCCGGAACTCGCCGAGTTATTCTTGAGACTCAGCGAGTTGATTCATCGTTGATGGGTTTTGAGCATTCTAACACTTCCTAAGTGTACATGCAACCCTAATAAACCTTGGATCTATGTTTGTCTAAGATACATGCAAATAATTATTTTTCCAAGGCTTATATCTTAACTAGCATGGCATGGGGAACTTGAATCAAATAAAGCTAGTAGAAACACTTACCTTGTAGTTGTAGTTGATTGCTTGGAGTTTTTGAGCCTAGCACCAATAGTGTGGATGCCTCAAATGAAAGTCACAAATCACCACAAACTTGGAACTTTGAGAGAATAGTCACCACTTCTCTTGAAATCGGCCCTCACCTCAACAAGTGTCAACTAGTATGATGTCAAGAACCAAGACCTCCTTTATATAGTGTGGTGGATTAGGGTTACATCCATGTAAACCCTAATACCCATGTCTCTTCATTTCCATGAGATCCTTGGGTTAAAGCTCCATGGAGTATCCATGGACTTCTCCATCCAAGCCTAGCCCATTCCAAATAAGCATAGGCCCACACTATATAAATATAGAAGCCCATATTTAATTAGTAATATCTTTGATCACTAAATTAATCCTAGATTAATTATAGATCACTACTAATTAAATAATATGATCTTATATTAATATATTAGAACTTATAATATATTAATAAATCATAACTTGTACTATTCTCAAATATTATCCATAAATTGTTCGGGTGAAGTGCAACCCAAATGGACCATGCCAGGTCGGGTTAAGTACATACCAAATATAGTTATGAACTTAGACACTATATCCAACAGTCTCCCACTTGGATAAGTCTAATAACTATAGTTGCAAGTATGACTTCAGGAACCGATCAGCAATCGTAGCTCTTTAAACTAGAACGCGCCATTTAGATAAGTGATCATATAATCCTCTGTTCTAGATATCATCCGGACAAATACATGGAACATTGTCTTGCTTATTGTCCAGCATTTGTTTCCCGATTTCCGATTTGTTTGAAATAGAACTCAACTGAACATATCAATTTAGTTCTGACCGGGCCCGGTACATAGGTCAAAACAAAATCATCGAGGGGCCCAGATATCAGCTTCTAATCCAAGAAGGAACAGATAAACTTCGACTCATATGTTTGTTCTACCACTCATTGAATTACACACAAAGGTACATTTTATAACATCGAGTTACCAATGCGTTTTCGTACAATCAATGCATAACCAACTCGTAAGTAACAAATCATATCTCTAGGTTTGAAGACTTATATGATATTACCGTCTCACGATCACTCGAGATAAAATTCCATGAAGTGATTCCAGTGAGCATGGGTTGAGTCCAATGCTCAGAACTTATGAGAACTCATGATTGTTGTAGCCATGTCCAACACCTTAGACCTCTGCAACCAATCATGACAATCTTGATTCATACTTACTTCCGACATATGACCGACTGTGGAGGTTTGAATAATATGATATACCAAACATAATTATTCTGGAAGTCAAAACATGCAAAAGAAATATAGTAAAAGATCGACAAGAGATAGCAACACTTTACTCATAAATAAAACACCTTTTATTCATCATGAAATGTCAATTACACTTTACAAATTTCATAATTTATCTAACTACTAAAACTTATATCATCCTTTAGTCCTATGCTCCGAGCATGCTGGAGATGCTTAACCCTACTCAGTCCCTTCGTGAGGGGATCTGCTGGGTTCTCATCCGATGATACCCTCTTCGCCACGAGGAGTCCTTCTTCGATTCGATGTCTGATAAAATGGTATTTTCTGTCGATGTGTCTGGATCTCCCGTGATCCCTTGGTTCCTTGGCTAAGGCAACCGCACTATTGGTGTCACAGAAAATCTCCATTGGCTCTTTTATAGCTGGTACAAATCCAAGGTCTCCGATGAAGTTCTTTAGCCATATCGCCTCTTTTGCTGCCTCGCTTGCTGATATATACTCTGATTCACAAGTGGAATCAGCCACTGTCTCCTGCTTGGAACTCTTCCAAGAAATTGCTCCTCCGTTTAGGATAAAGACCCAGCCTGACTGAGAGCGGAAATTATCCCTATCAGTCTGGAAGCTAGCATCACTATACCCTATAACTCTCAAGTCATCACTCCCACCGAAGGTAAGGACCCAGTCCTTAGTCCTTTGCAGGTACTTGAGGATATTCTTTACCGCAGTCCAGTGTTCCTTGCCAGGGTTTTCCTGATACCTGCTAACCATGCTCAAAGCAAAGGCTACATCAGGTCGAGTACACGTCATGGCATACATGATCGATCCTACAGCTGAAGCATAAGGAAGTCGACTCATTTCTGCTATCTCAGCCTCAGTACTAGGGCTTTGTGTCTTACTCAATCTGGCGTTACACTGAATGGGTAACTCACCTTTCTTGGAGTTATGCATGTTGAATCTTTTCAACACTTTGTCCAAGTAGGTACTTTGACTAAGTCCAATTAGCCTTTTACTCCTGTTTCTCAAAATCTTAATCCGTAGGATATAGGCAGCTTCACCAAGGTCCTTCATAGCGAAACACTTCCCAAGCCAGGACTTAACTTCCTGCAGGGTTGGGATGTCATTTCCTATGAGTAGTATGTCATCCACATACAGTACCAAAAAACTGACTATGCTCCCACTAGCCTTGATATAGACGCAAGATTCATCTTCACTCCTTGAAAAACCAAATTCCTTGACTTTCTCATCAAAGCAAAGATTCCACCTGCGAGGTGCCTGTTTCAATCCATAAATGGATTTCTCGAGTTTACACACTCTATTAGGGTACTCTGTACTGACAAAACCCTCTGGCTGAACCATGTAAACATCCTCAGCCAACTTTCCATTATGGAAAGCGGTTTTGACATCCATTTGCCATATTTCATAGTCATGAAACGCAGCTATGGCTAACAGAACCCTAATAGATTTTATCTTGGCCACTGGTGAAAAGGTTTCATCATAATCAACTCCCGGAGTTTGAGAATAACCTTTTGCAACCAGTCGTGCCTTATAAGTGTGTACATTACCATCCATGTCGGTCTTCTTCTTGAAGATCCATTTGCACCCTATAGTCTTACGACCAGGTACATTCTCAACCAAGTTCCAAACTTGATTGTCATACATGGATTGTATCTTGCTATCCATGGCCTCTTTCCATTTAGCAGCCTCAGGGCCTGCCATGGCTTCCGTGTAGCTGTTAGGTTCATCCAGACCTACTAGTGTCTCATCACTAATAAGTGTCTCACCTTCCGCAGTAATATGAAATCCATAATAATGCTCAGGTGCATTCCTAACTCTCGTGGAATGCCTAAGAGGTACAGGCACATCAACGGGCTCAACAGGAGTTTCCTCCTCAAGTTGAGGGCTAGTATTTGAAGTTCCTTCACCGCTTGACTCTTGAATTTCTTCAAGATCAATTTGCCTCCCACTGTCTCCTTGGCTTATAAATTCTCTCTCTCAAAAAACTCCTCTTCTTGCTACAAAGACCACATTATCACTAGGTCTGTAGAAGAGGTAACCAAAGGATTGCTGTGGGTAGCCGATGAAAATACACCTCTCGCTTCGAGGTTCGAGCTTATCATGAGTCTCGCGTCTCACGAAAGCCTCGCAACCCCAAATCTTGATGTGGTCTAGCTTAGGTACTTTACCAGTCCACATCTCGTGAGGAGTTTTGGCAACTTTCTTTGTAGGGACAAGATTAAGAATATGGGCGGCAGTCTCTAAGGCATACCCCCAGAATGAGATTGGTAGCGTAGCTCGACTCATCATGGAACGAACCATATCCAACAAGGTTCGATTACACCTCTCAGCCACACCATTCAACTGTGGTGTCCTGGGAGGTGTCAATTGTGAGACAATCTCACATTCCCTAAGATAGTCGAGGAACTCTGAACTAAGATACTCACCTCCTCGATCGGATCGAAGCATCTTAATGTTCCTGCCCAATTGATTCTCGACTTCCTGTTTAAATTCCTTAAACCTCTCGAAAGTCTCTGACTTATGCTTGATTAAGTAGACATATCCATATCTACTGTAATCATCAGTAAAAGTCAAATAATAACGATTAGCATCCCTTGTGGCATGTTTGAATGGTCCACACACATCCGTGTGTACAAGGTCCAACAAACCTTCACCCCTCTCACACGAGCCTGTGAAGGGTGACTTTGTCATTTTTCCAAGTAAGCATGATTCGCAACTATCATCTGACTTTAGGTCAAACGACTCCAAGACTCCATCCTTTTGGAGTTGGCCTATGCGTTTCTTGCTTATATGTCCAAGACGACAATGCCATAATGATGCTTTATCCAAGTTATTATGATTAGTAGAATCAATACACAAAACATTATTCCTAAGTTATCTACAACAGATACAGCTTCATACACACCATCACAAGGTAATGCTTTAAAATAAAAGACATTATTATAGAAAACATCAATAGAACCAACTTCATTATTAAATGAAAAGGTAAACCCTTGTTTGTACAAAGCATGAAAGGAAATAATATTTCTTGCCATTCCTGGCGAATAACAACATTTATTCAATTCTAAATTAAACCCACTACTTAGCGATAAAGTATAAACTCCAATCTTGGTGACAGGTGAAGCTTTCCTATTCCCCATGATCAAGTTTATTCTTCCTTGCTCCACATTCTCACTTCTTCTTAGTCCCTGCAAGTCACAACAAATATGAATACCACAACCGGTATCAAGGACCCAAGATTTAGAATGGGGTGAGTTATTAGAAATGATAGTGTAAATACCTGCATGGTTGGGTTTGACTTTCCCATCCTTCACATCCTGCTGGTACTTTGGGCAATTCCGCTTCCAATGAGACTTTTCATGGCAATATAAGCATTCAGCCTCTTTTGGGTCAGAAGAAGGAGTGATGAAACCTTTCTTGGTTCCACTTGAAGAAGAGCCATCAAGGGTCCGAGCCTTGGTACCCCTCGAGGATCTCTTTCTCTTCCTCCATCGACTTTTCCCAATTGCCAAAACCGGAGTTGAGTTTAGAGTAGGAGTGATAGCAATCGACTTCCCCTTAAGACCTAATTCTGCGGTCTTGAGAAGTCCCTGAAGTTTGCTGAGTGTGACCTCTTCCTTATTCATGTGATATGTCATGCAGAATTGATCATAGGACGATGGTAAGGAGTGCAAAATGATATCTATTGCAAGATCCTCAGGGAAGTTCACATTAAGCTTCAGCAAACGATCCACATACCTTTGCATTTTCTGCATGTGGCTCGTGACGGATTCCCCGTCCTTCATCATGGTTGTTATCATGGACCAGATGATTTCATACCTCTCTTGCCTTGCACTTTGATGGTCTCTTTCCATCAAATCTTGGTGCATTTCATAAGGGTAGAAATCCTCATAAGACTTTTGGAATTCCGCTGTCATCGTGGCCATCATGATGCAAGCCACTTTCGTAGCATCCCTTTCATGTGCCCGAAAGTTAGCGATCTCCTGAGGAGTTGCAGTGGTCTCATCAATCTCCTTAAGCTCCTTGTCAAGGACACATTCTTTGTCCTCGTAGCGGGTAATCATCCTGATGTTTCTGATCCACTCATTGAAATTGGATCCATCAAAGGTGACTTTCCCACACAAGTTCATAAGGGTAAAGGAGCCATTAGGATTAGAGCCAGAAGCAACATTGTTTGAAGACATCTGAAAAGAAGAGAACAAGATTAGTTTAGATATAAGACAGTCCTTAATAAAACACCCAAATGTAATATTAAGGCTAGGATCCAATCACAATATAATATAACTTAGAAGAGGTATGTCGTAATCTAAGCTATACCATATTTGAAAGGTAGGTGAATGACGATTCACCAATTTCCACCACGAAAACCGAAATGTTTAAATATTAGGTTTTTGATTGGTTCTTAGAAATTCCTAGATTCTTTGAGATTCAATGAACTTTTCAAAGGCATGTTTCAATCTCGAGTGTGCCCTCCAAGTTTTGTGACTGGGATGTCGAGGATCATAAAACAAGGTGTGAAGTAACCATGCAAATCACCTGGTACCCTTAAGGTTTATCACTCAATCGATGTGCCGGTAAACCACACACGCTCCATCGATACTATAATAAACCCTAAGTCACCCTTTACCTACCTTGTTAAGTCCAAGCTAGTGTGCCGGTTAACCACACACGCTCCACCAACGACTTAATCAAAGTGTAAAGTGTGATTTCATGGATTAGCACCTTATTCACATTTTTCCTAAAGTAACTAAGATTGGGAATTTAATAAAACATTTAGTTACTTTATAATATTCATCATACTTTAAATGAGAATTTATAAGTCCTTGGCTTACCCGTTCGGCTATCGACCCTCCACCAGTCAAGCAAGCGGTGGGTGAGAGTGGACACCCATTAAGTCACCATTTTATAGGCAACAACCTTATACCCACCTTATAGACCAGCTTCGTGAATGAGGCGTACTAGCGGTAAGACGACTTTGTTCTTATACATATACATATATATATATATATATATATATATATATATATATATATATATATATATATATATATATATATATATATATAATTATTAAATCATAATAATATAAGTATAAGGGTTGAATTTTAACTTTTAAAATTCTAAGGGTTGGAACTAAAGTTTTAACTTCACTTTACTTGTTCCAAAACTTGAGGGCAAGTTTTGTAAACTTTCAAAACTTTTCATTTCTTGTAACTTATGAGTTTAATAGAGTAATAAAATGAAGACTCTTCACTTTTCTAACTCTTGTGTTCTTTTAATGGTTTTCAATCCAAGAGACTTTTGGTTTTCCATAACTTGAGGACAAGTTATGGACTCCATTAAATCACATTATGATCAAGAATTAATCTACCACATAGGTTACACATAATTCCTATGATCATCTAAACATCATAAGAACAAGATCATGAACATGAACACTTTCATATATCAAAATCACACTTAATCTTTGTAATTTTGATAACTAGTTGTTGTAAATGAGTTAGAAAAGACATTACACCTTCTAAAACAAGTTTTCAAGTATCAAAACAGTTTAGGGTAATGTTTCTAATCCATTTCCAGCAACTAAAGTCGAAAACCTGCACTCTGTCGACCCTACTCGCCGAGTGCATGAACCTACTCGGCGATTAGGTTGAAGATACAAGTAAACTCGGCGAGTCCCCCCATGGACTCGGCGAGTTCAGCAGTCAGACAGCAATTTTTCGACTTTTTCAAGCATATTGCAACAAGTATCAAACAAACAAACCTAGGCTCTGACACCACTGATGGGTTTTGAGCATTCTAACACTTCCTAAGTGTACATGCAACCCTAATAAACCTTGGATCTATGTTTGTCTAAGATACATGCAAATAATTTTTTTTCCAAGGCTTATATCCTAACTAGCATGGCATGGGGAACTTGAATCAAATAAAGCTAGTAGAAACACTTACCTTGTAGTTGTAGTTGATTGCTTGGAGTTTTTGAGCCTAGCACCAATAGTGTGGATGCCTCAAATGAAAGTCACAAATCACCACAAACTTGGAACTTTGAGAGAATAGTCACCACTTCTCTTGAAATCGGCCCTCACCTCAATAAGTGTCAACTAGTATGATGTCAAGAACCAAGACCTCCTTTATATAGTGTGGTGGATTAGGGTTACATCCATGTAAACCCTAATACCCATGTCTCTTCATTTCCATGAGATCCATGGGTTAAAGCTCCATGGAGTATCCATGGACTTCTCCATCCAAGCCTAGCCCATTCCAAATAAGCATAGGCCCACACTATATAAATATAGAAGCCCATATTTAATTAGTAATATCTTTGATCACTAAATTAATCCTAGATTAATTATAGATCACTACGAATTAAATAATATTATCGTATATTAATATATTAGAACTTATAATATATTAATAAATCATAACTTGTACTATTCTCAAATATTATCCATAAATTGTTCGGGTGAAATGCAACCCAAATGGACCATGCCGGGTCAGGTCAAGTACATACCAAATATAGTTATGAACTTAGACACTATATCCAACAATCGTGGCCCCGTGATTCATGCCAGGTGGAACTCATCGAGTTAGGGAAGTACTCGACGTGTCAAGAGAGGATCCGAGGGAGTCAGTGAATACGTATAGACTCGCCGAGTCGCTCTAGTGCACTTGCTGAGTCCGGTTAAAGTTGACCGTTGACCATTGACCAGATTTCACCAGTGTTGACTTGATAGGGTTAGTCAACCTTAGTTGTGAAAGTGTTAATTAGAGATATATTGTGTTATAGGAGGATTATAGCTCGGGGGATCGAGCGCGAGTGATTTTCGGGATTTACGAGTTATCGAGATATGCGAGGTGAGTCTTCTCACTATACTTTACCTTGAGTAGGTAATCAGAGTTATGTGACAGAGTATTTGTATGTTATATGTTATGTGTTGTACTGCATCATTTCTATGTGATTTATGTTGTACATGTTTATAGAGTTGGAACCGGAAGGTTCACAGAGATAGAACCAGAGGGTTCACAGAGTACGGTCCATGGACCCACAGAGTTATAGCCTCGAGTGGCTAATATGTGTTATGTGTGGTATTTTGGGGAACTCACTAAGCTTTGTGCTTACAGTGTTTGGTGTTATTTGTTTCAGGTACTAGTGATGACCGTGGGAAGGCGCCGGCTTGATCAGTACACACACACGGGATTTTTATGTTATGAGATCTTGGGATTTTTATATGGCATGGATTGAGTTTCAAACATTGATGTTTTTATGAATATTAAATGAATTATGTTTTTATAAAATGCGAAAAATTGTTTTGAAATTTACGGTGTTACAAGTTGGTATCAGAGCCTTGGTTTGAGGGATTCGAGTACACCTTCGGGCGTATTTGAACTCAAACTGAGGATTTGAGAAGTATTTTCAAAAAGAGTAAAAGATTTTTGGAAAAACACAGACCATAGTTGTGTGTACGATCAGTCCGCGCCCGAACGGTGATTTCCCAAAATACCCTCATGTTATGTGATATTGATATGGATATGATGTATTCTCATGCTAGAGTAGGCTAGGTACTCCTATTAGGACTAGAGTGGCCTGATTTGTGATGCCTTAGCCTAGGGAGAGGTGAGCTGCTATGAGATGCTTGAGAGTGAGTAGGTAGCAGCGAGGGACTTATGAAAGATCTGCTAGAGAGTGGATTATGCATAATAGAGTACTTGGAATTTGGGATCCGAAGAGGAGGACTTGGGGTGTATTCTGATACGGTGCGGACAGTAGTATTGGGCCCGTACTACTGAAAGCACCGGGGCAGTGTACAACCCAAGTAAGAATCTTTGGAATGCCAAGGATCAAGGAGGAATGAGTTGTCGATGTGAGTATGCTCGAATGGATTCTAATTTATTGTATGTTGTATTTCAGAGGTAGATCATGGTGAGGACACGCCTTATGCCTGAGAGTAGTGGGGCCAGTGATGAGGAGATCCGCCAGATCATCCATGAGGAGGTGGCTGCGGCCATCAGGGCAGAGATACCATAGATGTTCGAGTCTATTAAGACCACGTTGATTGAGACTTTCGACGAGCATTATGCTGCTCTTTCTGAGGCTACTGTTGCAGCGGCCACCGCAACTATTGCTGCCGCGAGGCCGCAGGGTGGTGATGCGTTGCTGTTCCGAGAGTTCAGCAACACAAAACCACCGGAGTTTGATGGGACCCAGGACCCGGTGGCGGCTATGAGATGGATTTCTGACATAGAGGGGTGTTTCTTCACTTGTTCATCTCCTGAGCATTTGAGAGTTTGGTTCGCGCTGAACCAGCTTGGCTTGGGAGCGAAGGACCGGTGGAAGTTTGTAACGGCGCACTTTACGCTTGCTGAGCTTGCGGCAGTGACCTGGGAGAGGTTCACTGCCATGTTCCGAGATGAGTACGTTCCCCAGGTGGAGAGGGAGCGTTTGGCCCAAGAGTTTCTGACCCTCAAGCAGGGTACTGAGTCTGTTACGGTGATTACCAGGATGTTCCACGAGAGGGCGATGTTCTGCCCTGAGCACATGTCCACTGAGCAGGCACGTATGAGCCGATATTTGAGTATTTTGAGGCGAGACATTCGGGAGTTCGTGGCGAACTCCTCGTACCGGACATTTTCCGAGCTTCAGGAAAATGCCCGGAAGAGGGAGATCGAGCTAGAGACTCAGGCCAGGGAGGAGGAGGAGTCTCAGGAGAGGGATCGGCGACCGGCACAGTCCCAACCGACAGCCAAGCGGGCCAAGCCCGCTGATCCCAAAGCGGGGAGCCAGAAGGGCCGCACTTGTGGAAAGTGCGGCAAGGGTCATGATGGAGTATGTAGAGCTGGATCTTGCTACAAGTGTGGCAAGGAGGGGCATATGGCCAAGGACTGCCCCAAGGGGTTTGCAGTGTGTTTTCACTGCAACCAGACCGGACACCGGAAGGCGGAGTGTAAGCTGTTGCGGGGATCAGCTCAGGGAGCACCTCAGGGATCTGCCCCTGCCGCCATCAGAGCACCGAGAGTCGGTCAGTGAAGGCCGAGGCGCCGAGGGCACGAGGGAGAGCCTTTCAGTTGACCGCGGAGGAGGTCCGCGCAGCGCCCGATGTCGTGGCTGGTATGTATTCTTTCGTGTATTGTTTTTTTGATGTTGAGATATTACGCTTATATTATGTTATGCGTAGGTACTTTTCTTGTGAATTCTGTACCTGCCTTGGTGTTATTTGACTCGGGTGCGAGTCGGTCTTTTGTATCTTTGGCTCTTAGTCAGCATATCAGTGTTAGTCGTGAGGCATTGAGTTGGCCTCTGAGAGTTTCCATAGCTGACGAGAGGGTGATATATGCCACGAAGGTTCTCCGGGGGTGCGTGTTCGAGATTTTCGGTGTTGAGTTCCCGATTGATTTGGTTCCTATTGCGATGGGTGATGTCTGTGTCATTGTGGGTATGGACTGGTTGAGCAGATTCGGTGCGGTTAAATACTGTGAGCGACAGCTGGTGACCATACGAGACCCTAGTGGGGGAGTCCTTACGGTTTACGGCGAGGGTACACGTTCTGGGTCAGCGTTTTGTTCGGCCGCTAGGGTGAGGCAATGTCTTCAGCAGGGCAGTAAGGGTTTTGTGGCGTATGTGATGGATACGCGAGTGGATTCTGAGAGGCTGAGGTCAGTTGAGGAGGTTCCGATAGTGCGTGAGTTCCCGGATGTATTTCCAGAGGAGTTGCCGGGTGTGCCTCCTGTGAGGCAACTGGAGTTTAGTATCGATTTGGTTCCGGGGGCCGCGTCTATCGCTAAGGTGCCTTATCGCCTTGCACCTCCAGAGATGCAAGAGTTATCCTCGCAGCTTCAGGAGCTGCTGGGAAAGGGGTTTATTCGGCCGAGCAGCTCGTCGTGGGGAGCGCCTATCCTGTTTGTCAAGAAGAAGGATGGTTCACACCGGATGTGAATTGATTACCGGGAGTTGAACAAGCTGATGGTCAAGAACCGTTACCCGTTGCCGAGGATCGACGATTTGTTCGATCAGTTACAGGGAGCATCTTGGTTCTCCAAGATCGATTTGAGGTCTGGATATCATCAGGTGAGGGTGCGAGATGAGGACATCCAGAAGACAGCGTTCAGGACGCGTTATGGGCATTACGAGTTTGTGGTGATGCCTTTCGGGCTCACCAATGCCCCGACAGTGTTCATGGATCTCATGAACAGAGTGTGCAGGCCGATTCTAGATCGGTTGGTGATCGTATTCATCGACGACATTTTGGTATATTCGAGATCTAGAGAGCAACATGAGGAGCATTTGAGGGAGATCCTCGGAGTTCTGAGATCGGAGAGGCTATATGCCAAATTCTCCAAGTGTGATTTCTGGTTGCGAGAGGTCCAGTTCCTGGGTCATCTCGTTTACCAGAAAGGGATTTTGGTCGACCCGGCCAAAGTTGAGGCGGTGATGAGTTTGGAGGTGCCGAGGTCACCCTCCGAGATCAGGAGTTTCCTAGGGTTGGCAGGTTATTATCGGAGATTTATCAAGGATTTCTCTAAAATCGCAGTACCACTCACCAGGTTGACCCGGAAGGGTGTCGCTTTTTCATGGGGCCCCGAGCAGCAGGCCTCCATTGAGACGCTTCGCCAAAGGTTATATGAAGCCCCGGTGTTATCCCTCCCAGAGGGGATGGAGGACTTTGTGGTATACTGTGATGCATCTATCTTGGGGTTGGGAGCGGTGTTGATGCAGAGAGGGCATGTGATAGCATACGCATCGAGGCAGCTGAAACCTCATGAGACGAGGTATCCCACCCATGATCTAGAGTTGGGGGCAGTGGTCTTCGCCCTCAAGATTTGGCGTCACTATCTGTATGGGGTTCGGTGTACGATATACACGGACCATAAGAGCCTGATGTATTTGATGGATCAGCCCAACCTAAATATGTGGCAGAGGAGGTGGTTGGATGTGGTCAAGGATTATGATTGTGAGATTCTGTACCATCCGGGCAAGGCTAATGTGGTAGCCGATGCCCTGAGTCGCAGCGCGGAGAGCGCCCCATTGCGAGGTGTATGTTTGCGATTGACCGTGATGGCTCCGGTGTTGGACACCATTCGTGGAGCACAGGCTGAGGCTGTGAGATCGGAGAACCAGAAGAGAGAGCGGGTTGTTGGGTTGGTATCGGAGTTCGTTACCGATGGTCGGGGGCTTATGACTTTTCAGGGGCGTATATGGGTTCCGTTTGTGGGAGGGGCGCGTACCATTTTGATGGAAGAGGCTCATCGGTCGAAATTCTCGATCCATCCTGGGGCCACTAAGATGTATTTGGACCTGAGGAGGGAGTATTGGTGGCCCTGTATGAAGAGGGATGTTGCGTGGTTTGTTGAGAGGTGCTTAACCTGCCGTAGGGTTAAGGCCGAGCACCAGAGACCGCATGGTAAGTTGCAGCCGTTGGAGGTTCCCGAATGGAAGTGGGAACAGATCACCATGGATTTTATCACCAAATTGCCAAGGACTGCTAGGGGAGTCGATGCAATTTGGGTGATTGTGGACAGGTTGATGAAGAGCGCCCACTTCCTTGCTATTAGTGAGAGCTCCTCTGCAGAGAAGTTAGCAGAGATGTACGTGAGGGAAGTGGTATCTCGGCATGGAGTGCCGATCTCGATTGTCTCAGACCTGGATGTACGTTTCACTTCCAGATTCTGGATGAAGTTTCATGAGGAGTTGGGTACTAGACTGCATTTTAGTACCGCATATCACCCCCAGACAGACAGACAGAGTGAGCGGACGATTCAGACGCTCGAGGACATGCTCCGGGCATGTGTGTTGGATTTCGGTGGGAGTTGGGATACGTACTTGCCCTTGGCAGAGTTTTCCTACAACAACATCCATCATTCGAGCATTGGTATGCCGCCCTTTGAGCTGTTATATGGGAGGAGGTGTAGGACCCCCATTTGATGGGGAGAGGTTGGACAGCGTGTGATGGGCAGTACAGAGATCGTGCTTCAGACGACAGAGCAGATCCAGCAGGTCAGACAGAGGTTGTTGACCGCTCAGAGTCGTCAGAAGATTTATGCGGACAGACGTCGGTCCGAGCTTGAGTTTCAGGTCAACGACTTTGTGCTCCTGAAGGTCTCTCCTTGGAAAGGAGTGATTTGATTCAGGAAGAGGGGCAAGTTGGGGCCTCGATATATTGGTCCATTCCGAGTGGTCGCGTGGGTAGGCAGGGTAGCCTATCGTTTGGAATTGCCAGGAGAGTTGGGGCAGATTCACGACACTTTCCACGTGTCGCAATTACGAAATTGTATAGCCGATGAGTCCGCAGTGGTTCCATTAGAGGATATTCAGGTGGATGCGAGCGTGAATTATGCTGAGAGACCAGTGCCAATTAGATATCGAAAAATCAAGGTTTTGAGGAACAAGGAGGTACCCTTGGTTTTGGTTCAGTGGCAGCATCGGAAGGGGTCCGAGATGACTTGGGAGCCGGAGCGTGAGATGCGCGAGCAGCATCTGGAGTTATTTGCAGAGCGAGACTCCGAGGGCGAAGTCTAGTTCTAGTGGGGTAGAATTGTAACAGCCCGGATACCCAGGTATTATTCATTCTTATAATTGTGGTGATTTTGAGGAGACTCGGCGAGTTGGAGCTCAAACTCGCTGAGTATGATCCTGGCTATGGGCACGGGTTCGCGTCTAGACTCGGCGAGTCCATGTTGTTTAATGAAACCCTAATTCCCCGGGTTTGGAGCCTATTTAAGGGCACTTATAGCCACCCATTGTGGCTACCAGTCCCTTGTGAGAACCCTAAGAGAGCTAAATCGTTTTGGGAGAGAGGAAGTCACTTTTGCGCCTTTGTATTCCTTGTTTAGCAAGAAGAAGGTGGCAAGAGCAAGGAGGAGGTGCGATTCCAGCAGATCCAGAGTCCAGAGGCTTCATTTTGAGGTAATAGTTCGAACCTCCTTCAGTTTTAGGGTTGATCTTTAGAGTTAGGGTTTTCTAACCCCCTTTGGAGAGTGATTATGTGAAGCAAATGGTCCCTCTTCGAGTTTGTGCCTCGGATCTAGACTCAAAGAGGTCCAGAGACCCAAACCCTTGGAGCTTTTTGGGTTATTATGGAGTTATTGGACCTAGGTTGTCATTTTTGGGACCAAATCTCCTTTTGATGCCTTTTGGGGGTTATATAAGCATCAAGTTTCGAACTTTACGTGACATTCATGCTTGGGAAGGCCAGATCTATGGTTTGGGGAAGCAGATCTGACCTCAGAAGGTCAATAGAGTTTGTGCATGGCATGAACTCACCGAGTTGTTCTTGAGACTCGGCGAGTAGGGTTGGGGTTTCACGTAAATTGTTCAGCGAGAAGACTCGCCGGGTTGGGGGATGACCCAGTGAGTCAGGGAGAGTCAATAGGGAGTTGAGTCAATCCGGAACTCGCCGAGTTGTTCTTGAGACTTTGCGAGTTGAGTCGTGGTGGCCCCGCGATTCATGCCAGGTGGAACTCGTCGAGTTAGGGAAGTACTCGACGTGTCAAGAGAGGATCTACGGGATTCAGTGAACACGTATAGACTTGCCGAGTTGCTCTAGTGCACTCACCGAGTCCGGTCAAAGTTGACCGTTGACCATTGACTAGAGTTGACCAATGTTGACTTGATAGGGTTAGTCAACCTTAGTTGTGAAAGTGTTAATTACAGATATATTGTGTTATAGGAGGATTATAGCTCGGGGGATCGAGCGCGAGTGATTTCTGGGATTTGCGAGTTATCGAGATACGCAAGGTGAGTTTTCTCACTATACTTTACCTTGAGTAGGTAATCAGAGTTATGTGACAGAGTATCTGTATGTTATATGTTATGTGTTGTACTGCATCATTTCTATGTGATTTATGTTGTGCATGTTTATAGAGTTGGAACCGGAAGGTTCACAGAGATAGAACCAGAGGGTTCACAGAGTAGGGTCCACGGACCCACAGAGCTATAGCCTCGAGTGGCTAATATGTGTTATGTGTGGTATTTTGGGGAACTCACTAAGCTTTGTGCTTACAGTGTTTGGTGTTATTTGTTTCAGGTACTAGTGATGACCGTGGGAAGGCGTCGGCTTGATCAGTACACACACACGGGATTTTTATGTTATGAGATCTTGGAATTTTTATATGGCATGGATTGAGTTTCAAACATTGATGTTTTTATGAATATTAAATGAATTATGTTTTTATAAAATGCGAAAAATTGTTTTGAAATTTACGGTGTTACACGACCCGACATGGTCCATTTGGGTTGCACTTCACCGACACAATTTATATGGATAGTCTTTTGATAATAGTATATTTATGATTTATATTAATATATTATAAGTTCTAATATATTAATATGGAATCATATTATTTAATTAGTATTGATCTAGAATTAATTTATAATTAATTAAGTGATCAAAATGAACTAATTAAATATGGACTCTTATATATATGGAATGGGCCAAGTTCATTTAGGTTGGGCTAAGCTTGCATGGATAGTCCATGGAGCTTTAACCCATGGATCCAAGGAAATGAAAGGTCATGGGTATGAGGGCTTAACCCTAATCCTCCATACTATATAAAGATGTCATTGGTTGGTGAAATTGGCACTAGTGTGGATACACTAAGAAGGGCTAGCCGATTTCACTAGAGAGAACCAAGTATTCATATTCTCTAAAGTCTTCCAAGGTGTTTTGGTGATTTGTGATTCCACTTGAGGCTTCCACACTATTGGGGCTAAGCTCTTAAAGCATGAAGACATCAAGCTACATCAAAAGTTATGTCATCTAATTAGTACTTTATAGTATAAGAACTTCATAATATGCTAGTTAGGATTAAAGCCTTGGAAAGTTCTTATTTGCATCTATAATAGAGAAAACATAGATCCAAGGTTTATAGGGTTGCATGTACACCATAGGAGTGTTAGAATGCTCAAAACCCAACACTTGTAACATCCAGAAAATCAAGGGTAAGAATTTCATTTTTAATATACATATAGATATATATATATATATATATATATATATATATATATATATATATATATATATATATATATATATATATATTCAAGTATTCCTTTATCCTTATCTGAACAATTTAAAGTATTCCTGATTAAAATAATTATCATAGAAAATCCCAAAATCATGAATTGTAGAAAAACATGGGTGTATGCGCTGCGATCAAGTCGGGTCCTCCCTTTTTCAAACCCGAAGTACCTAAAACCAAAAACCACAAACTGTAAGCGCAAATCTTAGTGAGTTCCCCAAATACCACATATCATACATATCAAACGAGCCATACATGTGATACATATCCAATCAATCAATAAAAGTGCTATGTGCCAACCATAATCTTGCCATTATGCCACGAGTTGCCTCGTGGTCTTCCTTGCAAGGTCGGGGCCAAAACCTTGGGTCTTACAGACAAGTGCCAGGAGCCACCTCCTGGTCTTTCATGCAAACATCACAAAGACAACTATCATACAATCTACCATTACTTAACTAATTAACTGCCAGAGTTCAGACTCTGGTCTTGCATACAGATTGCCAAGGGCCACCCCCTAGTCTTCCTACAATACATAAACCAAATGGGATGGCATTGGTGCCTCCAACCCATAGAACAATGAGGAGACTCACCTCGAATGTTAAAGCTCACTGAAAGAAATCCCTAGTTGCTGCCCTGACGACTCTCCGAGCTATAAATACAAAATAACACCCAATTAGCAATTAGGATCCAAACTATGATCCATAATCCATACTTGGGGTAAAATGACAATTTTACCCCTAGCCTAACTTGTAACATTTCGTATAAAGATAAAATACAATAAAATAAATAAATAAATAATAAGCCCTAGAATCCCGATATGTATTATATATAACTATATATATATATATATATATATATATATATATATATATATATATAATTTCATCGAAGCCCTGAAGCCATAATAATTTAATTAGTGTTAGTCTTCAGAGCTAAACGCTATAAGTTCGAAAATTTACACTTTGAATTAAATCAATTGGACTGGCATTAAATAGATTATTGGGAGCAGGGGCTAAATGGGTAACATATGGAGCTGAATTGTAATGACTTCAGAAGACAGGGGTATTTGGTAAATATTGGTCTTAGATTTAAAACATAGAGATAGGGAGGGACTAGAAATGTCATTTTTATATAAAGTTTAGGGAGCTGGACATGGGAGTTAAGCCCGTTCCCGTCCACCCTCTAGACTCGAGCATATATTACAATACCTCCATCTAAACCCTAAACTTAGTTCTAGTACAGCCGCCACCATACTCCTACCTCTGGTCGTTGCCTCCCTGATGCCATAGTAAACCATCGATCGAGTGACTCAGCCAACAAGCGTGAAGACCGAGAGTGCGGCTGTTGTTGTTGTTTCTCGAACGCTGCTCTCTCTCTCTCTCTCTCTCTCTCTCTCTCTCTCTCTTTCTTCCGAGTCGATCGTCTTTGGGCTGTGTCGCCACCATTAAACACCACTCGTGGCGTTGTCGTTGACGATGCTGTCGTTGTGCGTTCCACAGCCCCGTCCATCACCCTTCATCGCCATTCTTCTCCTACAAGATCGAAGTCTGGCATGGTGTGTGTTCGTATCTCAGCTCATGTCACTCTGTGTGTGTGTGTGTGTTTCAGACATTATCGTGATGAGTGAATTGTTGTTGCATCGTGTTTGTGTGTGTGTTTTGTTGGTTGGCCGGAGGTTGAAGAGAGCCACCATGGTAGCCAACCATGGTAGTTTCCGCCATTTGTTTTCTGTCACCATGTGTGGCTGGCTGTGGGTATATATTGGTGTGTGCGTGTTTATTTTACCGAGGAGTGTAGTATGAAGTGTGTGTGTGTATGTGAGTTTCGTGTGGATGGAAAACCAAGGAAGCCACCACTACCACCATGAGGTGGTGGCTGCCACCATGTGCCACTGCCGACCACCACTACGGTGATTGTGTGTGTGTGTGTGTGTTTGTATTAGTGTGTGTGTGTGTGTTATTTGGGGTTTAGCATTGTAAATTGTAATTAGAAAGTAGAATAATGAAAAGAAACTCAAACCCACCACCGTAAGGTAGTGGATGCCGCCACCAGCCGCCATGTTGGGTGGTGGTGAGCTTAGTTTGTGATTGGATTGCTTTTGGAGTGGTTGGACTCGATTGGACTAGAACCCTAACCACCGCTGCGAGGTGGTGGCCGCCGCCGTGAGCCGCCGTTGACCACCACTACCCGAGGTGGTAGTGGGTGGTTCCCAACTAGCGAAATCGTAATGGGCTTATTGAAACCTTAATGGGCCTAATGAAACCCTAATTGATCCAAAGATTTAGTTTTCGGCCTATTGGGCTATGATTGGGTTGGAAACCCTAATTATGGTTTAGAAAACCCTAATTTTGGAATTATGGTTTGGACTTATCAGGACCCACTTATTTGCCATTGGAATGGAATTGTGAATTACACCGATCACAAATTTATCTAGTAGAGTGATGAACTTAATGGATCAAGTCCTTAATGGGTTAAGTCAGAAACACTTAATCCTAATTGTCATTTTATGTAAAAACCCTAATTTCAATTGGGTCTTAAGTTGGGCCTTTCTATTGGGCCTTGGTGATTGGGCCAATAATGGGACATTCAAGAACAATCGCATGGACTGGAATAATTGGATGAGCTTTAGGGTAAGGCCCATGTGAGGGTTTGGGGCCAATTTGGAAAATTGGGCCATAGGTGGGACGTAATTGGGCCTTTATAATTATGACATATTGGGCTATTAGAAATGCCAAATGTTTGGACTAGACCAAATGGTTGGGCCTCAGAATAAGACCATGTAAAGGTTTTGGCCCACTTTGGAAAATTGGGCCATCTGTAATGCTTTGACTCATAGTTGACTTTTGGGCCTTTAGATTGCGCTTTGGGATTGTGATGTGCACAAAAGTACTCACTAATTTTAATATTTATAACCTAACAAACTTAACTAACTATGCACTTATAGGCAGTGTACCTAGTCAGATTACAGTATATAGCTTGGGTAAGTCGGGTGTCGATCACAGGGAACGGTGTTACTAATTAATTTACTTACTATTAAATTAACCTAATTTATTAACAAGTTTAAAAGGGGTTTTATCTGGTTTTACAAGATTAGATGAACTTAAATCAAATTCAATAAATAAAAACACACTCTTGTTTAGTTTGAATCCGCTTCTCCCTTATGGCTAGCTAATGATTACGGATTATTAAGTTGGTTTTTTAGTTGTATTAGTAATTTAGTTCTAACTTACCAATAGTTAACTAATTCATGTCAAACCATGTATGTTCACTCATAATTAAACACAGAACTAATTATGAATGTAAATATGCTATGTAAGATTTGTTGTATAAACGCAATTATGATCACAATACACGTTCTCTAACACAGCCAAGCTTTATTTATTCTAATTACTAACTAAGATTGGTCAATCCTAGCTCTAACAATTCAATGTTCACTAAATCATTAGGTAAACAAGTTCATGCAGTTTAATGGTCACTAAGCTACACAGAACATGCAATCAAGCAATTAGATAAACAAACAGTAGCATGTAGGTTATACAAATCAAACACAAGCAATTTTTACCAACTAAAAATTAATCCATAAACATTGAACCATTCATAAGTTTAAACCTTCATCTATCTAAACAAGAGTAGCTAGATTCAGCTGCTCATCGTAGCAACTAAACCAACACAGCTAAAAATAATGAAAGACATGTTCTTATTTAACTAAAATATAAACCTCTATTCTTTTTGGTGTTGAAAGCCTTCTTCCAGAACCCTTCTTTCGCTCTGAAACGACTCCTGGAACTCTTTCCTTCTGCCAAAAGCTTGTCCCTTTCGTAATAATCAGGAGAACTTATATAATCTTCAAAAACCCGCGCCACGTCGTGGCCAGCTGTGCCACGTCGTGGGCTTCAAGTAATTTGTATCGTACAAGGAAATCCTCCGCGTCTCGATGTCTATCTTCTGGAAACCCCATGCCACGTCGTGGGCTTCATCGCCACGTCGTGGGTTAAGTATTTATCGTGAATTTATTCTTTTCTTCTCTTTCAAGCCTCCCATGTTCCACATTTTGTCACTTTTGGTCCCTCTCTTCGAAAATCCTTTTAATTGACTGAAAATAACAATTTAAAGTCATAAGTATCATTATTCTAAACATATTATTAATTTATTAATAAAAATGTACTTAAATATTGCCTAAAAATAGGTATAAATATGGCAATATCAAAATACCCCACACTTAGGCTTTGCTTGCCCCCAAGCAAATTTAAACTTAATTCTTAATTACTAACACCACACAGAACAATCCGACTCTAGTTCAGGCATTATGCCAAGACCTCAACGCTTGCATTTGTGTCTAAAATTTTCCTAAAGTACCTCCCCATACTTTAAATACTCACAATCTTCATAAACACTCGCCCACTTTTTCCGAACAATGCTCATTTTATGCAACCCTCCGAATCCATCCGCAGAAAACCTCCTTATCCTCAAGGTATTTTTAGTTGAGCAACCTAAGCATACATAATCTAGAATTACAATCATTGATACCATTATGGAGCTCTTTTGGAATTCTTCACTTCCTTGATATTTGATCTTTGATTTCTTTGAATTCACCACCTTATTTGATTTCTGGTATCTTCAACTTTTGAATTTCTTGGAATTTTGATTTTTTGATCTTCACTTTATTTGCTCCAAAATTCTTCACACTTTACTCGTAATTCTCTTTCTTTTTTTTTCTTTTTTTTTAACATGTACCTCTCTTTTTTTCACTCAAAACCTACATGCTTAAGCAGAGGCGCTCAACCTCAACCTTTATCGGTTAATGATAATAATTTTCCTGGATATATTTCAGGTTTAGGCTGCTAAACATATTGCATCCCTCAAACCAAGCGGGGTTATGTTTTTGTTCCATGATTTCACTAAAATAAGGGAGACCACAAATGCATTATAACGTGTATTGGCTCAACTAAACATTTGAACTTTCATTGGATCATCCCACATAATACAAGCAATTATAGCTGAAATTAGTAATACTAGATTCAATTATTAAAAATTTCAATTAAATTTTTCAATTTTTACTATCAAATTCTATGATTTTCCAGCAATTTACTTTTTCTACCCCTACCCCACACTTATTTCATACACTGCCCTCATTGTATTCATAAAAATAAATGAAAATTAAAGAAAAGGGAGAAAAAGGAACAGACTCCCGTGGGATAGTGGCGTGAGCATCTCCAAAAGTGTGGAAAACGTGCCTCCGAAATCTGGACCTCCAAAAATAGAAAATCGGTGTAGAACTGGGTGAATATGTAAACATGACTCGGAACTTCAATTCTTCAAAGTGGGTGTTTGTAAGTAAAAATGTGGGAAATGATAAACTGGGACACGTCGTGGCAGGTAATTGGCCACGTCGTGATATGTGATCAAAGCGCGAACACCAAACTGCTTAATTTCTTCAAATTGCAAGTGCGCCACGACGTGGCGTAAGAATTTCACGCCGTGGAAACTGGTCATCAGCAAAAATTTGCCTTATTTCTTTCATGTACTCTAGCAACTTGACGAATGGCTAAATGGTTTAAGACACTTCTATGCAAATATATTTCCCAACTGTAACCTCTCTCCTACTAATGTACCCCACACTTATCTTGAATTGTGGGTTCCAACTCACGACTCTAAGCTTCCTTGACAAACACGACTCGAAAATTAACCTTGTATGCTCCTTAGAATTCCAATGCTAATCTAAAAAATGGAACAACCCAAAAGAAATAAAAAAGTAACATCATAGTTTAAAAATGTTTTACATTACACACCAAATTCAAACATAAAAAAAACTACTTAAAAACAGACTAAAAAATAGAATCAATCATCATCTTGGTTTTGCGTTCCACTTGGCCCTGCCCCGTCCTTCTGCGGACGCCATAGCTCCTCCCACGTCGGAAAATAAGGATACTGAGGTGGCATAGAAGGTGGTCGGGTCACACCCAGATGCGAATAAATACCCTCAGTAAGCTGGGTATGGTAAATGGCATGCCCCCGTAGATTATCCAAATACGTTCCCACCTGACTCTGAAAAGGGTCGGTGGGCACCCCCTACACATACTGCGAATCAGCATGCTCTCTCTCAACTTCACCTCTAGCCCACACATTCCGACGCCGCCGTCTGGCTGGTGGTTGTTGTCCTGGCTGCGCCTCCTCTTGCTCGTCATCTATCGGCGGTATAACAAAACGATCCCCGATATTCACCACCGCCCGCATAACACCCAAGACTTGAATGGTCAAGTCTGTGTTCGGGAATCGAGTAAGATTCCTCACAAAATCATGGGTCAAAATATGATATGACCTAGCCAGGCGAGTAAGCAAATGCCCCCCTATAATCGGGATCCCGGGCCTAGAATTGGCCGCTTTCTTTCCCATGAATCTCGCCAACATATAAGGTAAATCACAACAAACTCCCGGGGTAATAAGTGTCCATAAATAAAACAGATTCTGAATGGGGACTTTATCACCATGATGCTTGTGATTAATTGAAAAAGTGATAAGGCGGTGTAAAAATCGGAAAACCGGATTCCGAATTTGTGACTCACTCGAGTCACGAGTGTTGTACTCATGGCTAGAAATGCTCCTCTAGAACTGAACATCCAAAACACCGGGATTAAAATCCCATACGCAGCCAAGCAAGAACGGTATGAAAAATGGAGATTGAGTCTCCACTTCGGTATAAAGCCCTATACGCTAAGCGAATTCCCGAAGACTACACTCTCGATACACACCACCCAAACGAAACACAAATGCCCGGTTGTAGGTAAAATCAATAGTGCGTTCCTCGAAGCATACGGTAGAGAAAAACTCAACCGATAATTCCCGGTATACGGGTTCTTGGATGGCAAACAAATTCCTCCACCCGTGACAAGTGAAAGAAAATTGGTCCCCTTCGTATGTTTTTGACCAATAACGTGTCAACTCAGCAACCATTCCCACTCCACCAAGCCATCCCCAATCGATAATTGGGGCTATTGCAAACTCCCTATTGTACAGCCATCCAAGCCGATTCTCGTAAGTAGTTAACAACGGTCGGGGAATGTTTTGAGGAAACTGGTATAAGGGATGTATACTTGCTACATCTATCGGGTTTTCCTCCTGTGGAACAGCTCGTTGTGGTCCCATTTCTTCATACAAAATCAAACCAAAACAGCAAACATCCAAAACATTAAAACAATATATGTTGTTCTGCCAGAAGTCACGACGTGGCCAGGCTATGCCACGTCGTGGACCGCAGTCGGTCACAGTTCTAGGATCGGTCCATTTGTATGCCATTTCTACCAAAATTAGTGCTTGGGGTTTGTTCCTATGGACATTTAAATGACATGCAATCTAAAATCAACCACTAGGTTCAACCAATTTCGTGAATCATACAAACCCTAACCATGAAAACTTGAAATTGGAAGACCTAACTACAAAAATTGAGCAAAAACACATACCAAGTAGAGTAAATTGACAAGATCTTGCAAGGAATGTGAAGTAGATTAAACAATCGGCTGTGGGGTTTTGTTGTTCCCGTTCGTGCGGCAGTTTCCAAGTGGGGAATGAGATTATTGGTCAAAGGGTTTTAAGGAAATAGTCCCCCCTGATTTTTTTAAAGGCCACGACGTGGCTAGCTATGCCCACGTCATGGACCTTAAATCTGTCATCTTGGTCCCGTGTTTGCAATTTGACCCATGACGTGACTTGCTATGCCCACGTCGTGGAAACTGCCCAAATGCAAAATTTTAATAAAGTCTCACATGTTAACTAATTACTTTGCATCCCATTATTAATTAAAGTTCCCTATAGCTAATTCTTTACTAATTATCAGTTATTTAGATGATGAGTTGATGTCTTTCCTAAAAAGAAAAAATTTAGAAGAAAAGAAAATGCAAACCAAACTCGGGTTGCCTCCCTAGAAGCGCTTCTTTTTCTTGGGGTCTTGAGCTGGACTCCGTGCCTTCTACGTTGAATCTTCTGAAGATTCCACCATTAAGATCTTTTGTTCCTTGAACCGCCGCTTGTAAGCTTGAACTCGCCTTTTATATGCCTTCTTTGAATTCTCCTTTTTAGCTTTGCCTTCTTTTTCAAGCTTTTGTTTTGTGCCCTTAGTTTGTTCCTTGCACTCCATAGCATCCACCTCCTCTTTCACCACCGGCTTTGTCATTCTTGAAGTGACCTCCTCTTCATCATTTGTTATCTCCTCATCCTCTTCGCTCACCCAAGAAAGGCGGACTCTTGTAAGCTATGACTTCAATCAAATATGGAACAGAGGCCCTCGGTTTTGTCCTTTTGACTCGATGAACTGTCTTTATCTCTTCTTCCATAAGCTTTTCCAGTTCTTCTAGTTCATTCTCTTCGTTAATTGTGAACACCTCTTCTTTATCTTCTTGAAAGTCATCTTTTATCCCAAAGACTTCTTGTTCATCTCCAACCCTCAAAGTGAGCTTAGATTCGCGGATATCAACAAGGGCTCCAGCAGTGTTAAGCAATGGACGACCAAGGATTATTGGAACATCCGGATCTTCTTTCATGTCCAAGACTACAAAGTCTATTGGAAAAACAAATTTTCCAATTTTCACCAGAATATCCTCCACAATGCCACGAGGTTGTGTCACCGAACGATTCGCCATGTGAATCTTCATTTTTTGTAGCCTTCATCTTCTGAATCTCCAATTTTTTGATAAAATGAAAAAGGCATCAGATTAATGCTAGCCCCAGAATCGGCTAAAGCATTAACTTTCATTTTATTCCCAAACTCACATGGAAGAGTGAGGCGTCCAGGATCCCCCATTTTTTCTGGTGTTTCTCCCAACACAGCTTTTGAAGTTTGTTCACTTAGAATCACTGTAGACTACTTCTTTAATTGCCTTTGAGTGTCTATCAAGTCTTGCAGTAATTTCTGGTTCTCGGGAGCTTTGGATAAGGACTCGACAAAGGGGGTATTAATTGGGATTCCCTTCACATGCTTTACATACTCTAAATGCTCCTTCTCCAGTAGACTAAGTGCAGCTCGGGTGGGAAATGGCAAAGGTGGCTGATAAGCTGGAACGGGCTCAAAGGGTTTTGATCAAACATGCGCCACGTCGTGGCCAGAGGAGTGCCACGTCGTGGCGAGCCTGGTTCAACAATTTCTCCACTTTCGATCCTTGATTTCTTGGGCTGTTGCGGTTCTTCTTCCAATGCCTCCAGGAACTCATAGATTGCATCTTCTTCAGTATCGATGGCCATTACGTGAGATTGGGTCTTTACTTCGGGATTCTTCGAGTACAATTTTTCATGAACTAAAGTGGCTAGTTGACCAAATTGCACTTCAAGGTTATGGATGGAGGCTTGCTGATTCTTTATCAGAGTTTGTTGTTCCATAATCGCAGAATCAGTGGCATCGTGTCTCTTTTCCGAAGATTCCATAAACTTCATCAAAATGGTCTCTAGGTCGGGTTACTTCTCGGCTGGTGACTGCTCCTTTTGATAGAGGCCTCGACCTGTCTGCCTATACTTTTCTTCTTTTTGCTTCTTGTACTCTTCATATGGCAGCCACTCCTTCTTCGGTTTCCTCCAGTCCTCATCAAACTTATCCCCACTAGAGTAGCACACTTGAGCTCTTCTGTTCCCAAACTCATCTACATTGCAGTCCTTGGTCAAGTGTGGACCACTGCATCTCTCGCAACCCACTCTTATGGCATGTATCGACTGGTCCATCTGTGTTATCCTGCGGTCCATATTATTCAGCATGGCCATGACCACTGCTATTTCTTCAGTTTGGGCCCCTCCACCGCCTTTGATTCCATCTTGCCTCGGGTTGTGGTATTCGCGAGAGTGCTTCGCGAATTCTTCAATTAGCTCCTTGACCTCCCTTGGATTTTTCTTTGTCAACGGTCCTTGAGAATCAAGGAGTTGTCTTGTCATCACGTTGACCCCATCATAAAAGATTGACATTTCTTGCTGTACATTTAGGTCATGTTGAGGGCAATTTCTGAGCAAGCCCTTGTACCGCTCCCATGCTTCGTATAGTGACTCCCCCGACTGTTGCTCAAAGTTGGCTATTGCCTTCTTGAGTTTAGCTATCTTGGATGGCGGGCAAAACTGGTCCAGGAATTGCTCACGCATTTGAGCCCAAGTGGTGATTGTACCTGGTGGGAGTGCCTTTAACCACTCCTTAGCAGCTCCTTTGAAAGTTATGGGAAGCATCCTAAGCAAGACTGTGTTTCTGTTGACATTCGGGACATTGAAGTAATCCGCAATGTCGTTGACTTCATCTAGATGCTTAAAAGCATCCTCATGATCTTTCCTGAAAAATGGGATGTCCTTTAGTGTCGTCAATATGTGTCCCTTCAACTCGAATGTGGCAGTGGCAAGTATTGCGGGTTGGACTAAACTAGGACCCACATCTTCTCGGATCCGCTTCTTGTAAGCTCCCATGGACATTTCTTCAATCGTTTCCATCTCATTCCTTGGCTCGTTCTCGTGTTTGCTCGTGTGTTCTTCAAATTCCGGCTCGGTATCGCTTTCGGACTCGGTTTGGATGGGTGTATGATCCAAATGCTCAAGATTGCTCTTGTGCCTCGCTGATGAACTTGACTCTCATGTCTTCTTTCCCGACTTCCTAGAAAAAGCTGACTTCATTTCTTGTAAGGGCATCTTTTTCTTGTGAAGTGGTGGCACCAAGTGTGTGTTTGAGCTTCTGGTCATGAACTCCTGCAACTTGCTAAACTAAAAATGTAAAACTGAACTAAAATAAGAAAAACTAACTTCAAACTAAAAAAAGTCTAGTTTTTAACTGTCCACGTCGTGGCCAGAGGAGTGCCACGTCGTGGACTCTGTGAATAACAGAAAAAATTATTTTGCTGAAAATTTAACTTTTTGTGGGTTTCTACTCCACAAGAAGGATCGATTAATTCAATGCAAATAAATAAGCTAAAAACTAAGCCGTTCCCCGGCAACGACGCCAAAAACTTGATGTGCACAAAAGTACTCACTAATTTTAATATTTATAACCTAACAAACTTAACTAACTATGCACTTATAGGCTGTGTACCTAGTCAGATTGCAGTATAGCTTGGTTAAGTCGGGTGTCGATCACAGGGAACGGTGTTACTAATTAATTTACTTACTATTAAATTGACCTAATTTATTAACAAGTTTAAAAGGGGTTTTATCTGGTTTTACAAGATCAGATGAACTTAAATCAAATTCAATAAATAAAAACACACTCTTGTTTAGTTTGAATCCGCTTCTCCCTTATGGCTAGCTAAGGATTACAGATTATTAAGTTGGTTTTTTAGTTGTATTAGTAATTTAGTTCTAACTTACCAATAATTAACTAATTCATGTCAAACCATGTATGTTCACACATAATTAAACACATAACTAATTATGAATGTAAATATGCTATGTAAGATTTGTTGTATAAAGGCAATTATGATCACAATACACGTTCTCTAACACAGCTAAGCTTTATTTATTCTAATTACTAACTAAGATTGGTCAATCCTAGCTCTAACAATTCAATGTTCACTAAATCATTAGGTAAACAAGTTCATGCAGTTTAATGGTCACTAAGCTACACAGAACATGCAATCAAGCAATTAGATAAACAAACAGTAGCATGCTAGGTTATACAAATCAAACACAAGCAATTTTTACCAACTAAAAATTAATCCATAAACATTGAACCATTCATAAGTTTAAACCTTCATCTATCTAAACAAGAGTAGCTAGATTCAGCTGCTCATCGTAGCAACTAAACCAACACAGCTAAAAATAATGAAAGACATGTTCTTATTTAACTAAAATATAAACCTCTATTCTTTTTGGTGTTGAAAGCCTTCTTCCAGAACCCTTCTTTCGCTCTGAAACGACTCCTGGAACTCTTTCCTTCTGCCAAAAGCTTGTCCCTTTCGTAATAATCAGGAGAACTTATATAATCTTCAAAAACCCGCGCCACGTCGTGGCCAGCTGTGCCATGTCGTGGGCTTCAAGTAATTTGTATCGTACAAGGAAATCCTCCGCGTCTCGATGTCTATCTTCTAGAAACCCCATGCCACGTCGTGGGCTTCATCGCCACGTCGTGGGTTAAGTATTTATCGTGAATTTATTCTTTTCTTGTCTTTCAAGCCTCCCATGTTCCACATTTTGTCACTTTTGGTCCCTCTCTTCGAAAATCCTTTTAATTGACTGAAAATAACAATTTAAAGTCATAAGTATCATGATTCTAAACATATTATTAATTTATTAATAAAAATGTACTTAAATATTGCCTAAAAATAGGTATAAATATGGCAATATCAGATTGAATCAAGCTAAGATAAGGGTAAAGCAGCCTTTTACCCCAAGCATGGACTTATGGGTATATGTTGGGACCCAATTATTAATTAGGTGTTATTTTGATGTTGTCAGATTCGGGAATCTGTCAGCAAGCAGCCACAGCTTTATCCGCGGGACTTCAGTAGTGTGAGGTGAGTCTCCTCACTGTGCGAATGGGTCTACGGCCACAATGTTGTCCCTTTTAGTTTGTGTATGGTAGGAAGACCCGGGGGTTAGCCCTAGGCATTATGCATGAAAGACCAGGAGGAGGCTCCTGGCACTCAATATGTTATTATGTATGGTAGGATGACACGGGGGTTAGCCCTAGGCAATATGTATGAAAGACCAGGAGGTGGCTCCTGGCACACTGTATGCTACTATGTATGAAATACCAGGAGGTGGCTCCTGGCACACTGTATGCTGATTAGCCGAGTAGAGTAGTATCTATGCTAGTTGTCTTTGTGATGCTTGCATGGAAGACCAGGAGGTGGCTCTTGACACTTATCAGTAAGACCCAGGGGGTGGCCCCCAGCTTGGCAAGAAAGACCACGTGGCGGCCCGTGGCATAATGGCAAGACTATGTTTTACCACATAGCATTTTATTTGTTTATAATATACGTATGGCGCATGGTTATGTACAGCATGTATGGATCAGTTGATATGTATGGTATGTGGTATCTGGGGAACTCACTAAGCTTCGTTCTTATGGCTTTCAGCTTTTGTTTCAGGTACTTCGTTTTCCAAGGAAATGAGCCGACGATCGCAGCGCATCACACTAGGTTTTCCGCACATGAGATCTTTGGGATTTCACTCTGATATTATTTTATGATAACATGTTTGACTATTGAGACTTTAGTTTTAACATGAGATGTTATTATGGATGTTTTTATACTCATGGTTTTATAATAACTTATTTAAAAATGAAATTTTTGGCCTTGAATTTTGGAATGTTACAAGTTGGTATCAGAGCCTTGGTTTGAGGGATTTGAGCACACCGTCGGGTGTGTCTGGACTCAAACTAAGGACTTGGTATGAAAATTTTTCAAAAGTAAAATCATTTTATAAAAGAAGTTTGAAAAGAACAAGGTGTGTGATGCGTTCTGTCACACCCCCAAACCAAGGATGGCGGAAACGTCCGGGGGTGGAGAACTTCATGTATAGTATCACAACAACGAGTATAATAGTGCTCAAAGTAAATACAGCCGTCATAAATATAATTGAAAAAGTTACACCAAAGTATATGTTTACATGATTCAAATCAATTACATTATGATGACAAAATGTACTGTTTGACGATTTATCGTCCCATCCTCAAAATGCTGAAATTTTCCTAATTCACTGATTTCCTGAGAGTACAAGTAGTTTTGAAAAAGTGTCAACAATTAAGTTGGTGAGTTCATAAGAGTTTTGTTTGAGAAAGAAATTGTTTTCCTTGTAAAAGCGACAAAGCATGTTTCCAGAAAACCCAATATCTTCTTTATTAAGTGTGGAATGAATGCTTCTATGTATGCGATAATGAACCCTACAAGAACCCATAGATTCCTTCTATGATCACTCTGCATATATAAGTTACATATAATTTGAGTTAAATGAACCATTGAAGTCTAACAACTCTAGCCGAGATGTAGTGTTAATAGGAATATGTTCCAAAGAAAATCCAATATTTTCCTTATAAAAGTTATGTAGTCCTAAATCCCAAGACCGAAAATAAACAAGTATTTTCCATACGTAAAGATATAAAAGTGATTTTAAATCGGCATAAAACCCTTTTTGATTTGAGAAAAATCCCGTAATCTTTATGTGTTATGAGTTGTCTTTGATCCTAAGACCGAAAGTGTACAAGTATTTTACCATACTTAAAGTAATTCATGTAAGTTTAATATTGACATAAACTCGTTTGATTTAGAAGTAAACCCCTTTTTAAAGTAAAAGTTTCCATGTAAACTTGAAATATTGTTAACTACCTATGTGAGTCGCTATAACCATACTATGACGAGAAACAACCTGCACAACGTTTTTTAGACGTTAAGATACTATGACTCTTGTCACCCGTAGACCTGCCGGTCCCACTGTAGCTAGCCTCAAGGTGTGGGGTGTCAAACTCAATATAGATCTATACACAATTATCACGCTCTCCCTACAAGAGACTCTGGTTATAACTTACAGGAATTTGGATCCCATATTCGAACGTACGGGGAGAGAATTGCCTCACAACCTAAGTTAACTAGTTTACACATAGTTTGATATTAAAACCTCTTCCGTGGAGGAGGTAAAATCACCTTTTCTGAATAATTTATTAACATGAAATCCTTAAACTATTACTATTATAATTTATCACATAGGATATGAAAACCCCATTTGTTTTGAGAGTAAAACCTTTTTCATGCAGTAAAATCCATAAACTATGCTTATTGAAGTTTATTATATGTGTTCGAAATGAATGACTAAACCTTATCATAAATGACTAAATTTCAGTTTATGATGATAAACTAACAAGATAATACATTCAATATTTAGAACTTACTTTTATACACTTTGCTCAACATAATACAAAGTGTTATGAAAGTTATAAGTTATTAACTAGTTTTTAACCTTTCTGCACTGTTTTAGAAAAAATCATACGAAGTCGAAAACTGAATCCGTAAATTCTGAGAGTTCATAAAATGTGTCTAGTTTATTCATAATTTTTATTATGATTTTTGGAAGTCTTTAACTTGTGTTAAAATGTTCATATTCACGAACTGGTCCGAATTTGTTTCTGAAATGATAGGCTGTTTTCTAAAAATAACCATAAATTGTAGAAAAATCGTATGGAGATGTTCAAGTAGTCATTTTAAAGGTATGAACCTAAAATATCTGCACCTAATACAGTTTTCAAAACTAAAATGTTTAAGTTGACCAAAACAGTTTGTGAATGGAGTTAAACTTTTCTGATGAAGGTTGTTAAATGAGTTTGGTTATGTTCTTAGTGTTTTAACTTGTATTCCCCCCCCCCTCCCCTTAAAACTTAAGAAAAACATGAAAATATAGGGGTATGAACTCACCTTGTGTGATTTCAATGGATAAATGTTGAAGGAAAGAAGTGTTCAACTCAAGAACACTTGGAGGATTGCTTGAAGATTCGAGAATCTAACACAATTATGATGGAGTTTGTGTAAGAAATCAATGATTTGAGTAAAAGGAAGCGTAATAACCATATGAAGGGTGATGATACTTACCAAATGTAGAAGGAAATCTTGAAAAATGCCTTGTAAATCTCGAAATTGTGAGAGAGAATATGAGAGAAAAGATGTGTTTGATCTTTGGAGGAAATTAGAGAAATGAGAGGAAAGTGTGGAGAGATAGGAGTTTTCAGCCTTTGACCAAGAGTGTGGCTGGTAAAATGGTGGGGAAAGTACTCTTGAATGGCCAGGTATGGTGGAAGGACAACGGCTGGTCATGGAGTGGGCATGGGGTGGTTGCTCCACCACAAGATCTTACTTAATAGATTTTTACTCTTAAATAAGGATTTCCCTAAAAATATGCTTAATTTTTGAATATATGTGGTCTTATATGTTAAAGTATAAGTTTGGGTGAAAATCCCTTGTTAAAATAATTAAAAATACGCTTGAAACGGAGTCGTGGTCGAAAACTGGGTGAAAATGGGAAAATCCGAAGTCAGGGCGAGGGTCCGGTCTCAGCAGCCTTAGGTCCGCAGGGAAGGTTTGGCTGGTGAATTGGGTCCAAACTGGAAGGGACTGCGGTCCGAGCAGGTACCGCAGGCGGCTCGTCAAGAGGGACCGAAGGCGGGGTCAGGTGTGGTGTTTCAGCTGCGTGTGCGGTTCAGCGTTGCGGTATTCAGCAGCCTCGGTCCTCAACAGTTCCGGTCTTATGGTTGTGGTTCCTTAAGAGGCCTTCGGATTTGGTCCTTGGAGCTTCGACTCAAGGATCGTTTGGCCCCTATAGAGAGACTTCGGCCCTAAAAGGCTATTTTCCAATGAATCTTCCCGTTTCGAATGGTTTTTCACCAAGTCAAGTGTCGGGATGCCCCAAATGATTAAAATAAATAAAAAGGGGTTTTGAGAGTGATTTGGGAGAGATTTGACATACTTTGAGAGATTTGGCATACTTGGAGAGATTTGGGATAGATTTCACATTCTTGGAGAGATTTCTCATTCAGAGAGACATTTGGGAGAGATTTCACATTCTTGGAGAGATTTCTCATACAGAGAGAGATTTAGGAGAGATTTCACATTCTTGGAGAGATTTCTCATATAGAGAGAGATTTGGGAGAGTTAGAGTGAAAGATATTGGGAGAGACTTCTTTTGTGACCTTTTTGAGTGTTTGGTTTCACAACGCAAGGTTCGTAAACCCCATTAAGCCATGTTTAAGGATCTTACACACTCTCGATGAGTATGCAACATATTTTTATCGGTTTGGTTCATTACTTACCATAGTTTTAGGTTAAGGAAATCAAGATATACGAACTTTTTAATTGATGATTTCTCAATAGAATAGCGAGTTGTATAGTAATTACCTAACGTAAGCCCTAGTACACAAGGGTTAATTGAGTCGACCGGTTTGACTTGTTGACTTTAGTTGACTTTGACTTGACTGGAAATTGACGGTTGTCACACGTTCAATCAGTCGAGCTCAAGTAAGTGGTTCCCAAAATACCAATACATGTTTGTTATGTGATATGACATGATTATGTGATTCGCATGCTAGTTTGGAGCTAAGGATCTAGGAGATATGCCTTTGTTGCTGGATTAGTGTCTAAGTCCATAACTATAATTGGTATGCACTTGACCTGATTCGCATTGTCCATTTGGGTAGCATGGCATCGAAACAATTTGGATAGACTTTTGTGAGTAAAGGATATTTATGATTTATATTAATATATTATAAGTTCTAATATATTAATATGAAATGATATTATTTAATTTGTATTGATTAAGATTTAATTTGGAATTAATTTAGTGATCAAAAGGAACTAATTAAATATGGACTCTTTTATATATATGGTGGGCCAAGTTCATTTAGGTTGGGCTAAGCTTTCATGGATAGTCCATGGAGTGTTTAACTCATGGATCCTATGAAATGAAAGGTCATGGGTATTAGGGTTTACATGGATGTAACCCTAATCCTCCATAGTATATAAAGGTGTCTTTGGTTCAAGAAATTGGCACTAAGTATGCACACATGAGGGCATAGCCGATTTGGAGCCAAGGACCTTTCACTCTCAAGTTATTCCAAATGTTGGTGATGTTGTGTGAACCATTTAAGGTGTCACACTTGAGGCACTAGGCTCTTAAGCTCCATGGAATCAAGCTTCATCAAAAGGTATGTCTTCTAACTTGTTTTATTACCCAAGTATCAATGTTTTGTATGCTAGATAGGGTAATACCTTGGAATATTCCTATTTGCATGTATAATAGAGAAAACATAGATCCAAGGTATTTATGGTTGCATCTACACCTTAGGAGTGTTAGAATGCTCAAAACCCAATAGTGGTATCAGAGCCCAGGCTTGTTTTCTTGTTATACTTGCTGAAAAGAGCTGAAAATCGATTTTTATGTTGTCTGGACAACAGACTCGCCGAGTCCATGAAGGGACTCGACGAGACCATGAGTAAATTCATCTAACTCGTCAAGTTAGTTCATGCACTCGACGAGTTGGACCCCCAGACATCATATCTTCGAGTTTTAAAGTTGGAATTGGTCTAGAATCATTACCTTTAACTGTTTTGGACTTATAAAACCTATTTTTTTATGTGGTAATGATTACGGTAAACCAATTTCCAGGTTTTTATCAAAATTTCAAGTTTTATGTGTGTTTATGTAATTCTTGAAATTGTTGATAGGATTGTTCATACACTTATGAGTTTTGGTAGATCATAGGAATTATTTGCAAAATTATTTGTTAGTTAATTCTTAATCTAAATGTGTTTTAATGGAGTCCATAATTCGTCCTCAAGTTATGGATTACCAAAAAAAATTATTTTAAAGATCCATTAAAATGCATAGGTTACAAAATATTGAAGAGTCTTGTTGTTTTATATACTCCATAACTTGTCCTCAAGTTATGGTTGTTCAAGAGTCACTTCAGTAAAAGCTTTAAAACCTTAATTAAACTCATAAGTTATAAAAATCCAAAAGTTTTTGAATAGTTCAAAACTAGCCCTCAAGTTTTGGAATTTGTAAAGTTTTCCCATGAATACTTTAATTCCAAGTTAAGCCCTTAGAATTTTAATAGTTAAAATTCAACCCTTATACTATTATAATATAATAGTTAATAGTAATATATATATATATATATATATATATATATATATATATATGTATAAGAGTAAAGTCAGTCTTACCGTTAGTAGGCTTCATTCACGAAGCCGGTCTATAAGGGGGTATAAGGTTACTGCCTATAAAATGGCAGTTTAATGGGTGTCCACTCTCACCCACCGCTTCCTTGACTGGTAGAGGGTCGTTAGCCGAACGGGTAAGGCAAGGACTATAATTCTCCCTTCATTAAAATTATTAATGATAAATACTAAGTAACTAAACCTTTTATAAATTCCCAATCTTCGTTACTTACGAAAATGTGAATTTGGTGTTAACCCATGAAATTACACTTTGCACTTTGCTTAAGTCGTTAGTGGAGCGCGTGTGGGTAACCGACACACTAACCTGGATTTAACAAGGTAGGCAAAGGGTAACTTAATGTTTATCCTAGTATCGGTGGAGCGCATGTGGTTAACCGGCACATCGATTGAGGGGTAAATATTAAGGGTACCAAGTATATTTGCATGGTTATTCACACCTTGTTTTGTGATCCTTAGCATCCCAGTCACAAAATTTGTGAGGGCACAATCGATATTGAAACATGCCATTGAAAAGTTCAATGAATCTCAAAAGATCTAGGAGTTTCAAATCCAAGTAAAAACCGAATAAATTATTTCGTTTTTCATGGGGGAAGTTGGTGAATTGTCATTTGCCTACCTTCAAATATTTTATAGCTTGGATTACGACATCCCTCTTCTAAGCTATAAAATATTGTGTTGGGTCCTAGCCTTAATATTTCATATTAGGATTTATATTAAGGACTTAAAAATCAACTAACTTGAATATCTCCCATTGTAGTTGTCTAGTTCAAACACCTATGACATTCCAAAATCTCTTGGAACTTTGTGACAACCCGAAATTTATTCCGTCATTTTTAACCCATCCTTCCGTTAATAAGCCTCGCTTTATTAAGCTGCCCGTTAACCTTTTTGGACTGGTTAAATAAATTTGGGACTTTTTAAATGACTTATTAAGGGTTGAAACAAATTAGAAACACCCTCATTAACCCCTTGAAAAGTTTTAGTTTCAACCAAGTCAAAATACGACCATTTAATCGGGTGCGACCAGAAGCCCTGTTTAACGTCAGTATCAGGTAGATTTCCATTGAGCCACAAGCTCAACCCCTATATAAGGGGGAGTACACTCCAGTTACACCCTTTTCACCCTCTCTCTACATTCTCTCTCTACAACTTGCTTTCAACCCAAAACGCCTGTTTCGAGCCCCAAACTAGTAAGCAATCTATCCTAACTTGTTGTGTAGCTTAGTTAACATGAAAATTTGTGTTTAAGACATCAAATAGGGGCAAATTCATGTGTTTACGGCCCAAGAACACTCTTGGAACGTGAACACCCTTAAGTGAGGTTTTTAATCCCCAAAACTCCTCTAAATTACCCCTAGGGCTTAGATATGACTTGTGGACTTACACCTTCGAGCTTAGAACACTAAAACCTTGAATTTTAGAGAGTAAACATGAGTTTACGGCCAAAGAATACTCTTGAACCATAAACCCCTCTACATAGGCCGTGAACACCCTTTAAAGTGTTAGAATTGCCCTTAAACACCTCCTATGGCTTGGGAAAATGTCTAGAAGCAACCCCCATTGAAGTAAAGGCATTAAACATCAATTAAACCAAGGACATAGGAGTTTACGGCCGTAAACCCCCCTAGGATTGGTCTATGAGCCGTAAACTCCCAAAGAGTGCCCAAATGATGCCCTAACTTCTTCATTTGACTTGGAAAAATGCATAGAACTTTATTTTCTACCATTTAAGACCTTAATACACCAAAGGAATGAGCATATAGGAGCTTACGGCCATAAACTCCCTGTTCAGGGGCCGTAAACTCCTTAAATGGTCCATTTGGAACCTTCAACCCCTTCATATGCCTTATATTTGGACCTAGCCTAATTCTACAAGTGAGATAAGACCTTAAAGCATCCTAGAACACTCCTACCATTAGTTTACGGCCGTAAACTCTATAAAGAGTTTACTCTTGAAGAGTAAACTCCCTATCTAGGCCATACACTCCCTTAGATGTTACCCTGGACACTCCTAGCACTTAACCAAAGTGTTTTCCGCACTTTAGGATGCGTATACATGTTTAATTAGTATTATATTTACAAATTGTATGTAAAAATATGTCATCATATGTTAATAGGTCACTAAGTGTGTTCAAGTCTTTACTTGACACCGAGCACCCAACCGGCACCTCCACCCGATCCACTTACAACAGGTGAGTTAATACCCCTGAATCAACCTTTTAAATGTTTTTACATGCTTTTATGGGGGGAATACAAGTTAAAACATGCTAGTTATCGTATCAATAATATGTGATTAATAACCCACATGCACAAGGATTTATCACACTTTCAGTTGTTTTACCAAGTATAATACTGTAGAAGTTTTCCAAAACATTTTTACTTGTTTAAATCTTTTCTCAAATTATATCTCGTGCTGAATGTTTTACTTCTAAACCAGTTACAGCAGCATTTTAAACAAAGGTTTTCTTTACTTATATTGTGTTATCAAATTATAAACGTGTTTATGAACGGTTTTCAAAGCTTGTTTTACATAACTATATCAAATCGTAAATTCTTATTTTTAAAGGTTTTCCAAAAAGGTTTTTTACCAAGTTTTCTTCTATACTTCTGTTTCGTTAAATGCATGCTTGTACTTGTATAGTTATATAAATAATGTTTAAAAGACTTAGGAAGGCTAGTTCGCCCTATTTCCTTTTCCTCGTTAGGATGTGGTCTGGTGGGTATTGGATATCCGTGTGAAGCTCGTTTAAACATTAATTATATATCATGTATACACATATAGACATAAAGGTTTACATCGGCCAGTTCATTTCCCTTAGGTAGCAAGAGCATCCTTCCATTCATCATTCTTAGATCAGAGACACTAGTAACTATTATAGGAATAGTTAGGAGGTTCTATTCACTCTTTCTAGTACGAGAATTCCACAGGAGTCAGTTCATACGCGAGTCTATATCATTTCTCCAGCGCCTGTAATAGCATTCAGAATACGAGATGCATCTTCAAGACACGGATCTCCCCGTCGTCGATTTGGTAACCAGAGTCTCTTGTAAGGAGAGCGGGCATTGTGTGTATAGATCTATACGGGACTGACACTCCCACACCCTGACTGCTAGCTACAGTCCACGGCCTACCAAGCCAAGGGGTGACAAATGTCATATTTATTCCGATGCTCGCAGGGCGTCAAGTACTATAGTGTCAATCAGTATGGTTACGAGTATCTCCATGTTTACCTTATAATTCATGGCCTTAAGGTAACGAGAATCTAACACTGTATTCCTGAAACAACCCACTTAGGACTATCCCTTTGTTTTAGACCTTGCTAGTTGTATCTATCGTTTGATACTGTCTGGGGTCTGTGTTTCTCCGTTTTAGACCTTGCTAGCTGTATCTTTCATTTGATATTGTCTGGGGTCTGTGCTTCTCTGTTTTAGACCTTACTAGTTGTATCTTTCATTTGATACTGTCTGGGGTCTGTGCTTCTTTGTTTTAGACCTTGCTAGCCGTATCGTACATTTAATACCGTCTGGGGTCTGTGTTTCCTTTTGTTAGACTGAGCCAGGTGTATCATTCATTCGATACTCTCCTGGAGTCTATGATTTCTTTTGCCTTAGTCAGCAGTGCTTCTATTGAGGCATGTGTTATTTTCCCCTAGTATTCTACTAGTGATATTCTCCTACTCTCTTTAAAGTCAAATACCGTATTTTGATAATGATAGTGTTTAAGGGAAAATTAATTTTTACAACATAACTCTGTCGAGTCTTGGTAAAAGACTGCTTTTATTTAGAAAATATAGGATTTTTTGGAAAGGACGCTAATACATTATAGATTCTAAACTACTACTTTTCATAAAGTTACTTTGAATAAAATGTTTACTTACACAAATGACACTAAATACTTATGAACTCACCATCATTTATAAAAATGTTGATACTCGCTTTCAAAATAACTTGTATTCTCAGGTCAGCAATAGACAGGTACACCCGGGAGCTTTTGTGAAGCCAGCCTAGAACCAAGCTGCATCTATTTTAGTTTTTGTATTACTTTGATGTTTCTATGAAATGTAAACTATGTAAAATTATTACTGTTAATGGAATGGTTGTTGTACTTTGATTACTATACTGCATATGTTGTGATACTTGACATGACGTCATCCACCCCAGAACGTTTCCGTCGTTCCGGTTTTGGGTGTGACAGATTGGTATCAGAGCATTGTTTATAGTGAGCTAAGTATATCAATTCATAAAAAATATACAGCCTATAAATACATAGGGATAAAACACTCTGACCAAGAATTATACTTTAAAATATAACCATATTTTACCAAAGTATAAGAACATTCAGAATCTAAACACTCGAACACAAGTATCACAAGAAGAACAAGAATAAAAGTCTTCGGATGTTGAGCATTACCGTCAAACCTGGGCAGTTATGTAATCGTAAGCTGGAATAAATGTAACCTGATCAACTACATTTATTCGAGATGCAATCAACGTGTGCTTGGGAGTGATAGTGGTGTTGCAATAGGTCTGAAACTTACCAAATAGGAATGCTAGATCCAAACATAAAGTTTAAAAATACTATGGGAGTATTTTGGAATACTAAAAGACTCACATAAATCCCATAATCATATTCAGAAGTTAAGAAACAAACAAGAAAATTTAAAATACCATAGGGGTATTTTAGGACCCATAGATAACCTTGTGTGAAGAACTAAAAAGATCCTTATTGATATACCTACAATTACAGAGGGTATACTCCCAAGGTCATATATAATAAGGATCCCAAAGACTAAGAATGTGTAGTTTCGCTCTACTTCCTTGTCCTCGTTGGGATGTGGATATAGAGTAGTATCACATATTTGAGGGCCTATCGGATCTAAGCTATATATGATTTGTGTACCCTATGTAATTGTAGCAGGACTCGATATGGATCACCCAGTGAAATGTTAATAATCTCTTAGGATTCTTTAGACATTTCCATTCTCGCACAAACCCTGTAGAAAACCCTATCCACTTCAGTACCCGGAAGAAGAGTTGATTCAGACCCAGAAGAGGCTCATTGAGAAGGTTTCTAGTTCGGAAATAAATGAACCAAGATGAGGCCACTGAAACCACCAAGTGCCTATACCTTTTAGGGACATCGGTGGGAAAATTCGCCTAAACTTCCGAAATTCCTTGTCATCTATCATGAAGTGATGACACCCAAGGTAAGAATTGGGAGTAAGGTGGAGTAGAGATTCAGTATGTCTACAAGAGAAGAGAACCCTAGGTAACTACCCGAAGAAAACCAACGCCGGTCCCAGTCAAAGATACGAGGTAGACAGAGGGAGCCAGTACATGGAACCCGAGAAGTGTCTTTTCCTCGTGTTCGTCACACTAATACACCCATAAAATGATACAATTTAGTGAGTTAGTGATTACACTACTCACGCTACGTGTTAGGTAAATCGCCTTTTCCCGTTGCAAGTAATACAATTAGAGCGGATCCCCACACCTCTATTGAGGGCGTTTAGCCATAAGTCTTCATGAGCCTTTCTTCCCGCGGTCTTCGTTTCGAACTGTTCTCAGATCTTTCCAAGCCGGAGAGTCAACCTTTCCCAGTATAAAGGTAACTTACTAGGAACGACTCCCATCTTATGGCTTTTTCCAATACTCATACTCCTACCTTGAATACCCGAACTACATCATAGGGATGTAGGTCGACACTCAGACAACCAATATCCGAGGCACGGGAAAAATTTATGCCTAATATAGTAAGGATAGATACGTCCAGGGTTAACCATCGTCTCTCATCAGCTTGTGTTCCTTTCCGTGTAGGAAAACCATGCCTCCGAAGAAGCGTAACCAATCCACTTGTAGGAAACCGACTCTCCTATTCGATGAAGCTACGTTCCAGGCTGCAGTCTCGGTAGCCGTAGCAGCTGTCATGGCTCAACTGAATGCTAACAACGCCAATGTTAGCAAGAGCCCTATCGGGAATTCCGATCCAAGTAATGGACAGCAGCAACCAACCTCTGTGTACCCAGCCACCCAAGAACTTCAACCAAATCCACTGAAGAGAAAGTTCAAGAACGAGGAGGGAAGTACCTCGGCTCAAGGACCCTCTGAAGGGCAACGAGCTGAGACAGTCAATACCCCTGCCAACCCTTCCATCCCGACTTCAAGAAGACCATACCTAGGAAACCTTCCCCACTGCAGCAAGTGTAGCTACCATCATCATGGTATCTATCGAGAGCTCTTTTGTGATAGGTGCAACATGAAGGGGCATACCGCTCGTACCTGCAGAACTCCGGTTGAGTTCATTTCATCAACCACCAATGTGGCGACCAATCCAGTATGCCATCTATGTGGTGAGATTGGGCACCTAAAGCGATATTGCCCAACTAAAAGAAAAGACAAGGAAACAGGAGGATTTTAACTCTAATGCTTGGGGAAAAGCATCGAGGAACTCGGTAGATTTTTGGTACGTCTCTCAATCTCAGATAACTAACCGAAAACATTAAAAGGCTAATTCTAAATGTAATTACTTCCCCGTTAAGGCGAAAGTCGCATCACTATTATTAAATTTAAAATTTCATCAGGTAAAACTATAATGGCTAGATATATATGTTACGACCATGTATAATTGAGATGGATAGACCTAGAGTGAGTGATGCCGCCTCATTTCCTGTTCCTCGTTTGGTTGTGGATTTAGGGCGGAGTCGCTCAGTCAACAGTCCTTCCCACCCTAATTATACATGACTAGTATATGTTAGGAGAATATAGAAAGGCCTCGTGAGAATCTATTCATGAAAGGTACCCTATTCAGAAACATCAGGACCCTCTATAGTTCCGCGTCGACTCTATCGGTCCAAGTATCCATGACAGTGATACACGGGATGAAACCTGAGACGCCAAGAACTTGTGTGCCCGTTCAACACATGACCCTATCGACCCTCATTCTATATCATGTCTATGTATCCCAACTTCGATGCCTCTATCAATCATGGTTCGACTTAGTGCAACCATGTGTAAATCCCTAGTGCAGTGTAAAAAGAACTTTCACCGTAGCCATTTCGGCAAATAAAGGTTCTTCCGAATCTAAAAATATTAAAACCTAATGCGATCCGTCAGTCGTCACTCTTATTTCAAACCTTCCAAAGTACCCAGGAGAAGGGCACCGCGCATTGTTAACCAACCCCTTCTTAGACAGATAGAAACCAAAGCGAAAGACACTGCAGGCATTCCAGAAGACGATAACCACCCGAAGCCTACTCCGTAGATCCCCTAGAAAGACCCTTCGCACCTCACAATCAGGTTCGTGAATCAAGAGGATATAACACATGGGACTGACTACTATAACTGAGTATATGCATAAGGGTGGTATATAATTGAGATCAAAAAGATTTAAGATGTGTGCTTCCTCCCTACTCCATGTTCCTCGTTGGGTTGTGGATCTGGGGTGGAGTCGCACAACTGAACATCCTGTCGACCTCAATTATATACGGCTTGCATACACCAAGTATTAGTGATTAAGCCAAGTATGAGCTCTACCCTGAACCTCATAGTAAAACCCTTCATCCTATCCCATAGAATAGGAGCTAGAGTCAAGAGAACCACTGTGGGTTGAGCTACTATAATGACCACAAATCCGAAATTGTTGTCATCCCGGTTAAGCCAACATAGTAGCTAACACCCTCAGTTGGTAAGGAAATTTGAGTCATAAGAGACAAGTACATTGACTACGACCATCCAATCATGCTTAATCCCCCGAATTAAGCGTCTCAGCAAATATCCTGGAAATCCAGAAGCTGCGATAAGTTAAACTTGGAGAAGAATGGATGAGGAGACTAGAAGTTCCGAGTAACGAAACCCTATACCTCTAGACTTAACCTACATCAAGAAATCTCAGAACCCCCAGAAGAGAAGATGCAGAAGATGCTCGCGCTACTCAGGCACTTCGTCCACCCCGTTACTGACAAGTAGTGCCTAAGACACTCCGCCCCCGCATGTGAGAATAGTCACCTTCGCCCTGTAGACGAGAGACTGCATTCTCCAAAGTAAATTCTAGAATGCCAAGAACCATAGGATAACCTCTGCAGCTAAGAATACTTGAATAAAGTGCGAAAGTAGGTTACGTTAAGCCATATAACCGAGATCCCGAAGAGATTATAGACTTGACACCAGTCTAGGTGTTAGTCGATGGGTTATACAAGAACACGCGCTTTCTGAAACTGAAATAAACCGACGCCTTAGAGAATAGGACATGTTTTAGAGATTTATTGGACTACTAGGTGTTCCATGAATGCTATCTCACACAAAAATAGTAAAACCATCTCCCAAGATAGTCCAACACTTCAGAAAATCTCTAAGGACTAAGTTTGCCTGAGCAAAGGCAACTATCCATGAAACAGCGAAGCAAGTAAGAGTGTGATTCCTTCCAAGTTAAGAATCATAATGTGAAAGCATCTGTTAGACGACGAAGAAATCTAAAACCCTCTAACCATCGTCTGCTAAGGCCCTATCTCATTAACTTGGAGAGTCTCCGTTAGAAACACCTCAAGAATCAGAAGTGCATGTCCATTTTGCACTGAGTTGAGATAGATTCCACGAAACCAATTACATGCCAGTGTGTAGCCAATCCATCCGATGATCCAGAAAACCTCTAAAAGCCAATCAGTAGGAAACACGAATTCAAGGACAACCCGAGTTTTCTAAGAACCAACCTGAAGGACTACACCCCCAGTATGAGAGAACGTTTGGAACTTCAGAATGGCGATCACGCCAGTAATGATCTCGCCATAGAAGTACACTATGTTCAAAGTACCAAAAAGCCCTACTCTTTCGAGAGCTTAGGACCATCCGAGATTTTTCACAAAAATTGGTCCAACCCTCATCAGACCACTACTACTTTCGGAAACTTCATAAGTTTCACCCCGATTCGATCCACTTCTTGGACTTGAAAAGTGATTGTCGACGCCACTCTTTGGTATCCCACTCATCTTGATAGAAACCATTGAGAACCCTAACTTCGTATACGAACCTATAGGAATCGCTAACTGCACGAGATGGAATCCGCATCCCGTAAGTGAAGGTTTGTTGGAATGACAAGCACAGGCCAGAGTTCACTTGGGAGTGCGAGGACCAACCGAATAAGAAGTACCCTCATGCCTCTACCAGATTGTTTATGATTACTTCCTTGCCTAAACCTAAATTTCGAGACAAAATTCCCTCTAACGGGGGAATGATGTGACAACCCGAAATTTATTCCGTCATTTTTAACCCCTCCTTCCGTTAATAAGCCTCACTTTATTAAGCTGCCCGTTAACCTTTTTGGACTGGTTAAATAAATTTGGGACTTTTTAAATGACTTAGTAAGGGTTGAAACAAATTAGAAACACCCTCATTAACCCCTTGAAAAGTTTTAGTTTCAACCAAGTCAAAATACGACAATTTAATCGGATGCGACCAAAAGCCCCGTTTAATGTCAGTATCGGGTAGATTTCCACTGAGCCACACGCTCAACCCCTATATAAGGGGGAGTAGACTCCATTTACACCCTTTTCACCCTCTCTCTTCAACTTGCTTTCGACCCAAAACACCCATTTCGAGCCCCAAACTAGTAAGTAATCTATCCTAACTTGTTGTGTAGCTTAGTTAACATGCAAATTCGTGTTTAAGACATCAAATAGGGGCAAATTCATGTGTTTACAGCCCAAGAACACTCTTGGACCGTGAACACCATTAAGTGGGGTTTTTAAGCCCCAAAACCCCCTCTAAATTACCTCTAGGGATTAGATATGACTTGTGGACTTACACCTTCACTACTAGAAAAAAGGCCTTTTACGACGCTCATTACGCGTCGTAAAACGCTCAGACGACGCGCAAATGCGCGTCAAGGAAGGCCCTGTCATAAAGAGAGATGACGCACTTTTGCACGTCGTCTATAGACGACGCGCAATTACGACGCGCGGTTATGACATGCATTGCGTATCAAGGAAGGCCCTGTCATAGAGGAAGAAGACACGCATTTGCGTGTCGTAACCTTACGACGCGCGTGTTTATGACACGCAATGCGTATCAAGGAAGCACCAGTCAAGAAAGGCCATGTCATAAATGAAGACGACACACATTTTTGTGTATCGTAATTTTATTTTATTTTTTTTAAATATATTTATATATTTATTAATTTATAAATTAAATTTCCATTTAATCTCTCATAATAGAAATAAAATACCATATACAAAAAATACAATCCATTGCATAATATAAAATAAAATACCATATACAAAAAATACAATCCATTGCATTTAATTTGTATGTATAACAAAGACACATGTGTTAAACTTGTTTCCATTAACATCTAATCGTATGGACTCGAGTGTTAAACTTGTTACCATTAATATATGATTCATAAGTCCTTTCAACAAGATTGTTACCTGCATAAATGAAAACAAACAGGAACATTAACAGCCCAGCTATGAACAATATTGTTACCTGCATAAGTTACTAAGAGACTTATATACTCAGCTGGTTTGTAATATGGCACTAACAAGCCCAAGAATTGTTTGTGTTTTTCCTGCTCCTGGTGGATCTTACATAGACAAAAGGTAAGAATTAACATTTTCAAAGTAAATATAAGAAAAGGGCATTATAGTAATTACCTCCATGCAATACTCAATATTCTTCTGGATAAGATGATTTAGAATCTCTGGTACATATCATAAGGATCCCAAAATCATATAGTTGGTTATTGTTTAACTGTTTAATTTATAACATTTTTCCCAGGATAAATGATGTTTATAAAAATATTTGAGAAGCCATACTCAAATATATATATATATATATATATATATATATATATATATATATATATATATTAAGTTCATTAAGTCAAAAAGAAACTAACAATTATAAACTTAAAAAGGATACTTGGGTCCATAACTTCAACCAAATTATCTGAGTTTAGCAACAAGATGTACTCTTTACCCTGAAAAGCATGATTGAGGTAATCTTGTTAAGTCTTATAAATTTAAAATGTTAATATAAAAAAATAAAAAAATGGACAGCTGGCTTTACTTGTAATAATAATTCATCAATTTTTCCACTCTTCTTCAAGGAGAGCAAAGCCTCCTACTAATCAAAAGCATACCTTTTTGCAAAAGGAAGAATTAAAAATAATTATACCATGTAGATATATAAATCAAGAATGAAGGGGAATATGAATATCCTTAGAACTTTAATTTTACTCATTAAAGTAAAGAAACAAATAGATCATACAGTGGTTTATCCTTAGAAATTCCTTTGACATCATTCTCTGGAACTTTATCCTATAACAAACACATAATGTCATTGAGAAGTGACAAGATATGATAATAGAAAAAATAAATAGATAAAAAGCTGATGCAGATGGGTCGTCCATTGTAAAAGCAACAATACCCTGGGAAACATCTTAGTTTAATTTAACACCATGGACTTAAAAATAAAAATAGGAATTAAATGTACCTTATGTGTTGCTCAACTGACTTGGGTGGCAGCATCACTTATGGCATAAACTGTATTACTAAGAAGACTAGTAGTTCCTTATTTCATGCAAGTGATGAGTCCTGCTGGACTCTTCTATGTATGAGGGAAATCGGTAACAAAAAAAAAGCATACCAGCAACATATGGAAATAGGGAGCCAACAGACTGAAGATAGTAGAGATCTTTGGATAATTTGAATAAAATCAGATTAATAGCTTGCACCAGTTGTTGTAGGGTGCCATTCACTGTTACAAGCCTATTATTTAATCCAATATAGTTGTGACCCTGAGGGGAGATCTTAATGTTAGGTCCATAGTCTTCAATGAAGGACCTGTAAATGTAATAACATATCAAAAATGGAAGTTTAAATTTATTCAAATATAAGCATGTTAGATCTGATTTTCTTTGGTGTGTTTGTACAGGGGGTGAAGTTATGGACCAAATGCAGATACCCTATCGACAACCCTTCCATTTCCCATGCTTTCCATTATTTTCTCAATATAATTTTCAAACATCAAATGAGATAATTAAAGGCTTACTGCTGCTTGCACAAGCCTCTGTATGTTGAATCGCTACACCTTGGAAACTCCCCAATTGCTCCTTCAAATGAGATAATTAAAGGCTTTCCTTTTCCTGAAGCAACAAGGGATCTAATTTATGATTTATGATGAATATATATAAATGTTAAATGATTGTGTATAAAATGACACACCTGACTGAGAATGTTTTTTCCCAATATGAGAAAAACAACCTGCATGGTTGTAGAAATATTAACTTATGGAAATAGAATGTTATTTCTTGCATTCAACCTTTTTCAATATATGCAGAATCATATCATGAGATTTAAAGGGTTCAAAACTTACTAAAAGTTGCTGATGGAGTCACTGGATTATCGGAAAGCACACCATCCACAGAGAATCTGCCATTATCCACAAAATACAGATACGCTTCTACATGGACATAACTATAATTATATGCAACTTGCACATCATTCATGAAATCTTAACCAAATACTTGTAAACCCACTTTGTCGACATCCAAGATCAATGAGGTAGATGGTTGTAAATAGAAGTCATTGTCCACAGGCCATATGTATGATTTAGGAACTAAAACACCAGAAACAAATGTATTGATAAATGTTAGATTTTTTAAAAGTGAACCATATGTTTGATTGGTTGAGGGCTCAGTCTTGTTCACTTCTTCTAGCAAACAACACCTCAGCTGAACCCTACAACAAAACAAATTCAATGTTTTTCTTTCATGAAAAAATAAAATAATTCAAAACTAATAATACTTACACTTGGACGACCATTTTTGTTATAGTGAATTGCATATCTTTTGAGCTCTCCAATCTCAGAGAAAAGTTCCTAGGTTGGAATTGCAAATGGATAGTGTCAAGGGGAGATTTAAAAAAAACATTGGTTTGATGATGATGATGATGATTATGATTGATGATGGATGATGAATGATGAATGATGAATGTGTACCCTAAAATCTTCATTTGTGACTCCAATGTCCAGATTGGAAACATTTAATCTTCCACCATTATCAAATCCTACTGCTTTTAGACTCTCTTCAAACAAACCCTGCTGCCATGTAGATATCTTTGGTCTGCGGAAACACTGGAGCAAGTATACACCAAGTTAACACTTAACACAATTCACCATTCATTCTCCACAAACATTCAATTATTCAAATAATCTTAACATTCCCTTTTCAGAAACTGAAGATATCCCAGTTAAAGAAATAGAATCCACCATAAACCCCCCCTTTACAGAACCTTTTATCACTTGAGGTAAAATGGTCAAGAAAAAAAAGAAAAGAAACAGAAATTGTTGGTGTTGGTGTTGGTGATTTGACATGATGAACCTCCCAAGATAGGTGACAATTCTTTAGTAGCAACTTCTCCTCATGTTTGAATTTGTAATGCAAATGTTAAAAGGTTCTGAATCAAATGCATAAGATTATCCATAGATTTGAGCTTGCCTTTGCAATAGTATAAGTTGAGGGTCGAGCATTCATAACAAGGGGACCTCTGCGAGGTGGCCCTGTTGGTCTTCCACCACCAAATGATCTTCCTTGACCTCGACCACCACCACCACCATGAGCCCTACCTCTCCCTCTGTCTCTAATCTTCTTCAAATAGATTTTGGTGCGAGACTGGATCAGCTGCTGATGCAATCGTATACGAATCGACAAAATCAAGCAATTGAATCAAAAAATGAAGTTGTTTATTCATCATTAGTTTTCATCCCCCAAACAGAGGAGGAAATTGAGATAATCAATGGGTTCTAGCCGCCGTTAGAGTTGGTGGAGTTTCTGTTTAGCCGTTGTCGCTATAGAGATGTAGCAAGGTACGAGGTGAGATCTAGGGTTCGAGCATGAGAAAGAACTGTTATAGGATCGCTGGTGATTGGATTTCATTGGAGGGTGGAGATGCAGAAGAGAGAACATGCAGTAGAGAAAGGCGGGGCAAGTTCTTCACAAAAAGCCCTAGCTCTGATTGGATTCCGGCATCGACGAGGCCTTTGATGCCGGTTTTTGTTTGGTCGAAATCTTTGAGCTCTGATTGTCGATCGTAGCTTGAGCCCGCTCAAGCAACGGTGGCAGCCATTTTTGTGAAGATGATCGTGTTATATATGCGAAGGTATTCTCTAGAAAGGTGAGTGAGCATCCTTGCAATTGTGGCCCTATGAACGTAAAGTGTTTGATTTCTTATGTGAAATGAAGCGATAGAGATCGATCTATGGAGGATGTGGGTCGTTCTTTGAGGGATGAAAAAACCCTAGTTTCTTAGACTTTTTGAGTACGGGGTTTTCTAAATTTTAGATTCCCGCGAGGTATTAAGGATGGGACACGATGTTTGATGAGATCGATAAGGAGGTCAGGAGTGGCGGGGAAGCGGATCAGAGAGGAGAGAGAAGGAGGGAGCGAGAGGTGAGGAGATGAAAGATAGAAAGAAGGTAGAAGACGACTTTTCAAAATTTTGGGGATTTCGTTTCCCACCTCTACTAAACGCGCGTTTTCATTAAAATTATAAAGCGACAAATATAGAGGATGCGCCTTCAAAATAAAGCACCCTCCATGTTTTTAATTTCTTTTCGTGAGACACTAATTTAAGGGCACTCAGTAATGCGCGACCTAAATTCTTAAAATTTTTGAAGAGATGACTCTTTTTTAATGTCGCTCTCTAATGCGTAACATAAATCAAAGAGCATTGTGTTTTGCGCGTCGTAAAAGGCTATTTTTCTAGTAGTGCTTCGAGCTTAGAACACCAAAACCTTGCATTTTGGAGAGTAAACATGAGTTTACGGCCCAAGAACACTATTGGACCGTAAACCCCTCTTTATAGGCCGTGAACACCCTTTAAAGTGTTAGAATTGCTCTTAAACACCTCCTATGGCTTGGGAAAATGTCTAGAAGCAACCCCCATTGAAGTAAAGGCATCAAACATCAATTAAACCAAGGACATAGGAGTTTACGGCCGTAAACCCTCCTAGGATTGGTCCATGGGTCGTAAACTCCCAAAGAGTGCCCAAATGATGCCCTAACTTCTTCATTTGACTTGGAAAAATGCATAGAACTTTATTTTCTACCATTTAAGACCTTAATACACCAAAGGAGTGAGCATATAGGAGCTTACGACCGTAAAATCCCTGTTTAGGGGCCGTAAACTCCTTAAATGGTCAATTTGGAACCTTAAACCCCTTCATATGCCTTATATTTGGACCTAGCCTAATTCTACGAGTGAGATAAGACCTTAAACATCCTAGAACACCCCTACCATGAGTTTACAGCCGTAAACTCATGGGGATATGGTCTTAGGTCCGTAAACTCTACATAGAGTTTACTCTTGAAGAGTAAACTCCCTATCTAGGCCATACACTCCCTTAGATGTTACCCGGGACACTCCTAGCACTTAACCAAAGTGTTTTTCGCACTTTAGGATGCGTATACGTGTTTAATTAGTATTATATTTACAAATTGTATGTAAACATATGTCACCATATGTTAATAGGTCACTAAGTGTGTTCAAGTCTTTACTTGACACCGAGCACCCAACCGGCACCTCCACCCGATCCACTTACAACAGGTGAGTTCATACCCCTGAATCAACCTTTTAAATGTTTTTACATGCTTTTATAGGGGGAATACAAGTTAAAACATGCCAGTTATCATATCATTCATATTTGATTAATAACCCGCATGCATAAGGATTTATCACACTTTTAGTTGTTTTACCAAGTATAATATTGTAGATAGTTTTCCAAAACATTTTTACTTGTTTAAATCATTTCTCAAATTATCTCTCATGTTGTATGTTTTACTTGAAAACCAGTTACAGCAGCGTTTTAAACAAAGGTTTTCTTTACTTATATTGTGTTATCAAATTATAAACGTGTTTATGACCGGTTTTCAAAGCTTGTTTTACATAACTATATCAAATCGTCAATTCTTATTTTTAAAGCTTTTCCAAAAAGGTTTTTACCAAGTTTTCTACTATACTTCTGTTTCGTTAAATACATGCATGTACTTGTATAGTTATATAAATAATGTTTAAAAGACTTAGGAAGGCGAGTTCTCCCTATTTCCTTTTCCTCGTTGGGATGTGGTCAGGGGGGTATCGGATATCCGTGCGAAGGTCGTTTAAACATTAATTATATATCATGTATACACGTATAGACATAAAGGTTTACATCAGCCAGTTCATTTCCCTTGGGTAGCAAGGGCATCCTTCCATTCATCATTCATAGATCAGAGACACTAGTAAATATTATAGGAATAGTTAGGAGGTTCTATTCACTCTTTCTAGTACGAGAATTCCACAGGAGTCAGTTCATACGCGAGCCTACATCATTTCTCTAGCGCCTCTAATAGCATCCAGAATACGAGATGCATCTTCAAGACACAGATCTCCCCGTCGTTGAGTTGGTAACTAGAGTCTCCTGTAGGGAGAGTGGGCATTGTGTGTATAGATCTATACAGGACTGACACTCCCGCACCCTGATTGCTAGCTACAGTCCACGGCCTACCAAGCCAAGGGGTCACAAATGTCATATTTATTCCGACGCTTGCAGGGCGTCAAGTACTCTAGTGTCAATCAGTATGGTTACAAGTATCTCCATGTTTACCTTATAATTCATGGCCATAAGGTAACGAGATTCTAACACTGTATTCCTGAAACAACCCACTTAGGACAATCCCTTTTTTTTAGACCTTGCTAGCTGTATCTTTCATTTGATACTGTCTGGGGTCTGTGTTTCTCTGTTTTATACCTTGCTAGTTGTATCTTTCATTTGATATTGTTTGGGGTCTGTGCTTCTCTGTTTTAGACCTTGCTAGTTGTATCTTTCATTTGATACTGTCTGGGGTTTGTGTTTCTTTGTTTTAGACCTTTCTAGCTGTATCGTACATTTGATACCATTTGGGGTCTGTGTTTCCTTTTGTTAGACTGAGCCAGGCGTATCATTTATTCGATACTCTCCTGGAGTCTATGATTTCTTTTGCCTTAGTCCGCAATGTTTCTGCTGAGGCATATGTTATTTTCCTCTAGTATTCTACTAGTGATATTCTCCTACTCTCTTTAAAGTCAAATACCGTATTTTGATAATGATAATGTTTAAGGGAAAATTATTTTTTACAACATAACTCTATCGAGTCTTGGTAGAAGACTGCTTTTATTTAGAAAATACAGGATTTTCTGGAAAGGACGCTAATACACTATAGATTCTAAACTACTACTTTTCATAAAGTTATTTTGAAAAAAATGTTTACTTACACAAATGACACTAAATACTTATGAACTCACCAGCATTTATAAAAATGTTGATACTCGCTTTCAAAATAACTTGTATTCTCAGGTCAGCAATAGACAGGTACACCCGGGAGCTTTTGTGAAGCTAGCCTAGAACCAAGCTGCATCTATTTTAGTTTCTGTATTACTTTGATGTTTCTATGCAATGTAAACTATGTAAAATTATTACTATTAATGCAATGGTTGTTGTACCTTGATTACTACACTGCATATGTTGTGATACTTGACATGACGTCATCCACCCCAGAACGTTTCCGCCGTTCCGGTTTTGGGGTGTGACAAACTTCACTTCCACCACCTCCTCAAATTATTCTCCCTAATCCATAATTTCAAGGCCACTCAAGCCCTATTGGCAAGAAAGGTCTATGTGTTATCACATCTTGGAGATGAAGTCACATATTGACAAGCCGGGAGATTTGGGTGTCAAAGTCTTGAGAAAGTTGGATGTTCAATCACTTTCTAAGTCACATAGAGAGTTCCTTTAGGACTACTACGAAGCAGACTATGAAATGACCCTTAATGATCTTATCTATTTGCTTGGTGTTGCTGAATTAGCAATGATTTGGAGGACTAGCAAAGCAAATTTGATTAGAAGATCAACTTCCCAAACCTTCAATGGGCATTGAAAATGGTAACACTAGAACTCCAGAATGCTTTCTATTCCCAATGGAAAGGGATCGGCCATAGTCAACTTGGTTGACCAAATGGTAAAGAGAAAGGCTAATTATGAGATAGTCACATGTACCATTCCAAAGAGTCCATGTGTTTCTATTTCCAAAGGAAGGGGCACTGGTTATGAAACTACCCTATTTACCTGAAGGATCATAAGGTTGGTAAAGTCAAAGAGTTTGAATCTACTTTGGGTAAAGTCCACTATCTAACTCTATTAAGTCCCTATTTGAGATTCTTATACATGATGTGACTCGTTCACATGTTGATGTTTAAAGAATCAAAGAAAATAGGAAGCTTAAAGGAAGTATATGATGATTCTGATCTCGAAGATGGATTTCAATCGCATGGTTCGGTGATCAGAATTTTGAGCAGTGGCTTAAGAGTTATGATATATTGCTTAGGAATAGATAACAAGTTTTCATATACATTTGCAGTGTAAGGATAAGTTTTTCCGCAAAGTTTTAAAATAAAAGAAAAGGTTTTAATTTTATTTATTTTAAAATATCCTTACAATGGCATTTGTGAAGAATTGTTGTGTATATGGTTCCATTGATAGCAATATTTGAAAATGGATTTGATTCTTTCATTTGTGGTAGTATCATTATTTCCTAATAAGGAAAGATTCTCATCACCCAAGTTTTAGTTGGATAGCAACTTGGAATCATGCAACTTGCATTGTATAATGAATGAGAATTTTCATCTTTGGGAAATTAAGACTAATTCCTTGATCACATATATATATGTGAGTCAAGTGAAGTATTAAGGGATCGGGTACACTTGAGTGTGCGCTGGTCAAAGTCCACCACAAAAGATCGATAAGACTATTCGTCATGATTTACTAAAGTTTAGTAAATATGATTATACTTACCAGTTTAAGTATAATTCTGAAACATTGAAAAGTTTCAATGTATGGCAGAACGAATAAGAAGAATCAAATTTGGCAGAAAGGTAAAAGTTTCTCAAATCTGAAAAGATGGGGGAGTACTTTAGCATCATGTTTTATGATCATCTTAATGATTGTGATACCATATCACAATTCATCCTCTCAGGACATCTTAGTGCATTCTTATGGCTAAGAAGAGGAGTCATGAATTTTTGAAGTGGTTATACTTCGTTCCAAAACAATTCTTAGAGTCATACTCCAAAATTGTAACGTGAGTGACATATCTTAAATAAGGTTTATAACACTTGTCAAATGTAAGAGTGAAATGTGTTCTACTCTTGTAAATTTGAAATTGTAAAGTTGTGATGTTTTGGACAAAACAGAGACCAACTAAGACCAATCGTGTGAAGTGTTATCTTGATAAGAATCCGCACTAACTCGTGAGTATTTGTTTTGTCAAGGAATGGTTCTGGACAAGAGAAACTTATATGTCAAGAGGATAGTGGGAGTCTTAAAGGTCTTGAGAGTCTCAAGAACTAATCAAGGATAAAACCTGTAGTTTATCACTAGCACACGACTTGAGGTTAATAACCTATCGTGTTGACATATTCTTGTTTTTGTGCCCGTTCCAGTTAAAGTTGGCTTTGCATATGAGTTCTGAGAGTTCTCAATTAGTTGCATAACAACTTGGAAGACATGGTAGGCCCTTGTGTTGCCAAATGTTAAGAAGTTAAGATTGCACAAGTTCAGTCCATATGAGTGTGGATTTGTCATTAACCTTGTCTTATGATTATGGTTCTGAAAAATTCATATGGAAAGGAACTCATACACCATAAAATCTAAGTGTCATAAGGTTTCTCTCCTATTCATGAAAATGATGAAGAGGAAACGCTTTCACTAAGTAGATTTTAAATAGATAGCAATTGTGATATTTGCATTCTCAAAGTCGTTAGTGGAGCGTGTGTGGTTAACCAGCACACTAACATGGACTTATGAGGAATGGAAAAGGTCTAAACAATTGAGACTATGATAACGGCATCCCTTTTCATAGTTCTGAAATTGTTTAGACACACATGTGTGCTATCTAAGGAAATGTGTATGATTTTGATAAAGTTTTATCAAAGCATATCGTATCAGAAATTTGAACTTTGGTAAGAAAGTCAATGAAGTATTGATTTCTGGAAGTCCAGCTGATTTCTGAGTACATGTCAAAGCTAGTGGGAGCATAAGTGTTATGCTAATAATCATCGTGTTAGTGGGAGCATGATAGTTATGATAAGTGTTGCAAGTTAGCAATGTTAATTATAGAAAAACAAAAGTTCAATTGGGAAAAGTTGTTTTGCTATAATTAAGGGAGAGGAAATTATACTTTATTTCAATTCTAAAATCTTAGATTGAGGCTTTAATCATCTTTAGTCAAGGATATATATATATATATATATATATATATATATATATATATATATGAATTTTATGTTGGAATGGCTCAACATAAATAAATTCTATATATAGGTCCATTATTTGCGTTCTAATATTCAATTATGATTACGACAACCCTTTTCATAATCTGAATTATGAGAACTTGGCAAATGGAAATAGAAATATTATATCAAAAAGACCGGTCTAGTATCGTGTCTTTATGTGAGACATCATGAATCGTGTCCCATATGCTCCGGATATAGGATCGATTGCACGTGCTATAATATTCATCATTTCTAAATTTTTCCAAAGATTGGTTACCAAAGATTAAGCAATTGTCGAGGACAATATAAGAGTTACCAAAGATTGGTTGCTCAAGTACACTTGGAAGTATAGTGTTAATTTTTGAAGGACCATATTGACATATTCTGAAAAGAGGCAACTCTTATTCAGAAGTGATAGTCAAAATGGGAATATGGAAATGTCTCTATAGGTGGAAATTATTCAATCTGTGTAAGATTAGAAAACTTAATGCAAGAAGGATGTTTCCATGGAGTTGATCTCCATTGGAATACTCTATAATGTCTGTTGACAAGTCTTTGTGACTTTGTGCATAATCATTACAAGAGGATCGATGCATATAAATTTAAAATCTAACAAATTTCGGTAAATGGCGTGAATTTGGAATTCTTGCATTTGCGGTAAGGATTTGGGATTATGAAATGAGAATCATTGGAATGATGTTCAATCGATTTATTTCACAAAGTAAAGATCATAGACAAACTTAGTGTGCATACTTGGTGTATGGCATAACTAATGTTTAGACAAACAAAGTGTGCATACTTGGTGTATGGCATGACTAGTGGTTAGAAAACATAATGTACATGCTTGGAGCATGGGACAACTATTGTTTTAATTCTAGTATAAAGTTGATAGTTTGAAATAGTATGCAATGAATAATGTGTAATCAATATGGTGATAAATAAAAGGTGTTCTATTTATATTCATAAGTTCTGAGACCATATTGGATTCGATTATTCTTGTGTTTCACTTTGCATGTTTTGACTTCCAGAATAGCTAGCTTATTCTTTCCGAATGACTAAGTTATTTAAACTCTCCACAGTCAGTCATATGTTGGAAGTAGGTATGAATTGAGACTATCATGAATCGGGTTTGTAGATGTCTAAGATGTTAGACATAGCAAGAGTTGCTACAACATTCATAAGTGCTCATAAGTTCTGAGTATTGGATTCAACCCACACTCATTTGAATCACTTCATGGATTTTATCACGAGTGATCATGAGACAATAATATCTTATATTCTTTAAACCTAGAGATATGAGTTGTTGACTATGAGTTGGTTATACATTGATTGCACGAAAATGCATTGGTAACTCGATGTTATAAAACGTGCCTTTGTGTATGATTCAACAAGTAGTAGAACAAGCATATGAGTCGAAGTGTATCCATTCTTTTTACCCTTAAAGGGATAAAAGCGATATCTGTGGGCCCCTCGATGATTTAGTGATGACACCCCGAAGTGCTTGGCCAAGCCAGGACTGATTTGATTTGTTCAATTAGTCGGTCGTCATAAATCGGAAATCGGGAAACAACAAATGGTCAGAGAGAATGACTATAATCCATGTCTCAATCCATATGATATCTAAAATGGAGGAATATATGATCCCTTATCTAATGTACGCTTCATTGATTTGTTCAAAGTTCGACATCAGCTTTTAAGAGCTACGATTGCTAGTCGGGTTTTGAAGTCATACGCAATAATAGTTTTAGACTTATCCAAGTGGGAGACTTTTGGACTAGTGTGTGTTCTTGGTGAGAGAGGAGATCTAGACAAAGATGAGAAAAATGTGGTAGGAACATGCATTCATCACTAGATAAGAGATTAAAACTCAATCAATATGGAGGATCACTTACACTTTTGAGGATCCTTGAGCAAAATCGATGGATGTAGAGAGAGAGTAAATAGAGAAATCCTTTGAAGTGGCTAAAGTGTGAAATGAAGGCTAAGCATCCCTTATATAGGGTTGATTTTTCGGCCAACTGGTGGGTGGGGGTGTATGGCCGTAAACTCGAGTTTGCGGCCGTACACTCTCCTCTAGAAGGGGTGTTTGGCCCGGATGCTATGTTATGACTTAGAAAAACTCGTTCTTCGACCCAAACCTTTATTGTACTGAGCTTAGAATATTTAATTAGACCCAAAATAACGCTAACGAGAGCATAAATAAATCTAAATTGATTGATTTTTAAACGGTTCGCAGAAAAAGAATATTCGGGTTTTCACATCATCCCCCCCCCCCCGATAGAGGGAATTTCGTCCTGAAATTCAAACATAGAAAACAAATCATGGACTCGGAAAGAGATGCGGATATTTCTGTTTCATTGAGTCTTCACGCTCCCAAGTGAATTCAGGTCCCCGCCTGGCATTCCTGCTAACCTTCACTATTGGTATGCAACTTTGTTTTGTTCGTTTGATCTCTCGGTCCATGATTTCGACTGCTTCTTTCACAAAGTTAAGGTTCTCGTTCATCTCGATCTCATCAAGAGGGATCACAAGGGTTGAGTCAGATAAACACTTTTTAAGGTTCGAGACGTGGAAGACAGGATGAATTTTGTTAAGCTCTTATGGTAAACGAAGTTTGCATGCTACGGGACCGATCCTAGCGAGGATCTCGAATGGTCCTATGTATCTCGGATTTAGCTTTCCACGCTTTCCAAAGCGTATCATGCCTTTACAGGGTGAGACCTTCAATAGAACACGGTCACCAACCTGGAACTCCAAGGATTTTTGTCTCTTATCGGCATAGTTCTTTTGTCTATCTCGTGAAGATTTTAATCATTCTCGGATTTGTATGATCTTTTCTGTAGTTTCGCAGATGATTTTTGGGCAAGTGAGAGTGTTGTCAGGGACTTGCCTTTTGGCTAGCTGTGTGTCACCCACTTTATCCCAGCACAGAGGGGATCTGCACTTACGGCCATAGAGGGCTTCGAACAGCGCAACCTTGATACTGGTGTGATAACTATTGTTGTAGGAGAATTCGACCAAGGGCAGATGGACGTCCCATGACTTACCGAAATTGATGACACATGCTCTCAACATGTCTTCTAAGGTCTGAATGGTCCTCTCACTCTACCCATCTGTTTGGGGATGGTAAGTTGTGCTCATATCCAGTTTAGTTCCAAGAGCCTTCTGTAATGATTGCCAAAATCACGAAGTGAACCTGCTATCTCGATCGGAGATAATGGAAACAGGCACACCGTACAGACGAACTATCGCTTAGATATAGATCCGTGTAAGTCTTTCCATTTTGAAAGTTTCCTTTATCAGTAGGAAGTGAGCGGATTTTGTCAAACGGTCGACTATTACCCATATGGTGTCGTACCTACTCAGAGATTTGGGTAATTTTGTGATAAAATCCATAGTAATCCTCTCCCACTTCCACTGAGGTATATCCGGCTACTCAAGTAGACCCGAGGGCTTCTAATATTCAACCTTCACCTTGGCACAAGTCAAACACTTGACCACGAAGGTAGCAATCTCCGCTTTCATGTTTGGCCACCAATATAGCTTCTTGAGGTCAAGGTATATCTTATCCGAACCTGGGTGAACGGAGTATCTGGTCTTGTGAGCTTCGTTCATGACAACCTCCCTGTATCCACCGAACTTTAGGGTCCAGATTTGGTCCATGAAATAATAGACTCCATCTCCGTTGATCTCAAAGTTCTTTTACATCCCCCTCAAGGCTTCTTCCAGCATGTTCTATGGCTTCAAGACCTCCAACTAATCCTCTTTGATTTGCACAGATAAATGGGAATGGATAGTCATTGTAAGTACCTTAACTCTACGACCTAAGTGCTCCTTTTGACTGAGGGCGTCTGCTACCACATTGGACTTGTCTGGATGATAGCGTTTCTCTCATTCATAATCACTGAGCAGCTTCACCCATCGCCATTGTCTCATGTTCAACTCTTTCTGATCGAAAATATGCTGCAAGCTCTTATGGTCAATGAAGATAGTGCACTTAGTTCCGTAGAGGTAATGTCTCCATATCTTTAATGCAAAGACCACTGCTCCCAACTCCAAATCGTGAGTTATATAGTTGACTTCGTGTGCTTTCACCTGCCTTGAGGCATAAGCAATAACCTTTCCTCGCTGCATGAGCACACAGCCTAAGCCCTGATTGGATGCATCGCAGTAGACAACGAAGTCCTCTGTCCCTTCGGGTAGAGAAAGGATAGGTGCACTGCATAGGGCATGCTTCAATGTTTGGAACGCAGTGTCTTGCTTTTCACTCCAACAAAAGGGTACATCTTTCTGAGTCAGAGTGGCTAAGGGTTTGGCAATTTTGGAGAAATTTTGGATAAACCTGCGATAATAACCAGCGAGGCCCAAGAATTGACGGATTTCTGTGGACGTCTTCGGTGGTGACCAATTCTCAATCACTTTGATTTTGGAAGGGTCCATGTGTATGCCTTCCTTTCTTACAACGTGACCGAACAAAAGTTACTTTTCGGATCCAAAATTCGCACTTAGAGAACTTTGCATATAGCTTCTCCGCTCTTAGTGTTTCTAACACTATCCTCAAGTGCTGTCCATGATCTTCCTCACTCTAAAAGTAGACAAGTATATCATCAATGAACACAATTACGAACTTTTCTAGGAAAGAGCAGCACACCCGATTCATCAAATCCATGAATACCGTTGGTGCGTTGGTTAGACCAAAGGGCATTACTATGAACTCGTAGTGTCCATAACGAGTTCGGAATGCTGTCTTAGGAACATCATTCTCAGGGACTCGCAACTGATGGTACCCTGATCTTAGGTCTATTTTTGAAAAGTGACTGGCTCCTTGAAGTTGATCGAAGAGGTCATCAATTCGGGGAAGGGGATAACAATTTTTAACGGTGAGCTTGTTCAGTTCACGATAATCTATGCACATTCGAAAGGACCCATCTTTCTTTTTCACAAATAAGATCGGGGCTCCCTAGGGCGAGGAACTCGGTCTGATGAATCCTTTGTTGAGGAGCTCATTGAGCTGGTTGGATAACTCTTTCATCTCTGCTAGCGCTAGACGGTATGGGGATTTAGCTACGGGGGTAACTCCGGGGATTAAGTCGATTCGGAAATCGACTTGGCGCTCAGGAGGAATTCCTGGAAGCTCTTTGGGAAAGACATCAGGAAAATTGCAGACTTCGGGGATGCTCTCGAGGTCCTTAACTTCCTGTTTCTCATTAACCACATGGGCTAGGAATGCATGGCACTCCATTCATGAAATGTTTAGGCTTTGATACACGAAATGATGTGGACGTTCGAGCTAAGTTTATCACCATAGATCATGAGGGCTTCCCTAGAGGGAAGATTGAGACGGATATCTTTTTCATAGCAAAGAATATCAGTACGATTGGGGCTAAACCAATCCATGTCGATGATGACATCTAAACTCTTTATGGAAATAGGCATAAGGCCGATGGGAAAGGAATGGTCGTTTAAGGTAAGAGTACAGCCGATGAATATGTCGTTAGTGCTCTCTTTCTTTCTGTTAGCCATCTTGACGGTGAACATTTCGATTAAAGGACGGGGTTTATGTTTGAGAAGATGTTTGAAAGCATCACTGACAAAACGTCTCTCCGCACCAGAATCGAAAAGAATACATGCATAAGAGTTGTCAAGGAGGAACGTACCCGAAACAACGGTGTGATCTGCAACTGCCTCCTCCTGGCCCATTGCTAACACTCTCCCAGTGTTGCCAGCGATTGTTTCTTTAGGGAAATTTCTCTTGTAGTGCCTGACTTCCCCATAGCCATAACAGGCTTGACCAACACCTGCTCCAGAAGCCTGACTAGTTTGTTGAACTGGTGTCTTGCAACCTCGTGTTTTGTGCCCCTTCTTGCTACAACTGTTGCACAACATCTCACGGCATGGGTCGGGGTTATGATGATAGTTACACTTGTTTCACCGAGGAAGGGTACCAGCATACCTACTGGTAGGTGCTTGAGTCGTTAGAACAACGGCAGGAATAGTAGCAGTGTGGACTGCCACTGTTTGCTGTTTCTTGGAGGGCTCCTAGGAAGACTTACCCTTTTGCTTGTTCCAGAACTTTTTCTTCCCGCTACTTGACTTTGGTGGTTCGGAAACGATTGTCGCTACATCAAGATCAACTCCATGATCTATAAGAGTCTGTGCCAGGAACCCGGCGCTATCAAATGTAGAAGGCTTAGCAGCCAAAACATTTCCTTGATTTGGGGGTGTCAATCCCCAAATATACCTTTCAATTTTCTTGCTTTCCGGGGTGACCATTCCCGGGCAGAGAAGTGCCAGATCTTCAAACCTAGCAGTGTATGCAGCAATGTCGGAACCCTTCATTTTTAGGTTCCAGAGCTCGTGCTCTAATTTCTACATCTCGCCTCGTGGACAATATTCAGCAAGCAAGAGTTCTTTCAGTTTCTCCCAACCCATGGCATTAGCTACTGGTAGGGTTAGGGACTTGACTCGACCATTCCACCAGGTCATTGCTCTATCGGTGAAGGTGCAGGCAGCAAACATCACCTTGCTGGCCTCAAAACAAGCGTAAATTTCAATAATGGATTCGGTTTTCTTGAACCATCGAGTTAAGGCAATAAAACTTCCATTACCATCGAAGGATTTGGGCTTGGCATTCATAAATTCTTTGGAGGAACACTCCCTCAGGTGTCCTTGACCACCCTCAGGATGTTGGGGATGGGTACCACTTCCTAATCCGCTAGAACCTCCAGGGTTGATCTGATCCATCGTAGCAGCCACAGCGGTGGTAACTGCTGCTTGAAACATAATCGGATCGAACCGAGGAGGTGGTGGTGGTGGTGTTGGATCCGTCGAGGAACTATTGTTCTTTTTGATGGGTCTTTTGTTCGGAGGCATCTTGTTCTAAAATAATCAGGAAGAAGAGGATGGTAAGTCCCCTAGATTTGTATCAAGAGATATGAAACAAGATATATCTCAGTCTGATAGATAGGGTGTTCTACTAAGCGATAAACAAGGAAAAGTTACTAATGCAAGTAAACTATCGCTAAAAGGTATGAGTAGCAACAGTGGAAAATGAATCTCTACAAGGTATTTAACTCTAGCTAAAATACTCCAATAGTATTTTAAGTTGTATGTTTTGGTTATATCAATATCTTGTTGTAGGTATACTTGGTAAGTTTTAGGCCTGCTGCAACATCACAGTCACTCCCAAGCACATGTCGGTCATTTCTCGATTGAATATAGTTGATCAGGCTATATTGACCCTAGACATGATTACATAACTTCCCAGGTTTAACCGCAATGTCCAACACCCAAATACTTTTGTTTGTTCTACTTATGATATTGTTTCTGGTACGTATGTATACTTGTATACTTCTTGTAAAATACTTATATTTTAAAAAGTATACTTTTAGTTCAGAGCGCTTCGGCCCCTTAGTGTTTATAATTGTATACCATGTAAGGTTTGGTATACTTAGTTCACTATAAACAATAGCTCTTATATCAATCTGTCACACCCCCAAACCGTAAAACAAACGGCGGAAATGTTCGGGGGTGGAGGATGTCATTCATAGTATCACAACAACGGCATCATAGTAATCAAAGTAAACACAACCATTACATTGTAATATGATTATTTAAATCTGTTTGAAACATAGTTTGTATACATCCAAAGTATAATAAGTAAAAGACGTGGCTCTACGTATTCCGTCTTCTCAAAACTCTAGGAGGTACCTGTCTATTGATTACCTGAGAATACAAGCAATTTTGAAAATGTATCAGCATAAAGCTAGTGAGTTCATAAGCTTATTTTTGTAATGAAAACTTGTAAAGAGATCTGTAAAATGTATGTATGTTTTCCAAGAAAATCGAATATTTTCTAACATATTGTTGATACAGTAAGTGAAGTATGATTCGTTTTGAAAACCATGGCTACCACCAGTAAGTAATGTATGATCTGTTTTGAAAACCCTGGCTACCACCAGTAAGTAATGTACTGAAGTTAAGTCTGGGAAAATCCCTTATTTTCCCTTGTATGCGTGTGTTGTTGCTTTAATGGTTCTGAATCTGAAAGGCATATGTATCACACTTATGTTATTAAAGCAAATGTTCATGAGTAGTATATTATTACGTAAATATATCGTTATTATTGGCGAGTTTTATGACCATACTAAACTTGATACGACGTGAATCTGACGCCGATATCCTTCATGACTTTGTCACCCGTAGACCTGCCGGTCCTACTATAGCTAGCAGTAAGGTGCAGGGTAGTCAATCCCGTATAGATCTATACACAAAAGTCAGGTACTCCCTCCAGGAGACTCTGGTTGATAAGGGTAGTCCTCCACTTAGTTAATGTTGTAAGCACCCAAGGACATGTCTCCCAATTAAGTAAACGACTTTACAAGTAATAATGTTCTTTCGTATGTAAATTTGAAGTATGTTTTGTAGAGTAAAAATAATTATACTTAAATAATTACTAACTGTTGTACTCTTGTAATGTATATCATAAACTAAATCTGTCATAGTTTATGTATTCAACTATGTAAGTAGTTTGCATCTGTAAAACTAGTAATGAAATCCCCAAACTATACCCATTATAGTTTGACTGTAATGTTCTGTTTGTGAAATGTTCAGAAAACTATGCAATTAAATTTAGAAAACGTCCCTTATGCTTCACATAATACAAAAGGGATTAAGTATCTAAATGCTTTATGAAAACCGTTGAATTGCATAAATTTTGACTTATTGAAAAACCTTTATGTTTGGCTTGTATTTCCCCCCTGAAAATGTTTAAAAACCATAAAAGCGTAAGGGTATGAACTCATTGTTTGATGTGGGATTCAAATGTAAGTCGATAGGAATGTTGAGTGTCAAAAGAAGCCTTGAACACAATCGGATCCTATTTAACAAATAGCAGCATGTATGTATTAGATGAGGGTATAACACTATTAGTTACGAAAGGAAACCACTATAGGAATTTAGGAAACACTTGAACTAAGTGTTTGAGTCACATGTGATTGAAGAAGAGGATTTTTCGGTCACAACAAGGGGTGTACGGTCATAGGTTTACGGCCCAATGGGGTTTGTGGCCCAAGAGTTTTCGGACTAAGATTTTGCGGCCCAAGTGTTTGTGGTCCATGGGTCGGCCTGGAAATGGAGCAGGTTTTGACCCTGATCCGATCTAAACCCTTAACAATTATATGGGTTTGGAGCATAGTTTTTGATCAGTTTACCCGTTAACGACCCGTACCCGCTAACCCTTTTATTAAAAGGGTCGGGTATGGATCAGCACTGATCTGTTCCGTTTATAACCCGCCCCATATAAATTTTAGAAATATAAATTTATATTTTATATTACCTAAAGTTTACATTAAATTCCAATCAGAAATCCAAAGAGAAAAGGCCAAAGACTAAATTGTTTTTACATAGGAGTCAATGACTCAACTTCTAGACTTCCAGGCTTCTACTCTTCTCCCAAGATTCATGATTTCATTTTATTTATATTTCATCATATAATCACCAATTTCATTTATAAATCAATAAGGTTATTTATCAGCCAGAAGAAAGTTTGTAACTGCTATTCTCTATCAATGCAATCGACGGTCAAAAACCAATCGGAAGTAACTAGAATAATGATTTTAATTCCAATAGAAATTCCTCGAGTACATAATGTGTTTTCTAAATCAAAACTTAGTTTTATTTAATAAATGTGATTTTATGATTTAAGTAAGTGTTTTATTATTCAAAAAACCTATGGGTTACGGGGCGGGTTTGGATATCTGCTGATTCGGTGGATAAGGGTATGGGTTTGATTATTCAAAACCCTGCGGGTTACGAAGCGGGTTTGGATCGGATTTTGAAATTTGTTAAAAGGGTTTGGATCAAGGTCGATTCGCACCAAAACCGCCCCATTTCCAGGTCTATCCATGGGTTTACGGTCTATGGGTTTTCGACCCATGAGTTTTCGGCCCAAGTGTTTGCGGTCCATGATTTTATGGCCCATGGGTTTACGGCCTATGGGTTTTTGGCCCATGAGTTTTTGGCCGTAAACACTTGATGAAAGGTGCGATTTGTGATGTTTCAAGGTCCTTTCAAGCCTCCTGGAAGTGTTCTAAGTCCCATGCATGGCTTAAGGAAGAGTTTAAGGCCAATAATCGACCAAAAACTAGAGTTTGCGGCCAATGAGGGGTGTACGGCCCAAGTGTTTGCGGTCCATGATTTTATGGCCCATGGGTTTACGGCTTATGGGTTTTTGGCCCAAGTGTTTGCGGTCCATGATTTTATGGCCCATGGGTTTACGGCCTATGGGTTTTTGGCCCATGAGTTTTTGGCCGTAAACACTTGATGAAAGGTGCGATTTGTGATGTTTCAAGGTCCTTTCAAGCCTCCTGGAAGTGTTCTAAGTCCCATGCATGGCTTAAGGAAGAGTTTAAGGCCAATAATCGACCAAAAACTAGAGTTTGCGGCCAATGAGGGGTGTACGGCCGTACACATGGTTTTCGGCCCAAGTGTTTGCGGTCCATGATTTTATGGCCCATGGGTTTACGGCCTATGGGTTTTTGGCCCATGAGTTTTTGGCCGTAAACACTTGATGAAAGGTGCGATTTGTGATGTTTCAAGGTCCTTTCAAGCCTCCTGGAAGTGTTCTAAGTCCCATGCATGGGTTAAGGAAGAGTTTAAGGCCAATAATCGACCAAAAACTAGAGTTTGCGGCCAATGAGGGGTGTACGGCCCAAGTGTTTGCGATCCATGATTTTATGGCCTATGGGTTTTCGACCCATGAGTTTTTGGCCCAAGTGTTTGCGGTCCATGATTTTATGGCCCATGGGTTTACGGCCTATGGGTTTTTGGCTCATGAGTTTTTGGCCGTAAACACTTGATGAAAGGTGCGATTTGTGATGTTTCAAGGTCCTTTCAAGCCTCCTGGAAGTGTTCTAAGTCCCATGCATGGCTTAAGGAAGAGTTTAAGGCCAATAATCGACCAAAAACTAGAGTTTGCGGCCAATGAGGGGTGTACGGCCGTACACATGGTTTTACGGACGTAAACCTTCGTGATCATGTCTTTTGGGTTGATTTCTAGGTGAGAATCAAGGATTTCTAGTAGATAACAAGCATAGGGAGTGGTTACTTACTATTAGGAAGCTTGAAATGAGGTTTTTAACCACCAAGAACTAGTGTGTGCTCTTGGTGTTCTTGGTGAGAGAGGAGATCTAGACAAAGATGAGATAAATGAGGTAGGAACATGGAGTCATCACAAGATAAGAGATTAAAACACAATCAATGTCACACCCCAAAACCAAGAACGGCGGAAACGTTCTGGGGCGGAGGACGTCATGTATAGTATCACAACACAGTAAATGTAAATAAGCAAACAACATCATCCATTGCATTAAATATATAATTTTAATACAAGTGTGTTCTGTACAGTTATAGACACCAAAAATAATGTAACACAAAATAATATGAGACGAGTCTTGAATACGCTCCATCTTCTCAAAAGTTGGCCTCAGTACCTGTCTACTGATGACCTGAGAATACAAGTTATTTTGAAAGAGTTTATCAGCTTTAAGCTGGTGAGTTCATAAGTATTTTAGTGTCAATGTTTGTTGTCAAAAACGTTTGAACCTGTCGCAAGTATTAGTTGAAAAATGTATGTAAGTGTTTGAAAGTGTTTGTAAAAGTTTGAATCTCTCAGAAAATCCTATATTTTCTATTAAAGTAACCTTCTACCAAGGCTTAACTGTTTTGTATACTCGTTTGTTGTAAAAGTGTGTAATTTCCCAAGTGTAACTATCATTTAATAAAATATAGTTTGTACATTAATGCTTAAGTGAGGTTATCACTAAAATATGTAATGGGTAAATCAATGTAGTACTGTAGTTTTGTATAATAAGAACTACCGTTGTACTAACTACCTTAAACCGAATTTATTTTAAGGTAAAATGTGATAAATTGCACCATGCTATCGACTGGTAACAACGACATAATGAATGGTCGTAATAAAGAAATGACGTTTGGCACCTGCAGACCTGCAGGTCCGGCTGTAGCTAGAAGCAAGGTGTAGGATAGTCAATCCAGTATAGATCTATACGCAAACTCACGCTCTCCCTCCAAGAGAATTCTGGCTACAACTCGGGACATGACATTTAAGGCATGCTCCGATACAGTGGATCACAATCGTTAACGTATTCATGTATATGTAATGTTTCTCGTTCTAGTATAATCGTATATGTTCTCTTTCTAGTATAGTTGTATATGTTCATGTTTCTAGTATAGTTGTATATGTTCATGTTTCTAGTATAGCTGTATATGTTCATGTTTCTAGTATAGCTGTATATGTTCATGTTTCTAGTATAGCTGTATATGTTCATGTTCCTGTATAGCTGTATATGTATGATCCTATGTTACCCCGATGGTAACTAACTAACGATGTACTGATAAGTATGAATATGGAAATACTTTTATGTCTATACATGTATATATGATATATAAGTAATATGGAAACGACCTTCGGATGGTCACCCGAAATCCCACCAGACCACATCCAAATCGAGAAAAAGGAAATAGGGCGGATGGCCTTCCTAAGCCCTTTAAACATTATTTATATATCTATACATATATGGGCATGCAATTGATAATATAAAGGCATAAATAAGTTTTGAAAAGACATTTGAAAGATAAATATAATATCAAGAGAAGATCGGCTTGATGTCAATCTATAATACAATTTGAAGGCATAAGTTGATAAAACGGATTAAGTATAAGAAACATTTGTTTGAAATTACAGTCTGTAAATAAGTTTGGATAGTATAAGAGTTTGTAAAACATTTCAAAGTAAAGCAGTTTGATAAACAGTTTGAACAGTGGTAAAAATCGTTGTTTTCCTAGTTATTAATCACATGTGATTAAATGCAATCACATGTGATTGAAGCAATAACTATAAGTATTTGACTTGTATCCCCCCCCCATAAAGTATTTAAAACATTTAAAATCATTTCAAAGGTTGATTCAAGGGGTATGAACTCACTTGTGGTGAGTTGTACGAATTGCAGTGTCGGATACCGTGCTAGGTGGCAAACGGAGACTTGTTTACACGCACGAGCCTAGTTATCATATAATAAGCATATATATAACTAATTAGCCAAATAATAACTTAATAATTAAGTTAATACACTTAGGAACATGAAAACACTTTTTATAAGTGTTATAGGTCCTAATGGTTGCATCTAAGTTGCTACGGGACAAGGCAAAAGGGTTTGAAACATCAAATGGCCTTGCATAAGAGTTCACCACCCAACAAACCCCACCCTTTGGAGTTTACGGCCGTAAACTCATGGGTTTATGGCCGTGAACTCCTCACTTGGTGGTTTGGGGTGTTTTAAGGTGTTATCTTGATCCTAGAACACTCCTAGCTTTGTTGGAGTAACACATGAAGTAGTTTAAGGCCCTAGAATGCTCCATAGGGGAGTTTACGGCCTAATGTCCATATACCCTAGAGTTTACGGCCGTAAACTCCTATGGGGTCTTGGATTTTATTTCATTTAAGGCACTTGCACATCAAGGATAGCTTCCATGATTTTATCTAAGGCTAATGGGGACAAGAGGCACACATTTGTGCCTTCACTTGGAGTTTACAGCCCAAGAGGTGTTCCTTGGCCGTAAACTCCCTTTAAGGGATGTTCTTGATGTCTTTTACTCCCCCATCCAAGTCCTAGGTGTTCAATGGTAATTGTCTTAATGCCTTAGGGGTGTTTGTGGTGCATTTAACCCTTGGAAAAGGGGTTTACGGCCCAAGAGAGGTTCTTGGCCGTAAACTCCTATAAACCTATGATTTTGAAGTGTTTTGATGTCTAAAATGGTTACAAGCATTTGAGGGTTAAAGTCCTTAAGCATTAGGGGTGGTTTAGGGCACTAAATGCCCTTGAAAAGGGGTTTACGGCCCAAGAAAAGTCCTTGGCCGTAAACTCCTATTACTTGTTGATTTTGGATGCTTTCTAGTCTCTTAAGATCATACACAAGGTCCTTAATAAGTTGCTTAACAAGAAAATGGGTCTAGGAAGCCTTAAAGCTCCATTTTGGAGTTTACTCCCCAAGAACGTTCTTGGGCGGTAAACTCCCGGGTCTTGCAATCTAAACATGTAATTGATGTTATAAAGCATCTAACAAGTATTGAAACACATTTAGTAAAGTAGACTCACAATCTGGGATGAAAACCCGAAGATCCGTCAGAGAGAATATGGCTTTTCTCTATTTGGAATTGTGAATAATGAATTAATTTAATTCAGAAAACTATTTATAGTCCTGGAATATTTTGGCAGAAAATATTTTTATTCCTGATATTGGACTGTAACACTATGAAACTTGGAATGCTCAAATTTCACAAAACCAGGAGCATCCACTCTCCTGATAACTCCTTAAACATAAACCCTAATGTACACAAACTGGTTCGGAAAAGTATGAAAATCACTGAAACTGGACTAGCTTCTATTGGATACATAATGTTCGTACAAATGGAAATTTCGGGTTGTCACAATCAAGATGGAGGATCACTTACATTTTTGAAGATCCTTGAGCAAAATCGATAGATGTAGAGAGAGATAGTAGAGAGAGAAAGCCTTTGAAGATGGTAAAGTGTGAAATGAAGGCTAAGCATCCCTTATATAGGGTTGAGTTTTCGGCCAAGGGGTGGGTGGGGTTGTACGGCCATAAACTTGAGTTTGCGGCCGTACACTCCTCTTGAAGGGGTGTTTGGCCCGGATGTTATGTTATGACTTAGAAAAACTTGTTCTTGGACCGAAACATTGATTGTACTGAGCTTAGAATATTTAATTAGACTCAAAATAATGCTAACGAGATCAAAAATAAATCTGAATTGATTTATTTTTAAACGGTTCACAGAAAAAGAATATTCGGGTTGTCACACTAATCCTCCATAGTATATAAACGTGTCTTTGGTTCAAGAAATTGGCACTAAGTATGTACACATGAGGGCATAGTCGATTTGGAGCCAAGAACCTTTCTCTCTCAAGTTATTCCAAATGTTGGTGATGTTTTCTGAACCATTTGAGGTGTCACACTTGAGGAACTAGGCTCTTAAGCTCCATGGAATCAAGCTTCATCAAACGGTATGTCTTCTAACTTGTTTTATTACCCAAGTATCAATGTTTTGTATGCTAGATAGGGTAATACCTTGGAATATTCATATTTTCATGTATAATAGAGAAAACATAGATCCAAGGTATTTAGGGTTGCATGTACACCTTAGGAGTGTTAGAATGCTCAAAACCCAACATTTGTATGCTATATGAGCTTGTAGATTTGCATGCTAGAACCGATCAGTCAGTAGTAGGATGGCATCTTTAGGTTATGTCTGATTGTATGAGCCTCTGTATTGCATGCTAGTATAGATTCCTGATAAGATGATGGGAATTAGTTACTAGATGAGCTTGTAGATTTTGCTTGTTGGTTAGATTTAGCATTTGTTTGAATGTTGCTTGCTTTGTGCTTTGTGGGACTTTAAGTGATGGGAATTAGTTACTAGATGAATACGTTAAGTCACATGTGATCAGGGTTGAATAACATCAGAGTGCTAGATTTGACCCTATTGCGCAGCTCTTATTTGAGTCTAACCGTTGTAGGGATGAGTCCTTTACTCGAAGGATTATCCGAGCCTCGTCACATGTGATGGTATTCATGTAGTGGTTAATTGGCATCATGAAGAGTCTTTCAGCAGCTGAGGATGGGGTTGGTTCGAGAACCTAAGGAAACCTAGGATATGTTTCAGAAGTTTAGTACTATGGTTCAGTGAGTACTAGCATAATGGTTTGAGAAAGTGACTTAGAGGATTCGGGATGATTGCTGAGCAAAGTACGGATAGGTGTGGAAGGTAGTATTGGGCCCGTATTACTGTAAGCATAAGATCCATACTCGAGTCGGTGAGAAGTCTTGGAGAATCTAAGAAGCTTATGGGAAAGGACCCTTGGTTATGTTTGACTATTGGAATGTTGTATTTCAGATTGGAGATGAGCTCTCAAGGAGATGGTACATGTCAGGGTTCTGGCTCAGGTGCAGATGCTGAGCCGATTAACGAGCAGTTGCAGGAGTTTATTTCATCATAGGTTTCTCGTTGTATATCATAGATAGTGGATGAGCGCTTGGTCGCGTTCCGTACTGACGTTATGGCTATCATTGGATCTCGCACATTGACTTTCTGGGAGTTTTGTGTTGTGGAGCTCCTGCGTTGCATGGGGAGAGGGACCCCATTGTCAGTAGGAGGTGGTTAGCAGATATGGCTAACACATTCAAGATGAGTTTCTGACCTGAGGAGTCGATGTCATGTCATGGGATGACTTCTCGACCAGATTCTGAGCTAAGTTTGCACCAGCGATTGAGGTGCAGCAGTTGGCATGAGAGTTTCTGGATCTCCACCAAACTACAGAGGCTGTGGCAGAGATCACTACCAAGTTTCGGGAGAGGGCTTTATTGGTACCGCAATATGTGGTAGATGAGGAGATGAAGAAAGTGAGGTATCACGACATGCTACGGGATGACATTAGGAAGTTTGTGAGTATTTAAGGGTGCGAGACCCTGAACGATATGATCTCTAGAGCACGAGAGAGGGAGATTGATTTGGAGGACATTGAGAAGAGGAGGTCAGATCAGGTGTATACTGTAGAGGGTCTCGGGAAGAGGCCCAAGACTTCATATCAACGATTGGTAGGCCGGCATGGCCGAAGTCAGTGCAGCACATGCGGGAAACTGCATGAGGGAGTTTGTCATTCCAGGGGTTCAAACTACTACAAGTGTGGCGGGGATGGGCACGTCAGCAGGGACTGCCCACAGGGTGCAAGCCTATTATGTTTTCACTGCAATCAGGTGGGCCACTTGAAGTCCGACATTGAGGGGAGGAGCAGTGAACATGTCTGCTCCGGCTACTTTGAGGATCACCGATGGACGACATGGTAGGGCAGGAGCCTCGGCAGAGAGGATTTGAGTTCCGCAGGTATGTATCTTGTGCCTTCTTTCAGGTTATTTATATATGTGTTTATGGTTAGCGTATTGCATCAGTTTGGGTAAGCATATAATCGGTTTATTCTCTGCTTGTGTTTGGATTATATTTTCAAGAAATGTTATATACCAATTGCATACAATGAATTATTAGTGGTTAGTGTAAGATCGTTTCCAACTTGCTGGTTCGGGGCGTTCAGCATTATCTCGGCTCGTAATCGAGATTGGTTCGGTGACATTATGTGGAAGGTCTACGATCAGAGTTCAGCAGGGTGGTTATCCACTCACGTCAGGTTTCGGAGGGATCAGTCATTGTGCTCAGATTGAATCATGGGGTCACCAAGGGGAGTGGCCGATTGCTGAGGTTTTGGTCGGAGCGTCGGTTATTTGGAGCCCAAGACCTGAGTATGGTATCATTTCAAGGCATCTGGATTTATCAGTATTGCTAGAGTTCAGAAAGTGTTCATCTAGTCTTCAGGGGTCGCATGATCTTTTGAGTTAGCATAGTAATGGGTCGCTAGTTTTAGTAAGCGTCGGTTGTCAACAAATCAATCATTGGAAGGTAGGAAGGATTTAGGATCCTCCCATCTCTTGTATGCAATGGAGACTTAGTCGGATCGAAGTGGGGGAGTTTGGGAAACTTCCCGACTTTGGAACCACATCTGATTGATGTATAGCAGTCTATAGGAACCCAGGCTGAGGATCCCAGTCAGGACATGAGTTCAGTGTGGGATATAAGACTACGGGGTGGCCTGTAGTAGTAGTCAACAGACAGCGTAGAGGCATTGTAAGACTACGGGGTGACCCGTAGCATTCACTAGCTAGCAGGAAGTGTGGAAGTATTGTAAGACTGCGGTGTGACCCATAGCATTCACTAGTTAGCAGATAGAGTAGAAACGTTGTAAGACTGCGGGGTGTCCTGTAGCATTCGTTAGTTAGTCGTTAGTAAACTGGTACAGTAAGACTGCGGGGGTGGCCCATAGCATTCATTAGTGGCTGGTTAGTATGGGAGTGTTGCAAGACTGCGGGGTGGCCCGTAGCATTCACCACGCCCTATTCAACAGTGAGAATGTAACAGATTTGTGATTCAATCACGCATTTTTTCAGATGATTTAGGCCAGGGCGGGTCAGCCGCACGAAGGTGAGTAGGCCACAGTATGATCGGATTCGAGAAATGGAAGGTCTCGGTTGCCTTTGGAAAGTAGATAGAGGGTAGTGTAATACTTCAGACAATAGTAGTGATTTGGGGATTCATTTGTGTAGAGTATCTTGATGATCGAAAGTGCTAAGTCACTTGTAGCGGGATTAAATAATCTCAAGGTAATTAATTTGACCCTGTTGCGCAGCTCTCATTTGAGTCTAACCGTTGCAGGGATGAATCTTCTACTTGAAGGATTAACTAAGTCTTCTGTCAAGTAGAAGTGTTCTGCATGGATATTTGGTATGTGACACTACTTTCTAGCGGGAACCTCGAGTTATCAGGAGTCGAGTTGCCAGTTGAGAGATAAATGGACTGGGTTCAACAACAATGATTCAGTATGGGCGGTCTGTCAGGGAGTCAGACCATCTCGAGACTACAGATTTCATATTGAGTAATGTGATCATAATGTGGAAAATTCGTCCATATTCAGGTTTTAGAACCCTGTGAGGGTTAGTTTTGATTGCCTTGGGAAGGCTAGGGTGCTCGGGATTTTGGCCATGTCACTTGATTGGTATGGCATGACAGGAATGGTAAGGAATGATTTCGAGGATGAAATATAATTTAAGTAGGGGAGAATTGTAACATTCTGTTTAAAGATAAAATGCAACAAAATAAATAAATAAATAATAAGCCCTAAATTCCCGATATGTATTATATATATATATATATATATATATATATATATATATAATTTCATCAAAGCCCTAAAGCCATAATAATTTAATTAGTGTTAGTCGTAAGGGCTAAACGCTATAAGTTCGGGAATTTACAGTTTGAATTAAATCAATTGGACTAGTATTGAATAGATTATTGGGAGCAGGGGCTAAAGGGGTAACATATGGATCTGAATTATAAAGATTTCAGAAGACAGAGGCAATTTGGTAAATATTGGGCTTAGATTGAAAACATAGAGAGTGGGAGGGACTAGAAATGTCGTTTTTATATAAAGTTTAGGGAGCTGGACACGGGAGTAAAACTCGTTCCCCTCCACCCTCTAGACTCGAGCATATATTACATTACCTCCATTCAAAACCTAAACCTAGTTCTAGTACAGCCGCCACCATACTCCTACCTCTAGTCGCCGCCTCTGTGATGCCACAGTAACCCACCGATCGAGTGACTCCGACGACAAGCATGAAGACCGAAACCGCGGCTGCTGTTGCTATTTCCCAAACGCTGCTCTCTCTCTCTTTCTTCCGAGTTGATCCTCGTTAGGCTGCATCGCCACCATTAAACACCACTTGTGGCGTTGTCGTTGCTACTGCTACCGTTGTGCGTTCCATAGCCCCGTCCGTCGCCCTCCGTCGCCATTATTCTCCTACAAGATCGAAGTCTGGCGTGGTGTGCGTTCGTATCACAGCTCTTTTCACTGTGTGTGCGTGTTTCTAATGTTATTGTTATGTGTGAATCGTTGTTGCATCGTGTTTGTGTGTGCGTTTTGTTGGCTGGCTGGAGGTTGAAGAAAGCCACCATGGCAGCCAACCATGGTAGCCGCCGCCATTTGTTTTCTGCCACCTTTGACCACCATGTGTGGGTGGCTGTGCGTATATATTGGTGTGTGCGTGTTTATTTTTCCGATGTAGTGTAGTATGAAGTGTGTGTATGTGTGAGTTTCGTGTGGTTGGAAAACCAGGGAAGCCGCCACCACCACCGTGAGGTGGTGGCTGCCACCATGTGTCACCGTCGGCCACCACTAGGGTGGTTGTGTATGTGTGTTTGTATTAGTGTGTGTTATTTAGGGTTTGGCATTGTAAATTGTAACTAGAAAGTAGAATAATGAAAAGAAACTCAAAACCACCACCATGAAGTGGTGGCTGCCGCCGTGAGCCGCCGTTGACCACCACTACCCGAGGTGGTAGTGGGTGGTGCCCAACTAGCGAAACCCTAATGGGCCTAGTGAAATCTTAATGGGCCTAATGAAACCCTAATTGATCCAAATATTTAGTTTTGGGCCTATTGGGCTATGATTGGGTTGGAAACCCTAATTTTGGAATTATGGGCTTGGACTTATCGGGACCCACTTATTTGCCATTGGAATGGAATTGTGAATTTCACCCGATCATACCATATGATTTATCTAGTAGAGTGATGGACTTAATGGATCAAGTCCTTAATGGTTTAAATAAGAAACACTTAACCCTAATCGTCATTTTATATAAAAACCCAAATTTCACTTGGGTCTTGAGTTGGGCCTTTCTATTGGGCCTTGGTGATTGGGCCAATAATGGGCCATTCAATAACAATCATATGGACTAGAATAATTGGATGAGCTTTAGGGTAAGGCCCATGTGAGGGTATGGGCCTAATTTGGAAAAATGGGCCATAGGTGGGCCATAGTTGGGCCTTTATGATTATGAGATATTCGGCCATTAGAAATGCCAAATGTTTGGACTGGACTAAATGGTTGGGCCTCAGAATAAGACCACGTAAAGGTTTTGGCCCAATTTGGAAAATTGGACCATATGTTGGGCTTTGACTCATAGTTGACTTTTGGGTATTTGGATTGGGCCTTGGGCTTGAATCAAGCTAAGATAGGGGTAAAGCAGCCTTTTACCCCAAGCATGGACTTATGGGTATATGTTGGGACCCAATTGTTAATTGGGTGTTATTTTGATGTTGACAGATTTGGGAATCTGTCAGCCAGTAGCCACAGCTTTATCCGCGATACTTCAGCAGTCTAAGGTGAGTCTCCTCACTGTGTACATCAGTCTACGGCCACAATGACTACTGTAAAATCCCCAATTTCACGGCCAGAAAAGACTGATTTAGTTTATGCTTTTATAATAAAATCAAAGTAATCCTTTGATTAAAAGTGTTGCGGAATTTGTTCCAAAAACAAAATATGATAAAAATTTATCAAAGCATTTCTTAAAGAAATGTATTTTCATTATATATATCAAAACCTCGGGATGTCATGTTCTGGCACAGACCAAAAGCACAAACAGTACATTATAAGCCTTACAACAGTTATTTACAACTACTGTCCTATAATCCATAAATCCCTCATCATCATCCAAATTATGCTCTGGGTCCACTACCTGTAAAATAGAAAGATGTGTGGGTCAGGCTTGGGAGTATAGTGAGCATATAAGGTTTTCAACCCACAAATAATAATAAACTTATTAATTTCATCGACCAACAATAAATTTATTAATTTCATCAACCAACAATAACCCTGATTACCCATTCCCATTATCCTCACTTTACATCCTTAAACACCTACACAAGGGACCTAGTCTAAGGATTTTATCATCGGGATGGACTTTACTGCTAAGGGGATTCATCAGCCATATATGTTCCTAAGGCAACCATGAGGGGGGTGGAGTACACCGGTGAACATGAAGCCCACAAACACCTACAGGTTGCGAGCCTGCCAGTGTTCACTTGGACTGTCTAGAAGAGTCCGTGGTCGACATCCATACTCTGCTAGATGACTGGAACATCAGTAGATGAAATAGTTGGTGTGTGATAAAATGATGAGAGGCCTCAATGTTGTTGGTGTTCCAGTCATCTAGCGGAGTATGGATGACGACCACGGACTCTTCTAGACAATCCAGTGGAACGATGGCAGGCTCGCAACCTGTAGGTGTTTGTGGGCTTGATGTTCACTGGTGTACTCCATCCCCCTCATGGTTGCCTTATGGACATATATGGCTGAGGAATCCCCTTAGCAGTAAAGTCCATCCCTATGAAAAAATCCTTAGACTAGGTCCCTTGTGTAGGTGTTTAGGGACGTAAACTGAGGATAATGCGAATGGGTAATCAAGGTTATTGTTGGTTGATGAAATTAATAAACTTATTATTAGTCGATGAAATTATTAAATTTATTATTATTTGTGGGTTGAAAACCCTATATGCTCATCAGGCTCCCAAGTCTGACCCACTCAGCTTTTTGTTTTACATGTAGTGGACCCAAAGCATAATTTGGATGATGATGAGGGATTTATGGATTATAGGCCATTAGTTGTAAATAATTGTTGTAAGGCTTATAATGTACTGTTTATGCTTTTGGTATGTGCCAGAACATGACATCCCAAGGTTTGATATATATAATGAAAATACATTTCCTTAAGAAATGCTTTGATAAATTTTTATCATATTCTGTTTTGGGAACAAATTCCGCAACACTTTTAATCAAATGATTACTCTGATTTTATTATAAAAAGCATAAACTATATCGGTATTTTCTGGTCGTCAAATTGGGGATGTCACACCGGCCCATTTAGTTTATGTATGGTAGGAAGAATCAAGGGTTAGCCCTAGGCATTATGCATGAAAGACCAGGAGGAGGCTCCTGGCACTCAGTATGTTATTATGTATGGTAGGAAGACTTAGGGGTTAGCCCAAGGCAATATGTACGAAAGACCAGGAGGTGGCTCTTGGCACACTGTATGCTATTATGTAGGAAAGGAGTCGACGATCGCAGCGCATCACACTAGGTTTTCCGCACATGAGATCTTTGGGATTATACTCTGATATTATTTTATGATAACATGTTTGACTATTGAGACTTTACTTTTAACATGAGATGTTATTATGGATGTTTTATACTCATGGTTTTATAATAACTTATTTAAAAATGAAATTTTTGGTCTTGAATTTTGGGATGTTACACAACTTGAACCATAACTGAGGCACAAATCCAATAACCAAAAAGGCCCAAAACCAAAAGATCCACGAAGGCTCACTAATGGCCCAAATTTTCAAATTGGGTCTAACCCCTATATGGGCCTTATCCTAAGCCAAATAATTCCCAAAGTCCAACAATTGATCTTAGATGGCCCAAAAGGCCCAAAACAACAAGGTCCAAAAGACACCATGAGGCTCAAGCCCATTGGGCCCACTAAGGCCCAAAACCACAATCCTAGACCCAAAAAAATACAAACCCAATAAATTACTTCAAACTTTAACGAAAATTCCCACTTCACGAAATATGCCCAAACTTAGCCCAAAGATGTGAGGCCTAAAAACGCAACAAGCCCAAGCCCAGTTGAACGTCGTGCGTAAGGCGTACGTTCAGCAACATTGGGTGTACTCAATGGACCCTGGTCGCTACTTCAACTCGGTACGCTGGGCATACGGCCAGTTACGCGGGGCGTAACCTGGCTTGCTTCAAAACGACTTTATGGCTTAACCACTTAAGCACTTTGCGCCCAAACTTCAGAGGACCTTAAAATAAAAGCTCTTAATGCATAAATTCGGCACCTTTATGCATTTTCATGACTCAATGGGACCCAACAACCATCTAAATCCATTAAGACCCATTCTAATCCAACTAGAACATGCATGGTCCATTCTTAAACATCAAGCAATCATTTTTATGAACTAATAACATCAGAAGAGGCAAGATCTATCACTCCAAGCTCCTAGAGTAGTTCAAACTCACAAGGAGAACTTAATACACCATAAAAACCCTTAATCTTGCCTTAAACTCAAACTAGCATAAGAAGAAGTCAATATAAGAACTTTTTACCTCCTGAACCTTCCCAAAAGGGAAGGGTCTAATTAGTGGTTTGGTCTAGGCTTTCTATGTAATAGGTTCTTTTGGTTAATTTATAGCTTGTGGTAGTTTATATGTAGTTTATGGCCCGACAGTGAGTTTACGTTCGTAAGCCTATTTATGGCCGTAAACCCAAGGCCGGCCCAGGTCCAGTATAAATAGAGGTGTGCTAGGTCTTTTGTCAGTTGTTGATGCCTCAGAGTTCACGGCTGCTGTAACCACAAGTTGTACCAGACATTATTCCTAATAGAAAAGCATGTGCAAGCTTGTTCGTTCTCTATTCTACTTGTTCTTTATTGCTAACCGATTGTTTTTGCTATTTGATCACTGGTAAGATCCGTTTCAGGACCTTACAATTGGTATCAGAGCAAAACCAGCATCAAAAGCACTCTACAATCGATTTTTCACTGTGTTCTTATCTGTTTGTGACTGAAGTTGGTGTTTGCTGCGAAAGGGTTTCAAGCTTCATTCAAAAACTGCACTTTTTTCAAGTTTCTGGGAGATTACGGCCTTAGCTTACGGCCGTAATCTTAGCTTACGGCCGCAAACTCTTCATCAGTTCTTGAACCGTGAACTTGGTTCTTGGGCCGTGAATTAGGATTGTTCATCAATCGGAAACTTAAATTCTTGGACCGTGAACCTTAACCGGAAACACCTTATGACCGTAAACTCCGGACCGTGAACAGAGTTTACGGCCGCAAACTCCTTCCTGACCGTGAACTTAGTTTACGGTCGCAAACCTAATTTGACTGTGAACTTGTGTTTGACCAGAAAGGTAATTTATTGTTAAATAATTTAAGTTTTATTTAATATTAATGGATTCTTAAAGTCAAACACACCACCACGAGTTGGATTATGTAATGGGCACAACCACTCGAATTCCTAGACTCCTGTCCGCTGAAGGTTTCCCAGAATGGAAGTATAGGATTGAAAAGTACATCAAGATGAAGGACTTCAAAATCTGGAGAAGCATAATAGAAGATCCTGTCAGAATAACCACTATTGTTGCAGGGCAAGTGGTTGAGAAGAAGATTGAAAACTACACAGATGAATACTTCGAGAAGGTTGAAGAGCAAGAAAGGGCTTTGGCCACTTTGACCATGGCTCTATCTCCGTACATTGCTCAAGCTTTCAGGGAGTACACTTCTACTAAGGCTTTGTGGGAAGCTCTAATAGAGGTTTATGAAGGGAATGAAGATATGAAGGAGAGTCGCCAAGATATGTTGCGACAACGGTTCAATATGTTCAATTACATTCCTGGAGAAACTCTTGAAGCACAGCTGCAGCGGTTCACATCTCTTACCACTAAAATGACTATAGCCGGGATCTTTTACACCAAGTCTGAGATAAACAAGAAGCTACTGAATGCTCTCCCAAAGTCTTGGGACATGAATGTAGATGTTATAAAGAAGACTAAGGATCTTATCTGGCTCTCTCTTGCTAAAGTGATGGCTGTCATCAAGGCCTGTGATATTGATGACAAGCAGCGAGAGGTAAACCATGTGAACTCATACTCAGCTGCGAACCTTGGGATCTCTTCTAACAATGCTCTTTCATCTCTCACTTTTTCTTCTGCAGGTCAATCATTTGCTGCTCAGCAAGCTCCGGTTCAGTCATTCTCCACTCCATCAGCTTCTTCTCTTCCTGTTGCATTAGCCATGCCTCTCCCTCAGAACCAATCGTTTGTGGCTGCTCAAGCTGCTTCTTCCTCCAACGTGGCTTCCTCTTCAAAAACAAAGGAAGGTGATGAAAATCTCACTCTTGCTACAGGGCTTGTCAACTACTACAATGCACTTGTAGCTGGAGATCTTCCACCCCAACTTTCATTTGCCGATCTCGATCAAATTCACCTAGAAGACGTAGAAGAGATGGATATCACATGGCAGATTGCCATAGCAGTTTTCAGGGCGAAATGGCTATCCAAGAAGACCGGAAAGAACAACTGGGGGATGAGTGCTGACAAGAAGGTTGGGTTCAGCAAGGGAAAGTTGCGGTGTTTCAACTGCCACGAGCCAGGGCATTTTGCTCGTGATTGTCCACAGCCAGATAGAAGATTAAATAATGACAGGACAATGGTTGCAGTTGGAAACAGTCGAAGCGGTGCTCAGGTCAACAGCGAGAAGGCCATGGTTGCGCAATCTTTTCACTAGGAGGATCAGATGTAGGCCTTGAACATATCTGGACCTAAAAATGCCCATTTGGCACAGGTTGGTGATGATGCTCCGACAGAGATTGTTGCAGCTGAAGATCAAATGATGGAGCTGCAGTTTGCGCTGATGGTATCTTCCTCTCATGAACCTAATAAAAATGAGGTAAGTCTACCCTCATGCTCTCAAGCTTGTATTGATTATGTTAAAATTCCACATGAGGATATTGAGACACTAGGTAGAGAAGTAGAGAACCTTAAAATTCTCCGTGAACATAACAACTTACTCAAAAGGGAAGTAGAGGATCTTAGGTAAGAAGGTTACCAACTCAGAAAAGGACAAAAACATCTTAAGGCCCAGTTAGAATCTAAAATAAAGGACTTTAAGAGACTTTAGGAAGACTATAGTAATAAATGCGAAAATTATGACTATAAAAAGAAACAGAATGCTGAACTAGTGGCTGAAATTGAATCATTAAAGGGCAAATTTGAAACTGTTGATTTTGATTTTAGAAAATATGATGTATCAAGTGAGGTAGTCGCCAATATGATAGACCACTGCATGTAATTTAAACAAAATCAGTCAAAGGGTCTAGGGTATAATCACGTGCCTCCTCCTTTCAATCATTCATATTAGTTTCAACCCTTGTCCAAAGAAGAGATTGCCAATGAACCATTCATGGTTTATGGCAAGCCATCTGGTTTTGTTTCGGGAGGATTTATTAATGTTGAAAGTACTAACATTTCTACTTCTCCTGCAGATCAATCCTTGAATCAGTCAAAGCACGAAGTTGAAGGATCTTTTTCTGAAAATAAAATTGAGTCTGGACCTGAAGTTTTAGTTTTAAATAAAGACAATAATTTTTCTGATGTTTCAAGTGACAATGTTTTTTGTGATGTTTCTACATCTTCTGATACTGTTTTGAATGGTTTTAAAGTGTCTGATACTGTTTTGAATAATGTGGTTGGCAATTCTAATGTTTGTGATGATAATATTGAAAAACCACCAGTTTCACAAGCTTCTCCATCTAATGTACCCTCACTTGTCTCACAACCAAATTCTTGTTCTTGTTCATGTGAGAGAAGCAAGGGTGTTAGTATGGAAAACAAATCTGATCAATGTGGCACAAGTTATAACAGTAACAAACAGATTTGTTTCAATTGTGGTACTGGTGGTCATATAGCTAGGAATTTTCCAAATCGTATGTTTGTACATTTTGAGTCTCCAAGAGGAGAGAACGAATTCAGAGGAAGGTCTTTAACTAGAAAGTCCTCTAGAAATCGTACTCGGAATGATGATTGGAAGGCTGATCGGAGTAGAAAACGGGCTATTTTTCAAAAGCATAAAAAGGTCTTTCATAACAAAGTCCCAAGCAGTTTGCCAAAACCGAGGTTGGGCAAGCTAATGTCGGTTTCGTCAAGAAGCAACAGTGGGTCTTCAACCAATTCTGGTAGAAAACACAAGTGCTTCAAGCAAACTGATAAACATCCTATTTCAAAAACACCCGGGACTGTTAGAAAACCTAATTATCAGTGGTTGCCCAAATTAGCTTCCAATCCATCATCAATGTCCTCTGAAAGGTTATTAGATGATAATAGATCTGAAAAGGCACTGGGACAACCCATGAAATTAATGACATGGGTTCCCAAATCTAATTAAACCCGCACATCTTGCAGGGACAGTTGCAGGGGAATGTCTTCAGACCTTGGTTCGTCGACAGCGGCTGCTCCCGGCATATGATAGGAGATATCGCCCAACTGCACAACATTCAATCCTTTAATGGGGGATACATCTCCTTTGCAGTTGGAGAATATGACAAAATCACTCAAAGAGGAACTGTCACAAATGGGGTTTTGAGTTTCGAGAATGTCAACTTTGCTCCCGATTTGAAGCATAGTTTGTTGAGTGTGTCTCACATTTGCGACAAAGGCTATTCTACACATTTCACTGAAAAGGAATGTATGATTCTCAAGCCAGGCTTTTTCATCCCAGAAGAGTGGATCCTTGTGAAATCTAAAAGGGATGGGAATGCTTACATCATAGATATGAATAGCAATCTTCCAGAAAAAGTTACGTGCCTCTTTTCAAAGATCTCCGAACACAATGCAATGTTATGGCACCGTAGACACGGTCATGCTAACGCCAAGAACTTGAATCATCTTGAAAAGAATGAGATGGTCCGTGGTTTTCCTGTCAAGGATTTTATCACGTTTGAGAAGTGTGTGTCATGTGCCTAAGGTAAGCATCATAGAAAACCACACCTACCAAAACAGGTCAACTCTATTAGTCAGGTGCTTCAATTGCTGCATATGGATCTGTTTGGACTAGTAAACGTTCTCAGCATTAACAAAAATTCCTATTGTCTGGTTGTGATTGATGATTTCTCTCGTTTTACGTGGGTTTTCTTTCTATCCAACAAAGTTGGAGTTGCTGATCCAATTAAGAAATTCATTGTGTTAATTGAAAACCAAACTAACAACCGGGTGAAGGCGCTTCGTACCGACAACGGAACAGAGTTTAAGAATTCTGTTCTCGATCATTTCTGCGCAGAAAAGGGTATTATGCGTCAATACAGCTCCGCTCACACACCCCAACAAAATGGTGCTGCTGAGAGAAGAAATAGAACTTTAAAAGATGTTGCAAGGACGATGTTGTGTGACTCTAAACTGCCAGTTTTCATTTGGGCCGAGGCGATAAACACTGCTTGCTACGTTCAGAATCGTGTGTTGATCAACAAAGCTCAAATGAAGACTCCGTACGAGATTTTATATGGTCACAAGCCTTCAGTCAGTCATTTCCGTGTATTTGGCTGCCCTTGCACCCTTCTTCACTTAGAGTCCAACCCGAAGTTTAATGTCAAAGTCGATGATTGTTACTTCGTAGGGCATGTTGCTCGCACCGCTTATATGGACTATAATAAGAGGACAAAGCAAGTTGTAGAATCTTATGACGTGCGCTGGTTAGAAGAAAATGAGACGGATGCTCGAGTAGGTCCGGATTGGTTGTTTGCTTACACATCTTTGTTCAAATCCATAAATGTGTCTTCAGGTAGCTCATATGGATCTATCTCCGATTCGAAGAATGTTTCTGAAGACGAAGACAAAGAAGCTATCTACAGACCTCCGACGGTATCCTCTTCACAACCTGAGGGGGAGACTCCCGCTTCACCTGAGGGGGAGTCATCTATACATCCTGATAGTCTGAAATCTCCAGTTCATAATGATACTCCTAATAATGAAACAACACCGCTCACTCCTATAGAAAGAGAGTTCATGTCCAAAGATACTTCCGCTGCTACTTCAACTTTTATGGAGCTACTCTTTCCTGAAGACTTTTCAAATGAGTTTGTGGCAGAGTCGTCTGGTGCGGTTGAATCAGTAAATGAGGGAGGTGTCAATATTCACAATCTTCCTGTCTCGTTTACTGATATCAGCCAGGAAATACCCTCAAGGATTCAACGTGATCATCCGATCGACAACATCATTATCATTGGTCAGCTGGGCGACGATGTTAAAACCAGAAGTCAGAGTGGAGATGGCAATACCTGTCTTTACTCTTGCTTTATTTCTCAAATAGAGCCCAAGAATGTTGAAATGTCTTTGAATGACCCCAGCTGGGTAGATGCAATGCATGAAGAATTACATCAATTTGAGAAACTCGGGGTTTGGAAGTTGGTTGAGTTGCCAAAGGGAAAAAAGTCTTTTGACACACGATGGGTCTATCGAAACAAGCAGGATGATTCAGGGGTTATAGTGCGGAATAAAGCTAGATTGGTGGTTCACGAGTTTCGACAAGTCGAGGGTCTTGATTACACTGAAGTTTATGCTCTAGTGGCTCGCTTGGAGGCTATTCGTATCTTCCTTGCATATGCCTCACCGTTTACCAAATGGATGTCAAGACTGCCTTCTTGTATGGCAGGGTAAAGGAAGAAATCTACGTTGATCAGCCCCCTGGGTTCGTTGACTCTAAGTTTCCTAATCATGTCTACAAGTTGGACAAGGCATTGTATGGGTTACATCAGGCTCCTCGAGCGTGGTATGCGACTCTAACAAAGCATTTGCTCGACCATGGTTACTCTCGTGGCACTATCGATCAAAATTTGTTCATCAAGCATGTCAGTAATGATCAGATTCTAGTTCAAATCTATGTTGATGACATTATCTTTGGGTCGACCAGTCCACAGCTTTGCAAGGAATTTGAAGGTGTTATGAAAAAGAGGTTCGAGATGAGTTCGTTGGGGGAAATGACCATGTTTTGGGGGCTTCAGGTCAAACAAAGTTCAACCGGAATCCTGCTACATCAAGCCAAGTATGTGGAAGATATTCTTGAGAAGTTCGGGTTTCACGACGCCAAATCCGCATCGACGCCAATGGCTGAAACACCTCTTCTGACTCCAGATCCTGATGGCGAATCCGTAGATCAAACACTCTACAAATCGATGATCGGATCGTTGATGTATCTTACTGCAAGCCGACCTGACATCATGTTTGCAGTTTGTCAATGCGCACGTTATCAGGCTAATCCTAAACTTTCACATCTTATTGTTGTCAAAAGAATTTTTCGGTATATCAAAGGTAACCCAAAATTGGGTCTTTGGTATCCGAAGAATTTTGAATTTGATTTATATGCTTTTGCTGACAGTAATTCTGGAGGATGTGAGCTTGACAGGAAATCTACTTCAGGAGGGTGTCAATATCTTGGTGACAGACTAGTGTCGTGGCAGTGCAAGAAGCAACACACCATCTCAACCTCAACAGTGGAGGCGGAATACGTTGCTGCATCTGCTTGTTGTTCTCAAGTTATCTGGATCCAACATCAGGTGTTGGACTACGGTTTGAATTACTTAGAAACCCCCCATTTACTGTGATAATGAGGCCGCAATTCAAATTGCCAAAAATCTAGTCCAACATTCTAAAACCAAGCACATCGATACTAAAATTCATTTCATCAGAGACTGTTATGAACGTTCACTAATCGGGATGGAACAGGTTCCCACTGCTAATAATGTGGCGGATATGTTCACTAAGCCTTTTAACAAAGCTCGTTTCGATGTGCTTATGGGATTTATGAAAATGATTCGTTTTGAGGATTAAGTTTTTCTGTTTTTCTTTTCTTAATTCTTCTTAATTTTTAAATTTGTTTTTGTTTCTATAGATAGGTTAATTTAAATTTGTGCATTTTATTTTATTTTACTTTTATTCTCACCCATGTACAAATTTAGGGGGAGAAATAATCAAAAAAAATACAAAAACAATAAAAATTTCAAAAATCCAAAAACATTAAAAGTCCAGAAAATTAAAAATATTGTTGATAGTCTTGTTTGCAGGTGTTGTGACAGGAAATGAAATTAGCAAGTGATAACAGGCAATCTGAATCTGCGTAATGTACCTAAGTTGAATTGTCTGTGCTCTGTGCTCGATGCGCTGGTAGGCACGAAAGATTTTAATTGGACTTGACTAGGAAGAGTTAAAACTTAAGTAATTCAAGGACTTGACAAACATTAACCTAGTTAGATCCGTGTAGCCTGACAATATGACGCTCGGATAGGTTGAGCAGGGAGATATACACGGGATCTACTAGTCACACTAATGAACCCGTATCTAGAACTGTGGATTCACTTTTCCTCGATGTGCGGATTCTATCCTTAATTCCGGTTGGATGGGGTGACTAGGGAATTCCGATAAATTATGTCTGTAGAAGGTTATTTTCTTTCTTTCTGTCTGTTAGTCATATGTTGCCTCCTCTGCGTGATCGAGAAATCTGACCTGGACTGTAACATATGCAATTCTATCTCTCTGCATCTTCTCTCTATGCAATTCTTTCTATCTGTTAGCCATATACAGTCTGCTTTGCGTGACTCAAAATCCGACCTAGTACACAGTATATGCACCATTCTCTTCTCAATCCCTCTAAAAACTTCAGTTAGTCATATGTTTCATCCTTTGCGTGATTAGAAGAGATTTGACCTGGATGTACAGCATATGCATTCTAAATCTATCTTTTTTCTTAATAGTTGTCAGCTCACCCAGTGTAAGGAGTATTCTGGAAGTTCTTGATGGCTGCGGCATAACAGGAAGCGGGAAACACGTTCTAGTACAATTAAAATTGAACACATACAGATTGTCCATAGATCTCGCTGCTCAATTTAGGTGGACAACAATATCCCTGGTTGTCGTCAGCTAAATGGTCCCTAAGAAATTTACTTAAGAATAAGGGCTAAAAATGTCATGTTATTGGTAAATTGTCCAAAATTATGTCACAAATGTTTTGTGTTTAAGTGGACCACAATATTGGCGATCGATCAGACGAAGACATGAAAATAATGGTACCGACAAGTGGAATAAGGTTGTCCAACAACTTTGATCCCAGCGTCCAAATTTATTCTGAGTAATTAAATTTTTAAGTTGTATATCTTATTTGGTATTATGTCTATTTATTTTATTTTTATTTTTAATTTTATTTTATTTTATTTTTAATTTTATTTTTATTAACTATCAAAATCTAACAATTATTTGTAATTTTAAATTTTGCAGAATTAATTTTATTTTATTTTATTTTTAATTTTAGTTTTAATATTAATCCTCAAAATATTTGTTTTTAAAATTTTTTAAAAATGTTGAAGTGTGTTGGATCCTGCCTTGTACTGTGTGGACTGAGGTAAAGGGAAACTAGGTAAAAAAATGGGTTTACAGCTGGAATCCTTCTCATTTTTCTGATTCCGACCGCAAACCCTCCCACACTCTCTCTCTCCTCGAAAAAAAATTCTTCGATTTTTGAGAAAATACTCCGATAGCTTTGAAGGTATCTCGTTTCCGACCATGAATATGCATTTCGTTCAGTGATTTGATTATTTTTGAGCCTGAAATTGACGAAAAACTGATTGTCGGAGTTTACGACCATGAAGAGTTTGCGGCCGTAAACTCCGTTTGTGGCCATTAGCATACAGTCACGGGTTTACGGCCGTAAACCCTCGTTGACCGCAAACTCTGACTTTGACCTAATTTTCATTTTTAAAATTATTAATTCATTTTGGGGTCAAAATTAAATCATTTAAAAATTTAATTGCTCATTTTTCTCTCTTGTCTTACTTGGTATGTTTTAGTGCAGATAAAATGTCAGCTTTAAAATTTGCAGATATGCACAACCTGGCGATGGTTCTTGTTGACCCTCCGGTGGCTCATCATGATTTTAAATCAATGATTCACAGCTTGCGAGAATGCTGCTTGGCCTCTGCCATTACAATGAACACTGATGTCTATCATAAAATGATTCGTGAATTCTGGCAGACTACCAAAATGACAAGGGACGATAACGGAGTTGTCACTGTGGATGCGATCATTCAGGGATGCAAGATTGTTATCGATGAGACCTTTGTGAGAGAGACTCTGCTAATCAACGACCTTCCGACCTTTCCCACGGAGATTGGTATTGGTGATGCTCAAAGAATTCTAAGGAAGATGGGATACGAGGGTGATACTCCACCAACAATGAAGAAACTTCTGCCGCCCTATTGGAGATTTGTAGCCTACATGTTCGTGAGCTGGATCTCCGGCAGAAGGTCTGATGCTGATGAGATATCCCTAAGAAACACTGGCGCTATTGTGTCTCTCGCTGCAGGGATCGGCTTCAACTTTTCTAGGTTTATCCTAGATGATTTTGTGGTCAACATTAATGCCACTACTCGAGATACTTTCTGATGTACCCTCGGTTCGTTCAGCTCTTCATCAATAAGCAATTTCCCGATTTGGTAAAGGATGGAGATACACTCGATATGAAGTCTTTGGGCCCCCACACTTTTGGGCTCATTAAGCAAAACCGCAGGGGGAAGGTGGTCTTTCAGGGGTTATATCCTTTGGTCAAGTTCGGACGATTTGCTGAACCGAACGAAGCAACCGAGTCACATGGATCTTCGAACAAGATTTATTCGGAGCATAATTCATCGGAAAAGGTGATCTCAGAAGGAGATGTGATCACCGTATCGGATCAAGAAGGAGAAGAGACTGCTGCTCCTGCTATGTCAGTTGCAGAGGAGCATAACCTACAAAATGTCCAAGTTGAAGGAGATTACAATGAGGGATCCTCTAAGAACACTGTTGAGCCTAATCAATTTGAAGATCTTGATCTCACAGGTTTCGACAGAGACGATATTCCTACCAATTTTGGAACTAATGATGACTTTCTGGCAAACGTCAACCTCAACACTTTGCTAGATAATCTTAGTGATGTAGCTCACATGGCAACAGAGAGTAGGGATTCGGAAGACGCTCTCGAATCAACCCCCATTACTACAGAACAAGTGGCTGTCTCTTCAATTCCAATGGTGACTGTGTAGGGGATTCCTCCCCTTGACATTGTTTCACCTACATGAGAGCCGTAAACTCATGGGGGAAGTGATCCAGAAACTGTAAACACCCCTAAGGGCCACCATTTGAGGAGTAAAGTTCAATGTGAGGCCATACTCTCTTTACATGCAACCCTTGGTACTCCTAGCACTTATAGCAAAGTGTTTTCATGCTTTAGGATGTCCTTACTTGCATAATTAGTTGTTAAATGATTAATTAGATACTTAAATGTAGGGTAAATTACACCGTTGGTCCCTCATGCACATGTCAGAAAGCGTGTTTAGTCCCTATTTTCAAAATTTAACTCGGGCAGTCCCTCGTTGTTATTTATCTTGCACGATTAGTCCCTATGCACGTTAACCGTTAAAGGCTTCCGTTTAAGCTACCCACGTGCCTTGCATGCAGGGGCATTTTCGTCTTTTTAGGGTTTGTGTCCATTCTTAATGTCGTTTCACCTCTTAGAAAACACTACGACCCTCTTTTCCTCTGCTATCCTCTCCTTCGTCTCCTCCCCTCGTTCGATCGATTTCTTCCAAATAGATAACAATGATCGATATCAAATGCAATTGTGGAGCCACTTTAGTGATTCGCACATCTTATAGCAAAAGAAATTAAAATCATAGGATGGGTGAATGATTATGATCAGGACTGTGATTGTATGGCGTTTAGGATGAAACTTGAAGAACAAAATCGCAAATTGAAGCTTTACCTAGTTATTAGCTGGGTTTTTTTTGTTTCACTCCTTATATATAAAGTGTAGGTTTAGTAATGAAGTTGTTAGTATTTTGTTATGTGTATTTTGTATTGTTATTTGTATTAAGAAAAACCTTCAATTCCAGTTACAATATGTTGTGTAATCATAATGTGGTGTTATCAGTTGGTGTTCAAATTTAATGAAAATATGGTATTTGCAACATATGCAATATACCATTCAATACATGTAGCATCCAATATAACAATAAAAAATGACAAAACTTTAAATATCCAAGATAACCATTTACCATTAACATAAAGGGACATCCAAAATAGCAACATAGTGTTATGGCATACAGATAGTTATCCTAGATAGCAACAAAGTATCAAAATACAAAACATAACAACAAAGTAATACGGCAATAAATGCCTAACAAAAACACAGTTATCCTTCATGATCATGATACCAAACTACAAATTCTCAAATCATGGGGCTTTTTCCCTTCTTCCCAACTCCTTTTGTTACACCACCACTGCTACATGTTGCACCTTCTCTTGTTGTATTCCCTGTTGCACCTTCTTCTGTTCCATTCCCAGCCTGTGATTGTCTGTTGTAGGTCCTTCCATTATGGCCCAAATTTCCTCATTTTGTGCATGTTACAGATTTCCATTTTGTGGATACTCCATCATCTTCTGTTGCAGATCTTCTTCTCTTTTTTTTTGGTCTGCCAATAGGGACACGATACTTTGGTGGTACCACCTTGGTAGGACATGTGCTGTTTTCCCACAAAAACCTCCCATTAATAGGTTCAACTTTGAAGACATACATTTCTTTCCAAGTCTTGAGCCAATAGGTTGGGTGAACCCATGTCTCAGGTATTCCAACATTTTCATTGTTGAGCCTCATATCCCATATAGCTGTTATACTATGTTTGCAGGGTATGCCTGTCAGTTCCCACCTGTTACATGAACAAGTTTGTTGGTCCATATTAACCACACACTGATTAGTACCTTCACTTGTAACCTGGTACTTCCCATTGCCACAGAACACTGCCCTACATTGTATTGCCCTTTCTTTAATTTTTTTGAAGGGTCTTAGTGGCTGTAGGAGTTAATGGGCCATTAACTTTGTCAATTTCTTTTTGAACCATGACAATTTTCCTCATGATATACTCCCTAATAAACTCCAAGCAACTGATAATTGGCTTATGACGACCCTTCACTATCTTGTTATTTAAACTCTCACACATATTATTCAACAAAGCATCACAATGTGCCCTCCCTAATAAAACATAACTGTATTAGATTATATTTAAAAATTATACACTTATCAACATAATATTATATACCTGAGAAGTGGGATCTGGACCAGTGCTTAGGTGGAATAGAATTAAGCTAGTTATATGCTTCACTGTTAAGTTTCTTTAGTTCTTCCATGGCACTGTTGAATTGTGGTATGGTGGTACATGTTGCACAATTCCAAAGACAATCCTTGAATTCCTTGCCCCTCCATTTACGTTTCATGTTCTCATGAAGATGCCTTAGGCAATATCTATGCTCTGTTGCTGGGAAAAGTTTCTCAAGTGCAGGCAATAACCCCTAAATCATCAAAAGAGTGAACTTGTTTATTGAATTGTAAAACATACAGGTGAAAATGAATGGAGAACTTTATTTACCTTCTGTCTGTCTGATATGAAAGTGAAGTTGGAGTTTGCATACAAACCAAGATCATCTCCTAAGTTAGTTAAAAACCAGGTCCATGAATTAAAGTTCTCTGCTTCAACAACTTCATATGCCAAAGGGTATGTGCATTTGTTCCCATCCAAACCCTGAATTATCATGTCAAACATAGTAATAAGCAAACAATTAACTATCGTCAAACATTAATCAAATACTAAAATATGATTATGCACATACCACTGCTGTCAGGATCATATCATGGTATGGACCCTTCAAGAATGCACCATCAAGCCCTAGTAAATCTCTTTTCCCTGTTGCAAATCCACTTTTCAGTGGACCAACACAAAAGTATACTCGTTCAAATACCCTGGTCTCAGATGCATAACTTGGTTCACCTTGCACTTGAAGTTTGACTGTGGTGTTTGGATTTCTGCTTTGCACCTCCTGTAAGTAGTCTCTTAGACACGAGTACTGAGCAGTAAAAATCTCCCCTAATTGATTCCAGGGCTTTCGTTCTCACCCTATGAACATTCATGTCTGACAATCCAACTTGGTATTTCTTCTCAAGCATCTCACATAATGCTCTAAGTGGTATTTCTGGGTTTGACTCCATTGTGTCAATAATCTGTTCAGAGAGAAACTTGTAGTTGCATGCCCTAATTTTCCTTGTTTGAAGATATGTATGTTGCTTTTCATAGGTCTTAACAGTCCAATTAATGTCTTTTTTCCACTTACTCACTAGTAGGACCCATGGGCATTTATGAATAGAAACATCTTTCACTTTGTTGGGTAGCGTAGGAATTATTTTGTATTGTGTCATTGGGCTCGGTTTATAGTCCAGTTTTGCACTCCGGTTTGGGCCTGTCCAACCGTGAGCTTGTAGGGTTTACTATATAATAATATGCTTGCATGCATATTAGGTTAACGTTTTGATAGATCGATTGATAGCTTACAGAATACTTTCTTTCATCGTTCCTGTAAACCTTTTAATCCTCTACAGTTGTAGTTCTTCATCGAGCTCTTCTGAGGATTTTTTATAATCATTCGACATTGTTCGATCCATTCTTGAGTTGTTTACTGTTTTCGTGTTCTTGTTGTTTGCTCTTTAATTTACCTGTTTAAGATCTAATCGATCTTCAAGGTAATTTTAACTCATCAATTGGTATCAGAGCAGGAGGCTGTGTAATCGATACACTTCTTTTCTGTGAAAAAGGTTTTAATTAGGGTTTTTCCGCAATTACTGATATTTATTGAGCCGTCATCTCATTATTGACGTATCTCGATATTTATTGTTTTGCCCTAATTTGATTTATTACAAGTCTGATCTTTAAACAGGTTATTCGATCATTATGGACGAGTCGCAATCGAATCCCATCAATATTTCGAACAGCATTGGATCAACAACGAAGATTCCCATCCTGTACACCCATGATTATGAAGTCTGGGCGCATCACTTTGAAGATTATGTTATAGGATTTGAGGATAATGGATACCTCATCTGGGAAGCAATCATTAATGGACCGTTTTCTCATTCTGCAACTTCAAGGATTATTAAAACTCAAAAGGAGTATAATGATCTTCTGAAAGATGTTAAAGATATTGCGCAAGATGAAAAAGATAAATTTCAGTGCAACATCAAGGCGTTAAGATTGATCAGATTCGCCCTTCAGTCCGACACTTTCAGGCTGGTAAGTTCATGCACGACGGCAAAAGAAATATGGGACAGGTTACGTGAACTGTACTCTACAGACGAAGATCTAGAACATTCCATTCAAACATTACTCTTGTCTGAGTTTGGTGAATTCAGGCAAGGAACCGAAGAAACTGTGATCCAAACGTTCGATCGCTTCAATCATCTTCTTAGCAAGATGATCAAACATGACATCGAAAGGAAGCTTATTGAGCAGAAGGTTACCTTCTTAAATGGTCTAAGATCAGAGTGGAGAGCAGTCGTGTCCACAGTTAAAGCCCATGAGCAATTTAAATCATATTCCTTGGCGAAACTGGTGGGCATTCTCAAATCTCAGGAGAAGATTGTGTTGCAGGAGAAGAATGTGGTTTCAAGCCTAGGTTCAGTAGCCCTCCTATCCAAAAGTAAAGCTGTGATGGAGGACAAAGACCTCAACTTGGAGGATTATGACCTCACGTCTGAGGATTATGCTATCATGGTGTCTAACCCCAAGAGGTTCATCAAAAAGAGATTTTCCTCCAACAAAAACCGAAACTGGCAGGGGAATTATAGTTCTGAAAAAGTTAAAGATGAACCGAAGGTTGAAGAGTCTAAGAAGGAACCGAAGGCAGATGGTGATTCTGGAGTAAGCTGTTACTATTGTGGTGGGAAGAACCACTATGCAAAGGATTGTGTCCTTAAAAAGATGGCTGAAAAGGATGAGGAAGCTTTGCTGCAGAAAAAGCTTGATGAGATAAGGAAGAAGAAATCTACCGCTAACCCTTCTATGAACGCTCTAATTGTGCAGGGTTCGGTTGCTGATGATGAATTCGGTGGCGTGGAGGTTTGGTCAACCGACTCTGAAGACGATGAAGTGAGGATGCCTTCCCATGGAAAGGCCTGTGTAGCTAAAGAAGAAAGCGGTGGAGGAAGGTGCTTGATAGTGTCCGACGTATCTCAGATGAAGGGATACAACACTGATGGTGGGAGTAATGAACCGAAGGAGCAACAGGATATGTGCTTTACAGCTAAGCCGCTCAGCGTGCAGTTCAACGAGCTCGACGAACTGATCAAGAAGGTACAATCCATCTTTGTCTCATTTAAAGTCCCACAAAGCTCATATGAAAAAGAACTAAAAAGTGTTAATTCAAGAATATCTCATCTAGATAGTAGTTTAACTCAAACTCGAGTCACCAATTCTAACCTAACTGACCAATTAAGCAGGGTGTCTTCGAAGAGTGAGGAACGGCGCATGTGGATCGAACTAAAGGAGTCAGAATTAATCAAAACAAAAGATGAAAACATTTATTTACAGAGAGACAATTTAAAGTTGTTGAAACAGGGAAATGTTTTTTGTTTAATTGTCAAACGTCTTTACACTAATATTACTCAGCTTCATTTGGATTGTGAAATAGAACAAAAGATTCATCGCATGATTTTACCCTTCCTTGAATTTAAGGAGGATGAAATTGATGCTGAAGCGTATAATTGTGAGAGTGTTATTTCATCTGAGAACGTTAATCCGACGTACATGTATGGACTGGACAAAATAGAATCTTTCATTAAATCCAAGGACCATAAGAACATGCTTAAAAACCTTTTGCATGAAAATGATAAACTGAAACTGAGAACCGAAACCATACAAAAATTTGATTCTTTAAACGCCAACTTGAGCTCAGAAAATAAAATTGATGTTGAAAATGCATCTGAGCTTAATGAGGACGATAATATGAGTGAAATTTCTGTAGAGGACACGGTTGACTGCTCAGAATTTGTAAAAAACGAACCCGAAAATCACAAGAATCTAATTTCAGAAAATTCAGTAGAGTTCGCTCGTTTGTCCCAACAAAAGTCCCCGATTCTTGCAGAGAAGGCCATAGTATATCAAAAGGTTAGAACCACTCCAAATCAGGTATACAAGGTCACAGGCGTAACCGAACATCAGACTGTTGAACTCACAGCTATTGTAAACGAAGACAATGCTGATGGCTGCGATGAATTCTTCTGGTCAGCTCCAATCGATAATGCTGATGAAACAGTAGGTTTGTCTGAAAGGACCTCATGGAAAAGCAAAGGGAGATACGTACCAGAACCCTTGAATAAACCTGATAACTTCGATGTGCCAAGCACAAGCGGTACGAAAGACATTTCTCAAGAAAAAGGGATTCCAGCAAAAGAAGTCACAACTTCAAGTGAAACTTCCTCAGTTCAGAGTGAACCAGCCATAGAAAAACCGAAACCGAAAGCTAATATCCATCATCAACCGAAGCAGATGAGAAATCAAAAACGCCAAAGGAATCAGAGATACAGGAAGAATCTCTCTGAAAGAAAGCAGTTTTGGCAATCCCAGAATGCTTATTTCTCTCATCAAGACAAGAACCTAAAGTCTGAGAAAAATCCTATCGAATCGCAAGAGAGACACAACAGCCAAAAGCAGAGGTTCGGTTCGGAGAAAAACATCAACCGAAAGCAAAGGTTCGGTTCGGAAATCAAAAGAGATCAAAGTTCTAAGGTCAGTCCCACCAATGATCAAAAGCAAAAGGGTCACCTAGAGTCTCCAGCCAAGAAGTCATCTCAATCTAAGCTCTCTCATTCTATCTCATCTAATTCTGATAATTCTTCCAACTCTTCTTCACCTCATTCTAAATCCCATTCTGCTCTTTCTCAAAAATCTCAATCATCAGCAGAACAAAAGGGAAAACAAAAGGTTTCACCGTCTGAACTAGAGTCAAAACCGAAAGAACCAAATCCTAATAAAATTAAAGTTTTTACCATCAAAAAGAAAGATGAAACAACCCTAATTAAACGAACATATCTTGTTGACATCACTCTTACTATTCCTGTTCCTGTAAAAGGCTCACGAGGACCCAAGAAACTTTGGGTTCCTAAATCTGCTTAATTTTTGCAGGTTATCAGTGACGAGCAGTTTGACGAAGAATGGTACATTGATAGTGGTTGCTCACGTCACATGATAGGAAGGAAGGAAGAGCTAAGGGAATACAGGTCTCTTTCAAATGGTAGAAACGTCAAATTTGGAAACAACTCCTTCGGCACCATAAAAGGATATGGAATGATTACTAACGGTGATTTCACGATAAGGAAGGTTGCATACGTGGAAGGGCTACAACACAACCTCATCAGTGTATCTCAGCTTGTTGGAGGTACCGGTCTCAAAGTCTCGTTCGATGATGAGGGTTCTGAAATAATTGAGAAGAAGACGAAAAGAGTTATTCTCAAATCTGAACGCAAAGGTGAAATGTTTCCTTTAAACCTCAAACCCATCAAAGGAAACCCAGCTATTTGCCTGTTATCAAAAGCACAATCTGAAGAAAGCTGGCTGTGACACCGAAGGCTCTCTCATCTTAACTTTAAGGACATCAACAAACTTGTCACTGGAGGTCACGTTCGAGGTCTTCCACTGCTCAAGTTCGATAGAGACCATCTGTGTGCTGCATGTGAAATGGGGAAGCAGAGTCGTCAAAATCATCCATCTATAATAAACACTAAAGTTGTTGAACCACTTGAATTACTTCATATTGATTTATGTGGTCCTTCATCTATCGAAAGCATCGGTGGTAGCAAGTATATTCTTGTTATTGTTGATGACTTTTCGCGGTTTACATGGGTGTTCTTTCTGAAGCTTAAATCTGAAGCGACTCCTAAGCTAAAGGTATTCATCAAGCAGATTGAAGTACAGCTGAAAAAGGTCGTTCGCAACATCAGAAGCGACAATGGTCTGGAGTTCAAAAATAGAGAATTCGAAGAATTCCTGGCGGAAAAGGGAATTAGTCACAACTTCTCAGCTCCCTACACACCTTAACAAAACGGGATTGTCGAAAGACGAAACTGATCTTTGTGTGAAGCCGCCCGAACCATGCTAAGTTTCGTTTCCTTACCTCTTTATTTTTGGGCTGAGGCTATTTCTGCTGCTTATTTTACACAGAACAGGTCATATCTCAACAAGCGATTCACGCTCACACCTTATGAGATTCTCAACAACAGGAAGCCCAATGTGAAGTTTTTCCATGTGTTCGGTTCAAGGTGTTTCATTTTCAATACCAAAGAACACCGAAACAAGTTTGATGTCAAAGACGACGAAGGAATATTTCTGGGCTATTCTCTCACTTCTAAAGCGTACAGAGTATTAAACAAGCGTTCGAGGAAAATCGAAGAGACTTATTACGTAACTTTCGATGATAGCTGTGTCAAAAAGCTAAAGGACAACAAAGATATAGCTGGAGAAATTTTTCCTCAAACAGGCCAAGTCACAATCTCGATCGCTAATCTATTCGAGAAGTTCATGGAGCTCTTTGATGAACCAGAGAAAGCCACTCTCTCAGAAGCAGGCGCAGCAGACAACAAAGTTGATCACATGAAGCATATTGTCGAAGAAGCTGCCAGGAGAATGAATGAAGGAGTATCTGGCTCTGAAGATTCTCCACCACACGATGCTTCAGTCGAGGGGGAGAATCCACCATCATCCCAGCCAAGCTCACAAGTTGAGGGGGAGCCAAGCACTTTGCCAACCGAAAACACTTCACCAACCGAAAGTGCCACACCATCCGAAGGTGCATCAACGCCTGATAGCTCCACACCTCAAGAAACCTCTGAAGCTCAAAACATTCCTGAAAGCTCATCTATCGAGGGGGAGCATGCTGATATGTCTTACGACTATGAAAGCCAGTCCGAACCAGAAGAAATGATACATGCTGAATTAGATCCAACCTTTGATCCAAACTACCCACCTCTCACCAAATGGACCAGAGATCATCCTATCTCTCAAGTTGTTGGTGATGTCTCTGAAAAGGTTCTGACTCGATCACAACTTAAGGCAAAACAAACATCCTTATTTTCCAAAGTTGAATTATGCATGTTTAACTCATTCGTATCAAAAGTTGAACCGAAGACAGTTAATACTGCTCTTAATCACTCCGATTGGGTTCAAGCTATGCAAGATGAACTGAACGAATTCGAGAGGAACAAAGTCTGGCGTCTTATTCCAACTCCTCCAGATGCCTCGGTTGTTGGTCTTAAATGGGTCTTTAGGAACAAAATGGACAAGGAAGGAAACGTAATTTGAAACAAAGCTCGTCTGGTTGTGAAGGGATATTGTCAGGAGGAAGGGATTGATTATGAAGAGACGTTCGCTCCTGTAGCTAGGCTGGAATCTGTAAGAATTTTTCTAGCCTATGCTGCCCACAAAAACTTTGAGGTTTACCAAATGGACGTCAAGTGTGCATTTCTCAATGGTGAACTCGAAGAAACTGTGTATGTGGAACAACCTCCTGGCTTCGTAAATGAAAGGTATCCTAATCATTGTTATATTTTGGATAAAGTCGTGTATGGACTGAAACAAGCTCCGAGAGCCTGGTATGAAACGCTGACTAAATTCTTAAAGATGTCCGAATTCAAACAAGGTTCGGTTGACCCAACCTTCTTTCGCAAGAAGGAAGGTAACCACCTTATGATCGTTCAAATTTATGTCGATGATATCATCTTTGGCTCCACGAATCCTAGCCTAACAGCTGAATTCAGAAAGCTGATGGAGACTAAATTTGAAATGAGCTCAATGGGTCCTATTAACTTTTTCCTTGGTTTAAATATTAGATAGGGACCCGAAGGTATCTTTATCAATCAGGAAGCTTACACGAAGACTCTCCTAGAAAAGTTTGGCATGATGGGAGATTCCAAAGTCAAAGTTCCAATGGCGTTCGGCACCAAGCTCACCCCATCCCTGGACAAACCGGCTGTTGATATTACGCTTTATTGACAGATGATAGGCTCACTAATGTATCTCACTGCTAGCAGGCCTGACATAATGTTTTTTGTTTGTTACTGTGCTCGATTTCAGGCAAATCCACGCGAACCTCACATGCTTACAGTGAAGAACATTCTACGCTATCTCAAGCGAACCACCTCTCTAGGTCTATGGTATCCTTCCAACTCAGGCTTCTTCGTTCAAGCCTATTCTGATGCAGACCTTGGAGGTTGTGGACTCGACAGGAAAAGCACAACTGGTGGCTGCCAATTCCTTGACGGGAAGTTGGTTAGTTGGCAGTCAAAGAAACAAACGTGCGTGTCTTTGTCCACTGCAGAAGCTGAATACATTGCAGCTGCATCCTGCACCTCTCAAGTGATTTGGATCCAGAGTCAACTCAGAGACTATGGACTCAATATGAAAAAGATCCCACTATATTGCGACTCTGAAAGTGCAATTAGGATCTGTCATAACCCAGTGCAACACTCCAAAACCAAACACATAGCACTGAGGTATCACTTCATCAAAGATCATGTGGAAGATGGAAACGTTGAAGTACACTTTGTTAGAACCACTGATCAACTGGCTGATGTCTTTACTAAAGCCCTTCCTGAAGTCTCATTCAACAAAATTCTACAAGGGCTAGGTATGACGGAATCAGAATCAGTACCACAAACTACCTCTCGATCTCAAACGTAAGAAGCGAAATTGACCGAACGTTCGGATTCGGTTGCATCATCTGCACTCGCTCATCATTTCAAAGGTAGTTTTCTTGGTTGTAAATTTCTTGTACAAAGTTGTTTATCTATTCGTCTAAAAGTATTACCTACTTGAATGTCAAAATTTCTTGGTTTTCCAAAATTTTTCAAAACCGAAACCAACCGAACGCTCGGGTTCGGTTTTCTAAAATTTTTCAAAACCGAAACCAACCGAACGCTCAGGTTCGGTTTTCCAAAATTTTTCAAAACCGAACGCTCGGGTTCGGTTTTTCAGAATTTTTCTCAACCGACACCAACCGAACGCTCGGGTTCGGTTTCTAATTTTTCCAAAGTTTTTTTTAACTCCTTTTAATTTCTTTCTGAGTCTTATTTTTTTACTTTGTTATTTTTAATTTTTTTTATATATCCAAAATTCCAAAAATATTTTGTTCTTTATTTACTTTTTAGTCTTTCATTTTATATGAGTGTTCGTTCGATTATGGGGAAATTTTTTAATGAATTAGTTAAGTGTCCCTAGAAGCATGTTGTTGTATGTGACCAAAGTCTCATCAGATTTTGAATAACAGCCTTAATGACTTGGTATACACAAACCTTGTCTTCCCAATTAGGCTATCACATTTATTCTAATCAAGTGCTACCTAACTCTCTTCTCACATGAGATAAGAGTTTTCTGCTTGGTCCTTCGTTTATAGCAGAGGTAATTTGATTTCTCACACCATCTCCATTACTTTCTCCATTACATTCGTTTCATCAATGTAACCCTTGAGACTCTCAGAAATTACCACTGAGGTTTATGGTTACACAAAAACTGTGTTTATGCTCTTAGTTTCCTGCCACTACGAGCTGAGTGAAACCCAAAATTCAAAACCAAATCTGAATTGACGGTGATCAACTAATTTGATCAAGTTTTCACTAATGAATTGACGGACGTGTCCTCATAAAATCTCAAGTTTTTCTTTTGTGTGATTCCTATGAAATTGTTACACACCATAACATTTCTTCCCTTGGGATCCATTTTATTTTTTTTTTTGAGATTTTATATTTTCCAAGCCACTTTAAACTTATTCCAAGCCTACTTGTTCAACAGACCACACCGGTCTCACAAGTACTTTGTTCACTTTCTATCTTATATCGAGATTGAACTATTGAATCAAAGCTAAAGCCACCCTAAGGAGCCTAATTAAAAGAAGCCCTTCAACACTTCTTAATAAGTGTTTGATCGTTATTCAACGGGAAACCACACTAACACTTTAAGGTCTCTCTTGACTTTGAAGGAAGAGATTCGTGTCCGGGATCATTTGTTTCGTGTCTTAAATGACATCACAATTATTCCCAAAAAGATTTGCTTTATTTCTTTTCTTTTTACACCCTTAGCACGAAAATCTTTGATTTTCCAAAATTCTGGTACTAATAATTACAGGCTGTTTTATTGAATTGGTGGTTAATTAAAAGACGTGGTCATAATTAATCCACGTGGGCGTATCATTCAAAAAATGTCGTTACAAGGATAAGATGAAGGGTTGCTGGCTCAGGCACATAAAGGCGCGAAAATGAAACGATTCCTCTCTAATGGATTGCATTTCAAACGGCGGTAAATCGGGGACGCATGCGAAAATGAAACGTCCATTCCTTAACTGACACTGTGGACGCGTGTGCGAATTTGAAGTGATTCCTCTCTGGCACATAAAGGCGCATGTGGATTTGAAACGGTTTCTTCAGAAACGGCGCTTGTTGGATGGCGTGTTCCAAGGAATCTGACATTCTCTCTCATGTGAGTTCATTGCATACCTTAACTGTCACGTATCAAGCCTATTCCGGAGAAAACCTTTCGTAATTCGATAGAAGATTTGAACAGATTTTTCTCTCTCCTGCAAACAGCTATAAAAGGCGACCTCATCTCCCTTTTACCTCTTTACCGCATCCAAATTTCCAAGAGAGCAAAAATTCCCTGAAAACCTAATTGTTCATCATCTTCTTCCCCACTTCAACAATGGCAGAATCATCGTCAGTTCACGCTACTTCCCACATCCTTCCCATTCGCCCTCAACAGTGTTTGGTGATCGATTTAACCCCTCAGGCGTACGATTCCTATATCTTCACGATTATCGAGTGCCTGAAGTATTCCCCTATCGCTCCTGCACTTTCACGGGTGGAAACAGTGCCCATGGAGATATTATCGCAGCTCTATGCGACTGCACATTATGACAAAGCAGTCGATAGAATCTTCTTCGAGGTTGCTGATCACAAAGCCTCGATTTCCAGGCAACGATTTGGCTCATTGCTAGGGTTTGCTGCTGACCCTTCCAGGGTTAATCCGGAGACGATTCCGATTGGGCACCTCTACAATATGTTCTACAATATGGGGTACACAGAGACGCTCACCTCCGTCGCGAAGTTTAAAAAGTCATGTTTGCCGCCACAGTGGAACGGTAAGTTCACTGTCCTCTTCAAGGGTCTTTCAGAACGGAGCTCAGGTTCAGACGGCTCTAGTCGGCTCTTTATCTCAATCATGTATGGCGCTTACAACGGCGTCAACGTTGATTATGGGTTGGTTCTATGGCAACAACTCATCTAGAGTTTATCATCCTCATCACGACATTCTGAGGTGTCGTATGCCAGGTTGTGGACCATCGTTACTAAATGGGCGATGGATAAGCAAGATGTCCCAACTGCTGCCGGTGCATCGATGTCTTCGATTGGTACATTCCATACCACGAAGATTATCGTCTCAGATGCATCGAGGTTTTCTTTCATTGGCTCCATCCCGGAGACCATGTACGGCGATGTTCCATCTGACAGCAGGATCATCCGAACTATCAAGGAGTTCAAGCAGTCTGGACCAAGGGAGCTCACACAGGAGATGCTCTAATCTATACATGATGCCGATAAGCCTGTTTCAAGAGGCAAAAAGGCAGAAAAAGGAAAGCAAGTGGCGAAAGGGGCTAAAGGCCCTTCTCCCAAAAAGAGGAAGGCTACTAAACCTGCTCAGTCCCCTCAGCAGAAGAGGCGCAAGACTCAACCGAAGCGAAAGCTGATAATCGCCTCCTCTTCCAGTGAGTCGGAAGGTGAGAGTTCGGATTCGGACGGCTCTCAAAGAGGTGAAACCCCTCCAAGAGGCAATACCCCACCCAGATCACCTACCCCTGACATGGAAATCCATAACTCGCCAATTCCCTCTCCCACTCAAACAATTCCCACTTCTATTCCCACCATAACCCCAACTACCACCATTCCTCCAACCTTTTTCCCTATACCACCACCCATTTTCACTGATACAACAACAACAACTACTGCAAAGGTTACAACCAACGTATCTGATACGGGGGTTCATACCGATGCAACCGAACCACCACCAGTAACCGAAACCAGAAACACAACCGAAACCCAACAACCACCTGAACCTACCCACACTCAAACTCAACCTGAACCTACCCATACCACAACACCACCAGCTTCACCACCACCCCCATCTCCTGGTCATGCCTCTGACGGAGATAACCCTTTCCTTGGAGGGGAAAATATGACCTTCGATTCGGTCTACTACAGTCCGTTTCAGGTCCAAAGCGACGACGATGACGAAGCTCCAGTAACAAAGAAGCATCTTAAGGAGCTGCATGAGAAGGTTGACCTGCTTATTGCTTCATCCTCCAATTCTCAATCCTCTCTCTCTGAAGCTGCTCTTCAAAAGATCGTTGATTCCTTTTCCCGGGTTCAGCATGATTCCGTCGCTTCAGCCACTACTGCCATTGACGCCTCGACGAAAGCATGTGAGGCTACGACCGAAAAAGTCGATAAACTATTCTCTGACGCCTCTTCCCTGTTAAAGTCCTTACAGGAGAGTGCCGATGCCACAAAGACAACGTTGGAACCAATCGTTCAACAATTGGCCACGTTCGTCTCCACGGAGTTGAAGTCGTTCGCTACCCTTCGCCAATCAATCAGTGACGACAACTCGGCCCTTCGTGCCTCCATTGACGAGCGCCTCTCTAAACTCCAAGAGGATCTCGCTGCAGAAAACTCGTTGATGGACGCTCTTGCAAACAAAACCACCGCCCTCAAGGTCAAGAGCACTCAACTTTCCAACTCTCAGCAACAAATTGAAGCTCTTCGATCCGAACAGGAGGTTATCAAAACATGTGTTTCGGATGTACACTCTGCCCTATCCAACATCCTGGAAGCACACGATCCGATTCTCAATCATTCGATGAGGCGAACCCTTGCTGAAAAACTTGCTCCTGCCCTGGACCTCCTCAGCAAAATAGAAGTGCTACCTAGTTTCGTGTCCACTCCGAAACAAGGGGGAGAAGTGAAGTCTGGATCGAAACCACCTCCTTCCTCAAAAGCTGCTCACACAACCGAACCTCCTCCTACTGGTCAAACTTCGGGTTCGGGTGTGAAGGATAAAGGAAAGAAGATAGCTGAGGAAGAAGATGAAGATGATCAAGAAACCATTGCTGACTTGCTGAAACGCAAAAATAGTCGCAATGTTGATAATAACAACATTCGTGTGGCGCGAGAAGCTGAAGAAGCTGAACGCAAGAAGAAAGAAGCCCACGATCTCCTCGAGAGCAGGAAGACTCTTTTCCCTGCTTGGACTCGAGAGAGAATGATTAAGGAGGCTATCGATACTCCGAGCATCCTATGGCTCGAACCGGTGATCTCCTTCGACTGCTACAATTCTGTCGACTCGCAGTTCGAGTAGCCCCTAACTCGAAAGGCGTTTATCTTCCACGCCTTCTCCAACGTTTTTGAAGTTCCTCATCCTCATCCGGAGGTTGATCGGGAATTAATCGAGTTCTATCTGAAGGCCGCTCAACCACAGTATCAAACATGAAGCGCTCAGAAGATCGTTAACATTCGGGTTTTGAAGCCATATACCGAAGGTAGATTCATCAACGTTCGGTTCAGGGTGATTCGAGGGTCTGCAAGAACCGAACATCTTATATCCTTAGCAGATCTACCGAACCTCAACCCCCATGACTGGATCGTTTTGCACAACATCCTCTTGACGAATGAAGTTGAATATGGTCCGATCATAGACCATCTCAAAAGGATGTTGGTATGTTATATCATGGAGGTAGCACTGATGGATCAGGAGATTGCCAATGTCTTCAAGAAGAAACCGAAGATCTCTCCTGTTGGCTCGGCCAGTGATCTCAATCAGATGAAGATGGGAAAGATTGACCCAAGGCGTAATTCGGTCATGTTCACTAGGGCTGAAGGACAGAAATGTCTCTTTGCCTTAGCGGATAAACATCTTTATACCACTGCTTGTCTAGAGCATGTGCTGGAGATCATCCATCGATGTAAAGAGAATACAGTGGATGATATCAAATACTTCAACGATATGATTTAGTGGTACATCCGATTCAGACAGACGATACTTGCTCTTATCTCTCGTCTGTTTCAGACTGTAAAGAAGAAGGTTCCTGTTGCTGCTGGCCCAAGCAAGAAGTAATGGTCTCACTCCAATTGACGCAAAGGGGGAGATTGTTGGGTAGCGTAGGAATTATTTTGTATTGCGTCATTGGGCTCGGTTTATAGTCCAGTTTTGCACTCCGGTTTGGGCCTGTCCAACCGTGAGCTTGTAGGGTTTACTATATAATAATATGCTTGCATGCATATTAGGTTAATGTTTTGATAGATCGATTGATAGCTTACAGAATACTTTCTTTCATCGTTCCTGTAAACCTTTTAATCCTCTACAGTTGTAGTTCTTCATCGAGCTCTTCTGAGGATTGTTTATAATCATTCGACATTGTTCGATCCATTCTTGAGTTGTTTACTGTTTTCGTGTTCTTGCTGTTTGCTCTTTAATTTACCTGTTTAAGATCTAATCGATCTTCAAGTTAATTTTAACTCATCACACTTTCTTTTTCTTTTGATTTGGTCCCACTTTGTCATTACTTTTGCTGGTCCCACTTGTTTCTAATATCCCAAGGTTTGGTATTGTCCCTTTACAAACCACTCTAATCCTGTTTTTGTCATTCTTGACGAACTCTAACTCCCTTCTACTTTGTATGGAATGAAGATAAATTTGTTGTTTAACTTCCTTGGCTGTGCTAAAAGTCTGGTGGATGTAAAATGGATCTTTGACAGCAGCTGCTTCATTCTTATGTGTTCTTTGTAAATCTCTTATCTTCTTCCTTTTTTTACTAGCTTCACCCTCATCTGATGAAGATGCATATACTAATTCTTCAGTGTCTATAACCTCTAATTCTTCATCACCTTTTACTGCTTCATCTCGATCATCAGGAAAACTTCCAACCCACTCCACCTCTTTGTCAATGTTGAGGTGAAAGTTCTTCATATCAACCTCTGGATCATCTAACAAATTATCTTCATCAACTATGTAATCACTATCGTGACTGTCTTCGCTATCTTCATTGTCTTCACTATCATGAATGTCTTTACTAGCTTGACTGTCTTCACCTGCTTTTTCACTATTTGGTTCATCTTGTTCCATAGGAGTCCCACCAAAAGGTTCACACCATTCAAATGTATCATCCCAACCATCAACATTAGGACATGTGCTTCCCATCATTGGTTCAGTCAAAGGGCTTTCAATTCTTGGTATATAGGCAGGGTTTGAATCAACTGTTTCACTCAATGTAACAGGGGGTTGTTCCAAGATTGTTTCAGGTAATGTACTAGGGGGTTGGTCCATAGTTTCTACATTCTCAAAAACAGGGGCTTCTTCACTAGGACCATCCCCTAAATTTGACCATGTCAATAACAACCTTTTATGACAAAGGTGTTGGAATAGTGTCTAAGGCTGCAACTATATTAGACAAGTATTTGACCCGGTTGTGCATGGTCCTTTTGGGTTGCCTTCACCATAGCAACTTGATAGGATGATTTATTAAGAGAGAGTAAATATTATTAATATATTATGAGAATAATATAATGAATAATATATTTGTTATTTGATTAATATAAGTCATAGAATTAATTAGAATTAATTTGGTGACTTAAAGAGATTAATTAAATAAAGGGGTATAAACTGTCAATTGTTTGATAGTTAAACTTTAGACTGTAAATCCATTGGGATATGCTTTGGACGAATTCTATGAGATATAGGATAGCTAAAATCGTCCAAAGGCTTATCTATGGAATGGATTTGGATAGCCTTAAGAGAAGATTATCCAATTAGGGTTTAGGTTGTAACCCTTAAGGAGTCTACAAGTATAAATAGACCCCATGGCATAGGGAATTCGATACCTCTCCTAAAGTAAGAGAACCCTGGCCGAATTCCTCCCCTCTCCTCTCTCCTAAATCATTCTTCTTGCTATTGGTGTTTGTAAGCCATTAGAGGAGTGACATTTGTGACTCTAAAAGCTCCAAGACCTCAAGATCAACAAGGAACTCAAAGGTATGATTCTAGATCTGTTTCAATGTTGTTATTTAACCTATTTAGTCATTAGAAGACTTGGATTCAAAGCATGTTTATTAGAAAGCCTGGATCCAAGCATTAGGGTTTTGCATGCGCACATAGGAAAGTTCTTATGGCTAAAACCCATCAGTGGTATCAGAGCCTAGCTTGGTTTTCTTTAAATTGTTGCTTGATTAACTGAAACAAACCTGCAAAATTCGATTTTTAGGTTTCTGGGTCACTGACTCGGCGAGTCCCAAGGTGGACTCGGCGAGTAGGCCTGACTCGGCGAGTCCCCTTGTGCACTCGGCGAGTCCAGGCGTCAGGAATGGCCAGATTCGGGATTTTTTTCATGATTATCTTATGGAAACTTACCTTAATCATAATTGATCAATCTAAATCCGATTTTTTGATATATATGACTATTATCTTGATCTAATTAAAGGTATTTATCAACTAATAAAATATTTAATTTCCTTATATGATAATTAATTAATTATTTTAATTATTTTGGTAATTATCTTGAATAAAATCAAATATAGATAATTAGGATATTAATTGTTAATTGGAATTATTTGTTATTTGATCCTCCATGTTTTAAATGTTTAAAACCTACCCTAAAGTTTTGAAATTTATATTTGTGATTAAAAGTTTTTTAATTTAGACAACTTAAATTTCAAACCCTAGATTTTAAAAGTTTTAAAATACAACCCTATACTAATATGATATTACTAGAATAATATATATATATATATATATATATATATATGTATAACTAAATGCTAGTCTTACCGTTAGTAGGTCTCATTCACGAAGCCGATCTATAAGGTGGGTATAAGGTTGCGGCCTATAAAATGGCGCTTAATGGGTGTACACTCACACCCACCGCTTGCTTGATTGGTGGAGGGTCGTTAGCCGAACGGGTAGGATAGGGCAACCTCATCCTCTCATTAAAAGTATAATAAGAAATATAAAGTAACTACACATATTTTTAAAATTTCCCAATCCTAGTTACTTTAGGAAAAGTGAATTGATGCAATCCCATGAAATTACACTTTGCACCTTGCTAAGAAGTTAGTGGAGCGTGTGTGGTTTACCGGCACACTAATTGGTTCTAAGCGAAGGTGGCAAGGGGTGATTCATTGTTTATCATAGTTCGATGGAGCGTGTGTGGTTTACCGGCACATCGAATAGGTGATCGTTACAATGAAGGCACCATGTGAATTTGCATGGTAATTCACACCCGCTTTGTGATCCTCGGCATCCCAGTCACAAACGAGAGGGGCATATCGAGATTTAAACATGCCATTCAATAGTTTCAATGAATCTCATCCGAACCTAGGAATTCTCAAAAACACTTAGGACTAATAGTTTAAGTTTTGTAATGGAGAATTAGTGAATCGTCATTCACTTACCTTCAATTTATTTGCATGTTAGATTACGGCATCCCTTTTCTAGTATGTAAATGTTATTGTTGGATCCTAGCCCTAATTTTTCTTATTGGGTGATAATTAGGGATTCTTATTCTAATCTATCTTTGTCCTTTTTCTAATTGTAGATGTCGAACGCTAACAACGCTGCTGCTAGTTCTTTCACGTTGATGAGCCTTTGCCAAAAGGTCACCTTCGATGGAACGAACTTTAGCGAATGGATAAGATACATTCGCACCATTGCTCGCTATAAGGATAAGGAGTATGTCCTCGATGAGAAGCTCGAGAAAATCAACCCCGAAGTTGCAACTCCCGCCGAAATCACCGCCTTTGAAACTCATGAGCGAGATGCAACAAAGGTACATTGCATCATGATCGCCACCATGAACTCCGAATTCCAAAAGTCCTACGAGGACATGTACCCGTACGAGATGCACCAAGACTTATTGGAGAGATACCATCAAAACGCGAGACAAGAGCATTATGAGATTTTCACCAACATGATTTCCGCGAAGATGGGTCATGGAGAATCTCTTACCGTGCACCTGCAAAAGATGCAAAGGTATGTCGACCGCCTTCGCAAGTTAAATGTTGACTTCGGTGAGGACTTGGCAATCGACATGGTGCTTCACTCTTTGCCTCCGATGTACAACCAATTTAGGATGACCTACCACATGAACAAAGAATAGGTCACCCTAAGCAAACTCCAAGGTCTCTTGAGGGTCGCTGAGAGCAACTTCAAGGACAAGTCTGTTGCACCTACTCCCAATCCGTCCGCTACTCCTGTCTTGGCTATTGGTCAAGGGAAGGGAAAGAAGAGGAAAGCTTCATCGAAGAACTATCGCAAGGTGAAAGCCCGAGATGGTGCCTCTTCTAGTGGGACCAAAGTTGATCCCGCTAAGCCCTGCTCTAACCCAAAGGAGGCAGAGTGCCACCACTGCCACAAGATAGGACATTGGAAGAGAAGCTGCCCGGATTACCTGCAAGCGATCAAAGAAGGAAAGATCAAGCCATCTTTCGCAGGTATATACACAATCAAATCTAACGATTCTAATCATGCTATTTCTTGGGTTCTTGATACCGGTTGTGGTTATCACATTTGTTCTAATGTGCAGGGACTAAGAAGAAGTAGGGATGTGGAGCAAGGAAGGATCAATCTAATCATGGGGAACAGAAGATCGTCGCCTGTGACCAAGAGTGGAGTGTATTCTTTAGTGCTTAGGAATAGTTTGGTTTTAGATTTGAACAATTGTTGCTATTCGCCAGAAATGGCTAGAAACGTCATTTCATTTCATGGTTTATATAGACAAGGATTTAGATTTTCTTTTAATAATGAGAATGGTTCTATTTTGGCTTATCTAAATGGTGTCTTTTACTTTGAAGCTATACCATGTAATGGAATATATGAAACTGTTATGATTGTTGATAACTTAGGAAATGATGTTTTGAATATTGATTCTTCCACTAGTATGGATAAAGCATCCTTGTGGCATTGTCGTCTTGGACATGTCAACAAGAAACACATAGCGCAACTCCAAAAGGATGGAGTGTTGGAGTCATTCGACCTTAGGGAAGATGACACATGTGAGTCTTGTTTGCTTGGAAAGATGACTAAGTCACCCTTCACGAGTACATGTGAAAGGGGCGAGGGTCTATTAGACCTAATACATACCGATGTATGTGGACCGTTTAGATCAACCACGAAGGATGGGAACCGCTTCTATGTGACTTTTACCGATGACTATAGTAGATATGGGTATATCTACTTAATCAAGCAAAAGTCAGACACCTTTGAAAAGTTCAAAGAGTTCAAGAATGAAGTGGAGAATCAATTGGGCAGGAAAATCAAGATGCTTCGATCCGATCGAGGAGGAGAGTACCTAAGTCTTGAATTCCACGATTATCTAAAGGAGTGTGGAATAGTTTCACAATTGACGCCTCCTAGGACACCGCAGTTGAATGGTGTGGCAGAAAGGCGTAATCGAACCTTATTGGATATGGTTCGCTCTATGATGATTCGTGCTTCACTACCTATCTCTTTTTGGGGGTATGCCTTAGAGACTGCCGCCCATGTCCTTAACCGAGTCCCTACTAAGAAGGTTGCCAAAACACCTCACGAGATGTGGACAGGGAAAGCTCCCTCGTTGGCACATATCAAGGTTTGGGGTTGCGAGGCTTTCGTAAGACGAGATACTCACGACAAGCTTGAACCTCGAAGTGAGCGATGTATTTTCATCGGCTACCCACAAACATCCTTTGGATATCTCTTCTATAGACCGAAGGACAATGTTGTCTTCGTTGCGAGGAGATGAGTTTTCCGAGAGCGAGAACTCATGAGCCAAGGAGACAGTGGGAGGCAAATCGAACTTGAAGAGATTCAAGAGTCGATAGATGAAGGAACCTCTACCGCTGGCATTCAACCCGAGGAGGAAACTCCGGTTGAACCGATTGACGAATCCTTACCTCTTAGACGTTCCGATAGAGTTAGAGTTCATCCCCAGTTTTATGGCTTTCATATTACTACCGAAGGGGACACGTATATTAGTGATGGTACACTAGTAAACCTTGATGAACCTAATAGCTATAAGGAAGCCATGGCAAGCCCGGAGTCTGCAAAGTGGAAAGAGGCAATGGATAGCGAGATTCAATCCATGTATGATAACCAAGTTTGGAATTTGGTTGATTACGTGCCCGAACGTAAGACCGTTGGGTGCAAATGGATCTTCAAGAAGAAGACCGACGTGGATGGGAACGTACACACATATAAAGCGCGATTGGTCGCGAAGGGTTTTACTCAAACTCCCGGAGTTGACTATGATGAGACCTTCTCACCAGTTGCGAAGATTAAATCTATTAGAGTGATGCTAGCAATTGCCGCATTTCATGATTATGAGATTTGGCAAATGGATGTCAAGACCGCTTTCCTTAACGAAAAGTTGGCTGAGGATGTTTACATGGCTCAGCCAGAGGGGTTTGTGGATCCGAAGCATCCGAATAGAGTGTGTAAGCTTGAGAAGTCCATTTATGGACTTAAGCAAGCGTCTCGCAGATGGAATCTTTGCTTCGATGAGAAAGTAAAAGAGTTTGGATTTGTACGAAGCGAAGACGAATCTTGTGTATATGTCAAAGCCAGTGGGAGTATAGTAAGCTTCCTCGTTCTATATGTCGATGACATATTACTCATAGGAAACGACATCCCGACTCTGCAGGAGGTTAAGTCCTGGCTCGGGAAGTGCTTCGCTATGAAGGACCTCGGAGAGGCTTCTTACATTTTGGGAATAAGGATAGTAAGAGAAAGAAGTAAGAGACTAATTGGACTTAGTCAGAATACTTACTTAGAGAAGGTACTAAAACGTTTTAGTATGGAAAACTCAAAGAAGGGAGAACTACCGATACAAAGTAATGCCAAATTGAGTAAGACTCAAAGTCCGAGTACCGAAGCTGAGATAGCAGAAATGAGCCGAGTACCATACGCTTCCGCAGTTGGCTCAATCATGTACGCTATGACTTGTACTCGCCCTGATGTAGCCTTCGCTTTGAGCATGGTTAGCAGATATCAAGGGAATCCTGGCAAAGCACATTGGATTGCGGTGAAAAACATCCTTAAGTACCTTCGGAGGACGAAGGAATGGTTCTTAGTCCTCGGAGGGAGTGATGACTTGAAGGTGCGAGGGTATAGTGACGCCAGCTTTCAGACCGACAGGGACAACTACCGTTTGCAGTCGGGCTGGGTCTTTACCCTAAATGGAGGAGCAGTGACATGGAAGAGTTCCAAGCAGGAAACCGTAGCTGATTCAACGTGCGAATCAGAGTACATTGCAGCGAGCGAAGCGTCGAAGGAGGCAATATGGCTAAAGAACTTCATCGGTGATCTTGGAGTTGTACCTGCCATAAAGGAGCCAATGGAGATTTTCTATGATAACGAAGGTGCAGTTGCCTTGACCAAGGAACCGAGGGATCATGGTAGATCAAGACATATCGACAGAAAGTATCACTTCATTAGACATCGTGTAGAAGAAGGACAACTCGTAGTGAAGAGGATATCATCAAAAGATAACCCAGCAGATCCGCTTACGAAGGGACTGAGTAGGGTTAAGCACTTGCAGCATGGTAGGAGTATTGGGCTGAAGGATGATATTAGCATAGATTAGATAGTATTAGAAACGTGTAATAGATAAATGTAATTGACATTTGATGATTAAATAAAGGAGTTTTATTTATGAGTAATGTTACTATCTTATGTTAATTGTTTAGCTATTGTTTCACTTTGCATGTTTTGACTTCCAGAATAATTGAGTTTATTAGGAATAATCGAATTGTTCAAATGGTCCACAATCGTTCATATGTTGGGAGTAGATATGAATGAAGATTGTCATGAATTGGTGTGTAGAATGTCTAAATGGTGTTAGACATAGCAAAGGATTGCTGCAACGTTCATGAGTGCTTATGAACTAGTTTTGAGCATTGGAATAAACCCGCGCTTGCTGGAATCACCTTATGGAATACGATATAAAAGGTGGTCGCAAGACGATAATATCATATAGTCTTAAAACCTAGATATATGATTTATTATTTGTTAATTGATTGTACATTGATAATACGAAAACGCATCAGTAACTTGGTGTTATAAAACGTATTGTTGTGTATAGTTGGTTAATGAATAAGTAAATGCATATAAGTCGAAGTTTATCTGTAACTTTTAAGGTAAAAGCGATATCTCGGCCGCTCGATGATTTGATTTGACTTATGTGCCGGGCCCGGTCAGAACTAAATTGATGTGTTCAATTAAGTTCTATGTCAAATAAATCAGAGATCGAGAAACCTAAATGCTTGACTAACCATTCCATAGGATTGTCAGCATGATATCTAACAGAGGATTGTACGTTCCCTTATCTAAAGGACAAGATTGATTAGATCAGAGTTGACAGCGTCTTTGAGAGCTACGATTGCAAACCGAATTGTACTTGTGCATATAGTTACTAGACTTATCCAAGTGGGAGACTGTTGGAATAGTGTCTAAGGCTGCAACTATATTAGACAAGTATTTGACCCGATTGTGCATGGTCCTTTTGGGTTGCCTTCACCATAGCAACTTGATAGGATGATTTATTAAGAGAGAGTAAATATTATTAATATATTATGAGAATAATATAATGAATAATATATTTGTTATTTGATTAATATAAGTCATAGAATTAATTAGAATTAATTTGGTGACTTAAAGAGATTAATTAAATAAAGGGGTATAAACTGTCAATTGTTTGATAGTTAAACTTTAGACTGTAAATCCATTGGGATATGCTTTGGACGAATTCTATGAGATATAGGATAGCTAAAATCGTCCAAAGGCTTATCTATGGAATGGATTTGGATAGCCTTAAGAGAAGATTATCCAATTAGGGTTTAGGTTGTAACCCTTAAGGAGTCTACAAGTATAAATAGACCCCATGGCATAGGGAATTCGATACCTCTCCTAAAGTAAGAGAACCCTGGCCGAATTCCTCCCCTCTCCTCTCTCCTAAATCATTCTTCTTGCTATTGGTATTTGTAAGCCATTAGAGGAGTGACATTTGTGACTCTAAAAGCTCCAAGACCTCAAGATCAACAAGGAACTCAAAGGTATGATTCTAGATCTGTTTCAATGTTGTTATTTAACCTATTTAGTCATTAGAAGACTTGGATTCAAAGCATGTTTATTAGAAAGCCTAGATCCAAGCATTAGGGTTTTGCATGCGCACATAGGAAAGTTATTATGGCTAAAACCCATCAAAAGGGACTCAGGAATTTCGTGTATCTTTATCTTTGCAGGGTTTGGGGACATTTGATACGTATGCAGCTTGGTTTCCCAAAACTCTGTATACACTTCTATCACCTTGTGTTCATAAACGTATGACCTAAAGTGGTTTATATCTTCGTCACAGCCCAAAGCATACAACCCAAAATCTAAATCCCAGGTTGGTCGTTTGAAATGGTAGTAAATACTCTTACCTGGTTCCACACAATCAAACAACTCCATTATCTCATCCATATCTTGCACCGAGAACAAGTCACTATCAATGCCATCAATATATTTCATCTTCCCCTTTATGTATTTGCGGCCTGGAAACTTCGTCAAAACTCCACCATAGTTCAATCGTATCGAGAACATAGATGGATTGTCAGCTGCGAACCCAAAAAATAAAAAATAAAAATAAAAATTTACCTTTTAGGAACGTATAATGGATGATCAACTGAAAATGTAGAAAATTTTACCATATGAGCTTTGGAGATCGTATTCCTCCCATTCTTGCCTGATCCTCCAGTTCACCATCGTAGAAAACTAGGGTTTTCTCGTGCAATGCTAAGGGTCGACGGAGGATGAAATGAGAAATGATCGGTTATCGAAGTCGCGCCATAATGGTTCATGTATACAAACCCTGAAAAGACGAAAATGCCCCTGCGTGCAAGGCACATGGGTAGCTTAAACGAAAGCCTTTAACGGTTAACGTGCATAGGGACTAACCATGCAAGATAAATAATGAGGGACTGCCCGAGTTAAATTTTGAAAATAGGGACTAAACACGCTTTCCGGCATGTGCACGAGGGACCAACGGTGTAATTTACCCTTAAATGTATCATTTCATGTTAAATAGGATTCGCGTGTGTGGTCAAGTCCTCACTTGAAACTTAGCATCCTATATCATCCGTTCATCCGAATCACCCACATCAGGTGAGTTCATACCCCTGAATTAACTTTTTAAATGATTTTAAATGCTTTCCTGGGGGGGAATACAAGTTGAACTATAGAGTTATTATATCAATCACATGTGATTAATAACTGTATAGCAAATAGATTTTTGCATGTTAAACTGTTTTATCCAGCTAAAGGTTTTTCAAAGCTTGTTTTATAAACTGAAATCAAGTCATAAATTCTTATTTATAAGTTTTCCATAGGTTTTACCGAAACTTCTTTTTATACTCTTGTATTGTTAAATGCATGTCTGTATATGTATAGTTATATAAGTAATGTTTAAAGGACTTAGGAAGGCTAACTCACTTTAATTCCTTTTCCTTGTTTGGATGTGGCTTTAGGGTATCGGTTATCCGTCCGAAGGTCGTTTAAATATTAGTTATATATCATGTATACATATGTAGTCATAAAAGTTCTATCAGCCGGATCATCATCCTTTGGGTAGCAAAGGCAACTAGATAACTTCTCAAGTAAACTATAATAGGTATAGTTTAGAAACCAACCATAACTTTCATGAAGGGGAACCTAGTTATATCTATATTCTAAGCACTTATACTTTTTAATAAAGAGAAAGGTTATAGAATTTGAAACACGAGATACATCCTCATGACGCGGATTCCACCGTTGTCAAGTTGGTAACCAGAGTCTCCTGGAGGAAGAGCGGGCATTGTGTGTATAGATCTATACGGGACAGACACTCCCACATCCTGACTGCTAGCTACAGTCCCGACCGACCAAGCCAAGGGGTGACAAATGTCACATTCATTCCGACACCACTAGGCTACGTTTAAATCTTTAAATAAACCTACTTAGGATTAAAGATTCTTTTAGACTTTGCAAGACGTATTGCTCATTTAATACTGTCTGGAGTCTGTACTTCTTTCTTTTAGACTTTGTTGGACGTATTGCTCATTTGATATTGTCTAGAGTCTATACTTCTTTCTTTTAGACTTTGCTAGACGTATTGCTCATTTGATACTGTCTGGAGTCTATACTTCTTTCTTTTAGACTTTGCTAGACGTATTGCTCACTTGATACTGTCTGGAGTCTGTACTTCTTTCTTTTAGACTTTGCTCTGGAGTCTATACTTCTTTCTTTTAGACTTTGCTAGACGTATTGCTCACTTGATACTGTCTGGAGTCTGTACTTCTTTCTTTTAGACTTTGCTAGACGTATTGCTCATTTGATACTGTCTGGAGTCTGTACTTCTTTCTTTTAGACTTTGCTAGACGTATTGCTCATTTGATACTGTCTGGAGTCTGTACTTCTGTCTTTTAGACTTTGCTAGATGTATTGTTCATTCGGTACCGTCTGGAGTGTGTACTTCATCCGTTTGACCCTCTGAGGCGTGTTGTTCATTCAATACCACCCTGGGGTCTGTATTTGATCCTTTTAGACTTTGCTAGGCGTGTTGTTCATTCAATACCACCTGGAGTCTGTATTTATTTACCCTTTTAGACTTTGCGAGGCGTCCCGCCTGGAGTCCATGTTTTGTTTACCTTTAGACTTTGTTAGGCGTGTTGTTCATTCAATACTACCCGAAGTCTATGTTTTATTTACTTTTAGCCAGCAGCGTTACTGCTGAGGTAAATCAAAATATTATTTTCCCTATTACTTGTGATTATGATCTTCTCACATATTATTTAAAGTATAAATCATATTTTGATAATGATAGTACCTTTAAAGGGAAAATGTTTCTTAAACATAAAATAGATGGGTCTTGGTAGAAGTCTGCTTTTAATAGAGATACTACTTGGTTTAAACATAAAACAATTGGGTCTTGGTAGAAGACTACTTTTATTAGAATACAGGATTTTCTGTAAAGGATTCTAATACTCTGTAAACTCAAATCACCATCATTGTGTGAGGATATTTTTGAAGTAAAACATGTATTTATATCAATGTCATTAAACACTTATGAACTCACCAGCATTTAAAAATGTTGATACTTGCTTTCAAAATAACTTGTATTCTTAGGCCATCGGTAGACAGGTACACTCCGGGAGCTTTTGTGAAGACAGCCTAGTGTCGAGCTGCATTATATGTTATTCTCTGTATTTACCTTGTTGTTGTTGCTAAATGTAACCTATGTAAAATTATTATTATTAATGCAATAGTTGTTGTACTTTGATTACTATACTGCATATGTTGTGATACTTGACATGACGTCATCCACCCCAGAACGTTTCCGCCGTTCTCGGTTTTGGGGTGTGACAAATTATAGCAACCTACTTTTGTCGCCCACCAAATTTCAAAAGAAAAAAAAAACACAACCCGTTCGACGCACGGGCCTCATCACTAGTTATAAGTAAAAATGAAAGAGTTTGTTCAAAAGAAAGAGTTTGTCAAATTTGAGGGTTCTTCGAAAAAATAAGTAAGGGCTTTTCCGGAAAAGGAAATGTCTAAAACCAGTGGACTATCTACAAACCTGCTAAAAATGTCAAATAAAGAAACGAGAAAATAAAATGTCTTTCTTAAGAAAGAAGTATATATATATATATATATATATATATATATATATATATATATATATATATATATATATATATATATATATATATAATAGTTTGGGGTTTAATTCGAATAAGCTCAATATATTATGATATTAATCCTAAAAAAATACATAATTTTTTTTTTGTTAAAAAGTATAAGTTACTGTCTTAAATAAAAATTATATGAAGATGAAAAACAAAATGAAACTCAATTAAGAAAATGTTACGCATATGTTGAGTTACTTTATTGCAACTCATTAACTTATTATATAAACATGATTTTATTTTTATATAACGTAAGAAAAATGAATTTGGAAATATTAACAATATCATTTTAATGGTCTAATTGTTGAAAATGATACATAAATGTATGTATCACTTTAAACAATTACACAAACAAATAAAAATATTATTGGCATTTTCAAACCAATATGAATATTGAATATCTCACTTACATCTATTTTTTTACCGTTATCAACAAATTAAAATTCCAAATTATTACAATTTTAGACGAAAGCTTCTTCTTCTTCTTTTTTTCTTTATTTTCCATTTCTTCAAACGTTTTATCTTTTGATTGTAGTTAAACAAATCATCAATAACTAGAAGGAATCATGCGTGCCGTTGGCGCTGTGTTCGTTTTTTTTCTCTTGTTAGCAAAAAACCTCCTCTAATAACAGTCAAAACATTAGTCAACAGAATGTTCTAATTCTGGAAAAATGTTTGAATTTTATTATTACCTTGAGTACCGGTTGGACTCAAAACGCGGTTCGAAACAACTTTTTTCCATCTTTATGATGTTTTAAAGGCTCTAAAACCACTAATGACCTATCTTCTCCAAATGTAATCAATCACGTTCTTTGTATCAGTTCTAAATGAAATGTAGGTCTAATCCTGCAGTAAACCCGAATGTTTCCTAAAAATTTAAAGATTGTGGAAGGTAAAGACAACATTTTAGTAATGTTTAAATTCTCACAGAATCATCTTCAGAACCACTTGAATAACACTCAATCAGGTTTTCATGTTTTGAAGTAAGAAGATATAAACTTTATCATAAGCCCAAAGTCTTTAAAAAAATAGTTAAGGGGTATTTGTGTAATTTACCGAATTTGGTAGACTGAGTTTTTGATATTCTGTTGGGCATTGAGAGATAAAAGGTACTTGAATGGCTTTACCAAAATCCACACCATGTTCTTCAACAGAGTTAGTGATTATTTGATGTTGACAAAAAGGGGTTAATTCCATTCTGGTTTGTGCAAACTGGGGTGGGAGGTTCCCTTCTTCATCTTCCTCGTCTATGAAAGATTTTGAAAAATCTTCAAATTTATCTACGGTTTCAACTCGCTTCCAAAAGTGTTGCCAAAGAAGTAATTTTACCATTCGGATTTTAGAATGGAATCCGTTGGTGAATTTTGTATTCCGAAATTACCCTTTATCACTGAAAAAGAAACGAAAATGTATTGCTTAAATTGTTAAAACCTGCTCAAATTTATAAACAATAAAAAAAATATTATCCCTGTAGTGGTTGGAAGATGAATGGTTTGTATGAATTGCTTCGTCCTTTACCATAAAATCCTACATATAAATCCTTTTTATTAGAAAATTAAAAAAATAAAAAAATTAATCATTGTAAATTTACAAAATATAGTCTCACCTGAGTTGCAAGGCTATAGGTTTTAGCATTTGTCTTGGTTTATATTAAAATGTTTTGATAATCAAATTGTAACTTGGTTTGGTTCAAATCGGAATGGAATTTGGTTGACTGATTTAACCATTCATAAATCAATTTGAACAGCAAAAAAAACTGTAATGAGGATCGAGGATAGATAGAGCAGTGATTTGATTTGAAGAAACATCATATTCATATAGTTGTGTACAAAAAAGACCAAAATATAGTAGCTTTTATGTATTTTGCCATGAAAGAGATTGTTATTTCTTGTGGTCCAAAAGTAATTTGGAATGTTTATTTTGAAAGAAGCAGAAACCATGATTTTATAGAAACAATTGCAGTCCCTTGTCATCATGGATAATCATTTTTTCATTGTTTCTTCGGGTTTTGTTGCATGATGAATCGTAAAACCTGCAGAAGGAAATAGTAACATACTTTCATTAGTAACATATTATGTGATATCAATAAGAAAAAATACGTAAAAACTTGATGAAAAGCTGAAAAGGTATCCAAAAAAAACACAATTATAAAAATAATATCAAATAGTAGTAAGCAACAGATAACAATGCAGCTTATAAATTCTACATAAGTATATAACATTAGTCAAATCAGGAATAACCTATTAAGTTGAACTTATGAGATAAACTATCAAAGAAATGAAGAATAAACAAATCATAATGTGCCAAAAAGCATACTACAGCCTAAACAATAGAGTGACAACATTATATAACAAAGGTAAGACAAAAATTAGAAATTGTGCCAACAGAGTAAAAACCATTTAATGATATAAATTATGGATTTACCTACTTGTCCAAATCAATATAAACAATAACAACCTGGTGAAAAAAGTTAGCCTTTAGAGACTTTGAGCATAAACTGAAATTAAACATTTCCAAAATAAATCTCACTTATATCATTCACTAACTTAACAAACAACTGATTGCCGATTCATTCGCATTTGCAGGGACTTTAAATTTTTGTCCCCATAAAAGGTATTAACCTTGTTAAGCTCCTGAAGTATTTTATCCCCCCAAATTTCATGCCACTGGTAGAGCACTATACATAGAAGAAAGTGATTTTCCACAAAAAAAAAAACCAAGAAAGTAAATTTATGTAAATATAGTCTGGTTACAATACCTCACCGTCATTTTTAATGCTAAACATAGTGGTATATTGAAAAAAAAAAAAAACATAAGTTTCTCTTAAGCATTTCATCGAGCAGGTGGTAGACAAACTTCGAAGTAGAAATTCTGAAAAAAAATCACCTACATGTAATTTGTGTATAACACCATTACATAAAGATATAATTGAAGCAAAGAAATTTAAAAGGAAATTAGTATTTTGGTCTCAATTAGGCAAATAAAGCTTATACAAAGAGGAGATTCATATATCAAATTCACAATGGCAGAGAAATTATGAAATTACACACAGATGTTGTTAGAAAGATATGATCAAAAGTGGAAAAAATTAAAGAAATAAACTTATTAAAGTATCTTACCAAGGCTTAGTGTTTGTTATGGGCGATGGCGAGAGAAGTGTGGTGGTATTGTGGAAGCTCTCTCATTTCTAATCATACAGTTTTTTTCTGATCCTGAATTCACATGAACCTAACGATACTGTAACAATTACCAAATCAAAGACCGAAACAAATTGTAGAAGTGGTGAAATTGGAAATCTAAATCAAACCCAAATCGAAAGAAAATCACACATATACAAGTGAAATTGAAAAGCAATTAGGATTCGTGTAGTTGGTGGTAGGATGAGCAAAAACCGAACCGAAAACCGAAAAACCAAAAAAAAACCGACATAACCGAAACCGAAAAACCGAAACCAAAGCAATAACCGACGGTTTAGGTTTGAATTTTACAAAACCGAAAAATAACGGTTTGGTTCGGTTTTGACGTATAAAACCGCCCATAAAAACCGAACCGACCCACATATACATTATTTATATTATGATTTAAACTTTTAGTTTTAGACTTTAGACTTTATCTTTTTAATACTTTGTGTTTATTTTCAACAAACTGTTAACGGTGTTAAACTTTGATCTTTTGAACACTTTTATGTTTTTATAATACTAGAATTCGTACTCTTTATTTTAGTATATTTAAAGTAGATACAATACTATTTATCGCAACATATTTTCACTACGTTTGAACCCAAAAAGTAGAAAAAAAAAAACAGGAGCTCATAAACCCACGGTTTAAAACCGAAAACCCATAAACCCAACCCGGAAAACCGAAAAACCGACCCATGCAAAAACCGAACCTATATGGTTTTAAAAACCGAAAAACCGACTTTCTACGGTTTGGTTTGGGTTTAGCCAAAAACCGACCTAAACCGACCCATGCTCATCCCTAGTTGGTGGCATACCTGATGCTTCTCCCATAAACTGATGTGGCTGTGGACCGGTGGAAAACTGGTAGTTCGACGCTGGCAAGCGATTTTTGGAGGTTTGGAAGAAAACATCGACGGCGGCCGAATAAATCCATCAACAACAGCACCACGTCTTCCGGTTCCCAAATTGATGATACATGGCATGCGTCATGGTGAATTCGCAGATGCAAGATAAGAAAGAGAGGCTAGAAACAGAATACGTAAACGTTTTGTTGGTTATTGTGGAAGCGGTGGGTTTTGGAAGAATCGAGCCAGGAATACCCACCGATCGGTGGAAGAATGAAGCAGAAGAAGCCGATGAGGCGGCGGTACTGTCTAGGTGAACAGGGGTCGTAATCAGTGGTGAGGAGGTGGGGCGATGAATCGGAGCACCAGACGCTCATCGCAGGAAAGTTAGGTGTTGTTTGTTTTTTCGAAGCGAAAATTCATGAGGTCTGCGGACCTCTGCAATCCTCTGTAGCAGAAGAGGTGGAACAAACTGCTGCAGCCCGGTCTGCGGACCACCTCTGCAATCCTCTGTAGCAGAAGAGGTGGAACAAACGGGTGCAGCCCTATAATAAGAAGCATGTTTGTTTTTTAACATCTGCAGACTGCTGCAGTAAACTGAAATTTAAATAAACTAATTTTATAAACTGAAAATAGTTGTCAACACCGAAATTTAATAATTCTACTTTTAAAACATTGAAATAATAATAAAAAGAACATGTAAAAAAACAAAAATATAAAACTTTTTTTCTTAAAAAAAACTTTAAAAATGTAAAAGAAGCTAATAGTTTTATTTTAGAAAAAAAAAAACTAATTTTAAAAAACATTAAAAAAGAAAATAATAAAAAAATTAAGAAAGTATTGCAAACATTGTCTACAAAGTTCGTAAAAAATTACACACGTTAAAAAAGATGCAACTAAAACTGAAAAAATTAATAAAACGGTAAAAAAAAAATTAAAAATATCATGTTAAAAAAATCGTGAAAATTATAAAAATAATATGTGTCACATCCGTAAATAAAAATTTAATAAAATCAAAGTTTTAAAAAAAAAATAAATAAAAAGTTATACAAAAATTCTTAAAAAAACACTTAGAAAAAATGAAAGTTGAAGAGGTTAGAAGAGGCAAGTCAAGTGCTGCGCCATGCAGCACACGCGCAGAGGTTTTGTAATCTGAAGTCTTCCAAAAAACAAACTGCTGCGAGAGGGAAAGTGTTGCGCATGTGCTGCGCCGCACAGCAATAAGTGGTTTGAAGATGTTTTTATAGAAAAACAAACAGCACTTTAATGAAATAAAGAAAAGGGACCGAATTTGTATTGAGGGTCAAGGCGGAGAAGGAAAGGGAAGAAGAGAAGAATTGTGGTTTTTTTTATGAAAAGGTAAAGTTCAGTGGCAGCAAAGAAAGAGAAAAAAAAAGTCACTGTTCGCAACATATTAAGCTTTTATGTTATATATAATTCAATGGGAATTTGACTTATTAAGGTAATTAAGTATTTCAAATGTTTACATATGGGTAATATTGTTTTTTTTTGTACTCATTTACCCAACTAACTTGTTTCAGTCGTTCAAAAATAACCAACATTACCGGCTATTACCCGTTTTAGCCGGTAACATTGATTTAGCTCGGTTTAAAACATTACGTGGAATGTTACGTGGCCATTACACCCCTTTCTCATTTAATTAGGGTTCGTCATCGTCAGCTAACACACCTCGATTACCTTCTTCTGTGAGAAATCAATCGATACATCAAATCGACGATTAGGGCTTGGAATTGAAGTTGGAATTGAAGTCGACTGCTAGCATGGCATCCTCATCTACAGGTATGTATGTATATGTAGATTTTCATTACAATGGATTCTTTTCGCCAAACCCATTGGTGTACTTAGACCCCGTAAAAACAAATGTACGTGATGTGGATTTTGGGGGATTTACGTATAAAGAGTTTCTTTTGTGGCTTACGAAATTAACAAATGGAGCATGTGATAATGTCTACTACTGTATGAGAAAGGAAAGCTTGTGTGAGGGCATTAGAAGAATCGACAGTGATGCTGATTATTGGGAGTTTGTGGAAACTGTTTATAGTCTGGAGAGTGATAGTCTTGAGAGTGAGTTAGATGTGTACATTGACCACCGAAATGAACCAATTCTTGATTGGGCTGATAACGAGTTCTTAGCAGATGGTAAAGGGTATGAGTCGGATGAGTTGGATGAAGAGGATGACAAGGATTCTGAAGTTTCAATGACAATGGAATACGAACATGAATGGGATGATGAAGATGAACATACTTTTGATAAAACTGTTAGAGACCCATTCTTGGACAAACTTTCAGGGCATATTAGTGATGATGATGAAGAGGAAGCAAACAATGGGAAACTTAAGGATGTTGTGTTCCCTGTCCATAATGAGAATCAAGAATGGGAGCAAATGGTGCCAGTTTTGGGTATGAAGTTTTCTAATCCATTGGAATTGAAGTTGTGTATCACCAACTATGCAGTCAAAAATGGATATGATTTATGGTATGAGAAAAGTGATCATGAAAGGTTATTGGTAAAATGTTGTAAAGGTAAGACAAATAAACAGGGTAAAGGTTGTCCTTTTAGGTTATGGGCAACCTGGATGAGCAGTGAAAAATCATTCCAGATTAAATCTCTGAATGATATGCATAATTGTGCAAGAGTGTTCAAATTTGGGTCCATTGTTACCTATAAATGGATAGCAAAGCATTTCATGAATCATATACTTCAGAAACCAAAGATGAGTATAAGGAAGTTGAAAGCTAAAGTCAGCAAGAAATTTAATTTGATTGCAAGTGTTGGTCAACGCAGAAATGCAAGGAAGTATGCATTTCAGGAGATAGAGGGTACTTTGAAAGAGCATTATGCAAAAACATGGAGCTCTGGAGAAGAGATAAGAAGGACTAACCCTGGATCAACAGTGAAGATGGATGTAGATGTCATGCCTGATGGAACCACATATTTCTCAAAGTTTTATGTATGTTTCAAGGGATTGAAGGATGGATGGATTGAAGGTTGTAGGAGGGTAATTGGACTAGATGGTTGCTTCCTAAAGGGCATATGCAGAGGTCAGTTGCTCTCTGCTATAGGTAGAGATGCAAATAACCATATATATCCCATTGCTTGGGCTGTTGTATCAGTGGAAAGTAAAGAAACATGGAAGTGGTTTATTGACCTTCTAATTGAGGACCTTGGAATGGGAGTTGGGCATGGACTAACCTTGATATCAGACCAACACAAAGTAATCAATTTCTATTATTTTCATCTTTATTTTAGCTTATGTTATGTTTTTGTTGTTTAAATTTTGTGTCTATTGCTAACAGGGATTACTTGAGGCTGTGAAGGAAAGGGTCCCAGCAGCAGAGCATAGGCAATGTGCTAGGCACATATGTGCTAACTTCCTGAAAAGGTTTAAGGGCCAAGTGTTTAGAAAGCTTTTCTGGTATGCTGCTACAGCTACTACCCCTGCAAAATTTGAACAACACATGAATGAAATCAAGAAATTAGAGCCACTAGCTTATGACCATTTGATGGAAAGGGACCCTAAAACTTGGAGTAAAGCATTTTTTCAGACTGATAGGGCTTGTGATGCATATGAAAATGGTATATCTGAGAGTTTCAACTCTGTGATTGAAGTTGCTAGGAAGAGACCACTAATCACCATGTTAGAAGAAATTCGAATTTATGTGATGGAGAGGCTTTATAGACAGAAGATTAAGGGGCAATCTTGGGATTTAACCATATGTCCTACCATTAGGCTGAAGTTTTCCAAGCTTAAGGATCTTCAAAGGTAAGTGCTTAAAACTGTTTGTCCTTATATATGTTTTTCTTTAAACATGTTTGTCCTTATATATGTTTGTCTTTAAACATGTGTATATGGACAGGTTTTGGAAAGTAATACACTCTGGTTATCAACAGTATGAAGTCAGACTTGGGTATGATGCATATGTTGTGGATATTGGTAGCAGGACATGTGCCTGCAGAACTTGGCAGTTAACAGGTTACCCTTGTGTGCATGGGTATGCTTGCATTGCAAGCCTCAACAGGGATGTAGAGGAGTATGTGTCACCATGGTTTACCACATCAATGTACCTAAATTGTTACAGGTATACCATTAACCCACTAAATGGTAGTGACATGTGGCCTCATATAGACTACATCAACCCATTGCCCCCCAAAAGGAGAAGGCTACCAGGAAGACCATCAACAAAAAGGAAAAGGGATCAGATTGAGAGGGAAAACCAAGGAAAAAAGCATTCAATCACAAAAAGAGGTAGTGTGATGAAATGCAGCATATGTAGGGAAAGTGGGCATAATAGAACAACCTGTCCTCAAAAACCAATTGGGGAATCATCAAATGCAAGTTCAAAGAAAAAGAAATCCAAGAAAGTTGGTATGTTTGATATATTCATTTATATATAACTTGTATAACTTAACATATTTGGCATAACTTAACTTTTCAAGTAACACAAAACAGATAAAGTGAAGGTTGTATTGGCACATGAAGTTGATATTGACAGTGACAGTGAAGTTGAAATAGAACCTGAAAGTGATGTTGATTCTTTTGATCTTGAATTTGAAGATGATGTGCAACCTGAAGTTAAAGATGGAGTAGAACCTGAAGTCCAAGATGGAGTGCAACATGAAGTTCAAGATGAAGTGCAAGCTGAAGTTGAACCTGAAAATAATCCTGAAGTTCATGATGCTAACCAAGTTGAAGTTCACCTTGCAGTTCAAGCTGAAGTTGAACCTGAAGTGCAAGTTCAAGTTGAAGATGCTAACCAAATTGTAGTTCAAGATCAAGTGGAAATACCAGCTTTTCAAGTTGTAGTGGGAAAGAGGGCAAGGTAACCTTCAGAAAGAATTACAAAACTGAAGATAAGAAAGATGTGGGAGGGAAAACAAGGCAGTAGTGATGACAATCCGTATGAGTTGGATTAACTTTTGGCTTATTGTACTGTTGTTAATGTTTTTGGCATCTTTGACTGACATCTTTTAACTTTAGAATCTTTTGGAACATCTTTTGAAAACTAGTTGGAATAGCTTAACTTTTTGCACATCTTTTGGGTGTAATGAATGTTTAACTATGTTATGTAAAACTTTTGACACATCTTTTGAAGTCAATGTTCCCTGGAATGTCTATAATATATTACCATCTTTTGCACATCTTTCTAATACCATTTGTATTATTTATAATTTATTACCAACTTTTAGAATATCAACTGTAATCACAATTCCTTTACAGTGTAATCATAATTCCATTACATTGTTTGAACAATTCAATTCCAGTGATTAACAATAACATTACAAGTTTTGTACACTACCATTCCAATGATTCAATTCCAATGATTCAATTACAATGATTCAATTCCATAACAATGTTTATTATTACTATCTTTTATACTACCAAGTTTAATACCCATTCCATTACAATCTACTATTCCATCCCAATGATAGAATATAACCTTTTTCATTGAAAACATCACAAAAGCATACATAATTTAGTCATACTACATCATAATACATAATTTAAAACAACATTTTGACATACAAGAGAAACAAGAAAATTAATGCAAGTCTATGGGTAAACAATTTCCAGTTGACTTTGTCAAGTTCTTGTTTATTCCTGTTCTTCTCTTCTTCAATCTTCATCCTGCATATGCTGATTTCATTCTCCAAGGTACAAAATTTCAAGGTAAGATTGCAGCTTTCTTCTGCTTTCATCCTGTAATCCCCTCTTCCATCTTTCCTCCCTTCATCCTCATCCAACCATTGCCAAAATTTACAGCTTGGACTTTTTCCATTCTTCAAGAAATTTATAAAAACATGTTAAATTGAAGGATGAAGAAGAAGTAAAAAATATGAATTACCAGTGAGTTTTGACAAAACTATGAATTTCCTTCCAGGATTGTCTGGGGTTCTTGATGTCTTCACACGAGATGGCAAATCGCAATCACATGGATGATCCGGTTGCAATTCGTCTTGTCGTTTGGAAGAAAAGGATGAGGAAGAAGATGTCATCGATCGATCTAGGGTTTTAATTAATAAGTTGTCGTATCTCACCCTTCTTATAATGTAAACACTTCTCAATGTCACGTAGGTGATGAGTATTGTAGCGTACAAGCCACGTAGATGCCACATCACCCAAAACCTACAATAGCCGGTAAAATTGGTTATTTGTGAACGGCTGAAACAAGTTAGTTGGGTAAATGAGTACAAAAAAACAATATTACCCATATGTGAACATTTGAAATACTTAATTACCTTAATAAGTCAAATTCCCTAATTCAATATGTCATTCAGTAAGTTAGATATTTAAGAATATAAGAGTTTTGGCCTATCATATATATATATATATATATATATATATATATATATATATATATATATATATATATATATAGTAGGTGAATGCCCGCGCGTTGCGAATAAACACCTATATAGTTGAAGTCTTTACAAATATATGATTTTTTAAATATAACAATAACATTGTTGTTAAATTTGATATAATAAATTGTATATACTAAATTGATATAATATATTGATTATTTTGAATGATATTATAATATATACATTTATTATAACTTCATAATCTCAATCATTTGAATGACTTCTACCCGCGAGTTACACATGAATAAAATTAAATATAATATATGATTTGATGTTATTTATAGCTGTTTTTATTGTTAATTAATTTTTTTAAATTTATTTTCTTAATGTTTTAATTTCTATCATTATAATTATTTAAAACATCAAACATTGTTTTTTATTTTAAAGCTAACAAAATAATCATTTATATAGAGTTGTTTTTAACTATTGTTATTGTAAGTTATTTTAAGTTATTTATTTGGAATCTTTTAACGATTATAAAAATATATTTAAGAAATATTTTATTTAAATTGAAATTACAATTTAGTTTTTGCTTTTCTCACTACAATTTATCACTTTTAATTATTTACAAAATATTCTTTAGTTTTTTTAAATGGAATTGAAATTTATATTTGAGTTGACATTGTAATGCGCGGAAACACCTATATAGTTGAAGTCTTTACGAATATATATTTTTTAAAATATAACACTAACGTTGTTGTTAAATTTGATATAATAATTTGTATATTAATTTGATATAATATATTGATTATTTTGAATTATATGATAATATATAAATCTATTATAACGTCATGATCTCAATCGTTTAAATGATTTCTACTCGCGAGTTACACATTAATAAAATTAAATATTATATATGGTTTAATATTATTTATAGTTGTTATTTTTAACTAATTTTATAAAATTTATTTGCTTAATGTTTTAATTTCTATCATTATAATTATTTAAAACATCAAACATTATTTTTTGATTTTAAAGGTAACAATATAATCATTTATATAGAGTTATTTTTAACTATTTTTATTATAAGTTATTTTAAACTACTTATTTGAAATTTTTTAACGATTATATAAATATATTTAGTAAATATTTTAGTTAAACTGATATTACAATTTAGTTTTTGCATTTATCAATATAATTTATCACTTTTAACTATTTACAAAATATTATTTGGTTTTTTTAGTGGAACTGAAATTTATATTTAAGTTAACACTGTAATGTTATATTTAAATTAACAATTTAATTATTTTGTTTAAACTGTTCAAAAGTTGTAGCTTTAAACTGATAATGGTTTACATGCAACAACATTTTAAATCTAATACATTAATTATAATATGTTAAAATTTAAAAACATAACTTTATAAATAGAAGTAAATATATTATTTTAAAACTGAAATTTAGTATATTTATGATTACACTTTAAGTTTGATATTTATTTAACCTTATTAACCAACTTACAATCATTATTAAAAAGACACTACAATTTATCACTTTTAATTATTCGTAAAATAATCTTTGGGTTGTTTAAGTTAAATAAAATTTATATTTAAGTTGAGCCTATAATGTTATATTTTACTTAATAATTTAAGTATTTTATACAAATTGTTCAAAAATTATACCTTTAAAATGATAATGGTTTACATCCAACAATATATTAAAACTAATACATTAAGTATAATATGTTAAAAGTTTAAAAAAAACATAATTTTATAAGTAGAATTAAATATATTATTTTAATATTGAGATTTAGTTTATATATGAATACACTTTAGATTTGATATTTATTTAACCTAATTACCAAATTATAATTATTATTATAAAGAAATTGAAAAGTCATGGGAGTTTCAAATGAATGTGGTGAAAGGAAAAAAGAATGGGGGTTTCAAATGTATGAGATTCAAGAAAAAATGCTAGTTTTATAAGTATGTATGATATATATATATATATATATATATATATATATATATATATATATATATATATAGATTCAGGTTCATTTGAGACCATTCTAATTTTGTGAGACCATGAGACCAAATCTAAAAATAATTTTAAATGCAAAATAAATGGAAAAATCCAAAAATTCTTTTTTTAAATATTATTTTCGGAAATAAAAAAATAAAAAAAAATCCTGTTTTTTTTAAAATACATGAAATATTCTAAATAGAATATTACACTGACATATTCTAAAAAATAATTTTAAAATGCAAAACAAATAGAAAAATCTAAAAATTCTTTTTTTAAATATTATTTTCGGAACTTGAATTAACTAAAAAAATAAAAATAAATAAAAAAATAAATAAAATCCCATTTTTTTTTGAAAAATACGTGAAATATTCTAAATAGAATATTACACTGTACATATTCTAAAAATAATTTTAAAATACAAAATAAATGTAAAAATGAAAAAATTATTTTTTTAAATATTATTTTCGAAACTTGAATTAACTAAAAAAAATAAAAAAAATTAAAAAAAATAAAAAAAAATAAAAAAATGCGTCTCACGGTCTCACAAAATTAGGTCGTCTCACATGAACCTAACCCTATATATATATATATATATATATATATATATATATATATATATATATATATATATATATATATATATATATATATATATATATATATATATATATATTAAAGATGACCATCTTATAGTGAACATCCTGATTTTTTGGCAAAACTGGTCCATAAGTTTTCATATATTTAGTGGTTCAGATTTTTTACACTAAAATTTGTGGTATTGACAATTTGGTCTCTTAAATTATTAACAGTGTGTGAATATAAAGATGGGGTTGATACGTGTCGTTCCCACGTCTTCCCCGCCGGTTCTGCCTTATCTTCCCCCCACCTGCTTTCTCATCCAGCCATATTCGAATTTCACCGCTTTTCGAAACCGTCTCCCTCTAAACTCATCAGCTTGAAATTTCTGTTGATCGTTGCTTTTGTTTTTCTTCTCCAATCTACAGACGGAACGATGCAGATGAGGCAACTGATTCCAACAGACACGATGCAGATGAGGCAAGCAACTGATTCCAACAGACCTACCAAGATTTCAAACAAAGAAACTTACGGTTTCTTGCTTTCTTCCCCTCTCTAATCTACAGACGGGACGATTCAGATGACCATCCAGCGGGTTCCGATTGGCCATTCAGGTACTTGATCTTCTGCCACAGCCTCCGCCGGTCACTCTGTTTCTGCTTGCCGATTATAAGGTAATATGTGTGCTTTTGAAGTGATTCTGACTTCTTTTTCCTCGATTTTGCGTGTTCAGGTTTTATTTCATGCCATAATTCTTACTCTGTATGTCGAATTGTCGATTCTGCGTCTCCTTGCAAATTCGGTTACCATACTGATCGATTTTGCTTTGCACACCTCCAATTGTCTTCGTCTGCGTCACAAGTCGGGATCGTGTTTCTCAACTTTTTATTTCATGCCCTAATTTTGTCTTCTTCTGTGTGTTGTTAGTAGTTAATGTTTACAAGCACATATCCCTATTTGCTATGTACGATAGTCATGTCTATCTCATCACTATCGGCGTCGGAGCAATATTGATTAGTCGAAGACCACATCCAAATGCTAACTTCACCATCCGCGACTTACTCAAGTTATGGAGATTCAACCCGCCTTTCCCAGTGGAAAGCTTCTCAGGTAAAACCTAACCACTTTTTTATTTTTTTAAGTTGTATGATTTAGGCTTTATATTGTTTTTGTGCTTCCTTTTAGAATTAGGTTCGTTTTGATTATTGATGTTTCTTGCTTATTTGATTTTAGTTTTTGAGTATGTTGTCGCTAATTCACGCAGTGTACAGTGATTTATGTGATTGCAATTTTCCATATTTGGTTGGTGATTTCATTCAAGTCAAAATCTTTTCATAGCCCTTTGATTTTGTTTCACTTTTGTTTTTGTGGGTTTTTAATATCTTTATTATTTTTATAACAAACATTCCACTGTCAGGGAAGGCTTATCTGTTTGACAAGGTGTAAGTGTTCTTATTTTATGTTTTAACCTTTTGGCTCTAATTAAAATGTTCGTACATATTAGAGTCGGCTTGAGATGGATGGTTGATAAAATGAGTCAAATTAAATCTCAGAAAATCATTATCATACCGCTTAACTGAAATTCCTTAGCTCAAGCATATGAAATATGGAAAATTCGAACTTCAAGTACAATTTTTCGCTTATTTAATACATGAAAAGCTTCCAATTTCAACTATACAATTTTTAGCCACGGAACTATTATGATGAAAATCTAAAAAAAGTAGTTCGGTCGCTAAATTAGATGATTCAAAAGTTTTTTTGTGTTATAAAATGGCTGGTTTAAACCTAATGTTGCCTAAATTTTATTTGAACTTAATTCATTTTTAACATGTAACCGAATGTCATCTTCTTTTTAAAGATTAATTTTACATTTGTCTTAGTCATCTGACTAAAACTAAGATTTACCTTATAAAATTAGAGATTACAAGGAAGTTACTAAATACATAAAATTAGAGGTAAATGGTCAAGAGTGTTATGTTGATGAACTTAAATTAGAAGTGAATGGTCATGAAATTAGAAGGAAGTGGTGATTACATCAGATGGTTGCATGTGGTCAGTTGGAGAGTCCACGTGACTTTCAACCTCTTTTACTTAAAGTGTCTCCTAAGTTTGAAGTCTCATTAGATATGAAGAAAGATATTTAAAAATGTAAGCTTCTCAATGCCATCTTCTACGTTTTATTTCTCCAAAAACCTTTAATTTTTGCACTCTACATTTGTATCACAGATGAAAAAAATTTCATATTTTTTTGATCGATGAATATTACAGGCTGTCATGTTCATTCACCAGCTAACGGCATATATGCAAATTTCACATTCAATCGAATACTTAAAAACACGGTAAATGGCATTTTTTTTATTAGCTATTATTCACATTGTACAAAAGTTGGACCATTTTGCCCCTCTTCACAATGAATGCAATAACTACTTCGAGCGGACATATTGTAATTTTACTTACAACTTCATTTGTCCCTAATGTCATCATATATATATATATATATATATATATATAATCGACCATTTTCTCTTTGATAACAATTGGTCTACTTGCCCCGCGTCCATCCTGCTAACAGTTAAAGATAGGGGTGTTCAAAATCGGATATCCGAAATTTCGAATATCCGAAAATTCGGATAGTTGATTATTGATATCCGAATCTGTATCCGAAATTTCGGATATCCGAAATTCTGATATCCAAAATTTCGGATACGGATTCGGATATTAAACCGGATATCCGAATTTCATTAGTTTTAAATAAAGAAAATAAACCCTCCAAGAACAAGAACGTTTCCGTGCATTTGTAAGGTATAATAATATATATATATATATATATAATCGACCATTTTCTCTTTGATAACAATTGGTCTACTTGCCCCGCGTCCATCCTGCTAACAGTTAAAGATAGGGGTGTTCAAAATCGGATATCCGAAATTTCGAATATCCGAAAATTCGGATAGTTGATTATTGATATCCGAATCTGTATCCGAAATTTCGGATATCCGAAATTCTGATATCCAAAATTTCGGATACAGATTCAGATATTAAACCGGATATCCGAATTTCATTAGTTTTAAATAAAGAAAATAAACCCTCCAAGAACAAGAACGTTTCCGTGCATTTGTAAGGTATAATAAGACTTCATTTGGTCCAGTTAAATGCAAGTTACCTCATGATACCTGAAGATCTTGAGAAATCAAACTCAAATTACTAAAATCAACATAAAAAAGGTAACATTTATACCATCCTCACTTTGCGTACCAAGTAAAAATGTTAATAATTTGTCTTTTTGAATTTCAAATGAAAAAACCCAATGCATTAAAACTATTTTTAATAATTTTTTATATTATATATTTCGGATTTTAGATATTCGAAATATCCAAAATTTTCACATTTTAATATCCGTATCCGAATCCGAAAAACCGGATATCCGAATTTTCGAATATCCAATTTTTCGGGTATTTTCGGATCAGATTTTCAGATTTTTCGGATCGGATGTTCGAATGCGGATATTTTTGACCACCCCTAGTTAAATAAAAATTAATGTTATTCTACTTTTCGTTTATTCATATTATATATTATGAAGCAAAAAATTGGAATTATGATGTAGGTCAAATGGAAGGCTTGCAATCTTGGGTATCAAACCACAAGCTCACCAGCATTGGTTAGTTTAATTTATAAAATTTAACTTTTATTCAATATAATGATAGATTTGATTTTCTGAATAATCAACCCGACAAAATATAATCGAGTGTTGATAAAAATGTATATGTAGGCATAATTTGGACAACAACAGTTGCTACATCAATGGCTTACACAAGTGATAAGAGAGTTGCACTTAAGCCTAGCCTTAGGCTTATTCATGCCACGTTTCTAATCTACAAATTATATAATTTATGTTAAAGCATTTAACCAATTTATATTTATCTTTGTGGTTATTTTTATATGTATTTTTTTTCTCCATCCTTAGGAATAGTGCCGGTTTGCCGGTCATTTTATCCCCACACCCGTAGGTAATTAAAGGTGATTGAAGCAGGGGATAAAAAATGTATGAGAAGGTGATTGAAGCAAGGGACAAAAAATGTTTTGTTAAAACAAAAAAACAAGAACAAATGAACAATAGCAAAAGATTTATGTTTGGGTTTGTTAAGAGTTTTTGTATTTGTTGAATTTACAATTTTAGATTGTTACTTTTTTGCTAATTACCATCACCGGTCTAGGCATCCATTCAGCTACTGTTGTTACAATTTATAGTAAATAATCACACTGCAACAATCTCTTTTGTTTGGTAGGCAAACACTCACTCAGTAAAATGTTTATCCTTTTTCTAATAGGTCAACTCCAACGTTGATATTCACTTCACCATGTAATTGATATTCATGGTTTGATATCAATTTTTTGTTTGCATATTCAGTGAAATAGGTCAAACCGGTGTAGCAAACTAAATCTTAATAAATATTATTATACTAGGTTTAAACCCGTGGAAACCACAGTTGAAAAAGAAAAAGCATTATTGATAATTCCAAATCGTAATGACTAATCAAAGATTTGGAAAATAACAGAGATTATAAAAAAATTGTAATTACTAATCATAGATTAGTATCCAATTATTTTTATATAATAAACCTTAGTTTATTATATAAACTACAATATTTCATTTATCATTAGTGTTATAGACAAAAAAAAAGTGCTTATTATTCCACTTCGAAGTTGTTGATCACCTTATTATAGCTTCAAACCCCACATTTGGAACATAATAGTATAATTAGAGAAATATGGGGAATTTGGTATGTACTTAAAATAATAACAAAAAAGAAAATAAAGTAAAACTTTAGAAAAATAATATACGTAGAAACCATAATCGGATATTTCTGGTTCTTTTTCTTTCACAAGGTAATCACTAAATGCCTTAAATATTTATTTTCAAACAATATCAACGATCAATTAATGAATTAACTACAAAAGACGCTCCCAGTCGATTCTAACCCTCTTATTTGTATCACAATGGCCCTTCAAGATAATGAATAAGGGCAAGAAAGTCTTTTGTTTTAACTAATCTTTTGGTGGTGTTTTAAAGCATGTATGATATTATTTCATTGACAAATAATATCTTTATGGGCTAGTGGGACTGCTATAAACAATCTGATTGATTCAAATACCCAAGCCTTTGTATCAAAAATCAAATCCTCACAAACTACACCGCCTTTGTAACTTAATTTCCCAGTCATCCCCTCATTATTAAGGTAATTTTCCTGACCACACGCACCTGAAGGATTTATGGTACCGGATCCTACACTCGATCTTGTCGAGCAAGTGATTAGCATATACAAGTAATTAAAAAGTACCTTGCTGTTTTTGATTTCTTTTATATATATTGTTCACCTAGTTATGATCAGGTTGCATAACCAATCAAAATATATTAGCTTCTTTACTGGGTAATCTATATTTAAAGATATACACAAAAGCACACAAAACAAAATCAAGTTGTCAAATGAAACCTTATTTGCATTTTTATTATTCTCCATTATATTTTTCGAGTTCATGTCTTATCTAGTGATCATGACTATGATAAACTCATGATTGCAGACACCTTCATACCCAATTGCACTAATCAAACATAGTTTCTTTTCCAGTTAATCAAATGTGTGTTTGTCCCAACATTTTACAAACTTGTCACCAGTCATGCCAATATATTCTTCAAAATACCTCTCTTTAATGACATCGGGTTAGCATTTGAGGTTACTATAAAAGGACCAAGTTTAAATCAACATTGCTTACCATGTAGATGATGAACATGAACGATAAATTACAATAGAACTGTAGAATATAAAAAGTTTCAAACCTCTCTAATAACATTATCCATGACATCAAGTGAATGCAATGAAGTTGTAGATCATCAATGGTACTTTGCTTGATACACGAAATATCCTTGTAATTTACTAATTCATATGCCAGCTGCAAATCAAATAACATTAATTTAGTTAATAGGGTCTAAATTATTGAAAATTGTGTGGGATGTAGGCAAAATGGCTAATATAACTTGCTTATAATTATGGAAGTTTCTAACAACATAAAGATGCATGATTATGAAAATTTTACAAAAGAAAAGTCATGCCTAATGGCCACTTATTGAGTTAATTGATAATGAGTGTACATCAATTTCAAAGTTTCAGGAGAATAACATATGGTTTAACTACTTATATAGCTTCTTGAATGTTTGTATGTCAGAAGCCTTATGAGCTGCAACTAAACATCTTCATCAAAGATGGATGCATCAATATGACTTTCACCATCAGTATTGCTCATAATCATTACTTTTTAAGAAAAAAAAGCAAAGATATTGATGATATTCGATTGAACCTCCAACAACAATGTTGTAATAGGCAACAAAACATGTCTGAATCATGGTATTCTCATGTCTAGTAAAAAGAACAAATAAATCCTAGGTTTCTAAAGAATCTTTGTCCAAGTCCTCATAAATACAAAAGCAAGAAGTGTAGTGGAAACATTCATATTAGGTGTCATTACAGTTGTCAGTTTCAATTTCAATGTTCTAATAATGTAAATACTCCTTATAAAGAGTCGATTAATAAGCAATTTCAGTTTCACATACAATACTTACTTCAAGCTTGTTAAATTTTGATAAAGTCGCAACTCGCAATCAACACCCTAAAATCAAATAAAAAAAGTGAGTAAGGAACACTCATACAGTACTAAGCTTGTTAGTTTCGATAAAGTGACAATAAACGCCCAAAACTCAAACAAAAAGGTGATTAAAGAACACTCTTATACAAACTTACCAAAACCTATCAGACGGTGGACGATTTCGCCATTTACGATAAAACCTTCAAAATCACGATTGCAAAGAATCAATGGTTAAGGTCGTTGGAAGCAGGAGAAAGAGACAAGAAGAAAATGATTGATATTGAAGATTAGAGGAAAACGTAACCTGATGAATTCATTTGGAAAAACAATCATTTCCTTAAACAATCAGTTCCTAAACTGAAGGCATTTAAGATGAGCATTCCAGTTTAAATGGATAAAGAGGATTAGAGATTTAAGAGAGATAAATCGAATCAAATAAAGAAACAAAACAATCGATTGATAAGATGGAGAGGATTAGGGTTTAAGAGGAATAAATGGAGAAGAACACAGCTGAAAAAGGAAACCGTTTAGGGATTTTCGATGCGTAAATTACAACCGAGAATTTAGGGGAGTTTGAATTTTGATTTTGATTTTATGGAGAAGAAGAAACATCGGCGAAGGATCAACAATAAGATTGAATTAAGAAGAATGTGAAGATGAAGCGAACCATGGAGTCTATCTTAGCATAAGGGCAGTATTGGTATTTCACTTTAAAAAATTGAGCGGGAAAATCCGATCGTAGGGGGCTTAGAGAATGAAATGTGGCAATTAAGGTACTTATTTATTAGGATAGGAGATTTATAATAATTTTGTTTTTTGGTGTACTAGGTGGGCCCGACAACATGGTATTGGATATATGCTTATGAACATGTTTTGGGGGCTTGGAACCTGTGGATTCACAATGCCAAAAAATTCAAATGGTAACTAACTTATTTACCTATTATTTAATCTGTCAAAATCATCATTCATATCTCACAAATAAACAAACTCATATATTTTTCATTTTTTATAAATAAAATAAAAGACAATGCCTCCGGAAGAATTGTATGCTACACAACTGGCACAACTACAAGAAATGGGATTCTTTGACACACGTGAGAATCGTCAAGCACTGACAACCACTGTAGGTAATGTTCATGCCGCATCTGAGAGTCTATTTGGAATTCTTAGTTAATGTCAGATATGGAATATTGATTAAGTAATTGATGTCTTTTAGTTTATCATTTAAATGTAATGTCACATTTTAGTGTATGATTTATATGGATGTTTTTTTCCTAGAGGAAGAAGAGCAATGTATTTGCAAACTTGCAGGTAAGGCATTACATGCAATTGTTCTTCCTTTCATTGTTTGCAATTGTGTCCGTTTGTATCTTTCTACATTTGGTTTTTTTTGTGGGACATCTTTTTTCCATATGCATTCGTATTACTTTGATTACACATATTTCCCTTTTTGTTGATCGTAATTATTGAGGTTAGTGATGCAGTTTTTAAGGTGCTTTCTATCTCTAGAGATACACATCTTGGTGGTGAATAGTAACGGAAAAAATTGTCGTATCCGACCCCCGAAACGCGGGGCTCCCCACCTAGTTCATAAGAAAAACAGATAGAAATAGGGATGAGCATTTGAACCGGGGAGCCGCCCGGAACCGGTACCAGAACAGGAACCCGATGGAATCGGTTGGGTCGGGACCAGGACAATATTTTTGTGGATTTTTGGAACCGGGAACCACTAGAACCGGCAAAAACTGGAACCGTATGTTGCTATTTTTCGATGACCGGTTCCAACTAGGTCTGGAAATGGAGCGGGTTTTGACCCTGATCCGATCCAAACCCTTACGGATTATATGAGTTTGGAGCATAGTTTTTGATTCCTTTACCCGTTAACGACCCATACCCGCTAACCCTTTTATTAAAAGGGTCGGGTATGGATCATCACCGATCCACTCCATTTATAACCCACCCCATATAAATTTTAGAATTATACGTTTATATTTTATCATGTCGAAAGTTTAATTTAATTTCTAATCGAAAGTTCAAAGGGTTTATATTTTATCATGTCGAAAGTTTAATTTAATTTCTAATCGAAAGTTCAAAGGGCAAAAACCAAATACCAAACTCTTTTTACATAGGACTCAAGGAGTCGACTCCTAGGCTTCCTTTCTTTTACCAAGAAACATGATATTATTTCATTAATATTTCATCAAGCAATCACTAATTTCATTTATAAATCAATAAAGCCATTTATCAACCAGAAGAAAGTTTTCAATTGATATTCTCTATAATCGTATTCGGTATTCAAAAATCAATCGGAAGTTACTACAATAGTGATTTTAATTCCAACTGAAAGTCCTTGAGTATGTAATGCATTTTTTAAATAAATATTTGTGTTTTATTATTCAAAAAGCCAATGGGTTACAAGGCGGGTTTGGATATCTGTTGATTCGGTGGAAAAGGGTATGAGTTTGATTATTCAAAACCCTACGGGTTACAGAGCGGGTTTGGATCATATTTTAAAATGTGTTAAATGGGTTTGAATCAAGGTCGATTCGCTCCAAACCCACCCCCATTGCCAAGTCTAGTTCCAACATTGAAGACACGGCAAGAACCGGTAGGATCCGGGAACTGGCAGTCCCGTTCGGTTCTTAATTTCGGCCAACTTCGGTTCCCGGGCCGGGTCGGTTCCTTTGCTCATCCCTAGATAGAAACTCTTGCATACATTACGACTTCTCAATATAAACAACATCAAAGTCCAAAAGTCAACAATATATCACCACAACACCAATTATGTTCGATCCATATGTTGGTCAAGACAAAAGCTTACCAATTTTTGCTCAATATAATGCCAAAACTCATAGAAGATGAGATATTACCAACAAAAATGAAGCTTCAAAACTACAATAGATGTAGATGCTTTTGAGTAACAACTAATAATAACTCACTATAACTAAAAAACAATCAATCAGTCAATATTTTAAAAATAAATGATCCCACAACCCAATGGAACCAACTACCAAGACTACTATACAAAACAGAACAGAAAATAGATGAAAATAATTCACCATAACTTAAATTCTTAAACATGAACTCAAAGCATCATTAATCAGTTAATCTCGATAGCTTCAGGAATCACATTTGATGGAAAAATGAAACCTTTAGCTTGCAAACAAGAAAGAACCTGCCAACAAAAGAACACAAGTGATAATATATTAGGATCATTGATTAAAACAAGTTTATCAAAAATGGAAAACCAAAAGAAATTTGACCTTAGAACATAAAATCCCAATTTTAAGCTCCTTGACATGGCCAAGATTCATTATAAATCCTTTAAGCATCTCTTCTTCCACTTCTGTAGGAGTTGTTTGCGCGATCTTTGAACGAGTATAATTTAAGTTAGCTTTGACTAAAGAAGACACATTTACCAACAAAAGCTTATGCAACACCAAATCATCTTTGATTGTTAGTGATAAAATATTGGGAGCATTGATTTCAACAATATCGACTTCAGATTTAGCATAATAATCCCGGTATCTAGATAACACCAACTTTTTAACATTCTTTGAAGTAATATGGAGATGCCTATAACCATGGCAATCATCAAACACCAAAGTTTCCAATACAGGACTTCCAGATAATATATTTTCAATCAAATCATCATTTAAACTCCAATAAGATATAGACAAACTCCTAAGATTTTTCCAACTAATCGCCCCAACTGGATTAACCATGCACCCATCTAATTTCAGCTTAGTAAAACACAAACTCGTGAAAAAAGTTTGATCTAACATAAACTCATATCCGAATACCGTATTCCAGAACCTTAAACTAATCTTTTGAACGTTGCATCTTATAGCATAACAAATCCAACTGTTGAATTAGGATTCAAACGTAATATCCAACTCAGATAAAACTTTGAATTTCTTGAGGTTCACTTGAGGACATTGAGTTAGTAATAAACTATTAGAAGCATTGATTTGGATGATATCGTCTTCAGATTCATCATCTGAAGTAACATCGGGCCCACTATAGCCAAACCAATCTTCCAACATCAAAGTTTCCAACACACCCGGATAATATATTTACGATCATCCCTTCATCTAAATTCATATAAGAAATACACAAACTCTTAAGATTTTTCCAACTAATCGCCCCACTTGGATTCAACTTGCACCCTACTAATCTCATATCAGTAAAACAAGAATTGATGAAAGAAAATTTATCTAACCGAAACTCAGCTTCAATTCTCGTATACAGAAACCTCAACTTAAGCTCTTCAACGTTACAACTTATAGCATGTTGAATCCAGTTGTTGAACTGCGATTCAAATCAGATATCGTAATAGATATACACTTCGAATTTCTTAAGCTTCGATTGTCGACACTGAGTTAGGGTTTTGTCCACCAATAATGCAAAATCATACCTTAAGTTAGGGTTTTGGAGACGATGACTTTCGGAAAGATCTGCAGGTGTGAAAATCAGAGTAAGTACGAAAGTCCAAAGATGTGCCCATTGCTTGGAGAGTGTACCTGTTCTAATGGCGTGTTTTGTGGAGGGTAAACGAGAAAGGATTTCAAGAAGCAAGGAATCGGGCAACGCACTGATTCCATCCTCTTCTCCCTTCTCAAGGATTTGTTGAAACTTAATCCGTTCATGGGCAATTTTAGGTTGATTTGGTTCTTCTTTGAACATCTTCGTGGTGGCAACTGAGCCCTCGTTGTTTTCCCCCTATTTAAATTGGCTTAGTTTAGAAATTTTGTAAAAAATAAAAAATTCAGGATGCCTTGACTTTTCAAAAAGATGTCATTTACTCTATTCAAAAAGTTAGAAAAGTCGATTACCAAACATCTTTTTAACTTTTAGAAAAAGATAAAAGTGAAAAGTCACTTTAAAATATCTCAAACACCCTCTCAATTAGGGTAATTAACTAATTATACAACCCAAGTTTTGCGTTACTCCCCTCAGCTTTAAAATAAAATATGATACAAATTCTCATATTAATATTTGTTTTATGATCCATAATTAACCAATGTTTAAAATTACCATTTATAGATACCGCATGAAATCACTTAATTATGTCTTTAATTGGTCACTAAACTTTGTTGTTTTGACCATGTGGTCATTTAACTTGGATAATATAGTTTTATTAGAGGATTTTGTTAAATATCAAACGTTTAGAACATTATCCTTCCAGCCGATGTGGAGGTTTTCCTTACTTATTCCTTGCACGCCATAAAGAGAGTAAATGCATTAACTCCTCACTCGGTAGTTTTGATGGTCTTTTATCCTCAAGTTCCACAATTTTGGATATCCGATAAGTTTTTCCTTAAAAGTACCAAAAAAGATTGGTTGGAAGCTATTCACATGGGTGACCGTATGTAATGCTCGGGTTTCGGGGCTAAACATTTTTAGACAATGTAATAGTCTAGGTCAACTATTGTAATCTTTTTCAAGTAATAAAGATGAAATATTTGAATTCTATGTGAATTATGTGTATTTGTGTGCTTATTACATAATTATAAAGATATAATTAATAAAGGATAAAAATAAGCGTCAAAATTAAAGTGTGAGATAAGCCCGATATCTTTACATAAAGTTGTAGTGGTCGAAACAAGGATTCTGGAGATATAAAGAACGTCGAATCCGAGTTATAACAAAGAAGCTATGACCTGTCGAAGTTACGCGACGGAACCGACATGATACCGAGAAGCGTAAATAGTGAATTTACGATAAAGCGAGATTTAGCCTTAGCAATCTAAACGAAATTCGTAGAATACGTTAAACCAAGAGCGTCCATAAAAAGAACGCCCAAATCTGACTTCGTATGAAGAAGTTATGATTTTTCGAAGTTTCGGTTTAGCAGTGTACAGCCCGAAATTCGAATATTAGATCGAGCGGTTTTTAGCCAACACAACCTAAACGAGAATCGAAGATCTCGTTAATAGTAGCACAGCGATAAAAAGACAGACGAAAACGGACGTCGGATGAAGAAGTTATGAATTTTTAACGGACCAATCATGTCCCGGCTTGTTAATAATATAACTTTTAAAATAAAGTCAAAATTAGCCGACGGAGTCTAAATGAAAGTTGTAGAGTATGTTCCCACCTTCGTGTGGATATAAAGAACGTCGAAAACGGAGCTCGTACGCTAAAGTTACGAATTTTTAAAGTTTGTAGTCGAATTTGCGAGACCTGATGCGAAAGTGCTGACGTGGCACTTTGCCAGCCGTCCGATGATGATCGCTAAAGTCACACCAAATGGAGACATGTCTCCTCCTTCACTCTACGCCCCACGTCCGAGGTTGGTACGCCCAGCATACCTTCGGTCCTTATCCTCTTCCGGAGTGCGAGACAGTTGGATCCGAGCTGGGCCTTATCCGAAGACTACGCCCCGCGTAGCCGAGGACTACGCCCAGCGTACGTCCGAGGCTCGCGGCTATAAATACCTGCGAGGGCTGCCGAGCAAATCACACCAATTCTCATTCTCTCTCTAGTTTCTTTCTCTCTCTAAGGCTCCAAACCACTCCTAAACCCTAGATAAAACCCCTAGCACCCAAAGGAAGCCCCGAGGCTCCCGGAGTCCCGAGAAAAAGGGTCTTTCGGTTTTCGAAACGCTGTTCCGAGCAAAGCCCGGTTTTCTTTAAAACCCGTTGTAAGTGACCTACGCTTACGCAATTTTTAATATAGCTTTCAAATAATTATAGTAATGCTATTAGGTCCTTAAAATAATTATTTGGGCTATTATTATGAGTTATATAAGTATCGTTTAACGCTTATATAATAGCAATAATAGTCAGGCTATTAATTTGTAGCGGTTATCGTTAGACTAAACCCTAGTGTTATTGATACTAGGTTTTATCGAAGGAAAATTGTTTTGAGAGTATCGAAGCGTTGTCTGAGTGCTGAGTCACCACCTTTCAGGTGAGTGCATAGTTACTTTCAGCTTACACATAGATATGAAGTATTTATATAAATTACGTGTTGTGTGTGCATATTATCTGTATACTTGCTATCTATATTGGATGAACAATTTTATACATGTTTTAAATGATTTAAACTGTATACGTATTTTATATCTACAAAATGTGTTGGGTAAAACATGGGTAGATATAATAGTCGTTGTGTGACAAAATAAAATGATGAGAGGCCTCGTTATAGATGTTATTGATGATCTAGTCATCTAGCGGAGTATACATGACGACCACAGACTATTCTAGACAGTCCAGTGGAACACTAGCAGGCTTGCAACCTATAGGTGTTTATTTGAACTGTGTGCTCACCAGGTGTACTCCATCCCCACATGGTTGCCTTAAGTACATTTATTGTTGAGGAATCCGCTTAGCAGTAGTGTCCACCCCGATGATAGTCCTTAGACTAGGTCCCTTGTGTTAGATGTTTTAGGGACGTAAAGTGAGGATAACGGGAATGGGTAATCGGGTTTGTTTGGTTTGATAACGTTAATAAACTTATTTATTGTGGGTTGAAAACCCTATGTGCTCACCAGGCTCCCAAGCCTGACCCACCCAGTTTCTTGTATTACAGGTAGTGGTGCATGAGCAGAGATGTGATGTCTTGGGATGAGAGATTAAGAGATTTTAGGCCTGTAAATACGGAATAATATAGTAAGGCCTATGCTGTATTATTTATGCTTATGATCTGTATCGAACATGACATCCCAAGTCTTTTCAATGAAATACATTTCTATGGAAATGCTTTTGATAAATCTTTATCATATTTTGTGTTTGGGACAAATTCCGCAACACTTTTATTTAAAATGTTACTCTGATTTTTAAACAAAGCATAAACAAAAATTGGTCTTTTCTGGTCTTGAAAATGGGGATGTCACAGTTGGTATCAGAGCATTAGTTTAAGCGGACTAGGAATTTGTAGGATTTCTAGACTTAAACTTAGAATGCTAAGCCATAATTGTGAGATGTGAGCACTAGCTTATTTTAGGAATTATGCCTAAAATGTTTTTATGTGCTAAATGCTTTGTGCCTTATATGCTATTATTTATTTGGATCTACGGTCTGTTGTCGACCGGATCTGGAAACCTTATGTGTTTAGGATTCTAAATGTACGACTACGATATTAGAACTAGCATGTAAACGTTTCGGAGAGATAAGGATGATTTGAACATCAGTCCTAAATAAAGATCTAAATTCACCTTATTCAGTGTATAGATCAAAATGGCAAGAACCCGCAGTGGAGACGGGAATGCAAATGGGAACATAAACCAACCCCCAGTGATTGAGCAAATACCGGTTGTGGTAGCCGCTGCGAGCCAATAACGATGGCCGGAGTGCAAGAGATGATCCAGGCGATGTTGGATCGTCAAATGGAGGAAACCAGACATTTGCTCCAACAAAATTGAGAGGAAGCGACCATACAGATCGAACATCTTGAGTTGAACGAAGGGCAAACTGAGGAGGGGAACTACAGTGGAACCGTTGGTCAAGTCAACCCACCAATAGTTCGACAAAACAACCAGATGACGGAGTCGAGAGGAATGGATGCAAGTACAAGGATTTTCTGACTTGCAAGCCATCGACTTTCATTGGAAAGGAAGATCCGATCGGGGTCGTGGATTGGATCTCGTAAATGGAGTTAGCCTTCATGATCTGCGGTTGCAGAGGAAAACTACAGACCACATTTGCAGTGCGTCAGTTCCGAGGAGGTGTTGTGCGTTGGTGGAATACCCTGGGGAAGACTTTGAGCCCCAATGAGCCCCTGCAACTAACATGGGCAGAATTTTTGGTGCAGTTCAAACATAAGTATTGCTCAGCCCAAAACCTGCTCGAGCTAGAGAAGCAGTTCCTAACCCTGAAGAAGGGAAGCATGTCAATCAATGAATACACGAATAACTTCACAGAAAAGATGGAGTTTGTCTTGCGTCTTGTTCCGGATGAGCTGACAAAAATCAATAAGTACGCAAAGGGACTTCCATGGGAATACGCGGTGCCAGTGCGTCAGGCACATACTCTGGAGGCAGCTATCTGGGCTGCCATGTCTGTGGAGGATATGATTAAGGGAAGAGCTGCCAGCAAGGTTGAGGTTGGCGAGAAGAGGAAATTTGAAGGTTCTGCTAAACCCAACAAAAAGAACAGCAAATTCAGTTCAAAGAAGATCGGGGGAGGAGGAAATGAATTGAAATGGTGCGAGAAGTGCAAGAAGAAGCACTTGGTAAAATGTAGCGAGGAAGTAACCTACTACAAGTGTGGGAAAACGGGGCACTATGTCAATGAATGCACCATCAACAAGAGGGTGTGCTACGAGTGCCGTGAAGAAGGGCATATTGCTAAGGATTGCCCAAAGAAGAAAGATGCAGGAAGGCCCAACGTTCCACCGAAGTCGAAGGTGAGAGCCTTCCAAATGACGCTCGAGGCTGCGAAGGAGGCAGCAGACGTCGCTTCAGGTAGCTTTCTTGTAAATGGTTAGCCTGCCAATATACTATTTGATTCCGGAGCCAGCTACTCCTTTGTGTCGTGTAAATTTGGTGGGAAACTAGCATTACCTATAGAAAAACTTGATGGTTCCCTGATCGTAGAAGTTCCCAGTGGCAAGTTCGTACCTGTTAGTAATCATATTAAGAACGTAGTCATCGACCTAAACAGAAATGAATTCCACGAAGAGCTATTACCCATAGAGTTAAATGGTTTCAACATCGTTTTGGGTATGGATTGGCTTAGCGAAAACGATGCCAAGATATTATGCCGAAAGAAGATAGTTAGGGTAAATCCCCCTGGAAAGGAGTCATTTATGGTGTACGGGGACAAACGTAGAGTGAATTCTGGAATCTTCTCCCTGATGAAAGCCAGAAAATGTTTATCCAAAGGATGTGCATCATATTTGGCATTTGTGATTGATGCTAAGAAGGAAAATAAGGAGTTGCAAAATATATCGGTCATATATTATTATCCGGAAGTCTTTCCTGAAGATCTTCCCGGATTACCACCTGATAGGCAAGTGGAGTTTCGGATAGACTTGTTACCAGGTACAACACCGATAGCAAAGGCACCTTACTGATTAGCACTGACGGAGATGAAGGAGCTTATGATGCAACTTCAAGAGCTGTTGGACAACGGTTTCATTCGACCTAGTTCATCACCCTGGGGAGCTCCAGTGTTATTCGTGAAGAAGAAGGACAAAAACATGAGAATGTGTATAGACTACTAAGAGCTGAACAAGGCAACGATGAAGAACAAGTATCCATTACCGAGGATTGACGACCTATTCGATCAGTTGCAAGGTTCGAGCTACTTCTCAAAGATCAATCTTAGGTCAGGATATCATCAGCTGAAAGTGAGAGATCAGGATATTGAGAAGACTGCATTCAGAATGAGATATGGACACTACGAGTTCTTGGTTATGTCGTTTGGACTAACCAATGCTCCAACAACATTCATGGATTTGATGAATAGGGTTTGTAAGCCATTCCTCGATAAATCCTTGATAGTGTTCATCAACGACATTCTGATCTACTCGAGAATCCAAGAGGAGCATGACAAGCATCTACGAGAAGTATTAGAAGTGCTGAAGAAGGAGAAGCTTTATGCAAAGTTCTCCAAGTGTGATTTTTGGATCCGAGAAGTTCAATTCTTGAGTCATGTGGTTAACCAGGAGGGAATAATGGTTGACCCATCAAAAATTGAAGTTGTAACAAAGTGGGAACGTCCAAAGAGTCCCACAGAGATTCGAAGCTTTCTAGGATTAGCCGGATATTACCGACGATTTATCCAAGGCTTTTCTTCGATAGCTGCTCCATTGACAACGTTTACCCACAAAGGAGCTACATATACGTGGAGTGAGAAACACAATGAGGCATTCGAGAAGCTAAAGAAGAAGTTATGTGAAGCGCCGATACTTTCTCTACCCGATGGAGTTGAAGACTTTGCGGTCTATAGTGACGCATCTGGAGTCGGGTTGGGTTGTGTTCTGACCCAAAGAGAAAAGGTGATAGCATACGCATATCGACAATTGAAAGAGCACAAAAAGAACTACCCCACTCACGATTTGGAGTTGGCAACGGTAGTTTGCGCTCTAAAGATATGGAGGCATTACCTCTACGACACGAAGTGTAAGCTTTTCACTGATCACAAGAGTCTCCAGTATCTCTTTAATCAGAAAGAATTGAACATGAGGCAACAACGCTGGCTAGATTTACTCAAGGACTACGACTGTGAGATACTTTACCACCCCGGTAAAGTAAATGTTGTTGCTGATGCTCTCAGTCAGAAAGTCAACCTTGAAAGGAAAAAGCCAAGAGCGTTGAGAATCGAAGTCGTCTCGACGATTGTGGAAAGTATCAGGAAAGCTCAAGAAGAAGCTTTAGAGAAGAATGACCGAAAAGGAGAACGTTTGGGCAAAGCGTTAGTGTTCGGTACAAACAATCGAGGACTGAAGGTATTCCAAGATCGGATTTGGGTACCTAAGACGAGAGGAATAAGAGATCTTCTGATGGAAGAAGCACACAAGACCATGTACTCGATTCATCCCGGTAGCACTAAAATGTATAGGGACCTAAAACCCTACTACTGGTGGCCGACGATGATACTCGATGTTGCGAAGTATGTGGCCGAGTGTGTGACATGTGCAAGAGTTAAGGCACAACATCAGAAACTGTATGGGAGTTTAGAACCTTTACCTATACGCATGGGTAAATAGGAAGGCATCACCATGGACTTTGTGACTAAACTGCCCAGGACGAAGAACGGTCACGACATGATTTGGGTAGTTGTGGATCATTTCACTAAGAGTGCACACTTCATAGCAGCCAATGAGAGGTGGTCTATGGATAAGCTCGCAAATGCTTTAGTGAAAGAGACAATAAGACTTCACGGTGTTCCTCTTACGATTGTATCAGATCGTGATAGTCGTTTCACGTCGAGGTTTTGGAAGAGTCTACAAGAGGAGTTAGGTACAAAGTTATGTTTGAGTACTACTTACCATCCGCAGACTGATGGTCAGAGCGAACGAACGATTCAAACGCTTGAAGATATGATGAGAGCATGTACCCTTGATTTCCTAGGGAATTGGGACGAGCACTTACCTCTGGTGGAATTTTCCTACAACAACAGTTTCCACTTGAGCATCAAGATGGCACCTTGTACGAAAAGCATCGGTTACGGATACAAACAAAAGGTAAAATTCTGAAACCTTGTACAACCTTTTTTAGAAATACCATTTCCCTTGGAGTTCGAAAGGACTCCTGGTACCGATAGTTATATGAAGGACGAGTATAAGTCATAATTAGTATCTTGTAAATTTTATATTTGTGAGGGTGCTTATTTGTAAATTTATTGTTTATATATACTCTTTCTCTGCCCATTCATGGGTATTGAGATCGTTACTTTCTCTTGGTATCAGAGCACCTCTTAATTTCTCATTCTGATTCCTTTGCCTTGATCAGTTCTTTCCCTTCTTCTTCCCACTTCCGTTTTCTTTTCTTCCCTTAGCAGCAATGGTTTCTACCTCATCCTCTACCCACAATTCTGATCTCCTCATGAACACCATTCTTCACTTAATCACTATCAAGTTATCATCCACAAATTACCTACTGTAAACCAGATGACGCCTCTTCTCATTTATTAAGGGTTGCTAGGGCATGTAGATGGATCTTCCTCTCTCCCAGAAGAATTTACTGATGCAGCAAAATCAACTCTAAATCCTGCCTATCAGGAGTGGATTACAGCAGACCAACGCACCATACTTCTTCTTCATGCCTCTCTCGCGGAGGAAGCTTTTTTTGAAATTGTGGGTCTCTCCATGGAGAGAATTCAAACCCTTCGTGATCAATTGCGCCATCTCACCAAGGGTAATCTCATTGTTTCTGTATTTAGTAGAAAATTTAAAAATATTTGTGACCAACTATCGGCCATTGGTCAACCTGTTGATGAATCAGACAAGACCCATTGATTTTTGTGTGGTATTGGGGCTGCCTTTGAGACATTCTCTATAGTTGTCCGCGCCTCCCGTGTTCCTTTTATTTTTCGTGATCTTCTGGCACAGGCTAAGGGGCATGAAATGTTCCTCCAATCGATCCATGGATTATCCTCCCATGTTGCTTTTGCTACTCAACAGGACCATCATCACCATCTATTGGTGTCTCCTCGTACTACTGTTCAACCACCTCATTTACAAGCCCCATCCTTAACCCAACATGGCACTTTTCTGCTTTTGGTTTTCGTGGTAGAGGTGGTCGCACCCCTCGGTGTGGTCGTGGTCTTCGACCACCTCACTGTCAACTTTATCGTATCAATGGCCATTACGCAAATTCATGTCCTTAAGTTGCATCTTTTGTTAATGCATCTCTTTCGCGCGACTTTAATCTTGCTCGTGCTTTTCATGCGTAATGTCATGTGAACAGTCCAACACCACATTGGTTTGTGGATTTCGGGGCCTCGGATCATATGGTCTCTTCTTCCGCACCAGTTACAAACTCCACACCTTCTGTTAGGGATGCCTCGGTTCTCTTTGGTAACGACACTTCTCTTCCTATCTCTCGTGTTAGAACTTCCACCATTGTGAAAAATGTTTGCTTAAATGATGTTTTTGTTGTTCCCAACCTTACCAACAGTTTATTGTTGTCAGTAAACTAACTCATGACAATGATGTGGATGTTGTTTTTTCCCATAATTTGCTTACTATTCAGGATCGCCCAACGAAGGAAGTGCTAGCATAAGGAAAGTGTGATCATGGGCTATATGTGTTATCTACGGATCCATAACGTCAAGCTTTTTTTGTTCAGCATAAAAATAAAGGCTCTTATGAATTATGGCATTCTAGATTGTGTCACACTTCATTTGATACTATTTAATTATTACGTAATTTGGGACATTTGGAGGTTTCTTCTATTTTACCAAAACCGGTCATATGTTCACCTTGCCAATTAGCTAAATCTTGTCGTTTACCATTTGAGCTTAATCCAGAACGTACTTTACGTGTCTTGGACATGGTACATTGTGATTTATGGGGGCCATCCCCCATTCTTTCGGTTAATGCTTATCGATATTATGTGTCACTTGTTGATGATCACTCAAGATTCACTTGGTTTTATCCTCTCAAAGCAAAATCTAAGTTCTTTGGTGTGCTTGATAAATTTATGAAGTTTATTCAAACTCACTTTGCCACTAAAATAAAAACTTTTCAAAGCGATGGAAGAACTGAATTTTTGAACAATAATGTAAAAATGTTACTTAGTGACAATGGTATGTTTCATCAGATTTCATGCCCCTATACTCCGCAACAAAATGGCCGCGTCGAACGGAAGCATCGACACATTGTTGAGACAGGGATTTCCATGCTATTTCATGCTCATGTACTCGCCTCGTATTGGGTTCATTCTTGTGCATCCGCAATCTACATTATTAATTGATTGCTTACGAAGATTCTCTCTTCAAAGTCTTCGTTTGAAGTTTTTTTTGGTCATGTTCCTTTATATGCCAATTTTAAACCATTTGGTTGTTGGGTTTATCCGTACTTACGAGACTATACCTCCAACAAACTTGCTCCAAGGAGTATTGCATGTATCTTTATCAGATATAAACCCTAATATAAGGGTTATCAATGTCTTCATCTGATTACATCAAAAATTTATATCACTCGACAAGCAGGTTTTGATGAGCTAAGTTTCCCGTACAAAGACATTCTTCCAACACACCTCTCTTTAACCTAACACTTCACACATTTCTCAATGATATACATCTACCCTCCATATCCACATCACTTTCCCCTCTTACACCACCCATCCATATTCCTTCAACTGCGCCATGTAACCTATGTCCACCTCAACCACCAGTTGCTATGTTTCACGAGCCATTTGCCTCCAATGACGACTCGTCTCCATTCGATCCTCCTCCATCACCCAGCTCCCCATCCTCACCACTTAGCACCCCTAGTCCTACTCTTATCCACAATACACCCTCGTCCCCTAACCAGCCACCCTCACCCACTACCACTGCTCCGCCGGCCACCGTAACAAAGGCACAAACCAGCCACTCAATGATCACTCGTGCGAAAGATGGAATTTTTAAACCCAAGCATCGAGCTGATATTTCTTAATTTCTATGCCATAGGCTCTCTCATGCGTTATTTGCTTTAAGTTATCATATACATCAAACTCAAGCCATGGGTGACACTAATGTGGATTTGGTGTCTAAGCCCATAACTATAATCAGGATGTACTTAACCCGATTGTAGCATGGTCCTTTTTGGGTTGCCTACACCAGTGCAATTTGAGAGGATGGATTTTGAGAATAAGGTTATTTATGGTTTATTAATATATTACAAGTATAATATATTAATATGAAATCATATTATTTAATTAGTATTGATCAATAATTAATTTGGAATTAATTTTGTGGTCAAAGGAGACTAATTAAATATATGAGGATTGATTATGTAAATCAATGATTCTTGTAGTGTGGGCCAATGATCCATGATTATGTATATCGGCTAAACTAATCCATGGAGGTTAAATCCATGGAGCATGAGAATGTGGAAAGTCGTGGGTCATTAGGGTTTACAAAGTGTAACCCTAGCATGTGCAACACTATAAATAATCCCCTCCTAGTGCCAAAATCGGTTGCCACTTACTTTCAAAGAGGGTGAAGTTGATTTTGTGCTAGTAACCTATTCTCTCAAGCCTCCTCTTATATTTTGGTGTTTGTGAACCAATAGAGGCATCACACTTGAGGTGCTCAAGCTTTCAAAGGTCAAGAACTCTACCCTACTCAACAGGTAAGCATCCAAACTAATTTAATATTGTATAAATTCAATTGAATGCTAGCTAGGGAGAATGCTTTGGAAAAATTGAAAATGCATGAATAATTAGAGAAAACATAGATCCAAAGCATTTAGGGTTGCATGTGCACCATAGGAGTGTTATAGTGCTCAAAACCCAACATTGGTATCAGAACCTAGGATTGTTTTCTATTATATTTGATGCTTACTAGTTTTCAAAGTTGAATAAGTCGAAATTTTGGCCTCTAAATGGTGAACTATCCGAGTCCATGAACAGACTCGACGCGTCCACTCAGTAACAGAGCAACTCGCCGGAGTCCAGTTCATGAGCTCGACGAGTTGAAGGCTCTGTTTGCAGAATTTCGAGTTTCTTGGCCTGGTTTGGACTGGAAACACTACCATAAACTGTTTGTGATCATTGGAAATGTTTTTTTTATGATATGGTAGTGCTTGTACTCATCCAACCACAAGATAATTTTCAAAGTTTAAAAATAATTGTTGTTTTATATGAATAACAAAGTTGCTTGCAAATTGTTGACTTAAAATTATCTTGATTATGAGTTTAGTTAGATCATGAATTATGTGATAATTTTTGTTGTTTAAAAATGATCTGAATGAATTTTATGACCTCCATAACTTGTCCTCAAGTTTTGGAAAATGAAAAGTCTCATACATTAAAATCCAATTAAACTCATAAGTTACGAATGTGAAGAGTTTTGACAAGTTTCAAAACTTGTCCTCAAGTTTTGGAATTTGTAATGTCTCATCAATGAAACTTTAATTCCAAACCCTAGAGTTTTAAAAGTTAAAATTCAACCCTTATACTTTATAATATTATAAGTTTAATAATATATATATATATATATATATATATATATATATATATATATATGTGTGTGTGTATAAGACTAGTCAGTCTTACCGTTAGTAGGTCTCATTCACGAAGTCGGTCTATAAGGGGGTATAAGGTTACTACCTATAAAATGGTGGTTTAATGGGTGTCTACTCTCACCCACCGCTTCCTTGACTGGTGGAGGGTCGTTAGCCGAACGGGTAGGATAGAACACTAATTCTCCTTCATTAAAACTATAATGATAAATATAAAGTAACTAAACCTTTATTAAATTCTCAATCTTAGTTACTTTAGGGAAATGTGAAAAATGGTGCTAATCCACGAAATTACACTTTGCACCTTGTTAAGTCATTAGTGGAGTGTGTATGGTTAACCGGCACACTAATCTGGGACTGATAATGTGTGGCAAAGGGTAACTTGATGTTAATCATAGATCAATGGAGCGTGTGTGGTTAACCGGCACATTGATTAGGTGATCTGTAACATTAGGTGTACCAAGCTAGTTTGCATGATTATTCACACCTTGTTTGTGATCCTCGACATCCCAGTCAGAAACTTGAAGGGCACAATCGAGATTTAAACATACCATTGAAAAGGTTAATGAATCTCAAAGATCTAGTAATTTCAAACCAATTAAAACTTAATAATCTATTTCGTTTTTCATGGTGGAAATTGGTAAATCGTCATTTACCTACCTTCAAATATTTTACAATTGGATTACGGCATCCCTCTTCGCAATTGTAGAATATTGTGTTGGGTCCTAGCCTTAATATTTCATATTGGGTGTAATATTAAAGGTTATCATCTAACCTAAAATTTGTTCTTCTTCCTTTTCAGATGTCTGTCCCAAACAATGCTTCCAACCCAATCCTTTCAGGCTATTTCTCCCTCATGAACCTATGTGGGAGGGTCATTTTCGATGGCTCGAACTTCAATGACTGGATTCGTAACATCATAATCGCTATTCACTATGAGCACAAAGACTATGTCCTAGATAAAGAGCTTAAGGAGATTGATGTAACCACTTCCACTCCTGAACAAATCGTTGAACACACTACTCATGAGAGGGATGCGACAAAGGTGTCGTGTCTAATGATTGCTACCATGCCTGCTGAGCTACAAAGTCCTATGCGGACTACTATCCCTATAAAATGTATCACGATTTGATGGAATATACCAATAAAGTGCTCGGCATGAGAGGTATGAGATCATTGCCTCCATGATCACAACCAAAATGAAGGATGGTGAACCCATCACGGCCCACTTGCAAAAGATGCAGAGATTCGTGGACCGCTTGCTTAAATTGAATGTCAATTTTGATGAAGAGTTGTCCATAGATATTATTCTACACTATCTACCTTCTTGTTATGATCAGTTTCGTATGACCTATCATATGAAAAAAGAGGAGGTCACTCTTAGCAAGCTTCAAGGCCTTTTAAGGACTGCAGAAAGCAACCTGAAAGGCAAATCGGTTGTGTCTACTCCTACTACTACTTCTGCCCCTGTTCTGGCAATCGGGCATGGGAAGGGAAAGAAGAGGAAGGCTCCCACCAAGAGCCACAAGGGAAAGTCTCTTGGTGGATCCTCTTCTAGTGGGACTAAAGTTGGTTCTGCTAATTCCTCTTCCAATCCGAAGGCTGCTGATTGCTTCCATTGTCATGAAAAAGGGCACTGGAAACAAAGTTGCCCCCAAGTACTTGCAGGACATAAAAGATGGGAAGATCAAACCCTCATTTGCAGATATTTACACTATTCAATCTAATAACTCATCACATGCTAATTCTTGGGTCCTTGATACAGGTTGTGGATTTCACATTTGTTTTGATCTGAAGGGACTAAAAAGAAGTAGGGATGTGGAGCACAGGAAGATAAACTTAATCATGGGAAATAGCAAAATTTCGTCTGTGACCAAGATTGGAGTTTATTCTTTATTGCTTAGTAATTGTTTATATTTAGATTTGAATAATAGTATTGGTTTAAATTTAGATTTGAATAATTGTTGTAACTCGTCTTGTGGCTCATGGTTTCAGTTAAGTACCCAGTGTTGATTTTTCGCATACCTTTAGCCCGGTTGTTAAAGCATATACCATACGTGTTGTCTTGTCATTAGCGGTTATTAATAATTGGTCGTTACATCAGTTAGATTTAAATAATGCTTTCCTCCATGGTGACTTATCTGACAAGGTTTTCATGTAGCAACCCCTGGGATTTGTTGATTCTCGATTCTCGAATCATGTTTGATTGCTCAATAAAGCAATATATGGTCTCAAACAAGCTCATCGGGCTTGGTTTCATCGTCGTCACTCTTTTTCTGGTGGCTGATGGTTTTCAATGCAGTCATGTTGATCCATCCCTCTTCATCCTCAATCATGGGACATGTTTATTACAATTACTTGTTTATGTGGATGACTTAATTCTTACAGGCACTCACAACTCACTCATCCGGTCTTTCATTAGCAAATTGCATAACGAGTTCCGAATTAAGGACCTTGGGTGGTTAAATTATTTCTTTGGTCTTGAGGTGTCTTACATGGATTCGGGTCTCTTTCTTTGTCAATCCATATATGCGCATGATATTTTATCTCGGGCAAGTCTGCTTGAATCTAAACCAATAGCCATGCCACTATCATCCTCTGCTCCCTTGGTTGTTGTTGTGGTGCCTTTCTCCGATCCTACCAAGTACCGCTCGTTGGTTGGCGCTCTTCAATATTTAACCATCATGCGCCCCGATATATCTTATGTTGTTAATCAAGTTAGTCAATTTCTTCAAGCTCCAATGGAAGACCATTATCTTGTTGTCAAATGTTTACTTCTGTACATTTAAGGCACGCTTCATTTTGGGTTGACATTCTCTCGCCCTAATTCGACCAATTTGGTTGGGTATTCTGATGCTGATTGGGCTCGGTGTATTGATACTCGCCGTTCCACCTATGGATACTCGATATTCATGGAGGGAATCTTATATCATGGAGAGCTAAAAAGCAACCTACAATTTCTCGCTCGATTTGTGAGTATAATATCGAGCAATAGCAAATACAGATGTGGAAATCGTATGGCTGACACATCTCCTATGTGAGCTCCATGTCTTACCTGATGGTCGGCCGACACTCTTGTGTGAAAATCTATAGCATCTGGTAACCTAAGGTACTAATTTATTCATTAATTTTTTTTCTTATTGAGGGTCTTCACGACGTGAAGTCTTAGTGATCACATTGTGACTAACCGTTGACCTGTTGACCCGTGTTTCTAGGAAGTCATGTAACATCCATAAAATCATGAAAAATTTAAACTTTTTAAAACTAATCCGTAATAATCATTGCTTACAATTTAGTTTTCAAAACATGTTTAATATCAGAGTTTTTCCCAAAATTATAAATCAAAACACGATAAGGTGCACGATCACACCTTCGCCTTCCCACGATCATCTAAGGTACCTGAAACATAACCCAAAACTGTAAGCCCAAAGCTTAGTGAGTTCCCCCAAAGTACCAACACAAAAACAAATAACACAAATACAATAACAACATACTATGGGGCCAATCAACCATAGGGTTGGAATACCCCAGTCCAATCAACTATCGGGTTGGAATGCCAACATATTATGGGTCCAATCAACTATCGGGTTGGAATACCCCAGGCCCTCAACCATCAAGTTAGAATGCTAACAAACTATGGGTCCAATCATCCTCGGAATGGAATACCCTCGGGCCCATTCAACCATCGGGTTAGTATACCCAGGCCTGTTGGCTTACGCATAAAGCAGTGAAGCCTCAGCCACTGACCATACATGTGCACATATAACACATAATCATATAGCAGTCTACAGCCAGTCAAATAGACCTACAGATCACTAAGCATATCATCATCCCATATACCATGATACCGATCTAACAGATCACTACAGTGCAATAGCATGCATCACATGATGTCAATCTGCAAGTACAACGAGGAAAACTCACCTCACATACTGAACAGAACTGATGAGGACCGTCTCTGAATCTCAGCTCTCTAACCGATACCTATTTCCACCAAGTGACCAATTCCATCAAAATACCTAAAATTCCCTCAAGGTCCAACTTGGTCAAAGTCAACGGTTAAGGTCAATAGTCCATGTTGACCTAACACGCCGTGTTCCCTTTGGACACACTGTGTTCCGCCAGCATCCAAACAGTCGGGAAAACCTCAGCCAACATGTCGTGTTGACTTGCAAAGACGCAGTGTTCGCATGATTTCCAACAACTTAATACATTCAACTGCCTCTTCAACTCCAAGAGCTCCAAAGCTCAGATCTACACCAAAATGTGATTAATAAGGATAAAGATTCCAACTTTATCCATTAGGACTACCAAAAAGGTCCAAAACCCAAACCATAAGGCTTGATAATGCAAGAGCTTAACCAATACGCACTTAATCCTTAAGGCTTGAAGTCCATCTTTTCCATAAGTGATTCCAACACCTAAACCATCCCAAAGGTTGGTTCTTTTTTGACATACATGTCCAATGCATGTCTTGAACCCATATTAGGTCAAAATGAGGATTTATGACCTAATCTTTATGCATGGCATCAAAACTTGATTAAATACCATATCCAAGACACTACTAGGTCACCTTGATCTGGAGATTCATAAAGTTGCAAACTTTATGAGATCTAACCATTTCAACATTCAAGAACAAAAAGCAAAAGGGACAAAACTCAAGATCTAGCAACTTTGAATGATAAAATCGGGTCTTGGACACTTATAAAGGTCCATAAGAGTTCCAAACTGAAGAATGGGGCTTGCTTGTTGGATCTTTGCTTCCTTCTTCCACCTTCTTCCTTCTTAACTTCAAAAACACCAAACTAGCTTCAAAAATGGGAAGGAAAGATGATTAGGGTTTCTTTCAGAGCTTGAGGGGTTGATGGGGGCTGAGGGTGAACAAACCCTAGCCTCCGTATTCCTTTAAATATGGAGAAAAACTCGGAAGATTAGGGTTTCATTCCAGCCATCAACACACCGTGTTCAAAGAGGTAACACACCATGTTGCCCAAAATGAAACATGTGCCTCCTCATATTTGGACATGCCGTGTTGGTGCCTCCAACACACCGTATCCAGTCCTCAAAAGGTGAATTATACCCAAGGGTGTTACAACTTGACCAATTTGACATGAAATAGAATTATAGGGATGGATTTAGAAGTACCTGAACATCGGGATGTTACAATTCAAAACGTGAGGCATAGGTTGTTGGATTAGTGTCTAAGCCCGTAACTATATTTGGTAAGTACTTGACCTGGTTGTGCATGGTCCTTTTGGGTTGCCTTCACCATAGCAACTTGACAGGGTGATTTATGAAGAGAGAGAGAAGATATTATTATAATATATTATGAGAATAATATATTAAAGTCATAATTATATTATTTAATTAATATTAGTCATAGATTAATTAGGAATTAATTTGGTGACTAAAAGAGGTTAATTAAATAAAGGGGACTGGAACTTTCAATTGTGTGATAGTTGGTTTTTGGGCTATGGATTACAGGGTGGACGAAATTAAGGTGTATGGACTCCTTAAATTCGTCCAAGCCTTAATCTAGAAGGATCTTTGGATTGCTTAGGGCCTAAGTTATCCAATTAGGGTTTCAAGATGTAACCCTAGGAGCTCAAGTATTTAAAGACCCCAAGGGCTACAGAAATCGGCTACCAGAAACCCTAAGGAGTTCCAAGAGCCGATTTTGTGCCTACATCCGCTCTCCAAATCATCCTCTTGCTAGCTGGTGTTTGTAAGCCATTAGAAGAGTGACAATTGTGACTCTAAGCTCCAAGAACAAGAAGATTCAAGCAAGCTACAAAAAGTAATCATCTAGATCTAATTTCTTATGTCAAATTTGAATTGTATTCACTAGATCTAAGTTTTGCAAGACTTGGATACACTGCATGTTCAATTAGAGAAATCTAGATCCAAACATTAGGGCTTGCATATGCACATAGGAAAGTTCTTATGGCTCAAACCCATCAGTGGTATCAGAGCTTTGATTGATTTCTATTGAATTGATGCATTGTTTGAATCTTCTAGCTTTGAAAAAATCGTTTTTCTGCCTTCTGACTGACAGACTCGGCGAGTCCCATTGTGGACTCGACGAGTAGGATGAACTCGACGAGTCCATAAAGGGACTCGGCGAGTCAGAGCGTTTGTCAGAGTGATTTTCGGGATTTCTTGCTGTTTTGCTTGAGGGTACTTACCTAAATCGTTTTGGTTCATTAAAATCCGAATTTTATCATCTTTTTGTCAATATCCTCATCAAAACAAAAGATAATTACCAATTCTTTAAATAATAATTTCCTTATTTGATAATAATTGATTATTTGAATTAATTGTTGAACTGTCTTGCAAGTAATATTGACTAGGTCAAATTTAGATAATCATTAAATTAATTGTTTAATTTATATTATTTGCTATTTGATCCTTCATGTTTTGAAAAGTTCAAAACTTGTCCTCAAGTTTTGAAATTTAAGTTTTGTGATTAAAAGTTTTAATTTGAACCATTTAAATTTCAAACCTTAGAATTTTACAAATTTTAAAATTCAACCTTATACTTATAATATTATAAGATTAATATATATATATATATATATATATATATATATATATATATATATATATATATGTATGTATAACTTAAATGCTAGTCTTACCGTTAGTAGGCCTTATTCACGAAGCCGGTCTATAAGGAGGGTATAAGTTTATGGCCTATAAAAATGACCGTTTAATGGGTGTCCATTCTCACCCACCGCTTCCTTGATTGGTGGAGGGTCGTTAGCCGAACGGGTAGGATAGGGCAAACCTTTCGTCATTAAAAGTATAATGAATCTATATAAAGTAACTAAATGTTTTTACAAAATTCCCAATCTTAGTTACTTTAGGCAAAAGTGAATTTGATGCAATTCCATGAAATTACACTTTGTACCCTTGTTAAGACGTTAATGGAGTGTGTGTGGTTAACCGACACATTAATTGGGTTCTAAGCATAGGTGGCAAAGGGTGACTCTTTGTTTGTCATAGTTCAATGGAGCGTGTGTGGTTAACCGACACATCGAATAGGTGACCGTAACAATAAGGGCACCATGTACATTTGCATGGTTATTCACACCCACTTTGTGTTTCCTTTTTGTTTTTCATGGTGAAGAATTAGTGAATCGACATTCACTTGCCTTCAAATTATTTTCTTGTTAGATTACGACATCCGTTTTCTAATTTGTGAATAATGTTGTTGGTTCCTAGTCCTAATTTCTCATTTGGGTGATTAATTGGGGAAATTCATTTCTAATCAACTTTGTTCTTTTTCCTTTTCAGATGTTGAACGCAAACAACAACGCTTATGGGTCAAACTCCTCTGGTTCATTCTCACTCATGAACTTGTGTGGGAAAGTGATCTTCGATGGGACCAATTTTAGTAATTGGATCTGCAACATTCGCATGGTCCCTCGCTACAAGGAGAAAGAATATGTCCTCGATGAGAAGCTAAAGGAGATTGATATTGACACTGCTACCACTGAAGAGATCGCGGCTTATGAGGCCCATGAGCGTGATGCCACAAAAGTCCATTGCATCATGCTAGCGACTATGACTTCTGAACTCCAGAAGTCCTATGAGGACAAGTACCCCTATGAGATGCATCAGGATCTACTGGAATGCTACCACCAGAGCGCTAGGCAAGAGAGGTACGAGATCATCACTTCGATGATCACTACCAAAATGGGTAATGGAGAGTCCCTTACCGCTCATCTGCAAAAGATGTAGACATATGCCGACCGCTTGATGAAGTTGAATGTGAACTTCAATGAAGAGCTGGAAATTGACATCATCCTTCACTCATTGCCTTCCTGCTATAGCCAGTTCCGCATGACCTACCACATGAATAAGGAAGAGGTCTCCTTGAGCAAGCTTCAGGGCTTGTTGAGGACTGCTGAGAGCAACCTCAAGGATAAATTTGTTGCATCAACTCCAACTCCTGCTACTGCCCCTGTCTTGGAAATAGGGTAAGGGAAGGGTAAGAAGAGGAAGGCTTCCTCAAGGGGCCACCACAAGGGAAAGTCCCAAGATGGCACCTCTTCTAGTGGAACCAAAGTTGGTTACGCTAAACCCAACTCTAACCCTAAAGAAGCAGAGTGCCACCACTACCACAAGATTGGGCATTAGAAGAGAAGCTGCCAGGAATATCTGTAAGCCATCAAGGATGGGAAGATCAAGCCATCTTTCGCAGGTATTTACACAATTAAATCTAATAGTTTATCACATGCTACTTCTTGGGTTCTTGATATAGGATGTGGTTTTCACATATGTTCTGATTTGCAGGGACTAAAAAGAAATAGGGATATAGAGCATGGAAGGATGAATCTGATCATGGGAAAGAGAAGATCGTTGCCTGTGACCAAGATTGGAGTTTACTCCTTAGTGTTTAGTAATGGATTGGATTTAAATTTGAATAATTGTTGCTATTCGCCAAATATGGCAAGAAACATCATTTCATTTCATGGTTTATATAGACAAGGTTCCAAATATTCATTTGATAATGGAAAGGGTTCTAATTATGCTTATTTTAATAATGTTTTATATTTTGAAGCATTGCCTTGAAATGGATATATGAAACTGTGATGGTTGTAGATAACTTAGGAAATGATGTTTTGTGTGTGGATTCTTTCAGTAGTATGGATAAAGCATGCTTGTGGCATTGTCGTCTTGTACATGTCAACAAGAAATGCATAGCCAAACTCCAAAAGGATGGAGTGTTGGAGTCATTCGACCTTAGGGACGATGACGTGTGCGAGTCTTGTTTACTTGGAAAGATGACCAAGTCACCCTTCACTGGAACTTGTGCGAGGGGTGAGGGTTTATTGGATCTCATACATACAGATGTATGTGTACCCTTTAGATCCACCACAAGGGATGCAAATCAATTCTATGTGACTTTCACAGAAGATTATAGCATATATGGGTATATCTACTTAATCAAACACAAGTCAGAAACCTTTGAAAAGTTCAAAGAGTTTAAACAAGAAGTGGAGAATCAGTTGGGCAGGAAAATCAAGATGCTTCAATCTGATCGAGGTGGAGAGTACCTAAGTCTTGAATTCCACGACTACCTCAAGGAATGTGGAATAGTTTCGCAATTGATGCCACCTAGGACACCACAATTGAGTGGTGTAGCTGAGAGGCGTAATTGAACCTTGCTAGACATGGTTCGTTCCATGATGAGTCGTGCTTCACTACCTATCTCATTCTGGGGGTATGCCTTAGAGACTGCCGCCCATATTCTTAACTTAGTCCCTAAGAAAAAGGTTGCCAAAACACCTCACGGAATGTGGACAGGGAAGGCTCCCTCGTTGGCACATATCAAGGTTTGGGGTTGCATGGTTTTCATAAGACGAGAGACTAACGACAAGCTTAAACCTCGTAGTGAGCGATGTATTGTCATCGGCTACCCACAAAAATCCTTTGGATATCTCTTCTACAGACCGAGTGACAATGTTGTCTTCGTTGCGAGGAGAGGGGTTTTCCAAGAGCGAGAACTCATAAGCCAAGGAGACAGTGAGAGCCAAATCAATCTTGAAGAGCTTCAAGAGTCGAGTGATGAAGGAACCTCTAACACTGGCACTCAACCCGAGAAGGAAACTCCGGTTGAACCAATTGACGATTCCTTACCTCTTAGACGTTCTGAAAGGGTTAGTGTTCTACCCCAGTTTTATGGTTTTCATATTACTACAGAAGGGGATACGTTCATTAGTGATAGTACACTAGTGAATATGGACGAACCTAACAGCTTTAAGGAAGCCATGGTGTCACACCCCAAAACCAAGAACGGCGAAAACGTTCTGGGGCGGAGGACGTCATGTAAAGTATCACAACACAGTAAATGAAAATAGCAAACAACATCATCCATTGCATTAAATATATAATTTTAATACAAGCGTGTTCTGTACAGTTTTTAGACACCAAAAATATAAGGTAAATCAAAATAATAATATGATGAGTCTTGAATGCGCTCCATCATCTCAAAAGCTGGCATCGGTACCTGTCTACTGATGACCTGAGAATACAAGTTATTTTGAAAGAGTTTATCAGCATTAAGCTGGTGAGTTCATAAGTGTTTTAGTGTCGGTGTTTGTTATTGAAAACGTTTGAACCTGTCGTAAGTATAAGTTGTAAAATATATGTAAGTGTTTGTAAAAGTTTGAATCTCTCAGAAAAACCTATATTTTCTATTAAAGTAGCCTTCTACCAAGGCTTAACTATTTCGTATGCTTGTTTGATGTAACAGTGTGAAATTTCCCAAGTGTAACTATCTTTTAACAAAATATAGTTTGTACATTAAAGTTTAAGTGAGGTTATCACTAAAAATGTAATGGGTAAATCATTGTAGTACTGTAGTTTTGTATTATAGGAACTACTGTTGTACTAACTACCTTAAACCAGATTTATATTAAGGTATGATGTGATAATTGCACCATACTATCGACTGATAACAACGACATAAAGAACGGTCGTAATAACGGAATGACGTTTGGCACCCGCAGACCTGCAGGTCCGGCTATAGCTAGCAGCAAGGTGTAGGATAGTCAATCCAGTATAGATCTATACGCAAACTCAACGCTCTCCCTCCAAGAGAATTCTGGCTACAACTCGGGCCATGACATTTAAGGCATGCTCCGATACAGTGGATCACAATTGTTAACGTATTAATGTAAGGGTAATGTTTCTCGTTCTAGTGTAGTTGTATATGTTCTCTTCCTAGTATAGTTGTATATGTTCTCATAGTAATGTAATGTATAGACTCATGAATGAACTGACTCATTGATCTAACAGTTGTAATAGTATGATCCTGTGTTACCCCGATGGTAACTTACTAATGGTATGTCTAGTACGTATGAATATGGAAGTACTTTTATGTCTATATATGTATATTTGATATATAATTAATATTAAAACGACCTTCGGATGGTCACCTGAAATTCCACCAGACCACATCCAAATCGAGGAAAAGGAAATAGGGCAGGTGGCTTTCCTAAGCCCTTTAAACATTATTTATACATCTATACATATATGGGCATGCAAATTATAAGTAGTAAAACAAAGTTTAAATTAAAAGCATTTGATAAGTAAAAGAGTTTGTAAAACATTTTGAAGTAAAACAGTTTGATAAACAGTTTGAACAGTGATAAAATCATTGATTTCCTAGTTATTAATCACATGTGATTAATGCAATCACATGCGATTGAAGCAATAACTATAAGTATTTAACTTGTATCCCCCCCCCTCCCATAAAGTATTTAAACATTTAAAATCATTTCAAAGGTTGATTTAAGGGGGTATGAACTCACTTGACTGATTGAAGAAAGCGAGATGGAAAACCGGGCAGAGTTTCGTCTCGGGAAACGGATTTTTCTCGGGATTCTCGGGAATCTCGGGAGTAAAATCGACCCTCGGGACTTGAGCAAAAAGACCAGAGCTTCGGGTTTGAACGGGCACGGAAATCGAGGCAAGATCGTGAAAGAAAGGAGAGAAATGAGCAAAATTTCCGGAAAGCCTCGCATCCCTTTTATAGGGGTGCTGAACCGCCTCGGTACGCTGGGCGTACGAGGGTACGCAGCGCGTACGAGACGTCATCGCTAACGCACTTCGGATGGGATGGCGGGTCGGACGGGCGGCGGGTTGGACGGGCGGGTCGGACAGGCGGGTCGAAAGCTTCGCATAGGGCGACGTGGACGATCCGAGGCCCTTGATCTGAGTACGTGGGGTGTACGAAGGTACGCAGGGCGTACGAAGGTCCTATCCGATGACTCCCCTTCGGATAATACCAGGAGTTTATAATTAAATTTATATTTATTTTAAATAAACTTCTAAAATTCATATCTCCTTCATACAAACTCCGTTTTTGACGTTCTTTATATCCACGCGAAGGTGAGACCAAGATCTACAACTTTCGTTTAGACTCCGTTGGCAAATTCCGAAATTATTTTTATTATTTATTTATTAAAATGACATGATTAAGGAATTTCTTCAAAAATTCATAACTTCCTCATCCGAAGTCAGATTTGGACGTTCTTTTTATGTACGCTCATTGTTTGAGGTTATTTATAACTTTCATTTAGATACCTAAAGCTAAAAACTATTGTATTGAAATTTCGCGTTTTTCGTTTAATCGCTGTTGCCGGTTTTGCCGAGAATCTTCGGTTGGTCATAACTTCTTCGTTATAACTCGGATTTTAGGGTTCTTTATATGTACGAAAACCTTGATACGATTCCTACTACTTTATTTAACCCAAATAAGATTTTAGGAAAGTTATATTTTGACCTAGATTTGATTGGTTTTACATTACATTGTCTCGAAATATCGGGTTGTCACATCATCCCCCCGTTAGAAGGAATTTTGTCCCGAAATTAGAATTTAAGCAAGTAAGAAATTACAATTAACTAAGCAAAAAGGTGAGGGTATTTCAGTTTCATCTGATCCTCATGTTCCCAAGTGAATTCTGGTCCTCGCTTGGCATTCCAGCGAACCTTCACGATAGGGATACAGCTTTGCTTTGTCTGCTTGACCTCACGGTCCATGATCTCTACAGGTTCTTCCATGAAGTTGAGGCTCTCGTTGATCTCGATCTCGTCGAGTGGGATTACAAGAGTCTCGTCGGATAGACACTTTTTCAAGTTAGATACGTGGAATGTAGAATGTACGTTACGAAGGGCGTCTGGTAGGTCGAGTTTGTAAGCTACGGGGCCGACTCTTGCTAGAATCTCGAAAGGCCCTATGTACCTCGGATTAAGCTTCCCACGCTTGTCAAAGCGTATCAAGCCCTTCTAGGGTGAGACTTTGAGAAGGACTCGGTCTCCCACCTGAAATTCCAAAGGTTTCCTTCGTTTATCAGCGTAGCTCTTCTGTCGGTCCCTAGAGGCTTTCAATCGTTCACGGATCTGAACGATTTTATCTGTCGTTTCCCGAATGATCTCCGGACCGGTGAGAGTACTGTCGGAAGCTTGCCCCCTGGCTAATTGGGTATCACCCACCTCAGCCCAGCACATAGGGGATCTGCACTTTCGGCCGTAGAGAGCTTCAAATGGAGCAGCCTTGATGCTCGTGTGATAACTGTTATTATAGGAAAACTCGACAAGGGGTAAATGAGTATCCCATGCCTTCCCAAAGTCAATTACGCAGGCTCGCAACATATCTTCCAGTGTTTGGATGGTCCTCTCACTCTGTCCGTCGGTCTGAGGATGGTAGGCTGTGCTCATGTCCAGCCTTGTTCCTAGGGAATGTTGTAGTGATTGCCAAAATCTTGAGGTGACCTACTATCTCTATCGGAGATAATGGACATAGGTACACCATGTAGCCGTACGATTTCCCTAATGTATGTTCTCGTAAGTTTCTCCATCTTGTCGGTTTCTTTGATAGGCAGGAAGTGTGCAGACTTGGTCAATCTATCAACGATGACCTATATGGTGTCAAGTCCACCCGTTGTCTTGGGCAACTTGGTTATGAAATCCATAGTGATCCGTTCCCACTTCCATTCCGGGATCTCTGGTTGTTGCAATAAACCAGAGGGCTTCTGGTACTCGACCTTAACCTTTGCGCAAGTAAGGCATTTACTTACGAAGGTAGCAATCTCTGCTTTCATATTAGGCCACAAGTATAGCTTTTTAAGATCCAGATACATCTTATCTGAACCAGGGTGGATGGAATACCGAGTGTTGTGCGCCTCGGTCATGACCAAGTCTTGGAAACCACCGTGTTTCGGTGTCCAGATTCGGTTCATGAAATATAAGGCTCTGTCACCCTTGGCTTCTAAATTCTTGTCCATTCCTCTAAGGGATTCATTCGTCACATTTTCAGGTTTCATGGCTTCAAGTTGAGCCCCCTGAATTTGTTTAGACAAGTGTGAATGGATGGTTATTGACAATGACTTGACTTTGCGACCAGAATATTCCTTCCGACTTAGGGCGTCTGCTACTACGTTGGCTTTACCCGGATGATAACGAATATCGCATTCGTAATCACTGAGTAGCTCGACCCACCATCGTTGTCTCATGTTGAGCTCCTTTTGATCGAAAATGTGTTGTAAACTCTTGTGGTCGGTAAAGATAGTGCTCTTCGTTCCATACAAGTAATGCCTCCAGATCTTCAGAGCAAACACTACTGCTCCTAGTTCAAGATCGTGGGTCGTGTAGTTAATCTCGTGTGTCTTCAACTGCCTCGAGGCGTAGGCGATGACCTTACCTCGCTGCATCAGAACACATCCGAGCCCTTGATTTGATGCATCACAATAGACTACGAAGTCTTCTATTCCTTCGGGAAGGGATAGTATTGGCGCAGTGCACAAGGCTCTCTTGAGCGTTTGGAACGCTCTTTCTTGTTTCTCCTCCCAGTCAAAGGCCACGCCTTTCTGGGTTAGGGTTGTAAGAGGTTTCGCTATTCGAGAGAAGTTCTGTATGAATCTGCGGTAGTAGCCAGCAAGACCTAGAAATTGACGAATTTCTGTAGGCGTCTTAGGTGTTGACCAGTTCTCAATGGCTTTTATTTTGGATGGGTCCACGTGGATTCCCTCTTCGCTTACCACGTGTCCTAAGAATTCGACTCTCCGGATCCAAAATTCACATTTCGAGAACTTCGCATAAAGCTTCTCTTTTCGTAATGTCTCTAGAACTTGTCGCAGGTGATCGCTATGCTCTTTCTTACTTCGGGAGTAGATCAGGATGTCGTCAATGAAAACGATGACGAACTGATCCAAGTAAGGTCGACATACTCTATTCATCAGATCCATGAAGACTACGGGCGCATTGGTCAATCCGAATGGCATCACCACGAACTCGTAATGTCCGTAACGAGTTCGGAAGGCTGTCTTCGGTACATCCTCCTCTAGTACTCGTAACTGGTGATATCCGGATCTCAGATCAATCTTAGAAAAATAGCTCGCCCCTTGCAGTTGGTCGAATAGATCATCTATGCGAGGCAGAGGGTAACGATTCTTGACCGTCAGTTTGTTGAGTTCTCTGTAGTCAATACACATACGGAATGATCCGTCTTTCTTCTTAACGAACAAGACCGGTGCTCCCCAAGGTGAGAAACTTGGTCTTATAAAGCCCTTGCTGAGCAGTTCGTTAAGTTGACCAGAGAGTTCCTGCATCTCAGCTGGTGCTAAACGGTAGGGCGACTTGGCTACTGGGGTAGCTCCTGGGACTAAGTTGATTCTGAACTTGACCTGTCGTTGCGGAGGTAACCCGGGTAGTTCTTCTGGGAAAATGTCGGGGAAGTCGCTCACTACTGGGATGTTCTTTAGTTCTTTCGTTTCGAGGCTCGTGTCGACGACGTGAGCAAGGAATGCATGGTATTCCTTACGCAGATACTTCTGTGCTTGAATACTTGATATGATGCGAAGACTTGCACCGGGTTTGTCGCCGTAGACTATAAGGGTTTCGTTAGATGGAAGGTTTAGACGGACTGCTTTCTCATAGCAGATGATGTTGGCGCGATGAAGGCTTAACCAATCCATGCCAATGATAATGTCGAAACTTTTTATTGAGACTGGCATGAGGTCGATTGGGAATGAATGGTTATCTAGAGTTAGGGTACAACCTAAGTATATGCTACTCGTACTTTCAGTTTTTCCATTAGCCATTTCTACTGTGAATAGATCTTTGAGTGCGTGCGGTGGTTGATTAAGCATGCGAGCAAATTTATGGTTTACGAAGCTTCGCTCCGCTCCACTATCGAATAGAATGCATGCATAGGAGTTATTGAGGAGGAACGTACCAGTCACCACTGTCGGGTCAGCCACTGCTTCCCCGTGGCCTATAGCTAGTACCCTCCCTGCTCCTCCAACATTCCTCGCTTTGGGGCAGTCCCTCTTAAAGTGGCCTGCTTCGCCACATCCATAGCAGGTTGGGCTCGCGCCAGAGCCAGGGACTTGGTTGATAGGTTGTGTCGGGAACTTACAGAAACGGACGGTGTGTCCTTTCCTGTTGCAGTTAGAGCACTGCATTTCACGGCAGGGGCCGTTGTGGTGGTAGTTGCATTTGTTGCACTTGGGCGAACTTCCAGCATACCGACACACCGGAGCAGTAGTAGCAGCAGCAGGGGTTATTGCGGCATGAATTGCCACCATTTGCTGCTTTTTAGCAGCCTGCTGCTTTTTCCTTTCATCCCAGAATTTCCGCTTAGTATCAGCGGGTTTGGAGGGTTCCGGGATGGCTAGGGTGGTTGTGATTGCAGGGGTTTTGACTCCATGGTCAATGAGTCGTTGTGCCAATCGTTTGGCACTGTCGAAGGTAGCAGGGTTTGATGCTAGAACATTCCCCTGATACAGAGGCACTAGCCCCCATATGTACCTCTCGATCTTCTTCCCCTTGGTGGGAACCATATTGGGGTAGAGGGCCACCAGCTCGCTGAATCGGGTAGTATAAGCGACCACGTTGGTGCCCTTCATCGTCAGGTTCCAAAGTTCCTGCTCTAGTTTCTGGATCTCGCCCCTCGGGCAGTATTCTTCAGTCATGAGGTCTTTCATCGTTTCCCAGCCTATGTCGTTGGCTACGACGAGAGTTAGTGCCTTAACATGCCCGTTCCACCATGCCAGGGCCTTTCCTTCAAAGGTGCATGCGGCGTACTTGACTTTACTCGCCGCTGGGCATGAACAGATTTCGAAGACTGATTCAGTCTTCTCGAGCCATTGCGAGAGGGCAATGACTCCGCCGGTGCCGTAAAAAGGCTTCGGTTTGCAATTTGTGAAATCCTTGTATGAGCACTCTCTCGAGCGCACAGGGGTTTCAACCGGGGTTGATTCCACAGGGGTTCCACCTCTGCTGGCATCAGAAGAGTGATATTGAGCCATGGCAGTTGCCACTGCTGCAGCTACGGCAACATTCAGGGCTACAATATCGATGATCGGAGGCGGAGGAGGTGGTGGTGCAGGATTATTCCTGGGAGATTTGCGAGGAGGCATCTTTCAGCTATAAGTTTATAAAGATAAGAAAAATGGTAAGAATCAATTTGTAAGAAATGTGAGAGTGACACATGGACTAACAAACCATAGCCCAACAGTTGAATGAGTGTTTGAAATCACAATAAGAATATTTGTAGGAAAGCACAAGTGTATAGATTTTTCCCACAGATTAGATAGATCTCAATAATACTGGTATTACTGATGTAATAAGTTCAGGGAAAATCGACCTAACAGTAGGTCTTACATCATACCATATAGAAAAGTTTGATAGTTCTTAGATTCCTAATTTGAGTACTGAAAGTTATGAATATTCTACAGACAAGTGCTACTTAGAGCACAGATGTTAAAGGTTATTCTTTAATCAAAAGACAGAGATGCACTAGACATCGTCTAACGGCGATGGGAATTCCCCGAGCGAGCCCTGAGGTCGGACACTTGACGAAACACCTCTTGAAGGTGTCGATCCTGAGCCCTCTGACGAGCTCGAAGTTCCAAGATTTCAGCTCGTGAGGCAGCCAGCTGCTGCTGCAGGGTTTCATTGGTTCTCCGGGTCCGTTCCATGTCTTCTTCAAGACGGCAGATGCGGACTGTGTTGACACCTGAGTTGGCATCAAACTCCATGACCCGGTCGATGGCTGCTCGACCTTGCTCGACATTACGAGCTATTCTGCGGGTAATGACAGGCAGAGCTCGGTCAGCAGAGCACCATCGCTGATGTTGTAAAAGCTTCGGTCCCCAAAGTATGGTAAGGGTTGACCCTGTTCATCACTCCAGCGATTCAAGTTGTTTGCCCACAAGGGAGTAGGACCTGGAAACGCTGGTCGAGGGTTGTTGTTCGGGGCTTGACCTACGAGCGGTAGGTTGTTGACTTCAGGCTCGGAGTCGGATCCATCAGAAAAGCCTTCTGCGAGGTGATCATCCAAAGGGATTGGATGCTCATCATCGGGCTCTTCATCGATCCACCCGGCATTGCCTTCATTTGGAAAGTACGGGTCGCCGTGATGGAATCCAGCCATTTAAATTTACGCGAGAAGAGAGGTATAAGAATATAGTATACGTGTAACTAGTAGTACAAAATACACCTATAGTATTTTAAGTTTAAGTTCTACTGATCTTCTTGTGGTATTGTTGGTAAGTTTTTAGACTTGTTAACATATCACAACCATTCTAGGGCATATGCTAATCACTCCTAGGACCAGCATAGTTGATCAGGCTATGCCATTCCCAGGACTGACCATACATCCCCGAGCTCACTTGTGATATTTAACAATCGTAATACTTTTGTTCTTGTCATTGTGACACTGATTTTAGTATGAATGCAGACTAGTATACTTAATTAAATATTTTATTATTTAAAGTATAGACTCTGGGTCAGAGTTTAATCCCAAATGGGTTTATAGTTTAGTATATCTTTTATGGGTTGATATACTTGATTCACTATAAACAATGCTCTGATACCAATCTATCACACCCCAAAACCAAGAACGGCGGAAACGTTCTGGGGCGGAGGACGTCATGTAAAGTATCACAACACAGTAAATGTAAATAAGCAAACAACATCATCCATTGCATTAAATATATAATTTTAATACAAGCGTGTTCTGTACAGTTTTTAGACACCAAAAATATAAGGTAAATCAAAATAATAATATGATGAGTCTTGAATGCGCTCCATCTTCTCAAAAGCTGGCATCGATACCTGTCTACTGATGACCTGAGAATACAAGTTATTTTGAAAGAGTTTATCAGCATTAAGCTGGTGAGTTCATAAGTGTTTTAGTGTCGGTGTTTGTTATTGAAAACATTTGAACCTGTCGTAAGTATAAGTTGTAAAATATATGTAAGTGTTTGTAAAAGTTTGAATCTCTCAGAAAAACCTATATTTTCTATTAAAGTAGCCTTCTACCAAGGCTTAACTATTTCGTATGCTTGTTTGATGTAACAGTGTGAAATTTCCCAAGTGTAACTATCTTTTAACAAAATATAGTTTGTACATTAAAGTTTAAGTGAGGTTATCACTAAAAATGTAATGGGTAAATCATTGTAGTACTGTAGTTTTGTATTATAGGAACTACTGTTGTACTAACTACCTTAAACCAGATTTATATTAAGGTATGATGTGATAATTGCACCATACTATCGACTGATAACAACGACATAAAGAACGGTCGTAATAACGGAATGACGTTTGGCACCCGCAGACCTGCAGGTCCGGCTATAGCTAGCAGCAAGGTGTAGGATAGTCAATCCAGTATAGATCTATACGCAAACTCAACGCTCTCCCTCCAAGAGAATTCTGGCTACAACTCGGGCCATGACATTTAAGGCATGCTCCGATACAGTGGATCACAATTGTTAACGTATTAATGTAAGGGTAATGTTTCTCGTTCTAGTGTAGTTGTATATGTTCTCTTCCTAGTATAGTTGTATATGTTCTCATAGTAATGTAATGTATAGACTCATGAATGAACTGACTCATTGATCTAACAGTTGTAATAGTATGATCCTGTGTTACCCCGATGGTAACTTACTAATGGTATGTCTAGTACGTATGAATATGGAAGTACTTTTATGTCTATATATGTATATTTGATATATAATTAATATTAAAACGACCTTCGGATGGTCACCTGAAATTCCACCAGACCACATCCAAATCGAGGAAAAGGAAATAGGGCAGGTGGCTTTCCTAAGCCCTTTAAACATTATTTATACATCTATACATATATGGGCATGCAAATTATAAGTAGTAAAACAAAGTTTAAATTAAAAGCATTTGATAAGTAAAAGAGTTTGTAAAACATTTTGAAGTAAAACAGTTTGATAAACAGTTTGAACAGTGATAAAATCATTGATTTCCTAGTTATTAATCACATGTGATTAATGCAATCACATGCGATTGAAGCAATAACTATAAGTATTTAACTTGTATCCCCCCCCTCCCATAAAGTATTTAAACATTTAAAATCATTTCAAAGGTTGATTTAAGGGGGTATGAACTCACTTGACTGATTGAAGAAAGCGAGATGGAAAACCGGGCAGAGTTTCGTCTCGGGAAACGGATTTTTCTCGGGATTCTCGGGAATCTCGGGAGTAAAATCGACCCTCGGGACTTGAGCAAAAAGACCAGAGCTTCGGGTTTGAACGGGCACGGAAATCGAGGCAAGATCGTGAGAGAAAGGAGAGAAATGAGCAAAATTTCCGGAAAGCCTCGCATCCCTTTTATAGGGGTGCTGAACCGCATCGGTACGCTGGGCGTACGAGGGTACGCAGCGCGTACGAGACGTCATCGCTTACGCACTTCGGATGGGACGGCGGGTCGAATGGGCGGGTCGGAAGCTTCGCATAGGGCGACGTGGACGATCCGAGGCCCTTGATCTGAGTACGCGGGGCGTACGAAGGTACGCAGGGCTTACGAAGGTCCTATCCGATGACTCCCCTTCGGATAATACCGGGAGTTTATAATTAAATTTATATTTATTTTAAATAAACTTCTAAAATTCATATCTCCTTCATACGAACTCCGTTTTTGACGTTCTTTATATCCACGCGAAGGTGAGACCAAGATCTACAACTTTCGTTTAGACTCCGTTGGCAAATTCCGAAATTATTTTTATTATTTATTTGTTAAAATGACGTGATTAAGGAATTTCTTCAAAAATTCATAACTTCCTCATCCGAAGTCAGATTTGGACGTTCTTTTTATGTACGCTCATTGTTTGAGGCCAAGTTGAGTAAGACTCAAAGTCCGAGTACTGAAGTCGAGATAGCAGAGATAAGACGAGTACCTTAAGCTTCCGCAGTTGGCTCAATCATGTATGATATGACATGTACTCGCCCTGATGTGGCCTTCTCTTTGAGCATGGTCAACAAATATCAATCCCTGGCAGAGCGCATTGGATCGCAGTCAAGAATATTCTTAACTACCTTCGGAGGACCAAGGAATGGTTTCTAGTCTTCGGTGGGAGTGATGACTTAAAGGTGCGAGGGTACAGTAACACCAGTTTTCAGATCGACGAGTACAGCTATCGTTCACAGTCAGGTTGGGTCTTTACCCTCAATGGAGGAGCAGTGACTTGGAAAGGTTCCAAACAGGAGACCGTAGCTGATTCAACGTGCGAATCAGAGTATATAGCGGCGAGCGGAGCGTCAAAGGAGGCGATATGGTTGAAGAGCTTCATTGGAGACCTTGGAGTTGTGCCAACCATAAAGGAGCCTATGGAAATTTTATGTGATAATGAAGGAGCGGTTGCCTTGACCAAGGAACCAAGGGATCACGGTAGATCTCGACATATCGACAGAAAATATAACTTTATTCGACATCGGGTGGAAGAAGGACTCCTCGTAGTGAAGAGGGTATTGTTAGAGGATAACCCAGCAGATCCACTTACGAAGGGATTGAGTAGGGTTAATGTCACACCACAAAACCAGAATGGCAGAAACGTTCTGGGGTGGAGGACGTCATGTATAGCATCACAACCAATGTATAATAGCAATTATAGCAACGCAACCATTACCTTGAATACTTCAATAAAAATGTTTACATCAATTTGGAAATTGTCTGAAACTTGTTTGGATTTCATCATACAGAATATATATAGAATATAAACATTAAACTCTTATTGCTCTAACTCCTCAAAAACCCAGCAGGTACCTGTCTACTGATTTCCTGAGAATACAAGCAGTTTAAAAATATCAGCCTAAAGCTGGTGAGTTCATAAGCAGTAGTTTGTAATGAAACTTGTTGATGAGCTAGCAGAAGTGTTTGTATAGATTTAAGAAAATCTGATATTTTCTTTAGTAAAAATGTAGTGTTATCAGTTCTGTAGTAAACAATGAATATCTGTATGTTTCCAAGAAAATCCGATATTTTCTTTAGTGAAAATGTAGTGTTATCAGTTCTGTAGTAAACCATGAATATTTGTATGTTTCCAAGAAAATCCGATATTTTCTTTAGTGAAAATGTAGTGTTATCAATACTGTATAAAGCCATGAATGTTCGTTACTGAAAAATGTAGTGATATGCGCAATTACTACCTCATGTGACTAGCTAAAGCTAATCATGAAGTATAAGTATTTTTTATGTGAAGCCATTGCATAATTGGTTCTGTTTGAAAACCCTGGCTTTGGCCAGTATACGTAGTGTGTTTTAGTTCTATTTAGAATGAATAAAACTATTGAAGAGTGGCCGTTGTAAACTAAAGATGATTTATACATAATGTGAGTCGTATAACCATACTTGATATGACTAGAGACCTTTCCAACATTCTTTAGGCATCGAGTTAAATGACATTTGTCACCCTGGGCATGCCTGCCCAACTGTAGCTAGCAGTTCGGGTGTGGGATTGTCAGTCCCAAATAGATCTATTCACAAATCTCACGCTCTCCCTCCAGGAGACTCTGGTTATACTATGATAGGATTTATCCCTGTACACCTAAGGGCACAGTAGTGAAGCAGCGCCTCACAGTATCGTACAATCTAGTTTACATGTAGTGTAGTAGCGTTCTACCGTAGTGAAAATCCGAATGTATACTTTTCGTAGTGATAATTATAGTTATGAAAACGTGATAAAGTAGTGGTGCAAACTGTAAACTATTTCTATCTTGGTGCATACATTTAGTTGTGAAAGTTTCTATCCTTGTTATGTTTAGAAAAATCCCAAACTATCCCGATTATAGTTTGCATGTATAACGTAGTGAATGGCGAATCCAAAAAACTATGAAATTTTAGTGAAAATCGACCCTTATGCTCAACACAGTACAAAAGGGTTAAAGTATGAAGTTTGCATAAATTTTGAAAACATTTATGTTTAGCTTGTATTCCCCCCTGAAAACATTAAAAATACGGAAAACGTAGGGGTATGAACTCACCTCGGGTGATTTGAATGAAGGATCGACACGAAATGTTGGATGTTCAAGTGAAGCCTTGAACACACTTTGATCCTAATTAACATGTAATAAAACATAAAAGAGTCAAAAGATGGTATTTCACCACTAGATGTGATGAGGAACCATTCTAAGAACTTGGGACTACTTGCACTAAGTGTTAGGACCTCAAAGGATTGCATTAGTGAGGTGTATGGCCACTTTAAAGGTGTTTTCAAGGTCCATACTTGCATTCCATGAAGTGCCCTAGGCCCAAACTTGGTTTTAGTACAAGTTTAGGGTCTTAGAAATGGGTTTGTGGTCCTATGGTCTGTGTGAATGGTCGCACAAATGTGTGTGTTGCCGCTCACACGAGTGTGTGGTTGCTCTCCTTCAACGAGATGAAGAAAATGACGGGACTTTCATGATTCAAGGCCTATATCAAGAGGTTCTTCAAGTATAACAAGCTAAGGGATGGATTACTCATGTTTTTGAAGCTTTGGAGTTGGAGAAACTTTAGAGGAAATGATTTTGTGTGCTGCCAAGGTGTTAAAGGAATGAAAGGAAGGGGGCTACCCTTTATATAGGAGTAAAGGTGCTTCCCAAAAGAGAGTGTGCTGCCAAGGGAGTGGGTGTGCGGCCGCACACCCGTGTTTACGGCCGTACACTGCTCCAAGAGGTGTGTATGGCCCAATTTTTCACTATTCAACACTCCGACTCATTCCTAAACTCAACCTTGGTTATATATACAAGCTTAGAACACTTAAGTGACCCCTTGAATAGCACTAGAAATCGACGAAACAAGTTGAATATTGATTGAATTAATTAATTGTACAAGATTGAAATTTCGGGTTGTCACATCATCCCCTCGTTAGAGGGAATTTCGTCCCGAAATTCAAGGATAAAGTACAATCATGAACTTGGAAAGAGATAGGGGTACTTCTTCTTCATTGAATCCTCACGCTCCCAAGTGAATTCAGGACCCCACTTGGCATGCCAGCGGACCTTCACTATCGGGATGCGACTATGTTTTGTACGCTTGACTTCCCAATCCATGATTTCGACAGGTTCTTCCACGAAGTGTAGCCCCTCGTCTAATTCGATCTCGTCGAGAGGAATCATAAGTGTCTCATCGGACAGACACTTCTTTAGGTTCGACACGTGGAAGATAGGATGGATGTTGTTGAGCTCTCAAGGTAACTGGAGTTTGTATGCTACGACACCGATCCTAGCAAGGATCTCGAATGTTCCAACGTACCTTGGGTTTAGCTTTCCATGTTTTCCGAAACGTATCATGCCTTTCCAGGGCGAGACCTTCAGAAGAACGCGATCACCGACCTGGAATTCCAAGGGTTTTCGTATCTTATCGGCGTAGCTCTTTTGTCCATCCTGAGATGCTTTCAGTCGCTCTCTGATTTGCATGATCTTTTCTGTTGTCTCTCGGATGATTTCAGGACCCATGAGAGTGCTGTCAGGGACTTGACCCTTGACTAACTGCGTGTCACCTACTTCAGCCCAGCACAGAGGGTATCTGCACTTGCGGTCGTAGAAGGCTTCAAACGGCGCAACCTTGATGCTAGTATGGTAGCTGTTGTTGTAGGAAATTCGACCAAAGGAAGATGAGTGTCCCACGACGCACTGAAGTCACTAACGCAAGCTCTCAACATATCTTCCAATGTCTGAATTGTTCTCTCACTTTGTCCATCAGTCTGAGGATGATAAGCAGTGCTCATATCCATCTTAGTTCCAAGTGCCTTCTGAAGCGATTGCCAGAACCTTGAGGTGAACCTGCTATCTCGGTCAGAGATAATGGAGATAGGTACCCCATGAAGGCAAACTATTTCATGCATGTAGATTCGTGTAAGTCTCTCCATCTTGAAGTTTTCTTTGATTGGCAGGAAGTGGGCGGATTTAGTCAACCGATCGATAATCACCCAGATGGCGTCGTGCCCACTCGGGGATCTAGGTAACTTGGTGATAAAATCCATTGCTATCATTTCCCACTTCCACTCAGGTATTTCTGGCTGCTGAAGTAAACCTGAGGGCTTATGATATTCCACCTTCACCTTGTCGCAAGTCAAGCACTTGCCCACAAAGGTTGCAATCTCCGCTTTCATGTTTGGCCACCAATAGAGCTGTTTGAGATCCAGATACATCTTATCTGAACCGGGGTGAACAGAGTATTTCGTCTTGTGAGCCTCATTCATGACAACCTCTTTGTACCCACCGAACTTTGGGGTCTAGATCCGGTTCATGAAATAGTACACTCCGTCTCCCTTAACCTCTAAGTTCTTGTCCGTTTCTCAATGCTTCATCTGTCACTTTCTCTGGTTTCAAGGCTTCCTGCTGAGCCTCCCTGATTTGTGTGGATAGATGGGAATGAACGGTCATTGTCAATGCCTTCACCTTTCGCCCGGAGTATTCCTTTCGGCTGAGGGCATCTGCTACCACATTGGTCATGCCGGGATGGTACCAAATTTCGCACTCATAGTCACCGAATAGCTCTACCCATCGTCGCTGTCTCATGTTTAACTCTTTCTGATCAAGGATGTGTTGCAAGCTCTTATGGTCGGTGAAGATAGTGCACTTGGTTCCATAGAGATAGTGTCTCCAGATTTTCAATGTAAAGACAACTGCTCCCAACTATAGATCGTGAGTTGTGTAATTGACCTCGTGTGTCTTCAACTGCCTCGAGGCATAGGCAATGACCTTTCCTTGCTGCATGAGCACACAACCTAGGCCCTGATTGGATGCATCGTCATAGACCACGAAGTCTTCGGTCCCTTCGGGCAGGGACAAGATAGGTGCGCTACACAGGGCCTGCTTCAATGTTTGAAATGCATTGTCCTGCTTGACTCCCCGACTAAAGGTTACACCTTTCCATGTCAGGGTAGTTAAGGGCTTAGCGATTCTGGAGAAGTTCTGGATGAACCTGCAATAATAGCCCGCGAGGCCCAAGAATTGCCGAATTTCTGTGGGTGTTTTAGGTGCAGACCAATTCTCTATCGCTTTGATCTTGGAAGGGTCTATGTGAATACCTTCCTTGCTAACCACGTGCCCAAGGAAATTTACCTTCCTGATCCAAAACTCGCACTTCGAAAACTTCGCGTATAGCTTTTCCGCCCTTAATGTTTTCAACACCTGTCTCAAGTGGTGTTTATGATCACTCTCACTCCGCGAATAGACAAGTATGTCATCGATGAACATGATCATGAACTTGTCTAGGAAAGGGAGGCACACTCGATTCATCAGGTCCATGAATACTGTCGGTGCATTGGTCAGACCGAAGGGCATTACTACAAATTCGTAGTGTCCTTAGCGAGTTCGGAATGTTGTCTTAGGAACATCATTCTCGTGGACTCGCAAATGATGGTACCCTGATCTTAGATCTATCTTTGAGAAATAACTGGCTCCCTAAAGTTGGTCAAAGAGATCGTCGATTCTGGGTAAGGGATATCGGTTCTTGATGGTCAGCTTATTCAGCTCTCGGTAGTCAATGCACATCCGAAAGGATCCATCTTTCCTTTTCACGAATAAGATCGGAGCTCCCCAGGGTGAGGAACTCGACCTTATGAATCCTTTGCTGATCGGCTCATTGAGTTGGTTGGATAATTCTTGCATCTCCACTGGCGCTAAACGGTAGGGAGACTTAGCTACAGGAGTAGCTCCGGGGATTAAGTCAATACGAAACTCGACTTGACGTTCGGGAGGAATTCCTGGGAGATCTTCAGGAAAGTTGTAGACTTCGGGGATGCTCTTGAGGTCTTTAACTTTTTGCGTCCCATCAACAACATGAGCTAGAAACACATAGCATTCCTTCCGTAGGTACTTCTGAGCTTTGATGCACAAGATGATACGAAGGTTCGAACTAAGTTTGTCACCATAAATCATGAGGGCTTCGCCAGAGGGAAGGTTGAGTCGAATAGCTTTTTTGAAACAAAGTATATCAGTACGATTGGGGCTCAACCAATCCATACCGATAATGACATCGAAACTCTTGATAGATACAGGCATAAGATCGATAAGAAAGGAATGATTGCCTAAGGTAAGAGTACATCCTAGGAATATGTCGTTCACGCTCTCTTTCTCTCTGTTAGACATCTCGATGGTGAACGTTTTGGATAAAGGTTGGGATTTACATTTGATTAGATGTTTGAATGCATTACTAACAAAACTCCTTTCCGCACCAGAATCGAAAAGAATGCATGCATGAGAGTTGTCAAGGAGGAACGTACCCGTAACAATGATAGGATCAGCGACCGCTTCATTCTGGCCCATTGCCAAAACTCTCCCTGTATTGCCACCAGTCGTTTCCTTGGGGCAATTTCTCCTGAAATGCCCAACCTCTCCACATCCATAACAAGCTTGACCAGCACCTGCTCCCGCAGTCTGGTTGGTGGGTTGGGCTGGTACCTTGCAGTATCGAGCTGTGTGACCCTTCTTCCCACAGCTGTTGCAACTCAACTCACGACAGGGTCCGCGATGATGGAAGTTACACTTGTTGCACAAAGGTAATTTCCCAGCATAAACACCGGTAGGAGTTTGGGTGGTTGGAACAGTAGCTGGGGCAGCAGTAGGAGCAGTAATAGCATGAACTGCCACTATTTGTTGTTTCTTGGAGGGCTCCTGCGAAGACTGACCCTTGTGTTTGTTCCCTGATTTCTTCTTCTTCCCACCACTTTCCTTTTGTGGCTCAGAAACAGTTGCCACTTCATCTAGATCAACCCCATTATCGATCAGAATTTGTGCCAGATCCTTGGCGCTCTCAAATGTAGTCGGTCTAGCAGCCAAGACATTTCCCTTGGTGGGTTGTGTCAGCCCCCAGATGTACCTCTTGATTTTCTTGCTTTCCGGGGTGACCATTCCCGGACAGAGAAGTTCCAGTTCACAGAATCTAGTAGTGTAGGCAGTGATGTTGGAACCCTTCATCTTCAAGTTCCAAAGTTCGTGCTCCAACTTTTGCACTTTGCCCCTCGGGCAGTACTCCGCTAGCATGAGCTCCTTAAGCCTTTCCCAACCCATGGCATTAGCCACTGGCAGAGTTAGGGTTTTGACTCGACCATTCCACCAGGTCAAGGCTCTGTCAGTGAAGGTGCAGGCGGCAAACTTCACCTTGTTGACTTTAGAACACACGCAAATTTCGAAGATGGATTCGATCTTCTCGAACCATCGAGTCAGGGCGATGACACCTCCATTTCCATCGAAGGACTTGGGTTTCGCAGTCATGAAGTCCTTGTAGGAACACTCTTTCTGATGTCCCTGACTTCCATCTTGTCTCTGTGGGTCGGTTCCACCTCCATATCCTCCAACGTTCACTTGTGCCATTGTTGCAGTCACGGCGGTGGAAAATGCTGCCTGGAACATGACGGAGTCGAACCGAGGAGGGGGTGGTGGTGGCGGAGTGTCGTTGTTCCTTCTGATGGGTCTTGTTCGGGGAGGCATCTTGTTCTAGAAACAATCAGGAAGAAGATGATGGTAAGTCCTCGAGATATATAAGAGAACAAAATATATCTCATCCTAATAATGAAAGTATTCTACCGATCGATAATCATAGAAAGGTTACTAACACAAATAAGTTATCGCTTTAAGGAAGGAAAGGTAACAATACTTAGAGTGAATTTGCATACTAAGTTTGGCTCTAGCGAAAATACTCCTATAGTATTTTATGTGAGATGATTCTGGTAAGTTTTAGGCCTACTGTAGCACCGCAGTCACTCCCAAACACATGTTAGTCATGTCTCCACTGAATATAGTTGATCAGGCTATATTTACCCTAGACATGATTACATAACTGTCCAGGTTTAATCGTAGCATTCCAGCATCCAAATACTTTTGTTATGCTCTACTAGTGATACGAATCCTGTTATGTATGCATGCTCGTATACTTCTTATAAAAAATACTTATATTTTGAAAGTATACTTTTAGTGTAGAGAACTTAGGCCCCTTAGTGTTTATAGTTGTATACCACGTAAGGTTCGGTATACTAGTTCGCTATAAACATGGGCTCTGATACCAAACTGTCACACCCCAAAACCAGAATGGTAGAAACGTTCTGGGGTGGAGGACGTCATGTATAGCATCACAACCAATGTATAATAGCAATCATAGCAACGCAACCATTACCTTGAATACTTAAATAAAAATGTTTACATCAATTTGGAAATTGTTTGAAACTTGTTTGGATTTCATCATACAGAATATATATAGAATATAAACATTAAACTCTTATTGCTCCAACTCCTCAAAAACCCAGCAGGTACCTGTCTACTGATTTCATGAGAATACAAGCAGTTTAAAAATATCAGCATAAAGCTGGTGAGTTCATAAGCAGTAGTTTGTAATGAAACTAGTTGATGAGCTAGCAGAAATGTTTGTATAGTTTTAAGAAAATCCGATATTTTCTTTAGTAAAAATGTAGTGTTATCAGTTCTGTAGTAAACCATGAATATCTGTATGTTTCCAAGAAAATCCGATATTTTCTTTAGTGAAAATGTAGTGTTATCAGTTCTGTAGTAAACCATGAATATTTGTATGTTTCCAAGAAAACCCGACATTTTCTTTAGTGAAAATGTAGTGTTATCAATACTGTATAAAGCCATGAATGTTCGTTACTGAAAAATGTAGTGATATGCGCAATTACTACCTCATGTGACTAGCTAAAGCTAATCATGAAGTATAAGTATTTTTTATGTGAAGCCATTGCATAATTGGTTCTGTTTGAAAACCCTGGCTTTGGCCAGTATACGTAGTGTGTTTTAGTTCTATTTAGAATGAATAAAACTATTGAAGAGTGGCCGTTGTAAACTAAAGATGATTTATACATAATGTGAGTCGTATAACCATACTTGATATGACTAGAGACCTTTCCAACATTCTTTAGGCGTCGAGTTAAATGACATTTGTCACCCTGGGCATGCCTGCCCAACTGTAGCTAGCAGTTCGGGTGTGGGATTGTCAGTCCCAAATAGATCTATTCACAAATCTCACGCTCTCCCTCCAGGAGACTCTGGTTATACTATGATAGGATTTATCCCTGTACACCTAAGGGCACAGTAGTGAAGCAGCGCCTCACAGTATCGTACAATCTAGTTTACATGTAGTGTAGTAGCGTTCTACCGTAGTGAAAATCCGAATGTATACTTTTCGTAGTGATAATTATAGTTATGAAAACGTGATAAAGTAGTGGTGCAAACTGTAAACTATTTTTGTCTTGGTGCATACATTTAGTAGTGAAAGTTTCTATCCTTGTTATGTTTAGAAAAATCCCAAACTATCCCGATTATAGTTTGCATGTATAACGTAGTGAATGGCGAATCCGAAAAACGATGAAATTTTAGTGAAAATCGACCCTTATGCTCAACACAGTACAAAAGGGTTAAAGTATGAAGTTTGCATAAATTTTGAAAACATTTATGTTTAGCTTGTATTCCCCCCTGAAAACATTAAAAATACGGAAAACGTAGGGGTATGAACTCACCTCGGGTGATTTGAATGAAGGATCGACACGAAATGTTGGATGTTCAAGTGAAGCCTTGAACACGCTTTGATCCTAATTAACATGTAATGAAACATAAAAGAGTCAAAAGATGGTATTTCACCACTAGATGTGATGAGGAACCATTCTAAGAACTTGGGACTACTTGCACTAAGTGTTAGGACCTCAAAGGATTGCATTAGTGAGGTGTATGGCCACTTTAAAGGTGTTTTCAAGGTCCATACTTGCATTCCATGAAGTGTCCTAGGCCCAAACTTGGTTTTAGTACAAGTTTAGGGTCTTAGAAATGGGTTTGTGGTCCTATGGTGTGTGTGAATGGTCACACAAATGTGTGTGCTGCCGCATATAGGAGTGTGTGGCCGCACACACGGGTGTGCTGCCGCTCACACGAGTGTGTGGTCGCTCTCCTTCAACGAGATAAAGAACATGACGGGACTTTCATGATTCAAGGCCTAGATCAAGAGGTTCTTCAAGTATAACAAGCTAAGGGATGGATTACTCACGTTTTTGAATCTTTGGAAGGTTCAAAGTTGGAGAAACTTGAGAGGAAATGATGTTGTGTGCTGCCAAGGTGTTAAAGGAATGAAAGGAAGGGGGCTACCCTTTATATAGGGGTAAAAGGTGCTGCCCAAAAGTGAGTGTGCTGCCAAGGGAGTGGGTGTGCGGCCGCACACCCGTGTGTACAACCGTACACTCCTCCATGAGGTGTGTATGGCCCACTTTTTCACTATTCAACACTCCGACTCATTCCTAAACTCAACCTTGGTTATATATACAAGCTTAGAACACTTAAGTGACCCCTTGAATAGCACTAGAAATCGACGAAACAAGTTGAATATTGATTGAATTAATTAATTGTACAAGATTGAAATTCCGGGTTGTCACAGTTAAGCACTTGCATCACGCTAGGAGCATTGGGCTGAAGGACGATATTAGTTTAGATTAGATAGTTTGGAAACGTGTAATAGATAAATTCTTATTAACATTCGATGATTAAATAAAAGAGTATTATTTATTAGTAATGTCACTGTCTTATGTTAATCGTTTATCTTTTGTTTCATTTTGCATGTTTTGACTTCCTGAATAATTGATTTATTTGATAATAATCGAATTATTCAAACGGTCCACAGTCGTTCATATGTTGGAAGTAGATATGAATGAAGATTGTCATGAATTGGTGTGTAGATTGTCTAAAGTGTATTAGACATAGCAAAAGTTTGCTACAACGTTCATGAGTGCTTATGAATTTGATTTGAGCATTGGAATAGACCCACACTTGCTGAAATCACTTCATGGAATTTATCATGAGTGATCGCAAGATGGTAATATCATACGGTCTTAAAACATAGATATATGGTTTATTGTTTGCTAATTGGTTGTGCACTGATAATGCGTAAACACATCAATAACTTGATGTTATAAAACGCATTGTTGTGTATGATTTGATTAGTGGATAGTAAATGCATATAAGTCGAAGTTTATCTGTTCCTTTTATTCTAAGAGGATAAAAGCGATATCAGGGCCCCTCGATGATTTGATTTAACTTATGTGTCGGGCCCGATCAGGACTGAATTGATGTGTTCAATTAAGTTCTATGTCAAATGGATCTGAGATCGAGATAAAAATTGTTGGACAATGAGTATGACAATGTTCCATGTAACTGTCCACACGATATCTAGAACCGAGGATTGTGCGATCCCTTATATGAAGGATAGGTTACTGATAAGATCAGAGTTTGACAACGTCTTTAAGAGCTACGATTGCTAATCAGATTGTGCTTGCATTTGTAGTTACTAGACTTATCCAAGTGGGAGACTGTTGGATTAGTGTCTAAGCCCGTAACTATATTTGGTAAGTACTTGACCCGGTTGTGCATGGTCTTTTTGGGTTTCCTTCACCACAACAACTTGACAGGGTAATTTATGAAGAGATAGAAGATATTATTATAATACATTATGAGAATAATATATTAAAGGAATAATTATATTATTTAATTAATATTAGTCATAGATTAATTAGGAATTAATTTGGTGACTAAAAGAGGTTAATTAAATAAAGGGGACTGGAACTTTCAATTGTGTGATAATTGGTTTTTGGGCTATGGATCCTTATGGATTATAGGGTGGACGAAATTAAGGTGTATGGACTCCTTAAATTCGTCCAAGCCTTAATCTAGAAGGATCCTTGGATTGCTTAGGGCCTAAGTTATCCAATTAGGGTTTCAAGATGTTACCCTAGGAGCTCAAGTATTTAAAGACCTTAAGGGCTACAGAAATCGGCTACCAGAAACCTTAAGGAGTTCCAAGATCCGATTTTGTGCCTACATCCTCTCTCCAAATCATTCTCTTGCTAGTTGGTGTTTGTAAGCCATTAGAGGAGTGACAATTGTGACTCTAAGCTCCAAGAACAAGAAGATTCAAGCAAGCTACAAAAGGTAATCATCTAGATCTGATTTCTTATGTCAAATTTGAATTGTATTCACTAGATCTAAGTTTTGCAAGACATGGATACATTGCATGTTCAATTAGAGAAACCTAGATCCAAGCATTAGTGTAACACCCCGAGTTCAGAAGTGCAAGTTCAGGGTTCTTAGTGTAAATAAGGAAGATCAACTCGGCGAGTCGATGGGTAGACTCAGCGAGTCGAGTCATAGTTCTGGTCGTATGCTAAAGTGACCAACTCGGCGAGTTGGTGTTGGAATGAGAAAAACCCTAATCTTCGGGGTTGCCCCCTATTTAAAGGACTTTATGTCCATCACCCAGACCCCTAATCCCCCAGAGAGTTCCAGAAGCCCTAATATCTGAGAGTGTGAGCTTCGAGAAGTGTTTGGAGCTTTGAGGAGTGAACTTTGTGAAGAGGACTTATAGATCAAGAGGCTAGCACCAAGGATTTCGTGTTAATCAAGAACCCACTCCAGTTTGGGCACGTTTTGGGAGGTAATAAGTTGTTATCTTAACCTTTTCTTCTAGAATCATTCGTATGTGGAGGCTAGGGCTTTCCTTGGTTAAGAAATTTTATTATGGAAGCTAGATTCGAAGTTGAAACTTTAGATCTGAACCTTTTTTGAGTCCTAAGCCCATAAAGTTTATAGTTCTTGCAAGGATGAGACTCTCCTAAGGTGTAAAGCTCCATTAGAAGCTTAGTTTGGTCATTTAGAGCCCCTAGAGCCTTGCATACACGTAAAGTTTGCAACTTTACGTGATAATCATGCCCTAGAAGCTTGGATCTACAATATGGAGTTGTTGCATGGCGTAGAAAGCCACTGTATGGATTAAGAGCTGAAGTGACTCGGCGAGTCACATGGGTGGACTCGGCGAGTTGTATGAATATGTACATGGACTCGACGAGTTGGAAGAACAACTCGGCAAGTCTGTTGAAGATTTCCTTGGACTCGGTGAGTCTATTCTCGGACTCGGCGAGTCTGATCGAGAAGTCCTAACCTTTTTGGTTGAGCTGTGAATCGGGGAGTCGAGGGACGACTAGGTGAGTTGAGCAGGAAGGGACTCGGAGCTTGTTGGACTCGACGAGTCTTGGGGTGACTCGGCGAGTTGAGTCGTGGCATGGGAGTTTCTAAGCATAGGAACTCGACGAGTCAACGGGTTGACTCGGCGAGTAGGGTCAACCAGGAAGGTTGACTTTGACTGAGGACTTTGACCTTGACCAAGGGTTGACCAGTTGACTTCCAAAGGTATTTTGGTAATTATTGGTGTTAATTGGTTTTGGTTATTTGGTAATGATCAGTGGTGGAGTTCGTGCTGGTGGTCGGAGCAGCGTGGCCTTATTTCTTCAAGTCGACAGTTGCAGGTGAGTTATCCTCACTATATCGACAGGGTCTAAGGCACCAAGGTCGGCCCTTAATCGGATGGGAATCCGGGTAGTTGTTTGTTATGTTATTGCTTGGCTATGTATGCATCCGGGTAGTTAGGATGATATATATTAGAAACATGGTTAAGGTCGGTATCCTGGTATATAGGATGATGCTATGCTAGTGACCGGTTAGGTCGGTATCCCGATTAGGATGTTGCTATGTTATGTGATCTGCTAGATCGGTTGATTAGTTGTGAATTGCTATATGATTATATGTTTATGCGCACATGGTTGTTGGAATGGGGTGGGGTTGAGGCGGGTCCTGCTTCGTGTTGTAGGCCAACATACTCAGGGCGGACCGGTTAGACTGAAGGCCTGACGAGCGGTCCGGATAGGCTGAAGGCCCCAAGAGGGCGGACCAGACGTGCCGAGACTCGGATAGTGGACCAGACAGACTGAAGGCCCGGTGCGGGCGGACTAGTCACACTGTAGACTTGATATGCATGGTTGTTCTGTTTATGTTATGATATGATATGATATGATATGATATGATATGATTTGTGTATGGTATTGTGGTTGGTATTTTGGGGGTAACTCACTAAACTTTGGGGTTACAGTTTCAGTGTATTGTTTCAGGTACTTTAGGAGACCGTGGAAAGGCGAAGGCGTGACCGTATCGCTCCTCATCCTTATGTTATGATTTTTGGGACACTCTGATGGAAAATGATTTAAACATTTTGTAAACAATGTTATGTGGCTTTTAATTATGATTGAAAAAGTTTAAATTTGGTATGAATTTTGTGGATGTTACAATTAGGTTTTGCATGTGCACATAGGAAAGTTCTTATGGCTCAAACCCATCATAGGTCTCACGACTTGGGATCGGCTTAATGACCCAAAACCCTAATTTTCAGGTATGTAAGTGAATTAAAGGCTAGGGTTATCCATCCTCAGCCTCTCTCACCCTTTAAGCCTCTGGAAAACCCTAATCTCGACTCTCTTGAAGTTTATAAGCATTTTTGAGATCCTTGAAGTATTCTTTGGTGGTTTTTAGTTACTTGAAGTGGAAGAAGATCTTGTTTGAGCATCCGCTTGGCGTTTTGGCTTTCATCTTGCAATCTCTTGGAGCTTTTGGACCATTGTAAGTCATAAAGCTTGGACCTTTCCATCTATTTCTTTTTAGGTCTAAGTTATGAGCTCCTCTTTGCATGTTTGGGTGGGATTGCTTGCATGGGGTCTATAAAGTTGGCAAGTTTATGGATTAGTGGATTATTCTCTTCATTATAGTCTTAAGATCTGAATTTTGTTGAAGTTTGGGACTCTAAGTTTGAGTCTAGATCTCATTTTCCCCACTTTTGGTCTAATGAGAGTTTGATTCATGCATCGGACATGCATGATTGAAAAGCTTTGATTTTTATCATCTTTTGGGTAAAGGAAGACCCTCTCGATAGTCCCAAGTTATGGCTGAAAGGATTAAGATATTAGTGTCTTAAGTTGATCTGTTCAGATCTCACGACGTGGGGTTTAGGACCTTCATGTCGTGAGGATGTTGGCCACCCCATATGTTTTGTCCGGAATAGGTCATGACGTGACTCAAGGTTGGGTCACGAAGTGCAGGGGTCTGGAATATTCTCGATGGATTGAATTGACTCGTCAAGTCGGGACTGGGTTGAGTTGGCCCACACGATGTGACCAGGGCCTAGCCACGACGTGAGAACCTGCTGCTGGAGTTTGGACCATAGATTTTGAACCATGTTCGGCCTTGGGATTTTATGATGGGCTAATGGTATTTATTGGACTTTTGGTTTAAGGCTCATGAAGGGGATTGGACCCAATTTGGAAAATTGGGCCATATTTGGGCTTGAGTAATCATTGAGGAATTTGGGCCTTATAGTGTAGTTAGTTAGGCCTTGGCCTTGGACCAAGCTAGATAAAAGGGTAAAGTGGCCCTTTATCTTAATTTAGAATGATGATTATTAATTGAATGATATTTATTGATAGCATGGGGATTTCAGCTGACCAACAACTAGAGTTTTATCTATGAGGTTCAACAGTCTGAGGTGAGTTTCCGCACCATGTTTAGCGAGTCGAAGGCAACAATGCCGACTTATGATCTGTTATGTTAGGATACTCATTGTATGTGTGACACTAGTATGTGTATGTGCTTGTATGCTTACTGGACGGGGCCCGATGGTTATTCTGTATGTTATTATTTGTTATCCTATATGAATTGTATATGGGCGGGGCCTGTTATGCGAGCTAAGGCGCGGGGCCCGTTATACTCATTGGGCGGGGCCCGTTATATGTTATGTATGTATAGTATGTGGTATCTTGGGGGAACTCACTAAGCTTTGTGCTTATGGTTTTCAGTTTATGTTTCAGGTACTTACAGTTCCAAGGGGAAGGGCTCGGGATGATTGCAGAGCACACACTGCGCCGTTCCACTTTTTGTTATTCACTCTGATATGATATGATGTTTTATTCACTTATTCTATGTGGATTTTATTGATGATGTTTTACAATACCGATTTTTATTAAATTAAAAACGAAACTTTTTGGTCTTATTTTTGGGACGTTTCAAGTTGGTATCATAGCCTTGGTTTAAGGGATTCGGACATACCCTCGAGTGTGTCTGAACTCAAACTGAGGATTTGGTAAAGTTTTTTTCAAAAGAAATGTATTTTTAAGAAAAATAGTTTCTAAGACAAGAAAGGGTGTGGTGCATGCAATCAACCGAGCTCAAGTAAGTTTTCCTAAAATACCCATACATGTTATCTGATATGATTTTATTTTTTATTTCTAGTTAAGATCAAGTTTTTCATTCTTATTCAACACTTGATTTTTCTTCAAACTTTTGGCCTACATAAAACACAAAACTAATTTGCAAGTTATTCCTATCTATCACTTTACTTTCTTATCTTGACAAAACAAATTTTTGTCTAGATCGTACAAATTCGAACATATTTTTTTAATAATCAATTCCATTTTTTTTCTTACTAATTGTCATATTGACACTTAAAAGTTTCTTTAACAAAATCTTTCAAGTTCGAGGAAGACATTCTCTCGAATAATTCTTAGAGTTTTTTTTAAAGTGTGTCTGCTTCAACAGAAAATTTCATTGACGTAGAGGGGGAAAATGTTAAATCAATATTTTTCCTTTTGCACATTTTTTTACAACTCCTTATTTCAGTAACCATCACATAGGAGGAAACTTTATGTGTGTAAAACGAACTAGTTTTAATCCAAACAAACTCAAATGTAAACAAACACACGCAGGCAGTGTACCTATCGATAGTAGTTTAGTTTAAGCAAGTAGGGTATCGAACACAGGGAACGGTAACAATCAAATTAAATACTAGTATTACCTAATTAAAAGCAACTAATAAAAGAGGGGGTTTTCTCTAGTTTTTCAAGACTAGAAACTTAATCAAGCACTTTAAAACTCAAACAAAGACAATTAACAACTAAGAAGAATAAGAAAGGACAACTAGATTCAATGATAAAAGAGACTTCTGTTTAGATTCGGTTCACTTATTCCTATGGTTGATTTCATAGCAAGTGCAATGAATTAATACATCAATGATTACCGATTCCTAATATGATTGGGTTCATGTTCATTATTACCAATCCTTTAGTAGACAAGTTAATTCAAACAGTGATCAAGTGATTAAATTAACAAGTTTCCTAGTGTTCAGTTCGTATCAACTAAGACTTATAATAATAATTAATCAAATTGGTTCAATTCAATCAACTCATGTATAGATGTTCATCACACATGCTCACGCATTGATTTACATATTTTATAGTTAACCCTAGTTTCATATTCACTATTCATAGGCATACAATCTTATATTCATAAAACTATATGAATCAAGTAATCAAGAAGATATTCATGCAACTCAATCACTTATTTGTTAACTAAAAACATTTATCATCAATACATAAGGATCTTTAATAAGCTTAACAAGATGAATAACCAAATTAATATCAATTCAACCACTCAATCAAACCATGTTCATAAGATTATCTCATCCAAACAGAAGTAAAAAGCTTTTAGCTCATATCTAAAGCAAGTAATAACCTAAAATCAAAATCTAATGATTCAAACATGTTTCAAAACAAAGATTAAGAAAAGAAGAATGATTATTTGCCTTTGATTCTCTTTGAAATTGTCTCTTATGTTGAAATCTCGAAAATAGCAGCTCCAAGAACCCTTCTGATCTTCAAAAGTCGCAGCTAGCCTCCACAAAAAGTTAGGGTTCGAATGAGAAGAGTTTCTATATATAAATTCTGAAAACAGCGTCAACTCGACGAGTTTTCACCAAAAACTCATCGAGTTTTTTCGATAATCCGCGTATACAGCGTGTACGGCAAGGCATCTTCGAATCTGGAACATTCTAACCAACTCGTCGAGTTTGTGCTAAAAACTCGTCGAGTTTCTTTTGGAATCAACATTTTCTCAAAACATGAAAGTCGTCTGAAATTGTGTCTAGTTTTCATAACATTTTGAATCTCGTCAATCGGAGTTACGGTTCATGAGATATGGCCAAAACACTGATGAGGGGTCAAGCTGTCCAGCAACATCCTTCTTTCTTCAAAATCCAAGATCCAAGCTTCCAATCACTCAATCCTCTTCCTTTCTCACATGAGCATGTCTTTTATTGCTGAAATTGAAATATTAAGCTAATTAAGTATCTTTTGTTCATAAAATGATATAAAATCAACAATAATTAATAAGATAATGAATGATTTCTATGACTAAATAAGCCCATATCAAAATTGTTGGAAATATTTTTATGTGATTGTCGCTTAAAATAAGTTGAGTATTGATTTACATTTTCTAATAAACATTATCTGTGACAACCCAAGTTTATTCCGTTACATTACCCCGTTACCGTTAACGGAATATTCCAGTTTATAAAAGTTCCGTTAATTGGAGGTCGCCAAATAAATAAATGTTTTATTTATTTATATAATGTGTCGTTAAAGTCGTAATAAAATAAATAAAGACACTTACCTTACATTTCCATTTAATTGGAAAAAGTTAGTTTTTATTATTACGACCCCTAAATCGGGTGCGACCAAAAGCCCCGTTAAACGACAGTATTGGGTAGATTCCTACTGAGCTTCAATTCAAGCCCCTATATAAGAGGGAGTAAACTCCATTTCAACCTTTTCCACCCTCTCTCTATACACTCTCTCATAAACGCCCGTTTTCGACCCGAATCCGCAACCAAACGCTTCCTAAACGTAAGACCTTCAACCCTAACTTGTTCTATGCGTGCATTATTGTCTTTTTAGCCTAAAAATCACATGATTGAGACATGAAAAAGGAGTTTACGGCCTAAGAGCCTCCTTAGGCCGTAAACACCCAAAAAGAGGCCAAAATGACCAAAACTTGTCCCGTTGAGCCTAGGAACCAATTAAGGAATTTGTATAGGAGTGTTTAATCATCAAAACACAAGATTTTAGGGCATAAAAGAGAGTTTATGGCCCAAGCACATGCTTAGGCCGTAAACACCTCTTAAACTTGTAAAAATGCCCCAAAACACTCCCAAACCACCCTTAGGCTTAATACATAAATTAGGGGCATGCTATTTAGGGCTTGGAACATTTAAACACAAGGAAATGAGGGATAAAAAGGAGTTTACGGTCCAAGCACATTCTTAGGCCGTAAACACCCCCAAACCTTACCAAATGAGAGTTTAAACCCCCTAATTGGCCTTATACCTTCACTAGAAAATGCTAGGGTTGAACCAAGGGCTTAAAAATCAAAGTTTAAGGGGGTATATGAGAGTTCACGGCCAAGCCAAGAGCTTACAACCGTAAACTCCCAAGGAATGGTCATTTGGACCATAAACTCCAAAGGAGTGCACTCTTGGAACCCCAAACACCCCTATAGCCTTGAATAATTACTAGGATTGAAATAAGAGCCTTAAACTTCCATGAAACCAAGAGGGTAGGAGTTCACGGCCGTGAACTTCCATAGGGGTGGTTCATGGGCCGTAAACTCCCATATGGTCCCTTTAGAAGCCCTAAACCCACTCATGCAAATTAGATTTGGACCTAGAATAATTTCACAAGCAAGATAAAGCATTAAAACACCCTAGAAACCCCTCACCATGAGTTTACGGCCGTAAACTCATGGGGAGTTGTCCCTGGGCCATAAACACCATAAGGTGAGTTTACTCTTGGAGAGTAAACTCCATTCCTAAGCCATTTACATCCTTAAATGTTACCCAGGACACCCCAAACACTTAATCAAAGTGTTTTCCGCTCTATAGGGTGCGTATACTTGTTTGATTAGTATTAAATGTACTAATTATATGTGAACATATGTTATCATATGTTAAATAAGTCATTAAGAGTGTCCAAGTCTTTACTTGACATCGAGCACCCAACCGGCACCTTCGTCGGATCTACTTACACCAGGTGAGTTCATACCCCTGAATGAACCTTTTAAATGTTTTTACATGTTTTATAGGGGGGGGGGGGAATACAAGTTAAACATGCCAGTTATCATATCAATCACATGTGATTGATAACCTGCATGCACAAAGATTTACCACACTGTAAACTGTTTTACCAAGTAGGATACTATAAATGGCTTTCTAAAAGGTTTTCACTTGTTCAAACTCTTACTTATACTGCTTTATCAAAGTTCATTTTAAACTCGTTTATGAAAGGTTTCCAAGGAAATCCTTAAGGTTTTCAAACTTATTTTAACAAAGAATACCAAATTGTGATTTTCTTAAGCGTAAAGGTTTTTCAAGGTTTTCAACAAAGTTCTCTTTCATATCATATACTCTTACTTATTAGACACCGCTGTTTCATTTTCACTTAGTTTGAACTCCTACTTGATAATGTCTCCACTTCGTGATACACTTATATTTGGTAACGCATATACATCACGGTCCAGTTATTCACACACTGTTCATTTATACATCTCGACTCGGTTATTCACACACTGTTTGTTTATACATCTCGACTCGGTTATTCATACACTGTTTGTTTATACATCTTGACTCGGTTATTCACACACTGTACGTTTATACATACGATTCGGTTATTCCACACTCAGTCATAGTTAGATGTATGTCTGTGCTTGTATAGGTGCATATAAACAATGATTGAAGGACTTAGGAAGGCTTGTCCGCCCTATTTCCTTTTCTTCGTTGAGATGTGGTCTGGTGGGATCGAATGGCCGTCCGAAGGTCGTTTGATTCATTAGTTATATGTTATGTATATGAGCATAGACATATAGGTTTACTCTAGTCAGTCTAGTTATGAGTCTCTACCTCTAGTTCAGCACTTACATATGAAACCCACTACCCACTAATTGGGATGCATCTTCGGGACACGGCCTTCTCCGTCGTCTAGTTGGTAACCAGAGTCTCCTGTAGGGGGAGCGGACATTGTGTGTATAGATCTATACGGGATTGACACCCCCGCACCCTGACTGCTAGCTACAGTCCACGGCCCACCAAGCCAAGGGGTGACAAATGTCACATTTTATAGACGCTTGTAGGGCGTCAGGTACTCTAGTGTCGGTTAGTATGGTTACGAGTATCCCAGGTTACCTTATAATTCATGGCCTTAAGGTAACGGTATTTTACCAGCAATTTACACTGTATGTTGGGAAACCCATTCTCAGAGTCACACTGTTTTTAGACCTTGCTAGCCGTATCTTTCATTTGATACTGTCTGCGGTCTGTATTCTCTGTTTTAGACCTTGCTAGATGTATCATTCAGTCGATATTGTCTGGGGTCTGTGTTCACTGTTTTAGACCTTACTAGATGTACCTTTCATTTGGTACCGTCTGGGCTCTGTGTCTCTTTCTGTTAGACTGAGCCAGGCGTGTCGTTCATTCGATACTCTCCTGGAGTCTATGATTCCTTTGCCTTAGTCAGCAGTCCTCACTGCTGAGGCATACGTTTTTCCCTAAATTCTTCTACTTTCTTAATAATCAAATTCTGTATTTTGATAATGATAGCGATTAAGGGAAAACTACCTTTTTACCACATAACTCCGTCCAGTCTTGGTAGAAGACTGCTTTTATTAAAGAAAATATAGGATTTTTTTGGAAAAGACACTAATGTAATAGATACACTGAAACTACCACTTTTATTAAAGTTATTTGAATAAAATGCCACTAAATGCTTATGAACTCACCAACATTTGTAAAAATGCTGATACTCGCTTTTCAAATAACTTGTATTCTCAGGTCAGCATTAGACAGGTACATTCCTGGAGCTGTTGTTGAAGATAGCTTAGTACCAAACTGTACTTATATTATTACTTGTATTACTTTGTTGTATTGTTATGTAAACTATGTAAAACTATTACTATTAATGCAATGCTTTGTTGTACTTTGATTACTATAATGCATGTGTTGTGATACTTGACATGACGTCATCCACCCCAGAACGTTTCCGTCGTTCCGGTTTTGGGGTGTGACATTATCAGAATGTTTCAGGTCAAATAGATCCTAAAGATTCAACAAGTGTTTGAAGAATCAGATGTTGGATCACTTGCAGTTGACATTGAGCACTTGTAGTTGACATGGAGCACTTGTTGAACACAAAGCACTTAAAGAAAGCAATTTTGATCATCATGATCTCAGATGGCACATCTAGATCATATGTGGAACATCAAGACATTGATTGATCATTAGAAACATTATTGGCTCATTCACAACTCTATGGCTCAACAAGACGTTGATAGATCAACACGAATACTTAGTGGCTCATCTCAAGTGAATGGATCAACATGATCACATTAATGGCTCAACAAGATTGCACATGACACATCATGTACAATGAAGGCACGTCCAAGTTCTCAATGACACATACATTTCGTTCATGGTCCATCATGAAAACGTGGTTGTACATCTTCAAGTTTAAGACATATTCCAACATTCAAGAAACAACTCAACTTGATCAATGACACTTTTGGAAGTTGATTACATTCTAAAAGAAAATGGAGCAACATGATGCTCATCATACTTTCAATGTTGACCAATAAGGCTCAAGAGATATGAAGACTCAAAACTTGGATGGAACCCTAATGGAATTGGAATATTCCATCTGTTGTCAGTTAAGTAGGGCAAATGTGTCAACTAATGACTAAGTCATGATGACGTGTCAAAACCTGATTGGTCAAACCATGTCATGGGATTTTCCAAATCCTATAAATAGGCCCCTTGGGATCCATTATAAAGTTGCTCAATTCTTGCTCTTCCTGCTCATTCTGCACATTTTACTGTTTAGACTAGATTTTAGAGAGCAATTTGAGTGTTTTAGTGTATTTACCATTCAAAAACTTGTAACTGAATCTCTATGAATATGAGACACTTTTGAATCATTGATCTCGAGCATAAAAACATTTTATCATTAACTTGGTTGATTCATAATTTTTTATTTTCCGCATTACTTGCCACCTGGCGATTCTGAAACTCTATTTCAGTCTTTTCAACACTTGGACTTTACAAGTCTAGGTTTACTAAATTTTTCTCATTTCTTCATTTATGATTGGTTTCTTTAGGTTTTTGCTCACGTGAAATCCTACGTGAGACAATCATTAATGAGGTGTTCTCACGCGTGTCACATCTGGGCAATGGAGTCATGTGTTACTTGTCTTGGTTTTGACAATATAATTGTAGTTTTGGTATTAGTAACTATTATGGGTACAATGCCAACTATATTTAATACCCGCTTTCTTCTTCTATATTTTCTTTGACAATCAGTCGTTGTTACCCACCATCGTTAGCGTTCTACCACCACCGTTGTCGTTACTATTGTCTACATCTATGTTTTTGTAGTTTAATCGTTTCTTCTCGATCAAACTGTCAGGAGCGTGTGTGTGTGTGTGGGGGGGGGGGGGGGAGGGGAGGGGATGGGTGTGTTAGTATGTTAGCATCTAGGGTTTAAACCCAATGCCATTAAGGTTTATGTTAGACAGTGACCCTTTATGTATCCATATCTATTTTAGGTTTAACATTCACTATTCAAATTAAATAAATCATTATCTTACGAAAAATATGAACTTTGAACTCAACGAGTGTTTATGACTTGAGCTTGAGATATGAGTGTTTGAGATTAAGTATAAAAGAATTTTGAGTTTCCATTTTATTAAGAAATGAAGTTAAAATAGAAAACTTTAAGTTTTTATTTGTCTAAAATTACGAGTCTAGTCAATTTCATGGGAAATCCTACGAAAATAACAAAAATGACAACGTTTTAGAGTTTTCGTATAAATTTTGGTGTTTCTGTAGCCTACAAAATTGATGATTATTTATGTCATTACTTTTAGCTAAATCTTGAAATAAACTTATAAAAACTACATATATATATATATATATATATATATATATATATATATATATATATATATATATCCTCCCTAATAAATAAAAATAATTTTGCTACTTGTCAATTTTCATGAGTTTTGACACTTGTCATTTTGTGGTATTTTTGAAATAAATATTATCCAGTTGTCAATTTCTGATTTGTTTCAAATTTTAAAATTAAAGTCGTATACTTATATATGCAAAATATTAATATAATATATATGAAATTAAATTGCAATGAATACTTTCTTCATTTCTTATTTTAAAGTTTCATATCAAAAAATAATTACTACTTACACTTTAATGTTTATTTTTTTTTTTAAATTAACCCGTATAATATACGGGTCTCACACCTAGTTTCTAATATAACAATTTATTTGGCGATGCAATCAAGAACAAATTTCAAACACCAAGGTGCTGTTTGGTTCACAGAATGTTGCTGAAGGAATTTGAATTGGAATTGGAAAAAGAATCTGTTAGGAATTGGAATTAATTTCAGATTCTGTTTGGTTCGCAGAAAATGTAATTGGAATTAATGTAAAATGACAGAATTACCCTTTTTCCTCTTTTGCTTAATTTTACCTTGTTTTCTAACTTATATGTAAAGATACATTATGATAATTATGAAAACAATAAAATTTATGCGGTGGTGGCAGTGCTGGTGGGGGCAGTAGCGGTGGTAACGGTGGTGGCGGTGACGATGGTAACGACAACGATGGTAGTGGTGGTGGCGTCGGAGGCAGTAACGGTGGGTGGCGGTGGCGGTGATGGCGACAATGGTGGCGGCGACGATGGTGGTGGTCAGTGTTTGTGGCGGTGGTGTGTTTCCTAATAAGTGCAGGAGTATTTTTGTAAGATGTCACTTTCCTTGATAAGAAGAAATGTTTTCCATCCAATTTTAGAAGGAATTCACTTTCTTCTGTATGGTGGAAAGTTTATTTATTTAGGAATCTTTTTCCCTCTTCTAAGTCCAATCAAACGCATGAATTCAAGGGAATTGAAATCCTTTTCCATCAAATTTCATTCCTTTCCTGCCAACCGTCCCAAGACTTTCGAAATATTGTTTGTGTTTCACACCTTCCACACGAAGACAGAACAATATACCCTTTTTTTAAAATAGAGATAACAATTTATTAAAGATGATAAAATTAATACATTAGCGTGACTTTTGAACAAAAAGAAAAGTAAATTAAAATTAAAAAACCTTCCTTTTTCCGGATATTAGAGATCTCTTTTACGATCCTCTTCAATGGTTCCTTTGACAAACGGTTTCTTTGTAGGACACGAATTTTCCCCCTAACTCCCCCAATCTCAGAACTTTCTCCGATCCTCCATCAACGAAGAAGATCGAGTAGTAATTAATCGTTGGATCGACTTTTTCTCGTGACAGAATAGTCATCGGTATGATTTTTTGCACTTCTGTAATACATAGTTGTGTCTAGGATGATTCAAAGCAAAGCTGGTTGTTGATATTTTAGGTTTAGTTTTTGCTTTCAGAATTTTAGTGATGATAGTCCTGCTTGCTTTAGGCAAGTTTAGGCGTGGCGAGATTTTTCTTGCTCTTTAACCTATTGACTTCAGATTGTTAGGTCTTTTTACGTTCTCTCCATGAGATCAATGGAATCTGGGCTCATCTGCGAGCATACCTAAAATTCAGTATGTACTGTATTATGTGAAATCGAAATTATGTTAAATTGCGTAAAGAGTTGCTGCTCATGGTGTCGTGTAGAAGTGGATCAAGAGAAATAAACTGACTGATTTTTTTTTTTCTCAGAGACGAACATAAAGGAATACCTTTTCTTTCTTTGCCCAAGATCTTTACTTTCTTTTCATGCTGATCTATTTGTCTGGTTTTCTTAAAGAAGCTTTCAAGAGTCGTTAGATACATGAAATTCTGATGATATTGGTCGCTATGGTTGTGGTTGATTGTAGGCTCTTAAAGATAATTATAAACCCCAATAATTCGCCTGAGGATTGATCAGATCTAATATCAACAACTATCCACATATATACCTCAAACATCTCCAATGGTCATCTTTGCTTGAGATTGTATCTTGAAATCTCTTATTTGATATATTGTGTTGCAACAAGCTTCAAGATAATTTTGTGGAGTAACAAAACCAATATGTTTTACATCCTTAGAAACATGAAAAAACTGTTCTCTTCCTTTAGGGCATGTTTCATTTGTCAAAATGTGGTGGAACCTGATGGAATGGAATTCAAGATTCCGTTTGACCACATGGCATATCATCTTTGATTTAAAATTGTCAAGGAATTGAATTATGTCGGATTCTTTAATATTTCACTTCAAGGAATTTGACATTCCATCAACTACAATTCCACAGACATATCTACAAACCAAACATAGAATTACAAGGAATGCAATTGAATTCCATTATTTCGTTTTCAATAGTATTGTCCTTTGTATACTTATTATCTCTTTTGAAAGAGTAAGAAAACCTTCTAGATTTTTTTTTATTATTTTATTTCTCTTTATACGAATTCTTTTGGTAATTTATACAGGAACAATGTCCCTTGCTCGGCCTCATCATGCAGATAATACTCAATTCCCCGGTGATTTTAGATTTACCTTTGGACGAAATTACCCTCACGTATATTCCTCCGCCTCCACAGACTTCACTACCAACAGGCGTTACAACAATAACAATAACCATAGAAGAAGCTACAACAATTCCCATGACTTCTCAAATGAATCCAGACATCAATACAACATTTATAATCACATTGATCCCGAAGTTTTACCTTCTCTTAAAAGGAGGAAGTTTTCTTCCACCAATTGGGAAGGTTATGGTACATCTTATAATCATAACAACAACAACAACAACAACAACAACAACAACAACAACAATAATCATAATCATAATCCATCTTTCAAATATGAATATTCTCCTTCAAGCTCCAAGATTACATTCCCTCTTCCTGATGGAAATGCTAAAGTTTCCACATCCACTAGCTACAAACGTGATCGAACAAGATTTGAAGATGAAGATGTTGAATTTATGTCAAGGGATCAGATTGAGAGGTTTTCTCCTTCCAGAAAAGATGGTATTGATGCTTTACAGGAAACTCACTTGCGCTACTCTTACTGTGCTTTTCTTCAGAACCTTGGACTTCGCCTTGAGCTGTAAGCAAAACATTTTAGTTTATACTTTACTTGTATACAATTAGCCAATAATATAAACTTTTGTCTATTCTGTTGTTTGACATTAACTTTCTTTCAATTTCACTACAGCCCACAAACTACTATTGGAACTGCTATGGTTCTATGCCACCGGTTTTTTGTCCGGAGGTCTCATGCATCCCATGACAGATTTGTAAGTTATCATTTCTCTTTGGTGAAGAACTAATTAATCCCATGACAGTTTTTGTATCTTAGATGTTAATACTTATTCCATATAGACCTTTTTTCCATTATCATTTTATTCTATTTTTAAACCACAAGTTTATCTGAAAGAATTTGATTATATATTCTTTATACATTTTGCTACAGCTGATTGCTACTGCTGCTCTTTTTCTTGCTGCAAAGTCGGAGGAGACACCTTGCCCTCTGAATGATGTATTGAGAGTGTCCTCTGAAATTTTCCACAAGCAGGATTTCAATGTGCTCTGCTATTTGCTCCCTATGGTGACTTTTTAAACTTTCTATTGGCATTCAATCTTTTATAGAACTTCATATGATTGTTTTAATCTAACTATTCAACAGGATTGGTTTGATGAATACCGAGAACGAGTGCTTGAAGCTGAGCAAATGGTTTTGACAACTCTAAACTTTGAGCTGAATGTGCAGCATCCATACACACATCTGACATCCATTCTTGACAAATTAGGGCTTGCACAATCACTTTTGGTAAACCTGGCATTGAGCTTGGTTAGTGAAGGGTAAGCCTGCCATCCATTTCTTCCCTTTTATGGAGTTAATAAAATGGATGAATTAGAAAGTTGGTTGCTGTTATCTCTCACTCTCACCTAATTACTTGTTCAGAATGTTCCATTGATATTGCTTGGTAGTTGGTGGTGTGCAGTTGATGGAGTAATGTTGCATTGCATGTAATTGAGTAGTAGTTGTCTTGTTGTCTGCATTGTTTATTGATTTTTTTGGATTGGCATATAATTGCAGGGGCAATAGAAGAGTGTAGCATGCACAGAGTGTATGATTTTGTTAGCTGGTGGATTGATAGAGTTTTATTTCTCATCTCATCTCATCTCATCTGAAGTTGAAAGACAGATAGTGTTTGGATGCAGTTTTCAATCAAAATTTTTTCCTAACATAATCTCGCTAAAAGTTACAATTTTTTGCCCCACCATACACTTGCTCTTGATCTCTCGTTTGAGCAAAAGACGTGAATGCCCTTCTCATAAGCAATAGCTCTAGAAAGCTTCTAGAGTGAAGGTTAACATAGTTTTTGAGATCTCAAAAGGCAACCCTATTTAGACTAGGCAGCAGGGGTGGATCTAGTTGAAGAGAGGGATGCTCAATTTATTATTATTATTTATTTTTTGTAGTGTAAAGCTAAAATTACAAGAAAAATTTGCTGTTTGTTTGCATAGTCACCAGCATGCTGCTTTATCCAGATACCATTAGATTAGCAGCCTAAGATTTGCATATTAGCAAAGAGAATACCTGATAATATGAGGTGAATAGGATTCTATCACACGTTTGGAAATCATGAGTGAGGAGGGAAAGCGGAGGTGAGAGATAGAGAGACATTAATTTATAAAAATATAGGGTTAAGAGGGTAATGAGTTATATTTTTAACAAGGAAGGAGGAAATGTTGAAAAATGAAATGAAATCCATGGGTTTTAAGATGGAATCTTCATACTCATTTTTAACCAAGCGCAGGATTTGATATCCAATTCTTTGCCAAATCCAATTTAGTTGCCAGTTAAGCTGTATAAGCTTCATCATCAAAGTGGGCATTGTACTAGATTTTGTGTTGTAGATGTCTATTTTATGCTCATTCCATCAGCAATTCTGAAGATACTTGGAAAATGTACACCAGATGCACATGCTATGCCTTTCTTTGTTGGTAAGAGAAAATTGCATTTGATTTCACACCTGCCATCACATCACATCACATAACTAACTAACTACTCATCTCTATGGTAATTACTGCTAAACTAAAACTTGAAGCTCATATTCGTGCCAGATCTTCATCATTCCTTCTATTGCTACAAAATGGTGTGTTTAATCATCAGATAGCTGTTTTTTAATGTATTATTGAATTTGATTTGATGTTATCTCCTAAATTCGACTACTTTTTATTTTGGTAGGCTGCGTAGCTCACTTTGGCTTCAATTCAAACCCCACCAGATTGCTGCTGGAGCTGCATACCTTGCTGCAAGATCTTTAAATATGGATCTTACTACGTATCAAAATGTTTGGCAGGAGTTCTACACACCACCATCTGTACTCAAGGGTATGTATGTCATATGTCATTTCATTATTATTTATGCATAAATAAGTAATGACATATTATTTTCTTCTTGTAGATGTTGTCCAGCAGTTGATGGAGCTGTTTTAGAGCTGAAAGAAAGATGGTGACATTTTATGGCTTTGTTTGGGTGCCTTATACACGTGTGCTTCTGTAAATGGCCTTCAGTCATTTTAGGTCCAGACCATCAGTCGGTTCATAAGGCTGTGTAGTCAAAGCATTGACCTGACCCGTGCTTGTTCTTTGACTTTTATCATAGGAGGTGTCCAATATGTGGTTTAGTTGCGTAGGAAAGAGCCTTAAATTTTATTTTTATATTTGGATCATCAAAATATTTGAATCCACGAACAACACTTTTTGGAAACCTTATATCCAATATCTCTTTCGGTGTGTGTTTACTTTGGGGTCCTCACATGGACACACTATGCTTTACCTTCAAAAATAAACCATATTTGTTCCCATATATGACTAAAGAAAAAAGAAAGACTAAAAATACACAACAATGTACTTTACAACACTAACACAAAATGGCAGTGAACTTATAGATTAACAACACCTAGAATCCCAAAACCATCAATTGCTTGCAAGCTTAGTGAGCAAATCAAGGGCAATCAAGGAAATTCAAACTTGAGGCTGAGGAACCACAAAACTACAATAAAATTGTTAAGAGAAGTCTTGAAAAATTGTCACACACAAAGAATAACACAAAACCCCAAACTCACTCCCTACAATGCACAAAAATAAAAATAAAAAATAAACCATATGAATACCAAAGACTTAGTTAATCGTTAAAAATCTCCACATTCATCTCTAACAATTGCAAAAACCTTATGTAAAGCAACTATTTATAAATGATAATCTATAATCTATTAATCTGATTCAAGTGCATCATTCAGAAAACTAGAAAACTATAATCTTATAACATTGTGATTTATGATAATCTATAATCTGATTCATTGATTCAACATTCAGAATTTCAGATTTCTAATTCAACTCATTCAAGTATAATAGTGCTTATTATTTAACATTCAATTTATTGATAAGTGATAACAATGAACATTGAACAGTCTACGTATCTAACATAACTTGAAAAGTTGAACAAAAAGAAAACAAGAAAGCTTTTACCTTATATAGTTGTCAAATCGACTGATGATTGATTAAAAAGTCAAAAATCGATTCACGTCGCTGGTTCGCTGTAGGCTGCTGCCTTCTGCCTTTGCGTGGTGGGTTGATCACTGATCGATTAACAAGAGTAGTAAGAGTGACTAGACATGTGGACTATTGCTAGCATTTGATAGGGGTGTTATTCGGTGTTTTTTCTTCGGTTTAATCGATTCGGTTTTATCAGTTTTTTTACATCTTAAAACTAACAATAACCAAGGTTTGATTTAATCGGTTTTGATCTATTCGATTTGGTTTAACGGTTAAACCGAATAAAATGTCGCATGTAAAAATAAATATTAAACTAAAATGAATTTTTTTTACTAAACTTTTACCAAATGAAAAAAATACACTAATACATAGCATATTATATTTAGTCAACGTGACCATATAAATTGTAGATACAAGGTTAATATAGATTTAATCGTATATGAAAATGATAGAAATAACCTAAAGTTAATTGACATTTCACTAATTAGTTGTTTTAATACAATATATAAACAATTATAAATTTATAATGGTTCATAATTAAATAATGAATTATGAAAATATATTTTAGTAACTAATCTATCAATTTAAAAGTAAAATGTTAATTTATAGATATAAACTATAAAAATATATATTAATTAAGACTTCATTTATTTATTTATTTTTCGGTTTAACTAAGACAATAAAGATTTAACCAAAACCAAATCAATTAAATTATCCTTATTCGGTTAACCAAACCGAATAACCAAATAACCAAATAAGCTGAACCAAATAAACCAAACATCATTTGGTTTGGTTTGATTATTCGGTTTCTACTTTTTATCATAACCCTAACATTTCAGTATGATTCAACATTTAATTGAAAAAAAAATGGACCCTATGCACATGCCCTTCTTTACCCCCTCCCCCCATAACCGGCCATGCATTCTGTTCTAGGGTTCAGAACACCGTATTTCGATGAATATGCTTTTATATAAGTATGGATAAATATTTTATGAGAAATTAAATATCCTACTACATTTTCTTTATACTCATCCTTCTACCTATATTAAATGTTGGAAAAGTTAAATATCTTTCTACAAAATCTTTTTATTTGTCTTCCTACTCATAAGATTATGACAAATATCTTAATCAAATGATAAGACGATGAAAGAAAATTAGTGGATTATACTTAGACAATCAATCAATAGATATGATGACGACGTAGAAATCAATTTAATTTTCTTATATTTTGACATGTGTCTTGTTTAATGAAATTAATAATATTTTAATATATTTGTTGCCGTTTGTGTTTAGGAGGATAGAAAGAAAGAGAATATAGAAAAATATATAATTTCTCATATTTTATTATGTTTACAACATGACTTGAACCTTCAACCTTAAAGAGGAAAGACAATACCGGATACTGTAAGGCTAGAAGCCATTTGATTGATATTTTATTATTTAGGGATAATGACTTGATAGGGTAAGATACTTTTTGAAATGTACACATTTAGTCCTTATTATTATTATTATTATTATTATTATTATTATTATTATTATTATTATTATTATTATTATTATTATTATTATTTTGTAAAATAAACCCTTATACTTTATTTTTTGTAACATGCAATCCTTGTGACCGGCTATACCCGGTATACCGGTCATATACAAATTTTCTTTCAGGGAAAATGATTTGATAGGGTAAGATACTTTTTAAATTGTACACATTTAGTCCTTATTTTTTTTTTGTAAAATAAACCCTTATACTTTATTAATATGTACACATTAGGTCATTTTCACCAGATTCTATAGGTTTTGCTGATGTGGAAGCACAAGTGGCACTAAATAGCAATTAATTAGCTTAGTCACCGGAGGTGGGTGATCCTCCAACAACAAGAAAAAGGCGGCGACCCTTCTCTTTCTCGTCTCTCTTCCTTTCGATCGAACAGCAACAACCAAACACCCTTTACCTGTTGTGTTTCTCCGATCTGTCTCTCTTTGCCTCCATCTTTGAGATATGTTGCCAGAAAAAGAAGAAAGAATCGACGAGGGGGCTACCAGAGCAGCTCCTCGCCGCCAACTACCGTCTCTACTTCCTCCTGCCTCCCCCTTCGACCTTGTTGGTTTTGCCACCATTCCTCCTTGCTACCAGTGATGTGTAGGAACACACAAAGGAGTCGCCAGAGATCGGTGTTCTCCCTCTTTTTCATGATGAATAAAAGTTGGAAAAATCTCGTTATGGATATGTGGATACCACCTGGGTATTTCATTTCAACAAAATAAAAGAAAGGGAAAATGACTTGATAGGGTAAGATACTTTTTGAAATGTACATATTTAGTCTTTATTATTATTATTTTTTTTTTATAAAATAAACCATTCCACGTCAGCAAAACCTATAGAATCCGGTGAAAAAGATCTAATGTGTACATATTAATAAAGTATAAGGGTTTATTTTACAAAAAAAAAAAATAAGGATAAAATATACGCATTTCAAAAAATATCTTACCATATCAATTCATTATCCCAGCTATTTAATACGAAAAAAAAAGAACGAACTTTCACTATTTGATATTTTATATTTTACCCGACACAGGTTGTAATTGATTTTAATCCGAGGTTCTCACGCGTCATACAAAGCCTTTCAGTTGGGTGGGAAGGAATTTATCTTAAACCACGTTTCATCAACAGCGACTGTATGACCAACACACTACTACATGATTCATAAATCAATCGCCAACATTATAGATCAACAAAGCGAGAGAGATATAGGATCATTAGCCCCAAATCCTCTTTCTAGTCCTCAAAACCCCCACAAACCATCTCTCTTTCCCCAGATTCTTACACCAAACGAACAAAACGTCTTCAATTTCGCGAGATCAGAGTATTGAATTGATCTCGCCACAATAATGCTAGCGAACCATCTTCAGAACGGTGTTGAGACCGCCAAGCTAATTTGGTCTCGGTTGCCCAACGCGGAAGATGCTAGTGATGCTGAACTTGATGAAGATGGGGTTTTGAGAAACGATGGATTCGATGGTGTTGAAAGTCTTGATTATGAAGTCATTGAGAACTACGCCTATCGGCAAGAACAGGTTTCAGCTAATTAATTATAATATTGTTGTTGTCGACTTCAATCTAATTAGCAACCGCAAACTATTAACCTGTCGTAACTGCAGGCGCGAAGAGGAAAGCTTTATGTTTGGTACTACGTGGGAGTTAAATGGTTCTTTGCTCTGCTTATAGGCATAGGTAAAATAATCTTCCGCTTGATACAGGTGTTCTTTGGTTCAATTATGTTCGATTTTTGATGGCTCTATAGCTTTGATTTTGTGACCATGGCGTTCTCATGTGATTGCTGATACTATGTTATAACATTGATTCCTCCATCCACTGAACAAAGTTGAAGAGTGGCTTTTAGGGTTTAGTTTGAGTTTGTAAGACTTATAAGGTGTATGATCTTTCAGATATCTCTAATTGTATGAGAGTCATGTTTATGCTCACTACAGCTAAAATCCGCAAAAACTTAAAAGCGATTTATCAGATTAGGGTCATTAAAATCCTCAATTATTGACTAAATGACTCTAATATACTTAAGCTTAGTTGATTGTAAGTTATGTAACCAACATAAACCATTCAAAACCCTCAATTATTGAATAAATTATTCTTTTTCCATTTTATTTTGGCCTACTGTTTACAAAATTAGCAGCCTACCAACTGTAGATGCAAAGAAACTACAATCCACATATTCTTGGACCCATTTACAGAATCTTCTTTAAATGTTGAACACAGATTAAGTAAAAAAGAAACAACCCCTTACTCATTGTAAGAAATGATGTGAAGATGGGTATTTCTTATGTAGGTTTATGTAATGACTTGTTCCACATGTATAGAAAGTGAGAATTGTGAGCCCCTTATAAGCCTTTAAATTGTTTGTATATAATGGGCATTTGAAATAAAGTAATATGGTGTTCAGTGTTGTGACATGTTTTACTTGTTGATTGGTTGAGAGTTTAGGCACTGGATTTGCTGCTGTTCTTATCAATATCTCAGTTGAGAATTTTGCTGGATGGAAGTACTCATGGACATTTACAATAATACAGCGTTCATATGTAGCTGGGTTTATTGTATATACCTCCATCAACTTGGCTTTAGTCTTTTCATCTGTTTATATCATTACCCAATTTGCCCCTGCAGCAGCAGGGTCTGGTATACCTGAAATCAAGGGTTATTTGAATGGTAAGTAAGCCTTTTCATTTACAATTATTCTAAACTCGTTGTAATGCTCATAGCTTATGAAGTGATTGTTATGAGAATTTGCAGGGATTGATACTCGTGGTATACTTCTTTTTAGAACCCTAATAGGAAAGGTGATGGCAATTTCTTATTTTGATGAGGTTATGTATGAATGTTTCATTGTTAGTTAATATTTTGATAAAGGGGATATGGATGAATTATTATAGATTTTTGGAAGCATTGGATCTGTGGGTGGTGGATTGGCACTCGGTAAAGAAGGGCCTCTAGTTCATACTGGTGCTTGTATTGCTTCCTTACTGGGACAAGTAAGCAGAGTTTTTATTTATTTATTGATTCATTTATTAGTAATTCTGGTTCTCCTAGTTAACAAAAAAGCTATTGTATTTTTTGGGTGGAACTGTGATGTGGTGATCTTTCCAAAAAAAAAGTTTACTTTGAATGACATTCAGCTAAAAAGCAGATTTTGACATAGTGGCCACTTTTCAATTTATTTGGCATAGCTATGTTAGTAAAGTTTGTATAGGTAGCATAATAGTTACAATGGTGATATATGGAGACATACTTGAAGTAAATTAGTTCCAGATGATTTTGAATGTAAAGAATCACTTCGAAAGGTGAATGATGCATGTAAAATAGTATAATAAAATAAATCAAGTAATAAGTTGGAAGAAAATAGCATTATGGTTTACATTATTTGACATCAGGCATACTTTTTCTTTTTTTGAGTAATGGAGAAGAGGACCACATGTATCTTTAATGATGTCTAAGTTACAGGCATGTGATATTCACACACAATCTTCCACTAACACCATTTTCATGGGATTTGACATCCTCCAAACACACACACACACACATAAGAATCTGTCTTTTCTTGTTTCTTTCAGTTGATTTGCCTTCTGGGGACCTGTGTGATTATGCCACTCATCCCCCCTCTCTCTCTCTTTTGTTGAGTTTTTCTTTGGTACAAAACCTAGAGATTTATGAGTTGTCAATGTAAGAGGTGCTCATGACAACAGCTGTTACCTTTTGGTGAGAAAAAAAGTATAGTCTTATAAAAGATTCATCTATAGATATTAGAAACTCAATATTATAGTGATGTAATATGTTTGATAGCTATAGACATGCTTAGGATTTGAAAATGAATGCGTATTTTTCCCAAAGAGAAAACCTGAATATACATCGTATATGTGGAGGATAGAAGGAAAGAAGATAAAATAAATCAATGTAAAAGCATCCATAAATCAAAGGAAATGACATCGATCTATAAATAGTAACAATCTTAAAATAGTAGCATAGATCATGATCCTGCCAAACTTTCTTTCGTGTAATTTATAATCGGTGAAATATGAAAACTTTGCAAGACAGAGATAATAACTATTGATCTTCATTGTTGGTGAAGGATGTCATATGCTGATGAGAAAATCCACTGAAACATTTATTATTATATTCATCTCAGTTGACTTTTTCTTTTAGTTCAAATTTAACATATTAAAACTTACTCTTCTGTTTTAAAGCTGCTAACATGGTCTTGTTGTTAATTAATGTGATATTCAGGGTGGATCAACAAAATATCATCTGAGTACAAGGTGGCTACAGGTTTTTAAGAGTGACCGTGATCGCCGTGATCTTGTGAGTCATATTTATATTGATTCATGTTCTTGAACATACATAATTTACAGTTTAAGATCTTCACTTGAGAACAACTATAAACTATAAAGTAACTTTAAGACCATATGAAGCCCTATATAGTATAAACATCATCTAAAACAAAGTGCATAAAACCTGAATTAGGTGATTTTATGAAGAGAGTAGGTTTGTTTTATCTTGCTGTATAGTTGCTTGCAATTGTTTTTTCTGCTTTTGATTGTAAAAGTGATTGTGAGATGAGTGTATTCATGTTTGTTGTTTTTTATGAGTTTTGTTTTTGAAAGGTGACATGTGGATGTGCAGCTGGTGTGGCTGCTGCTTTCAGAGCTCCAGTTGGCGGTGTATTATTCGCTCTAGAGGAAGTTACATCTTGGTAAACTTTTCTTTTCCCTCTAATTGTTATATACATATATAAATATAATAATAATAATAATAATCGTTTTTTTCTTTTTTACTATTGAAGGTGGAGGAGTCAGCTGATGTGGCGTGTTTTCTTCACTTCTGCAGTTGTGGCGGTTGTAGTGCGTACTGCAATGGGATGGTGTAAGACTGGGAATTGTGGCCATTTTGGTTCTGGAGGTTTCATAATATGGGATTTGTCAGAGTGAGGACCTCATAATCATATCATATATCATTTTCCCTTCTCTTTTTAGTTTAAACTAGTTAGTTACTACCCCTGCTTTGTGGGGGGACCGAACTTGCGTAACTATGAAAGTTTAGGGAGCAAATATGCAAATATACGAAAGTCTTGTGGCCAAAGTTTGAAACCCAAAAAGGATAAGCACTAAAATTGCCAATATACAAAAGTCCTGTGGCGAAAGTGTGAAACTCAAAAAGTATTTGGACAAAACATGGCAATATACAAAAGTATAGAGACCAAACCTGCCAATATATGAAAGTCTTGTGCCCAAACTTTGAAACCCAAAAAGGCTAGGGACTGAAATTGCCATTATAGAAAACTATTGTGGCCTAACTCTTTACTATTCATTTCCACTTTCTTATTAGTATATATCATAATTTTAATTTTAATCTGATTGTTGGTTTCTCATTAAATTTGATTTAGTGGTCAAGAGGACTACTCGTTCGCGGAGTTATTGCCAATGGCCATTATTGGTGTCATAGGAGGCCTCCTTGGTATGTTTTTTTGATAATTCATTTACTACACGAAAAAAGGGTATATTTAAAATTCTAAATTGGAAAATTGTTTTGTTTTATATCTCTAGGAGCGTTATTTAACCAGCTTACACTTTATATAACACATTGGCGTCGAAACTATCTACACAAGAAAGGAAACCGAGTCAAAGTAAGTTTTGTCACCTTAAAATAATTCTGTTGAAGTAATCATTTTGGTATTTGGAATATATATGATTGGATTTGGATTGTAATCTTGATTTTTGACTGGTTATTACAGATAATTGAAGCATGTCTTATATCCGTGATAACCTCAGTGATCTCATTTGGGTTGCCTCTTTTTAGAAAATGTAGTGCATGCCCTGACTCAGATGCTTCTATTGAATGTCCTCGTGCACCGGGGATGTATGGAAATTATGTAAATGTAAGGTCATTTGTTGGTTTTCATAACTTTTTTCACACAATAATCTAGAGCAAATTTATTTTTAGTATCTGTAAAATTATGTTGTTGAAGTGTATTATTATGAGTTTAAGCACAAAAAAGACTGTTAAGGTGTTCATGTTGATGCTGTTGTAATTTTTTCTTTTTTTCTCACAATAAACAGAATTAAAATAGTGCAAAATGAATGGCTTTGTTTTAATTTCCCGTGATGGGTTTACCCTTTTTATTTGCAGTTTTTTTGTACCAAGGAGAATGAATACAATGACCTTGCAACCATCTTCTTTAATACTCAGGTCAGTATTTGCTTTTTCTTCTGTTTATATGTTACTCATGTGTAACCTAACCTCATCCCTTAGGCTTTGTTTCTTCTTCTTCTTCTTCTTCTTCTTCTTCTTCTCTCTCTCTCTCTCTCTCTCTCTCTCTCTCTCTCTCTCTCTCTCTTTTTTGATTTTCCATTTATCTGGATGCAGGATGATGCTATAAGAAATCTATTCAGTGCGAAAACCATTCACGAGTACAGCGCCCAGAGCCTGCTGACCTTTCTGGTATCCCTCACCTCCACTTTTACTTGACATCTATTTCGTGAAAACAAAATAATATCTAATAAATAGCAATTAGGAATAGGATATAGATTGGTATAAAGAAAGAAGCCTTCTAAAATGAAACTTGATGCTTGGATATTTGACATATTGTAGGTTGGTAATTTTGTGCATATTGTAATAAGAATTGATTAATTATTGGAGTTATAGTTTTTGGTATTGTGAAAGACAGTTTTTATTTGTTTTGTAGTTTTAACATTTAAAAAAGAAGCTTGAATGAAAAGTATTGAATTTTAAGTAGAAGAGAAAAAGCAACCAAACAAACAAATTACAAATCTAAGATTGATGATATACAAATAGAATGGTAAGTAAATTAAAAGATGAGAGTGTTAAATCTGTTATTGTTTTGCATGTGTGTTGCTCCTCCTCAGGTTATGTTCTATGGTTTAGCTGTGGTGACATTTGGTACTGCTGTTCCAGCTGGCCAATTTGTTCCAGGTATAATGATTGGATCTACATATGGACGCCTTGTTGGCATGTTTGTTGTTAGGCTCTATGAAAAGCTCAACATTGAAGAAGGAACGTGAGTTCACTTCACTTCACTTCACACACATCTTTTATCTTTTCTTTATAGTTATATCATATATATTTATTTCCAGTTGAGAATTTATAATTGACACCTGACAGATATGCTTTACTTGGAGCTGCCTCGTTTCTAGGAGGTTCAATGAGAATGACAGTCTCACTGTGTGTTATTATGGTTGAAATTACAAATAATTTAAAGCTCTTACCTCTTATCATGCTTGTTCTCCTCATATCAAAAGTAAGTTTTTTCTTTTATTTTGCTTACAAGTTACAATTAGAATTAGATTGATGAGTATAACAAGTTTTAGTTTTGACCCTTTACCTTCCTTAGGCTGTTGGTGATGCTTTCAACGAAGGTTTATATGAAGAACAGGCGAGATTAAGGGGTATACCTTTACTTGAATCCAGACCCAAAAATTTAATGAGAAAAATGACAGCTAAAGAGGCATGCGGGAATCAAAAGGTTTGTAACTCTGCTGTTCATATGAAAATATCTCACTTGCATCCGAATAAAAAAAAAACTGCCTGTTTTTTGTGATGGAAATCTTTTATTCTTTGGCTAAGGGGTGCTATTTATGATACAAATCTCTTGGTCTTTTATTAAGAAAAGAAAATCATAATTTTATTTCTAAAAATAACTTTTATATTAGAATCTTATTTGTGTTTCAATGAGTTGTATTATGTTTAATTTTGTGTATCTGTAAATAAAGAGTTCATTTATTATATTTATAATTACATAATGTATGGAGTGGAGTTTAAAACTGTACATACAATTAAAAAATTCATTCCATCCATCCTTATTCCATGAAACCAAACATTGTGTTTGCTTTTGATATTTGCATGTAATGATTGATTGTTTATTTATAAACTTTATAGGTTTGTTACTTCACTCGTGTGGTGAAAGTTGCTGATGTAGCCGCTATTCTGAGGACTAACAGTCACAATGGCTTTCCTGTATGTCTGTCGTTTTCTATTTCCTCTTCCTTAAAAAAAAACATTAAAAGTTATATCTCTACAATAACAATACATGACATTTAGGTTGTGGATCAGTCAAGAAGTGGAGAGACAATGGTGATAGGTCTTATCTTGCGCAGGTATAATTATAAGCAATAAAATCTTAAACCCTAAACAGTTATTTTGTTAGCAGGCAGGAAGGCAGGCTGAAGAAGTTTAATTTAAATATTAAATGTTTGTGATGCAGTCACTTATTGGTACTTCTGCAGTCGAAAGCCGATTTTCAGCATAGCCCTCTTGCAGTTGATATGAGAAGCCAATCTATACCCATCAGGTAGGTGTATATAATTACTTCATTTGTACATTTTAATAATCTTTTAGGCTGAGGGCATTTCATATAAGTCTTTTGCATAGATAGACACAGTCACAGTTAATAATATGTTGTGATTTGCAGGCACAGTCTTAGTGACTTTGTGAAGCCTGTCTCTAGTAAAGGACTATCAATATCTGATATCCATCTAAGTCCGGATGATTTGGAAATGTACATAGATCTAGCCCCCTTTGTCAACCCATCTCCATATGTTGTCCCTGAAGATATGTCTTTAACCAAGGTATCTCCTTTTTCTTTTTCTATTATATATATATATATATATATATATATATATATATATATATATATATATATATATATATACCCTTTCTTAAATATTTACCCAGTCAGTTATAGCAATGAAAATTGTTTTGTATTTGGTAATAGGAAGAAAAGAATATGGAGTTTTGGTTGGTTTACATTTACATGTGATGTAATAAGTTGTAATTGGTGCAGGTGTATAATCTATTCCGTCAGTTAGGATTGAGGCATATATTTGTAGTTCCACGTGCTTCTCGTGTGATTGGCATGATCACCAGAAAGGACTTGATATTTGAGGTATCTCAATCTAACTTTTGTTTGTGTATGATTGATTCTAATAATAATAATAATAATAATAATAATATACTTATTATGAGAAATTACAACTTTTTATGTGCAGGACAATGATGATTCAGGTTCTGTGGAGCTCCAGTCAACTAGTGTAAGGTCTCTATGATGCCTGCCTGGACTGCATTTCATTACCTTATTGCATATACAACTGTGAGATTCTGTTCTGTTCTAACTAAAATCTCTATCACTTTGGCCTCCTAAATCCCAATCTACATCATTTACAACTCTTACTTCTCCTTAATTAATGCTACAACTACAATTCCCCTTTGTACACATGTTAAAATCTACTTCAATTGATTTCTTCTTCATGTACTTTGTAAAATCTAGTCAATAATAATAACAATGCCATCAAATTACAAACCACTTCTCACTGTTGTTGTGGTTAGGTAGTTTTTTCAAAGTATAATGTTCTAAATTCTAATACAAAAGAGATTCCAAGTGTATTATAAATGCTATAATTTGCAAAGTAGAATGCCTTAACAAAAAAGAGAACAGAAAGTGCAATGGTGTAATGGAAGGAAATGAAAGTAGGATGATTTAGCCTGCCCATCCTTTTAACTATATATCACAGTGAAAGGAATGGAGTCATTCATTTCATTGTAAGATGTAACTAACTACTGTGTATCCTGATGAATTAATTATCTTCAATCTAGTGTATGCATTGTTTAATTTTCATGGTAGAGGATAAAAATGTGAAAGTAGTCAGTCGCCCATGGTTGATTATATATGTTTCAACTTTTATTTTAAGCTATGGGAGGGATTACTTACATAAGTCTGCAAGAGTAAAAACATTGTCATCAATTCATAGTTGCATACAACTAGGCTAGGCGCTGTTTCTCTTTCGACTTGAAAGAATGACTTAATAGAAACGTCAGTGCTGCCATTTCCTCAAGTGTGCTTTTCATCTCAATTTATCCAGACAACACCTGACTTGACTTGACTTGACTGAATGATTTTGTTTTGTTGATATTTATTGTTATGCAGGGGTCGACATCGAGGAGGCAATAGAGTGAGAACAAGGAATCCAGATGTCGGGCATCCACTACTTAATGGTCTTTTGGAGTAAAGTAACAAACAGCCTAGTAACTCATTTTGCATCTACTACTAATCCTTCTTATTATTCTTTTTGCTAGCTTATTATTATTATAGGTTTCACGAATTCTGTATATATACTTTATACTTTATAAACACCATTACATTCATCTGTGTGCCATATAAAAGGTTAGTCACGAACAGGAAGGAGACTCTTCCACTCTTTAGTTTCTGTATTCACAATAATAATAATAAAAAAAAACAACTATCTCTTCTCAGTGGTGATATTCTATGTTTTGATATCTAAGGGCTAAACAGGAACACATGTATCTGTGTATTGACTATATTGAAGTAAGGTGAGTGTGGGAGTTCTATTTTCGATGTGGCTTGGGCTTTATAGGCACTTGTGTTGGGTTGAGTTGAGTTGGTTCTTATTATTCAAACTCAAACTAGCATACTAATGGGTTGTTGTGCGTGATTGTGATTTGAAGTGAGATAGAGAAAAGATAAAGTTATGTTCAAATCAATTGAGCTTATATGCTATCATCCGATTCGGTTGATGTATCTTTTATAGTAAATACTAGACGAATTTCTACGCGTTGCGTAGCGACGATTAAAAATATATTGTTAAAATGTTAAAAAATATATGTTTAAAATGGTTATGTTATTGACATTAACTTTGAGATAATATTTTTACATTAATATATATATATATATATATATATATATATATATATATATATATATATATATATATATATATACTCAATTATTTTGAACAATAATATTCATTGACATCAACCCATATTCCTCATTAGTATAATTAAATATAATTATCTATTTAGTATTATTTTTAACCATTATTATTATTGATCAATTATATTTTTACTTATGTGATCATTTTTTAATTTCAATAATGATGTTCATTTAAAATACAATTTATTTATAGCTAAATGTAATTTATAATTTGATGCTATTATCATTTAAAATTGTTATTCATTAATTTTAAACCACTTATTATTAATAATAAGTTAAAGAAGACTTTTCAGAAACAATTAATATTATTATTAAAATGTGAAATATACACTAAATAATAAAATGATAAAATAGACAATTTGCATTTCAAAAGAGACTTGCATGGATAATATGACATATCCATGTAATTTGATTTTACTATTTATAATTATTGCTTATTAATTTTAAAACCATTTGTTATTATTAATAAGTGAAAGAAACTCTTAAAAAGCACTTATTATTATAATTAAAAAGTTAAACATATACTAAAATATAAAGTGATAAGATAGACAATTTGCATTTTAAAAAAGACTTATATGGATAATATGGATAATATAACATGTCCATGATTTTTAATTAATTATTGTTTTGAAGCAACATAAACATACAAATATGTATACAATAGTTAATTAAATATTATATATATCACCTTCCATAACATATGATTGATAATATGAATTTAATCTAATTTACATTAAAATTTCAACCACAACATAAAAAGATATTCTTAAAAGAATACTTAAATCAAGAAAATAAAAAAAAATAAAAAAAAGAGAATTAGTATATAACAAAACTTACAAATTAAAAACTTCAACATAATAACATGACTTGAAAAAATGTTCAAAGCCCTCAAACCAACACAAAAAACTTTAAACTTGTTTTCTTTGTGAATTTTGTATGTGATTTGTATTTGTGTCTACTCAAAAAGATTGATCTTTTTATAGTAGAGTATCCATTAATTCTCTACTAAATATATTATATAAGTTATAAAACATTTGAATTGTTAATCATTATTAAGAGACTTTTGAGTGGTAATCATTAAGATAGGAGGTTTCAAATGCATGAGGTGTTTGTAAATTTTTATGAGGGTTTCAAATGCATGAACTTCATAAAAAAATGCTAGCTTTATAAGTATGTATGATTATAGCGTTTTAGATATAGAAATAAATAATTACATGGAAACATTAGACATGTAGCTAATGGGGATGTGTGTTTTAAAATGAATATTATAGAGAAATTTATTAAACTTATCATCTTAAATAAGCTATTTAAAGAAAATGATTATTATTATTATTATTATTTCAGTTTTTGAAAACAATTTTTGTTTGACTTTTTGTTAGATATTAGTCTCAAAATTTTCAATGGATTTTAATTTTTTTTTTTTCTAATGTCGATTTGAGTATCTTTAATTTAGTTTCAATGTTTTTGGATATAAAATTATTTGATTTTGTTTTTTTTTTTGGTTGAAAAACCATTCGATTTCGGTTTGTTCTGCGTGTTGAAAAGCAGAACCCGCAAATTTCGGTTTCTATAAGTGTAAGAGTGCAACTTTCAACCAAACACATGAATATTTTCTATAAATTAATCTAAAAAATATTAAATATTTGTTGGTATTAGGTCGGTTTTGTTTATTCAGTTGCTTTTTCATTATAACAAGTCCACAAAAATGGTTTTTCAAAAAAACAAAAATAGTTAGAAAAAATCTAAACCTAGTCAAAGTAATCAAATTATATAAACAAAATTATTGTGAAAACAAATGAACCATTCATAAGAAAAATACAAAGATAGAAAAAAAACAAGAAACATAATACTATCTTCAACAAGTTTTCTTGAACAAAAACACAAAAAAAAAAAAAAAAAAATATTGACAAAAATAAAAATACTATTTTTTGCCAAGAAATTTGGTCTAACGAACTGTTTTTAAAGTTACATTTTTTACCGATATTTGCATGCAATAAAAATCGCGATAGAACTTTTATAAAAATGAGTGATTTTTTATTATAAATTAAAATTTGGTGGTTAGACCGATAAAAAGTAATAAAATATAATGTTTTTATGTTATTAGCCTAGGAATTCATATATGTTTTTTTGTTAAACATGACAATATTATATTTTTTCGATCATAAATCTAAATAGCATATTTACCATTCTTAACTTTAAAAATATTGTATTACCTAAATTATTTTTTAACAATTTTTGTTTTGTTTTGTTTGTTTTGTTTTGTTTTGTTTTTTTTTTTATTTTATTTTTATTTTTTTTATCAGTTTTCATAATCATTTTAGTTTTACAAAAAGAAGTTGCCCTTAAATATCAAAACCCTTTTGACATATAATGGATTGACCATATTATCCTTAACTATCCTAACACTCTTGAGAGCAGGTCTGATCACGTAGATTGAGGATACGACCCACACATTCAATATACACACACAAAAATGATCACACATTCAAGCACATAACTTCAAAATGTTTCAAACATACAAGATGAGAAACTAGTTGATGAAGGACATTCCAAATTTCATAAATTGGATAAACTATAAGGATCTTTTTATGGAAAATAAGAAAAAGCATAGGGTTCCAACTTTCAATCAGCTAACAACAACCTACCATGAACCATTTTGTTTGGAAATTTGCATCTCAACAACATTTATGTAACACCCAGTTCCCATAACATATCGGTTTAGGGCTTCAAGGAGTCAAATGCATGGTTTTTGGGTAAAACGGTGTCACGACGTGACCATATAGAGGTCATGACATGACTAGTGAGTAAATGAAAATGCAAATTTAATTGAGCTCACGATGTAAGACACAAGTGCTCACGACGTGAGATGGGCTGCAACCCAAGCCCATAATTTTTAGGGGTTCTTTCATATTTAAACCCCATAAACTTCATTTTAGGGTTCATTAACAGCCTCCTTCGTCCTTAAACATAGAAAAACCCTAACCCTAGCCTCTCCTTGTGATTCTTGAGCTTTTGGTGGTGTTTTTGTAACAACGTAATTTTTCAAACCAAAATTTTTATTTTTAATACCATAAAAACTTGTATCATAAATCTCAAAACACATATGTTTCAAATGTCAACAAAAGAAAACACAATCCCAAAATCATAAAAACAATCTCCTGCCGGTGTGTACAATCATGCCGGTGTCTTGCCGCGATCCTCGGAACTACTTGAAACACACAACACATAATACGGTAATCATAAAAGCTTAGTGAGTTCCCCAAAATACCACACACATCACATTAGCCACTCGAGACTATAACTCAATTAGACACTCTGGTCGGTGTGTCTCAGTGGGACCCTCTGGTCCCACAACTCATATGGACCCTCCGGTCCCTCAACTCAGCATCACAATATAATACTCATAAAGCATAACAAAGTAAATAGCAGGATATCTCATTACACAGTTCATGCACATAAGACCCTCTGGTCACACATAAGGTTTACCACTCAAGGTAAGTATAGTGAGAAGACTCACCTCGTAAGTTAATGAATGAAAATCTCGCAATCGGGATCGTGATCTACTCCCAGGTCTAGCTCCCGCCAAGCACATAATAATTATCCCTAATTAATATTGGCCCTCAAGAAGCTAGACCAAACCTTCTACAACTCACAGGAGGTTAAAAGACCATTTTACCCCTCCCAAGCTTTATAGTCCTCAATCTTGACCAAACCCTAAAAGTCAACAAAAGTCAACAACGGGAGTACGCGGCGCGTACAAGCTCTGTACGCGGGGCGTACTCCGTGGCTAACTAGAAATAGGGAACTCGACCCCCTACGCTGTGCGAATTGGGATTACATTCGGCGTAAGTCCCAGTTTCATACTTCTCGTGGTTTTTGGTTTGAGTCGGCTAAGACAAAGACTCAAATCCCAGATCTAGCTGCTCTAATGCCTCTTAATCCATAAAGTCAGTGACTTTAAGCCTTTGCAGGGCTGTAAAGGTCACCAACCCCCAAATCATGCCATTTCCTTCCTTAAAAGACTCTTAACTCATGCATGGTAAACTCTTAATGACCAAGATTAGATTTTTATGGCTCAATAACACAAAATAAGCCAACATGGGACAAATCTCGGGTTCTAGGGGCTTATTAACTCATAAAGCTATCAACTTTGGGGACAAAACCCCTAAAACACCCAACATATGAACACCACAAAATAGTAGGAAAGCTTGAAGCTTTTTACCTCCAAATGAAGCTTCTCTCACTGAAAAGTTCAAATCCAAGACCTTGGGCTCTAACTCCTTCTTCTCCAAAGCTTCCTTTCTACCTCTAATGCTCAAGAACACACCCACAAGCTCTCAAAGGCACTCTCTTGCTACGAGAACGAGATTTAGGGTTTTAAGGAGGATAAATCATGAAATTTCGAAAATCTTAATTGTAAATCAAGTTAGGAATTGATGTTAAAGAGCATTATAATGAATATATCAAACAAAACGGCGTATTAAGGTGGGTTTGGGTACCTAAGCTTATGTACCCTTAAGGGTATATTCACTTTTCGCATATATATATATATATATATATATATATATATATATATATATATATAGAGAGAGAGAGAGAGAGAGAGAGAGTTAGGTTCAAATGTTCTCACTATCTATTGTGTGCCTGTATGATTCATTCTGGACCAATCATTTTAGTTATTTTAAGAAACTAATTAATGCATATTAAATGTTGAAGATGTAATTAATACCCATTATATCTTCAACAACATGTAATATGCATTAATTACTTTCTTAAAATAACTAAAATGATTGGTCCAGAATCAATCATACATGCACACAATAGATAGTAAAAACAAAATAACTTAACCATATATATATATATATATATATATATATATATATATATATATATATATTTGTTATATTTTAAGACATGAACGCTGTATTCGACATTGAAAATAATAAGAATACAATCGAGAAGATGATTTTGATGTTTGAAAGATATATTCGATTATAGTGATGAGTTACAAAAAACATGATCTAAATCTAAGTCTAAATAAATAACTCAAACCACAAATCTCAATGATTATATTTCTCAAGCACATCTACAAATGATATGACAATGTCTATATATAGGTGTGTATACAAGTCTCTCACTCAAGTCATAAGCTACAAACGCACCTGCCTAATAAGGTGTTCTAAGCTCCTCTAGTCATCTTTCATATAAAACTTTGCATCCAACATTCTCCCCTTAAAGATCAGAAAAGACGACGAGACCCTAAAATCCAAATAAGCTACTAGTGAATAAGAAATTCGAAAGCGACATCGTAGTGAGAAGCAACGACGAAGAAATTCGCAAACTTAAATATTCTATAGTCAATAAGTATCGATGGGCTATAGTATATATAACAATGTAAAAAAATCTCTGAATAGAATGATCAACCCGAGTTATCCAAAATAATTCAAAAAATATGGCTTTATAGTATAAATCTTCTAACCAAACTTTAGTCGACGAGGGGACGTCACTTAATAAACATATATAATTACCTTTTACTCCTATGTTTTTTTTTTTGGATTTTTAATAAACAAAAACAGAGTTCATGTGCTATAAAATAAGAAAAGATCGGTGTATTTTTTTTTGAAACATATCATTACTATCTTGAATGTGGGAAGTTTACACGTAGTATAAGCATTAAAGATATGATCAAAAAATTCCATCAACGGAAAGAATATTCGTCTTTGAAGTGCCCACTTCGCTGTCAGTTGCATTACACTGAAAACACTTGATACAAGACCAATTTATAAAAACATTGAATACAAGAACATACAAGAGAAATATGACATGTTTTCAGTTAGGGGTAATAATTATTTTTATAATAAAACTATATATTTTTATAGTAATTTATATAACCAAATAAACTTTTATCAGTTAATATAGTTTTAATTTAATTTGTTACTAACCTTTTATTAGTTTCTGTAACAAAGTTGATTTCTTTTTAATTTGTAGAGAAATAAATTGATAGATCCAAAGGCGGAACACAAGCTATAAAACCAGAGGGGCCATTCAAAACATAGCCAATTTGAATATTATAGTATAAATTTAAAATATATCAAAAATATAAATAAAAAAATTAATACAAAATTTTGTTACAATTGTGAAAATGGTAATGGTTAATCTTTTAAGTTTTTGAAGTATTATAAAATTGTCTTTTAACTTTACTTGAATTGTTTAACAAATTTTATAGTAATACTCTTAACAACAATTAAGAAATTACAAAATTATTTAATACTAACTAATAAATATAAAAAACTATCAGTTAAATATATAACTTTTAGCAAATAAAATTAAACTACAAATTAAGTATTTTTATAACATTTTCCATCACACTCCTTGTTTTAATAAAAAAAAAATCATAAATTAACAAATAATAAACAAATGGTTTTGCAGCTTTTGGTTTTACTTTCACAGTTTTCATTTACCTATCCTTCACATTTCCATACTTTATCTTAGCACATTCAAGAAATAGAGAAAGATAAATAGAAAGATAGAGAGCCTGAGTGAGAGTGAGAGTGAGAGTGGGAGCGAGAAAGATAAAAAAAAACTTTACAAAAGTGGAGATACAAAGCAGAAATTCAGCAACGACAAAGAGGATCGATAGAGGGAGTGATGAGCACTCCGATAGTAGCAGCGATGTTCACTGGTGAGAATTCCAGCAAATTTCAGGACTCCATTGGTGATATTATTCCCGGTGAGCATTTTTTCATGCGGGAGAGTTATTCTTTAGTTTAGGGCTTAATACTTTACGAATGATTTCGTAAATAGAAAGTAAATTTGAACATTTTTTTGAGTTTATTTGTAGAGTTTTAGTTTCCAAAAATCACGATTTGGTTATGATTTTTTCCCTAAATTTCTGAGATTGTGTTGTATACTTGTATAATTTCCTTTTATTACTGATAATGATAAACGAAGGGGCCATAAAGTTAGCTTAAAAAATAAAAATCATCTTATATATAATAGAGGTATTTTTAAGTAAAAAATTCAGGGGGGCATGACCCCTGACCCTATGACCCTATACAGGATCCACCACTGGATAGATCATTGATAATAACATGAAACAGGACTCCAGAAATTTATAACAAATTTATTTTGATAAATAATTTGTTAAAACATAGAATTTCGTTTTCTAAATAAACCCGAGGCTCTTTTATATGCATATTTTTTTTAGTATGATAGAGTTTTTATTGTCTTAAAAAATATTATGATGTTTAAATGAAAGTCCCATATGACCTAAATTCTACAATTGAGTATCATACGGATTTGTGGTTGGAAATTGATGCGAGTGTGTTTATGTTTTTTTTTGTTGCGCCGCATTTCGAAAATTCACATAAAACCCCAACATCGAAGTATTATGTTGATTTGTTGACATTTTTAAACATTGAAAATCATATACACATAGTAAACTAGGAGCACCACGTTCATTGATTTGTTGGATATATGTATAATAAAGAAAATATAGTTTACAATCAAATTATAAGAAGGCAAAGACTCAAAGCAGAGCTTCTTTATGTGTATCTACCAACAAGTCTTCAAGCCACTTAAGATGTTAGTCTTCGTTTGTAATTAATGTTTCTTAAGCCACAAAAAACTTATACCAAATAAGTCTTAAAAGCAGAAGCAACTAAAACATTCAATACCACACAACAATCGCAAGAGATTTGGGGGGGGGGGGGCTAGCTGTTGACTTTCATGCAAAGAGCATAAGAAGTGAACTAGTTCAACATGTCTTGCAAGTAATGTGATATGTGTAAGAACAAAGCAACCAACCAACCTATACCTCATGTGGGTATGAACGATTTTCAAGATAGAGAAAGGGAAAAAGTGTTAAACACTTCTTCTTTGTTATTATTATTATTATTTTAGAAATAGTCGGCCATAAAATAAATAGAAAAAAGAAAACGAACTAGCAAGAAGTTAGAACGAAATTACAAAGAGTTCAAAGCGGTTTTAAACCAATTAAGCCTTACATTTTGATGCCTCAAATGTCTCACACAACACCACAACTCTTGGAATAACCTTGAGAGAAGACACTTATCACTCAAAATCGGCTAGCCCTCTTGTTCTTCACTTAGTAGTTCCAATTTTGCTAGTCAAGGGGTCTTTTTATAGTTGTGTCACAAGTAGAGTTACAACATGTAAACCTACGACTTTCCATATTCCATGTTCCATGGGTTTGTAACCTCCATGGACTATCCATGGAGCACCTTATGGGTTTTAGCCCAATACATATAAACCATGGATCATTAGCCCACTATACAAGAATAGATGATTTACACAATCAACCCCATATATTTAACTTAAGTGTCCTTTCTCTCATTTAGTCTATCCAAGTGTTGCAATGCCATGCAACCCAAATGGACCGTGCCAACCGGGTCAAGTACATCTCAGAAATAGTTATGAACTTAGACATCTAATCCAACAAAAGCAAGTGGCCTCCTTTGGATCACTAACAGTAGGAACATCAAAGTTGGGCTTTGGCTTTGACCGAATTCCAGACACTCCAGGATGGGCCTTACACTTCCAATCCGATTGGGAGGTGGTCTTCCTCTTCTTTCCTCTATTTTGACCAATGGCTAGGAAAGGAACACTTTCCGTAGAAAGGACATGAGTTTTCTTCATTCCCGACTCAACTGTCTGCAACAAGTTGTGGAGTTGGGTCAATGTCATCTCCGTGTTGGTCAAATGATAATTCAAGATGAACTGGTCATAACTAGGAGGTAAGGAGTTAAGTACCATGTCAATGGCCAACTCCTTATCAAATGACACATTGAGCTTTTCCAATCGCACCACATACCTCTGCATTTTTTGCACAGGAGCGCAAACAGATTCTCCTTCCTTCAACTTGCATGCCATAGGAGACTTGACCACTTTATAATGTTCTTGTCTTGCTTTCTTGTGAAAATTTTCAGGAAGATCAATGAACATTTAATATGGCTAGTATTCAACTTTTACAACTCGGTGCCATAATTGCAACCATTATGCAAGAGAACTTAGTGGTGTTGTCGTGATGTTTGTTATAGAAAGCTATTTCATCAGGAGTAGCAGTTGACTAATTGATTTAAAGGAGAGGTTTCTCGAGAACATACTCTTTGTGCCTCTAATGTTTCAGAAATCTACCACCAAAAGCTTAGTGCCTCTAATGGATTTTACCCAAACCTTAGCCTCCAAGCCTTATTTTCGAAAATTGCCTAGGGTTTCTAGTTTCCTTATCTTTTCATTTTAAATGCATATGGCCTTAAGTGTTAAGAGTATTTTCTGCATTCACATGGTTTGTTATAACTTTTAAAAACCATTAGTGATATGAGAGCCTTGGTCTCATAATTAATTGTGCATGAAGTGAATTGATCAAGCTAGAGTTTATCTAAAATAAACCCTTGCCTCTTGAAATTTCGACCTAAGGTTTCAGAAATCTACCACCAAAAGCTTAGTGCCTCTAATGGCTTTTACCCAAAACCTAAGAACTTGAAGACAAGAGGAGAGAGGATGAGAAGAGAGAAATTTTAGATATTCTTTAGGTATGATGAGTGATTGAAAATATAAGGCCAATCGGTCCTATTTATAGTTGCTTAAGAAACCCTAAAAAACCTAATTTGAATATAATAATACTATTTCAAATTAGGAAATTATCCAAATGGAGGCTTCTAGAAACCCTAATTAAGGCCTCCAAAACCATCCACCTATGGAAGGTTCTAGAATGTCTCCATTGTTCAACTATTGAACAATTACAACTTAAGTCATTGCACCTTCAATTAATTCTAAGTAACCTATAACTAAATCTAATTTAATTTTGATTAATCATTAATTAATTATTACTATTTCCAATTAATAGTATTGTAACATCCAATTTTGATAAGCTTTCTATTTCAGGAATTTTAGGCTTTAAATGGATCACGTTAAGGCCATGGATTTCAAGGTTTGGGTTCAGACCTAGTTGGGTGTGATTTATATAAGTTGGGTGATCCAAGCTTTCGATATTTATTTTGGGAGTCCAAGGTTATAATGGTAAAAGTGATGCTTCGGGACATTTATTGAATTAAGGATTCAAGTTCAAAAGGTTTTAAGTCGAAGGAGATTAGATGGAATTATAGGGTTTTTCATTACCTTTCTGAGCATATAAAGATCGCCGAAATCGGAGTTGGGATGCAGAAAATATGGCCTACGGAAGTTAGATTTGGAAAGGAGGTTTGAATTGTACGTTGAGCGTATAAGGTATGTATGCTGGGTGTACTTGGCTTAATTGATCGCAATGTTTCACCCTCATACACTGGGCATAACTGGGGTATGCTGGGTGTACGCGACATAGGGTCAAACACTAATTTTTTGGGTCTTCGACCCTATTTAAAGACCTTAACTTATTGGAAGCCCTTCTTATCTTCAAACTCCATCCTCTAAAGCAGTTCCCTAGAAACCCTACCCCTATTTATGAGATTTTTGATCCCTTTGAGTGATCTGTAGTGTACTTGGTGCATTTTGGAGAAGAAGGAGCTCATAAGAGAAGTGCTGGTTATCTTGGAGCTTTTAGATCCAGACCTTGTTCACCTTAATCTTTCTTCTAGAGATATAAAGCTTGAATCTTGATGGTTCTTTTATGTAGATCTAGTTTTAACATATGTTATGAGCATGTTTTGGTTCCATGGCTTTGATCTTGTGAGTAAAAGTTACTCCATAACCTTTGAGCCTCATTTCTAGTAATTTCTAAGATCATTAAGTCATAAAAATCGAATCTTGATGGTGTGGTACAACCACGCATGGTTTAATGGCCATTAATTGTTAATAAGAAGCCAGGGTTTGGTTTTGGTCTTTATTAAGGCATGCAAAAGCTTAAAGTTGTCGAATCTACCAGTTAAGACCTTCCCAAGACTTAGATCTGGGTATTGGACATTGTATTTAAAAGGATTAAGTGCTTAAAATGAGTTTTGAGATCCTTATGATTACGCCCTATGTAAATTGGAGTACACAGCGCGTACGACTACGTGGACCCATTTTCCTTTTCTGTGATTGCCGAGTATGCAGTGCGTAATTGGTTCTTACACATGATATACTCACCAGAGGTCCATTTGAGCCATTTGGGCCTTAGATTCTAGTGGGTTTGGTCCATGGTTATATTGGTCAAGTATGGGAAGGGTAAAATAGTATTTTACCCCTTAGCATGATAGAATATGATTGGAGCTTTGATTAGAGTTATTACCCTAATTATTAATTAGGGGTAATTTTTGGATATGTTCAGTGTCAGGAACTTTGTAGCAGCAACACTTGTGTGAATCGGTTATCTATGGATTAAGGTGAGTCACTTCACTATATTTATGGGTCGAAGGAAACAATGCTGACCCATTTGATTGTGTTTGTAGGATGATGGTTGTCTTTTTGGCACTTTTTGATATGCCTATATGTGCTTGTTGTCTTTGTGACTCATGCTTATATGTATGCGTGCTTATGTATGTGGGGTGAAACGAACCCGGGGGTTGATACGAACCCGAAACAGCTACAAGCTATAATATAGAGTCATTACAAACTCCGGTTTGATATAGACCCGAGGGTTAATATGGACCCAACACAACTACAAGTTGTTACATAAAGTCATTATGGTCTTGGGGTTGATATGGACCCAACACAGCCAGGTGTTGTTATATTTGTATACATGTTTTATGCAGTATTTTAGGGGAATCATTAAGCTTTGTGCTTATGATTTAAGTTTATGTTTCAGGTACCTTCAGTTTAAAAAGGAAGGACCCGACTTGATCGCAAGGCATCCACCCGTGTTTTCATATTTTTTATGATTTTGGGATTGTACTCTGATAACTATTTTCACATTGACACACTTTTGGATGGTTTGATATGAATACTTGATGGCTTTTGGTTGAATTAAAATTGAAATTTTTACTTATGGTTTTTGGGATGTTACAAGTTTGTATTAGAGCCTTGGTTTAATGGAGTTAGGCACACCCTCGGGTGTGTCTGGACTCAAACTGAGGAGATGGTAATCTTTTTGGAAGAAAATGAGTTTTCTAAAAGATATTTTTTTAAAGAAAAGGGGTACGATGTGTGCAATCAGTCGAGCTCAAATAAGTGATTCCCAAAATACCCATACATAATGTTATGCTGTTTTTTATGATAATTGCATGCTAGATTAGGGCTAAGGATCTGCTCAGGATTGCATGATAGAATATTAGCAAAGATGCATTTATATGCCTGTTGGTAAAGCTTTTAGAATCGCATGCTAGAATGGATTTATGTGTTAGATTGATTCGGATGATACGTGATGCCTTGTGCTTAAGAGGAATTGGATGTTATGTTCGATTTGGAATGTATGTTGGTAGCAAGTGAGCTTGAGATGTCCTGTGATTGGTTTATGGCTTGGTGTGTTATTGCACGAATGCTGTGATGTGTGTAAAACCAACTCGTTTTATTCCTACTCTAAAAATATAAATTAAACACACAAAGGCAGTGAACCTATCTTTTAGTGCTATAGTTGAATAAGTAGGGTGTCGAACTCGAGGAACGAAAATTAACCTAATAACTAATTTTAACCAACAAGTAATAAAAGTAAAAGAGTTTTCTCTAGTTTTACAAGACTAGAAACTTGGACACACTAACTAACACGCAATTAACTAATCAACTAAAACCAAGTAAAAATTCACCAAATTTAATAAAAGGTTTCTGCTTAGCTTCAACTCATTCACTCCTATGGTTAATTTTATGGCAAAGCAATAGATTAATTATTATTGGTTATTGACTAAAGTGATTAGATTCGCATTCGCTATTACCAATCCTTAGAAGATCAATTAATTTAAACAGTGATCAAGTGTTTAAGCTAATTAATTTCCTAGTTTAATTATTCGGATTAAATAAGACTTGTAATTGGTTAATCAAATTACTAATTCAATTAGCCTCTTGTTGTTGGATTATTAACAAGCTCACATATTAATTTACCCATTATCTAATTAGTCCTAGTTTCATGTTCACTAATCCTAGGCACATAACAAAGTGTTCACATAAATCATATGAGGTAAACAATTAAAAGATGTTCATGCAGCCTAATTGCCTTCCTATTAACAGAGAATAGTTGTGGTTAATGCATAAGGATCTTTAACAAGCTTAGTTTAACAAAATCACCAATAAACAATTAATCAAACCATACAATTAATCCATAGGAGTAAAATTGTCTTCCCTAAACAGAAACTAGTAAATTTAGCTCATGATTACAGTAGTCTTAAAGCTAAAAACGAAGGTAATCAACTCAAACATTGTTCAATTCAAAGATAAAGTGGAAAATTAAACCTAAGTTGCCTTGAATCTTCTAAGAATGAGAGATTAGGGTTCTTCTCATGTTCTTCAGGTCTCCAAGGGTCTCCTTAGTCGCAAAGTATCTTCCAAAAAAGCCAGAAAAAATAATGGATTCGGAATTTGACCTCTATTTATAAGATCCTCAAAACAGGGGCAACTCGTCAAGTAGATACCCAACTCGCCGGGTTTCTTTGTAAAATACGTGTACGGCAAGGACTCTACGTATTGCTTCTCCTTCCCCCTTTTTGTTTCCGAGCATGACTTCTGGACTGAAAATACAATTTAAACATTTTTAAGTACCTTTTGTCCTTAATATGCAAATAATTAGCTAATAATTGATAAAAATCTATACTAAATATATGGCTAAATATGCACATATCAAAATACCCCACACTTGACTTTTTCTTGCCCCCAAGCAAAACTGAATTTTAGCACACTAGAATCACATGAGACAATCCCAATCAAACCCAACCATTATGCCAAGACCGCAACGCATGCATTTATGTCTAAATTTTTCCTAAATGACCCCATCATCCTAAATACTGTAACAGCCCGGATTTCCAGGTATCTTTTATAATTCTAATTTTGATGTTTTGTGAGTGGACTCGGCGAGTTGGAGCCCAGACTCGCCGAGTAGGGTCGCGATTCTGGACGCGGGTTCGCGTCTGGACTCGGCGAGTCCACACTGTTTAATGAAACCCTAATTGCTCGGGTTTGGGACCTATTTAAAGGGCCTTATGGCCGTCATTTGTGCTCACCAGTCCCTTGAGTGAAACCCTAATCGAGTGTGAGCGTTTGGAGCAAAGAAGGAGGCCATTATTGATCTTGGAAGTGTCATCTTGCAAGGGAAAGGGAGGATCAGCTAAGGGGAAAGCAAGAGGAGCCATTTCTGAAGGTTTGGAGTCCAGAGCTTCGTTATTGTGGTAATATCTTCGAGCTATCCTCTTCTATGTTGATGTTTTCATTGATTTAGGGCTTATTGAGGCCTCATGTGGCTAGATCTAGTGCTCCCTTGGTCCCTTAAGCGTTTTAGACCATAGATCTGGACCCTTGGGGGTCCAGAGTGTCCCTTTGCCCAAGCTTTCTGTGAATCAATGGAGGTTTTGGATTAGAATTCTTATGCCTTGGACCAAAATGCCATTTATGAGACATGGAGTGTATTGTGAACACCAAGATAAGGGCTTTACGTGATGAATCAGTCTAGGAAGGCCAGATCTATGAATTGTTGGAGCAGATCTGACCTTAGAAGCGAGTTTGAGTGATTGCATGGCATGGACTCGCCGAGTCCGATGAGCAGACTCGACGAGTAGCTTGAAGATTGCCTTAGAACGTCCAGTGAGTGGTCCAGTCGAGTCGCGGATTGACTCAGTGAGTCAGGGCGAATTAGAGAGGGTTGTCAGGTGGACTGAGTCGGACTGGGACTCGCCGAGTTGTTCTTGAGACTCGGCGAGTTGAGTCGGGGTGGCCCCGCGATTCTTCCAGGTGGAACTCGTCGAGTTAGGGGGGAGTACTCGACGTGTCAAAAGGGAATCCTAGAGAGTTGGTGGAAACGTCTAGACTCGCCGAGTCGCCCTAGTGCACTCGCCGAGTCCGGTCAAAGTTGACCATTGACCGTTGACCAAGAGTTGACTAGTGTTGACTTAAAAAGGGTAGTCAACCTTAGTGGTAAAAGTGTTAATAAGAGATGTATGATGTTATAGGGAGATTGTAGCTCGGAGGATCGAGCACGAGTGATTTCGGGATTTGCTAGCTATCGATATTCGCGAGGTGAGTCTTCTCACTATACTGTACCCGGAAGGGTCTGATTGTGTGACCGGAAGGTCGGATATGATATGAGACATATGTGCTATATGTGATAAGTTAATTTGTTATATGTTCTATGTATGATATGCTTAATGTGGGCCGGAAGGCATTATGTTATGGGCCGGAAGGCGAATATGTTATGGGCCGGAAGGCGTTGTAATGTGGACCGTAAGGTTGTCGTGGGTAGGACCGGAAGGTTTACCCAGCAGGGACGGAAGTCCCCTGAGACACATGGACCGGAAGGTCAGGGCCTGGAAAGGCGTATGTGCGTAAGTTGTATTTTGGGGAACTCACTAAGCATTTATACTTACAGTTGTTGTGTATGTGTTTCAGGTACTAGCGAGGACCGTGGGAAGGCGCCGGCGTGATCTGTACACACTGATAGATGATTTATGATCTTGGGATTCATATGATTTGTATTATGACATGAAACGTTGGATATTTATGCCTTGTTTTGGATGAAAATACATTTTTAGAAATGAAAAATTTGTTTAAAATTTTACGTTGTTACAAATACTCACAATCCTCATAAACACTTGCCCACTTCTTTCGAACAACGCTCATTTTATGCATCCCTCCGAATCCATCATCAGAAAACTTCCTTAACCTTAAGGTATTTTTGGTTGAGCAACCCAAGCGTAAATAATCTAGACAATTACAATTTTCGATACCACTATGGAGCTTTTTGGAATTCCTCACTTTCTTGATAATTTGAACTTTGATTTCTTCAAATTTGCCACCTTCTTGATTTTCTTTGATTTTTGGGTATCTTCAAGTTTTTGAATCTTTGGAATTTTGATCTTTTGATCTTCACTTTATGACTGCTCCAAAATTCTTACAACTTTTCTTATAATTCTCTCTCTCTCTCTCTCTCTCTCTCTCTCTCTCTCTCTTTTACATGTAACTCAATTTTTTTTCACTTAAATCCTACATGCTTAAGCAAGGGTGCTCCACTTCAACCTTTATTGGTTAAAATATTAGGTTTCCTGGATACATTTCAGGTACAGGCTGCTAAACTTATCGCGATCCTCAAACTAAGCGAGGTCATGTTTTTGTCCCATGATTTCACTAGAATAAAGGGGGCCATAAATGCACTATAACGTATGTAGGCTCAACTAAACATTTGAGTCCTCATAAAATCATCAAACATAATACTAGCATGGAATCCTAATTGCTTTTACCAAAATTTTCTAATTTAAGATCCTAGCAATATTACTGCAATTTTTTTTTTAAAATTAAACCTAATTTAGGACTCTTAATTTACTAATATAACCAACCCCTACCTCACACTTAATTCATGAAATGTCCCCATTGCATGTTATGTATGAAAAGAAAAATGCAACAATAAAGAGGGAATTGGAACAAAGTCCCCTGGGATAGCAGTGGCGAGGCTGATCATCTTCAATGTAGGTCCATCTTCAAATGACTTTAGACATGGGAACACTTATCCATGCCTTCGGTGTCATGTCTCGTGTGGTAAAACATCTAAATAGCGCCAATCATTAAGGAAAAAGCTCTTAAAAATCTCCCGGAATTAATCTTCATGATAATATGAGTAAAAACTGTAGCGAATATGCCCAAAATCCGAATCATGAGAGTAGAATCTTGAGTGACTCGTCGAGTAGAACGGAAACTCGACGAGTAAATTGACTCCAATCAGAAAATCGTGATATTGCAGATGGACTCGTCGAGTCCAATATGTGCACTCGGCGAGTAGAGCATTGAGTAGAAAAAAATAATGTTCTGCTTCTGATCCTTTTCTAATCTGCTGGAATATGATAATTCAGTGACTCTTCTTTGATTTCTTTAGTAAATAACACATTTTGTCACCCTTATTCCTAATGGACTTGATCTTAAACTTGAAATTGCATACTCTTATCTAGACCCGACCCTCACTCTAACCTTGACCAATGAGAATCTTATATTGCATCCTAATCTTCAATCCTGAAAAGAGACAAGGCAACCACAAGTAAAAGAAAACAAGCACACTCCTAATTAAGTCTTAATACATAAAAGTTCAAAACACCAAACCAACAAAATAAAATGACATCCAAATTAAAAACATAAACTTTCAATCTTCTTCAATATCATATCCTCCAACTCCACTCCCACTTGCTTGGTTGTTCCTCCTCTGCACACGCTCCTCCCAACTCATCACATACGGGAATCCGGGCTCGGGCCTCGGCGCAACATTCATTTGTTCAAATAGATAAACAAATCATTCATTACTGTAGTTAATGCCTCGGCCAATGTCATCTAAATACCTCCTTAATTCCATATTATCCCATTCCGTGTTTTCCTCTTCCACCGGGATGACCGGTGGGTCTTATCGGGATCGATCCCTCCTTTGCCTAACTCTCCTTCCCGATTCCTCGGGAACAATCACCTCGTCCTCATTTGGGATCCCAAATGTATCCTCACCAAACTTCTCAATAATCCTTGCCCTCCTAAATAATGTAATGCTAAACGGAGGGGGGGGGGGAGAAATCATTGTCAATGCGCTTGCTTCTTGCCTATCCAAAATCCCATAAGACCTTGCCAATCTCGTAACAAACATACCCCCAATAATTTTGGAGGTAATTTTCTCCTTGACCGCTCCTTCCACAAGGTACTTTGCCATGCAATAAGGAAAGTTGCAAAAGATGTCCGGTGTGATAATACTCCACATATAGAAAATGTCGAGAGTGGGAACTTTTTCATCATCTTTCCTCATGTTGATGGTGCTAGAAACGAGACGGTGGATAAGATGATGGAAGGGTGAAAGGATAAAGCCTTCTTGGGCGGAAGATGGAATATAGACCCGATTGGCGATAGTATTCCACCAAGTAGAGGGAACAACTCCCTCGGGTAAATCCTTACGGCATTGTTCCAAAAATGCCTCGAAATCCTCCGAAATGATCACGTTTTGATCATAAATCCCAATCCTCCACACAAGCTCTGCTATGCTGCATTGGTGCAGCTCTCCTCCAAGGCAAAAACTTATAATATTTGGGCTATAGTAATCACTACCACCCCGGAATGAGATGGTAGCAAAGAACTCCCAGCATAGCTCTTGGAACACGGGTTCTTGCATCTTGAATAGCCGAACCCACCCATCACAAATGATTGTTGTTCTCCTATTTACATAGGAATTTACCAAGTAAGGGGTTAGTTCCTCCTCCAGCCACGTCGATTCATCCAATCCTAATTAATTGCATTGGGAACATATATCTCCTTCTGTTTCAGTGTTTCAAGCTTGCTTTTTGCACAAACTTGTGAGGATTTTGAGGTAATTTGCGTGAAGTTAAGCCATGGAATGACTCCATATCCACCTCCTCTAGAGATCTGGCCACGTCTAGACATAATTCCTGCAAAAAAAAAAAATCAAGAAAACAACAAACCAAACCCAGAACATATTAAACATAAGCAAAACAGGTCCACTGTGAGATGTACACGCTGAGTTCATGAACTACTCGGTGAGTAGTATGAACTGCGAGTTCATTTTCCAGTCGGTCCAGATTAATCCATCCAAACACTATAATTTGTACAGGGGTTTGCTATTCTAAGTCTATTAAGCATAAATTCACAAGAATTTTTATCGAAAACATCCTAATTTGTCCTAAAATCAAAACCCTAGATTTGGAGTAAACCCCAAATCCGATTTTTTTCAAAATACCTACTACAGTCTGTCCAAGTTATGATCTTTAGTGAGAATAAAGCAGAAAAATGTTACCTTTTTTCTTGTAAGAGGAAGAACTAGCGAAAATTTGAAGAAGTTGCTTGAGAGAACTTTGCTCAGCGAGTGTGGGCTGGGAGGCGGCTGAATGAAAGTGATTAGGGTAAGGAGAACCCTATTTACAGTTTGTAAAAAAATAATTTTTATTTTTTTTCAATTAAATTTGTGGACTCGCTGAGTAGGAGTGACTACTCGCCGAGTAGAAGCGTGAATCTGCGACTTTGCGTGAATTTCAGAAAGGACTCGCTGAGCAGGAGTGAAAGACTCGACGAGTTGCTCAATCAGTTTAACTAAAATTCGTTTTTTAAACCACCACCCCACACTTGAGCATTGCTTGCCCTCAAACAATCATTTTAAGCATAATTTCAGAAGAATATTGATAAAAATAGATCATAAAAGTGAAAAAACAAAAATAAAAAAGAAAAAGAAAAGAATGCAAACTCTAAACTCGGGTTGCCTCCTGGAAGCGCTTCTTTTTAAGGAGTCATTAGCTGGACTCCTTCCTGCTTACGTTTCTGTAATCCCTTCCAGCAGCAGCCCTTCTTCAAGTTCTTCATTTCTCGGAAGTCCTTCTTCATATCTTTTCACCCTATGGCCATTGAATTTGAAAGGAGTTCCATCTCTTTATATTAGCTCAATAGCTCCATGTGGAAAAATTTTCTTCACTATAAATGGACCATCCCATCGTGTCTTTAGCTTGCCCGGAAAAAGTTTGAGCCTTGAATTAAAAAGTAACACCTTTTGTCCTTCATGAAAGTCCTTATTACCCTTGAGTCTTTTGTGATGCCATTTCTTGGTCTTTTCTTTGTAAATCAAGGAACTAGTGTATGCCTCATTCCTTAGTTCTTCAAGGGCATTCATTTGCATCAATTGGTTGTTTCTAAGTTCAACCAAATCAAAATTGCACATCTTTAAAGACCAAAATGCTTTATGCTCAATCTCAACTGGCAAGTGGCAACTCTTCCCATAAACCAACCTATATGGTTTAGTACCAATAGGTGTTTTGAAAGTTGTTCTAAATGACCAAATTGCATCATCAAGCTTATCTGACCACTCCTTTCTATTACTTCCAACCGATCTTTCTAATATTCTCTTCAACGCCCTATTTGTAACTTCGGTTTGGCCACTCGTTTGAGGATGATAGGATGTTGAAAATCAATGGTGGACACCATATTTTTGCAACACCTTAGCTAATTGATCATTGGTGAAGTGGGTGCCTTGATCACTAATTAGAGCCTTTGGAACTCCAAATCTTGAAAATAATTTCTTGAGAAAACGTAGCACCACTCGAGCATCATTCGTGGGTAATGCTTGTGCCTCCGCCCATTTGGATACATAATCGACTGCTACCAAAATGTATTTATTTCCCTTTGACATTGGGAAAGGTCCCATGAAGTCAATTCCCCAAACATCAAATATTTCACAAACTTGAATGCTATTTTGGGGCATCTAATTTTGTGATGAAATGTTTCCCGATCTTTTGCATGAATCACATTCTTTGACAAATTTTGTAGCATCTTTAAAGATAGTAGGCCAATAAAAACCCGAATCAAAAACTTTCTTGGACGTATATTGCACTCCATGATGTCCTCCGGTGGGCCAGCTATGACAATGCTTCAAGATTTCCCGACTTTCTTTCCCTGACACACATCTTCTTATCATACCATCAGCACAACTACGAAAGAGGTATGACTCATCCCAAAAGTAATACTTAATTTATGAAAAGAACTTCTTCTTTTGTTGGCGGGTCAATTCTTTTGGGATGTATTCACTAGCTAAATAGTTAGCTATATTTGCAAACCATGGAATCTCTCCTGTTATAAACAATAAATATTGTTCGGGAAATTCATCTCCAATCTTGTTTTCTTCTAACTCTTCCAAGTGCGGGTTTTCCAATCTTGATAGATGATCGGCAGCCACGTTTTCCATCCCCTTCTTATCTCGTATTTCAATGTCAAATTCTTGTAGCAGCAACACCCGACGAATCAACCTTGGCTTAGCATCTTGTTTAGCAAAAAGATACTTAAGGGCAGAATGGTCGGTAAAAACTATGGTTTTTGACAAAACCAAATATGAGCAAAATTTATCAAATGCAAAACCACTGCTAGTAGCTCGTTTTCTGTAGTAGTGTAGTTCTCTTGTGTTGGGTTCAGGGTCTTACTTGCATAGTAGATCGGCTGAAAATGCTTGTCAATTCTTTGTCCCAAAACAGCTCCCACCACAAAGTCACTAGCATCACACATAAAAAGGAAGACTCCAATTTGGAGCTACCATAATAGGTGTGGTAGTCAACTTTTCCTTCAACAAATGAAATGCATCAAGACATTCTTTAGAAAAGTTGAATGGGGCATCTTTCAAAAGAAGTTGAGTCAAGGGCCTTGTGATCTTCGAAAAGTCTTTAATGAAGTGCCTATAAAACCCCGCATGGCCTAAAAAGCTCCTTACCCCCTTGACATTTGTTGGAGGTGGTAATTTGGCTATAGTGTCCACCTTCGCTCTATCCACCTCTATCCCCATCCTCGAGACCTTGTGTCCTAGCACAATTCCTTCTTTCACCATAAAATGAAACTTCTCCCAATTAAGGACAAGGTTGGTCTTCTCACATCTTGCTAACATTAGATCCAAGTTGGACAAACAATCTTCAAAAGAGGACCCAAAAACCGAAAAGTTATCCATGAAAACCTCCATAAACTTCTCGATCATATTGTGGAAAATGGCCATCATACACCTTTGGAAAGTAGCCGATGCATTGCATAACCCAAAAGGCATGCGTCTATATGCAAATGTTCCACTCGGGCATGTAAAAGTAGTCTTCTCTTGATCTTGTGGGTCGATTGGAATTTAAAAATACCCCAAAAAACCATCGAGAAAGCAATAATATAGATGCCCAGACAGCCTCTCAAGCATTTGATCAATAAATGGCAATGGAAAATGATCCTTGCATGTGGCATCATTTAGTTTCCTATAGTCGATGCAAACATGCCACCCGGTAACCGTTCTTGTTGGAATTAATTCGTTATTTTCATTTGCTACCACCTTCATTCCTCCTTTCTTCGGTACCACCTGCACCAGACTCACCCACGGGCTATCGGAAATTGAGTATATAATCCCAGCATCTAATAGTTTCACCGCCTCCTTTTTTCACAACTTCTTGCATGTTCGGGTTTAGTCTTCTTTGGCATTGAACTACAGGTTTAGCCCCATCTTCTAAGTTAATTTTATGAGAGCAATAAGCTGGACTAATTCCCTTGATGTCGGTTATCTTCCATTCCATAACACCTTGCCTCTTCTTTAGTACCCCCACAAGACTTTCTTTCTCATGTTTGGCCAAATCAGCAACTATAATTACAAGTTTTTGTTGACCGTCTTCAAGAAATACATACTCTAAGTGATATGGTAGTGCTTTCAACTCAGTTTTCGTGTTCTGGATATTGCACACGTCGAGTCCAATGAGGGGACTCGTTGAGTCCTGCGCAAATTTCGCGACTGATCGGGATTCCTTGGATGGACTCGTCGAGTAGGGCGAGTCTAATCGGCGAGTAGACTGTTCAATACTTTTGGTCAGCTCATTATAATCAGCTTCCTCAAGCAGTCTCTCTATTTCTAGTAGGTCTCTTTCAGCATCGAATTCTTTATCAAAGGTGATGGTGGACTTGCTTGGTTCTTCATTATTCCATTCCTCCATTAATTCTTCCAACATATCAATCGAAAATGTTGTGTCATCACTATTCCTTGCGTGCTTCATGGCTTGATCAACCGCAAAAGTGACTGATTCATCCCCCACCCATAGAGTAAGTTTGGAATCTCGCATGTCAACTATAACACTTGCGGTGTTAAGGAAAGGTCTTCCAAGAATGATCGGGACTTGAGGATCCGCTTCCGTGTCTAAAACTCCACGGGAAATACGAACTTATCAACCTTCACTAATAGATCTTCGCATATTCCCCTTGGGAATGTAACCGTTTTATTTGCTAGGTGAATTGCCATTCGAATTGGCCTCGGCTCTGGGAGATCTAATTTCTTGAAAAATAAGTATGGCATGAGATTTACACTTACCCCTGAATCAGCCAATGCATAGATGGTAGCTAGATTTCCGAATTGACAAGGTAAGGTTAAGCTTCCTGGATCACCCTTCTTCTTCTGTAGTTTGTTCAAAATGGGAACTGGAGAATTCTCATTTAGAACCACTTTGTTCACTTCTTCCATCTTCTTTCTGTTAGTTAGAAGCTCCTTGAGAAATTTGGCGTATTTTGGCATTTGTGCAACCGCTTCTATGAATGGTGTATTGATTTGAAGAGCCTTTATGTGTTCTAGTAACTTTTGGTATTCCTCTTCATTCTTTTCTTGTCTAGCTCGAGCTGGATATGGTAGTGGAGGCTGATATGACTTAATAGGAGACTTAATTTTCTGATCAGGTGTCAGACTAGTCGAGTCCATATCTTGGACTCGGCGAGTAGTGTCTGGGTTCAGCTAGGTCTGATTTTGGTTCTGCTCTTCTGCCTCCTCCTCTTGTACCAGCTTCAGATCTTCGTTCTGAATAGGGGCCAGAGGAGTAATTATCTTCCCACTCCTAGTTGTTACAATATTTATATGTGCGCCTCATGGATTGTTTTCGGTATTACTAAGAAGTTCTCCTGGTGCTCTTTGATTTATTTGTTGGGCAAGTTTCCCCAACTGCTTCTCAATGTTATGAATATATGCTTGCTGATTCCTTAACATTGTTCTTGTATCTTGTATTGCAGCATCATGGTCATTGTGTCTTTTCTCGGATGCAGCTACAAATTTAGTGAGCATTTCTTCCAAATTTGGTTTCTTTTCTTGTACCGGCTCCTCCTTTTGGTAAAAACCCCTTGCCTTTTGTGTATACTTCTCCTCCTTCACCTTCTTGTACTCATCATAAGGAAGCCATTCTTTCTTAGGTTTTTGCCAATCGTCATCAAATCTTTGACCACTAGAATAGCATACTTGCACTTTCTTATTCCCGTTCTCGTCCAAATCACAATCTCTAGTAAGATGAGGTCCATTGCAATTATCACATCCTACCTGAATAACATGGATTGTTTGATCCATTTTATCCATCCTCCTATCCATGCTTTTCAACATTGCCATAACTGCGACAAATCTTCTGAAGCTGCATAAGCTGATCCCTTTGTCACATCATTCTTTGGGTTGTGGTATTCTCTAGAATGCTTAGAGAATTCCTCAATTAGTTGCTTTATCACCAGGGGTGCCTTCTTTTTGAGCGGTCCTTGCGAGTCAAGTAATTGCCTTGTTGTCACGTTTACTCCATCATAAAAAATGGAGGCTTCTTGCTGACTACTAAGATCATGTCGTGGGCAATTCCGTAGTAAGCATTTGTACCTCACCCACGCCTCATAAAGTGATTCTCCAGCTTGTTGCTCAAAATTAGCTATAGATTTCTTCAACTTGGATATCTTTGATGGCGGGAAAAATTGATCAATAAACTCTTCTTTCATTTTAGCCCATGTGGTGATGGATCCCGGAGGGAGTGATTTTAGCCAATCTTTTGCAGCGCCTTTAAACGTGATCGGTAACATACGAAGCAAAACGGTGTCGCGGGCCACATTAGGAAAGTTAAAGTAATCGGCTATGTCATTGACCTCTTCTATGTGCTTGTACACGTCTTCATGATCTTTTCCATAGAATGAAATTTCTTTAAGTTGGGCGAGTATGTGGCCTTTACGTTCGAAAGTGGCTGTTGCAGGAATCACGGGTTGCACTAGTCCTGGGCCGGTATCGTCACGTATCCTCTTCTTCCATTCTCCCATGGGGACTTCATCAATGTTAGCCATGGGGTTAGCTAATTCGCCTTCAAAGTCGCTTTCTTCCTCAGTTTCAGATTCTCCCCTTTCGGTTTCGTACTCGGTGTCCTCCTTTTTCGGGTCTTCGTCCGCCACTGAAGAGAAGCTGGATTCTCCTACTTTCTTGCCCTTTTTCTTACTAAAGACAACTTTTAGATTCTTCAAAGGTGAGTTCTTTGAAGATGCAGATTCTCCAACAGTTTTGCCTTTATTCTTCCTTAAAGTAGCTTCCAGGTCTTCAAGTGGTCGAATTAAAGGTGTATTGCCTCCTCTGGTTATAAACACTCTGCAATTAAAGCAAGAAAAACGCGTAAAAAGAACAAAAAAACGAAACATGAAGAAACTAAAAACGAAACTGGAAATCAACACTGAACTCGCCGAGTAGGTTCGACTACACTCGGCGAGTACACTGCCTAGAAGCCTAAAAACAATTAAAAACAAATAAGAACAAATAAATACTAAAACTTAACCTAATTACTGAATTACTAAAAAAAATAACTTTGTGCAAGATAAACTCACACAAAGGATCGATAAAACTAGAAATTAGATTTAATTTTTGAACCGTCCCCGACAACGGCACCAAAAACTTGATGTGTGTAAAACCAACTCGTTTTATTCCTACTCTAAAAATATAAATTTAACACACAAAGGCAGTGAACCTGTCTTTTAGTGCTATAGTTGAATAAGTAGGGTGTCGAACTCGAGGAACGAAAATTAACCTAATAACTAATTTTAACCAACAAGTAATAAAAGTAAAAGAGTTTTCTCTAGTTTTACAAGACTAGAAACTTGGACACACTAACTAACACGCAATTAACTAATCAACTAAAACCAAGTAAAAATTCACCAAATTTAATAAAAGGTTTCTGCTTAGCTTCAACTCATTCACTCCTATGGTTAATTTTATGGCAAAGCAATAGATTAATTATTATTGGTTATTGACTAAAGTGATTAGATTCGCATTCGCTATTACCAATCCTTAGAAGATCAATTAATTTAAACAGTGATCAAGTGTTTAAGCTAATTAATTTCCTAGTTTAATTATTCGGATTAAATAAGACTTGTAATTGGTTAATCAAATTACTAATTCAATTAGCTTCTTGTTGTTGGATTATTAACAAGCTCACATATTAATTTACCCATTATCTAATTAGTCCTAGTTTCATGTTCACTAATCCTAGGCACATAACAAAGTGTTCACATAAATCATATGAGGTAAACAATTAAAAGATGTTCATGCAGCCTAATTGCCTTCCTATTAACAGAGAATAGTTGTGGTTAATGCATAAGGATCTTTAACAAGCTTAGTTTAACAAAATCACCAATAAACAATTAATCAAACCATACAATTAATCCATAGGAGTAAAATTGTCTTCCCTAAACAGAAACTAGTAAATTTAGCTCATGATTACAGTAGTCTTAAAGCTAAAAACGAAGGTAATCAACTCAAACATTGTTCAATTCAAAGATAAAGTGGAAAATTAAACCTAAGTTGCCTTGAATCTTCTAAGAATGAGAGATTAGGGTTCTTCTCATGTTCTTCAGGTCTCCAAGGGTCTCCTTAGTCGCAAAGTATCTTCCAAAAAAGCCAGAAAAAATAATGGATTCGGAATTTGACCTCTATTTATAAGATCCTCAAAACAGGGGCAACTCGTCAAGTAGATACCCAACTCACCGAGTTTCGTTGTAAAATATGTGTACGGCAAGGACTCTACGTATTGCTTCGCGAACATTTGTGGAAAATCTTCGAGTAGACGCTTGGACTCGCCGAGTAGCTTCAGGTTTGTACTTCTTTCTTCATTCTCCAGCTTCTAATTGCTTCTCCTTCCCCCTTTTTGTTTCCGAGCATGACTTCTGGACTGAAAATACAATTTAAACATTTTTAAGTACCTTTTGTCCATAATATGCAAATAATTAGCTAATAATTGATAAAAATCTATACTAAATATATGGCTAAATATGCACATATCATGCTTCTTTCTTTGTGCTTTGTGGGACTCTTGATGATGTGAGCTAACTATTAAGTGAATATGTTAAGTCATATGCTGCATTGGTTAAAAAATCTCAGAGTGATTGATTTGGGCCTACTACGCAACTCTCGTTTGAGTCTAACCATTATAGGGATAAGTCTTTTAGTTAAAGGATTATCTAAGCTTTGTGGCATGTTATTGTATTCATGAAGTAGTTAACCGACATTAGTGTGAGTTCTTCATTAGCTTATGGCAGGGTGGGGTCGGGGACCTAGGAGATCCTAGGAAGTGTTTAGTGGGTTTGGGTGCGCTGTTTAGCGGGTATTTGAAGTACCATTTTGTGAAGGTAACATATAAGATTTGGGATGATTCTTAAGGAAAGTATGGATAAGTGTGGAAAGTAGTATTAGGCACATACTAATGAAAGCACAAGATTCGTACTAGAATCAGGGAAATACATGGGAAATCTATGAAGCCTGTGGGATGAGGATTCTTTGGGCATGTTATGATTATTGTTTTGTTGCTTTTCAGAATGGTGATGAGCATTCGTGGATGAGGATCTGGTTCAGGTGCAGGCTCTGGTGCTGAGCCAATTGATGAGGGGATGTATGATTTCTTCATGTCACCCACCAACATAATTATATATTAGCCTCATAGGGATTTTGGGAGGAATGCCAGGGTTCTGAGTTCACGTTGGATTGAGGAGATGGAGGATCTTTTCCACACCAGTCCCTATCACATAGGAGCCAAGGTTTGGTTTGCTTTGGACCTCTTGCATCATGCACCAAGGAGTTGTTGGGAATTGATTGTGCAATCTATTACGCTTATTGAGTTGGATTCTATGTCATGGGATGAGTTTGTGACCCGGTTTGGGGCAGAGTTTGCACCAGCTATCGTGGTGCAGCCGTTGGTGAGGGAGTTTCAGTACCTTTTCCAGTCTACCGAGACTATGGCAGAGATCACTACCAAGTTTCGAGAGAGGGGAATGTTGGTTCCACAATATGTTGCGGACGAGGATATGAAGAAAGTGAGGTGTCTTGTCATGTTGAGGGATTACAATAGAGATTTTGTGAGCTTGTCATGGTGTAAGAACTTGAATGATTTGATTGATAGAGCCCGGTAATGGGAGATTGATTTGGAGCATCTCGGGAATAGGAGGTCAGACCAGTTTCAAACCTTAGTAGGCCAAACGAAGAGGACCAGGGCCCAGGATTCGCAACTAGGAGAACATATTATGCCAAGTGTGGGAGGACTGATGCGGGGAGCTATCATGAGAAGGGAATGGGTTGATTCAGTTGTGGTCAGACTTGTCATTTCAGCAGGGATTGTCCTCGAGACTCGATTTTGATGTGTTTTTACTGCAATCAGGTAGGCCATAAGAAGGCCTACTATCCGAGATTGATGATTAGAGCCGTGAGGGCACTTACTCTAGTTACATTGGGAATCACTGATGAACGTAAGGCATGGCGGAGGATCCTACAGTCAGGAGTCGAGCATTGCAGTTGCAAGCACGGGAGACCAGAGTTCCATCAAATGCTATCACGGGTATGTTCCATATTTGTTTTCTTTGTGCCTTATTATATATATATATATATATATATATATATATATATATATATGTCGTTGGATCATACGTTTGTATGTGCAAGACATTATTTTTAGTTTAGTTTCTCTATGATTGCCTGAATAATATTATCGAGGGTCGTCATATGCCATTTTGCTTACCGAGAGTCGTACACAAATGGTATCCAAATGAGCTGGTATAGTACTTCAATGTGGGAAACATATATCAGCGACAGGGCAAGCCTTGAGTGGAGGAGGACTGAGTGTTCTGCTTGGAGAGCCAACATTTGGTTTTATATTTGGTGGTTCAAAAAGAATTTTGAGGAAGCTACTGAACGTTTTTGAGCATTCTAACACTCCTAAGGTGTATATGGAACCCTAGAAACTTTGGATCTATGTTTTACTAAGATACATGCAAATTTGATTTTCCAAGGTTCTTAACCTAACTAGCATGGTATGGGGAACTTTGAAACATAAAAGCTAGTAGAAGAACATACCTTTTTTTTTGCTTGGATTCCTTGAGAACCTTGTGAGCCTAGCACCTCAAGTGTAATGCCTCAAATGTCTCACACAACACAACAACTCTTGGAATAACCTTGAGAGAAGTTCACTATCACTCAAAATCGACTAGCCCTCTTTTTCTTCACTTAGTAGTGCCGATTTGCTAGTCATGGGGTCCTTTTATAGTTGTGTCACAAGTAGGGTTACAACATGTAAACCCTAATTGACATGGCTTTCCATATTCCATGATCTATGGGTTTGTAACCTCCATGGAGCACCCTATGGGTTTTAGCCCAATTCATATAAACCATGGATCATTAGCCCACTATACAAGAATAGATGATTTACACAATCAAACCCATATATTTAATTAGTCTCCTTTTTGATCACTTAATTAATTCCAAATTAATTCTTGATCAATACTAATTAAATAATATTATTAATACATTAGAACTTATAATATATTAATAATCCTTAAGTGTGCTTTCTCTCATTTAGTTTATCCAAGTGTTGCAATACAATGCAACCCAAGTGGACCAAGCCAACTGGGTCAAGTATATTCCAGAAATAGTTATGAACTTAGACAGCTAATCCAATAGTCTCCCACTTGGATAAGTCTAATAACCATATATGCAAGAATAACTTCAGGAACCGATCAGCAATCATTGCTCTTTCAAGGTCTCGCAGAACTGAGATGATGATGATACGCCATTTAAGATAAGTGATCATATAATCCTCTGTTCTAGATATTAGTCGGAAAAATACATGGAACAATGTCTTACTTATTGTCCATCGGTTTGTTTCCCGATTTTCGGTTTGTTTGACATAGAACTTAATCGAACACATCAATTTAGTTCTGACCGGGACCAGTACGTAGGTCACAACAAAATCATCGAGGGGCCCATATATCACTTCTAATCCAAGAAGGAACAAATAAACTTTGACTCATATGCTTGTTCTACTATGTGTTGAATCATACACAAAGGCACTTTTTATAACATCGAGTTACCAATGCATTTTCGTACAATCAATGTATAACTAACTCATAGTCAACAATTCATATCTCTAGGTTTAAAGACTTATATGATATTACTATCTCACGATCACTCGAGATAAATTCCATGAAGTGATACAAGTGAGCGTGGGTTGAATCTAACACTCAGAACTTATGAGCACTCATGCGTGTTGTAGCAACTCTTGTTATGTCTAATACCTTAGACATCTACAAGCCAACTCATGACAGTATTGATTCATATCTACTTCCAACATATGACTGACTATGGAGAATTTGAATAATATGATATACCACAACATAATTATTCTGGAAGTCAAAAGATGCAAAATGAAATGATAGTAAACGTTTGACAGAAGATGGAAACATTTATACTTATAAAGAAACAACCACTTTTATTTATCATCAAATGTCAATTACACTTTACACATTTCAAAAGCTATCTAATTTCTAAAACTAATATCATCCTTCAGCCCGATGCGCCTTGCATGCTGGAGATGCTTAACCCTACCCAGTCCCTTCATGAGGGGATCTACTGGGTTCTCGTCCGATGATACCCTCTTTTCCACGAGGAGTCCTTCTTCTATTCGATGTTTGATGAAATTAATGGTGTTTCCGTTGATGTGTCTAGATCTTCCGTGATCCCTTGGTTCCTTGGCTATGGGAACTGCACTTTCACTATTACAGAAAATCTCCATAGGATCCTTTATAGCTGGTACAACTCCAAGGTCTCCAATGAAGTTCTTTAGCCATATAGCCTCCTTTGCTGCCTCGCTTGCCACTATATACTCTGATTCACAAGTTAAATCAGCCACTGTCTCCTACTTGGAACTTTTCCATGTAATTGCTCCTCCGTTTAAGGTAAAGACCCAGCCTAACTGAGAGCAGAATTACTATACCCTACTACTCTCAAGTCATCACTCCCACCGAGGGTAAGGACCCAGTCCTAAGTCCTCTGCAAGTACTTGAGAATGTTCTTTACCGCAGTCCAGTGAGCCTTGCCAGGGTTCCCCTGATATTTGCTGACTATTCTCAAAGCAAAGGCCACATCAGGACGAGTACAAGTCATAACATACATGATCGAGCCTACAACGGAAGCATACGATATTCGACTCATCTCATCTATCACAGCCTCTATACTCGGGCTCTGGTTCTTACTCAATATGGCGTTACTCTGGATCGGTAACTCTCCTTTCTTAGAATTCTGCAATGTCAACCTATTCAACACCTTATCCAAGTAGGTACTCTGACTAAGTCTAATTAGTCTCTTACTCCTGTCTCTCAAAATCCTTATCCCTAGGATATAGGCAGCTTCTCCAAGGTCCTTCATAGTGAAACACTTCCCAAGCCAAGACTTCACTTCCTACATAGTTGGGATGTCATTTCCTATGAGTAGTATGTCATCCACATACAATACCAAAAAGCTAACTATACTCCCACTAGCCTTGACATCTACACAAGATTCATCTTCGCTCCTCGAAAAGCCAAACTCTTTGACTTTCTCATTGAAACAAAGATTTCATCTGCGAGATGTTTGTTTCAATCCATAGATGGATTTCTCAAGCTTACACACTCTATTAGGGTTCTCTGCGCTGACAAAACCCTATGGCTGACTCATGTAAACATCCTCAGCCAACTTTCCATTAAGGAAAGTGGTTTTGACATCTATTTGCCATATTTCATAGTCATGAAATGCAACAATGGATAGCATAACCCTAATAGACTTAATCTTCGCTACTGGTGAAAAGGTCTCATCATAATCAACTCCCGGAGTTTGAGAAAAGCCCTTTGCAACTAGTCGCGCCTTATAAGTGTGTACATTACCATCCATTTTGGTCTTCTTCTTGAAAATCCATTTGCACCCGACTGTCTTACGACCTGGTACATTGTCAACCAAGTTCCAAACTTGATTGTCATACATGGACCGTATCTTGCTGTCCACAACCTCTTTCCATTTGGCAACCTCAGGGCCTGCCATGGCTACCGTGTAGCTGTTAGGTTCATCCAAACTTACCATTGTATTATCAATGATAAGTGTATCGCCTTCCGCAGTAATATAGAAACCATAGTAATGCTTAGGTGCATTCCTAACTCTCATGGAATGCCTCAGAGGTACGGACTTGTCAGTCGGATCAACAGTAGTTGCCTCCTCAGGTTGATTGCTAGGGTTTTAGGTTCCTTCACCACTTGACTCTTGAATTTCTTCAAGGTCAATTTACCTCCCACTGTTTCATTAGTTTATGAACTCTCTCTCTCTCTCTCTCTCAAGACTCCTTTCCTTGCTACAAAGACCACATTATCACTAGGTCTGTAGAAGAGGTAACCAAATGATTTCTGTGGGTAGCCGATGAAAATACACCTCTCACTTTGAGGTTCGAGCTTATCGTGAGTCTCGCGCCTCACGAAAGCCTCACAACCCCAAATCTTGATGTGGTCTAAATTGGGAACTTTTCCAATCCACATCTCGTGAGGTGTTTTGGCAACCTTCTTGGTAGGGACTAGATTAAGGATATGGGCGGCAGTCTTTAAGGCATACCCCCAGAATGAGATTGGTAACGAAGCTCGACTCATCATGGAATGAACCATATCCAACAAGGTTCGATTACGCCTCTCAGCCACACCATTAAGTTGTGGTGTCCTGGGAGGTGTCAATTTTAAGACAATCCCACATTCCTAAAGATAGTCAAGGAACTCTGTACTAAGATACTCATCACCTCGATCGGATCGAAGCATCTTAATGTTCCTACCCAACTGATTCTCTACTTCCTGTTTAAACTCCTAGAACTTTTCAAAGGTTTCTGACTTATGCTTGATTAAGTAGACATATCCATATCTACTAAAATCACCAGTAAAAGTCACATAGAAGCGGTTAGCATCCCTTGTGGCGGTTCTGAAGGGTCCACATACATCAGTATGTATGAGATCCAACAAACCCTCACCCCTAACATAAGAACTAGTGAAGGGTGACTTTGTCATTTTCGTAAGCAAACAAGATTCACTACTATCATCCGACTTTAGGTCAACTGACTCTAAGACTCCATCCTTTTGGAGTTGGCCTATGCGTTTCTTGCTTACATGTCCAAGACGACAATGCCATAATGATGCTTTATCCAAGTTAGTGGAAGAATCAATACACAACACATTATTTCCTAGGTTATCAACAACTGACATAGTTTCATACACACCATCACAAGGTAATGCTTTAAAATAAAGAACATTATTAAAGAAAGCATTAATACCACCACATTCATTATCAAACGAAATGGTAAACCCTTGTTTGTACAAACCATGAAAGGAAACAATATTTCTCGCCATTTCAGACAAGTAACAATATTTATTCAAATCTAATGTTAACCCACTACTTAGCAACAAAGAGTAAACTCCAATCTTGGTGACAGGTGAAGCTTTCCTATTCCCCATGATCAAGTTTATCTTCCCATGCTCCGCATTCTCACTTCTTCTTAGTCCCTGCAAATCAGAACGTATGTGAATACCATAACCTGTATCAAGGACCGAAGAATTAGAATGGGGTGAGTTATTAGACAATATAGTGTAAATACCTGCATGGTTGGGTTTGACTTTCCCATGCTTAACATCTTGTAGGTACTTTGGGCAGTTTCACTTCTAGTGCGACTTTTCATGGCAATAGAAGCATTCAACCTCTTTAGGGTTAGCAGAAGAAGTGACAGAACCTCTTTTGGTTCCACTTGAAGAGAAGTCATCAAGGGACTTTCCGTTGGTACCCTTCGAAGGTCTCTTCCTCTTCTTCCCTTTACATTGACCGATTTCCAAGAGAGGGGTCGCGGTAGGAGTAGGAGTGGTAACAACCGATTTACCTTTAAGACCACTTTTGGAGGTCTTCAAAAGTCCTTGAAGTTTGATGAGTGTAACTTCCTCCTTGTTCATGTGGTATGTCATTCAAAATTGATCATAACACAAAGGTAAGGAGGGTAAAATGATGTCAATTGCCAACTCCTCGGGGAAGTTCACATTCAATTTTAGCAAACGGTCCACATACCTTTGCATTTTCTGCATGTGGCCTATGTTGGGGTTCACCATCCTTCATTCGGGTTGTTATTACGGAGGAGATGAATTCATATCGCTCTTGACGAGCACTCTAATGGTAGCGGTCCATCAAGTCTTGGTGCATCTCAAAAGGGTAGAAGTCCTCATAGGACTTTTGGAGCTCGACTGTCATCGTGGCCAACATGATACATGCCACTTTGGTGGCATCTCTCTCATGAGTCCGGAATTCAGCGATCTCCTCAGGAGTAGTAGACAACTCATCAAGTTCCCTAAGCTCCTTGTCGAGGACATATTCCTTGTCCTCGTAACGAGTGACCATCCTGATGTTCCGGATCCAATCTATAAAGTTGGAACCATTGAAGATGACTCTCCCACAAAGGTTCATGAGAGAGAAGGAGCCGGTAGGGTTTGATCCAGAAGCAACATTGTTGGAAGACATTTGAAAAAGAAGAAAGACAAGTTTAGATTAGATATAAAGATAGTCCTTAATAAGACACCCAAATGTAATATTAAGGCTAGGACCCAATACAATATTTTATAACTTAGAAGAGGGATGCCGTAATCCAAGCTATAAAATTTTTGAAGGTAGGTGAATGACGATTCACCAATTTCCGCCATGAAAAACAAAAAAAAATTATTAGGTTTTAATTGGTTTTGAAACTCCTAGATTATCTTGAGATTCATTCACTACAAGAATAACGCGATTTTGCTACGGAAGGAATCCGTTGCGAAAAGCTGAAATTCCGTTGCAAAAGATGAATAGCGACGAAATTTGCAACGACCTATTTCCATCCCTAAAAACGCTGTAGCGAGGAGTTTGCAACGGAAACAATAATTCTGTCGCAATTGTGACAACGGAATGAAATCCGTGGTAGATGGTATTCCGTCGTGTATTCCGTAGTAGGTTTCCATCACAAATTCCGTGGTAGTTCTGCCGTCACAAATTCCGTTGTAGTTAATACCTAGCAAAATTCGTGGTGATGAATCCCTAGCAAAATCCGTGATGATGAATCCCTAGCTAAATCCGTGGTGATGAATCCCTAGCTAAATCCGTTTGATGATCTCCTAGCAAATTCCGTGGTGATGAATCCCTAAAAATTTTAGTGGTGTATATATCATATACCAGATTCAATATGGACCGATTGATAATTGATTTATAAATTATATCAAAATAATTTTATAGTAATATATGAAAAACAAAAAAAAAACAACAAACTCATAACCATTATATCATAAAATAACAAAATAATTATTTATTACATGGAAAAAAGAAAGTTGCTACTCTAAAATACATAATCTTCAATAAACATATATCAACCTACTACTCTTGTTGTTTTGTAAGGACATTAATAAGATCCAATGTCGTTTGAAGTTGTTTTTCAAGGTGCCCGACCCTTGCTTTGTTTTTTCTTCTTGTTGGGCATTCATCATTTCTTTAAGCTCGTCGTTTTGCTGTTTTTGTTTAGCAACAAGCTCCCTCATTTCTTCTATTTCATCATTTTTTTCCGGAATGTAAGATACATCCGTTTTACCATTCCTATTGGGAACCGCCTTTGCAAAAGAGCCTAATCCATAAATTCTTCCTTTTTTTTTTATCATGACCACCACCAACAACATAAAATAGCTTGTCCTCCTCAAATTCAACACCTTCAACTTCCAACTCTTCCCGTTTTTCTGTATAGGCCGCCTACAAAATAAAAATATTATAAGTTAAAAGATATCAAATTTAGGAATGATATTATGGAGTAGCTACAATATAAAAATTAATTTAAACTGAAATGAATATTACATGAATTTGTCTATCTTTTTCATTTGTGAAAGTGACTCCATAATTATTCTTAGTGTGTGCATATAGGAACAATTCACTATGTCCTAATTTCCTCTTCTACATAAATACCATATAAAAAGTCAAATATACAGATAAACATATGCAATCATTGATACGATATACCATTTAAAAAATTACCAAATCAGAAGCTATCTTCAGATGACATGCGGATCCAACGTTATGTGTGGGTTTTGCTACTCCATCAGCCACACCGTTACGCCTATTCTTCTTGTTCTGCTCAGATTTTAGCTTGTATTCTTCTGTATTCCATTTTAATTGCTAGGAGTTCCAGACTTCTTGTGGAATATGAGCTGGTTTAAAGCCGTGTTTGTTTCTTTTTGGGCTCCTCATGTTGAAGAGATATTAACCATAACTTTGTGCCGCATTCCTTGGCCAAGCTTGCCTCACCAGCGAGTCTATTATCTCATCCCAACAACATTTTCTCTACACATTAACAATATAAACATAAGTTGAAGTGTAAATTTTTATCAAACAACAATTTATGACTTATAGTTACCTGAAACTCCTCCCAATATAATTCGTGCATTTCTTTGCTTACTTGTGCCCAAGCGTACCCTTATGGATCTACTTTTTGTTTAAAGGACTGACTAATAGCGTGTGCACAAGGGCTTGGTGGCATTAGCCTGCAAGTAATCATGTGATGTGTTAAGTTATGAATTTTTATGTAGGTGTAACCAAAATTTACTACATAAAAAAAAGTTGTAATTAAGATTTGAATTGGTAACTCATGTATTTTTCCAAACATGAACATTAAAACGTCCATCTGGCCCATAATCTTCAGAGGAATTGTTTTCACCTTCTACACTTTCCACTATAGATCCATTCATGGGTGGTTGTGTTGGTGATGGGGTAGATTCTGGGATAGGTGTTGTTGATGGGGTATATTCTGGGGTAGGTGTTGGGATAGATGTATATGTTGAGGATGTGGTAGTTCCTTTACTTAAGGAGGGTGTGGTAGTTATTGTAGTTGTGAAGGATGGTAGTGTAGATGCAGGTTTTGAGGTTGTGGTAGTAGATATAGGTGTTGATGATGTGGTAGTAGGTGCTGGTGTTAAGGATGGTTTAGATAATGTAGGTTCTGAAGTTTTCGTTATTGATGTTCGTGTTGATGATTGTATTGTTCCAATTTCTAAAGTTTTAAATGTTTTTTCTAAGGAGGGTGTTGATGTTTTAAGTGATGCCGAGGAAGTGGTAGTCATGGGTGATGTTAATGATATAGGTTTAGGGGTTTTGTTGGTAGATGTTATAGGTGCTTTGAATATGGTTGTTGGTATTGGCAAGTCGATTTCTTCATCTTGTAACTGTGTGTTTAGGAATTTTGCAGCAAAAATCTTGTTGCGTTTCATAACTTGTGGTGCAATGAATTTAGTTGGCTTCACACCGGATGCTCCTTTTGGTTTCGAGGTCAACATCTTTCTGACACAAACAATAAAAAATAAATTATATATGAAGGCATTACTTTGCATGCAAACTATTGAATACAATCAAAACCAATTTACATGAAGATGATCAGAGAACAAAAAACGATCGATCATCACGACAACACTAAATTAAATAAATATAAATTTTAGACAAGTGACAACCTATATCGCCAAAGTCAGTGCAAAAACATATAATGAACAAAGATTTTGATCAATAAGACATCGGAGATGATGATTACAGAAAATGTAAACCTTATTTCTAATCGGTAAACTTAATTACCCCAATATGCAACATAAACGTGTGTTGGTTGGAGGGAAACGAATTGTGAAATACTTTGAACCTCCGCTAATAGAAAATTCGAACTGTGCTAATTACCGCTAAATATTTAGTAATTCAAATTTATTTAAAGTAGTTACAGATTGATAAATAGGGTATATACGTATAAATAACGTCAAGAAAGAACATAGAGTAACGATGTGTTCATAGTATAATTTTAACTTAAAATTATATACGAGGACTAAACATTAATAAACTATACATCTTTATGCTTTTCTATTTAAACCAAAATTTATATACAAAAAGACGTACGGGTCATGTCAATATATATGATAGTGGCTTATGGTTTCCATGAATGACATATGGCCATTGGTCGACATGGTAGTGGCTTATTGTGTCCATAGATGACATATGGTTGATTAGTCCACATGATAATGGCTTATGGTGTCCATGGTTGACATATAGATGACATATGGGCCATTGGTCCACATGGTAATGGCTTATGGTGTCCATGGATGAAATACGGGTCATTGGTCAACATGGTAGTTGATTATAATGTCCATGGATGACATATGGACCATTGGTCAACATGGTAGTTGCTTATGGTGTCCATGGATGAAGTACAGGTCATTGGTCAACATGGTAGTCGATTATTGTGTCCATGGAGGACATATGGGTCATTGGTCAACATGGTAGTTGCTTATGGTGTGATGGTATCACCCATGGATGAAATACAGGTCATTGGTCAACATGGTAGTTGCTTATGGTGTACCATATATGACATATGGGCCATTGGTCAATATGGTAGTTGCTTATGGTGTCCATGGATGAAATACGGGTCATTGGTCAACATGGTAGTCGATTATGGTGTCCATGGAGGACATATGGGACATTGGTCAACATGGTAGTTGCTTATGGTGTGATGGTATCACCCATGAATGAAATATGGGTCATTGGTCAACATGGTAGTTGCTTATGGTGTCCATAGATGACATATGGGTCATTGGTCAACATGGTAGTTGCTTATGGTGTGATGGTATTACCCATGGATGAAATACGGGTAATTGGTCAACATGGTAGTTGATTATGGTGTCCATGGATGAAATATGGGCCATTCGCCAATATATGGTGTCCATGGATGAAATACGGGTCATTGGTCAAAATGGTAGTTGATTATGGTGTCCATGGATGACATATAGGTCATTGGTCAACATGGTAGCTGCTTATGGTGTGATGGTATCACCCATGGATGAAATACGGGTCATTGGTCAACATGGTAGTTGCTTATGGTGTCCATGGATGACATATGGGTCATTGGTCAGCATGGTAGTTGCTTATGGTGTGATGGTATCACCCAAGGATGGAATACGGGTCATTGGTCAACATGGTTGTCGCTTATGGTGTCCATGGATGACATATGGGCCATTGGTCAATATGGTAGTTGCTTATGGTGTCCATGGATGAAATACGGGTCGTTGGTCAACATGGTAGTTGCCTATGGTGTCAATGGATGACATATTGGTCATTGGTCAATATGGTAGTTGCTTATTGTTTGATGGTATCACCCATGGATGAAATACGAGTCATTGGTCAACATAGTAGTTGCTTATGGTGTCCATGGATGACATATGGGTCATTGGTCAACATGGTAGTTGCTTATGGTGTGATGGTATCACCCATGGATGAATTATGGGTCACTGGTCAACATGGTAGTTGCTTATGGTATACCATGGATGAAATATAGGTCATTGGTCAACATGGTAGTTGCTTATGGTGTCCATGGTTGGCATATGGATGACATATGGGTCATTGGTCAACATATATCATTTGTGCTGGTTGTGTATTAAAATTTAAAATTTTCAAATACTTAAATATGACTTTTTACAACCTTGATTAAAATAGAAATTGATTTTTCTTTTAAATATGACTTTTTACAAAACTACCCTTACTAATTAAATACAAGTCATTGTATGTATTAGGACAATTTGGTCATTTTATAATGGAACATCTTCTAGGCGCCATAATGTTTTCCGACGAAACACGTTGTTTCAGTTCTTCACTCTTATTTCAGTCACTTGCAAACAACCCCAATCTCAATAAATGCATAGAGATGAGAAACCCAAATATTCTATTTAGGAATGGATTGGTACGTTGTTATATATATATATATATATATATATATATATATATATATAGTATTAATTAATCTGTTACTTGTTTTGCATAACTTTAACTAGAAATTATGTGTTTTTTTTTCCAGATGAAGTTATTTTTCTTAGAATTTGAACATGAAGGGAAAACAATGCTTGAAGAAGCATCTGCATTGGGACATTTGGATTCAACATTTGTCCTGGGAATGATGCTAATGGCTGAAGGGAGACATAGGAAGCAGGAAGCTTTGGACATGTTGAACAATGCTTACCGCAGAGCAAATGGTAAGTGGAATCTTAGAGCAACTTGTTCTAAGGTTCATCTGCACTTAAATAGGAATAGGGAAGGGAGGAATCATGTACACTTCCATGGCTTCCATAGATCTTGTGCATTTCATAAGTCTGTAGTTAGTGTGTCAGACGCTTTTGTGAATGGATACAAATGGGTGTTTATGTGTGAAATTTGTTTATGGGATGCTTGTTTCGTTAGGTTTTCTAGGGAGTTTGGTATAATTTATGAGTAGTTTGTTGATATGTACTTTCATATTATGACAATTAATATGTTGTAGATTCTTTTGGTTTAATATACGGATATATAGTAATTTACTTGATAAGTAATTATTTGATGTTGTTACTTGATTAGTAAATATGTTGTGTTGTTAATAAGGGACTGAAAGAGTTAAAGTTTGGAATGATGTTTAAATAATGTTTGAATAATGTATTTGGGACTTTTAATATTAGTGTTTATATTGTATTGTGATTATAGTTGTATGTAGCAAATGTTTAGTCTTCCTAGTATTAAATATATATATATATATATATATATATATATAATACAATTGTAAAGGCATAAACAAACATGTATTTGATTTTGGACTTGGTAATTTGGTTTAATATCAACTAATGGAGAACCCATGCTTTGCATAGGGTAAAATTGTAAAGGAATAAACATAGGGACTAAAAGTAGAAACAAAGAAAAAGTATTGTGGCTAAAATCAAAGTAAAAAAAGTTACTATAAACATAAGGACAAAAAGTGGCAACAAAAGAAAACTATTGTGTCTAAAATCTAAAGTAAATAAGTTTACTGTTAAAATCTTGTTCCACTTTTAATATGTATATTACTACATGAATATATACTAGTACTTTCGTGAAATGTTAATATAAGTGTATTACATTATGGATGATGATATATATGTTATTTCTGTCTTTTTCATTTCAACAGTCAAAAGTCCAATGTTACCTAGCTATAAAAGACTATAATATTTAATATGTGTTTTGACACAAATACCCTTAGTATTCAAATATTTGGAATGATTTCAGGGGCAATTTGGTCTTTTTACTCTCTAAATTGTTAACGCGCCATCATACCTCTGACGTCACGCCGACGTTCCAGTTCTTCAACCATTCAAAACATCTCAAATTTTCTAGACAATAAATCTGCATACAAACACTAAAACCCCTAAATCGTCGAAGGATAATCGTTCTCAAAAATGATTTTCTCGGATAATAGAGACTCATGTACTCCTCTCGACCAGATCAGCATAAAGGGTACATTGGATTAATTGATGAATATTTTAATGCGTAGGTTACAATTACTTGATGCCTATTTTGGCTAGGCAGTTCCGGATGATGGGAGTACACGGGTGTTGTTGATAGTGCCAAAGAGTTGTTGCGGGCAGTTGATGTTGTTCATATACTTACAACGAATCACATCACATTCCAATGTGAAGACCCACGTCATTCTGTTAAAGGTGCATTGGCAATAGGCCATGAAGAGGATGAGGATCGACAAAGATATTGCACGGTTTGTCGTTGGTATGTAGAGTATGGTAGGTTTTGTATATTTCTTAAAAATATTAATGGTTGATAATAGAATGAACATTGAATATTAGTGTTCTTTTAGTATTGTATATGAAGTTGTATAGTACTACTATAATTTTATTTTGGTTTTTTGTTTACATTGTTCTGCTAAAAGGGCATTTTAGTCGTTTTTGCTTGCTATGTTGATTGAGTAGGATGAAGTATACGTAAAACCCATGTTATTTTTGTGATGAAGTATAGTTAATGTAATTAAAAATAAGTTTGTAATGAATTCATTATTAAGGAAAATAATCTACATAGATTATATATACTTTAACATGCCCGATTAATGTAATTAAAAATAACTTTGTAATGAATTCGTTGTTAATTATTCATTATATACTATGTTTTCAAGAAATTATACACAACTTGATTAACACAACTAGCTTAACCATGCCCTTTTCTAGCATAAGTTTAAGTTCGAGTCTGCTTGCCAGCAATATCTACTTTATAATTCATTTTTACATTTTTTTATTAATTAGTTTATGCCACATATTACCAATTCAAAAACATTTCATTCAAACGATATCTTACAAATTCCATTGATCATAATAATAATTCATCCATAGTATAAGAAGATTAGTTAAGCGTACAACATCCCAACAAATGACATCACAAATTAGCTACGCGTTTTGTTCCATAGCAAAACAAGCAAACGAAATCATATTCCCTAGCAAATACCTACGAATGGTACCTCCGTAGCAATTCAACTATGGAATTGGTTTCCGTCACAAACGGCGTTGCATAGTAACCATGATGATGAATTCCATAGCAGAAATATAACGAAAAGTGATTTGGTAACAAATGTCGTTGGAAAATTGCTACGAATTTTTGTTCCATAGAACTATCAGTAGCATAATACCAACGAATATGGAGTCGGTAGCATTTTCCATAGCAACTCCCACTCTCGCTACCAAAAATAAAATCCATAGACAATGTGGTAGCAACATTGCTATGGAACGACACTCTATAGCACGATCCGTTACAAAATTAACATTGAAAATACGTTCCATAGTAACATTCCCTAGAAAAATCGCGTTTTTCTTAGAGTGATTGAACTTTTCAATGGCATGTTTCAATCTTGAGTGTGCCCTTCAAGTTTTGTGACTGGGATGCCAAGGATCACAAAACAAGGTGTGAAGTAACCATGCAAATTACTTGGTACTCTTAATGTTTATCACCTAAGCGATGTGCCGGTTAACCACACACGCTCCATCGATCTGTAATAAACCTTAAGCCACCCTTTGCCTACCTTGTTAAGTCCAGGTTAGTGTGCCGATTAACCACACACGCTCCACTAACGACTTAATCAAAGTGCAAAGTGTAATTTCATGGGTTAGCACCTTATTCACATTTTCCTAAAGTAACTAAGATTGAGAATTTATAAAAAAACATTTAGTTGCTTTACATTCATCACACTTTTAATGAGGATTAAAGTCATTGTCCTACCCGTTCGGCTAACGATCCTCCATCAGTCAAGGAAGCGGTAGGTGAGAGTGGACACCCATTAAGTTGCCATTTTATAGGCAACAACCTTATACCCCCTTATAGACCGGCTTCGTGAATGAGGCCTACTAACGGTAAAACGACTTGTTCTTATATATATATATATATATATATATATATATATATATATATATATATATATATATATATTAACTTATAATATTATAAAGTATAAGGGTTGAATTTTAACTTTTAAAATTCTAGGGGTTGGAACTAAAGTTTTTAAAGTGACTTTACAAGTTCCAAAAATTGAGGTCAATTTTTGTAACTTTCAAAACTTTTCATCTTTCATAACTTATGAGTTAATGGTTTATTAAAATGAGAGACTTTTCATTTTATGTAACCTATGTGTTTATTAATGGACTTTAAAAGAAAGATTTTTGGTAATCCATAACTTGATGACAAATTATGGATTCCATTAAAACACATCAAGATCAAGAATTAAACTAACAAAATAATTCCTATGATCTACCATACTCATAAGTTCATGAACATTCATATCAACAATTTGAAGAATCATAAAAAACACATATAAGACTTGAAATTTTGATAGTAGCTATTAAAAATGGATTAGCATAACCATTACACCATCTAAAACAAGTTTTATAAGACCAAAACAATTTAGGGTAATGTTTCTAGTCCATTTCCAGTAGCAAAACTTGAAAATCTGCATCCAGAGCCTCCTACTCGTCGAGTGCAAGAACCTACTCGACGAGTAGGATGAATTAACACATGGACTCGTCGAGCCCCCCATGGACTCGGCGAGTTCACTCAGCAGAATGCATAAATCTTGAGTTTTTTCAACAATTTGCATCAAGTATCAAGTAAACAAGCCTAGTCTCTGATACCACTGAAGGGTTTTGAGCATTCTAACACTCCTAAGGTGTACATGTAACCCTAGAAACCTTGGATCTATGTTTTACTAAGATACATGCAAATTTGATTTTCCAAGGTTCTTAACCTAAGTAGCATGGCATGGGGAACTTTGAAACATGTAAGCTAGTAGAAGAACATACCTTTTTGTTGCTTGGATTCCTTGAGAACATTGTGAGCCTAGCACCTCAAGTGTGATGCCTAAAATGTCTTACACAACACCACAACTCTTGGAATAACCTTGAGAGAAGTTCACTATCTCTCAAAATCAGCTAGCCCTCTTGTTCTTCAATTAGTAGTGTAGATTTTGCTTGTCATGGGGTCCTTTTATAGTTGTGTCACAAGTAGGGTTACAACATGTAAACCCTAATTGACATGGATTTCTATATTCCATGATCCACGGGTTTGTAACCTCCATGGACTATCCAAGGAGCACCTTATGGGTTTTAGCCCAATTCATATAAACCATGGATCATTAGCCCACTATACAAGAATAAATGATTTACACAATTAACCTCATATATTTAATTAGTCTCCTTTTTGATCACTTAATTAATTACGAATTAATTCTTGATCAATACTAATTAAATAATATTATTAATATATTAGAACTTATAATATATTAATAATCCGTAAGTGTCCTTTCTCTCATTTAGTCTATCTAAGTGTTGCAATGCCATGCAACCCGAATGGACCATGCCAACCGGGTCAAGTACATCCCAGAAATAGTTATGAACTTAGACACCTAATCCAACAGCTACATCATGATCATGTCAGATTTAAACGCCGGGTTCAATAAGGTTGTCTGTGATTGTGATACAAGGAAGGATTGGACAATACACGAGGGTAATGTTGACAGTTGTCAAATTCATATCTTCTGGGTTATTTATTGCAGGTTCGTATAGGAATCATTCAATAGTAAGCAAGTCATAGGATTGGTTACCTTCATGTTTCGATAGAGGGTTATTTATTCCTTGTCATATGTTAAAGTCACACGAAGATGTTGGAAAAATATCAGCGGAAGGCGCTTGGAGATATCAAATTTTGTTGAGATGTTGGGGTGTGTTTCATTCGGTTTTGGGTTATGTGTATGCTAAGGCATCTGGTCATGAAAGTACGGTTCTTATAAGGTCGGATTGGTGGCAGTCTCGAGTAATGAAATTGGAAATGGCTTAGGATTTTGATCGATTTTAAGGTAGACAACGTGTAAATAATTCTAAGTGGGGAGAAACACTTGGGATTAATGGGAATACCTCCAAGTGCAACCTATCCAGGGTAAAGTGGATAGTAAGTTCTGATCGTGGTTTGAGCTGAGAATTATGCAAGGGATAATGTCAATGGTTAGTTTTAATTCTGGAAGCAAAGGTTGAATATTCAGAGTTATCTTGTTGAGGACTGGAAGAAGTGACTGTGATACATCAGTAGTGGTACATGGTGGATATGTGATTAGGATTAGATTGAGGGTTGTGTTAGAAATTATTTTCTTGTTCTTGTATGATTAAGGACTTGGGTTTGAAGCATGGCCTGAACACCTGATTGTGGTATATCGGTTGAGGTTTTTACTCATGATTAATTATGGTATGGTAGATGGATGGAAAGGCAATGGGTGGGTCCATGGTTGTTGTGGATGTGTTGTAAGACTACGGGGTGGCTGTAGCTTTCACCAGGTTAATAGGCTGTTGTGGAGGTGTTGTGAGATACATGGAAGCCGTAGCATTCACCAAGTTAATAGTATGTTGTAGGAATGTGATATATGCAAATGTAACCATGTATTTTGTGCATATTTCTAACACTTTTAGCTATAAATATGCTTATTTTGGCACACAAGGTACTTATTATGGTTGAAATTTGTTTTGTACTAGCAAAACATGATCGAGATGAAAAGGAATCAAACGAGGAGATGGAAGCGGTAAAATGTGGGATAAGACAAATAAGGATTGAGAACATAAGACCACAATGTGATAAATGGAATATTCTTGACCAATGAGCTGACTTGGTGAATACGGGATTTAGTGGAAGACCACGACGTGGTGCCTATTTACCATGTCGTGGTGATCAACTTTATCGCAACTATATATATCCAAACAATAGGTTGAATGGAAAGACTTCTAGCCAATTTTCTAAGAGGGATTGTGACAAAAACCCTATGGAAGCCTTGGAGAAGATCAGAGATCATTTGTAGCTTAAGAGTTGAAGAAATCTAGAATAAATCTGCATAGATCTATTCAGTTTGCTAAGCATTACTCATGTCTAGTCTTATTTGCATGAAATTTGTGTGTTTTTATATTATTATGAGAGGCTAAAAACCTTATACTTCTGCTTGGTGAAGATGAACCTGTTCCTTATGTGTTGATTTTGATTTATGTGGATTTTACTTGTATTTGATAATCAAAACCCTAACATGTTTTAGTTCTAGTTTTTATTGCTTATTAATCAATTTATGTGTGATAGTTTATCATTCTAATTGCATGAATTTGTCACCTAGTTGTTTACGATCATTAAATAATCAGAGCTATGGTTAATCACATCATAGATTAGGTAATCAAAGCTAGTAACTTAAACTGTGTTAGAGAGCATAATTAATCTTAATTTGTGCTTGGTTACTTATCTTGATCATAGTAAAGTAACTAATAAATTTATCATTCATAGTTCAATTTATGCTTATATTTGATTTGGTGTTTAACTTGTGCTTGATCCTTGCATGGTAATTCATAAATTGGTATATCAAGATATTTGATCATAATAACTAGTTAACGAATTGGTAATCAATATAATCCATCCACTAGAAATCAACCATAGGAGAAGGCGAAATCAAAACTGAAGATAAGTGCTCTTTAAATCTTGAAGTAAATTCATTTTATTTGCTTGCTTAGTTGTTAATTTGGTAGTAATTTGATTTAAGTTCTTTTGATCATGCAAAATCAACAAAAATCCCCAATTTATAGTTTAATTAGAAGTAGTTATATTAATTAATTAAATTTCGTTCCCTATGTTCGACAGTCGACTTACCTAAGGTATTCTATAAAATGACTAGGTACAATGCCTATAGGTGCATGAGTTAGTTAAGTTAGTTAGGTTATAAATTTAAAACTAGTAGGTACTTTTGTGCACATCAAGTTTTTGGTGCCGATGCCGAGGAACGACTTATTTGATTTTTAGTTTAATTGCTTTTAGTTATTCGATCTTTTTTGTGGGATAAAAACCACAAAAAGTTATTTTTCTGCATTTATTTTATTTTTCTGTCTGAGCAGCAACCACGTCGTGGGCATCTTGGCCACGTCGTGGTCACGTTACAATTTGTTTTAGTTATTTTTATTCATTTTATGTGTTTTTGTTTTTGTTTTTGTTTTTTTGTTTTATTTCAGTAATTTATGACCCGGTGATCTAAAACTCCAATAGTTCCACCACTTCAAGATCCATAGTCATCTTTTCACAAGAAGAAAGAGAACAAGGTCGACAAGTCAAGTAGCAGTTTCCAATCTAACAAATACAAACTTTTTGTGAGACTTCAAGCAAGAAGGAAGTAGGATACGAGCCAGAAACATCTACTGTTTCAGGAGACGATGTAAAAAGTGAGGTTGAAAAGATGGCAGATATCACAACCATGAAATTGGGAGAGTACAAGAGAAGGTTGCCTAACGACAACGGTCCGTGTCTAGTGTTGCTCGAGATTCCAGCTGAAAGGGGTTTTGCTGAAAGGGGTTTTGAGCTCAAGGGGCACATTCTATGAATGCTCAAGGAGTACCTTTTTCTGGGAAAGATTATAAAGATGATTGGAAGCACATCGATGAAGTTTTGGACATTGATTATTATTTTAATGCCCCAAATGTTTCAAGACATGCAATATTATTGAGAATGATTCTCGTGACATTTACTAGAGATGAAAAGATATGGTTGAAGTCGTTAGCTCCTGGAACAATAAGGACTTGGGACAACCTTCGTGAAGAGTTTATTGAACAATTTCGTCCACCTTCAAAGATCTCAAAGCTAAAGAAGAAGATAGAAACTTCCAACAAGAAGTCATAGAGTCATTATACAAAGCTTGGGAGAGGTACAAGGGCCTTCTTAGAAATTGTCCTCAAAATGCTTTGAACATGCAACAAGAAGTCTCTATTTTATATGATGGGGTGAATGTTAAAACAAGGAAAATCCTTGATTATCGAGGACCAATGACATAGGAAGAACCGACCACCATTAAATAGTTAATTGAAGAATTCTTAGAACACTCAATAGAATACCATAATATGCGTAAAGATGTTACAAGAAGTAAAGGAGATGGAGAGAACGAGAACATTGCTGCAATCGTGGCTAATCAAGAGAATATGGATAGGCGAATGATGAAATTGGATCGATCTATACACACCATAATAGTTGGATGTGCCAATTGCAATGGGCCACATTTAACAAAGGATTACGATTTGGATGAGCATGGGAATAAGAAAGCACAAGTGTTTTACTCTAGTGGTGATAAATATGCTGAAGATTGGAGCAAGCCGAAAAATTAGTGGTTTCCTTATGATGAGCACAATAAGCAAAAGGATGAGAAGTATAGGCGAACCGATCGGTGCTACTACAAAAAAGATCAACCACCACCCGAGAAGAAGATGGATTTTGAGTCAGTACTTAATAGGTTTATGGAGCCCTCTAAAAAAAGACATGATGCTACTGATTCTAGTGTGAAAAATCATCAAGCTTCCATCAAAAATATTGAGACTCAACTCGTGAAATTGACTACACTTGTTAACGAATGGTTACCACCCAAAATCACAACCTCATGTAATGGTTATTTACACTGAAAAAGAAGTTCACTTTGAGCCATTAGTGATCCATGATACAACTATTACACAGCCTGACCCATATCTAGAAGAATAGAAGCTCGAAGCACAAAAAGCAAAATCTAAGTTGAGTTTTGATCCTTCACGACGTTGTGGTGACCTTGCCACGCCGTGGTTACTCGAGAACAAAATTTTGTCTCCTTTAAATTCATATCAACCTCCTTTGTCATTCCCATCTTGAGCTGTTAAGCATAATTTGGAGCTGGAACAGAAGAAATTCATGGAATAACTACTATCTATCTTGATTAATGCCCCATTCCTCAAATCCATGGATAAGCTTCCTAAGTTTGCTAAGGATGTGATGAATAATGCAATAGAGTTGGAGAAAATATCCACTACTGCGCTCAATGAGATATGTTCAGCTGCAATCATTGATGGATTGCCAATTAAGATGGGAGATTCAGGCCGACTAACTTTTCCTTGTGAATTTGGAAATTCCATTTCAATAAATGCTTTAGCAAATTCGGGGGCTAGCATTAATCTTATGCCTTATTCTTTTTACAAGAAGTTCGATCTACGACCACTACAAAACACAAGGATGACATTTCGAATGGTGGATCACTTAATCACTCATCCATGTGAGATCATTGAAGATTTATTGGTGAAGATTGAAAATTTAATTTTTTACAGTTGGTTTTGTAGTATTAGATATGAAGGAAGATGAAGAACTGTCCATAATCTTAGGAAAACCATTCTTGAGCACCACAAGATCCCTCGTAGACATCCATGACTCAAAGCTCACACTTCGTATGGAAGATGAAGAAATCACTTTTGAAATGAATAAAAAAGTGAGTGATGAAGGGTTAATAGTGAATGCTTTGGGAGAAGAAAATAAGAACGAGCTAGATGAGATAGAGAAACTGCTAGATGAATAACTGAAAGCTTGGGAGAAGTCTGAAGTGGAAAAAGTACAATGTTCAAATCCAAGAGCTTCAATTCCTATGATATTTGAAGTATTAACATTCACTACACCCAAGGTTCAAGTAGAAGAAGCAATTGATGTAGAAGAAGTTGATTCGAGTGATAAAGGAGAGATAAATGATGAAGATATAGGTAAAGAACTAGAAGAGTCAATAATTGCCAAGATGGAGGTAGATAAAGAAGATGAAGAGCCGAATACAAAGATTAAAGGGGAAGATAAAGGATTGAAACGCAAACACGAGGAAAGCGTAGATAAAAAGAAAAAAAGAAAACTTGAATAGGGCATACATCCGAAGGGTACAATCATACAAGAGAAGAAGGAAAAGTAGGAGGATCCTCTTCCGCCCGCAACAAGGTAGAGTGGGAAGGAGTCTGACACACGACTCCTCAAAAATAAGCATTTCTCGGGAGGCAACCCGATGATTTAAGAGTTTGCATTTTATTTTCATTTTTGTTTTTATTTTTAGTCTTATTTTAGTTTAACCGAATGATCATGTGTTTCTCTAGTCTTTTGGTCTTATTTTATAGTGTTGAATGAAAGTGAAGTAGCGAAGAGCTTAATTGATGAAAAAGCTGTGACATTTTTGGAAGATTACTATTGAAGACCATATTTTGAATAACTGTGGGGTTCCCACTAACTGAAGACAAGATTTTTGTAGAAATTTTACAGAAAGAAAAGGTCAGGAATGGTCCTAAGCCCTTAAGAAGAAAGATGTATTATGTTAGTTTTTAAAGACATTCTGAAAAGTCACCACGACGTGGCATCACTAGACCACCATGTGTTATTTGTTATCATCACAGATGAATTCCATCAGACCTATTCCTACGACGTGGCATCACTAGACCACGTCGTGTCATTTGTTAGTATCACGGATGAATTCCATCAGACCTATTCCCACGACATGGCATCACTAGACCACACCATGGAGTTCTTATTTTTTGTGATCATTACGACTTCTTACTCGACACGACGACATGGCGTTGCTTTCCCTTGTTATGGTTGAGGTTCAAAACACTTTTTAAAGATGTTTTTTTGTTTATTTTGATCCGGCACATTTACTTTCATGAGAGAAGAGTTTAGAGGTATTTTTTATAGCCATTTCATGAGATGTCCACCGCCGAAGTTTCAGAATTCGATCTTACTACTACTATCCTAGGGGAGTCTGTTCCAATTCCTCCTTTTTACTTTTATGTTCTTTAATTGTTTAAATATGCAATGGGGAAATTGCATCAATGAAGCGTAGGGTAGGGGTCGAATTTAAGAATTCAAGCATATTGATAAAAATTAAAAAATGACTAGGATTTAAAAAAGTATTATAAAGATTTGAAATAATGATCTAAAATTAAATCTAGTTAAAAAATTGTTGTATTGTTGTGTTGAGACCTAGGTTGCTAGTGTTGTGTGAGATGATTGTATACGAGCCTCGAGGTTTATTTGAACCAACATATGTTTTAGTGTATTTGTGTTTTCCATGTCCTAGTGACATCATGGAACAAAAATACGACCTTGCTTAGTTTGAGGGCTATAATATGTTTAGCACCGTGTACCAGAAATGTATCCATGAGAGCTTATGTGGTCATTACATCTTAGACTAATACCTCTAATCAATAAGGTTTGAAGTTAAGTTCCCTTGCTTAAGCATATGTTTTTTTTTGGATTTTTAGTTTTGAGTGAAAAAAGTGAGAAAAGAAGAAAAAAAGAAAATTAATAGAAAAAGAAAACAAAAGTTGTAAAAGCTTGAGAGGATAAGAGTCTACAAAGCTATGAAGATCAAGAAATGTCATGAAGAGAAGTTCAAAAATCAAAGACTCAAGAATAACGCAATTTGCCAAGTTATTATTATTTGTAATTTTTCTTTTTAGGTTATTTTTGAAGGGTTTTTAGCATTCTAACACTCCTATGGTGTATATGCAACCCTAGAAACCTTGGATCTATGTTTTCTCTAAAATACATGCAAATAAGAATTTCCAAGGTTCTCAACCAAACTAGCATGTTATGGGGTACTTGTAACATAAAACTTTAGCAGAATCAGTGGCGGACCTTAGTGGGGCATTTGGGGACCCGGGCCACTGCTCAATTTCCGGCACGCAGTGTAATTTTTTTTTTTTGGTTTTTTCTATTTGGTGCACCTGCTTGAAGTACGAGGGACACCCCTACTAAAACAGTCTGCGTCTGCCAGTGGGTAGAATAACATACCTTTTCTTGTGGTTGATTGCTTGGAGTTTTGAGAGCCTAGCACCAATAGTGTGGATGCCTCAAGTGGAATCACATATCACCAAAATACCTTGGAAGACTTGAGAGAATAGATTGCACCAAGTAGAAATCATCCCTCTCTTTGTACTCACATATTAGTGCCATTTCATGTGCCAAGGACCCCTTTATATAGTGTGGTGGATTAGGGTTATATCCATGTAAACCCTAATACCCATGACCTATCATTTCCATAAGATCCATGGGTTAAAGCTCCATGGACTATCGATGGACTTTCCATGCAAGCCTAGCCCATTCTAAATAAGCATTGGCATACTCTATATAAATATAAGAGTCCATATTTAATTAGTTACCTTTTTATCACTAAATTAATTCCAAATTAATTCTAGATCAATACTAATTAAATAATATGATTTCATATTAATATATTATAACTTATAATACATTAACAAATCATAACTTATACTATTCTTAAACGATTATCCATATAAATTATTTCGGTGAAGTTCAACCCAAATAGACCATGCCAGGTCGGGTCAAGTACATCCCAAATATAGTTATGGACTTAGACACCTTATCCAACAATCTCCCACTTGGATAAGTCTAATAACTATAGTTGCAAGCATGACTTTAGGAACCGGCCAGCAATTGTAGCTCTTAAAGCTCTGTTGAACTATGTAGCGTCATTTTAGATAAGTGATCATATAATCCTCTGTTCTAGATATCAGCCGGACAAATACATGAAACAAAGTCGTAGTTATTGTCCAGGAATTTGTTTCCCAATTTCTGATTTGTTTGACATAGTACTAAACTGAACACATTAATTTGGTTCTGACCGAGCCCGGTACATAGGTCAAAACAAAATCATCGAGGGGCCCAGATATCGCTTCTAATCCTCCAAGGACTAGAAGGAACAGCTAAACTTCGACTCATATGCTTGTTCTGCTACTTGTTGAATCATACATAAAGGCATGTTTTATAACATCAAGTTACTGACGTGTTTTCGTGCGATCAATGCACAACCAACTCATAGGCAACAACTCATATCTCTAGGTTTGAAGACTTATATGATATTACCATCTCACAATCTCTCGAGATAAATTCCATGAAGTGATACAAGTGAGCATGGGTTTAATCCAATACTCAGAACTTATGAGCACTCATGAATATTGTAGCAACTCTTGCTATGTCCAACACTTTAGACATCTACATGCCAACTTCATGACAGTCTTGATTCATACCTAATTCCAACATATGAATGACTGTGGAGAATTCAAATAAGGTAATTATTCTGGAAGTCAAAACATGCAAAAGTAAAACAATAGCAAACAATTGACACAAGATAGCAACACCTTACTTATTAATAAACAACAAATTTTATTCAATTATCAAATGTCAATTACATTTTACAAGTTTCAGAGCTATCGAATCTATAAAACTAATATTGTCCTTTAGCCCGATGCACCTCGCATACTACAAATGCCTAACCCTAGTCAGGCTCTTTGTGAGGGGATCTGCTAGGTTCTCTTCTGATGATATCCTCTTTGCATGAGGAGTCATTCTTCTATCTTATGTCTTATGAAGTGATATTTTCTGTTAATGTGTCTGGATCTGTCATGATCTCTCGGTTCCTTGGCTAAGGCAACCACACTACTGTTGTCAAAGAAAATCTCCATAGGCTCGTTTATAGCTAGTACAACTCCAAGGTCTCCAATGAAGTTCCTCAGCCATATCACCTCCTTCGCCACTTCACTCACTGCTATATACTCTGACTCACATGTCGAATCAGCTACTGTGTCCTGTTTGGAACTTTTCCAAGTAATTGCTCCTCCATTCATGGTAAAGACCTAGCCCGACTGAGAGCGGAAAATTATCCCTATCAGTCTGAAAGCTAGTGTCACTATACCCCACTACTCTCAAGTCATCACTCACACCAAGGGTAAGGACCCAGTCCTTAGTCCTCCGCGGGTACTTGAGAATGTTCTTCATCATAGTCCAGTGAGTCTTGCCGGGGTTCCCCTGATATCTGCTGACCATGCTCAAAGCAACGGCCACATCAGGACGAGTACAAGTCATAACATACATGATCGAGCCAACAACGGAAGCATATGATAATCGACTCATCTCAGCTATCTCAGCCTCCGTACTCGGGCTCTGAGCCTTGCTCAGTTTGGCATTATGCTGGATCGGTAAGTCACCTTTCTTGGAATTCTACATGTTGAACCTTTTCAACACTTTTTGTCCACACAGGTGCTTTGACTAAGTCCAATTAGTCTTTTACTCCTTTCTCTCGATATCCTTATCCCTAGGATATAGGCAGCTTCTCCAAGGTCCTTCATAGCGAAACACTTCCCAAGCCAGGACTTAACCTCCTACAAAGTTGGGATGTCATTCCCCATGAGTAGTATGTCATCCACATATAATACTAAAAAGCTAACTATACTCCAACTAGCTCTGACATATACACATGACTCATCTTTGCATCTCGAAAAACCAAACTCTTTGACTTTCTCATAAAAAAAACATTCCAGCTACGAGATGCTTCTTTTAATCCATAAGTGGATTTCTCAAGCTTGCACACTCTATCAGGGTACTCCGCACTGACAAAACCCTCTGGTTGACTCATGTAAACATCCTCAGCCAACTTTCTATTAAGGAAAGCGGTTCTGACATCCATTTGCCATATTTCATAGTCATGAAATGCGACAATTGCTAGCATAACCCTAATAGACTTAATTTTCGCCACTGGTGAGAAGGTTTCATCATAATAAACTACCTGAGTTTGAGTGAAACCCTTTGCAACCAGTCGTGCCTTATAAGTTTGCACTTTTCCATCCATGTCGATCTTCTTCTTGAATATCCATTTGCACCCGATTATCTTACGACTCGGTACATTGTCAACCAAGTTCCAATCTTGATTGTCATACATGGACTGAATCTTGCTGTCCATAACCTCTTTCCATTTAGCAGACTCAGGGCCTGCCATGGATTCTCTATGGCTGTTAGGTTATCCAAATTTACTAGTGTACTATCACTGATGAATGTATCACCTTCCGCAGTAATATGGAAACCACAGTAATGCTTAGGTGCATTCCTAACTCTAGTGGAACGCCTCAGAGTAACATACTCGTCAGTGGGTTAAACAGGAGTTTCCTCCTTAGGTTGATTGCTAGGGTTTGAGGTTCCTTCACCACTTGACTCTTGAATCTCTTCAAGGTCAATTTGCCTCCCACCTTTTCCTTGGATTATAAATTCTCTCTCGCGAAAGACCCCTCTCCTTTCCACAAAGACCACATTCTTACTGGGTCTGTAGAAGAGGTAACCGAAGGATTTCTGTGGGTAGCCGATGAAAATACATCGCTCACTTCGAGGTTTGAGCTTGTCCTGAGTCTCACGCCTCACAAAAGCCTCGCAACCCCAAATATTGGTGTTGTCTAAATTGGGAACTTCCCTTGTCCACATCTCCTGAGGTGTTTTGGCAACCTTCCTGGTAGGGACTAGATTAAGGATATGGGCGACAGTCTCTAAGGCATACCCCCATAATGAGATTGGTAACGAAGATCGACTCATCATGGAACGAACCATGTCTAAGAAGGTTCTATTGCTCCTCTCAGCCATACCATTCAATTGTGGTGTCCTAGGAGGTGTCAATTGTGAAACAATTCCACATTCCTTAAGATAGTCAAGGAACTCTATACTAAAATACTCCCCTCCTTGATCGGATCAGAGCATCTTAATGTTCTTGCCCAGCTGATTCTCCACTTCTTGTTTAAACTCTTTGAACTTTTCAAAGGGTTCTGAATTATGCTTGATTAATTATACATAACCATATCTAGTGTAATCAATAGTGAAAGTCACATAGAAGCGGTTAGCATCCCTTGTGGTGGTTCTGAAGGGTTCACACACATTTGTGTGTATGAGGTCCAACAAACCTTCACCCCTAGCACAAGTACCAGTGAAGGGTAACTTTGTCATTTTTTCCAAGAAAACAAGACTCGCAATTATCATCTGACCTTAAGTCAAATGACTCCAAAACTCCAGCCTTCTAGAGTTGGCCTATGTGCTTCTTGTTAACATGTCCAAGAAGACAATGCCACAAGGATGCTTTATCCAAACTAGTGGAAGAATCGATATGTAATACATTACTTCCTAATTTGTCTAACTCTGACACAATTTCATATACACCATCACAAGGTAATGCTTTAAAATAAAGAACATTATTATAAAAAGCATTAATACCACCAACTTCATTATCAAATGAAAAAGTAAATCCTTGTTTGTACAAACCGTGAAAAGAAATAATATTTCTCGCCATTTCAGACGAGTAACAACACTTATTCAAGTCTAACATTAACCCACTTCTTAGCAACAAAGAATAAACTCCAATCTTGGTGACAGGTGAAGCTTTCCTATTACCCATGATGAAGTTTATCTTTCCATGCTCCACATCCTCACTTCTTCTTAGGCCCTGCAAATCAGAACATATATGAATACCACAACCTGTATCAAGGACCCAAGAATTAGTATGCGGTGAGTTATTAGACAATATAGTGTAAATACGTTGCATGGGTAGGTTTGACCTTCCCATCCTTAACATCTTGCATGTACTTGGGGTAGTTTCATTTCCAGTGCCCCTTATCATTACAATAAAAGCATTCAGCTTCCCTTGGGTTGGAAGAAGGAGTGACAGAACCACCTTTGGTTCCACTTAAAGAGGAGCCATCAAGAGATTTTCCCTTGGTACCCTTTGAAGGGGTCTTCATCTTCTTCCCTCTACTTTTTGCGATTGTCAAAACAGGGGCGGTGTTAGGAGTAGGACTAGTAACAACCGATTTACCTTTGAGACCGGTTTCGGTGGTCTTCAAAAGTCCTTGAAGTTTTCTGAGTGTGACCTCCTCCTTGTTCATGTGATAGGTCATCCGTAAATGATCATAACAAATAGGTAAGGAGTGAAATATGATATCAATATCCAACTCCTCAGGGAAGTTCACATTCAACTTCAGCAAACGGTCCATAAACCTTTGCATTTTCTGCATGTGGCCCATGATGTATTCACCATCCTTCAATCGGGTTGTTATCATGGAAGAGATGATTTCTTACCTCTCTTGACGAGCACTTTGATGGTAACGGTTCATCAAGTCCATGTGCATCTCAAAAGGGTAGAAGTCCTCATAGGACTTCTGGAGTTCAACTGTCATTGTGGCCAACGTGATACATGCCACTTTAGTAGCATCTCTCTCATGTGCCCTGAAGTCAGCGATCTCCTCTGGAGTAGCAGTTAACTCATCAATATCTTTCAGCTCCTTGTCAAGGACATATTCCTTGTCCTCGTAACACGTGACCGTCCTGATGTTCCTGATCCAATCATTAAAGTTGGAACCATCATAGATGACTCTCGCACAAAGGTTCATGAGAGAGAAGGAGCCGGTAGGGTTTGAGCCAGAAGCAATATTGTTGGAAGACATCTGAAAAGAAGAAAGACAAGTTTAGATTAGATATAGAGTCCTTAACAAAACTCCCAAATGTAATATTAAGGCTAGGACCTAACACAATACTTTATAACTTGGAAGAGGGATGCCGTAATCCAAGCTATAAAATATTTGAAGGTAGGAGAATGAAGATTCACCAATTTCCACCATAAAAAATGAAATAACTTATTAGGTTTTAATTGGATTGAAACTCCTAGATTCTTTTGAGATTCATTGGACTTTTTCAATGGCATGTTTAAATCACGATTGTTCCCTCTCAAGTTTGTGACTGGGATGCCGACGATCACAAACAAGGTGTGAATAACCATGCAAATTAACTTGGTACCCTTAATATTTATCACCTAATCGATGTGTCGGTTACCCACACACGCTCCACTGATCTATGATAAACATTAAATCACCCTTTGCCACTCTTACTAGTCCATGTTAGTGTGCCGATTACCCACACACGCTCCACCAACTACTTGGAAAGGTACAACATGTAATTTCATGGGATAGCACCAATTTCACATTTTCCTAAAGTAACTAAGATTGGGAATTTATAGGCAACAACCTTATACCCCCTTATAGACCAGCTTCGTGAATTTCAACTTGATCTTATACATATATATATATATATATATATATATATATATATATTATTAACTTATAATAATATAAAGTATAAGGGTTGAATTTCAACTTTAAAAACTCTAGCATTTGGAATTAAAGTGTATGTGAGACTTTACAAATTCCAAGACTTGAGGGCAAGTTTTGAAACAATTCAAGACTCTTCAACTTCATAAATTATGAGTTAATGGTTTTTTAAAATGAAGACTCTTCATTTTATGTAACTTATGTTTTCTTTAATGGACTTTAAAAGAAAGAATTTTGGTAATCCATAAGTTGAGGACAAATTATGGACTCCATTAAAAACATTTAGATCAAGAATTAAACTAACAAACAATTTGCAAATGATTCCTATGATCTACCAAACTCATAAGTGCATGAACATTCATATCAACAATTTCAAGAATCATATAAATACATATAAAACTTGAAATTTTGATAATAACCATTGTAAATGGATTCGCATAATCATTACCACATCAAAAATAGGTTTTATAAGTCCAAAACAGTTTAGGGTAAGGATTCTAGTCCATTTCCAACAGCAAAACTCGAAAAACTACACTCTGGGCCTCCTCCTCGTCGAGTAGGACGAACCTACTCGACAAGTAGGATGAATATATGCATGGACTCGTCGAGTGTGTAACGCCCGCGTGTCCAGGCTAGGCATTTTCGTTGATGTAATAGTCTAGGTTAACCTTTGTAACCCGTTTTGAAATAATAAGAGCGTATTATTTGTGTATTATGTGTTTCGTGCTTAATTGCTTAATTATGTGATTTGATTAATTAAGAATAAAATAAGCATCAAAATTGTCACACCCCCAAACCAGAACGACGGAATCGTTCGAGGGCGGATGACTTCATGTAGTATCGAAACAGTTGAATACATAGTAAAGAAAGTAAACACAACCAACATATATATAATTGAAAAAGTTAGATCGTTTGTAGGTATTACAGGTTCCAAAATATCAATTACAATATGTTGTCAAAATGAAATTAAACTAACGCCGCAACGTCCCTTCTTCAAAAGCAGTAGTTTACCTGTATTACTGAATCCCTGAGAAATACAAGTAGTTTTGAAAGAGTAGGTCAGCATTTAAGCCGGTGAGTTCATAAGTATTTAGTGACAATGTTTGAATAAAATCAAATGAAATTTGTTTGTAGATGTTTCGAAAGACTCCTAGGAAATCTAAAATTTCTTACTAGTATAAAACTAGTCTTCTACAAAGACTCGACTGTTTTGAAGGTTTTCTTTTATAAATCCAATATCCGTTCATAAGTGTGTGGCAGTATAAAAGTTCCAACACTGAAATGCAATCGTGTTTTTCATGCCTAGAGTAGTAAATTTGTGTAAGTATAAAAGCACTAAGGCATTTGATAACCCGGTAAATCAATAAGTTCTTAATACTCCATGTGAGTTTTATAACCATACTAATGACCCAGACTTCCTGTAACAACGTTCTTCAGGCATTGAAATGTTATGACATTTGTCACCCCAGGCCTGCGGGCCTAGCTGTAGCTAACAGCTTTGGTGCGGGATTGTCAATCCCGTATAGATCTATACACAAGTATCACGCTCCCCCTACAAGGGATTATGATATATAATACAGGACTTAAAATTCATACTCGAAAGTACGTGAACTGTCTCACAAAACTTAGTATAAAACAGATTTACGTATAAAAATGTCCATTTGTTCTTGTATGTGAAAGTATCTCTTTGATATAGTGTTTCTAGTATGTAAATGTTCATGATTTTCTCGTAAACTATACCTATTATAGTTATTCAAAATGTGTGTTTCGTTCGTATAGTAAATCCTAGTGTAATGCTCACTTGTTATGTAAAGTATAACATCTAAAGTGACATAAATGATCACATATACTTAAAGTATAAATAAAAGGGTTTGATTCACATATATATGTAAACATGTTTTATTTCCAAAAGACAAGATGTTATCATGAATATATATTGCATACAAAAGTTGTCATGTAGTAGTTATGAATCACATATGATTCACTTGATAGAAAAGAGTATATAGTGAAACTTTATGTTACACACGATAATAACCGTGTGTTTACTTGTATTCCCCCCCCCCCCTAAAAGTGTATAAAAAACATTGATAAACATTTGAAAGTGTAGTTTATAGGGGTATGAACTCACTTGATTGATTGGGGAAAGCGAGATGAAAATTGAGCAAAACTTCGGCTTGTGAAAGTCGATTTTCTCGGGAATCTTGCGAATCTCGGGAGAGTAGAACCTTCCTTTGGAACTTGAGTGTGAAAACCGGGGCTTCGGGAGCTTAACCGCAGAGTTTCTCCACGAGAGATGGAAGAATGGAGCACCTAAACCCGGCACCCCAAGAGTTCAATTTATAGGGGGTATTTTTGAGTGCCACGTCGTGGCAAGCCTGACAGCCTCGAATTTTGGACCCCGAACTTGTAAAATCCATAACTTTCGCGTACGAGCTTCATTTTCGACGTTCTTTATATGCACGCGTAGCTAAAAATATGATCTACAACTCTCATTTAGACTTCATCGGCAAATTTTGAATTTATTTTTAATTATTTATTTTTAACGGGCCGAGAGACGAAAAGTCCGTGTAAAATCCATAACTTCTTCATTCGATGTCCGTTTTCGTTAGACTTTTCGCCGTTGCGCTATTAATGTTGAGACCTTAGATTCTCATTTAGGTTGTTTTGCTCAAAAGTCTCTCGAGCTCTATTTCGAGTTTTTAGCTGTCTACTGCTATATTCGGATTTTGGAAAAATCATAACTTCCTCATACGAAGTCAGATTTGGACGTTCTTTTTGTGTATGCTCACGGTTTAATGTTATCTATAACTTTCATTTAGATATGTGAGGCTAAATGCTATTGTATTGAAACTTCGCGTTTTTTGTTTAATCGGTGTTGCTAGTTTTGTCGGAAATCTTAGAATGGTCATAACTTCTTCGTTATAACTCGGATTTTAGTGTTTTTAGTATCTCTGTAAACCTTGGAACAATATCTAACATAATAGATATTCTTATAACGACTTTTACATATTTCATTTTCGAAGTTAATTTCATTATTTCAAAGGTAGCTACAATACTTGACTTTTTAGGTCATTACATAATGTGGAAATATCGGGTTGTCACATCATCCCCCCGTTAGAGGGAATTTCGTCCCAAAATTTAATGTAACAAAAACACTTGTGGATTAGGGAAAAAGATGTGGGTCTTTGTGTTTCATCTGATCTTCGCATTCCCAGGTGTATTCAGGTCCTCGCTTTGCATTCCAGCGGACCTTCACAATGGGGATGCGACTTTGTTTTGTTCTCTTTATTTCCCTATCCATGATTTCAATTGGTTCTTCTATAAAGTGGAGACTCTCGTTGATTTCGATCTCGTCTAAAGGGACGACGAGGGTCTCATCGGACAAACACTTCTTCAAGTTTGACACATGAAAGGTAGGGTGTACGTTACTGAGTTCCTGCGGTAGATGAAGTTTGTAGGCTACCGGGTCGATCCTTGCGAGGATCTCGAATGGTCCGATATACCTTGGGTTTAGTTTCCCACGTTTTCCGAAACGTATTAACCCTTTACAGGGCGAGACCTTTAATAGTACTCGGTCCCCGACCTGAAATTCCAAGGGCTTCCGTCTTTTGTCCGCATAACTATTTTGTCTGTCTCTTGAAGCCTTTAGTCGTTCCCGAATTTGTACAATATTCTCGGTTGTCTCTCTTATGATTTCTGGGCCAATGAGAGTACTGTCGGGTACTTGTCCCTTGGCTAGTTGTGTGTCACCTACTTCAGTCCAGCACAGTGGTGATCTGCACTTCCGGCCGTAGAGGGCTTCGAATGGAGCAACTTTAATGCTGGAGTGATAACTATTGTTGTACGAAAAATCAATTAGTGGTAAATGGGTATCCCATGCTTTACCAAAATCGATTACACAAGCTCTTAGCATATTTTCAAGGGTTTGTATGGTCCTCTCACTTTGACCGTCGGTTTGTGGATGGTAAGCAGTAGTCATGTCGAGCCTCGTTCCTAGGGATTTTTGTAACGATTGCCAGAATCACGAGGTGAACCTACTATCTCTGTCAGAGATAGTGGATATTGGTACACCATGCAGTCGTACAATCTCTCGGATGTAAGTTCGAGTTAGCTTCTCCATCTTATCAGTTTCCTTTATGGGTAAGAAGTGTGCGGATTTGGTTAACCTATTGACAATTACCCAGATGGTGTCTAGTCCACCTGTTGTTTTGGGTAATTTGGTTATGAAATCCATGGTTATCCGTTCCCACTTCCAGTCGGGTATTTCGGGTTGTTGTAGTAATCCTGATGGTTTCTGGTATTCTACCTTGACTTTGGCGCAAGTCAGACACTTGCCCACATAGGTAGCTATCTCTGCTTTCATGTTCGGCCACCAATATAGTTTCTTGAGGTCCAGATACATTTTTTCCGAACCTGGATGCACGGAGTATCGATTCTTATGTGCCTCGTTCATGACCACGTCTCTGAATCCACTAAACTTCGGTGTCCAGATTCAATCCATGAAGTAACGACTCCGTCCCCCTTGACTTCAAGATTCTTGTCCATTCCTCTTAGAGATTCATCTGCCACATTCTCTGTTTTCAAGGCTTCCCTCTGAGCTTCCTTGATTTGTGTGGACAGATGTGAGTGGATCGTCATGGTTAGGGATTTCACTCGGCGGCCTGAGTATTCTTTTCAACTAAGAGCATCAGCTACTACATTTGCTTTTCGTGGGTGATAGCGAATCTCGCATTCGTAGTCGCTAAGTAGTTCAACCCATCGTCTCTGCCTCATGTTGAGTTCTTTTTGGTTGAGAATGTGCTGGAGGCTTTTATGATTGGTGAAGATCGTGCATTTCATGCCATAAAGATAGTGTCTCCAGATCTTTAGCGCGAAAACGACTGCTCCTAGTTCAAGATCGTGGGAAGTGTAGTTGACTTCGTGCATCTTGAGTTGTCTTGAGGCGTAAGCGATGACCTTACCTCGTTGCATTAGTACGCATCCAAGACCTTGATTAGATGCATCACAGTAGACCACAAAATCTTCTGTTCCTTTTGGAAAGGACAAAATAGGTGCGCTGCATAGAGCTTGTTTCAGTGTTTGGAATGCAGCGTCTTGTCTTTCTTTCCAATTGAAAGTAACACTCTTTTGGGTCAGGGTGGTAAGTGGTTTCGCAATCTTCGAGAAGTTCCGTATGAACCTTCAGTAGTAGCCAGCAAGGCCCAAGAATTTTCGAATTTCTGTTGGGGTTCTTGGAGCTGACCAGTTCTCGATTGCTTTGATTTTGGAAGGGTCCACGTGTATTCCGTCTTTGCTAACCACGTGACCTAGGAAATCTACCTTTCGAATCCAAAATTCGCACTTGGAGAATTTTGCGTATAGCTTCTCTTTTCTTAGCGTTTCCAAGACTTGTCGGAGGTGTTGACTGTGATCCTCTTTAGTCTTTGAATAGATGAGTATATCGTCGATGAATACGATCACAAACTAGTCCAAGAATGAACGACATACTCGGTTCATTAAGTCCATGAACACCGCCGGTGCGTTTGTTAATCCAAAGGGCATCACTACAAACTCGTAGTGACCATAACGAGTTCGAAAAGCTGTTTTGGAAACATCTCCTTCCAAGACTCGTAGTTGGTAGTACCCGAATCTTAAGTCGATCTTTGAGAAATAACTCGCTCCTTGGAGTTGGTCGAACAATTCGTCAATGCGTGGTAAAGGATATCAGTTCTTGATAGTGAGCTTGTTGAGTTCCCGGTAATCGATGCACATGCGGAAAGATCCATCCTTCTTCTTTACGAATAAGACTGGTGCTCCCCAAGGTGAGAAGCTTGGTCTAATGAACCCTTTGTTGAGTAGTTCGTTTAGTTGGCTGGATAGTTCCTGCATCTCTGCCGGTGCTAGACGGTATGGCGACTTGGCTACTGGTGTAGCTCCGGGAATTAAGTCGATTCTGAACTCGACTTGATGTTCTGGTGGAACTCCGGGAAGATCTTCAGGGAAGATATCGGGAAAATCGTTGACTTCTGGAATGTCTCTGATGCCTTTCGTTTGTTTTTCCTTATCTACCACGTGGGCTAAGAAGGCATGGTACTCTTTACGTAGATATTTTTGGGCTTTGACGCAAGAGATGGTTTGTAAATTGGTACTGGGTTTGTCACCATAAATGACAAGAGTTTTGCCGTTTGGCAGATTTAGGCGAACGGCCCTTTCGTGACAAAGTATATCGGCATGGTGTAGGCTTAACCAATCCATACCGATGATGACATCAAAGCTCTCTATAGTGATCGACATTAGATCGATTTGGAATGAGTGTTCGTTTAGAGTTAGTGTGCAGCCTATGTACATATTGTTCGTGCTTTCTGTTCTACCGTTTGCCATTTCTACTGTAAATATCTTATTGAGTGTTTTAGGGTTTTGTTTTAGTACGTGCTTGAATTTATGACTCACGAAACTCCTCTCCGCACCACAATCAAAGAGTATGCATGCATAAACTTTATTGAGTAGAAACGTACCCGTAACCACCGTGGGATCAGCTATTGCTCCGTTATGCCCTATTGCCAGCACTCGTCCCGTGCCACTAGCATTCCTTGTCTTAGGACAGTCCCTCTTGTAGTGTCCAACCTCACCACAACCATAACACGTCTGACCCATACCGACCCCAGGGACTTGGGTGATTGGTCGTGCCGGTTCCCTACAGAAACGGGCAGTGTGCCCCTTCTGGTTGCAGTTGTTGCAGTGCATCTCCTGACAATTTCCATTGTGGTGGAAATTGCACTTGTTGCGCTTCGGGAAGTTCCCAGCATATCTCTTTACTAGTGTGGGGGTAACAGGAGCAGTAGTGGGGGCAGTAGCGGCATGGACTGCCACAATCTGTTGTTTCTTGGAAGGTTCTTGTGAAGGTTGACTCTTCCTTTTGCTCCAGAACCTCTTCTTCTTGTTGTTGTTGGTATTATCGTTGTTGTTGTTGCTTACTCTGGGTTGCTCCGGTGCGGTGGTTGCGATGTTTTGGCAGACCCCATGGTCCATGAGAGCCTGTGCTAACTGTTTGGTGCTATCGAAGGTGATTGGTTTGGAAGCTAGAACACTTCCTCGAATTTGGGGTGACAGTCCCCAGATCTATCTTTTGATTTTCTTGCTCTCTAGAGCAAGCATCCCTGGGCAAAGGATTGCCAAATCACTATACCTATTGGTATAGGTCGTGATGTCCGAGCCTACCATAGTAAGGCCACAAAGTTCCTGTTCTAGCTTTTGTAATTCGCCCCTTGGATAGTACTCTTGCAGTAATATTTGTTTTAGATTCTCCCAGCCCATAGAGTTAGCCACTACTAGTGTTAGTGAATTGACGTGGCCATTCCACCATGTCAGAGCTCTCTCAGAGAAGGTACAGGCAGCGAACTTCACTTTGCTCCCTTCTAGACAAGAACAAATCTCGAAAACTGCTTCAGTTTTCTCTATCCACTGTGATAGAGCCATTATCCCTCCAGTCCCATTAAAAGTAATGGGTCTGCTATTCATGAAATCCTTATATGTACAATCCACCGAACGACCTTGACGTTGGCCATTCGTAGAGCTATTTACTCCCCCACCAGAACCATTGTTACTCATTTGGTCCATTGCCGCTGTTACTGCAGCTGTTACAACAGCTATCAAAGCGGCATTTTCCATCGGGGGAGGTGGTGGTGGAGGTGGTGCGTTGTTGACACGGCATGTAGATCTACAGGGCGACAATGTGCTGATAAGGAAAAAATAAAAGATCATAAGTTTTGGTGGTTGAGAGTTGATTGACAATGAGTTAACTATCTTTAATAGTTCAAAATTTTGGTTTGACCAACGCAGAGCTTTGAGTTTGTATTACCAATGGAGTTAAACAATAAATAAACAAACTCATGAACTCGACTGAAATGCACACATTTAACACACGAAAGAGATATGCCATATATATTAAACATATGGTTGCGTTACATCCGAAGTTAGAAAATTTTGAACTTTCTAAAGGTCTCCGATTATAGGAAGTTAAAGAAAGTAAGACTTTTAGCCGATGGTCCTATTCTATATCAAAATTTTGGGATCAACAAGCACTACTTGCGACGTAGGTTGCGCTTGGAGCTTGACTCCGCGTCTGATTGCTTTGCCTCCATAAGGTACCTATCTAAGGCGGCTTGCTGTTCCCTCAGCTCAGAGAGGGCTGCAATCATTCATGCTTGGAACGCGTCGGCGCGGAGTTGGGTTTCACCCTGCAACCTATCCAGCCGACAGATGTCGGAAGTATGCACCTGTACTTCCACATTGACTTCCCGAATCCAGCTAGCTTGAACCCCGGATTGATAGGACTGGTTGGCTAGCTTGCCCACCATGATTGGGAGTGCTCGATCGGCTGAACCTCCGCCGCGGGCATCGTAGAATCCCGAAACATGCCGTAGGGAGGACGTATCCCTTGTTGTTGGCTCCAATGGTGGAGGTGACTTCCCTAAATGGGAGTCGGTCCCTGAAAGTTTCTCACGAAGACAAGAGGTTGTGCGGGTGGTGGGTTGATTACCTCTAGTTCTGAGTCTGTCCCAGAGTCATCCCCTTCATCCAAATCGATTGGTTCTTCATCCTTTTCGGGATATTCTTCGACTCATCCCCCGTTACCTTGGTTGAGATAGTAGGGGTCTCCGTGTGGAATGAATTCAACCATGTGTCTATACGAGAATAGGGTTATAGGAATTGGAAAAAAATTGAAACATGTAAAACTAAGCATGTCGATTAAACTATTGCACATACCAAATACTCCTATAGTATTTAAATTGGTATGTTTGATACTAATGTTTATTTTGGTAAGTTTTGACTTGTTGCTCATTACGACCATTCCTCGACACACGTTAGTCAAACCTGGGATAAATATAGTTGATCAGGCTATATTCGTCCCAAATCCGATTACATATGTCGAGGCCTAATTGTAGTGTCCAACTTGTCTTAATACTTCTTGTATAGTCCTAACCATGAAAATATATTGTTGTATGCATGTAATTGTATTTTTACAACCCAAAACACTCTAAATAAGATGAAACAAGGTTTTAGGTGTAAAAACGTTTTATCAGAGACTTCGAGTCCCTTTGCGTTTATAGTTTGTATATCTTATGTGGTTTGATATACTTAGTTCACTATAAACAATGCTCTGATACCAATCTGTCACACCCCAAACCAGAACAGCGGAATCGTTCGAGGGCGGATGACTTCATGTAGTATCGAAACAGTTGAATACATAGTAAAGAAAGTAAACACAACCAACATATATATAATTGAAAAAGTTACATCGTTTGTAGGTATTACAGGTTCCAAAATATCAATTACAATATGTTGTCAAAATGAAATTAAACTAACGCCGCAACGTCCCTTCTTCAAAAGCAGTAGTTTACCTGTATTACTGAATCCATGAGAAATACAAGTAGTTTTGAAAGAGTAGGTCAGCATTTAAGCTGGTGAGTTCATAAGTATTTAGTGACAATGTTTGAATAAAATCAAATGAAATTTGTTTGTAGATGTTTCGAAAGACTCCTAGGAAATCTAAAATTTCTTACTAGTATAAAACTAGTCTTCTACAAAGACTCGACTGTTTTGAAGGTTTTCTTTTATAAATCCAATATCCGTTCATAAGTGTGTGGTAGTTTAAAAGTTCCAACACTGAAATGCAATCGTGTTTTTCATGCCTAGAGTAGTAAATTTGTGTAAGTATAAAAGCACTAAGGCATTTGATAACCCGGTAAATCAATAAGTTCTTAATACTCCATGTGAGTTTTATAACCATACTAATGACCCAGACTGCCTGTAACAACGTTCTTCAGGCATTGAAATGTTATGACATTTGTCACCCCAGGCCTGCGGGCCTAGCTATAGCTAACAGCTTTGGTGTGGGATTGTCAATCCCATATAGATCTATACACAAGTATCACGCTCCCCCTACAAGGGATTATGATATATAATACAGGACTTAAAATTCATACTCGAAAGTACGTGAACTGTCTCACAAAACTTAGTATAAAACAGATTTACGTATAAAAATGTCCATTTGTTCTTGTATGTGAAAGTATCTCTTTGATATAGTGTTTCTAGTATGTAAATGTTCATGATTTTCTCGTAAACTATACCTATTATAGTTATTCAAAATGTGTGTTTCGTTCGTATAGTAAATCCTGGTGTAATGCTCACTTGTTATGTAAAGTATAACATCTAAAGTGACATAAATGATCACATATACTTAAAGTATAAATAAAAGGGTTTGATTAACATATATATGTAAACATGTTTTATTTCCAAAAGACAAGATGTTATCATGAATATATATTGCATACAAAAGTTCTCATGTAGTAGTTATGAATCACATATGATTCACTTCATAGAAAATAGTATATAGTGAAACTTTATGTTACACACGATAATAACCGTGTGTTACTTGTATTACCCGACTTAAAAGTGTATAACAAGCATTGATATTTGAAAGTGTAGTTTATAGGGGTATGAACTCACTTGATTGATTGGGGAAAGCGAGATGAAAATTGAGCAGAACTTCGGCTTGTGAAAGTCGATTTTCTCGGGATTCTCGGTAATCTCGGGAATCTCGGGAGAGTAGAACCTTCCTTCGGAACTTGAGTGTGAAAACCGGGGCTTCGGGAGCTTAATCGAAGAGTTTCAGCATGAGAGATGGAAGAATGGAGCACCTAAACCCGGCACCCCAAGAGTTCTATTTATAGGGGGTATTTTTGAGTGCCACGTTGTGGCAAGCCTGACAGCCTCGAATTTTGGACCCCGAACTTGTAAAATCCATAACTTTCGCGTACGAGCTCCGTTTTCGACGTTCTTTATATGCACGCGTAGCTAAAAATATGATCTACAACTCTCGTTTAGACTTCATCGGCAAATTTTGATTTTATTTTTAATTATTTATTTTTAACGGGCCGGGACACGAAAAGTCCGTGTAAAATCCATAACTTCTTCATCCGATGTCCGTTTTCCTCAAAATTTTCGCCGTTGTGCTACTAATGTTGAGACCTTCAATTCTCATTTAGGTTGTTTTGGTCAAAAGTCTCTCGAGCTCTATTTCGAGTTATTAGCTGTCTACTGCTATATTCACATCTTAGAAAAATCATAACTTCCTCATACGAAGTCAGATTTGGACGTTCTTTTTTTGTACGCTCACGGTTTAATGTTATCTATAACTTTCATTTCGATACGTAAGGTTAAATGCTATTGTATTGAAACTTCGCGTTTTTCGTTTAATCGGTGTTGTCGGTTTTGTCGGAAATCTTAGAATGGTCATAACTTCTTGGTTATAACTCGGATTTTAGTGTTCTAAGTATTCCTGTAAACCTTGAAACAATATCTAACATAATAGATATTCTTATAACGACTTTTACATATTTCATTTTCGAAGTTAATTTCATTATTTCAAAGGTAACTACAATACTTGACTTTTTAGGTCATTGCATAAAGTCGAAATATCGGGTTGTCACAAACATTTAAGTGTAAAATAAACTCAATATCTTTGCATAAGGTTGTAGTGGCCGAAACGAGGTTTCCGAATATATATAGAACGCCCAAATCTGACTTCGTATGAGGAAGTTATGATTTTCTGAAGTTTCGACTTGGCAGTATGCAGCCCGAATACTCAATTTGAGATCGAGCGGTTTTTAGCCGAAACAATCTAAATGAGAATCAAAGATCTCGTTGTTAGTAGCGAAACGATGAAAAGTTAGGCGAGAACGGACACCGGACGAAGAAATTATGAATTTATAACGAAGTTTTCCTGTCCGGGCCTACTAAAAATAGATAATAAAAATAAAGTCAAAATTAGCCGACGGAGTCTAAACGAAAGTTGTAGAGCGTAGTCTCACCTACGCGTGGATATAAAGAACGTCGAAAACGGAGTTCCTACGATGAAGATACGAATTTTCAAAGTTTATTAAATAATTAATATTTAAATTTAATTATTATGCCCGATATTATCCGAAGAGGAGTCACCGGACTTATCCGGGTTACGCCCAGCGTACAGCGAAGCATGACAAAGCCTCGCACTCGAGTGCTCCGATGATGCATGCAGTGACGTTTCGGCATTACACCCAACGTACCGAAGCAGTACGCCCAGCGTAATGCGAGGGTTCAGCCCTATAAAAGGGGCATATGAGGGCAGCTTCTTTCTTTTACAAACTTCTTTCTTCCTCTCTAGTTTTGCCTCGATTTGCGTGCCATTTATACCCCGAAGCCCCGATATCATTCCCGATCCCCGAAGCAAGATCCGAAGCCCCAAGGATCCCGAAGAGCGTTATTCCCGAGCCGAAGCTCTGCCCGTGAGGAGTCCGATTTTTGTGAAGATCTTCCAGATCTATCGAAGTATACTACTTCTGCAAGTCGTAGTGCTATCTGTTCATCTTCTGATCAAGTGAGTGTGTAGTCACTTTCTTCCAACACATTATTATGAAGTATTTTATATAAAATATGTGCTATGTGTATATATTTTGTTGTTATATGTGTGAATGTATATTCACTTTCTTCTATCTCATAGATCTGGTTTATTCTCTATGAAATACGTGTTATGTGTGTGTGCCTCATCTGTTATGTGGAATATGTATTGATTGAGCATGCTATAATGGTTTTAAACTATGTATAAAAATAAATATTTTTATCTACTAATATGTTGGGTAGAACATGGGTAGATAGTTGATGTGTGATAAACAGATGAGAGGCCTCGATGTTGTTTTGATTTAGTCATCTAGCGGAGTTTAGATGACGACCACAGACTTTTCTAGACAGTCTTGTGGAACACTAGCAGGCTCGCCACCTGTAGGTGTTAATGACCTTGGGTGTTCATTCGCTGTACTCCATCCCCCCATGGTTGCCTTATTTGACATATATTGCCGGGAAACCCCCGAAAGCATGTGTTGTCGCCCCGATGAAATATTCTTAGACTAGGTCCCTTGTGTTAGTTATTTTAGGGACATAAAGTGAGGATAACGGGAATGGGTAATTGGGTTATTGTTGGTTGATGAATATTAATTTAATTATTTATTGTGGGTTGAAAACCCTATATGCTCACCAGGCTCCCAAGCCTGACCCACTCAGTTTATTTGTATTACAAGAAGTGGCGCAAGAGCATAAGATGGATATATCATCAAGTTGTTTTGTTTACAAGTCTATATATGTATATATTTGTTGAATGACTTGTAATGTTATCGTTTATGCTTTATGGTTTGTATCGGAACATGACATCCCGAGTTTTGATTATATAATGAAAATACATTTCTTTATGAAATGCTTTGGTAAATATTATTTTATCATACTTTGTTTTTGGGAATAAATTCCGCAACTCTTTTAAATCAAAAGGATTTACTATGAAATTATTTTAAAAACATAAATGAAACCGGTCTTTTCTGGCCGAGATTTGGGGATGTCACAGTTGGTATCAGAGCATTAGTTTAAGCGAACTAGGAATTTGTAGGATTTCTAGACTTAAACTTAAAATGCTAAGTGAAATTTTGAGATGTGTGTCTGTGATATTTTAGACACGAGCACTAGTTTATTTTAGGAAAGTTGCCTAAAATGCTTTTATGTGTTAAATGTTATATGTTGCCATATATAATATTATTTGTTCGGATCTATGGTCTGTTGCCGACCGGATCTGGAAACCTTATGTGTGTAGAATTCTAAGTGTACGTCTACGATATTAGAACTAGCATGTAAACGTTTTCGGAGTGATAAGGATGATTTGAATATCTATCGTGAATTTGGATCTAATTTCACCTTATTCGGTGTATAGATCAAAAATGGTGAGAACAAGAAGTGGAGTTGGAAATGCTGATGAAAACAGGAATCAACCACCGGTGATTGAGCAAATACATGTCGTAGCAGCAGCACCTGAGCCGATAACAATGGATGGTGTACAAATGATGATTCAAACAATGTTGGATCGTCAAATGGAGGAGACTAGGCGGTTGCTTCAACAGAATCGTGAAGAACTATCAATTCAAGTGGAAGAGCCCGAATTGAATGAAGGGAACTCGGAAGGTGGAAACTTCAGTGGGTCTGTTGGTCAAGCCAACCCACCGATAGTTAGGCAAAACAACCATGATGGAAGGAATGATGGAATGGGATGCAAGTACAAGGACTTTCTAACTTGCAAACCATCGACCTTCAATGGAAAGGAGGATCTGATTGGAGTTATGGATTGGATCTCAGAAATGGAGTTAGCCTTCATGACTTGTGGCTGCAGAGGCAAGTTGTAGACCATCTACGCAGTGCGTCAGTTCCGAGGTGGAGCCATTCGATGGTGGAACACTCTAGGGAAGACTTTAATCCCTAATGAGCCACTGCAGTTGTCATGGGCAGAGTTCTTGGCGCAGTTCAAGCGCAAGTTCAGCTTGGCTCAAAATCTGTTAGAGTTGGAGAATAAGTTTCTGACATTGACGAAAGGCAGCATGTCAGTCGATGAATACACTAATAACTTTACAGACAAGATGGAGTTTACTTTGCGCATCGTTCCAGATGACCTGACAAAGGTTGAACGGTATGCGAAGGGACTCTCATGGGAGTACGCAGTGCCAGTTCGTCAGGCACCTACTCTGGAGGCAGCTATTTGGGCTGCCAAGTCTGTTGAAGACATGATCAAAGGAAGGATCGCCGACAAGGTTGAAGTTGGTGAAAAGAGAAAAATTGAAGGAACTTCAAGTTCCAATAAGAAAAGTAAATTTTCGAAGTCTGATTCGAAAAAGTTTGGAGGAAAAGGAGGTGAAGCGAAATGGTGTGATAAGAAAAAGCACTTTGGGAAATGTAGTGAGGATGTAACCTACTACAAGTGCAGAAAAATTGGGCATTTTGCCAATGAGTGTATGAACAACAAAAGGATGTTTTGGTTGTAATGAAGAGGGGCACATTTTGAAAGACTGTCCGAAGAAGAAGGAGGTAGTGAAGCCCAACATTCCACCAAAGCCGAAGGCGAGAGCCTTCCAAATGACACTTGAGGCTGTGAAAGATGAAGCTGATGTCGCTTCAGGTACCTTTATTGTTAACGAACTACCTGCTCAAATTTTGTTTGATTCTGGAGCCAACTACTCCTTTATTTCGCATGAGTTTGGTAGAAAACTAGTTTTGCCTGTTGATAGAGTAGATAATGCTTTATTAGTCGAAGTTGCTAGTGGCAAGTTTGTACCTGTTAGCCATCGTATGAAAAACATCTTAATCGACCTTAATGGGAATAAGTTTCACAAGGAATTATTGCCTATCGAACTAAATCGTTTCGACATTGTTCTGGGAATGGATTGGCTTAGCGCCAATGATGCCGAAATTTTATGCAAGAAGAAGATAGTTACAGTAAACCCGCCTGGGAAAGATTCGTTTATGGTGTATGGGGACAAACGCAAAGTAAATGCTGGAATCATTTCTCTAATGAAATCCAGAAAGTGTTTGACCAAGGGATCTGTACATCATATTTAGCATTTGTGATTGATGCTAAGAAAGAAAAGAAGGTGATGCGGAGTATTCCAGTGGTGTGTGATTATCCGGAAGTATTTCCTGAAGATCTTCCTGGATTACCACCTGATAGACAAGTGGAGTTCAGAATAGACTTGTTACCAGGGACCACGCCAATAGCAAAAGCACCTTATCGATTAGCACCGATGGAGATGAAGGACCTGATGATGCAACTTCAGGAGTTATTAGACAAAGGTTTCATTAGACCTAGTTCATCACCCTGGGGAGCTCCGGTGTTATTCGTGAAGAAGAAAGATGGAAGTATGAGAATGTGCATCGATTACAGAGAGCTGAACAAGGCAAAAATAAAGAATAGATATCCGTTGCCGAGGATTGATGACCTGTTCGATCAACTTCAAGGCTCAAGTTATTTTTCAAAGATCGACCTAAGGTCAGGATATCATCAGCTAAAAGTAAGAGAGAAAGATATCGAGAAGACTGCATTCAGAACACGATATGGACACTATGAGTTCTTGGTTATGTCGTTTGGACTAACCAATGCTCCAACAGCATTCATGGATTTAATGAATAGGGTTTGTAATCCGTTCCTTGATAAATCTGTGATTATATTCATAGACGACATTCTGATTTACTCGAAAAGCCAAGAGGAGCATCACAGACACTTGCGAGAAGTGTTAGAAGTCTTGAAGAAGGAGAAGCTATATGCAAATTTCTCCAAATGTGATTTTTGGATTCGTGAAGTCCGATTCTTGGGTCACGTGGTCAACCAAGAAGGGATAATGGTTGATCCAGCAAAGATTGAGGCTGTAATGAAGTGGGAACAACCGAAAAGTCCCACGGAGATCCGAAGCTTTTTAGGATTAGTTGGATATTACTGGAGGCTTATCCAAGGCTTTTCTTCGATCGCTAGTCCATTAATAGCTTTGACCCACAAAGGAGCTACTTATGCTTGGAGTGATAAGCTTAAAGAAGCATTCGAGAAGCTAAAGAAGAGGCTATGTGAGGCATCGATTCTATCTCTACCCGATGGAGTTGAAGACTTCGTTGTTTATAGCGATGCGTCTGGGGTTGGATTGGGTTGTGTTTTGACCCAAAGAGAAAAGGTGATAGCATATGCGTCTCGACAGCTGAGGGAGCATGAAAAGAATTACCCGACTCATGATTTGGAGTTGGCAGTGGTAGTTTTCGCTCTAAAAATATGGAGGCATTACCTCTATGGCAAAAAGTGCAAACTTTTCACTGATCATAAGAGTCTCCAATATCTCTTTAGTCAGAAAGAATTGAATATGAGGCAACGATGTTGGCTAGAATTACTTAAGGACTACGACTGTGAGATACTTTACCACCCCGGTAAAGCTAATGTTGTTGCTGATGCTCTTAGTCGGAAGGTCAATCTTGAAGGAAAAAGGCCAAGAGCGTTGAGAATAGAAGTTGTCTCGACAATTGTGGGAAGTATAAAGAAAGCTCAAGAGGAAGCTTCTGAGAAGAATGACCGAAAGGAGGAACGTTCGGGCAAAACGTTAGTGTTTGATACAAACGGTCATGGACTGAAGGTATTCCAAGGTCGGATTTGGGTACCTAAGTCCGGAGGGATAAGAGATCTTCTGATGGAAGAAGCTCACAAAACCATGTACTCAATTCATCCTGGCAGCACTAAAATGTATAGGGACCTGAAACCCTACTATTGGTGGCCAACGATGAAGCTTGATGTTGCAAAGTATGTGGCCGAGTGTGTGACTTGTGCAAGAGTCAAGACACAACATCAGAAACCATATGGGAGTTTAGAGCCTTTACCTATGCCTATGGGTAAATGGGAAGACATTGCTATGGATTTTGTCACTAAACTGCCCAGAACGAAAAGTGGTCACGAGATGATTTGGGTGGTCGTTGATCGATTCACTAAGAGTGCGCATTTCATAGCAGCCAAGGAGAAATGGTCTATGGATAAGCTTGTGAATTCTTATATGAAATAAATTGTGAGGCTTCACGGTGTTCCGTTAACGATTGTATCGGATCGTGATAGCCGTTTCACCTCAAGGTTTTGGAAAAGTCTACAAGAGGAAATGGGTACCAAGTTGTGTTTAAGTACAGCTTACCATCCGCAGACTGATGGTCAGAGTGAAAGAACAATACAAACACTTGAAGATATGCTGAGAGCATGTACCCTAGAATTCCTAGGTAACTGGGATGAACATTTAACTTTGGTAGAATTTTCCTACAATAATAGTTTCCACTCGAGCATAAAGATGGCACCTTATCAAGCTTTGTACGGACAGAAGTGTCGTACGCTGTCGTGTTGGCTTGAGGCTGGGGAAAAGCAGTTTATGGGTCGCGAGATGGTCCATCAAACCGCTGAAAAGTTGAAAATAATTAGAGAAAGAATGTTAGCAGCTCAGGATCGTCAAAAGAGCTATGCTGACAAGAAGCGAAGACCGATGACTTTTGAAGTTGGAGATTCGGTTTTGCTTAAAGTCTCGCCGTGGAAGGGACTTATAAGGTTTGGTAAGAGGGGAAAGTTGAGTCCAAGGTTTATTGGACCGTTTAAAGTTCTTCAGAGGATTGGGAACCAAGATTACAAGCTCGAATTACCCGAAGAACTGAATGGAATTCACAACACTTTTCATGTGTGTTATTTGAGGAAGTTCACGGGAGAAGTTCCCGATATAATTCCAATTTCTGAATTGAGAATTGATGAAAACAAGAGGTTAATTGAAGAACCAGAGGCAATTGTTGACCGAAAGACTAAGAAGATTCGACGCAAGATGGTCGAATTAGTGCTTGTCCGTTGGAAACATTCGAATGGGCCAAATCTCACTTGGGAAACGGAAAGTGACACGTTGAGTCGCTATCCGCATTTGTTTGTTGATGTATGATTCCGGGGACGGAATCATCCTAAGGGGGAGAGAATTGTAACGCGCACGTTTCCAGGCTAGGCATTTTCGTTGATGTAATAGTCTAGGTTAACCTTTGTAACTCATTTTGAAATAATAAGAGCGTATTATTTGTGTATTATGTGTTTCGTGCTTAATTGCTTAATTATGTGATTTGATTAATTAAGAATAAAATAAGCGTCAAAATTTAAGTGCAAAATAAACTCAATATCTTTGCATAAGGTTGTAGTGGCCGAAACGAGGTTTCCGAATATATATATATAGAACACCCAAATCTGACTTCGTATGAGGAAGTTATGATTTTCTGAAGTTTCGACTTGGCAGTATGCAGCCCGAATACTCAATTTGAGATCAAGCAGTTTTTAGCCGAAACAATCTAAATGAAAATCAAAGATCTCGTTGTTAGTAGCGAAACGATGAAAAGTTAGGCGAGAACGGACACCGGACGAAGAAGTTATGAATTTATAACGAAGTTTTCCTGTCCGGGCCTACTAAAAATAGATAATAAAAATAAAGTCAAAATTAGCCGACGGAGTCTAAACGAAAGTTGTAGAGCATAGTCTCACCTACGCGTGGATATAAAGAACGTCGAAAACGGAGTTCCAATGATGAAGATATGAATTTTCAAAGTTTATTAAATATTAAATATTTAAATTTAATTATTATGCCCGATATTATCCGAAGAGGAGTCACCGGACTTATCCGGGTTAAGCCCAGCGTAATGTTGTACGCCCAGCGTACAGTGAAGCATGACGAAGCCTTGCACTCGAGTGCTCCGATGACGCATGCATTGACGTTTCGGCATTACGCCCAGCGTACCGAAGCAGTACGCCCAGCGTAATGCGAGGGTTCAGCCCTATAAAAGGGGCATGCGAGGGCAGCTTCTTTCTTTTACAAACTTCTTTCTTCCTCTCTAGTTTTTGCCTCTATTTGCATGTGATTTATACCCCGAAACCCCGGTATCATTCCCGAGCCCCGAATCAAGATCCGAAGCCCCGAGGATCCCGAAGAGCGTTATTCCCGAGCCGAAGCTCTGCTCGCGAGGAGTCCAATTTTTGTGAAGATCTTCTAGATCTATCGAAGTATACTACTTCTGCAAGTCGTAGTGCTGTCTGATCATCTTCTGATCAAGTGCGTGTGTAGTCACTTTCTTCCAACACATTATTACGAAGTATTTTATATAAAATACGTGCTATGTGTATATATTTTGTTGTTATATGTGTGAATTTATATTCACTTTCTTCTATCTCATAGATCTGGTTTATTCTCTATGAAATACGTATTATGTGTGTGTGCCTCATCTGTTATGTGGAATATGTATTGATTTTAGCATGCTATACTTGTTTTAAACTATGTATAAAAATAAATATTTTTATCTACTAATATGTTGGGTAGAACATGGGTAGATAGTTGATGTGTGATAAACAAATGAGACTCCTCGATGTTGTTTTGATTTAGTCATCTAGCGGAGTTTAGATGACGACCACAGACTTTTCTAGACAGTCTTGTGGAACACTAGCAGGCTCGCCACCTGTAGGTGTTAATGAACTTGGGTGTTCATTCGCTGTACTCCATCCCCCCATGGTTGCCTTATTTGACATATATTGCCGGGAAACCCCCGAAAGCATGTGTTGTCGCTCCGATGAAATATTCTTAGACTAGGTCCCTTGTGTTAGTTATTTTAGGGACATAAAGTGAGAATAACGGGAATGGGTAATTGGGTTATTGTTGGTTGTTGAATATTAATTTAATTATTTATTGTGGGTTGAAAACCCTATATGCTCACCAGGCTCCCAAGCCTGACCCACTCAGTTTATTTGTATTACAGGAAGTGGCGCAAGGGCATAAGATGGATATATCATCAAGTTGTTTTGTTCACAAGTCTGTATATGTATATATTTGTTGAATGACTTGTAATGTTATCGTTTATGCTTTATGGTTTTTATCGGAACATGACATCCCGAGTTTTGATTATATAATGAAAATACATTTCTTTATGAAATGCTTTGGTAAATATTATTTTATCATACTTTGTTTTTGGGAACAAATTTCGCAACTCTTTTAAATCAAAAGGATTTACTATGAAATTATTTTAAAATCATAAATGAAACCGGTCTTTTCTGGCCGAGATTTTGGGGATGTCATAGAGTGCCCCCCCATGGACTCGGCGAGTTTACTCTGCAAAATGCAGATTTTTTTATTTTCTTTTACAATTTGCATCAAGTATCAACAAAACAAGCCTAGTCTGTGATACCACTGAAGGGTTTTGAGCATTCTAACACTCCTATTGTGTACATGCAACCCTAGAAACCTTGGATCTATTTTTTCTCTAAAATACATGCAAATAAGAATTTTCCAGGGTTGTCACGGGGTACTTGTAATATAAAACTTTAGTAGAATAACATACCTTTTCTTGTGGTTGATTGCTTGGATTCTTGAGAGCCTAGCACCAATAGTGTGGATGATTCAAGTGGAATCACAAATCACCAAAACGCCTTGGAAGACTTGAGAGAATAGATTGCACCATGTAGAAATCGGCCCACTCTTTGTACTCACACACTAGTTCCATTTCATGTGCCAAGGACCCCTTTATATAGTGTGGTGGATTAGGGTTACATCAATGTAAACCCTAATACCCATGACCTTTCATTTCCATAAGATCCATGGATTAAAGCTCCATGGACTATCCATGGACTTTACATGCAAGCCTAGCCCTTTCTAAATAACCATTGGCGCACTCTATATAAATATAAGAGTCCATATTTAATTAGTTACCATTTGATCACTAAATTAATTCCAAATTAATTCTAGATCAATACTAATTAAATAATATGATTTCATATTAATATATTATAACTTATAATATATTAACAAATCATAACTTATAATATATTAAAAAATCATAATTTATACTATTCTCAAAAGATTATCCATATAAATTGTTTCGGTGAAGTGTAACCCAAATGGACCATGTCGGGTCGGGTGAAGTGCATCCCAAATATAGTTATGGACTTAGACACCTTATCCAACAATTTTTTAATATGTATTCTTAGAGGCTTAACAAAAAATTACCTTGAGGTTCAGAAATATTTATGGGGATATATTTGTAGGGATGCATAAAATGAATTTTGTTCAAAAGTAGTGGGTAAGTGTTTATGAAAATTGTGAGTATTTAAGATTGGGGAGGTTTTTAGGATTTAGACACAAATACATGCAATGCGGTCTTGATGTAATGGAGAGGCTTAAAATGGATTGTCTTGTGTGATGTTGGTAGCTAGGGTTTTAATGTGATGGTATGCCAAGTGTGGGGTATTTTGATATGTGCTTATTTAACCATGAATTTTGTGCATATTTCTAATATTGTTAGCTATAATTTTGCTTATTTTGGGGCATAAGGTACTTATTATGGTTGAAATCTATTTTGTAGGAGCAAAAACATGATCGATATGAAAATAAAGCAAACCAGAAGTTGGAAGCAGGATAATGTGGGCTAATACATAGAAGGTTTAAGAATAGAAGACCACGACGTGGTAAATGGAAGATTCACGACCAATGAGTTGACTTGGAGAATACAGGATTTAGTGGAAGACCACTTGGAGAATTAAGGATTCAAGTTTGGAAGGTTTTAATTCGAAGGATATTAGATGGAATTGTAGGGTTTTTCGTTACCTTTCCGAGCATATAAAGTTCGTCGAAATCGGAGTTGGGACGCAGAAGTTATGGCCTTCAGAAGTTACATCAGGAAAGGTGGTTTGGACTATACGTTGGGTATACTTTGCTTAATTGATCACACTGTTTCTCCCTCATGCATTGGGTGTACGTGAGGCAGGGTCGAACCCTAATTTTTGGGTCTTGGACCCTATTTAAAGACCTTAACTTATTGGAAACCCTTCTTATCTTCAGCCTCCGTCCTCTAAAGTAGTTTCCTCAAAACCCTAGCCCTATTTGTGAGATTCTTGATCCCTTTAAGTTATTTGGAGTGTTCTTGGTTTATCTTGAGAAGAATGAGCTCATTGGAGAAGTGTTGGTTGTCTTTGCTCTTATAGATCCAGACCTTGTTCATCTTGATCTTTCTTCTGGAGGTATAAAGCTTGAATCTTGATGGTTCTTTTATGTAGATCTAGTTTCAGGATATGTTATGAGCATGATTTGGTCCCATGGATTGGATCTTCTGATTAGAAGTTACTCCAGAACCTTTGAGCCTCATTTCTAGTAATTTCTAAGGTCATTAAGTCATAAAAATTGAATCTTGATGGTTGTGGTACAACCATGGATGATATATTGTCCATTAAGTGATAATAAGAAGCTAGGGTTTGGTTTTGGCGTCATTAATCCATGCAAAATCTTAAACTTACCGACTTTACCAGTTAAGACCTTCCCAAGACTTAGATATGAGTATTGGATGTTGTATCTTAAAGGATTAAGTGCTTAAAATGAGTTTTAAGATCCATGTGATTATGCCCTGTGTGAATTGGAGTACACAACATGTACGACTTCATGGTCCCATTTTTCCTTTCCAGTGATTGTCGAGTACGCGGTGCGTAATTGGGTGGTATGCATGACAGACTCACCAGAGGGCCATTTCGACCATTTTTGGGCCTTGGGTCCTATTGGTTTTGCGCCATAGTTAGATGGGTCAAGTATGGGAAGTGAAAAATAGTCTTTTACCCATTAGCATGATAGAATATGATTGGACCCTTGATTATGGGTTATTACTCTAATTATTGATTAAGGGTAATTTTTGGAAATGTTCAGTGTAAGAAGCCCTGTAGCAGCAACACTTGTGTGAATTGGTTATCTTCGGATTGAGGTGAGTCTCTTCACTGTACTCGTGGGTCAAAGGCACCAATGCCAACCCACTGGATTATGTTTATAGGATGATGGTTGTCTTTATGACACTTGCTAATATGCATGAATGCGCTTGTTGTCTTTGTGACTCATGGTTATATGTTTGTATGCTTATGTATGTGGGATGAAACGTACCCGTGGGTTGATACGAACCAGACACAACTACAAGCTACTATATATAGAGTCATTATGGACTCGAGGTTGATACAAACTTGGGGGTTGATACGGACCCGACATAGCTACAAGCTGTTACATAGAGTCATTATGAACTTGAGGTTTATAAGGACCTGACAAAGCCATGTGTTGTTTTATTTGTATACATGTTGTATGTGGTATTTTGGGGAACTCACTAAGCTTTGTGCTTACGGTTTAAGTTTATGTTTAAGGTACTTTTGGTTTAAAAGGGAAGGGCCCGACTTGATCGCAACGCACCCACTTGAATTTCCATATTTTTATGATTTGGGATTGTACTCTAATAACTATTTTCACATTGACATAGTTTTGGATGATTTGATATGAATGCTTGATGGATTTTGGTTGGCTTAAAATTGAAAATTTTTCATTATGATTTTTTGGATGTTACAAATATATTAGTAAATAATTTCCAATTAGTTTATTATTCATATAATAAACTAACAAATTATCCTCATTGTCTCTCCAAATGTCATTCTATTCCATTACTAGTTATGAGGGCAACCCAAAAAGGACTTTGTTTTTAATTACAAGTTATGCCAATTTAGTTATGAGCTTAGACACCTTAATACAACAAGTCTAAGTGTCCAAAATTTTGTGCATGACCTATTAAATCATTTTATATGATATAAAAACTAGTTATACTCTCTTTTATTATTATTTTTACTTAACAATAATTATTCGCTAATTAAATAAAACAGTTGATAATATTTATTAATAATAAACATTCAAAATGTGCCAACTTGATAAATGTGTGACCCTATATGATCATATGTTATTAGAAATATCATTCAATAATGATTCTTTAGAATATAGATCCAACAATCTCCCACTTACACAAGATTCATTAAACATTGACAAAGACAATAGCAAGCATTTAGCAACGGGCTACTACCCCTTACAGCACACGAATGGTGCCATCTTATGAAAAACCAATTCTAGGAGCTCAAAGCTACAACTGTTACTAAAGGTTATGTATTAGTTATTACTTTTAGCAACCAGCAGGTTGAATATAATATATGGATCTCGATCAATCGCATGTGGTGTTCAACATTTAGTAAGGCCTTAGATAACTCTCAACAAATAAGATGAACAAATCCCATCTTGACAACATAAGCCCATCATATAGTTCATGTCATACCCAACGATGGCCCTTATAACTGCCTTTTATGGAAGAATGTTAAACTTTGTCAAAGCACAACAATTCTTGCAGTCATTTCCTAAATATGTATCCTAGGTCTAAGAATACAAGGATACTACGTCGATCAAAATATCACTCATGACTACGATCCATAAGTGATTTTGATATGGGTCATGTGAATATTTATTCTCCAATAAAGTACCTATGAAGTTGGTAGCAAATCTTGCTATTTTAAACTCTATGAAATCAACCAATCCATTCATATTAGTCTTACTTTATTGGTGCTCCCACAACTATGAACGACTATGGACATTTAGAATAACCATGTTATTCAAGGATCAAACATGCTAATACATAACACAACAATTAAATGAAAAGACTATATCCAATATATCAACTCATTACAATATATGTTTTTTATACTATTCCAATATCCAAATACTAAATTTCTATCCTTTTCAATCACTTAGAACAACAAGGTCCTATAGCACCAACTTAGCTTTAATGCTTTAGCTAACAAAGGAACTTAGTTAAGTAGATTTGAAAAACTTGATATATATATATATATATATATATATATATATATATATATATATATATATAAACTTTGTGAATACCAACATTTTCAGTTATATATATATATATATATATATATATATATATATATATATATATAACTTGTATACAGGGAAAACTTTTGAGAATGTTTTAGATGCTTAAATATGACATGGATACCAATACTTACATCATGGGATTATCAATAGTCATAATGAACAAATCATTTTAGTGTCTTCATATGTGATTCCCCGAACAACAATGTATTCCATCTCTGATGTGTAACAGTAATTAAAACTACATGGTAAGTTGTACTCATGTCGAGTTACGTTCCCAAAGACTTTTGTAACGACTGTCAAATATGTGAGGCGAATCGACTATCCCTATTCGAGATAATGGATAGTGGCACATGGTGCAGTCTCACAATATCCTTGAGATACGTTCTTGTCAGCTTTTCCTTCTTATCCGTCGCCTTGTTTGATAGGAAGTGTCCAGATTTGGTTAGCTTGTCTACGATCACCCAAATGGTATCGTGTCCACTTGTAGTCTTGGGCAACTTTGTGATGAAGTCCATGGTAATCCACGACTGTTAATTTTTGGTCAAACAATTGACAAGTTATAATACAAAGTACCTCTCTGGTTGCCAATTACCGAATATAAACCCGAAATAAGGTTAGTATCGTAACAATTCAATAATTTTAGTATAAATAATATTCATAACTCAATGTAGTGGAATTCGTAAACCTTATACTACATGGAAAATTCATATCGAAGGTTACAAACACAAATTTTTGGTGAATTCATCGCCAAAGCGACAAAGTATATATACCCGGCTAAACACCAAATTTTTAACGAAACAAACTTGGAAATTCAACCTAATTCTCATATAACGTATTATTATTTTGATAATAATGTTCATTATAATTATTTGAATTTTTATAATTCAAATTGAATATTTATACATCCTTTATACCATATTTATTTTATAAAACACCATCATTTTATAAAAATATCACTCTTTTATAAAGGTTTGACTTTTTTATTATAAAAGTTATTATTAAATATAATGTTCCCCCCATCCTAAACAAACAACCTTTATGTCATTACACAAACCCTAGAATAGTACACCTTTAATTAAATCCATGTCCCCCCCATACCACCCCCATTACCCACTCTCACCCCTCTTCCCCCTCTCTATCTTTTAGTCTCGGCCAAAGAGGCCTTCTTCACCATCATTTTCTTCATTTTCATCTTCTTCTCCATGAAAAAGCTCTCATATTCCATTGCTAAATTCTTCCAAGTTGGTTCTTGAGTTTTTGGTAAGTATTTCCTTCATCTTCTCGTGATTCTACACACATATATGCTAGTTTCAATCCATTTAAACTCAGGAAAGAGTTTCTCTATAATGTATCCACCATCAAGATTAAGACACTTAGAATGCTAGTTCCCATCTTGTATTTGAAGTACTTCTTAAGCCTTAAGTGCTTAAAACAATTAACCTAAATGAGAAGCATTTATGCACCACTTAAAATTGCAACCAGTCTTCAAAAAAGATCAAAAGGATGAAGAGAAGGGAGGCTACGGTTATGGTCTTCAAAAGGAAGAATCATGGAAAAAATAGAAACTTTTGCAAGCCCTTACATTCATTTATATACTCCCATGAAAGTCAAAAGCTATACCATATAATAATATAATGTATACACTAGAATTTAGAAGTATGGGGAACAAAGGAGGGAGGTTGATTCACCATACGTTCTATGATCCATTGTGACACCGTCAATGAAATTGATATGAGGACGATACGAGATTAATATGCCATTGGTAGTCAATGAATCTCAAAGATCTAGGATTTTCATGGAAAATGAAATTGGAAAAGTGTATTGTCCACTTAAATCACTTTATGGTGTGTTTACGGCGGTCCTTTACACATCCTTGATCCAAATATTCATACTAGCCTTCTCAAATAATTTTATTTAGGGTAATTATTTTCTAAGGATTAATAAAACAAACTATAATTGAAATTGATATTAAGTGATGTCTATAATCGTATCCACTAAAATCTATTACTTCAAAACCTTTAAAAGTATTAGCTATTAGGATGATCAATCTTGTCCAAAATCGTAGTTTGGGAATTGTTCTCAATGATGAAAAGAAAGATCATGTCATTGATAAAGCTCTTCCTGAGGTTCCTCCAACCATTGCATGGTAATCTATCAGAAAGAGCAGTTATTGTAACGACCCATATTTTCTACATCTAATTAACTTGGGATTATCAGAGTTTTCTACTAAAAATGCAGAATTATATAAAATTAAAACATTTTTACATCCCAGGTTTAATCATGGGTTTACAATAAAATTGTATATATAAATTAAACCACAAGGAATATACAAAGAAATAAAACTACTCCTAATCTAGATCCTGAAAGATCTTGTATGCCCAAGAGTCATTATAGAATGATATTGCTGATAACATATGATCCTATAGGTTCACACTTTATAGCAAGTTACTACCATTGATTATTTATAAGTATAATTTGATTATTAATAAATATCAACACTTGTATTTGATTTTAAAAATATTATTTTTATGAAAATAATATTTACCAATATATCAGGAATTATTATTTCTAGCAAATAATAATAAAGAGAACAAAACTAGTAATATATCATATGGTATGATTATTTAAGTTGTATAAAAACTTTTGGGCACTTTAGGTAACCAATTTAGCTTCACCTTAACTAACAAGTAATGGAAAATTAAAGGGCTTTTGAAGTTTGTACCCCTTGACCATAATGGCCAAATTCTAAGAGGTGTAAGGTTGGGATTTACTTTTTAATTGTTTAATAGTTAAAACCATGGATGTAAGAAATGCTTTCAACTTTATGCTTTTATTTCTTGACTTTAGGCATGCTTGGATGCATAAAAGAGAGGCATGGGACATGATTTTGAGTTATTTCTTCTTGCAAAAGTATCTCTCATTTTCTCTCTCAAAAATTGCCAAAATTTTGAGCTCTCTCTCTTTCTTCTTCTTTCCTCCATCTAGTGCTAGAAATAAAGGTCATAAAGTAGCTTTTGTAACACCCTGAATCCTGGATGAGAAATTTAAGAGTTGTAATGCACTTTAGAGGACCTACTCGACGAGTTGGTTGGCTCCGACTCGTCGTGTAGGGGTTGAGCTGGCCACTCGAGTTATGAAGCCTACTCGTTGAGTCGAAGGGTTGGACTCGATGAGTTGATTATGTATTAAGAAAATCCTAATTTTAGTGCTTGCACCCTATTTAAAGGCCCTTAAGCCATCATTTCCTCCTCCCTGACCATTTAGACACACTAAGAGAAACCCTTGATGAGCTGTAGTCGTTTTGAGAGAGAGATAGAGAGAAAGGCTAAAGATCTTGTGTTCAAGTGCATTTTTAGAAGAGGGTTGAAGAGAAAGAATGTTTGGAACAAGAAGAAGCTTTGGATCCAGTGTTCTTTCAGTGCTAGCTTTCAATTGGTGGTAAAAAGTGTTGGATTAATGTCTAAGTCCATAACTATATTTGGTAAGACTTGACCCGACCCGGCATGGTCCATTTGGGTTGCATACCATCATGCACTTGAATGAGAGAAATAAGACACTTATGGTTATTAATATATTATAAGTTCTAGTATATTAATAATAAGAATAATAAGATTATTTAATTAGTATTGATCAAGAATTAATCTAGGATTAATTAAGTGATCAAAAGAAGACTAATTAAATATATGGGTTGATAGTGTAAATCATCCATACTTGTATAGTGGGCTAATGCTCCATGGATAATCAAGTTGGGCTAAAACCCATAGGATGGTCCATGGATGCTCCATGGTGTATTTGTACCCATGGATCCAAGGAAATGGAAAGCCATGACAATTAAGAGTTTACCCTAATTGTGTAACTATATAAGCATCTTATTATTGAGGAAAAATTGGCCACTAGTGTGTGTGAAGAAAGGGCTAGCCGATTTTGAAGAGTGTAGAATTCTCTCAAATCATTCTAAGTGTTTTGATGATTGTGATTCCATTTGAGGTGTCACACTTGGGGCACTAAGCACTCAAGCTTCATGAAGACTTTCTACATCAAGAGGTATGTATTCTATCTTGTTACATTCATTGTTTTGTATGCTAGATTAGGATAATACCTTGGAAGTTCTTATTTGCATGTATAATAGAGAAAACATAGATCCAAGGTATTTAGGGTTGCATGTACACTTAGGAAGTGTTAGAATGCTCAAAACCCAACAGTGGTATCAGAGCCACGGGTTGTTTTCTGTTATATTGATGCAAATATTTTATTTTCAAAGTTGAAAAAAAAAAAGAAAAAAAAAACATGAAGTTTGTCTAATTTTAAAATAATTACTTGTTCTTGTGAAAAACTAATTATTTGTAAAATTTGAATAATTTGCTTTATGAGTTGAATTAGGTCAAATTTAATAAAAGATAAAATAATATGATTATTTTATTAGTTTTAAAAGTTTGATCTAAAAAGTTTTATTTTTTTTGAAACCTCCATAAGTTATGGATTTGAAAAGGTTTTAAAAAAAATTGATTTAAAGTTTTTTTTTTTGGAGTTACAAAATTTGGTGTTAATGTTTTAAAGGATTCCATAACTTAAGAATAAGTTATGGATCACCAAAAGTTTTTTGTTATCTTGTTTTATGAGTGAATTTAGATTAATCATGAAAATTATGTGATAGTTGGTTTTAATCCAAATTAATCTAAAAGAAGTTCATAAAATGTGTTTATGTAACTTAAAAGTCACATTTATGAATCTTAAAACTCATAAAGTTGGCAATGGTTACAAAATGAAGAGTCTTGTGTCATTGAATAATTTTTTTTTTATGACTCCATAACTTGTCCTCAAGTTATGGAAGTTCAAGAGTCACTTCATTAAAGAAAAATATGTAACCATAATTAAATCCATAAGTTATAAAATAAAGAAAAGTTAATTCTTTTATTAGTTTAAAGTCTTCCATAACTTGTCCTCAAGTTATGGAACTTGAAGAGTTTTTGGATTAAAACTACTTTAAACACATAAGTTATGGAATTAATTAGTTTTGAATAGTTTCAAAACTTGCCCTCAAGTTTTGGAATTTGTAAAGTTTTCTCTAATGAATACTTTAATTCCAAGTTAGCCCTTAGAATTTTAAAAGTTAAAATTCAACCCTTATACTTTATAATATTATAAGTTAATAATATATATATGTATAAGAGTAAAGTCAGTCTTACCGCTAGTACGCCTCATTCACGAAGCCGGTCTATAAGGTGGGTATAAGGTTGTTGCCTATAAAATGGCAACTTAATGGGTGTCCACTCTCACCCACCGCTTGCTTGACTGGTGGAGGGTCGTTAGCCGAACGGGTTTGACAGGACTAGAATTCTCCCTTCATTAAAAGTATTAATGATAATACTAAGTAACTAAACTCTTAATAATACCCAATCTTAGTTACTTAGGAAAAATGTGAATAAGGTGCTAATCCATGAAATTACACTTTACACTTTGTCTAAGTCGTTAGTGGAGCGTGTGTGGTTAACCGGCACACTAACTTGGACTTAACAAGGTAGGTAAAGCGTGACTTAATATTTATCATAGTATCGATGGAGCGTGTGTGGTTAACCGGCACATCGATTGAGGGGTAATTTATTAAGGGTACCAAGTGATTTGCATGGTTACTTCACACCTTGTTTTGTGATCCTCGGCATCCCAGTCACAAAACCTGAAGGGCACACTCGAGATTGAAACATGCCTTTGAAAAGTTCAATGAATCTCAAAGATCTAGGAGTTTCAAAACCAATTAAAACCTAATAATACATTTCGTTTATCTTGGTGGAAATTGGTGAATCGTCATTCACCTACCTTCAAATATTTTATAGCTTGGATTACGGCATACCTCTTCTAAGTTATAAAATAGTTTGTTGGGTCCTAGCCTTAATATTTCATATTGGGTGTCATATTAAGGACTTAAGATCAACTATCTTGAATATCTCCCAAAAGATGTCTGGTTTAGACACTTATGATCTTCCCAAATCTCTTGAAACAAGGTTTCCTAATGAAGATGATGTCCCATGGATATCATACTTCTTTCTCCTCCTCCAATTATTCTCCCTAACCCACAAGTTCTTGAAAAGTTTAAGGTCACTCAAGCCCAATTGGCAAGGCAAGGTCTAGGTGTGAACACATCTTGGAGATGTAGTCACATATTGACAAGCCGGGAGAGTTGGGTGTCAAAGTCTTGAGAAAGTTGGTGGTTCAATCACTTTCTAAGTCACATAGTGAGTTCCTTTGGGACACCTATGAAACAGACTATGACAAGACCCTTAATGATCTTATCTATTTGTTAAGATCAACTTCCTTAATACTTGATGGACATTGACAATAGTGACACAGGAAATCCAGTAAAGCATTCTCTTCCCAATGGAAAGGGATCGGCCATAGTCAATTCGGTTGACCAAATGGTAAAGAGAAAAGCTAATTCTGTGATAGTCCTGTGTGTCTTTATCAAAGGGTCCATATGTTTATATTGCCAAAGAAAGGGGCATTGGTTGCGAAGCTGCCAAAATTTACCTAAGGATGTTAAAGTCAATAAGTTTGACTCTACTTCAGGTAAAGTCCACTATCTAACTCTGTTAAGTTTCTATTCTGAGATTCTTGATACATGATGTGACTGGGTCACATGGTGATGTTTTAAGAATGAAAGAAAAGTGGAGAAACTTAAAGAAAGAATATGCTGAATCTGATCGCATAGATGGATTTCTATCGCATAGTTTGAAAAATCGGATTCTTGAGCTACTTCTTAGGAGTTATGAGATATTGCTTAAGGAATAGATAACAACAAGTTTTCATATGGATTGTAAGGATAAGTTTTTTCCGCAAAGTTTTAAAATAAAAGAAAAAAATTTTGATTTTATTTATTTTAAAATATCCTTACAATGGCATTTGAGGAAAAATTGTTGCTTATATGATTCCATTAAGAGCAAGAGTGGAAATATGAAGTTGATTCTTTCATTTGTGGTAATGTCTATATTTACCAAATAAGGAAAGATTCTCATCACCCAAGTTTCATTTGGACCGGAACTTGGAATCATGCAAGTTGTATAGCATGATGAATGAGAACTTTCAAGTTTTGGAAAATTAAGACTAATTACTTGTTCACATGGATGTGTGAGTCAAGTAAAGGACTTAGGGATCGAGTACACATTCTTGTGCACTGATTAAGTCCACCACAAAAGATCGATAAGAAGAATCAAATAAGGCAGAAGGATAAAAGTTTCTCAAATCTGAAAAGATGGGAGAGTACTTTAGTATCAGTTTTGTGATCATCTTAATGATTAAAAAACCATATCAAAATTAGTTCTCTAAGGAAATCTTAGTGCATTCTTATGACTAAGAAGAGGAACTTGAATTGTTGAAATGGTTAAATCAAGAAGATGAGTCATACTTCGTTCCAATACAAGTCTTAGAGTCATACTCCAAGATTGTAACTTGAGTGACATGTCTCAAAAGAAGGTTTAAAACACTTGTCAAATGTAAGAGTAAAAGTTTTCTACTCTTGTACATTTGAAATTGGTAAGTTGTGATGTTTTGGATAAAACAAAGACCAACTTAGGCCAATTGTGTGAAGTGTTTGTCTTGATTAGAATCCTCACTATCTCTTGGATATTTGACAAGGGAGTCTTATAGGTCAAGAGGACAGTGGGAGTCTTAAAGGTCTTGAAAGTCTCAAGAACTAATCAAGAATAAAACCTAAAGTTCTTCTCTAGCACACAATTTGAGGTTTATAATCTATTGTGTTGACATATTCTGTGCCCATTCCAGTTAAAGTTGGTTTTGCATATGAGTTCTTAGAGTTCTCAATTTGTTGCACAACAACTTGGAAGCAATGGCAGGCCCTTGAGCTGCCAGGTGGCAAGAAGTTAAGATTGAGTTCGGTCCATATGAGTTTGGATTTGTCATTATCTTTGTCTTGTGATTATGGTTTTGACAATTCACATGGATAAGAACACATACACCATATAAATCTAAGTGTCATAAGGTTTCTCTCCGATTCATGAAAATGATGGTGAGGAAACACTTTCACTAAGTAGATTCTATCTAGATAGCAATTGTGATATTTGCATTCTCAAAGTCGTTAGTGGAGCGCGTGTGGTTAACCGGCACACTAACCTGGACTTGTGAGAAGTGGCAAAAAGGTCTAACCATTATGATTACGGCATACCTCTTCATAATTGTTTAGATACACAAGTGTGCTATCTAAGGGAAGGTGTATGATTTTGATAAAGACTTATCAAAACAATCTAGTATCAGAAATCTGAACTTTGGTAAGAAAGTCAGCTGATTTCTGAGTACATGTCAAAGCTAGTGGGAGCATAAGTGTTATGCTAATAATCATCATGTTAGTGGGAGCATGATAATTATGATAAGTATTGCAAGTTAGCAATGTTAATTATAGAAAACAAAAGGTTTCAATTGGGAAAAGTTGTTTTGCTATAATTAAGGGAGAGGAAATTATACTTCATCTCAAATCTATAAGCTTAGATCGTGAGGTTTTAATCATTTAGTCAAGGATATATATGAATTTCATGTTGGAATGGCTCAACATAAGGAAATTCTGTATATGGGTCCATTATTTGCGTTCTAAAATTCGGTTATGATTACGGCATCCCTTTTCATAATCTGAATTATGAGAACTTGGCAAATTGAAATGGACATATTATAGCAAAAGACTGGTTTAGTCTTTATGTAAGACATCATGAATCGTGTCCCATATGCTTCGGATATAGGATCGATTACATGTGCTATAATCATCCGTTCTAAAATTTTCCAAATGCCTGGGGCATTAAGAAGGGAAAAGGTTTAGAACTGGATATGACTAAAAGGATTAAACAATTGTCGAGGACAATCTAAGGTTTACCAAAGATTGGTTGCTCAAGGACAGTTGGAAGTATAGTGATAATTCTGGAAGGACCATATTGACATAATCTGTAAGGAGGCAACTCTTGTTCAGAAGTGATAGTCAAAATGGAATCTGGAAATGTTTCAAAGTTAGAATTTTCACTCTGTGTAAGATTAAGGAAACTTAATGCAAGAAGGATGGTTCCAAGGAGTTGATCTCCTTTGGAATGATCTGTAATGTTTGTTGTCAAGTCTTTATGACTTTGTGCATAATCATTACAAGAGGATCAATGCATATAAGTTTAGAATCTGACAGATTCCAGTAAATGGCATGAATTTGGAATTCTTGCATTTGCAGTAAGGATTTGGGAGTGTGAAAAGAGAATCATTGAAGTTATGTTCAATGGATCTAGTTCACAAAGTAAAGATCATAGACAAACATAGTATGCATACTTAGTGTGTGGCATGACTAGTGTTTTGAAAAAAACATAGTGTACATGCTTGGAGCATGGGACAACTATTGTTTTAAATTCAAGAATAAAGTTGATAGCTGAAACAGTATACAATGAATAATGTGTAATCATATGGTGATAAATAAAAGGTGTTTATTTATGTTCAAAGAGTTGATACCATATTGGATTCAATTATTATTGTGTTTCACTTTGCATGTTTTGACTTCCCGAATAAACTGGGTTATTCTTTCGGAATGACTAAGTTATTCAAACTATCCACAGTCGGTCATATGTTGGAAGTAGATATGAATCAAGACTGTCATGATGGGTTGTAGAGGTCTAAGGTGTTGGACAAGGCTACAACAATCATGAGTGCTCATAAGTTCTGAGTATTGGATTCAACCCGCGCTCATTGGAATCACTTCATGGATTTTATCACGAGTGATCATGAGACGATAATATCTTATATTCTTCAAACCTAGAGATATGAGTTGTTACTATGAGTTGATAGTACATTGATAGCACGAAAACGCATTTGGTAACTCGGTGCTATAAAACGTGCCTTTGTGTATGATTCAACAAGTAGTAGAACAAGCCATATGAGTCGAAGTTTATCCGTTCCTTTTACCTTCGGGATAAAAGCGATATCTGTGGGCCCCTCGATGATTTGATGATGACAAATGGAAGTGCTCGGCCGGGCCAGGACTGATTTGATTTGTTCAATTAGTCAGTCGTCATAAATCGCAAATCGGGAAACAACAAATGGACAGAGAGAATGATTATAATCCATGTCTCAGTTCATATGATATCTAGAATGGAGGAATATATGATCCCTTATCTAATGGACAAGTCATTGACAAAGGTCAGAGTTCATCGACAAGGTCAGAGTTCGACAGAAGCTTTTGAGAGCTACGATTGCCGGTTGGTTCCTGAAGTCATACGCAATAATAGTTTTAGACTTATCCAAGTGGGAGACTGTTGGATTAATGTCTAAGTCCATAACTATATTTGGTAAGACTTGACCCGACCCGGCATGGTCCATTTGGGTTGCATACCATCATGCACTTGAATGAGAGAAATAAGACACTTATGGTTATTAATATATTATAAGTTCTAGTATATTAATAATAAGAATAATAAGATTATTTAATTAGTATTGATCAAGAATTAATCTAGGATTAATTAAGTGATCAAAAGAAGACTAATTAAATATATGGGTTGATAGTGTAAATCATCCATACTTGTATAGTGGGCTAATGCTCCATGGATAATCAAGTTGGGCTAAAACCCATAGGATGGTCCATGGATGCTCCATGGTGTATTTGTACCCATGGATCCAAGGAAATGGAAAGCCATGACAATTAAGAGTTTACCCTAATTGTGTAACTATATAAGCATCTTATTATTGAGGAAAAATTGGCCACTAGTGTGTGTGAAGAAAGGGCTAGCCGATTTTGAAGAGTGTAGAATTCTCTCAAATCATTCTAAGTGTTTTGATGATTGTGATTCCATTTGAGGTGTCACACTTGGGGCACTAAGCACTCAAGCTTCATGAAGACTTTCTACATCAAGAGGTATGTATTCTATCTTGTTACATTCATTGTTTTGTATGCTAGATTAGGATAATACCTTGGAAGTTCTTATTTGCATGTATAATAGAGAAAACATAGATCCAAGGTATTTAGGGTTGCATGTACACTTAGGAAGTGTTAGAATGCTCAAAACCCAACAAAAAGCTATCTACTTGATCATTCCTTTTGTTAGATCTCTTTCTAGAGAGTTTTAGGGCTTTATCCCATCCATATTTTGGTTTGGAGTTGTTGAGCTGGTCATGGAAGTTGAGACTACCGATCTGAACTATATGAGTTCTTATGAGCCCAAAGATTCGAGCTTTATCAAGCTTTGGTCAAGTCTTCACACACAAATACCTTTATGGAGCTTATTTTGGCATCTTGAGCCCTATATGCTATGCATGAACGTAAAGTTTGCATCTTTATGTGATGATTCAACCTTAGGAGGCTAGATCCAGAGTATGAGACCTTATTCCTGTCCAAAATCGTCTAAATGAGGAATGGACTGAACAGACTCGACGAGTTGGTGAGCTGACTCGACAAGTCGGTCAGGGTTTACCCGGTGGTTTGGACGCGCGACAGACTCGACGAGTTAATGAGACAACTCGACGAGTTGAGAGGCTTTTATTCGTCTTTGGATTCAGAGTGGACTCGACGAGTAGGTAGGGTTTTCCTGATCTTTTGGACACTACATGGACTTGACGAGTTGGCTACCAACTTCGCGAGTGGAGCCGGGTTTTCGTGATTTTCTGAGTTATGAGGGACTCGACGAGTACATGAGCTGTACTCGGCGAGCTGAGTCAACATGGACTGTTGACTTGGGTATGGACTTCCGTTGACTTTTAGAGTTGGATCACTTTTGACTGCTGACTTCCGTTGACCTTAGGGTATTGGTCAACTATGGATTTTGGAGGCCATGGAGGGGCGTAGATTTGACCAGCAGCTCGAGTGTGGGTTACATTGCTTTACTCTACGAGGTGAGTCTTCTCATTATACTTACCTTGAGTGGTAATTTTGTGTGACCGGAGGGTCTTATGTGTTTATATTGAGTACTGTGATATCATGCATTATGTCTTTGTGATTTATGCGGTATGTTGTTTTGTGCTTCTATTAAGTTACGACCGGAGGGTCCAACCCGAGTTGTGAAACCGGAGGGTCCTCACCGAGATACCAGGACTCGAGGGTTCGACCCGAGCTGTGGGACCGGAGGGTCTTCGTTGAGATACATAAGCAGAGGGTCCTTATCGAGACATAGCCATGAGAGGCTAACTATTTGTGTGTGTGGTATTTTGGGGAACTCACCAAGCTTCGTGCTTACCGTGTTATGTAATATGTGTTTCAGGTACTTTTATAGATTTCGAGAAGGCGAAGGCTCGATTGTACACACCTGTTCGAGATTATGAATGACGATTTTGGGATATTATCAGTTATTTCATTGAGTTGTGTTTTGATAATTGATACATTGTGGTTTTGAGAAAATGTGATGTTGAGTTTTAGGTGATTTAAAAAGAAAAATTTTGTTTGAAAATTTACGGTGTTACAACCTCTCTTTAAGCAATTATTTGATATAAGTCTCAAAGCTTAAGAACAACCTTATAACAAGTGTTTACTAGCATATTTTGGTGGTTTAATTCTTGCTTGATGGATACATTATAAATAACTTCTACTTGGAGTTTCAAAGCCATCTTCACCAACTTTCTAATTGCCAAAAGAAACCAAAGTCCTCAAAGGTTATTATACTTTCTTCTTCTTTGGTTATGTTTAATCTTTATAGATTTTTTCAAAATGATCCTTGGTAGGTATAAAATGGTTTTAGTTTATTCAAACAACAATGCTTCTATTGCTAATTACGTCAAATTTTAGACTATAATTGGACTACTTTTTTTTAATAAAAACCCAACAGGTCCTTGCACTCCTATATTCTTCTCTTGTACCACGGTTACTACATGAACCTACAAAACATGAAACATCTCTACAGCATCATCCAACAATGTCTAGTGATTTATAGTCTTTCTATTTTCATTTCCATCTTCCATACTCTAATATTTCTTCTTTTCTTCTATCTCATGCTCTACATTCCAACTCTTTTTCTCATGAATAGACTACCAATCTTTCTCTTCTCATCATTCTATCTCTTTTCTTTTATCGTTATATCCTTTTATTCTTGTACTCTAGTGTCTACTCTTCTTCTCTAATAGCACACATTGCTATTCTTCTCATTCATCTATCTATGCTATCCTTCTTAGCCTCTTCTCAAGCTTATATCATACTCTACACATACTCTATATCTACCTCTACCGCTATCTTTTCTCTACTCTTCTCTTCATATATATATATATATATATATATATATATATATATATATATATATATATATGTGTGTGTGTGTGTGTGTGTATGTATATGTATATATTGTCTCATCTCATATTTCTCTGTTCTTCTGTATGCTCTATGCATGCTTTTCTCTATCTCTTACTATGTTCTTCTTATATCTCTAACTCTTAACATGTCTTCTCATGTTATTCTTGCTTTATCTCACATTTCTCACCTCGATCCCTCACGTATCCTTTGGATTCTATTTCTTATCTTTAATCCCGCATAGATTTCTAACTATTAATCCCTCACAGAATATATCTAAGTTATTGCAAAGAACTCTCTTATCTTGTTCTTCTCAAGGAACCTTTCTCCTCTATCTCTACCTTTTCTAACCATATACTTTCTCATTCCTACAAGAATCATCTATCTATATTCCTTAAGGAACCATCATCTCATTCCTGAAGGAATCATACTATTATCCCCATAGGAACCTGTATCTCATTCTTAGAGGAATCATCTTTCTACACTTATATATCTCTATTATATAACTCATCACATAATACATTGTCCCATGGAAATTCTATCTCTTTATGTCATCCAAAGATCTTCTACAATACATCTAGTACTTAACTTATTAAGCACTTAATATTTAACTATTTCCACTAACATATAGGTGTTGGATTAGGTGTCTAAGCCCATAACTATATGTACTTAACCCGAGAGTAGCATAGTCCTTTTGGGTTGCCTTCATCGATGCAAATTGATAGGATGGAATTTTGAGAATAAGGTCATTTGTGATTCGTTAATATATTACAAGTATAATATATTAATATGAAATCTTATTATTTAATTAGTATTGATCAAGAATTAATTTGGAATTAATTTAGTGATCAAAAGAGACTAATTAAATATATGGAGACTGATTTGGTAAATCAATTATTCTTATAGTGTGGATCAATGATCAATGGTTATTTAGGATGGGCTAAACAAACATGGATAGTCCATGGAGGTTAAACCAATGGAGCCTAAGTAATATGAAGAGTCATGGTGCATTAGGGTTTGCATGGATGTAATCCTAGCACTTGTCATGGTGCATTAGGGTTTGCATGGATGTAACCCTAGCACTTGTCACACTATAAAAGGAACTCCCTAGGGCTGAAATCGGTTGCCACATTCATTCTTGGAGAGAGTGAATCGGTTTTGTGCTAAGCAACTTATTCTCTTAAGCCTCCTTTTGCACTTGGTGTTTGTGACACATTAGAGGCATCACATTTGAGGTGCTAAAGCTTTTGAAGGCCAAGAACTACAAGTCCTATTAAGAGGTAAGTTATCTAACTAGTTATTTTGCTCAATTGTCAAATTGTATGCTAGTTAGGATGTATGCTTTTGTGTCACACCCCCGAACCAGACGGCGGAAACGTCCGGGGGCTGTCGTGACTTCATTGAATACCATAACATTGAATATATATGAAACATAACATCATTCGTCACCATGCATTAATATAGTACAACTGATAAAGTTTACACTCAGTACATTGTCTTAGCATTACATTCCCAAAAATAAATTGTTCGGTTCATAGATAAACAAACTACAAGCCATCATTGAGTACATTTTTCCTTCGGTTTACTTGTTACCTGAGAATACAAGTATTTTGAAAAAACGTCAACATATGAAATGTTGGTGAGTTCATAAGCGGTATTTGAAAAACAACGTTTTGTATTGCTTTGAAAAACTACCAGAAAATCCGATATTTTCTGAAAAGAGTTTATGAAAAAGTTTGTGAAGATCCATAAGTATGCTTGTTTGTTTCTATAGTTGTAAAAATTGTTCATTAAACTTGTATACATTTCGAAACCGTATGTATTGAAAACCCTAGGAAAACCCGATGTTTTCCTAACACTTTGAATTCCATGTAGTCGTTGTACTATCGCGGCGTGTGAAGTCATTGATTCCAGGCGACGTCAGATTATTGCGTATGGTGAATTGCTATAAACACGTGTTACGCAAACGACCAGTTTACAACTATACTAACGATCCCGTAGGCTTCGCCCGTACTATTCATGTAATCCAACCGCCCTGACTTCTTGTAGTCCCACATCCGAAGAGAAAGAGGGCACAAAGACCTCGATAACTCCGTTAGTCGGTTGGGGATAAAAAGAGTGCGAAGGGCCCTTGACCCGACTCGCATTAGAATAACCGACTTTACTAGCAGTACCAAAGGACCCTTGGGGACCAATAGTATAAAAGCCATTGAAAGTACTTTTACGCTGTGTTGGATCATGTAAGGCCCAACAACTCGTAAGGTTGAAGTCTTCGGGCCTAAAGATCAGGTCATTGGGCTAGCTAGGCCCAACAAACAAGATTTTACACTTTGGGGCCCAAAGATGGTGCGTCGACGTCTGTGCACTCTCACGTGTGTATTGAATTCCCAAATGTTACTTGTATGAATCGAGTTATCGTCGTGTTAGTAGTTTCGGGTTGTTATTGATTCGAGACCGAATCAATTCGTTTAACAACGATTTTTGGTATTGTTGTGTATTGTATTTCGTCGGTAGTCGCGGTGCCAATATTTGATCATGATGGGTGTATTGAATTAGCATTGAAAATTTTCTGCTTACAGCCCCTCTTTAATTTGTAAATTTACTTTTTCGACCCTTTAAATAAATAAATTTCCGGTTTAGTCCTTAAACCATTTTTTTCTTGTTATTTTAACACCAAAACTTATCGAAATTGATATTTTTCAGCATATTCTTAGTTGAAAACAGTTTTGTTCCCTGAAAATACAGTTTTCTCGGTTGTAACCCCTCTTTTTCGCAATTTTTACAATTTTGGCCCAAATTGGAAAATTTTTGCAACTTTGGTCCTTTTTAATTTTGAAAAGCATTTTAAACCTTAGAAAAGGACTTGGAACACTAGTAGTCCACTGTTTTACAGAAACACATAGTTTTAGCCCTTCAAAACAGAAAATTTCGCATATTGGGCCCTATTGGGCCAAAAATGCCATTTTTAGCCCATTAAGCTTGAAATTTATATTTTTAATCCTCCAAAAGAATGTATTTCCAGAAAACACTTTATTGAAACTGTTTTGACTCATCTCACCCATCAGAATTCGTAATATGTCATTTTAGGCCCTTTAACTTTATATTTTTAACATTTTGTGTCCAAAAATTGAGTTTTTAGCCCAAAGAAGATGTTATTAAGCCACTTAGCTATTTTTCTTGAAATACTTTGTATGTAGAAATATAATTGATGCTAGTATCATTTAACATAAAGTATATCTCGATTTTTAGGGGCTTATGACTAGATCCAACATCATAATCACACAAAAACACACATATAAGCATAGAAATCATACAAGGCATACAAATATATATAGATCTACACATTTGCTTGTATTCCCCCCCCCCCCCCCCCAAAACTTATAAAACAGAAAAATAGGGAGTATGAAGCTCACCTTAGGGTGTGGTTTCGGTTTTTGAAGAAAAGATGGAAGAAAGCTTGGTGATTTTCGGCCTTAGCACCCTTTTCTTGAAGATCTCGAGTTTGAGGTGATTCTAGGATGCAAGATCATGATTTTTGCATGGATTAGGAAGAGATTTTTGATAAAACAAAGAATCTAAGTCATGGCCCAAAATGTTGAAATAAATGAATGTGGGTCCAATTAGAGCCCATTTAAGGGTTCTAAGCCCATGATAGTCAAATTGGAAGCTTATTGGGCCATTGAGTCCAATAAGGAAGTCCTAGCCCAAAATGGTCCTAAACAAGAACTTCTAGGGTTTCCAATTGCTTAATGACTATTTGTAGTATTTGTATGATGTATTGATTGAAGTTTTTGATGTCATAATAATAGGTATCACACATGCTCTTAAGTTTTTGATTCAACATTTTACTTAAGTATTGTGATTACAAGACACAAAATTTCTAGTTGTGACATCATCCCCCCGTTAGAGGGAATTTCGTCCCGAAATTCTGTTTGAAAGCTAGATTTGAGAATGCTAGAATAGGCGAGGGTACTTTTGCTTCATTTGGTCTTCGCGTTCCCACGTGAATTCTGGCCCACGCTTTGCGTTCCACCGTACTTTCACGATCGGGATGCGACTTTGCTTAGTACGCTTCACCTACCTGTCCATGATTTCAATTGGTTCTTCAACGAACAGGAGATTCTCATTGATTTCGATCTCGTCAAGGGGAATGACGAGTGTTTCATCTGATAGGCACTTCTTTAGATTAGAGACATGGAACACGGGGTGTACACTGCTTAGCTCTGCGGGTAGTTGCAGTCTGTATGCTACCGGACCTATTTGGGCGACGATTTCGAAAGGTCCACTGTATCGTGGGTTTAGTTTTCCCCGCTTCCCAAAAAGAATAACTCCTTTCCAGGGCGAGACTTTTAACAGTACTCGATCTCCGACTTGAAATTCTAAGGGCTTTCGCCGTTTATCGGCATAGCTCTTTTGTCGGTCGCGCGATGCTTGCAATCGAGCTCTGATTTGAATGATCTTTTCCGTGGTTTCACGAATGATCTCTGGGCCCGTTAGCGTCTGATCCGACGTGAGTGCTTTTGCTAGCTGGATGTCACCTACTTCAGCCCAACATAACGGTGATCTACACTTACGCCCGTACAGTGCTTCGAAAGGAGCGACCTTAATGCTTGAATGATAACTGTTGTTATACGAGAATTCGACTCAAGGTAAATGGGTTTCCCATGACTTCCCAAAGTCTATCACACATGCGCGAAGCATGTCTTCAAGCGTTTGAATGGTTCGTTCATTTTGACCATCCGTTTGTGGATGATAGGCGGTGCTCATGTCGAGATGAGTTCCTAGTGCCTTATGGAGAGATTGCCAAAAACGCGAAGTGAATCTACTGTCCCTATCCGAGATAATAGACACTGGTACTCCGTGGAGTCTCACGATCTCTCGAATGTACAAACGTGTCAATCTTTCCATCTTGTAGGATTCTTTTATGGGCAGGAAATGGGCAGAATTCGTCAGTCGGTCGACTATTACCCATATGGTGTCCAGTCCGTCTGACGTCTTGGGTAGCTTGGTCACGAAGTCCATAGAAATCCTCTCCCATTTCCACTCAGGGATTACCGGTTGCTGTAATAATCCTGAGGGTTTCTGGTACTCCACCTTTACCTTGGCGCACGTAAGGCACTTACTAACATAGGTCGCAATTTCCGCCTTCATGTTAGGCCACCAATAGTGTTGTTTAATATCCAAATACATCTTGTCTGAACCCGGATGAATGGAGTATCGTGTCTTGTGGACTTCCTTCATAACAACCTCCCTAAATCCTCCGATTTTTGGGACCCAAATACGGTTCATGAAGTAGTATACTCCATTCTCCTTTGCCTCTAGGTTCTTCTCCATCCCGCGCAATGCTTCGCTTGCTCTATTTTCCGTCTTCATGGCCTCTGACTGGACTGCTGCAATTTGGGTGGCCAGATGAGATTGAATGGTTATCGAGAGGGTTTTCGCACGGCGATTAGAGTACTCCTTCCGACTTAATGCGTCAGCTACCATGTTGGCCTTTCCTGGGTGGTACTTGATCTCGCACTCATAATCGTTTAGCAATTCAACCCATCTTCGTTGCCTCATGTTCATCTCCTTCTGGTTCAGGATGTGTTGGAGACTCTTGTGGCCCGTGAAGATGGTGCACTTCGTACCATACAGGTAGTGCCTCCAAATTTTCAGAGCGAAGACCACGGCTCCCAATTCCAAATCATGGGTCGTATAATTTACTTCGTGCATCTTTATTTGGCGAGATGCGTAAGCTATCACCCTTCCACGCTGCATGAGAACGCAACCTAAGCCCTGATTTGACGCGTTGCAGTAGACTACAAAATCTTCCGTTCCTTCAGGTAGAGATAGCACCGGGGCGCTACAGAGAGCTTGTTTCAGGGTTCGGAATGCGACTTCTTGTTTTTCCGTCCATTTGAATGGTACACCCTTTTGTGTAAGCGAGGTAAGTGGTTTGGCAATCTTAGAGAAGTTCTGAATGAATCTCCTATAGTAGCCTGCTAGACCCAAGAATTGACGAATTTCTGTGGGCGTTGTCGGGGTTGCCCATCCTTCCACAGCTTTGACCTTAGAGGGATCCACATGAATTCCATCTTGGCTAACTACGTGACCTAGGAAGTTCACATTCCAGAGCCAGAACTCACACTTGGAGAGTTTTGCGTATAGCTTCTCCGATCGCAGCGTTTCTCGGATTTGTCGGAGATGTCGGCCATGCTCTTCTTCGCTTCGAGAATAAACGAGAATGTCATCAATGAAGACAATGACAAAGTTGTCGAGGAATGGTCGACAGATTCGATTCATTAGGTCCATAAATGCTGCAGGGGCATTTGTCAGACCGAAGGGCATTACAACAAATTCATAATGTCCGTAGCAGGTTCGGAAAGCGGTTTTTGGAATATCCTCTTCCCGGACTTTGAGTTGGTGGTATCCGGACCGTAGATCTATTTTAGAAAAATAACTAGCTCCTTGGAGCTGGTCGAATAGATCATCGATTCGTGGGAGTGGGTAGCGATTTTTAACAGTGAGTTTATTTAACTCTCTGTAGTCGATGCACATTCTAAAAGATCCGTCCTTCTTTTTGACAAAAAGGACTGGAGCTCCTAATGGCGAGTAACTAGGTCGGATAAATCCCTTGTCCAGAAGTTCACTGAGTTGGCTGGACAATTCCTGCATTTCAGCAGGAGCCAGCCGATAGGGTGATTTAGCAAGAGGAGTTGCTCCTGGAACGAGGTCGATTCGAAACTCCACTTGTCTCTCTGGGGGTACTCCCGGAAGATCTTCAGGAAACACGTCTGGAAATTCACACGCTACCGGAATATCTTGAATGTTAGTTTCTTCCTTGGTTTTATCCACTATGTGAGCCAGAAATGCCGAATCCTTCTTTTGTAGGTGTTTTTGTGCCTTGATGCACGAGACGAGACGAAGGTTCATGCTAGGTTTGTCTCCGTAAATTACTAGGGTTTCGTGATTGGGAAGGCGAAGGCGAACGGCCTTCTCGTGACACATAATTTCAGCATGGTGGGAGCTTAACCAGTGCATGCCAATAATCACATCGAAACTCCTAATTGATACAAGCATCAAGTCTATTCGAAAGACGCGTTGATTGAGGGTTAGGGTACATCCGATGTAGATTTCCCCAGTGGATTCGGTTTTCCCATTGGCCATTTCCACCGTAAAGGTTTCATTTAGCTTTTGGGGCTGTTGTTTTAATAAATGCTTAAACTTATCGCTTACGAAACTTCGCTCCGCTCCGATGTCAAATAAGATGCATGCATAAGTGTGGTTTAGGGGAAACGTACCAGTAACAACAGAGGGGTCCTGAATAGCCTCACCCTGACCCATGGTCAGCATCCTTCCTGTTCCTCCGTTTCCTGAATCGTTGTTGTTAGGGCAGTCTCGGCGAAAATGCCCCGTCCTTCCACACCCATAACAGGTGTGGCTAGGTCCTGCATTGCTGCCGCCGGTGATGATGTTGTTGTTGTTGCGATGGTTGTTATTGTTGTTTCCCTGATTTTGGTTATGGGGAGGGTAAGTCCTGCAGTACCTTGCAGTGTGTCCCCTTCGATTGCAACTGGTGCACTGAAAATCCTTGCATTCTCCATTATGATGGAGACCGCACTTATTGCACTTGGGAAGATTACCGAAATAAGGTCTTGAAGCATTTGAAGCAGCTGAGGCTGGAGCATGTGGTGCGGCTGGAACAGGTGCGGTGATAGCGTTAACCGCCACTGTCTGCTGCTTTTTAGAGGTCTCGGGGCCCTGGCGCCCCTTCCTCTTATTATTCTTTCCCTTCTTGCCATCACCTTCCTTCTTTTTCTCAGCCTCCACTGGCTTCTCTCCCTTCTTGTTGTTATGGTCATACAGCTTCTTTGCCAATCTTTTTGCACTGTCAAATGTTTCAGGGTTCGCAGCTATCACATTCCCTTGAATTGGTGATGTTAGTCCCCAGATGAATCGCTCAATCTTCTTTCCTTCCGAGGTGATCATACCCGGGCACAACAGAGATAGTTCACTAAATCTTGATATGTAGGCATCGATATTCGCATTCTGCACAGTGAGGTTCCATAGCTCTTACTCCATCTTCTGTATCTCCCCTCGTGGGTAGTACTCAGCCATTAACATTTCTTTCATCTCCGCCCACGGCATAGAGTTGGCTACAGGGAGCGTCATGGCTTCCACATGTCCGTTCCACCAGGTGAGTGCTTGATCCACAAAAGTGCAGGCCGCGAACTTCACTTTCATATGCTCAGGGCAATCGCATATCTCGAATACCGACACCACCTTCTCAATCCATCGCTTCAGGGCGATCACTCCTCCAGTGCCGTTAAAAGTTCGTGGTTTGGCGTTCTTAAAGTCCTTGTAGGTACATGTTTTGGTAGGTCCTTGATTCATCCCGTTGTTCGAACTCCCTGCCCCTTGCCCGTTGCCTCCTCCATTATTCCCCTGATGGAGTTGTGCCATAGCTGCGGTGACCGCAGAAGACACGGCTACCTGGAATGCAGTGGAGTCAACTTTGGGTGGAGTTGGTCCTGGGTTTCCGCGAGTAGGTCGGTGAGGCATCTTTCTGTCACGAAACGGAAAGATGTTGAGTGTATGTGGTTTCTGTGAGGTTGTGATCCTACTAACTAGGTGCATGGTACGAACTTAGACACTACTACCATTGGACATACAATCATAACTTCTCAACACATAGCAATTTGTAATATCATAACAAAGCACATAAAAGTTTATTAATATTATCCGCATTTGATACAAGAAAATTTTGCTCGTAAGAGCATACATGAGTGACACTAATTCGACAGCATAACGGCTCTATGAGTAGTGTAGTCACCTAAACATAGAGTCGGGGTACATAGCATAGTTCCTAATGACCTACTAAGATAAGTCTATCCCTAACCGCAATGAGCTGCGTCCGGAGGTGGTGCCGAGGATGTGGATGCTCCCTGAAGACGGGCCACCAATCGTTCAGCGTCCTGAAGTCGAGACTCCCACCTTACCTGCCTCATGTGAAACTCCAAAAGGACGTCACGTGTCTCCTGTTCCGCACGCTCGACCCTAGTCCACAGCTGCGTACCTAATCAGCAGTGCCCTGAGCAAGATCGTTGGTGTCCCGTAATCGTCTCACCATGACCGGTAGGGCTCGGTCGGCCGGTCCTCCATCCCTCAGGTCGAAGAACTCACGTGACATGCCGAACAGAGGTCGCTGTCCCTGATGTCTGCTCCATCTCCAAAGATCAATACCCCAAGGAGGGGTAGGACCAGTGGGACCCACACGGTAGGCAGGCACCCTGATCGGGTATGGGGGGTTGATGACTTCGGACTCTGCGTCCGAATCACCCCCTTCACTGTCATCGGGTTCCTCTTCGAAGTTCTCTTCGTCCTCTTCGGGTTCGGAAGGCTCGCCTTCATCTCTAGCCTCCGGTTCCCCGTCAGATTCCTCTTCGGGGTCTTCCTCAGGCTCTTCCTCTAACCATCCGTTATTTCCCTGATTAGGGAAGTAAGGGTCTCCAGGGTGATGAAAACCAGCCATGCTGTCTGCGCGAGTATGTAAATATGCTAACATTATTCCTAGGATGCTACAACTATTGTACAGACTAAACAAGCGTTCTCTTTTTGGTGATAAAGGGTATAGTTTTAGGTTCCCTAGCTATTTCGACCTCATCAAAACGTGTGTTAGTTGTACTTTGGAGAAAGTGTAGTTGATCAGGCTACATCCACTCCTTGATACCACTAAGAACAGTCCTGAATTAACCGAGATACTAGCATTATTTTGTTTGGTTCGGCGTTATGTTCTTATTCCTAATGCAAGCAAGGGTGTTTTATTTACTTGTTTTGTTCAGAGTTATGTTAGTCCCTCTTTTTGGTTTATAGTTGCATATCAACGTGTGGCTAGATATGCTAGTTCACTATAAACAAAGCTCTGATACCAACCTGTCACACCCCCGAACCAGACGGCGGAAACGTCCGGGGGCTGTCGTGACTTCATTGAATACCATAACATTGAATATATATATGAAACATAACATCATTCATCACCATGCATTAATATAGTACAACTGATAAAGTTTACACTGAGTACATTGTCTTAGCATTACATTCCCAAAAATAAATTGTTCGGTTCATAGATAAACAAACTGCAAGCCATCACTGAGTACATTTTTCCTTCGGTTTACTTGTTACCTGAGAATACAAGTATTTTGAAAAAACGTCAACATTTGAAATGTTGGTAGGTTCATAAGCGGCATTTGAAAAACAACGTTTTGTATTGCTTTGAAAAACTACCAGAAAATCCGATATTTTCTGAAAGGAGTTTATGAAAAAGTTTGTGAAGATCCATAAGTATGCTTGTTTGTTTCTATAGTTGTAAAAATTGTTCATTAAACTTGTATACATTTCGAAACCGTATGTATTGAAAACCCTAGGAAAACCCGATGTTTTCCTAACACTTTGAATTCCATGTAGTCGTTTTACTATCGCGGCGTGTGAAGTCATTGATTCCAGGCGACGTCAGATTATTGCGCATGGTGAATTGCTATAAACACGCGTTACGCAAACGACCAGTTTACAACTATACTAACGATCCTGTAGGCGTCGTCCGTACTATTCATGTAATCCAACCGCCCTGACTTCTTGTAGTCCCACATCCGAAGAGGAAGAGGGCACGAAGACCTCGATAACTCCGTTAGTCGGTTGGGGATAAAAAGAGTGCGAAGGGCCCTTGACCCGACTCGCATTAGAATAACCGACTTTACTAGCAGTACCAAAGGACCCTTGGGGACCAATAGTATAAAAGCCATTGAAAGTACTTTTACGCTGTGTTGGATCATGTAAGGCCCAACAACTCGTAAGGTTGAAGTCTTCGGGCCTAAAGATCAGGTCATTGGGCTAGCTAGGCCCAACAAACAAGATTTTACACTTTGGGGCCCAAAGATGGTGCGTCGACGTCTGTGCACTCTCACGTGTGTATTGAATTCCCAAATGTTACTTGTATGAATCGAGTTATCGTCGTGTTAGTAGTTTCGGGTTGTTATTGATTCGAGACCGAATCAATTCGTTTAACAACGATTTTTGGTATTGTTGTGTATTGTATTTCGTCAGTAGTCGCGGTGCCAATATTTGATCACGATGGGTGTATTGAATTAGCATTGAAAATTTTTTGTTTACAACCCCTCTTTAATTTGTAAATTTACTTTTTCGACCCTTTAAATAAATAAATTTCCGGTTTAGTCCTTAAACCATTTTTTTCTTGTCATTTTAACACCAAAACTTATCGAAATTGATATTTTTCAGCATATTCTTAGTTGAAAACAGTTTTGTTCCCTGAAAATACAGTTTTCTCGGTTGTAACCCCTCTTTTTCGCAGTTTTTACAATTTTGGCCCAAATTGGAAAATTTTTGCAACTTTGGTCCTTTTTAATTTTGAAAAGCATTTTAAACCTTAGAAAAGGACTTGGAACACTAGTAGTCCACTGTTTTACAGAAAAACACAGTTTTAGCCCTTCAAAACAGAAAATTTCGCATATTGGGCCCTATTGGGCCAAAAATGCCATTTTTAGCCCATTAAGCTTGAAATTTATATTTTTAATCCTCCAAAAGAATGTATTTCCAGAAAACACTTTATTGAAACTGTTTTGACTCATCTCACCCATTAGAATTCGTAATATGTCATTTTAGGCCCTTTAACTTTATATTTTTAACATTTTGTGTCCAAAAATTGAGTTTTTAGCCCAAAGAAGATGTTATTAAGCCACTTAGCTATTTTTCTTGAAATACTTTGTATGTAGAAATATAATTGATGCTAGTATCATTTAACATAAAGTATATCTCGATTTTTAGGGGCTTATGACTAGATCCAACATCATAATCACACAAAAACACACATATAAGCATAGAAATCATACAAGGCATACAAATACATATAGATCTACAAATTTGCTTGTATTCCCCCCCCCCCCCCCCACAAAACTTATAAAACAGAAAAATATGGAGTATGAAGCTCACCTTAGGGTGTGGTTTCGGTTTTTGAAGAAAAGATGGAAGAAAGCTTGGTGATTTTCGGCCTTAGCACCCTTTTCTTGAAGATCTCGAGTTTGAGGTGATTCTAGGATGCAAGATCACGATTTTTGCATGGATTAGGAAGAGATTTTTGATAAAACAAAGAATCTAAGTCATGGATCCAAGCATAACCTTACCTTAGATGAAGAGTTTGTGGAAATATCCTCTTGAAAACCTCCTAATTTTCGAGATCTTAATGAAAGATGGAGGGAGTTTTCTTGAGAGAGAGTTGTGAGAGAATTGTGTGTGTGTGTGATTCGGCCGAGAGTGAGAGAGGGAGAGAAGAAATGGACGTTGAGTTGATGTATTCATAGAAGTATGAGATGTTGCATGGAGATATGTGGGATATTAGTGAGGTGGCATGCATTAAGTCAACCCCTCCTCTTTTCTTCTTGGATTTGGGCCTTGGGCCGAGAATGTGAAAGGAAAAAGGGTTTTTGGGCTTTATGGCCCTCAAGCCCATATAGAAGTTAAGTTGGATGATTTTTGTCCTAAAAAAAATATAATATGATTTTCATACTTTGTTGGGCTAGTTTAGGTTAATCATGGCTCAAAACTTTTAATTTATTTCATTCTAGGCCCAATATGGCCCAAAATGTTGAAATAAATGAATGTGGGTCCAATTAGAGCCCATTTAAGGGTTCTAATCCCATGATAGTCAAATTGGAAGCTTATTGGGCCATTGAGTCCAATAAGGAAGTCCTAGCCCAAAATGGACCTAAACAAGAACTTCTAGGGTTTCCAATTGCTTAATGACTATTTGTAGTATTTGTATGATGTATTGATTGAAGTTTTTGATGTCATAATAATAGGTATCACACATGCTCTTAAGTTTTTGATTCAACATTTTATTTAAGTATTGTGATTACAAGACACAAAATTTCTAGTTGTGACATTTTGAAAATCAAATTGCATGTATAATTAGAGAAAACATAGATCCAAAGCATCTAGGGTTGCATGTACACCATAAGGTTGTTATAGTGCTCAAAACCCATCAGTGGTATCAAAGCCTATGATTGTTTTCTGTTATACTTGATGCTTATTAATTTTCCAAGTTGAAAAAATCGACTTTATGGCTTCTAACTGATGAACTCGCCAAGTCCACTGGCTGACTCGATGAGTCCACTCAGTAAATGACCAAATCGACGATGTCAAGTTCATGCACTCATCGAGTTGATGGCTCTGGTTGCATATTTTCGAGTTTTTAGCCAGAATTAGATTAGGATCATTACCACAAATTGTTTTTTGAAACATCAAAACCGTTTTCTTGATATGGTAGTGATAATGCTCATCCAAATAAAAGATAATTGTTAAAATTTCAAGATTTGTATTACTTTATATGATTAGGCTAATTTCTTGCAAATTGTTGATATGAATTATCTTGACTTATGAGTTTAACTAGATCATAGATAAATTATTTGATTATTTTGTTAATTAAAATATTGATCTAAATGCCTTTAATGGATTCCATAACTTGTCCTCAAGTCATGGAAAATGAAAAGTCCCATTTTTAAAAGTCATTAAACTCATAATTTATGGAAATGAAAAGTTTTGAAGAGTTACAAAACTCGCCCTCAAGTTTTGGAATTTGTAAAGTCACAGTTAAGAATACTTTAATTCCAAAAGAATTTTAAAAGTTTAAAATTCAAGCCTTATACTATTATAATATTAAAAGTTTAATAATTATGTATATGTATAAGACAAGTCAGTCTTATCGTTAGTAGGCCTCATTCACGAAGCCGATCTATAAGGGGGGGGGGGGTATGAGGTTACTGCCTATAAAATGGTGGTTTAATGGATTTCCACTCTCACCCACGGCTTCTTTGACTGGTGGAGGGTCGTTAGCCGAACGGGTAGGATAGGACATTAATTCTCGTTAAAAGTATAATGAAAATTATAAAGTAACTAAATGTTTTATTAAATTCCCAATCCTAGTTACTTTAGGAAAAATGTGAAATTGATGCTAATCCATGAAATTGCACTTTGCACCTTTCCAAGTTGTTAATGGTGCATATGTGGTTAACCGACACATTAACTTGGACTAGTAAGGGTGGTAAAGGGTATCTTGATGTTTGTTGTAGATCGATGGAGCGTGTGTGGTTAACCGACACATTGATTAGGTGATAAATGGCATCGAGTGTACCAAGCACATTTGCATGGTTATTCACACCTTGTTTGTGATCCTCGGTATCCCAGTCACAAACATTAAGGGCATAATCGAGATTTAAACATGTCGTTGAAAAGTTCAATGAATCATAGGAATCTAGGAATTTCAATCCAATTAAAACTTAATAATGAATTTCGTTTTTCATGGTAAAAGTTGGTAAATCGTCATTTACCTACCTTAAAATATTTTGTAATTGGGTTTCGGCATCCCTCTTCCAAATTGTAAAATATTGTGTTGGGTCCTAGGCTTAATATTTCATTTGGGTGTTATATTAAGGACTTTTATCTAATCTAAACTTTGTCTGTCTTTTTTAGATGTCTTCCAACACTGCTTCTGGCTCAAACCCTACTGGCTCTTTCTCCCTAATGAACTTATGTGGCAGGGTTATCTTTGATGGTTCCAACTTGAATGATTGAATCAGGAACATCAGGATGGTTACTCGTTACGAGGACAAGGAATATGTCCTCGACAAAGAGCTTAAGGAAATTGATGAGTCTTCTGCTACTCCTGAGGAGATCGCTGAGTTTAGGACTCATGAGAAGGATACCACAAAGGTGTCTTGTATCATGTTGGCCACTATGACAGCTGAACTCAAAAAGTCCTATGAGGACTTCTACCCTTTTGAGATGTACCAAGACCTGATGGAAACATACCATCAGAGTGCTCGTCAAGAAAGGTATGAAATCATCGCCTCCATGATAACAACAAAGATGAAGGATGGAGAACCCATCACGACCCACTTGCAGAAAATGCAAAGGTTTGTGGACCGCTTGCTGAAGTTGAATGTGAACTTCGATGAAGAGTTGGCCATATATATATATATATATATATCATTCTACACTCTTTACCTCCATGTTATGATCAGTTCCATATGACCTATCATATGAACAAGGAAGAGGTCACTCTTAGCAAGCTTCAAGGCCTTTTGAGGACTGCTAAAAGTAGTCTCAAAGGTAAATTTGTTGTTTCTACTCCTACTGCTATTGCCCTTGTCTTGGCAATTGAACATGGGAAAGGGAAGAAGAGGAAGGGTCCCTCTAAGAGATGCAAGGCAAAGTCTCTTGATGGATCCTCTTCCAGTGGGACCAAGGTTGGTTCCGCTGCTCCCTCTACTATTCCTAAAGAAGCAAAGTGTTTGTATTGTCATGAAAAGGGGCACTAGAAGTGAAGCTGCCCCAAATACTTGCATGATGTCAAATATGGGATGGTTAAGGCCACCCATGCAAGTATTATACTATTATATCTAATAACTCATCACGTTCTTGTTCTTGGGTCTTTGATATAGGTTATGGATTTCACATTTGTTCTGATTTGTAGGGACTAAAAAGAAGTAAGGATGTGGAGCACGCGAATATGAACTAGATCATGGGGAACAGGAAGGTTTCACTTGTTACCAAGATTGGAGTTTATTCTTTATTGCTTAGTAGTGGGTTAGAATTAGATTTGAATAACTGTTGCTACTCGTCTGATATGGCGAGAAATATTATTTCCTTTGATGGTTTGTACATACAAGTTTTTAGTTTTTATTTGATAATGAAATTGGTGTTATTAATGCTTTTATATTGGTGTTTTATTTTTAAAGCATTGCCTTGTAATGGTGTATGTGAAACTGTGATGGTTGTAGACAACTTAGGAAATAATGTGTTGCACAATGATTCTTCTAACAGTTTGGATAAGGCATGTTTGTGGCATTGTTGTCTTGTACATGTCAGCAAGAAGCGCATATGCCAACTCCAAAAGGTTGGAGTCTTGGAGTCATTCGACTTAAGGTCGGATGACACTTGCGAGTCTTGTTTGCTTGGAAAGATGACCAAGTCACCCTCCACTGGTACTTGTGAAAGGGGTGAAGGTTTGTTGGATCTCATACACATTGATGTGTGTGGACCATTCAGAACTGCCACAAAGGATGTTAACCGCTTCTATGTGACTTTTATTGATGATTATAATAGATATGGCTATATTTGCTTAATCAAACATAAGTCAAAAACCTTTGAAAGATTCAAAGAGTTTAAACAAGAAGTAGAGAATCAGTTGTGCAGGAAGATAAAGATGCTCAGATCTGATCAGGGTGGTGAGTATCTTAGTATCGAGTTCCAAGACTACCTTAAGGAATGTGGGGTTTTTTTTTACAATTGACGCCACTTAGGACACCACAGCTTAATGGAGTGGCTAAAAGGCGCAATCGAACCTTGTTGGACATGGTTCATTCCATGATGAGTTGAGTTTATTACCTATCTCATTTTGGGGGTATGCCGTAAAGACTGCTGCCCATATCCTTAATCAAGTCCAACCTAAGAAGGTTGCCAAAACACCTCACGAGATGTGGACATGGAAGGTTCCCTTGTCACAACTAGCCTTTTTAACTAAGGAAATTCCATCCTCAAGTAAGCAAGGACTATTGTGAGACTTATGCTAATACACCAAAGTGTTCAATATGAGTTCCTAAGGAGCCATATAGTGTTAGAATGCAAATCTCTCCAAATATGTGAAATATCTCCCAAATCTCTCTAAGTATGCGAAATCTCTCCAAGTATAGTGAATCTCTCCCAAATCTCTCCAAGTATGTGAAATCTCTCCCAAATCTCTCTAAGTATGCGAAGTCTCTCTAAGTGTAGTAAATCTCTCCCAAATCTCTCCAAGTATGTGAAATCTCTCCCAAATCTCTCTAAGTATGCAAAATCTCTCCAAGTATAATGAATCTCTCTTAAATCTCCCCAAGTATGTGAAATCTCTCCCAAATCTCCCCAAGTATGAGAATTATATCCCAAATCACTCAAAGTATGTGAAATATCTCCCAAATCTCTCTAAGTATGTGAAATCTCTCCAAGTATAGTGAATATCTCCCAAATCTCTCCAAATATGTGAAATCTCTCCCAAATCTCTCTAAGTATGCGAAATCTCTCCAAGTATAGTGAATCTCTCCCAAATCTCTCCAAGTATGTTCCTCAGTGAAAAAAACTCAAAACCGAAAGAGGAAGCCCCAAAAGGACCCTCTTGGTCCGAAATCCTTTAGTTCACTCCGAAACCCCCTTCCTACTTCGGACCCTCTGATGGGCTAGAGAGAAGCCTCTCATCCGGAAACCCTTGAATCCACTCTGGAAATTAGAAGCTGCTCCGGAAATTCTCGCATCGCTTCGGAATTTCCTAGCCGGCTTCGCACCTTGGTCCGGACTGCTAGCTTCGCCCTAACTCGCATGCGACTTCGGATCCGAGAAGGTCACTCCGGATCTCGCCTGTGGAATTGGGAGAAGAGCTTCAGAACACGCCCATCACCTCCGGAAATTGTAATATAGCTTCGGAATTTACATAATGCCTCCGGAATTCACTTCTTCACTTCGAATTTTTGACCATCTCGCACCATTTTATCATTTTAAGGCATTTTGACGTCAGGAATCCCACCAAACTCGTGTTTTTCTTAACTAAGACCCCTAAAACCTCTATTTTATATGAAATTTAATTATTTAAATTATATTTACATCAAAATAAAAGGTTTAGAATTTAGGAAAACCTTATCCTAAATCAAGAAAAGGACAAGGAAGTTTGACTTTGTGATTTGATGAAATTCCTCATTTCCCATGCAAATCCCAAATAAACACACATTAACCCATGGATATAAGTCTTGTACACCAGTCCTCCAAAAGCAAGTGTCATATCACTCTTATCCCTCCACTTAAAATACATGAACTCCTCTTCTTCCTTTTCCCCACTTCCCATTTTCATCTCCAGCAAACTTCTAAGAGTGCTCTCAACTCCTTCAAGCTTCAAGTTCATCTCTTCAAAGGAAATTCCCATATTTCTTTGGTGAGTATTCTTATCCTCTTTGAACAACAATTCTTCACATTATTCTAAGATTTCATTACATTTACACAAAATTTATTCTTAGGATATTTTTAAGTTCAATGAAACTCTCAAGTGTTGGAACTTGGAAACTCCTCCTGAGCTCTTCAAATCACCCAGCAAGTCAACTATGGTGAGCTTCATACCCCACCTTTTTCAATGTTTTAATGTTTTTGGGGGAGAGTACAAGTCAAATATTGCCTAAACTCTTAAATGATTGCATATATACGTATGTTGGTATGTGTGTGTGAAATATTATTAAATTAATATTTTAGTAATATACTCATGAACGTACGATTTCTCAATTTCATAAAGAACAGAGGATACTTTGTGCAAAAGATCCTCCCAACTATTGAGTGTGTCCAACTTAACCCCTTTATCTATGCTTTCATGTCTAAATATAAAAGTTATAAAAATGGACCTTACTAAGTGGACACCATTTCTAGTGATTTTTCGAAAATAAAAACTTTGTGACTATTTTGCAAACTATTAGGGAGTATTTTATAAATATTCAGCATAAAAGTTTGTGTCAAGAAATTACACAAATAGAGCCTTTATGACAGAAATATTTGCATGTCATAAACCGTAGTCGTAAAACCTCCAACAACATAAGTAGTGTTCTATATGTCATAAAACAAAAAATGCGTGTCATAACCGGCAGTTATAAATTTATACAAGTTATAACTTGACACTTTTCTCTTGACTAAAATGACTTGTTTTTCAATAAATGAAAAGGAACAAACACGAACACCCAGTTAACGAGAACAATCAACGATATGGAACGAGAATGATATTTCTATTCAATGAGTACGAATTTCATTGTTTATCTAACAAATAATGGATCTCTAACGATTGCTCAAAAGGTTGTTAATATTCTAGTTAGACAAATCTCAAAAGTAGCTAAATATAGAAATATTAGTGTACGTCTAAGTCCTGTAAGGAGTTATAGCCAGAGTCTCTTGGAGGGAGAGCGGGAATTTGTGTATAGATCTATACGGGGTTGACACCCTGCACCTTTGTTGTTCGCTACAGCTAGACAGGCCAATCTAGGGTGATATATGTCTTTTCCAAACCGAGGGCGCCTGAGAAACGCCAAAACAGGCACTCCGTCAGATTAGTATGTTTATAACGACTCACTAGAATATGTTATATTAACTAGAAATTTATGTAAGGAAAACCTCATAAATAAATTTTGGCACGTTTTGTTTACTGTCCTACACGTGATAGGTGATGATCCGCATTTGTTGTGTTGACTGTCCTTCTTCATCTCATAGAATGCCCACAATAGCCATGTTGATTCTTTCTCCTACAAGTATAGAGTCGTAATACTACTATTTTTACAAAGTAAAAAGCGTAGGACTCTATGGAAAACTTTTGTAAATGGTTTTGATAACGATAAACTAACCCACACATATACATAGTTGGAAACTAGAACTTACGATTATTTTATAGCAAAAAATATAGGATTTTCTGGAGAGAATGATTTTTCTACGATTTCGATAACGATAAACTAGAACGCACACACTCAATTTTACTCGATAAAGAGGAACAAGATTTTCAACCATATTTCGTTTTTGAAAATAAGGGATTTTTCTTGAAACGGTTGATTGTTACTATTCAAAAGAACTATTCTCGGACATAGCTCGCTTTTACAAATCACACTACTTTTCAAAATCACTCCTTATAAGGATGAACAAAAGTAATGTCATGCACACATATATCCATGATTTTCAAGGCAAGACTTCAAACGATTTCATAGAAAATATTGGATTTTCTGAAAGTACAATGAGAACGATTTTAAACAAGTGTAAACGATTGTATACAAAAATTCTTATGAACTCACCAACTTTTTAGTTGACGCTTTTCAAAACGACTTGTATTCTCAGGGATCTAGTAAGCAGGTAACAAGGGACGCTGATGCAAGACCATTTAGTTGTAGTTTGTATTCTTTTCTACTTATGTATCTTTTGTGTAACTCGAAGAACAAATACAATATGTAAACAATGTAAGTTTGTCATCTCAATGTATGATGTTTGGATTGCTCTGTTTCATTTATCTTCAATTGTGATGATACTGCACAATGAAGTCACCCGCCTCCGGACGTTTCCGCCGTCTTGTCCGGGGGTGTGACAGATTGGTATTAGAGCATTGTTTATAGTGAATTGGTATATCTAGCCATACGAGATATACAACTATAAATACAATGGGACTAAAACAAACTCTGTCTAAAAGTATACTTTAAGAAGATAAGTATTTTATAAAAGTAAACATAATTACTAACCCAATATGATAACGAGAAGAAACCAAAAGTAACTAAAGGTTGAACATTACAGTCAAACCTGGGCAGTTATGTAATCATATCTGGGATCAATATAGCCTGATCAACTATATTTATTTGAGATTTGACCAACATGTGCTTGGGAGTGATGGTGGTGTTGCAACAAACCTAAGATCTACCAACTATGCGCATAAGAGAATACTAGAATTCGAACATCAAGTTTAAAATACTATAGGAGTATTTTTCGGATACTATAAACCCCCCTCACACCTAAACTATCCCCGTATATCTCGTGTTGCGACTCTTGCACCAACGACATAATTGAAATTCCTCACCAAGACTTCTACTACCCTATCACGGTGAATTGCGGATGGGGCAAGGAGTGACCAAAAGAAGCCCAAGAGGAAATTACAGAAGGGGATCCTAAGGAACACCAAGGGATGAATCGTGAAAGGGAGAATTCCGACTAAGAACCCAGCAAGGATAAAAGCGCCAAGGAAACACTTGATGAGCTTTGCCCAACTGAGAATAGACCCGAGACCCTTTCACCTTTCTCTTACCAGACACATAAACACCCTGTATAGGTACTCCTGGAATAGACATACCTAGAAACAAAACGATACCCACACAAAAACAAGTTGAGGAATTGGCTCCTATCCAATTTAGGGCATACCTCCACAAAAGACAATCTGATCCATAATCAACATGCACCAAACTCCTATAGTGAACACCCTCATGAATCAGGCATCACCTCTGCCTAGACCACAAGTAACCCAAATTGACTTTCGATTTCCAACCCTCCGTCATGAAGTAATGGAGACCATAAGCAAAGCCCAGTGTGCAACGGCATGAATCTGATCCCCCACAAGTAACAAGAACACCATTCCAAATGCCTTACGAAACCCACAAGTAGGACAAGAAAACTCTGTAGACCATGTATACTCTTTAAGAGAGGAAATGGTCATTTGGAGACCACAACTCATAACAATCAAGGCTAGGACAACCTTAGCAGCATAAGGAACACAAAAAGGGCACCCTTAATATAAGTGAAATAGCCAAGCACTTTGTGCGCCAAAAGAGGATCACCACACTACTCGCCTTAGGTCTGTAATGCCCTTAATCGCAACCCGTAGTAGTAAACCAAGTGGAGTACATCCTCCAAGAATCCATACAACCGAATCCGTTAACTATAGTGCTAGCTACGTGCTATTTTGACGGACTTTACATCAAACAATACATGTTTCCACTCTCCCACCATAACTGCATCATGGGGATGTAGGTTGACCCGATTAATACCAGTATGTTAAGATTATATGAGTAAACCCCCATGGAACTAACTACGAATACTTACAAGCTCACCTTTTGTGTGCAATAGAGTTATGTCTTCTTATGAAGGTAACTTGGAACCCGACCATGCGCCGGTCCTACGAATAGACTCCGCCACTTTCCAAGCCACTATAATAGTGGCAGTGGCAGCCGTCATGGCATACTTCAAGGACACAAGAAAATTTGGAAGCAGTGTCGGTAATTTCAACCGTAAAAACAACCAAGGAAACCAACGAAGGACAACTCACCCATGAACTCAAAACCCTAAACCTAAGAACAAGAAATGAAAGTTCGGGAACAAAAAAGGAGGTAGTTCGACTCAAAGGCTTATTAAAAGGCAACAAGCGGGACCAGTCCCTACCCCTACTAACCCTAGTCCTCCCACATCAAGACAATCATACCTTGGGAACAATCCACCCTGCAACAAGTGCAAATACCATCATTGGGGAACCTACCAGACATGTTGTTGCAAAAGGTGCAACAATATGGGACACACCTCCCACTACTGTAGGGCCCCGACCCCATGCATCACTCCAACCCTCAACTCAAAAGTAAGTCAAGTTTGGCACCGGTGCGGTGCAACAAGACATTTCAAGAGAAATTGTCCAACAGAGATGACTGACAAGGGAGTTGACAACTAGATAGGAAGAGACGACAATAAACCCTACCGAGATTTTTGGTACGTTTCAAACGATCAACTCTATGTAACAAATTTTCATAGAAAGGTCTTGCAAATTGAAAAACATAATCAAAGACTATTTCCCTATTTGAGCGAATCCGTAAATCACGGAGAAGCTAGAGAATCCTTACGAACGGACCATGTTGGTTCCATATGAACGTTAGTATCATATACAGCTAGGATTCCATAAACTAAGAACGTGCGATCCCGCATCATTTTGCATGTCCTTGGTCTGAATGTTGATTAGGACAGAACCCTACAGTCAAGTACCTTTTAAAATCCTAAGTATGTGCAGTCGGGTCACATCCATATATACTGTAAAAACCTGCCAGAAGTCAGATTACGAATTCCCTTGACTTATAGCAGCACCTTTGTGTTGCTAGAACACCTAACAAGCAAAAACGAGATAGACCCAATGGTAACAACGGAAGCGAAACTAACAAACGATAAGAACGCGAACACTAGAACACCTAAAAAGCAAAAACAAGATAGATCCAATGGTAACAATGAAAACGAAACTAGCAACGATAAGAACACGAACACTAGAAAACCTAATAACCAGAAACGAGATAGACCCAATGGCAACAACGAAAACGAAACTAGCAACGATAAGAACACGAACACTAGAACACCTAACAAGCAAAAACGAGATAGACCGAATGATAACAATGAAAACAAAACTAGTAACAATAAGAGCATGAACATAAAACGCTCTGTCATTCCTAACAACCAATACTCCTCAAATCGATGTAACAATAAGGAGTCTAATCTCATCCGTTGACACGGATAGGCTTGATTTTCACCTTACAAACCTCGAGCTCTGTAAATAGATTTTTTTCTTACACAACCGAATAACAAAACTCGTTCAGTCGGTAACGAAGAAATCCCTGTCAATCAGACGCCTAAGTTCTGGCGTAAGAAATACCAAGCCCTTCCCTAGCCCCATCAAATATTGAACATCAAGGAGCAAAGGGCATAAAAAGGAATCTGAAAGGCTTCCAACATTCCTCCAGAGATTCCCAAAGTCTCTTAGAAAACCTCGACCATGTGCTAAGTAGAGATAGAATCACCTCGACTCCTGGAAACACCTCAATGACCAAACACCCGATACCACTTAGCACGGTCACAAGAACAAATAGTGTCTGATAATAAGATCGGCATAATATATAAAGGAAACATTATACCTAGTCCCTAACCACAGGAAGCATATGTCTAACTCATAAGGGGAGAAAGACGAAATTACCATAGGCACCACCGGCTACGGTTAACCCAAACAAAACCCATCCTCAAGGATCGATACTCCTTACCCCGAATCGGAGACATGTTCAACCACCAGCAAGGAACTGGCAAAGGTCGACCTACCATTATCTTGGAAAGACCCTTGGGAGAAAGCTCGCAAGATAATCGAAGACTCGTGAGGTCAACCACATCACACACAAGCGCAACCTTGATGACCATAGCACCAACTCTTAAGGCCGCAAAAACTCTACTTCTAGGACACTAGGATCCCAATCCCTAGAAGACCATTCAAAAGGCCTCGCCAAGAAAAGGCCCTATAATCCATAGTCTCTGATTAACCTAAGAGCTTAGTTTAGACATTTTACATCCCATGTATTCAACACTCATAAGTGTCGAACCACCGAAGCCCTAAAAATCTCACTTGAAAAGAACGAGGTAAACAAGAATTTACATCCCGAAGAGAAACATGTGTAATGGGCATTGATAAATTTGGGATACCCACCTGCCTCTACTCGAGTACTCATATACCAACAACTGCCACCCGAGCATGGGAGTTGTATCCTTCGAGGCCCTGTGTGGCTGGAAATGCAGATCATCCTCTGATGGGCTGACTTGAGAGACACCCAACTAACAAGAGGACAAACACTCAATAGCACACTCCCTAGTCCCAAGATTATTCGGGAAACCACAAAAAGGATAGTCAAAACCCGAACACGACCCCAAACATTATATAAGTTGACAATAGAACTATACAAATAGTAGGTTAAAGCCTCAGAATCCCAAGTAAGGGATCAGGGTATTCTTAAAGATCTTCCCTCAGGGAAGGATGACTCGATTTGAAAGGAAAGGTAAACTAACTCCCCGATGCACCAGACCATTCGATATTCTCACACGGATCGGTCCGGTAGCCTACAAACTCCAACTACCCTCCAAGCTTAGTAACGTGCATCATGTGTTCCATGTGTCGAACCTAGAAAGAATCTGTCAGGAAAAAACCCTTCTAGTCCCACTAGACAAGGTCTAGTGGACTATAACCTCCTAAAATTTATCAACCTATCGAGAGTATGGATAGAAAAGTTAAGCATACAAAAAAAAGCCACACCCCAATGGTGAAGGTTCAAGGGAACGCTAGGCGTGAGCCGGTATTCACCTGGGAATACAAAGACAAAATAAGTCAGAAATACCCTTACCTATTTCTGCATTCATAACCCTATCTTTCGAAAGAATTTTGGGACGAAATTCCCTCTAACGGGGGGATGATGTCACAACTAGCCTTTTTTACTAAGGAAATTTCATCCTCAAGTAAGCAAGGACTATTGTGAGACTTGTGCTAACACACCTAAGTGTTCAATATAACTTCCTGAGGAGCCATATAGTGTTAGAATTCATATCTCTCCAAGTATGTGAAATCTCTCCCAAATCTCTCTAAGTATGCGAAATCTCTCCAAGTATAGTGAATCTCTCCCAAATCTCTCCAAGTATGTGAAATCTCTCCTAAATCTCTCTAAGTATGTGAAATCTCTCCAAGTGTAGTAAATCTATCCTAAATCTCTCCAAGTATGTGAAATCTCTCCCAAATCTCTCTAAGTATGTGAAATCTCTCCAAGTATAGTGAATCTCTCCCAAATCTCCCCAAGTATGAGAAATCTCTCCCAAATCTCTCCAAGTATGTGAAATCTCTCCCTAATCTATCTAAGTATGTGAAATCTCTCCAATTATAGTGAATCTCTCCCAAATCTCTCCGAGTATGTGAAATCTCTCCCAAATCTCTCTAAGTATGTGAAATATCTCCAAGTATAGTGAATCTCTCCCAAATCTCTCCAAGTATGTTCCTCAGTCGAAAACAACTCAAAACCGAAAGAGGAAGCCCCAAAAGGACCCTCTTGGTTGACACTGGTAAATTTGATGATAAGAATTTTGGTGGATCTAGGAAGTTTATGACAAAATTTAATTCATCAGCGATAAAAAGGGTTGACACTGGAAATTTGAAAAATCCTACTACTAAAAAGTAGGATGAAGGGAAGTGTTTCAACTATGGAGGTATTGATCACTTTGCTTGGGATTGGAGGGTCAAAATGAACAATTCTAAGGAAAAATCATATAAGACAAAGTACAAGAGATTAATGGATTCCCTAAAGAAATAAAATTTGGAGTCCAAGGTCCTGAATGTAGAAGGAGAATAATGGCTTGAAGAAGAAGAGTCATCGGATGAAGAATTTAAAATGATGTCTGTCTGATGGCATTTACTGATGAGGTCTTTACAAATGAATCAAGCAGCAACTCATGCACCTTTAAAGCCGATCTTACAAAAGCTACTAGTGACTCAAAGGCTCAGAATTAGGATTCCTCCTCTTTGTACCAGGTTAAAAAATTTGTAACTTACTCTAATAATGAAAAGACTACAATGTTTGAGTATATGTATCTTGATCCTTCAAAATCAAATCAAGAAATCCAAAACCTTAAAAAAGTAATTGAATCTTTAACAAATGATCTTTCAATCAATAAGAAGTATTTGTCCCTGACGAGCTTAAAGTTCCAAGATGTCTCTCTCACAAACATGAACTCATAAGTGAGAAAGATTGTGCTTAGCATCTTGCTCAAGTATTACTATAAACTGGGCTTATTCTCACTTTAAAACCTCTAAGTTTATCAATGATCAAATTCCAAATTTGTGTGAAAAAATAATTGGAGGAAATTTTGAAGAATTTGTTAATATTTTTAAAGAAGTAGAAACTAAACCAAGTTTTCCCACACAACCTGAGCTTCTTCATGAGTACAAATCTAAATTTGTAACCAATGACTTTATAAATCGTCAAGACCTCATAGACAAACATTACGTTACAAACCCTAGAAGTCCTAACACTATTGCTTTAATCAAGTTTCCCATTTCAAATGGTGAAATTCATCTTTTTAGAGATGTGTTATGTGAATTCCATGAATGCACAACTAGCGATTATGTTACCAATTATAGTTCCAAGTCGTCCGAAACTTATGATTCAAAATGTTCTTCATCAGGGTGTCATACCATTGAAACTACATCTTGTAGCACTGATCACTCACATGTTTCAAGAACAAAAGAAAGAGTTTTCAAATTAAATAAATGTGTTTTAGCTCCTTAGAGACCAAAGTTTATGAAAAAACGTAAATTATGTTCTCAAAAGAAAAATATTTATGAAATAAGAAAGTGCTATAGACATGGTTATCTCTGTCATAGAGTGGGACATTGTACATTTCAAGAAAACGGAAAAAGGGCTGACAACATATTGATTTGTAATAATAAATGGATTAAAAAGGAAAATTACTAAAAAAAATTTGCAGAGTGCTATGACACTTTTAATACAGGTAAATCCTCAATTTTAAATCCTTTTGCAAAATGGGTTCAAAAAGTGTTCTAATTATTTTGAGTGATGCAGGGTCAAGAGAATATCTGGTATCTTGACAGTGGATGCTCTCGACATATGAAATGATTCAAGTCTCTCCTGGAGGATTATATTAAGAAAGATTGCCTCGTAATCACCTACAAAGATAATGGTAAAGGAAAGACAAAAAGATGTGGTACTATCAAGTGTAAGTCAGTTCAGTTCTCAAAGGTGTCGTACGTATAGGGTCTTAGGCACAACCACATTGATATTAGTCAGATGTGTGATGTTGATTATGGAGTCTGTTTCAACAAAACGGAAGGAAGGGTGATTGATTCAAATAATGATGTTTTTCATACATCAAATCGTCACAATGAGATGAATATCATGGATATATTTTCTGTTGATAACTCTCTCATTCACTATTTCTTCTCTCGTTTATAATCTCACTTGAATCGGTTGTAGCACAAGAGACTCTCTCATCTAAACTTTAAAGCTATTTCTAAAATCTTAAATGATCAGCTTGTGAGAGGGTTGTCTAACATAAGATTTGTAAAGGATAAGTTGTGTCCAACATGTGAAAAAAGGAATGCAAACTTGTTTTCCTTTTTATAGACACAAATTTTGGGGCAAGAGTTTTGAAAATCAAAATTTTAATGTAGTTATGTACAATAAATTTAAATATTCGAAAAATCAACAAATTTAAGATCTTACTGAAAAAGCTGCAACTTTCCTAATTTACTGTTTCCTTTTTAAGTTTTTTATTTTTATTTTTATTTTTTCCGGTACCATATCTAAGAAATTATTGGTGAATATTATTCTAGACTGAAACTACATCTTTTTATTAATTTCAATGATTTTTGTACCTCTAAGGAATTGACGATGATCTTCACTATTCATGAATGTAATTTTAAATACATTATGTGCCTAGAAGCATGATGAGGTATGTGACTAAATCTCGTTAAGTGTATCATCAGCTAGACATCTACTAAGATATCATTAAGTCATTCACTCATGTTGTGTGGATAGCATGTCTAAACTTTCATTATGAGGTAGCCTCGTCCTAATCAATAAAATACTTAGATGGCTTGGATATTTGTTTTGTAATTACTTATCCTAAAACTAGAACCTGTCCCTGGAAACATGTTTTTGTATGTATCATGTCTCATGTTCTACTAATACGATGACCATAATCATGTAGCCTACCTTGATATCATAGTCTACAAGATGAGAGATCAATTTCCAATCTTTAATGACAAAAGGGTTTCATGTGTCCCTGACCTTGTCTATCGTAACCATAAGCTAGATATGACACACCCTGCACTTGATGTACCTAACCCTTTTCTAATTCAACCATAGACTGGGATATGACATCAGCAAATCCTTCACCTTGATGTCCATGATCTTTTCTATTATAACCATAGTTAAGTTGAGGAATACATTCAAATGTCTCGGAACCACTATATTATCCCATTAGTGTGTGAGGCATCTCAAAACAAACAACTGTCAAGGATCTGTTGTATTCTAAACATACATTGAGTGAGCATCAATTGGAAATATGATGTGTGAGTGAGATATTAAATACCCCACTTTATTCAATGGAAATATGATGTGTTATCTCACTAGTTATGTTCCTAAGTATTTACCTAATTAGTGTCATTTATCAAAGACGTTTACCAATGGTAACTTTTTGGATAAGAACGAAATCATCAGTTGGGGATTCGAGATTATGAAGTTTCCTTCTGTCATGATGATTACAAATCACATCATCTGACAAGGGGATCCTTTCTAAATTATTCAATCTTCCAAGTATAAAAGGCAAGGTTGGGTTAGAATCTAGTGGGAGTATGGTATTTACTCATGTATTGAGGAATATGCATAGTAGGTCTTGGCGTATTCAAGTGGGGGATCGTCTGTAGCCAATGTGTCCCAAGGGATCGACATAGTGAGCAAAGGGGATCAGACGTAGACAACGTGTTCTAATAGGTTCATGTTCAAGGGATCAGGCTTAGCTAATGTCTCCTAAGGGCTCGATGTACTGAGAAAATGGGATCGGGCATAGCCAATGTGTCCCAGTAGGTGTATGTTGGTATTGATTCGTTCTTTGGTATGCATACATGGTTGTGTGGATGATATTGTTGCTATATGTGTATTATGGTATAGCTTGTATAATATGATTGAAAGGATTTGTAGGTTATAATTAATATATCTGGCAAAAACAACTTAACCTTTAATTTCACATGCGACCTACTTTGGATCTAAGTTTTCTCTATTGAAAACAATAAAAAAAATTAAACATCATAAACCCTAAGGCAAGCCTAATATAATCGAACTTACAAGGATTAAGGTTTATATACCTTTTCATTATTATTAAAAATAATCAAGAATTCCTTTCTTTAGTTTGCTTGGAAAGCCAACTCTAAGATTATGATGTCTCTAATGGTTTGTACCCAAACCCTAGCAATGGAAGACTTGAGAAGAGAGAGGAGATGGAATCAGAATTTCGCCTATTCTAGCTTTTGGTATGCATGGAAAGAAAATAAGGAGTCCAAGGAGCCCTATTTATAGTTTATAGGAAAACCCTAGAAACCTTAATTTGAAATAAAATAATATTATTTCAAATCTGGGTTTATCTAGTTTCCTTATTATCCACATAGGACATTCCAGAAACCCTAGGAGGTTCCTAAATTTCATTCACCCTAGGAAGGATCTAGAATCCATCTATTGTTTAACTATTAAAAAATTTCAGCTTAAGTCCTTGCACTTTTAATTAATGTGATTAATCCCAAAATTAATTCCAATTGATTTCTGATTAATTATTAACTAAATATTACTATTTCTAATTAATATATTAATATCATAATTTATTAACAAACTATTTATTGCTATTTATTAATCATATAATAAATCAATAAATCAACCCCTCTCTCCAAAAGTCATTTCCTCAATTACTAGTTTTGAGGGCAACCCAAAAAGGACTTTGCTTTTAATTCAAGTATATACCAATTTAGTTATTGGCTTAGACACCTAATCCAACAGTCTCCCATTTGGATAAGTCTGTAAGTACAATTGCAAGTGTAACTTCTAAATAAAATAGCAAAGTGTGCTTTCCAAAGCAACTACCAGACTTTGGTCTGATCAGACATCTACCCTAAGATAAGTGATCAAATATATTTTCATTCTTCAAGATATCATATGGACATTAGACATGGATTACAATCAATCTCTTGTCCAAAATTTTATTTCTCGATTCCTGATTTGTGATGACCTCATTAGACTACTAATTGAACATATCAATTTAGTCCCAGTTGGCACTATAATGTTAACACCAAATCACCAATAGGCCCAAATATATTGCTTATCTTGTTAGGAAAAAAGGAACGATTAAAATTAGACTTATATGCTTGTATCTTTTACTCACCAAATCATGCATGACACTACATTTTATAACATTATGTTACTGATGCGTTAACATCAATGCAGAATCGACTTGTAAATTACAACTAACATATCTATGTTTTAAGAATATAAGATATTATCGTCTCAGTGTTACTCATGATATAATCCATGAAGTAATTATCTGAGTGTGGGTTTACCCAACACTCAAAATCTCATTTACTAAGTACTCATAAACATTGTAGCAAACTTTATTGCAATGTCTAACCCCTATAGACAATCTACAATTCAATTCATGACGGTCTAAATTCACTACTTACCCTCAAAAGTATGAACGACTGTGAAATTTCGAATAATCAAATCATTCGGGAAGTAAAACATGCAAAGCAAAACACAAGAATAAACAATTGAAAAAGGTAGTAACCATACTTATAAATAATCTCTATTATTGAATAAACAAAATAAATTACATTTATTTTGTTACAAGTTTCAAACTAACAATTAACGACTAAAACTAATATCATCTCTCAAGCCAATGCTCCTAGCATGCTGGTAACTTAACCCTACTTAGAGCCTTTGTGAAAGGATTTGCATGATTGTCATCTTAAGATACTCTCTTTACCAGGATATGGCCCTCTTCAAACCTATGTCTGAACTAATGGTACTTTCTATGGATATGCTTGGATCTACCATGATCCTTGGGTTCTTTGGTCAAAGAAACCATGCCCTCATTATCATAGAAAAGTTCCACTAGGTCTTGAATGGTCTGGACTACTCCGAGATCACCGCTAAAGTTCTTCAGCCAAGCCAATTCCTATGATGCATCACTTGTTGCGATGTACTCTAATTCACAAGTAGAACCAGCCACCTTTCTTGTTTGGAACTTTTCCAAGTAACCACTTCACCGTTTAACAAAAACACCTAACCTGACTGAGAACATAAGTTGCCTCGATCCGTTTGAAAGTTGGTGTCACTATATCTACTTACTCTCAAAGTATCACTGCCACCAAGGACTAGAAACATTTCCTTTGTCCTTTGCAAATACTTAAGAATGTTCTTTACTACAGTCCAATGAGCTCTACCAGGATTGCCCTGAAATCGACTAACGATGCTTAAAGCATAAGACACATTAGGGCGAGTATATATACCATAACTAACCGTGGGTACCAATACGGGCATGGCTAAGGATACAACAACCCATACCACACACAGCAAGAGATGGCCGATGGAGCAGTCGCCTATCCACACATGGACAGCCTGGTCATGAGCATCAACTCAACATTCTGCCAAGAGGTCTTACAATACAAAATACCACATTCCGCTTTGATCCCAAACATTCCAAAGTATGAGGACTTCAGATGAGAACATAGACACCTACAATTGGACAATGACATCACTACGGATGGACAAGAGGTTCACCTGCACTTACTTCATGGTTATGCTGTCAGGAAATGCTAGAAAATGGTTTAAGGCGCTGCGTCCGGGAAGTATCTCTAGCTTTGAACTGTTGAGATATATCTTCCTCAATAATTTTATGCAATTAAGGAAAATCAAAGGTGATGCCAACTCCATTATGGAATGCAAAGAAAAATAAGGAGAGTCCATCCAAGCGTACTACGACCGGTTTACCCTCACAACCCTAAGCGTTCACGGTTGTGAGGAGTTCCTAGTCATCGGCGCTATCGCCTAGGGGTTGCTCACAGGCCCCCTGTCAAGGAAGATGCAAGGAACAGTGCCAAAATCTAGGGATGAAGTGAAGTATAGGGTCGAAAAGTACCTCAGGAAAATCGAGGGGGAAGAACGCAAAGAAGCTAACCTAAAATTCGTATTAAAAGCATACCTCAAACAAGAATCAGTTGACTCCCACTCCCGCCATAGCCACAAGGAGCGTCACGATGGAAGTCACGATAAGCATGTCAGATATTCGAGACATTCATCCCGTAGGTTTTGCCCATTCGTTAAGGACGAGCCCTTGAGCCATAGGCCGGAAATTCATATTGTGTAAAAACCCCTCGGCGAGTGGAAAAAGGAAAAGGAAAGTATTGCGAATACCACAAGAGAAAAACCCACGACTCCAGGGAATGCACGATCCTCAAAAGGGGAGTAGCAAACAAGCAATTGAATGGAGATCTCGTGGAGATCGTGAAGACCCTATGATCAAAATTCAAAGCTGAACAAAAAAACGGGTGAACCCGGAAGGAATCAAATAAACAACCGATCAAAAGGGAAGAGATCTTCACAATCGTGAAGCCCCAGAATAGAGTTAGGAAACAATCAACAAAGAATTGCATTGACGCCCTACCTGACAATACTCATAGCATAAGTTTCTCACCAGGAGACCCGCGAACACCCGACTGGGATCCCATAGACCCGATTGTAATCTACGCCTACATCTAACAACATCAAATCTGGAAAGTCTTGGTCGATGATGGGAGCAACATCAACGTCCTCTACAAGCACTATATCGAATGAGTCCCATCACCTTAAAAAAAAGAATCTAAAACCACCAGCCTGATCCCCACTCGTCAGCTTCACAGGACACAAGCTATGGCCGCTCGAGACCATAAGTATACCATTAACAGTACTTGTCCACGATGGGAAGGAAAAGGTTAGAATGGTAATCGAATTCTCAGTAGTAAAACACAGGTCCAACGGCGATATGATCCTTGGGAAGCCAGCCCTTTTCTGGCTCCAAGCCATCCCGCCAACAATACATGGTACAACAAATTCAGGACCACCAACAGCTTGCCAACAGTGAGCGATCTCAACCCACGGGTAAAGAAACAACAGGCAATTGATGCCTGGGCCACTGTGCACATTCCAAAAAGGTGGCACACAACAATAATTACCACCCAGATCAAACACATGAGGAAAAGTCGCCATCCCCACATAAACAACCCGGGAGGAGAATGACATGATAGAAACAACATTACCATGCCATGAACATCAAGGACAGTTAGCATGAACACCAGACGAGGCAGGATACGACTAAGCCTCCCAACATGCCACCGCACGACGGAAGACCAGAGCACGGGAAAAGAGAAAACAATGTGGCATAAGCACGAACTCTCGTAGATCTACCAGAAATGCAACAGGGAAACCGCTAAAGCTGGTATAGTGAGGATAGATAACTACCCCAGAAAAGAAGATGACGACAGGAGATCTACCACAATCGTAAGGGTCCACAATTGCCAAATGCTTCTTTCAGGACGATATATAGTCGAGAAACCTACAAGCAATAGAGGGAGCATCGAACCACAAATGATCCAAAGGGTCGTAATAACGCAGACACGCACTCCGAACAAGACAAACTCATCCTTAGAGGATGACCAAGTAACTAGAACCACGAAATGGAGAAAATTGAAGATCATCCTCCGAAAGATGGCCAAACCAAAAACAACAAATCATGGCCCACACGCAAGCGCGGACATTGAAGAGCTCATGTACATAAGCCGCCAAAGGGACACAAACCAAGAAAGACCAAGAAGAAGAATTCACTTTGATAGCCTGGGAGCACCAGAGCCTGAATCAACACGCTTAAAACGAGGGTGGGGGAGGGGGAAGCCAGGGAAAAGGCCAAGTGATCAAACTTATAACAAATAATCAATCCCCAATGAGCTATCCTTGGAACTAGTTCTAGAATAACACCAACTATCCCACCCTTAATACCTATCTAATGATGTAGATGTCTCCAAGACACTAAAAAATATGTAATGAAAAGTATCAATTTAAAACACATGCATATTAACATACATTCATGGTAAACAAAGACAGACAGATCATCGGCGCCATTTACATGAAATCATCGTAAAAAACACAACCAGAGGCCTCAAAGGCTCACAATCTTCCCCTAGTAAAATCCCGTTCTGGCTAAGGACAGTGAGAATTAGGATGTGGAATAAATAAAGGCTATGAAAGGTCATATCCTTTGCCTCACAACAAAAACAATATCTAAGCGTCAAAGCCTTGGGATGACAATCTTGGCACAACCTAGATAATCAAACTTTGAGACAAGGGCTTCAAGAGCCCAAAGCTCCAAATAAAATCTAAAAGAAAAAAAGGGGAGGAGAATTGAAGGGAAGTAACCAAAACGACTAACCCTTGCTTAACAGAGAAAACTGTCTGCCAATCTCTCACTTAACACAAATTTAAACAAGAATAGCAATGCAGAATAGCATTCCTGGGACTGACCATGATCCAGAAAGGAGCTCAACCCTAGGTTGGCGAATGTAAAACCCTCAGGATTCAAACCTAATAAACCACAAGTGAAACATGAACAAAGTATAAAGTTATATCTTTCGAAAAATAAAACGAAATGTCTATCGGACAAACTCCGAGCTTAGAAAAAGACCACACAAGGCCATTCAAAAACGAATAATGGGCATTGTCAAAGTTGTTTACCAAACAAAAACCACCCAAAAGAAAAAATTGTTTGGGTATCACCGACCAAAGGCAATTCACACATAACAAGGGAGATAGCAAAGATCACATACCTGGGGCAGGGGCGGAAGGTTCGGCCCTAGAAGTACTTCCTTCAGGGAATTCTCCTTCAACATCATGGTCACTACACAACAGGCGAAGACCTTCCATGTCAAGCTCGCCAAGGTGGAGGTAGGAGGCAAAATCGGTCTCCAAGAAAGACTTCAACTCAGCATGCATGGCTTGGGTATCTTCTAGAAGGGTGCTTGGCTTGTCAGGTATAAACTTCCCTACAGCAACCTGTTCCCTGATTGCATGTTTACCACTCTCTGCCCATCTCCTATACATGCGGCCTTCATTCGCTTAATCCCAAGTGTGAACTCGAAGCTCTCAATCAATTTATCCACAATCCGAACAATCCCTCTCTTCAGAAGCCAAGACAAAACAGTCTCCACATTCTCCTTCTTCGCCTTCTCCATCTCCAACTGCACACTACACTCCTCAATGCGGCCCTATAATACCCCCATTCCTCAACCAACGCCTCCACACGCTGAGATAAACTCTCTACGGATCCATCCAACTTTGCAACCTACTTCTCCAAAGAGGCCTTCTACCCGGACAAAAGATCATAACGGACATCAAACACATGCTTCTCTCCCTCCAACTCAAGTAACCTCGCCCTCAATTCATCCCGCTCAGGCCTAATCGAAGCAAGCTCACCAAAACTCGAGCTATCTTGACGAAGGCGACGAGTAGTCGCAACCATGTATGAGCCAACCTGAGCAGTATCATATAAAAGATTGTTTGAAAGATGCGAGTTAGAGAGAAGCTCCAAAGCCTTGATGGTGGCAGGGGAAAAGCATGGAAACCCCAGTCTAACGCCACTGTGTGCTGTGTGAGACGAGACTCTCAGGTAATCCCCCATTCTGCCACATATATGGTCGATGTCGTTTGATAGAATAGAAGCAGATTCCCTAATAGCACCCTCCCTAGTTAGAAGCAGAAATGGTGGTACTGGAGAATCTTTATGAGCAATGCTCAAGTCAACACCAAAAATGCTTTCACCAAAAGCAATAGGATCCTCTATCTCTTCCTTGGGTTCACAGAGCAGTTTCGTCGCCCATTCTTTCACCCCCTCCGACTGTTTTGAAGTGTAATCATCAGGGATGTTCACTACCACGGTTGTCACACCCCCAAACCAGAATGCCGAAAACATTTGGGGGCAGAGAACGTCATGTTTAGTATCACAAAACATGCATCATAGTAATCAAAGTAACAAACAACCATTGCATTAATATTAAAGTGTTTACAAAGTATGTGATTCACAAAAGATTGACTCCAAAAGTAAATAACAAAACAAGACATGAAGCTACTATACTCCATCATCTAAATCCTAGTTCGCGTACCTGTCTACTAGTTTCCTAAGAATGCAAGTTATTTTGAAAGAGTAGATCAGCATTTAAGCTGGTGAGTTCATAAGTATTTAAGTGATGAAAAGTAAGTTCTTTAGAAAAGTTCTCCTGTTCCTCCAGAAAATCCTATATTTTCTGATGTGGTGAATGATAAGTAAAAATGACTCTACAATTCCTTCTATAAGTACTAAATGGATACAAGTTATATACAATCCAGAGTAAACATACAATCGATTGTGCGAATCTGCCCTAAGCCGACAACCAAACAAGGAACAGGAAGTAAGGCGGAAAGCACACATCTCATTGTTTCTTAGATCTTCATTGTATACAACCCTGGCGTATTCATTTAGTACTTACAGAGTTAACTATAATAGTTCTTTATATTTGATGAAAACATTCTTTAAGTAAATCATATATTTCCTTTAGTAAAAAATGGTAACCACAATAGTTCCTTCTATAATCACTTAGTTTATACAAGCTATATATAATCTAATATCGAACGGACAGTTAAATGGGTGAATCTGCCATAAGCCCACAACCAAACAAGGAACAGGAAGTAAGGAAGAAATCATACATCCAACTACCTATTGGATATTAATTATATATAACTATGATGTTTAAACTAAGGTATTGTAGAATTAACCACTAAATGTCCTTTAAGTTATACTAGTTTAATAAAATGCATTAAACCTTTTACTGATAAGTTTCTAGTTTAGCCTACTAAATGTTCTATCAAAAAAGTGTGTTAGATTGGGTGGATCTGTTCTAAGCCCACAACCAAACAAGGAACAGGAAATGAAGCGGAAAGCACACATCCTACTATCTGTCAGACCCGATTAATATATATCCTTGATGTATCTACTGAGGAATCATAAAGTTAGCATTATAAGCACCCTTTTAACTAAATTTACTAACACTCAACTGTTTTTTTGTCTTTTGTAATGATGTATGTTTTCCCATGTTTAAGACTATCTTTCCTAGAAAATAGTTTGCATTACCTTTTATGTGAGAAGATCACTATATGAATGTAATGGGAAAATGAAAGTGTACAGTAATGTTGTATAAAGTAACTACTGAAGCACTAAATACCTTAAAACCAATTTTTTAATTAAGGTTAAAATGTGAGGTGGTTATAACCATACTGAATGACAAGTGTTTAACATGACGACCTGCTGGCATTGAAACTGATGTGACATTTGTCACCCCTTGGCCTCCCGGCTAAACTGTAGCGAACAGTCGGGATGTGGGATTGTCAGTCCCGTATAGATCTATACACACAATGCCCACTCTCTCTCCAGGAGACTCTGGTTACAAAACACAACATAACAAGTACATTGCTATGTCATGAAGTAGTGGTTTCACATTAATGTTTTCTTGTTCTTGTAAAAGGATGTATGTTCCTTTATGTTCTTGTTATTGTATGTTCATCCTTGTTCTAGTTATAGTATGTTATGAACCCCTAAACTATACATATTATAGTTTACTAGTATGTTTGTTTTGTACTGTCCCTGATTTGTAGAAAAGACTCGATTATCTACTGAGTTATTCTTGTACTTTAAAAACAGAGTTTTTTAAACAACAAAGTTGATGGGTTTGAGCCATAAGAACTTTCCTATGTGCACATACAAACCCTAATGCTTGGATCTAGGTTTCTCTAATTGAACATGCAATGTATCCAAGACTTTGATTGATAGATCTAATGTAAACATTCAATTCATAACATATAAAATCAGATCTAAAGGAATACCTTGAATTGCTTGCTTGAATCTTCTTGTCTTTGGAGCTTAGAGTCACAATTGTCACTCCTCTAATGGCTTACAAACACCAACTAGCAAGAGGATGATAAGAGAGAAAGAGGAGGGTGAGAAAATCGGCTCTAGGGTTTCTTGCCTTGTATGAGTCCCGATTTCCTCCACCCAATGATTCTATTTATACTATGAGCTACTAGGGTTACACCTTAAACCCTAATTGAATTACTTAGGCCCTAAGCAATCCAATAATCCCTATAGACTAGGCCTTAGACGATTTCTAGGATCTTCCAAACCCTAAAATCATCCACCCTCTCATCCATAAGGATTCATAGCCCAAAATACAACTATCACACATTTGACAGTTTATGCCCCTTTATTCAATTAACCTCTTTAAGTCACCAAATTAATTCCTAATTAATTTATGACTTATATTAATCAAATAACAATATTATTATTCCTTATATTATTCTCATAATATATTAATAATATTTCTTCTCTCATTACAAATCATCCTGTCAAGTTGCTATGGTGAAGGCAACCCAAAATGACCATGCACAACCGGATCAAATACTTGCCAAATATAGTTACAGCCTTAAACACTATTCCAACAAAAGTAACATAACTTAAAAGAGTTTTTGAATTGATTTGATCACTTATAAAAGCATAAGAAATACTTTAATGTGATGGTTATCACAGATAAACATTAACACAATACAATTGTGTTCAACTTGTATCCCCCCCCCCCCTTTAAAAGCATTTAAAAACATTTAAAGGATTGATTATAGGGGTATGAACTCACCTTATGTGGGTGATTCAACTGAAGATTCGAGTAAGGATGAGAAGTACCACGAATGAAGTCCCGAGGCACAAACGAGTCCTAAATGACATATATTGATACATATATGTATATAATTAGTGTATATAACAACTAATATGTAAGGGATACAACCTTAGGAACTAGGAAACACTCTCAATGGAGTGTTAGAATCACATATGATTGATTGAAGGGAGTTCACGGCCACACAAGAAGTGTGCACGGCCTTGGGAGGGTTCACGGCCATTGAACACATGATGTGTTCATGGCCCAAGCATAATCTTATGAAGGGTTTACGGCCATGGAAGGAGGGTTCACGGTCCTATCAAAATCTTATGAAGGGTTCACAACCCAATGAAGGTTCACAACCGTGAACTCTTGAAGATCATGCCAAAGAGGTGTTTATTTCATGGGGATGCTAGTGTTTCTAATGGACAATAAGAGGAAGAACGAAATACTTACTTATTAGAGGTCTCTAAGGTGTTCACGGCCCAAGAATTAGTATGTGTTCTTGGTGTTCTTGGTAGAAAAGATGGTGATTTTAAGATCTTGAAGGAAAATGGATGAATCAATATGGAATCAAAGGGGTTTCTAAGTATACAAAAGTAAAGGGATGAGACACTTACGATTTTAGAGTGAAATGAGAGCTTTTCTTTGATGATACTTGAGAGAGAATGGAGTGTTTGCGGCTGGAACTTGGAGAAATTAAAAAAATGAAGCAATCTCATATATATGGAGGGTGGTTCACGGCTAGAAGAGTGTTCACGGCCGTGAACAGGATTTACGACCGTGAACCTCATATGTTGGGTTTTCTGGTTCAGGTGCAGCCTTCTGATCTCGAGCTAATACTTCAAAACACTCAATCCTTAAGTGTAGTAGGCTTAGAACTCATTAGAATGACCCTTAACAAGGCTAAAAGGTAATAGAAATAAGTTTGACTTTTGGTTGATTGGATTGACTTTACATGATAGAAATTTACGGGTTATCACATCATCCCCCCGTTAGATGGAATTTCGTCCCGAAATTAGCATTCCTAGCAGTACTCCTGGGGTTGTGCTCCTCTGAATGGCAGAATACCCACTCGTAGACATGGGCAACTTTGCTCTGGCACTCATGATAAGATTCATACCTGGTCCATCTATCATCACCTCGTGTATACAAGTCGTATATAATTAAGATTAGTAAGAGGGTTGGATGTACGACTCTGCCCCAGGTCCACAACCAAACAAGGAACAAGAGATAGGGCGGAAACACACATACTAAATCTGCATAATCATAATTATATACCACTCTCGCGTATACACTTAATAGTGATAGGTGGGTTGTATTCGTCCTTAGCCTCTATGCTTGAACTTGATCTGTTGGATGAGTGGTAGTTCAGGAAGGTCTGCTGAGTATACGATTGCAAGGTTTCGGACAGCAAGGTACTCTTCGCATGAGTACTTCGGGGTATAGAAGACAAGAGACAATATTGAGGTCTAGGTCGGGTTGTCGTTACGAATGACGAGGGTTTCATTACTTTTTCGGTTAAGGCGTTGGGTTTTCGAAACATATGAACTTGGTATAGTGAGGACCACGCCAACCCATGATGAATGATGATAACAGACATTTTACAAAAACACATGTTACGCCGATTTGAAAGAAACGTTTGTTATACGATGTTGTATCTCGAGTATGCTTGACAATGAATTCTGTGAAGACTTTCTAGTGCTTTCAGTTTTCTCCTTGATAATATTACTGCCACAAATTATACCGCGATGAGCGAGTACTAGCAGTGAAGGTGCTTTGATAACTAGTGTTGATACTTTATATTATGATCCTCCTCATCACCTCTATGGTCGCCTGTCATATACAAGTTATGTATAATTAAGATGAATAAGATGGTCGACTGAGTGACTCTGCCCTAAATCCACAACCAAACATGGAACAGGAAATGAGGCGGAATCACTCACTCTAAAGCTGCAAAATCTTAGCTATGCACAACCCTGATGTACATACTAAGCCATCATAGCTCACCTGTATGGATCTTTAGTTCTCTTATGAATGTTGTGACTTGATCAGACGAGTTAATAATTTATAATTACTTTTAAATTTTCCCCATGTTTTAACATTAATATAAACTTAAAATTTTAAAGTAATTGTTTTATTTAGAAGATGTACCGCTGTTCGATGGTGATTCTGGGGTACTTTCTCCTGCGGTGATCGTCAGAATTCGTCCATCCGCTCCTGAGTTCTTCGTTATTGGGCAGTCCCTCTTGTAATGCCCAGTCTCACCACAACCATAGCAGGTATGGTTTACTTCTACCCCGTGGACTTGGGAGATCAGTTGTGCCGGCACCCTGCAGAAACGGGCAGTGTGCCCCTTCCTATGGAAATTCATGCATTTCGTTTCCCGACATACTCTGGTGTGGTGGTAGTTACACCTTCCACACTTCTGGTGAGTTCCAGCATATCGACTGGCAGGTGCTGGAGTGGCAGGTGTTGTGGCGGTGTATACAATAACCACTTGTTGCTCATGCAGGGTTTCATGCGTTGTTTGCTCCTTCCTCTTGTTCCCCAACTTTAGTTTATAGTCCCCTCCATTTGATGGCTTGGGAACTGGGACCACCATGCCATGGCGAACTCCATGGTTAATGAGTCGTTGGGCCAAGCGTTTGGTGCTATCAAAGGTTGTTGGATTAGAAGATAGTACATCCCCCTGAACTGAGGAAGATAAACCCCAAATGTACTTTTCTATCTTCTTACTCTCTGGAGTAACCATCCCAGGGCATAGTGCTGCCAGGTCGCTAAACCTGTTAGTGTAGGCCACTATGTCTGAGCCGACCATGGTATGATCCCATAGCTGTTGTTCCAGCTTTTGTACTTCGCCCCTTGGGCAATATTCTTCCAACATCATCTCTTTTAGGTTCTCCCAACCTATCGAGTTAGCCACTGATAGGGTTAGTGACTTAACATGGCTATTCCACCATGTTAGGGATCTGTTGGAGAAGGTGCGGGCAGCAAAGTTCACTTTGCTCCCTTCTGGGCATAGACAGATTTCGAAGACCGACTCTGTTTTCTCGAACCATCGCATCATAGCAATGACTCCCCTATTTTCATTCAAGGATTTGGGTTTGCAGTTCATGAAATCCTTATACGAACACTCCTGTGGGTGCCCGTGGGTAACTCTGGGGTTAGTTAAGTGGGTACCGCTACCAGATCCACTGGTACCACTTGCACGAATGTGAGTTATAGTAGTTGTTATTGTAGCCGTTATCACTGCTTGGAGAGCAGTAGGATCGAATTGTGGTGGTGGATTCTCTGTTATGATATTGACTACACGCCTTATAGGTCTACCGCGAGGCATCTTTTGCTAAAAAGAATACAAAGATGGAAATAAGTCTATAGCAGAGGTTACAAGTCGAAAGCTGAAAGGCTAAGTTATCCTAGTTCTGAATGTATCTGGTTCTGACTTTCATAGGGTTCTAGAAACAATTCATAATGGGATTCTATATAAAAATAATCTTTATGAATCAGAAGTGGCTATCCTCGAATGAATCTCTGTGAATTGAATATCCGTTACTAGCTGCATGAAAAGAAATAATCCTAACACATAGTGTGAGTAGTGTATTCACTAGCTCACTAAGTCAATTAAGGTTATTATTTATTAGTGTGAAGGATAAGACGTTTGGTTCCTTCGTCTGATCTTTCCTTGGAAAACTCCTCTTGAACCTTTACTTGTTCCTCCTTGACTCCTCTGCTGACTGCTATGATGGAGTGGTTACATCTATCTAGGTTTGTCGTGCGAGAATGGAAGTGTCTAAACAATCTATGAGATTAAGTGAAACATTATGGGGTGATCCTTACCGGGTCCTCCTATAATTGCGTAATGTATACAAGTTGTATATAATTTAAGATTAAATAGACCTTCGAATAAGTGATCCTACTCCAAAACCACAACCAAACAAGGAACAGGAAGTAGAGCATAGATCACAAATTCTAAGTCTATAAAATCTCAATTATATAAAACTTAGAAGTACACACTCCGGAATTATAGACCTACCAGAAGGGTCTTCAAATTATCACATAAGTTATTTATATAGTGCCTAAAATACTCCTATAGTATTTTAATGTAATGAAATTGGTATGTTTTATACTTGTTGTTGTCTTATAGTATCATAAAATACTCCCATAGTATTTTAACTTTATGATCTGATCTAGGAATCCTTCGTATATAGAGTTAGGTAAGTTGTAAGACTGTTGCAACACCACATCACTCCCAAACACATGTTGGTCATATCTCAAATAGATATTGTTGATCAAGCTATATTGATCCCAAATATGATTACATAACTTTCCAGGTTTGACCACAGTGTTCAACCTATAAATACTTTTGTTTTGTTCTTCTTGTGATACTTGTTCTAGTATGTATATATGTATAAGCATGTATGTATACTTTTATAAGAATATTGTTATATATTTAAAATATACTTTTAGGCAGAGCACTTCGGTCCCCATTGCATTTATAGTTGTATATCTTTTATAGGTTGATATACTTTGTTCACTATAAACAATGCTCTGGTACCAATCTGTCACACCCTTAAACCGGAACGACGGAAACATTCGGGGGCGCATCATTGTAATCAAAGTAACAAACAACCATTGCATTAATATTAAAGTGTTTACAAAGCATGTGATTCACAAAAGATTGACTCCAAAAGTAAATAACAAAACAAGACATGAAGCTACTATACTCCATCTTCTGAATCCCAGTGTGCGTACCTGTCCACTAGTTTCCTAAGAATACAAGTTATTTTGAAAGAGTAAATCAGCATTTAAGCTGGCAAGTTCATAAGTGTTTAAGTGATGAAAAGTAAGTTCTTTAGAATCGGGGCCGGAGGACGTCATGTTTAGTATCACAACACATGCATCATAGTAACCAAAGTAACAAACAACCATTGCATTAATACTAAAGTGTTTACAAAGTATGTAATTCACAAAATATTGACTCCAAAAGTAAATAACAAAACAAGACATGAAGCTACTATACTCCATCTTCTAAATCCTAGTGCGCGTCCCTGTCTACTAGTTTCCTGAGAATACAAGTTATTTTGAAAGAGTAGATCAGCATTTAAGCTGGTGAGTTCATAAGTATTGAAGTGATGAAAAGTAAGTTCTTTAGAAAAGTTCGCCTGTTCCTCCAGAAAATCCTATATTTTCTGATGTGGTGAATGATAAGTAAAAATGACTCTACAATTCCTTCTATGAGTACTAAATGGATACAAGTTATATACAATCCAGAGTAAATACACAATCGATTGTGTGAATCTACCCTAAGGGGTCGTTTGATATGCTATCTAACTTGGTCCAAAGCGGGACTGGTTCCATAAAATACCAATTAGCAAGTTTGATATTGATTTTAGATCAAGGGACTCGGTCCAAACATTAGGACTCGGTCCAATGAAAATAGAGGACTCGGTCCTTGCTTTAAACTTGATGGACCGAGTAAAAAAAAAAACAAAGCTGCGTCGATGCCCTATATCCCTCCCCTGTTAACTTCCCTGCGACAAAACAACATGTCAATTAGCGATCCAAAGCTGTCAATCAAAGCAGCGATCAACAACAGCAAAGCAGCGATCAACAGCAGCAACATCAATCAGCAGCAACAGCATCAATCAAGAACATGTTTCTTTTCCTTTTTTATCCTTATTTTTTCTGCAATCATAAGCAGGGGCAAAACTATCCAGAATTTATTGATTCTTAAAATTTCAATGTTTTTCATGTTCTTGATCAACGGGTTTGTTTATCTTATTTTGTCCTTATTTTTTCTGCATTCATAATCAAGGGCAAAATTGTCCACAATTTATTGATTCTTAAAATTTCCATGTTTTTCATGTTCTTAATCTTTTTTTGTCCTTGTTTTTTCATGTTTTTGATTCTTAAAATTTCCATGGGAGCATGCATGTTATTTCCTAATTCTTGAAAACAAGAAGTGAATTTTTTTGATTAATTACTATATATCTTCCAAAAACAAAATTGGTTCATATGAAATTATGATGGTGTCGAATTTTAAACTTTAACACAAGTTGTCATGAATTCTAAACTTTAACACACATAGATTAATTAGTAGAGTGACTTGGAAAATTATATATAACTCAAGTGGTTGTGTAACCATATATCTTTGTGGTATTGTATCTCTTTAGAGCTGTGAATGTTATATATGACAAAGGTAAATGAAAAAGTAAAACTTTTGAAAATAATATGTAGAAAGTAAATGTTAGAAACATGCAATTCGTAGAATAGTAGTGTGAATCTAAGGCAAGAGGTTTATGTTGGTGATGTTACTTTTATAAATATATGATTTTTTTTTATTCTAAATATTTCTTGAAACATTCAAGACACTAGAGTGTGGTATTTTTTTACTATAAATTAACAATTTATTATTTTTGATGAATTATTTATTTATTTTTTTTATCATTTTTTTATCTTTTCATCTTAATAACATTTTTATTTTATCTATTAATAATTTTTTATATTTATAAATATGACATATTTGTGAGTATTTGTGTACATGTGTGTGTATATATATATATATATATATATATATATATATATATATACATGTATATATACATATATATATATATATATATATATATATGTGTGTGTGTGTGTGTGTGTTTATGTGTGCTAATATGTGTATATATTTGCATAACATGTTAAGCATTTATTTATTCATTAGATATGGCAGAAAAGAGAAGTAGAGCTAGTTGGTCTTCGGATTTTGTGAACAAAACTTTTCTTGATGCATGTATCGAAGAACTGACAAGTAACGGTCGGTAGTGTAGTGGTCTCAAAGGTACTTCATGGAATACAATAGCTGAAAAACTAAAAAAAGAACATGGCTTTGTTGTTGACAAGAAATGAATGAAATATCGTTATGACTACTTGAAAAGCAAGTATGCAGTTTGGTTGAAATTAAAAAACAAAACTGGGAATCTTTATAATCCTATCACAAACACGTTTCAAATGACGGATGAAGAGTGGAAAGCGGAGGCGAAGGTAATCTATTGATTTCAAACACATTATTTTTTAAAGTATAATAATAAAATCAATTTTTCAAACAGTTGAACAAGATGGTCGAGAAATTAAGAAATGCACCCCTCCTTTACCCTGATCTGTGCACCTAGTTGTTTGACGATGCGACCTCGACCAGTGCTGCTAGTTGGGGACCATCTTCGACACTCCCTCACCCTGCAGAAGTGTTTACTACACAAGATTATGAGGATATCGAGATGGTAGATACACCACCTCAAATGGATATCCCAGCCTCAGCTTCAACAGTACCCCCACCTATAAGTGCATCACATGCAAGTGGAGACTCGTCTGGTCGGTCCAAAAACAAAAGAGGAAAATGAAGTGCACCCACAGACACGCTAGATGATGACATAAGAGAGGTTGGCAAGGAAATTATAAAGGCGGCTCAGGCGTTCGCGCAAACTAATAATCTTGACAAGGAGATGGATGAATGTATTGAAAAATTGAAAGGCTTAGAGTGGGGAGTTTCTGATCCGAAATACATCACTGCTCTTATGTTGTTTGCTGAAAATGCTGGTAACAGGAAAATTTGGTTACGCCTCGAGTCTTCGACTTGTGAGTTGTGGGTGAAAAGGGCGGGAAAGAATTTTGGATTACTTGGTGACTTTAGTATGACTTTAGGATGCTTTTGTCTTTATGCTTTATGGATTTACGTTATGGTACATGTTATGGATTTTTATGAGTAGGGTTGTTATGTGTTGTGTTTAGGATTTTTAAGTTTAGGTTGTTTATGTGTTATGTTTAGGATTGTTATTTGGTATTGACTTTTATGTTATGGATTTTTATGACATGGATTTTTATGTTATGGAGTTATATGTCATCCATTTTAATGTTATTGATTAATGTTATGGTTTATGTTATAAAATTTATGTGATTTGTATTTAATATGTAACAGGATACATACGGATAAGGAAAGTGAGTTTTTAGGTTTCCTTATACTCTCATGCTATTGGTTGATATTGGTTCGAAAAAGAAAAAAAAAGAATTGAAAGAATAAAAGCTAAGGAATCGGAAGAAACCGGGCATGCATATACACAAGATTTGATACACGGATGTCCTATACAATGTTTTGATATGATGCGTCTTTCACAAGATGCATTTGTATTATTATGCAATCATTTTACTCAAAGAAATTGGTTGCAACGTAGTAGGACAATAAGCGTTGAAGAGAAGATGGCTATATTTTTACATGTTATAGGACATAATGAACGTTTTCGAGCTGTTAAAGAAAGGTTTCATCACTCCATACAAACGATTCATCAATGTTTTCATGAAGTGCTAAAAGCAATGATATGTTTTGCAAGAGAAATTATTGTACCAACATCTTCTAATACAACAAGAAATCCCTCGGAACGACATAGACGGCTAAAAAACATATTTCCTAGAGCATTAGGTGCACTAGATGGAACACTTGTACACGCAGTTGTGCCTGTTGATGAACAAACTCGCTATAGGGGAAGAGGAAAAGGTGAATGTTATCAAAATGTAATCGGAATTTGTGATTTTGATATGATATTCACCTTTGTATGGGCTGGATGGGAGGGCGTAGCACACGATTCTAAAGTTTTGAAAGAAGTTGCATTTAATCCGACTTCTAGATTTCCATTCCCTCCACCAGGTTTGTCATTTTACTATAAATTTTATTATCTGTATTATCTATATGATTAATTTGTCACCCATCTACAGATAAATATTACTTTTGTGATGCCGCATACACCAACACCCGTGGATTTATGGCTCCTACCCGCAATACTAGGTATTGGTTAGCCGATTTTCAAAGAAACAGAGCTTTAACAAAGGAAGAAAGGTTCAATCATGCTCATGCACAACTTAGAAATATCATTGAACGAGCTTATGGTGTATTGAAGATGAGATTTCCAATTTTAAAATGTATGGCTCCTTATCCTTTTCCAGTGCAAAGAGACATAGTTATTGCCTGTGTTGCGGTCCATAATTTTATAAAGAAATACGATATTCAAGATGACCTATTTACGAACTTTGAACAAAACACTATGGTTACTCCTAATATGGAAGGTGGAGGAAGTGAGGGCCAAAACATACAAGGCATAGAATGGGGTTCAGAAGCCGTTAAGTATATGACTACTTTGCGTGACCAGATTGCTAATCAGTTACTTTCAAATGGTTCACGTTAAATGATATACTTTTTTATTATGTATGACAATGTGTATTTTGGGTTTTGTATTACACTTTGTATTTGGATTTTAAATTACATATGTTTATTTTGGATATTATGTGATAATTTTTATTTTTATAATTATTTTATCCAGCACAAAAGGACAACATAAGGATAATATGGTCATTTTTATCATTCAGCACAATCAGTCAGATAAATAATCAAACAACATAAATTCAGTCAGATGTGGACTCAGTCAGCATTTCTAACCCAGTCAGCTTCTAACTCAGTCAGCTCTAACCCAATCAGTAACTATCAAACGACCCCTAAGTCCACAACCAAACAAGGAATAGGAAGTAAGGCGCACACATCCCATTATTTGTTAGATCTTCATTATATACAACCCTGACTTATTCATTTGGTACTTATGGAGTTAACTGTAATAGTTCTTTATATTTGATGAAAACATTCTTTAAGAAAATCATATATTTCCTCTAGTAAAAATGGTAACCACAATAGTTCCTTCTATAATCACTTAGTTTATACTAGCTATATAAAATCTAATATCGAACGGACAATTAAATGGGTGAATCTTCCCTAAGCCCACAACCAAACAAGGAACAGGAAGTAAGGCGGAAATCACACATCCTACTGCATGTCGGATATTAATTATATATAACCCTGATGTATAAACTAAGGTATTATAGAATTAACCACTAAAGGTCCTTTAAGTTATACTGGTTTAATAAAAGAATAAAACCTTTTACTAATAAGTTTCTAGTTTAGCCTACTAAATGTTCTATCTGAAAAGTATGTTTTTGTACTAGAAAGCGGTATATTGAATTTGTATGCTATGACCTGAGCCATACCTGATACTCCTTATGATTTCTTGGTGTGTGTATGTGTATATATATATATATATATATATATATATATATATATATATATATACACACACACACACACATATATATATATATATATATATATATATAGCTAAGATCGAATAGATACTAGACTGGGTGAATCTGCTCTAAGCCCACAACCAAACAAGGAACATGAAATGAAGCGGAAACCACACATCCTACTGTCTGTCGGACCTGATTAATATATATCCCTGATGTATCTCCCAAGGAATAATAAAGTTAGCATTATAGTCCCCCTTCTAACTGAATATACTAAGACTCAACTGTTTTTTTTTTTGTCTTTTGTAATGATGTATGTTTTCCCACATTTAAGACTATCTTTCCTAGAAAATAGTTTTCATTACCTTTTATGTGAAAAGATCACTATATGAATGTAATGGGAAAATGAAAGTGTACAGTAATGTTGTATAAAGTAACTACTGAAGCACTAAATACCTTAAAACCAATTTGTTAATTAAGGTTAAAATCTAAGGTGGTTATAACCATACTAAATGACAAGTGTTTAACACGACGACCTGCTGGCATCGAAACTGATGTGACATTAGTCACCCCTTGGCCTGCCGGCCAAACTGTAGCGAACAGTCGGGATGCAGGATTGCCAGTCCTGTATAGATCTACACACACAATGCATGCTCTCCCTCCAGGAGACTCTAGTTACAAAACACGACATAACAAGTACATTGCTATGTCGTGAAGTAGTGGTTTCAAATTAATGTTTTCTTGTTCTTGTAAAAGGATGTATGTTCCTTTCTGTTCTTGTTATTGTATGTTCATTCTTGTTCTAGTTATAGTATGTTATGAACCCCTAAACTATACTTATTATAGTTTACTAGTATGTTTGTTTTATACTGTCCCTGATTTGTAGAAAAGACTCGATTATCTACTGATTTATTCTTGTATTTTAAAAACAAAGTTTTATAAACAACAAAGTAACATAACTTAAAAGAGTTTTTGAATTGATTTGATCACTTATAAAAGCATAAGAAATCCTTTAATGTGATGGTTATCACAGATAAACATTAACACAATACAAATGTGTTCAACTTGTATCCCCCCCCCCTAAAAGCATTTAAAAACATTTAAAAGACTGATTATAGGGGTATGAACTCACCTTATGTAGGTGATTCAATTGAAGATTTAATTAAGGGTGAGAGGTTCCACGAATGAAGCCTAGGCAAAAACGAGTCCTAAATGACATATATTGATACATATATGTATATAATTAGTGTATATAACAACTAAAATGTAAGGGAAACAACCTTAGGAACTAGGAAACACTCCCAATGGAGTGTTAGAATCACATATGATTTATTGAAGGGAGTTCACGGCCACACAAGAAGTGTTCACGGCCTTGGGAGGGTTCACAGCCATAGAACGCATGATGTGTTCACGGCATAAGCGTGATCTTATGAAGGGTTTACGGCCATGGAAGGAGGGTTCACGGTCCTTTCACGACCCAATGAAGGGTTCACGTCCGTGAACTCTTGAAGATCATGCCAAAGAGGTGTTTTTGTCTCGTGGGGATGCTAATGTTTCTTATGGACAACAAGAGGAAGAATGAGATACTTACTTATTGGAAGTCTCTAAGGTGTTCACAGCCCAAGAACTAGTATGTGTTATTGGTGTTATTGGTGGAAAAGATGGTGATTTGAAGATCTTGAAGGAAAAGAGATGAATCAATATGGAATCAAAGGGGTTTCTAAGTTTACATAAGTAAAGGGATGAGACACTTACGATTTTGGAGTGAAATGAGAGCTTTTCTTGGATGATATTTGAGAGAGAATGGAGTTTTTGTGGATGGAACTTGGAGAAATGAAGAAAAAAATGAAGCAATCTAGTATATATGGAGGGTGGTTCATGGCTAGAAGAGTGTTCACAGCCGTGAACCTCATGTGTTGGGTTTTCTGGTTCGGGTGCAGCCTTATGATCTCGAGCTAATACTTCAAAACACTCAATCCTTAAGTGTACTAGGCTTAGAACTCATTAGAATGACCTTTAACAAGGCTAAAAGGCAATAGAAATAAGTCTAACTTTTGGTTGATTGGATTGACTTTACAAGATAGAAATTTCGTTGTTATCACAACGGTGGACTCCCCTAAAAGGAAGTCCACATTCGCCTCTTGAGGAGGCATCGGCCCGAGGAGCTTGTCCTGGTAGATTTTGCCTACGGTGAATCCAACCAGGAAAGACAACATTTGGAGGCCACGCAGGTATCATGTCTCACCAATCCAGTCGAGGCCTCCTCGTCTATGTCTGAAGGAAAAAGGGTCTTTATGAGAAACATCTACATCACCGATAGGAGCATCGACCAGCACTGGGCCGGATCGAGGATCAGACATCGGGTCCAAAGTAGTAGTCGGCCCGGAGAGAGCCAATGCATGGTCAATGTTAACTGGTGGCGGAAGCGCCTCCACCAATGAAATCTCCTGATGAACACAGGCACCCTGAAAATTACCCCTCAAGACCATCTCAAATGGAATCATCCTCTCATGACCTAACAACAAAACAAGAAGATCAAACACAAAAAGGGGGGAGGGCGTGCCACACGATGAAAGCAAAAACGCAACATAAGAAAAGCCAAACAAAAAGGGAGGAAGGGAGAAATGCTTACCATCCTTCACAACATAAAATTGAGGCATCATTTCTCGAGATCTCCAAGCTGCACTCATACCCAAAAAGGCTAGCATATTATGCTCCCAGTCATCCCTGATGAAAGAAATGCTCTTCAAAGCATTGGCAACCTACTCATTAGTCCCCCAAAGAGTAGGAATCCGATCAGAAAAGTTGGTTCTACGGGGATAACCATAACTGACCATATACTGATTCACCCAAAGCCACATGTCCTTCCAATTCTTCTTTGGCGCTTTCTGGTCCACGATGAAAGCATTAACACCTCTACGTTGAGAAGATGTATAAATGCCTGATTGAATCGATGAATTAAAGAAGTACTTGAAAGCCCACGGTTGGGGAAGCACACCCAAAGCCCAACATGGCATCTCAAAGCCAACTATCTTGTTAACAACGTTAGGGGTAAGGTCGTCGATAGTGAAACTGTAGTGACACATGATCTCATCAAAAAAGTCGATCGTGGCAACCGGAGCCATGCCTCGAAGATGGGAAGAGGAACTCCGACCTTACACTCTGGTGGTCAGGAGATGACAAATCCCCTCTGTGGAAAATCGACTCCATGATCGGGGAGGAAACCAAATCACTCCTGCAGCCCAAAAAACTCGTCAGGAGCTGGAGCGACACCCATGTTTGGAGATGCCATGGTTTTGTAACAAAAGGGAAATGAAAACAAAGAAGCAGAAATGCGGAAGAAATGAAATGAAAGAAAATTGGAAGAAAGAAGAAGCAAATGAAAAAGGAAAGTATATCAGATAAGGAAGGTTTTAAATGCAGGCGGGAAACCGTAACAGTTACAATGATGAAACCATCTACTCAGAAGATTCTGTCATGTCAACAGGCAGCAAAAAACCACAATCGATGTACACGTGTTCATGCCTAAGGCTAGAATGACATTGCTAGCCCTAGAAAACGCTGACATCCACTAGCCTAAGGGGCTTGTTGACATATCTCACCCATATAAACGTCAAAGGATAACGGAGTCGTCAACTTAGGAACGGCCCACCAAAACCCCATTACTCGAACAAGAGTCGGGAGCGAGGCTATAGTCCACGAGACCACACGTTCTAGCACCAGTGATTTAGCCTTGGGAATTGGTCCCCTTTCAGGAGAGAAGTCCCTATTCCAGATAAGACAAAGAAGTACCAGTTGCCCCAAAGGCACAGGTGTAATGCTCATTGATCTGCTAACTGGCCATTTTGCACCAATAGCAAACAGCCACCTGTGGGGCACGATCTACCAATCGAAGGTCGCCTTGTCCTGCCAAGCCTGAAAAAGTAGAAGATATTGCCGGGGATCTGTTCCCCTGACCATGGGTATAAAAAATTCCCTTCTTCCCCAAGAGAAGAGTCGACTACAAAAAATCCTTGTCTTATACTCTCGTCATAATACCTTCTCTCAAAAAAAGACTCTCTAACTTGACCGTGGGAGCCTCATTTCGGGATCACATCCCGGACAACGTTTCACGATCTTGTTTTATTTTCTGTGATTCTTAGGCTTACCCTTTTCACCCCTCAAGGAGTCAAATTTAAGTCTGAGACTTATCACAACACATACATGATCGAACCTACAACCGAAGTGTATAAGACTCGGCTCATGTCAACTATTTTTCATTTGTATTAGAGCTTTGAGTCTTACTCAACTTAACAGTACTATGAATGGGTAGTTCCTCTTTCTTGGAATTTTCCATACTAAACCATTTTAGTACCTTGTCCAAGTATGTACTCTGACTAGGACTAATACGTCTTTTCTTTCTATCCCTTAGAATCCTCATGCCAAAAATATAGGCTGCTTCCCCTAGATCCTTCAAGGCGAAACACTTCCTAAGCCAAGATTTCACTTATTGCAAGGTTGGAATGTCATTTCTTATAAGGAGTATGTCATCAACATAAAATGCTAGGAAAGTTACTATAGTCCCACTAGCTTTGAAATACACATATGACTAAACCTCACTCCTAGAGAAACCAAATTCTTTGACTTCCTCATGGAAGCAAAGATTCCAACTGCAAGACGCTTGTTCCATTCCATAAATGGATTTCTTAAGCTTACACACTCTATTACGAAACTTTGCATGTACAAAACCCTCTAGCTAGCTCATGTAAACATCCTCAGCCAACTTCCCATTAAGCAAAGTAGTTTTTACATTTGCCTTTTATATTTCATTATCATGTAAAGTATTTATGATATGCATTATCCTGATAGACTTTATCTTGGACACTGGTGAGAAGGTATCATCATAGTCAATCCCATGGGTCTTCACAACCATTCATTCCTTGAAAGTGTGTACCTTTTCATCCATGTTGGTCTTCTTCTTAAAGATCCATTTGCAACCAACTGTCTTTCGACCTGGAACATGATAGCTAAATTCCAAACTTGGTTATCATATATGGACTTCATCTCGCTATCCATTACCTCTTTCCACTTGGTAGACTCAGGTCTCACCATTGCTTCCTTGTAGTTAATAGGCTTATCTAAATTTACCAGTGTACCATCATTAATAAACGTTTCACCATCTGACGTTATATGGAAACCATAGAATGAAAGTGGCATGCTAACCCTACTGGATCGACGAAGAGGTAATCAATTTTCAATGGGCTCAACATGAGTCTCCTCCTCTGGTTGAGAACTAGTATCTTCTAAGGTTCCTTTATTTTTTGACTCCTGAATCTCTTCAAGGTAGATAACACTCCTGTTATCCTCTTTGAATATGAGCTCTCTCTCTCTCTCTATCTATCTATCTATCTATTTATCTCTCTTGTAAAAGACTCCTATTCGAGTTACCAAGACCACGTTCTCACTTGGTCTGTAAAATATGTATCCAAAAGACTTCTATGGGTAACCAATGAAAATAATCCTCTGGCTTCTAGGTTCTAACTTGTCATGAGTCTCTCGTCTAATGAAAGCTTCACAACCCTAAGCCTTGATGTGGGCTAGCAAGGGAACTTTCCTTGTCCACATCTCGTGAGGTGTTTTGGCAACCTTCTTGGTAGGGAAAAGATTAAGGATATAGGTAGTTGTATCTAAGGCATAACCCCATAAAGAAATAAGAAGGGGATATCGACTCATCATGAAATGAACCATGTCTAACAAGGTCTGATTATGCCTCTTAGCGACACCATTAAGTTGTGGTGTCCTAGGAGGAGTCAATTGTGAAACTATTCAATATTCCTTAAGATAGTCATGAAACTTGATGTTAAGATACTCTCCACCTCTGTCTGACTGGGGCATCTTTATCTTCCTATGCAATTGATTCTCGACCTCGTATTTAAACTCTTTGAACTTTTCAAAGGTTTCTGATATATTTTTGATTAATTAGATATATCCATATCAACTATAATCATCCACAAATGTCACGTAGAATCGATTAGCATGCCTTATGGTAGATCTGAAGGGTCCACACACATATGTGTCTATGAGATGCAAAAAACTTGCACCACTTTCACAAGATCTGGTGAAAGGTGATTTTTTTCATCTTGCCTAAAAGACAAAACTCGCATTCATCATCTGACCTTAATTCAAATGATTCCATCACTCCATCCTTTTGGAGTTGGGCGATGCATTTCTTGTTAGTGTGCTCAAGATGACAATGCCATAAGCATGCTTTGTCTACACCATTAGACAAATCAATATTAAATACACTATTGCCCAAGTTATCAACACAAGTCATTGTTTCATACACATCATTACAAGGTAAATCTTTAAACATAAAAACACCATTTTATAAGTTAAAATCGATCCATTCAAATCATCAAAAGAATATTGAAAACCTTGTCTGAACAATACATGAAAAGAAATAATGTTTCGTGTCATTTCCGACGAATAATATCAATTTAAAAAATCAATCCTAACATCACCACTAAGCACTAGACTATAAGTTCCAATCATGGTAACAGGTGAAGATCACCTATTCCCCATGATCAGATTTATTCTACCATGATACACTTCCTCACTTTATTTTAGTCCGTGCAAATCAGAACAGATGTGAAAACCATATTCTTTATCAAGGACCCAACTACAAGTCAATTGTGAGTTATTGAATTGAATAGTGTATATACCTACCGACGATAGCTTGACTTTTCCATCCTTTATGTCCTACAAGTACTTGGCATAACTTCGTTTATGGTGGCCTTTCTTGTTGTAATAATAGCAAACAACCTCTTTGGGATCCCTCACAACTAAAATATCATAACTGGGCTTGGGCTTGGGCCCACTGCTAAATAATCCAACATGGCCCTTTCCCTTCTAGTTTGATTGATGATTTGCCTTCCTTTTCTCTCCCTTGTTTTGCTCAATGGCTAGGACTAGAGCACTTGTTGTAAAAAGGACTTGATTCTTTTTCATCCATGACTTAGCTATCTGTAACAAGTTGTGGAGTTGAGTCAACGTAGTCTTTATTTTATTCAAATGATAAGTCGAAATAAATTGATCGTAACTTGGAGACAAAGATTTAAGGACCATATCTATGTCCAACTCTTTGTCAAAGATATGTTGAACTTTTCTAGTCTTTCCACATATCTCTACATTCTCTACACATGATTGCAGAAAAATTCTCCATCCTTTAGTTTGGAAGCCATTAATGCCTTAACGACCTTATACCTCTCTTGATGTTCTTACTTGTGAAACTTTTCTGTAAGATCCAAGCACATCTTATATAGCTAATAATCCTCAAAGAACTTTTGCAACTCAGGTACCATAGTTGCAACCATTATGCAAACAACCTTTGTTGCATCGTTATAATGTTTCTTGTAGGTGGAAATCTCTTATGGAGTAGTAGTTAACTCATCGATTTCAAGTAGAGGTTTATCGAGGACATATTCTTTGCCCTCATATCGAAGAGTCGTTTTGAGATTTCGCATCCAGTCCATGTAGTTTGGACCAACTAATTTCTCTTTAGAGAGGATTGATAGAAGAGTGAAGTCGTTGGTGGTGGTGGAGGTTTGAGCAGCATTAGCATCACCAGTATAAGTAAACATCAATAGGAGAAGAAAAGTTTTAGTTAGTTGATATGAATTCCTTAATATTTTAACCCATATCAAATATTCAAGGCTAGGATCCAATATAATAATTCACAACTAAGAAGATTGATGTCATAATCTTATTGCCAACTTATGAAGGTAGGTAAAACAATTCACCAATTTCAATCTATGAAATTCCTAGATCTTTGAGATTCATTAAATCTAATGGCATGCTTAATCTCAGATTATGCTCTTCTATTTATGACTAGGATGCTGATGATCACAAACAAGATGTGAATAACCATGCAAACACACTTCGCAACCTCGATGTCATTTATCATCTCTAATTAATGTGTTGGTTAACCACACACGCTCTATTAACGATGATAATTTTCGAGATGCCTATAATTTCTCTTTAAAGTCGCTACTAATGTGCCAGTTAACCACATATGCTCTACTAACGACTTATAAAGCATGATGTGCATTTTCATAGATTAACATACTTTTCACATTTTTCCTAAAGTAACTAGAGTTGGATTTTTAAAGAATGTTCTAGTACTTTTATATCATTATTGATGTGACTGACTTTTTTTATACATATCGTAATTAACTTTTAGTTATATATATATATATATATATATATATATATATATATATATATATAACAACGTAAATTTTCAAAACAATTTTTCATTTTAAACACATGATTTATTCATAATGAAATCCCAAAATTCAATGTTCACATATTATCCGAATAAAACAAATCCCAAGATCTCAATACATAGAATCCCTCAGTGTGTACGACTCATGCTGGCGCCTTCCCGCGATCATCGCTGGTACCTGAAACACATATTACATAACACGGTAAGCATAAATGGTTAGTGAGTTCCACAAAATACCACATACAACACATACACCACTTGAGGCTATATCTCGGTACGACCTTCCGGTCGATGTGTCTCAGCGGGACCCCCCAGTCCCGTAACTCGTTGGACCCTCCGATCCGATCTATATCGTTAGACCCTCCAGTCCGGTCTATATCGTTGGATCCTTCGGTCCGGTCTATACAACACATAGCATACATATCACAATATAAAGTCTCAAACATACACATACACACAAGACGCTCTGGTCTACACATAGATACCACTCTAGCTAATGTATAGTGAGAAGACTCACCTCGGGTAACTCGGATAATCTCGCACACGAATATACTGATCTAGCCCCTGCCTAATCACATAAACAATATCCTCAAATAAATAATGGCTCTCAAAGGCTAGATTAAATCCCTTTCTACAATCCCACAGAAGGGTAAAAGACCATTTTACCCCTCCTTGACCCAAAAGTCCAAATGTTGACTAAAACCCTAAAAGTCAATGAATGTCAACAGGGGGCAGTACGCGGCGTCTACCAGCTCTAGTACGTGGGGCGTACTCCAGTGATCCAGAATCGGGGTCTCAAACCCTTACGCTGCGCGTACTGAGATTTACGCCTAGCGTAAGTCTCAGTTTCATGCTCTTATGGATTTTTGGTGTTAAACGGTTAAGACATAAACTCAAACTCAAGATCTGACTTTTCTAAGGTCACTTAATACATAAAGTTGAAACTTTTAAGCCTTTGCATGGCTGTAAAGGTCACCATTCACTTCAAACATATAACCTCTTTCCCCATTAAGACCTAAACTCATGCATGATTTAATATTCACATCCAAGATTGGATTTTTATGAACCTATAATTCATATTACTCTAAAATATGGCAAATCTAAGCTTATGGAGACCATTTGCTCATAAAGTCTCCACCTTGGGACCAAAAACCCGAAAAATTGGTCCATGAAGCACAAATCAAAAATGACAAGGAAAGCTTTGAGCTTTTTACCTCCAAGTGAAGCTCCTCCCTCTGTAGAACTTAGATCCAAGCTTGTACTCCAACTTCTAGCCTCCACAAGAACCTCCTCTTCTTCTTCACTAACACACAAAGGCAATTTCTAGCTCAAGAACACTCACACACTAGCTTTAGAATGATAATATTGCTCTCCTAGGGTTTCTCTTTGTGGAATGGTGGCTGGGGACAAGACCATATCATTCCTTTTATAGGTCACAAGCCACAATTAAGGTTTGCATCTGGGCCAGCTACGCCCAGCGTACCTAGGTGAGTCTGTGTCCATACTAAGTGCATGAGTACGCGCAACGTACTCTTCAGTACGCCCAGCGTAATCGATGGCCACAGTTTTTCCTTTAGGGGCTAAACTTGACAACTTGGAAAGGAAGAAGGGTTAAATAGATATACCTGAATTTTGGTATGTTACAATTCTCCCCCACTAGAACTAGACTCTGCCCTCAAAATCTCATGACGTAAACAACTCCGGATGCTGCTCCTGCATCTCTGACTCCGGCTCCCAAGTCAGCTCGGACCCTCTCCGATGTTGCCACTGGACCAGAACCAGAGGCACCTCCTTGTTCTTCAGAACCTTGATCTTAAGATCCACAAGCGTAATTGGCCTCTCAACATAATTCAGGCTCGCATCCACCTAAATGTCCTCTAGTGGTACAACTGTCGTCTCGTCGGCAATACACTTCCTCAACTGAGACACGTGGAAGGTATCATGTATCTGGCTCAACTCTGTAGGTAGCTCCAAACGGTATGCTACCATGCCCACCCTAGCGGTCACCCTGAAAGGACCAATGTACAGGGGTCCCAGCTTGCCCCTCTTCCAAAATCGGATCAATCCCTTCCAAGGAGATACCTTCAGGAGTACAAAGTCTCCCACCTGGAATTCGAGCTCGGACCGTCGCCTATCAGCATAACTCTTCTGGCGACTCTGAGTTGTTAACAACCTCTGTCTGACCTGTTGTATCTATTGTGTCGTCTGAAGCACTATCTCAGTGTTGCCCATCACTCACTGCCCTACCTCTCCCCAGCAAATGGGAGTCCGACACCTCCTACCATACAACAACTCGAAGGGAGGCATACCAATGCTCGAATGGTGGTTGTTGTTATAGGAAAACTCAGCCAACGACAAATACGTGTCCCAACTTCCTTCGAAGTCCAACACACATGCTCGAAGCATGTCCTCAAGCGTTTGAATCATCCGCTCACTCTATCCGTCCGTCTGTGGGTGGTAAGCGGTACTGAAATGCAGCCTCGTGCCCAACTCCTCATGGAACTTCTTCCAGAACCTGGAAGTGAAACGTACATCTCGATCTGACACAATCGAGATCGGTACTCCATGTCGAGATACCACCTCCCTCACATACAACTCTGCCAGTCTCTCTACAGAAGAGCTCTCACTGATAGCAAGGAAGTGAGCACTCTTCGTCAACCGGTCGACGATCACCCAAATTGCATCAACACCCCTCGCGGTCCTTGGCAATTTGATGATAAATTCCATAGAAATATGTTCCCACTTCCACTAGGGAACCTCAAGTGGCTGCAACTTGCCATGCGGACGTTGGTGCTCGGCCTTGACCCTGCGACAGGTCAAGCACTTCTCAACGAACCATGCAACATCCCTCTTCATACAGGGCCACCAATAGTCTCTCTTTAGGTCCAAATACATCTTAGTGGCCCCGAGATGGATTGAGAACCTAGACCTGTGCGCCCCCTCCATCAGAATGGTATGTGCCCCGCCCGTAAACGGCACCCAAATCCGACCCTGAAAGGTCATAAGCGCTCGGCTGTTGGTAACGAAATCAGATACCTGCCCAATCACCCGCTCTCTCTTGCAGTTCTCTGGTGTCACGGCCTCTTCTTGGGCCTCCCGAATGGTGTCCAACACCAAAGTCATCACCATCAACCTCATACAAATGTCTCGTATCGAGGCACTTTCCGCCCTACAGCTTAGGGCATCGGCTACAACGTTAGCCTTGCCCTGGTGGTACAGGATCTCACAATCATAATCCTTTACCACATCCAACCATCTCCTTTGGCGCATATTCAGGTTGGGCTGATTCATCAAATACTTCAAGCTCTTGTGGTTCGTGTATATAGTACACCGAACCCCATACAAATACTAACGCCAGATCTTGAGGGCGAACACCACTGCCCCCAACTCCAGATCGTGGGTGGGATACCTTGTCTCATGAGGCTTCAGCTGCCTCGATGCGTATGCTATCACGTGCCCTCTCTGCATCAACACCGCACCCAACCCCGATATTGATGCGTCACAATACACCACAAAATCCTCCATCCCCTCCGGAAGGGCTAACACTGGGGTTTCGCATAATCTTTGGCGAAGTGTCTAGAATGAGGCCTGCTGCTCAGGACCCCAACTAAAAGCCACACCCTTCCGGGTCAACCTGGTGAGAGGAACGGAAATCTTGGAGAAATCTTTGATAAATCTCCGATAATAGTCGGCCAACCCCAGAAAACTCCTGATCTCGGTGGGGGATCTCGGCACCTACCAACTCATCACAGCCTCAATCTTGGTTGGATCGACTAATATCCCATTCTGGTTGACGAGATGCACCAAGAATTGGACCTCTCGCAACCAGAAATCGCACTTGGAGAATTTGGCGTAAAGCCTCTCTGATCTCAGAACTTTGAGGATCTCCCTCAAATACTCTTCATGCTGCTCTCTGGATCTCGAATACACCAATATATTATCGATGAACATGGTCACTGAACGATCCAACATCGGCATGCACACCATGTTCATGAGATACATGAACGCCGCCGGTGCATGGGTGAGTCCAAAAGGCATCACCACGAACTCGTAATGTCCATAACGAGTCCTGAATGCCGTCTTCTGGATATCCTCATCCTGCACTCTCATCTGATGATATCCAAACCTCAAATCAATCATGGAGAACCAAGACGCTCCCTGCAACTGATCGAACAGATCATCGATCCTCGGTAAAGGGTAACAGTTCTTGACTGTCAACTTGTTCAACTCCCGGTAATCAATGCACATCCGGTGTGAACCATCCTTTTTCTTGACAAAAAGGATCGGCGCTCCCCACAGCGAGCTACTCGCTCGAATAAACTCCTTCCCCAGCAGCTCCTGAAGCTGCGAGGATAACTCCTGAATCTCTGGTGGCGCAAGGCGATAAGGTGCCTTGGCTGTTGGATTAGTGTCTAAGCCCGTAACTATATTTGGTATGTACTTGACCCGGTTGTGCATGGTCCTTTTGGGTTGCCTTCACCAAAGCAACTTGACAAGGTAATTTAAGGAGAGAAAGAGAGAGAGAGAGAGAGAGAGAGAGAGAGAGAGAGAGAATATTATGATTTATTAATATATTATAAGAATAATATATTAAAGGAGAAATCATATTTATTTAATTAGTATTGGTCATAAATTAATTATGAATTAATTTGATGACTAAAAGAGATTAATTAAATAAAGGGGCATAAACTGTCAAATGTATGATAGTTGAGTTTTGGGTTAGGAAACCTAATGGGCTAAAGGTGGAACGAAATTATGATGGGGATCCATCATATTTTCATCCAAGGCCTTATTCCAGAAGGTTCCTTGGGCTTCTTGGTGGCTAAGCTATCCATTAGGGTTTAGACTGAAACCCTAGCAACCTATAGTATAAATATGACCCCTAGGCTATGAAAATTGGCTACACTTGATTCCAAGAGAACCCTAGGGCCGATTTTAGCATCTCTCACCCTCTCTCATATTGCCTTCTTGCTTGTGGGGTTTGTGAACCATTAGAGGAGTTACAATTGTGACTCTAAGCTCAAGATCAAGAAGATTAAAAGGATTCCAAGCAATTTGAAAGAGGTAAACACTTAAGATATGTTCTTATAATGTTAATTTCGAATTATACATGTTAGATCTAGAGTTACAAGTCTTCAATCCATTTCATGTACAATAGAGAAACCTAGATCCAAGCATTAGGGTTTGTATAAGCACATAGGATTGTTCTTATGCATAAAACCCATTAGTGGTATCAGAGCCTGGTTGGTTTCAGTTGTATGTGATGCTTTAACTGTTTGCTTGTTGAAAATCCTTTTTCCTTGCCTCTTCCCGACTCAACTCGGCGAGTCAGTATCTGGACTCGGCGAGTTGGCCCTTCTCGGCGACTCCAGGTCTGACTAAGCGAGTCCGTGCATCAAGCAGAGGATATTTCGAGATTTTGTTGTTGTTTTGTCATGGGATTAATGCCTAAATCGTTTTGTAAAGATAAATCTGAATTTTATTGCATTTGAATGATTATCCCTGCCAAAACAATAGATAATTTCAAATCTTTTGAATATTAGTTGTTTATATGATAAATATGGATTATTTAAATTATTTGGTAATTACCTTGTGACTAAAATTGGATTAGGTCAAATATAGATAATTATAAAATTGATTGTTTATTTTGTATTATTTGTTATTTGATCCCTTTTGTTTTGAAAAGTTCAAAACTTGTCCTCAAGTTTTGTAATTTAAATTTTGTGATTAAAAGTTTAATTTTGAATAATTTAAATTTCAAACCCTTAGAATTTTACAAGTTTAAAATTCAACCCTATACTATTATATTATTACAAGCTTAATAAATAAATATATATATATATATATATATATATATATATATATATAACTTAAAATGCTAGTCTTACCGTTAGTAGGCCTCATTCATGAAGCCAGTCTATAAGGTGGGTATAAAGTTGCTGCCTATAAAATGGCGCTTAATGAGTGTACACTCACACCCACCGCTTGCTTGACTAGTGGAGGGTTGTTAGCCAAACAGGTAGGATAGGGCAATCCTCTCCTCATTAAAAGTATAATGTAAGATACAAAGTAACTATAATGTTTTACAAATTCCTAATCCTAGTTACTTTAGGGTAAAATGTGAAAATGATGCTAACCCATGGAATTACACTTTGTACCCTTGTAAAACGTTGGTGGACCACGTGTGGTTAACCGGCACACTAATTTGAGGATGACATTGGTAGCGAAGGGTCAGTCGATGTTTTTCATAGATCAATGGAGCGTGTGTGGTTTACCGGTACATTGATTGGGTGATAGAGACATTGAGTGCACCATGTTGATTCGCATGGTTATTCACAACTAGTTTGCGATCCTCGGTATCCTAGTTGCAAATTTGAAGTGCATATCGAGATTTATACATGCCATTGAAAAGTTCAATGAATCATAAAGATCTAGGAGTTTTCAAATACATTTAAAACTTAAATCTCTTTTTCATTTTTCATGGTGAGAATTAGTGAATCGTCATTCACTTACCTTCAAATTATTTACTTTTAGAGTACGGCATCCCTTTCTAAGTTGTAAATAATTTTGTTGGGTCCTAGCCCTAATTTCTCATTTGGGTGTTTAATTAGGGACTCATTTCTAATCAAACTTTGTTCCTTTCTTTTTTCAGATGTCTGCAAACAACAACAACAACACTTCTGGGTCATTCTCGTTGATGAACCTATGTCAAAAGGTGACATTTGATGGCTCAAACTTCAACGAGTGGATGAGGTACATTCGCATGATCACACGCTACAAGGACAAAGAATATGTCCTAGATGAAAAGCTTGAAAAGATCATCCCATATGTTGCTACTCCTGAAGAGTTGGCCGCCTTTGAGGCCCACGAGCGTGATGCTACGAAAGTTCATTGCATCATGTTGGCCACCATAAACCTCAAACTCTAAAAGTCCTATGAGGACATGTATCCTTATGAAATACATCAGGATTTGCTAGAGAGGTACCACCAGAGCGCGAGGCAAGAGCGCTATGAGATCATTACTAACATGATCACTGCTAAGATGGGGAGTGGAGAATCCCTAACCTCTCATTTGCAGAAAATGCAGAGGTATGTTGATCGTCTTCTCAAACTTAATGTTAGGTTTGATGAGGATTTGGCTATCGACATAATCCTCCACTCCTTGCCCTCCTGCTACAACCAGTTCAGAATGACCTACCACATGAACAAGGAGGAGGTCTCCTTGAGCAAGCTCCAAGGACTGCTGAGGACTACCGAGAGCAACCTCAAAGACAAATCTGTTGCACCATCCCCTACTATGGTTGCTCCTGTGTTGGCAATTGGCCAAGGGAAGGGTAAAAAGAGGAAGGCTCCATGTAAGAGCCACCAAAAGGGGAAGTCCCGTGATGGTTCATCCTCTAGTGGGACCAAAGCATGCCCCGCTAAACCCTCATCCGATCCCAAGGAAGCAGAGTGCTTCTATTGCCACGAAAAGGGGCACTGGAAATGAAGTTGCCCTAAGTATCTGCAAGATATAAAAGATGGGAAGATCAAGCCCACCTTTGTAGGTATGTATTCTATTAAATCTAACAACTCATCATTTGCTACTTCATGGGTTCTTGATACAGGGTGTGGATTCCACATTTGTTCTGATTTGCAGGGCCTAAAAAGAAGTAGGGAAGTTGAACATCGAAAGATGAACTTGATTATGGGAAACAGAAGATCTCCGCATGTGAACAAAGTCAGAGTTTATTCTTTAGTGGTGAGTAATGGGTTAGGGCTAGATTTAAATAATTGTTGTTATTCACCAGATATGGCAAGAAAAATTATTTCATTTCATGGATTGTTTAGACAAGGTTTCGTATATTCTTTTGAGAATAGCAATGGTTCTATTAATGTTTATTTGAATGGTGTCTTTTATTTCAATGCATTACCTTGTAATGGGATTTATGAATCGGTGATGATTGTTGATATTTTAGGAAATGATGTTTTGAATATTTATTCGTCTACAAGCCTAGAAAAAACATGCTTGTGGTATTGTCGCCTTGGCCATGTTAACAAGAAATGCATAGCCCAACTCCAAAAGGATGGAGTGTTGGAGTCATTCGACCTTAAGGACGATGACATGTGTGAATCTTGTTTACTTGGGAAGATGACCAAGTCACCCTTTACTGGCACTTGTGAAAGGGGTGAGGGTCTATTGGATCTCATACACACCGATGTGTATGGGCCCTTTAGATCCACCACAAGGGATGCTTGCCGCTTCTACGTGACCTTTATAGATGATTATATTATAGCAGATATGGATATATCTACTTAATCAAGCAAAAGTAGGAAACCTTTGAAAAGTTCAAAGGGTTTAAGAATGAAGTGGAGAATCAGCTGGACAGGAAAATCAAGATGCTTCGGTCAGATCGAGGAGGAGAGTACCCAAGTCTTGAGTTTCACGACTATCTAAAAGAATGCGGAATCATTTCTCAATTGACGCCTCCGAGAACGCTACAATTGAATGGTGCTGCTGAGAGACGTAATCGGACCTTGTCAGACATGGTTCATTCTATGATGAGTCGGACTTCGTTACCAATAGCTTTTTGGGGGTATGCCTTAGAGACTGCCACCCATATCCTTAACTTAGTTCCCACCAAGAAGGTTGCCAAGACTCCCCATAAGATGTGGACAGGGAAAGCTCCCTCGTTGGCACATATTAAGGTTTGGGGTTGCGAGGCTTTCGTAAGACGAGAGACTCATGACAAGCTCGAACCTCGTAGTGAGAAGTGTTATTTCATCGGCTACCCACAGAAGTCTTTTGGCTATCTTTTCTATAGACCGAGTGACAATGTTGTCTTCGTTGCTAGAAAAGGAGTTTTCTGAGAGAGGGAATTGATAAGACAAGAAGGCAGTGGGAGGCAAATTGATCTTGAAGAGATTCAAGAGCAAAGCGATGAAGGAACCTCTAACACCGACACTCAACCCGAGGAGGAAACTCCTGTTGACCCGGTTGACAAGTCCTTCCCTCTCAGACGTACTAGTAGGGTTAGTGTTCAACCCCAGTTTTATGGTTTTCATATTACTAGTGAAGGGGATACGTTTATTAGTGATGAAACACTAACGAATTTGGACAAACCTAGCAGCTACAAGGAAGCCATGGCAGGCCCGGAGTCTGCTAAATGGAAAGAGGAGATGGACAGTGAGATTCAGTCCATGTACGACAACCAAGTTTGGAATTTGGTTGATAATGTATCGGGTCGTAAGACAGTCGGGTGCAAGTAGATCTTCAAGAAAAAGATGGACATGGATAGGAAAGTGCATACTTATAAAGTGCGATAGGTTGCAAAGGGATTTACTCAAACTTCCGGAGTTGACTATGATGAGACCTTCTCACCAGTTGCGAAGATAAAGTCTATTAGGGTAATGCTCGCAATAGCTGCGTTTCATGATTATGAAATATGGCAGATGGACATAAAAACCATTTTCCTTAATGGAAAATTTGCTGAGGATGTTTACATGAATCAGCCAGAGGGTTTTTTCGATGCGAAGCATCCAAATAGAGTATGCAAGCTTGAGAAAATCCATTTATGGATTGAAATAAGCGTCTCACAGATGGAATCTTTGTTTTGACGAGAAAGTTAAAGATTTTGGCTTTCTGCGAAGCGAAGATGAATCTTGTGTATATGTCAAACCCAGTGGGAGTATAGTGAGCTTCCTCGTATTGTATGTCGATGACATACTGCTCATAGGAAACAACGTCCCAATCTTGCAGGAGGTCAAGTCCTGGCTTGGGAAATGTTTCGCTATGAAGGACCTCGGAGAGGCTGGTTATATTATGGGAATAAGGATAGTAAGAAATAGGGAAAAGAGACTGATAGGACTCAGTCAGGATACATACTTGGATAAGGTACTAAAGCGTTTTAGTATGGAAAATTCCAAGAAACGGGAGTTGCCAATCCAAAGCAATACCAAACTGAGTAAGACTCAGAGCCCGAGTACAGAGGCAGAGATAGTTGATATGAGCCGAGTACCTTACGCTTCCACAGTAGGCTCTATCATGTACGCTATGACTTATACTCGCCCCGATGTGGCCTTCGCTTTGAGCATGGTCAGCAGATATCAAGGGAACCCTGGTAGAGCTCATTGGATTGTAGTTAAGAATATTCTTAAGTACCTACGAAGGACCAAGGAATGGTTTCTAGTCCTCGGTGAGAGTGATGACTTAAGGGTACGAGGGTATAGTGACGCTAGTTTTCAAACGGATCGGGATAATTACAAATTACTGTCGGGCTGGGTCTTTACCCTAAATGGAGGAGCAGTGACTTGGAAAAGTTCCAAGCAAGAGACCGTAGCTGACTCAACGTGCGAATCAGAGTACATTGCGGCAAGAGAAGTGTCAAAGGAGACTATATGGTTGAAGAACTTCGCTGGAGACCTTGGAGTTATGCCATCCATAAAGGAGCCATTGGAAATTCTCTTAGATAATGAAGGAGCGGTTGTCTTAACCAAGGAACCAAGAGATCATGGTAGATCTCGACATATCAACAGAAAATACCATTTTATCAGACATCGGGTAGAAGAGGGACTCCTCGTTGTGAAGAGGTTCTCATAAGAAAAAAAACCCAGCAGATCCCCTTACGAAGGGACTAAGTAGGGTCAAACACTTGCAGCACGCTAGGAGCATTGGGCTGAAGGATGATATAAGTTTGAATTAGATAGGAAACGTGTAATAGATAATTTGTACTTGATATTTGATGAATAAATAAAGTTGTGTTATTTATAAGTAAATCTACTATCTTGTGTTGGTTATTTATCTATTGTTTCAATTTTGCATGTTTTGAGTTCCTGAATGATAGGATTATTCGAACAGTCCACAGTCGTTCATATTTTGGAAGTAGATGTGAATGAAGACTGTCATGAATTGTTTGTAGATTGTCTAAAAGGTTTTGGGCATAGCAAAGGTTTTCTGCAAAGTTCATGAGTGCTTATGAATATGATTTGAGCATTGGAATAAACCTGCGTTTGCTAGTATCACTTCGTGGTGTTTTACCTTAAGTGATGGCAAAGCGATAATATCATATAGTCTTAAAACTTAGAGGTATGGTTGTTGTTTGCTGGTTGGTTATGCATTGATGATGTGTAAACGCATTAGTAACTTGATGTCATAAAACACATTGTTGTACATGATTTAATTAGTAAATAATAGATGAATATGAGTCGAAGTTAATCTGTTCCTTTTATTCTATGAGAATAAAGGCGATATCTTGGCCACTTGATGATTTGGTTTGACTTATGTGCCAGGCCCGGTCAGAATAAAGTTGATGTGTTCAACTTAACTCTATGTCAAACAAGTCAGAAATCGAGGAACAAATGATGGACGATAATCATTGTCAGCATGATATCTAGAACAGAGGATTATACGATCCCTTATCTGAAGGACAAATTGCTGATTAGAGTTGACAGCGAAGTATAAGAGCTACAACTGCTAATCGGATTCTGAAGTCATATATGAGATATAGTTACTAGACTTATCCAAGTGGGAGACTGTTGGATTAGTGTCTAAGCCCATAACTATCTTTGGTATGTACTTGACCCGGTTGTGCATGGTCCTTTTGGGTTGCCTTCACCAAAGCAACTTGACAAGGTAATTTAAGGAGAGAGGGAGAGAGAGAATATTATGATTTATTAATATATTATAAGAATAATATACTAAAGGAGAAATCATATTTATTTAATTAGTATTGGTCATAAATTAATTAGGAATTAATTTGGTGACTAAAAGAGATTAATTAAATAAAGGGGCATAAACTGTCAAATGTATGATAGTTGAGTTTTGGGCTGGGAAACCTAATGGGCTAAAGGGGGAACGAAATTATGATGGGGATCCATCATATTTTCGTCCAAGGCCTTATTCCAGAAGGTTCCTTGGGCTGCCTGGTGGCTAAGCTGTCCATTAGGGTTTAGACTGAAACCCTAGCAGCCTACAGTATAAATATGACCCCTAGGCTATGAAAATAGGCTACACTTGATTCCAAGAGAACCTTAGGGCCGATTTTAGCATCTCTCACCCTCTCTCATATTTCCTTCTTGCTTGTGGGGTTTGTGGACCATTAGAGGAGTTACAATTGTGACTCTAAGCTCAAGATCAAGAAGACTACAAGGATTTCAAGCCATTTGAAAGGGGTAAGCACTTGGATCTGTTCATATGATGTTGATTTCGAATTTTATAAGATAGATCTAGGGTTGCAAGTCTTGGATTCAAAGCATGTACAATAGAGAAACCTAGATCCAAGCATTAGGGTTTGTATGAGCACATAGGATTGTTCATATGCATAAAACCCATCATTGGCAATAGGCGCCGCTCCTGGGACTAAATCGATATGAAACTCCACCTGCCTCTTGGGAGGCACACCCGGCAACTCCTCGGGTAAAACGTCCGGGAAATCTCGCACTATTGGTACATCACCAACCGAACTCGGTGTCTCCGCGGCCACTCGTGTGTCCATCACAAAGGCCACATGTAACATCCGGATTTTTAGAGGTATATTGGTGTGGGTTAATCTTGTGATTAAACGAGAGACTCGACGAGTTGAGGGTCCAACTCGCCGAGTCGAGTCAGGTTCTCTCGTGGATTTAATGAGTGGACTCGACGAGTCCGAGGAGAGGGACTCGCCAAGTAAGTGTTGGGCAGAGAAACCCTAATCCCAGGGTTTGGGACCTCTTTAAAGGCACTTATAGCCTCCTTGGACCCTTCCCAACCTTGTTTTCGTCCCTTGAGAGAAAACCTAAAGTTATTTATGAGCTAGAGAGGAAAGAAGCTTCTTAGAGGTCATTTCTTAGAAAAGAAGATCAAGGGAGTTGCAAGGATCTCAGAGGAGCGTTGGTGGATGAGTCTCATCTTCATTTCAAGCTTCAAATCTGGTACAACTCTTGCCTCCATTGTGTTTGATTAGATTTCCTTAGTTGTAAAGGTGGGCTTGTATCCATATTGATGGGGTTTTGGGTGCATCCAAACCCTCTTCTTGAGTCAATCGTAGATCTGGATCTTGTGAGGTCCAGAGATCCAGAAAGTAGGCAGCCTTTGAGTGAGTAACCTTGGAGCTTTGAAGATATGGAGCTTCAATGGAGTCAAAATGGTGTATTGAGCAAAATACACCATGCATGAGCCTCAAGTTTAGACCTTTGCATGAATGTTGGGTAGTAGGAGGTTAGATCTATGAGTTTGGGTTGCACATCTGACCCCAAATGGCTGAATGAGAAATCTGTGGGAGCCAACTCGTCGAGTCCATAGCTGACTCGATGAGTCATAGCGGGTTTGACCGAGTAGTCTTTACCCAGTGTTGGCTCGCTGAGTTGGGAGTCAACTCGACGAGCTGAGTGAGTCCTAGGTAGAGTTCAGCTGATGCGAGGAGACTCGACGAGTCGCATGGGTGCACTCGACGAGTAGGGTCAAATGTGGATTGTTGACTTGAGCTTGACTTCTGTCGACTTTAGGGTTTTGGTCAACATAAGTAATAGAGGCCTTGGAAGGGTAAAATGGTCTTTTACCCACCTTAGAGAGTTAGAAAGAGAAAGAATCGCCTTCGACTATCTGATTCGTGGAAAAGATTTATTATAAGAGATATTCATCCTATGTGTTAGGCGGTGGCGAGTTCAAGATTCAAGTGTGAGGATAGCTGCTTTCGGCTAGCCAGGTGATTCTTCTCACTATACTTTACCTAGAGTGGTAATTAGAGTTATATGACAGAGGATATTGTATGCTATTTATGTGAATGTGATACACTGCATTATTTCTTTGTGATTCATGTCGTGTATGTTCCAGAGTTTACAGGGTTAGAACCGAATTCTCACTATACTGCACCTAGAGTGGTAATTAGAGTTATATGACAGAGTATCTTGTATTCTATTTATGTGATTGTGATAAACTGCATTATTTCTATGTGATTCATGTCGTGTATGTTCCAGAGTTTATAGAGTTAGAACCGGAAGGTTCACAGAGTTAGAACCGGAAGGTTCACAGAGTTAAGACCAGAGGGTCCACAGAGTTAGGACCGGAGGGTCCACAGAGTTATAGCCTCGACTGGCTAATATGTGTTATATGTGGTATTTTGGGGAACTCACTAAGCTTCGTGCTTACCGTGTTATGTGTTATGTGTTTCAGGTTTTCCTCTCGGAATCGTGGGACGGCGCCGGCTTGATTGTACACACCAGACAAAGAGTTATGAGGATCCTGGAATATTAATAGAGTTGTGCTTTGTAATTGAATAAAAGAGATTTTTATACGATTTGTTATGAAGAGTATGTATTTTAAAAATGAAAAATTGTTTTAAATTTCCACGTTGTTACAAGTTGGTATCAGAGCCTTGGTTTGAGGGATTCGGATGTACCTTCACGTATATTTGGACTCAAACTGAGGAAATGAGGAAAATTTTCAAAATAAATGATTTTTCTATAACGAGCAAGAGTTTCTAAGAGAAAGCGGGAAGGAGTAGTGTGTACAATCAGCCAGAGCCCGAACGGTGATTTCCCAAATTACCATTACTTTTGTGGTATGAAATATGTTATGAGATATTATGCATGCTAGACATAGGCTAGGCATTTCATATTTTAGGACTAGAGTGGCCTGATTTGTGATACCTTAGCCTAGGAGTTGTTGTTATCTGTGTTGCACTTTCGAGTATGTGCTGATTAAAGTGTCTAGCAGGAATCCTATGTAGAAAGGGATTTGGGTAGAGGAGTAATCTAGGAAAGATACCTAGATGAACATTTGTGAAGCCTACCGAGAGAGTAGCTAGATACCCGCGGGGGTAGAGTTGCAGAGTTCGATGATATATTTTGAGTATGAGTAGAGCTAGTGGAGTTATCACCTAGAGCTGGATATATGTGTTTATTCGACGCCTGAATGTTGCTTGCTTCGCGCTTTGTGGAACTCCCGATGATGGGAGTCAGCTACCAAGTGAATGTGACGATATTAAGGAGGTAGATGACTGGCATCATAAGGAGTTTCTCAGCAGCTGATGGCGAAGAAGTGTGAGAACCTAGGAAGTGACCTTAGTCAGAAGAGTACGCTGGCAGAGTAGAGCTTTTCGCTAGGAAGCGAGTGCGCGTATGGGGATTGGTGATTGAGAGGGTTGAGGAGCTACTCAGGGAATCTGGAATGGTCCGTGTAAAGAGTATGCGTAGATGTGGCAGGTGGTATGGACCCGTACTACTAAAAGCAGAGGACCCATACTCGGTATAGGGAGTATTCCAAACATTTTCAGTAGCAGATCGAGAGGTGATGTCATGGTTCGGGTACCATGATCAGTAGCAGATCGAGAGGTGATGTCATGGTTTGGGTACCATGATTAGTAGCAGAGCAAGAGGTGATGTCATGGTTCGAGTACCATACTTCGTAGTGGATAGTGTTTGTGCTTTTTCCAGTTATCCTGTCGTGTTTGGGTTATTCTATGATCGGATGCAATAGAATATTGGGTCAGAGGGCCATGTCAAACGAGTTTCAACAGAGCATACCTTGAGAAGAGATTTGAGTTGATTTTCGAGGGGTTTTTAGTGAGATGTTAGTTAGAGTCACAAGACTCAAAGCTGAGTGGAGATGGTATTATATGAAGGATTGCGGCCTGAGTTGAGAAATCAACTGATAGTGGAGACGTCACCTTCTATGATCTGAGTGTTGTTATTCTCGTTTCCTATGGGAAACATGATAAGTTTCGAGATCTTCGGTTTTGAGCTTGGGGGTAAGTCCTGCGGGGTAGCAGTGATGGCGATCTTCCACCGTAGTATTTGGCAGTATGTCTATCGCGAGGTAATGATATAGCATGATCAGGCTGTCGGTGAGAACTAAAATGGTCAAGGACCAAGACACACCCAACTCGAGTATAGTAGGGCACGTGTTAGTTGTAGCAAAGGATGATCAAGATGAGTATATCGGGGTGGTGGCTTTTTTTCTATGTCGGGTATCAAAAGTGGAAGTGGAGTCTTTGCTCTTATAATGAGTGATGTGATAGAGTGTAGGTTGAGGAGTCGAGGATGAAGAGAATGATAGTTCATTATTTCCAATCTAAGAGTCAGAGTAATATTGGACAGTTGGGGAGGTCCGGTGATGGGAGGGTGTGAGTTTCTGAATGACTAGAGGCATTCATGATGGGAAGTTCTGAGGATTTCATCTGAGCGTGGGGTTATTTGGGGATGCTTGATCTCTATCGGGAGATCATCGAGCGTGCGTAGCACCTTCCAGGAGTAGGTGCGATGTTGCAGGTGGGAACAGTCTATGGGATAGATTGTTGGTGCGTCAAATGATGATGGTTCAAACCCTGAGTTGGGGAGAGTCGGGTATCCTAATGAGAGAATCAGAGTTTGGTTCAAGGAGCGGTTAGAGAACTGGATATAGAGACCTGTGATACAGATTCAGAATACCAACGTTATTGGTGGTTAAGGTGGGGTGCAGAGTAAGTTTATGCAGGTGGCTCGTGTTCATGAAAGGATGAGTGTCTCCATGGTCGGTGGCCATTGGTCACGGAACTTGTAGTGGTTAGAAATTCTTTGAGGTGGTTTGGCTTGTAAGGTTAGTTCGGCGGTCGGGAAATTCCGGTCCGATGTATGGGTTGTTAAATGTAGTTTGGGAAGAGCAGATGTGAAATTAGACAACCAACCTCAGGGTTGGTCAGTGTATTCCTGCATGAGTTTTGAGCAATGGAGGAGGTTGTTTCGGATGGTTTTCATCATGTTCCGCGTCATGGTCGATTCATCAGTGTTTCATTTGAGAGTTGGGATACTCCGAAGTTGCGCGTTGTGTGAAATGAAGGATAGTTATGACATCCTGAGGGAATGCTTTGAGGTATACGTGTATGATGTCGTAAGTACGGGATCGGTGATTTAGGCAGGACATTATGATGTTCTGCGATGGTGTTCCGGGGTATCCGAGTATGATGCCCTGAATTCCGAATTATTTTTAGAGTCGTGAGTTTGAGGCAGCAAGTGGTGAATCAAGTATCTACGGTTCCAGTGGGAGCCCTTCGGGTATTGACATCAAGAGGGATCATTTAAGAAGGTGGAATGCATCAGGGAAAGGTGTTTTGTTATGGCGGTCGTCGTCAGATATTATGATGAGTAATTTGGATGAGTGTGGGTACCTATCTATGTTAGTCCGCGGAGCATGAGTTAGAGGACGCAATGTGGTGTTAACGTGAGTATGAAACTGTGGGATGATAAGAGAGAGTGCTACTAGTCAGCGAGAGGGTGTTGTGATATTGTGGAGAGCTGTAGTACTCACTAGTCAGTGAGGGGGTGTTGTGATACTACGGAGAGCCGTAGTACTCACTAGTCAGTGAGGGGGTGTTGTGATACTGCAGAGAGCCGTAGTACTCACTAGTTAGTGAGGGGGTGTTGTGATACTGGGAGATCCGTGGTACTCACTAGTCAGTGAGGTGTTGTTGTGATACTGCGAAGAGTCGTAGTACTCAGTAGTCAGTGAGGGGGTGTTGTGATACTACAGAGAGCCGTAGTACTCAGTAGTCAGTGAGGGGGGTGTTGTGATACTGCGGGGAGCCGTAGTATTCACTAGTCAGCAAGAGGGCATCGTGGTACTACAGGAAGCCGTATTATTCGCAAGTCAGAGCATGACGCAGAGGAGTGTTAGGCTTGGGTAGCCTTATTTTTTAGTTCTTGGGGACCTGGTGGTCAGGCCAGGAGCGAGACTGTGGTCTCCTCGATGATCGGGAATCATTATATTCTGAGTAAGGTGTAGACATCGCAATCCAAAGGAATTGGATAACTGAAGTACACATGGGTTGCGGGTCACGAGTCATGAGTTGAGTGGGTCATTGGGACGAGTAGTTCCAACTTCGGGTCAGAACAAACTCTCGAGTTGAGTTGAGTCCTGGTGGTGTGTTGGATAGACAAGATGAGATTCTGGAATCGGAGGTGGGTTCCATGTGAGGGGTATTGTTGTTCAGCTGATGTCTTAGACCTGTGTAGGTCAACACTCAGGTACGGGAGGTACCGCGAGGCGCATGTATCTAGGGAGTGGTGTTCGACAGAAGTCGAGGGTGAAACAATTTAGTGGGTTTGTGGTATTCGTTGGGGGTAAAGAGAGCTTCGTGACTTGTGTTTCACCGAGCTGAGATTGTTGTTATGAGAAGGAAGTCGGTGAGACATTTCGGGGCATGTTATGGGTAACCTTTGGAGGTTCAACTGTGGAGTCAGGAGTTGACTTAGTGCCAGTATTGAAAAGGGATATGAGAAAACGAAGTTGGGGCTTTCGAATGTGATGTCTGAGGACACTTCTGAGCAAGTATGGTTTTTCCCTTGTGTCTGAAGGCGGAGTGTTAAGGATTCTATGTCGGATGGGTGCTAATAGCGGTTTAGTGGATGAGCCCTAGTGAGGTGTGGACCCTTTCGTTTCTTGGGGCGTGATTCGGATCTTTTAGCATGTTGGTATGAGTGAGTGGTATTCGATCATTGGATTCGGTCTTGTGAGAATCAGAGGATCAGTGGGTTATAAGGGTTGACATTGGAGGAGCGAATATCATGGTGATCACTTGAGTAGGTGGTCTGGCGGCGACTTAGGCCACTAGAGTTTCCAGATATTGGGAAAGAGTATATTAGCGACCGAAGAGTTGGTTTAGTTTTGGGACTTGGGAGTTTCTGTGTGGTTTCAGGTGTCCAATGAGAAAGTTATCGGTGTACTATAAGATCCTTCTGGTGGTGTCTTTCATGTTGATGAACTATGTGTGGTTACGGAATGATTTCAAAGGAGAAATCTAATTCAAGTGGGGGAGAATTGTAACATCTGGATTTTTAGACGTATATTGGTGTGGGTTAATCTTGTGGTTAAAGGAGAGACTCGACGAGTTTAGGGTCCAACTCGCCGAGTCGAGTCAGGTTCTCTCGTGGATTTAATGAGTGGACTCGACGAGTTCGAGGAGAGGGACTCGCCAAGTAAGTGATGGGCAGAGAAACCCTAATCCTAGGGTTTGGGACCTCTTTAAAGGCACTTATAGCCTCCTTGGCCCCTTCCCAACAGTGTCCTTGTCCCTTGAGAGAAACCCTAAAGTTATTTATGAGTTAGAGAGGAAAGAGGCTTCTTGGAGATCATTTCTTTGAGAAGAAGATCAATGAAGTTGCAAGGATCTCAGAGGAGAGTTGGTGGATCGGTCTCATCTTCATTTCAAGCTTCAGATCTGGTACAACTCTTGCCTCCATTGTGTTTGAGTAGATTTCCTTAGTTGTAAAGTTGGGCTTGCATCCATATTAATGGGGTTTTGGGTGCATCCAAACCCTCTTCTTGAGTCAATTGTAGATCTGGATCTTGTGAGGTCCAGAGATCCAGAAAGTAGGCAGCCTTTGAGTGAGTAACCTTGGAGATTTGAAGATATGGAGCTTCAATGGAGTCAAAATGGTGTATTGAGCAAAATACACCATGCATGACCCTCAAGTTCAGACCTTTGCATGAATGTTGGGTAGTAGGAGGTTAGATCTATGAGTTTGGGTTGCAGATCTGACTCCAAATGGCTGAATGAGAAATCTGTGGGAGCCAACTCGCCGAGTCCATGGGTGACTCGACGAGTCGTAGCGGGTTTGTCCGAGTAGTCTTGACCCAGTGCTGGCTCGCCGAGTTGGGAGTCAACACGACGAGCTGAGTGAGTCCTAGGTAGAGTTCAGCTGATGCGAGGAGACTCGACGATTCGCATGGGTGCACTCGACGAGTAGGGTCAAATGTGGACTGTTGACTTGAGCTTGACTTATGTTGACTTTAGGGTTTTGGTCAACATAAGTAATAGAGGCCTTGGAAGGGTAAAATGGTCTTTTACCCACTTTAAAGAGTTAGAAAGAGAAGGAACCGCCTTCGACTATCTGATTCGTGGAAAAGAGTTATTATAAGAGATATTTATCCTATGTGTTAGGCAGTGGCGAGTTCAAGATTCAAGTGTGAGGATAGCTGCTTTCGGCTAGCCAGGTGAGTCTTCTCACTATACTTTACCTAGAGTGGTAATTAGAGTTATATGATAGAGCATCTTGTATGCTATTTATGTGATTGTGATACACTGCATTATTTCTATGTGATTCATTTCGTGTATGTTCCAGAGTTTACAGAGTTAGAACCGGATTCTCACTATACTTCACCTAGAGTGGTAATTAGAGTTATATGACATAGTATCTTGTATTCTATTTATGTGATTGTGATACACTGCATTATTTCTATGTGATTCATGTCGTGTATGTTCCAGAGTTTACAGAGTTAGAACCGGAAGGTTCACAGAGTTAGAACCGGAAGGTTCACAGAGTTAAGACCAGAGGGTCCACAGAGTTAGGACCGCAGGGTCCACAGAGTTATAGCCTCGAGTGGCTAATATGTGTTATATGTGGTATTTTGGGGAACTCACCAAGCTTCGTGCTTACCGTGTTATGTGTTATGTGTTATGTGTTTTAGGTTTTCCTCTGGGAATCGCGGGACGGCACCGGCTTGATTGTGACACCACAGAAAGAGTTATGAGGACCCTGGAATATTAATAGAGTTGTGCTTTGTAATTGAATAAAAGAGATTTTTATACGATTTGTTATGAAGAGTGTGCATTTTAAAATGAAAAATTGTTTTAAATTTTCACGTTGTTACACCAAAAACCCACTACAGCCCTGCTGTAGACTTTGCCTCGCTCTAGCAGCCGAACAAAATGTTGAACCAGAATGGGTACCCTCGCCGTACACCGTAATTACTCCCCCACTAGGGTCTCGTATGGTCACCAGCTGTCGCTCGCAGTCGATAACCGCTCTAAATCTGCTCAACCAGTCCGTGCCTACGATGACACAGACATCCCCCATCGCAATCGGGAACAGATCTATCGGAAACTCAACACCAAAGATCTCGAGTACACATCCTCGAATCACATCAGTGGCTTACAACGCTCGCTCGTCAGCTATGGAAATTCGTAGAGGTCGACTCAACACCTCTTGACGGATACTAATGTGCTGACTAAAGGCAAACGACACAAAAGATCCACTCGCACCCGAGTCAAATAACACCAAAGCGGGTACAAAAGTCAGAAGAAAAGTACCTACGCATATCATAATGTGACAACCCGATATTTCGAATCAATGTAATAACCTAAAAAGTCAAGATGTGTAATCTCTTTTGATATAATGAAATTATCATCAAAAATAAAATGTTCAAAAGTCTCTACTGGATTGCATAAATGATAGATACCGTGTCAAGGGTTTCAGAAATATAGAGAACACAAAAATCCGAGTTATAACAAAGAAGTTATGACCAACCTAAGATTCACAGCAAAACCGTCAATACTGTTAAGCATAAAACACGAAGTTTCAATACAATAACTTTTAGTCTTAAGTATCTAAATGAAAATTGTAGATATCATTAAACCGTAAACGTACGTGAAAAAAGCGTCCAAGTCTGACTTCGTATGAGGAACTTATGATTTTCCAAGTTCCGGATATAACAGTAGACAGCTAAAAACTCGAAATAGAGATCGAGAGACTTTTGGCCGAAACAACCTAAATGAGAATCGAAGATCTCAACAATAGTAGCGTAACGGTAAAAAGTCTGACGAAAACGGACGTCGGATGAAGAAGTTATGGATTTGTGACGGAGTTTTCGTGTCCCAGCCTGTTAAAAATAATTAATTAAAAATAACGTCAAAATTAGCCGACAAAATCTAAACGAGAGTTGTAGAGCGTATTCTCACATACGCGTGCATATATAGAACGTCGAAAACGGAGCTCGTACGCGGAAGTTACGGATTTTACAAGTTCGAGACACAAAATCTGAGGCTGTCAGGTTGGCCACGACGTGGCACAGATGGTCACGACGTGGGACCATGACTGATGGTTTTTCAGGCTTGGCAGCAGACGTCTCGTCCATGGAAGGGGATAGGATTGACTCGATGATGTGGGCAACCCTTTTGCCACGACGTGGGACCCAAAAATTGGGTTATAAATAAAGCTCAAAGGGTTCCGGGTTTCATTGCTCAATTCTCTTCTTTCTCGTGCTGAAGCTCTGCGTTTAAACCCTCGAAGCCATACCGAAGCCCCGATATTCACATCCAAGTTCCGAAGGAAGGTTTTACACTCCTGAAATTCCTGAGAAATCAACTTTCTCAAGTCGAAGTTTTGCTCGGTTATCGTCTCACCTTCTTCAATCTATCAAGTGAGTTCATACCCCTATAACTATGTTTTCAAATGTTTTGTAAATGCTTTTATACACTTTTAAGGGGGGAATACAAGTACACACATGGTTATCCTTGTGTGAAAAACATCAATCTTTTGCTATACTTTTGTTATATAATAAATCATATGTGATTTATAACTATCATACGAAAACGTTCTCATACAACATAACACAATAACACTTTGTCTTTTTGGGATGAAACATGTTGTTGTATAAATATCAAACACTTTATTTATATTTTGAGTATAAATTTTCAATAATGTTATTACAAATGTTATACTTTACATACAAAGTCGACACTACACTAGGGTTTATCATACAAACGAATCACACTTTTGGAAAAAAAAAACTATAATAGGTATAGTTTACTAGATATTCATGAGATTTTACGTACTATAAGTACTATATCAAGGAAATACTTTCATATACAAGAACGAATGGACTTTTCATACGTAAATCTATTTGATACTAAGTTTTGTGAGACATTCAACTTCACGTACTTTCAAGTATGCAGTTAAAGTCATGTATTATATACTATAATCTCTTTGGGTATAGATCTATACGAGATTGACAATCCCGCACCTAAACTGTTAGCTACAGTTAGACCAGCAGGTCTGGGGTGACAAACGTCATAACATTCCAACGCCTGAAGAACGTTGTTACAGGCAGTCTGGGTCAATAGAATGGTTATAAAACTCACATGGAGTATTAAAAACACGTTGATTTGCAGGGTTATCAAATGCCTTAGTGATTTTATACATACATAAATCTACTATTATAGGCATGAAAAACAGTATTGCATTATAGTTTTGGAACTTTTAAACTACCACACACTTATGGAAAAATATTGGATTTCTAGAAGCAAACAGTCAAAACAGTCAAGTCTTTGTAGAAGACTACTTTTATACTAGTAGGAAATATGTGATTTTCTAGGAGTTTTCAAACATCTACAAACAATTTCATTAAAATTTATACAAACATTGACATTAAATACTTATTAACTCACCAGCTTAAATGATGATCTACTCTTTCAAATCTACTTGTATTTCTCAGGGATTTAGTAATCAGGTAAACTTCAGCTTTTGGAGAAGTGACGCTAAGGCGTCGGTTTAAAACTGATTTTGTCCTCATATTGTAATTTGTTTTGAAACAAGTATTATTCAACAATGTAAGTTTTAAATTATATATATGATGGTTGTTTTACTTTCTTTACTATGTATTCAACTGTTACGATACTGCATGAAGTCATCCGCCATCGAACGATTCCGTCGTTCTGGTTTGGGTGTGACAGATTAGTATCAGAGCATTGTTTATAGTGAATCGAGTGTATCAACCCATAAAAGATATACAAACTATAAACACAATGGGATTAAAATACTCTGATCAAGACTTTATACTTTTAAATACTAAAATATTTAACCAAGTATACATACCTGGATTCATACTAAAATCAGTGTCGCTAGGACAGAACAAAAGTATTACGATTGTTGAACATCACAAGTAGACTCTGGGATGTATGGTCAGTTTTGGGAGTGACATAGCCTGATCAACTATGTTGGGCCGAGAAGTGATTAGCATATGCCCGAGAATGGTTGTGATGTGGCAACAAGTCTAAAAACTTAGCAATACTACTATAATGAAAACATTAGAACAAAACATAAACCTAAAATACTATAGGAGCATTTTGTGTTACCATAATTACTTATCTGAGAACTAAAGGTCTTCATTAGTAGGGCAATAGTTGCTAAGTGGATACACTAAGGTTATATGTAACTAGGATGTCATAGACTTAGAATCTATGACCTTTTCTTTACTCCTTGTTCCTTGTGGATTTGGAGTTAGGGTCACTTATTCGAAGGTCTATCATGTTTTGATTACATATAATTGGTATGCGTTATACAAGTATTGAAGTAACTGATAAAGATCATCTTATAATTATCCAATTAGTACGTCTATTAATTATTTCTTTATCCCCATTTATCGCATAGATAACATGGTTGGATTCCATCCCCACGACGACACGTACTTCCCTAACCAAGGTAATGGAGGATGGTTTGAAGCAGAGCCAGAGGAGGATCACCCAATCCATTTGGATGATCACCAGGCTAAAGGCTTTTCTGATGGTTCGGACTCCAAGCCTGAGGTCAATAACCTACCCCCGGTGGCTCCTGTCCCAAATCCTAACTCTCGTTCGACTTTTCAAGGCCCGGCGCCTTCATGGGTGGAAAGCTTGGAAACATGGAGCCAAGAGCAGAATCAGCCCACGCCATTCAATGGAGACCGAAGCTTTTATGACATGAGCGAAGGAGGCTCAGCAGACAGAGTCTTGCCAATCCTGGTCCGTAGAGTTGCCCGAAACGAAATTCAGGGCAGGACAACTCTCCATCGAATCACGGAAGTTAACGCCAATGTGAGAATGCATACCATCCGCACCATTCATCTAGAAGATGCTCATGAGAGATCTAAGGGAGACCACGAGGTCCTGTAGCAAGAGCTAGCTGAAACTCGAGCTGAATTCATAGAGCCCCGAGTACGCCAAAGGGTGTACGAAAGGCACCTGCTTGATGTGGAGCGTCAGTTAGTTGAACTAAGGGTTCACCCGAGGGATAACCGTCACTAGTAGGAGATATTCTACCTTTCTTTCCTTGCTATAAGGAATTGGCTACCTATCTATGCTACAAGTAGCACTTTTCTAAGTAACTATCCTTGTACTGCAAGTACTTTTAGTTAGTCCTTTATGCTGTCAAAAATTTTCTACTTCGGATATGATGTAAGACCTACTCCAAGGTCATTTTCCCAAACTCATTACATCCTAAATATCAACGATACTGACAGTCGGCAAATTTCTGTGGCAATCCTTGTTCAAATACTTTCATTCTACTATCGTTAGAATTCTATCTAAACCTCATTTTCGTCAAATTATTGAGTTGTGGTAAATTAGCTCAAGGATCACTTCCAATTCCTGTCGAAGGTTGAATCATGTTATCCACCAACCAATGATAGCCTAGTTCAAAAATGCAATTGTCTAGTGACCATTCTACGAACTTACTTCAACTCTTTACTAGTACTGCATCATAGGGATGTAGGTCAAACCACCGAGAATAGTTTAACAAAACGAAAAATATACATTTACATGAACGAGTAGAATACATCTAGGACCGACCATAATTGCTCACGAACTCCTATTCTTGTCATATAACAGAATTATGTCGTCATCCAGATATAGTCAGTCGAACGACGAAACCCTGATCCTTCATATAGACGTTGCCACCTTCCAAGCCGCCGTGACAGCTGTCCTAGCACAATTTCATGCTAGTAACGCGAACAAAGGTGGAAACGGAGTTGACAATTCAAATCGTTGTAACAATCCGGGAAGTCAACAAATGATAACAATCACAAACACCCAAAGCCACAACTCTGAGTTTAAGAAACGAAAGCATCAAGCCCAAAAGGAGTGCAAGCGATTTCAAAGACTTGCCATGTAACAGCAACAAGTGGCGAACCATGCCACTTCAACACCGATCAAACGATACGAGGGAACACTCCCGAAGTGTAACAAGTGTAAATATCATCATAACGGAGTTTGCCGTGAATTGCAATGCTGAGATTGCAACAGAATGGGGCACACTGCTCGTATCTGTAGAGCACCGGCACGAACCACCTCCCAAATCAATGGCATCGGAGCCAGCCAGGCTTGCTATAGTTGTGGTGAAGCCGTACACTATTATAGGGATTGTCCAAAAATAAGGAACAACGAAAGCGCTCATGTCCACATCACTCCGACCCGACACACCACTTCCACCACCGATGCTGGTGCAAGCCAGAAATGTCATTTATGTGGTGAGGTAGGACATCTCAAGAAGGATTGTCCAATAGCAAAGAACTCTGGCGCAGACGGGAAGATACTAAGGATCACTGCTGCAGGAGAGACTACTCTGGGCCCACGTTGGAATACTAGGGCGTGTCGTTATAGTAGACTTATAAACTGTCAAAAACTAGTGCAACTCGATTCATATCTTTCTGCGAGATCCTGTCAGTCAAGGGACTCTCGTGCTGCATGTACTTGCTTTTTTTGTCGTATACCTTGTTCGCAGCAGTAGTCTTGTAGATAAAACTAAAGTACTGAAACTCTGTCAAAGTTGCACCGTTATGTTTTTTTAACACCTTTCTAAACTAGTCTAACGCCTTTTATTCCGAGTAGTCCAACATTATCATTTAACTTGAGTCAATTCGATCCTCACAATGCCAGTTTCATGCACAAATTTCTTTTCCCCATAATCGCCCTTCTAGCGAAGCCGTCATTCCAGAACTCTGAGGTACTCATGCATAGAGTATCTTATGTTTCGGATCCTTCCCGAAGAAACCTCAGCAAACCTCCCCGGAATACCACTCGTACAGTACGTCAAGTTCAATCCGAAGACCCATACAGTTAAATCTATCGCTGAGGAATGTATACGCAAGGGTGGTATATAATCAAGATTCTACAGGCTAAGAATTGATGAATCCGCTTTAACTTCTTTTCCTTGTATGGATGTGAGCTTGGAGAAGAATCATTTATTCGAAGGCCTTTTCAATCTTAATTATATACGACTCGTTTACGTGAAGCTGTGATTGATGAACCAAATATGACTTCTAATATGAACTTTAGGATGGAGACTACTCAAGACTACGAGTGATCGCGCTACCATGTGAATAAACTTAAGAGCCAAACAAATGCCTTTCCTGCCGATCGGGACAAGAGATACAGATAGAACAGAAGTACCTATCCTTTTTCCTTACTTCATGAGTAATCGTACTATCTTTTAGATTTTTCCGACATCTTTCCAGAAGAACTTCTAGGATTAGCTCCTCGACGTCAAAGTCGAGTTCAGAATCAACTTAATTCCAAGGGCTAACCTAGTAGCCAAATCGCCCTATTGTCTAGCACCAGCTGAGATGCAAAAACTATCCGGTCAACTTAAGGAACTGCTCAACATGGGCTTTATAAGACCAAGCTTCTCACCATGGGGAGCACCGGTCTTGTTCGTCAAGAAGAAAGACGGAGCGTTTCGTATGTGCATCGACTACAGGGAGCTCAACAAGCTTACTGTTAAGAATCGTTACACTCTTCCTCGCATCGATGATTTTTTCAACCAACTTCAAGGGGGCGAGTTACTTTTCAAAGATAGATCTGAGATCCGAGTATCATCAGTTACAAGTGCTAGAGGAGGATGTCCCGAAGACATCCTTCCGAACTCGTTAAGGACACTATGAATTTGTAGTGATGCCATTCGGATTGACCAATGCGACCGCAGTATTCATGGACTTAATGAATATGGTATGTCGTCCTTACTTGGATCAGTTCGTCGTTGTCTTCATAGATGACATACTTATCTACTCTCGTAGTAAGGAAGAGCATATTAAGCATCTACATCAGATCTTGGAACCATTACGATCAGAGAAGCTCTACGCGAAGTTCTCTAAATGCGAGTTTTGGATTCGAAGAGTCGAATTCCTGGGTCACGTTGTTAGTAAAGAGGGAATTCATGTGGACCCTTCCAAAATCAAAGCCATTGAGAACTGGTCAGCACCGAAGACGCCTACAGAAATTCGCCAATTTCTAGGCCTTGCTGGCTACTATCGTAGGTTCATTCAGAACTTCTCTCGAATTGCGAAACCTCTTACGATTTTGACCTAGAATGGTGTCGCCTTTGACTAGGAAGAGGAGCAAGAGAAAGCATTCCAAACGTGGAAGCGAGCCTTATGCACCGCACCGATACTATTCCTCCCAGAAGGAATAGAAGACTTCGTGGTCGGTTGTATTCTGATGCAACGAGGTAAGGTCATTGCCTATGCCTTCCGTCAACTTAAGACACTTGAAGCCAGCTATAAAACACACGATCTGGAGTTAGGGGTAGTGGAAATTGCTTCGAAGGTCCGGAGATCATTTAGGAAACGACATAGAAGATCGTTCAGATCCATGAACGATTGAAAGCCTCTAGAGACCAACAGAAAGCTACGCTGACAAGAGAAGGAAACCTTTGGAACTCCAAGTGGGAGACCGCGTTCTTTTGAAAGTCTCACCGTGGAAGGGCTTGATACGCTTCAGAAAGCGTGGAAAACTAAATCCAAGGTATATCAGACCATTTGAGATCCTTGCAAGGATCTGCCCGGTAGCATACAAACTTCGACTACCACAGGAACTCAATAACGTACATCCTACCTTCCATGTGTCACACTTAAAGAAATGTTTGTCCGATGAGACCCTTGTCATCCCTCTAGACGAAATCAAAATCAACGAGAGTCTCCACTTTATAGAGGAATCAATTAAGGTCATGGATAGGGAAATTAAAAGAACAAAACAAAGTCGCATACCCATTGTGAAGGTCCGATGGAATGCAAAGCGGGGACCTGAATATACTTGGGAGCGCGAAGATCAGATGAAACAAAAGTACCGGAATCTCTTTCCCTAATCCACAAATATTTACCTTACATTTAATTTTGGGACGAAATTCCCTCTAACGGCGGGATGATGTGACAACCCGATATTTCAAATCAATGTAATGACCTAAAAAGTCAAGAATTGTAATCTCTTTTGATATAATGAAATTACCGTCAAAAATAAAATGTTCAAAAGTCTCTACTGGATTGCATAAATGATAGATATCGTGTCAAGGGTTTCAGAAATATAGAGAACACTAAAATCCGAGTTATAACAAAGAAGTTATGACCAACCTAAGATTCACAGCAAAACCGTCAATATTGTTAAATGTAAAATGCGAAGTTTCAATACAATAATTTTTAGCCATAGGTATCTAAATGAAAATTGTAGATATCATTAAACCGTAAACGTACGTGAAAAAAGCGTCCAAGTCTGACTTCGTATGAGGAAGTTATGATTTTTCCAAGTTCCGGATATAGCAGTAGACAACTAAAAACTCGAAATAGAGATCGAGAGACTTTTGGCCGAAACAACCTAACTGAGAATCGAAGATCTCAACAATACTAGCGCAACGGTAAAAAGTATGATGAAAACTGACGTTGAATGAAGAAGTTATGGATTTGTGACGGAGTTTTCGTGTCCCAGCCTGTTAAAAATAATTAATTAAAAATAAAGCCAAAATTATCCGACGAAATATAAACGAGAGTTGTAGAGCATATTCTCATATACACGTGCATATATAGAACGTCAAAAATGGAGCTCATACGCGGAAGTTACGGATTTTACAAATTCAAGACACAAAATCCGAGGCTGTCAAGTTGGCCACGACGTGGCACAGATGGTCACGACGTGGGACCATGACTGATGGGTTTTCAGGCCTGGCAGCATACATCTCGTCCATGGAAGGGGATAGGATCGATTCCAAGATGTGGGCAACCCTTTTGCCACGACTTGGGACCCAAAAATTGGGTTATAAATAGAGCTCAAAGGGTTCCGGGTTTCATTGCTCAATTCTTTTCTTTCTCGTGCTGAAGCTCTGCGTTTAAACCCTCGAAGCCATCCCGAAGTCCCGATCTTCACATCCAAGTTCCGAAGGAAGGTTTTACACTCCCGAAATTCCCGAGAAATCAACTTTCTCAAGTCGAAGTTTTGCTCGGTTATCGTCTCACCTTCTTCAATCTATCAAGTGAGTTCATACCCCTATAACTATGTTTTCAAATGTTTTGTAAATGCTTTTATACACTTTTAAGGGGGGAATACAAGTACACACACGGTTATCCTCGTGTGAAAAACATCAATCTTTTGCTATACTTTTGTTATATAATAAATCATATGTGATTTATAACTATCATACGAAAACGTTCTCATACAACATAACACAATAACACTTTGTCTTTTTGGGATGAAACATGTTGTTGTATAAATATCAAACACTTTATTTATATTTTGAGTATAAATGTTCAATAATGTTATTACAAATGTTATACTTTACATACAAAGTCGACACTACACTAGGGTTTATCATACAAACGAATCACACTTTTGGAAAAAAAAACTATAATAGGTATAGTTTACTAGATATTCATGAGATTTTACGTACTATAAGTACTATATCAAGGAAATACTTTCATATACAAGAACGAATGGACTTTTCATACGTAAATGTATTTGATACTAAGTTTTGTGAGACATTCAACTTCACGTACTTTCAAGTATGCAGTTAAAGTCATGTATTATATACTATAATCTCTTGTAGGGAGAGCGTGATACTTGTGTATAGATCTATACGAGATTGACAATCCCGCACCTAAACTGTTAGCTACAGTTAGACCAGCAGGTCTGGGGTGACAAACGTCATAACATTCCAATGCCTGAAGAACGTTGTTACAGGCAGTCTGGGTCAATAGAATGGTTATAAAACTCACATGGAGTATTAAAAACACGTTGATTTACAGGGTTATCAAATGCCTTAGTGATTTTATACATACATAAATCTACTATTATAGGCATGAAAAACAGTATTGCATTACAGTTTTGGAACTTTTAAACTACCACACACTTATGGAAAAATATTGGATTTCTAGAAGCAAACATTCAAAACAGTCGGGTCTTGGTAGAAGACTGCTTTTATACTAGAAGGAAATATGGGATTTTCTAGGAGTTTTCAAACATCTACAAACAATTTCATTAAAATTTATACAAACATTGACATTAAATACTTATTAACTCACCAACTTAAATGCTGATCTACTCTTTCAAATCTACTTGTATTTCTCAGGGATTCTGTAATACAGGTAAACTTCAGCTTTTGGAGAAGTGACGCTAAGGCGTCGGTTTAAAACTCATTTTGTCATCATATTGTAATTTCATTTTGAAACAAGTATCATTCAACAATGTAACTTTTACATTATATATATGATGGTTGTTTTACTTTCTTTACTATGTATTCAACTGTTACGATACTACATGAAGTCATCCTCCCTCGAACGATTCCGCCATTCTGGTTTGGGGGTGTGACACATAATATAAGCACACTATCTCAAACTCAAAATAAATGGATGAAAGAATACATACCAGCCACAACATCGGGCGCTGCGCGGACCTCCTCCGTTGTCCACTGGAAGACTCTCCCGTGAGCCTTTAGTGCCTCGGCCTTCACTGGCCGGGTCTAGGTAGCTCTGGCAACATGTGCAGATCCTTGTGCTGATCCCTGCAGCAGCTGTGGGCACTTGACCTTTCGATGGCTGGTCTGGTTGCAATGAAAGCAAACCGATAATCCCTTGGGGCAATCCCTCGCAAAATGCCCCTCCTTCCCACACTTGTAACATACCCCAACTTTGCACACCCCCTCATGGCTCTTGCTGCACTTCCCACAAGTGCGGCCCTTCGAACCACCAGATCTCGAATCAGTGGGCTTTGCCCGCTTGGCTGCTGGCTAAGCTTGCGCCGGTCGCCTGTCCCTCCTTTGAGACTCGGCCTCCTCCCCCACCCGAGTCTCCAACTCAATCACCCTCTTCCGGGCATTTTCCCGTAGCTCAGCAAATGTACGGTATGACGAGCTCGCCACGAACTCACAAATATCCCTCCTCAGTATGCTCAAGTACCAGCTCATACGTGCCTACTCAGTAGACACGTAATCAGGGAAAAACAACGCCCTCTCATGAAACATCCTCGTAATCATTGTCACAAACTCAGTTTCCTGCTTGAGGGACAAGAACTCCTGGGCTAGACGTTCCCTCTCCACAGGGGGAACATACTCATCTCGAAACATCACAGTGAACCTCTCCCAGGTCACCGTGGTAAGCTCTACAGTAGTGAAGTCCGTTGTCACAAACTTCCACCAGTCCTTCGCCCACAAGCGAAGCTGGTTCAGTGAAAACCGAACCCTCAGATGTTGCGGACACGAGTAGGTGTAGAAGAATCCCTCGATATCAGAAATCCATCTCATTGCAGCAATCGGATCCTGTGTCCCATCAAACTCCGGTGGCTTCGTGTTGCTGAACTCCCGGTACAACAACGAGTTGCCACCCTGAGGTCTAGCAGCAGCCACAGCCGCGGTAGCTGCAACAACCGCAGCCTCAGTAACTGCTGCGTATCTCTCGTTAAACGTCTCAATCAAGGTGGTCTTGATAGACCCAAACATCTCCGGTATCTCTGCGCGGATAGCCGCAGCCACCTCATCGTGGATCATCTGACGAAGCTCCTCGTCACTCACGCCGCTCGTCTCTGGTCTGTGGCGTGTCCCAACCATGATGTATTTGAAATACAACATAAAAATATCAGAGACTCGCTCGAGTATACTCGCACCCGATAACTCAACCCTATTTGTTCCTTAGTACCCTAAGGATTCTTACTTGGACTGTGCATTGATCTGGTGTCTTCAGTAGTATGGGCCCTATACTACCGCCCACACCGCATCAATATTCACCCCAAGTCCTCCTCCTAGGATCCCAGATCACAAGTACTCTAATCTCGTTATGCATAGGCTACTTGTTCCTTAGTACCCTAAGGATTCTTACTTGGACTGTGCACTGATCCGGTGTCTTCAGTAGTACGGGCCCTATACTACCGCCCACACCGCATCAGTATTCACCCCAAGTCCTCCTCCTAGGATCCCAAATCATAAGTTACTCTAATTTCAAGATCAACAGATACTCATGATGGTAGGGTGTGACAGTACACACTGGCTCGAGACGAATTGATGGAGTTTTTCATATTACCTTAGATTATGTTTCTTTGATTTTGGAATTGTAACTAACACATGTTTTTTTTTTGAAATTTCTTGATCTTGGGATTATGGTTTTGAAACTTATTTTGAATAAAACTCACGGTTTTGAATATACCTATAGTGTTTTAAAAGTTCAAATTTATTGCAAAATTTAGGATGTTACAACTTACTATCTAAGTTATTTGGCAAATCGAAGCTTAGAGTCGAGGACTATCTCTCGATCGCTAAAAGGCCGAAACGTGATGTCACACCCCCGAACCAGACGGTGGAAACGTCCGAGGGCTCGCATGACTTAAATTGAATATCGTCACAATGAATATACATGGATCATAAAATAAACGTCACCATGCATCAATATATTACAACTGAAATTGTTCACATCAAGTACATTGTTTTACATTACACATTCATAACATAAATAGTTCGTGCATTTTTTAACAACATAACATCTAACATTACTTCATAATACTCTTCCGCTTACCCGATACCTGAGAATACAAGTTATTTTGGAAAAACGTCAACATATGAAATGTTGGTGAGTTCATAAGCAATGTTGGGATAAAAATGATTTGTGTAGTTTTGTAAAAACCCAGAAAATCCGATATTTTCTGAAAAGACTTATGTTTATCAAAGTGTGAGATCCATAAGTTGATGCATGAATGATTTTAAAAACATATATATATATATATATATATATATATATATATATATATATATATGAAGGGTATTTTGTATTATAGTTATAAAATTTCGAACGAGTAGTATTGAATTCCCCGGAAAACCCGATGTTTCCCGATGCTAAAATGTATTCATGATTACTGATTTTTTTGTATTGTCTTAACGAATGATTATTGAATTAATCCATATTGTATATCGTCCTAATTTTGTCTACTTTGATTTCTCGTAAGCCTTAACAAATGATGAGAAAGGAAGTATTATGTCCCACTACTATCGTGAGTTCCTTCGGCTGTCGTGGATGCGAAAGACACGATGGTCCAACTCGCATTTGATTACTGTGACCTTACTAACTTTTCTAGCGGGACACTTTGGCCCACTAGCACACAAAGCTATTGAAAGTCCTTTTATAAAATATTGGGTCATTAAAGGCCCAATAACATATAAACGTTATCCCTTTGAGCCCAAAGATCATGTTGGCGGGCTTGCAAGACCCAACAAGCATAATTTGAAACTCATAAGCCCAAAATTTGTAGATTTACTCATTGTAGTCATCACGTATCTATTGAAGTGTTTTGATTTAACGTTTGTTGTTTTGTATTGATTCGAGATCGAATCAATTCGTTTATAACGATATTTGGTATTGAAGGTGTATTTGTTTTTCGTTTTCTCGCTAGCCGGATATCTTGTATTTTGTCTTAATGAATTAATTTGTTTAGAAGTATGACTTTGACCATTTTCACTACCTTTCTTTTATAAAAATAACACTTTTAGTCCTTTATATAAAAGAATTTCATTTTTAGTCCTTAAAAACATTTTCTTGACACTTTTAACCCAAATTATATTTAGTAAACAGTTTTAGCCCTTCCAGAATGGTGTTTCTCGGTTAGAACCCCAATTTCATAATTTTTACAGTTTTGGCCCAAAATACAAAAAGTTTACATTTTTGATCCTTTTTGGAGTTTAAAAGCATTTTTGACCTTAGAAATAGTTTTATTTCACTTCATGTCCCCTGTTTTACAGAATATTACAATTCAGCCCCTTAAAAACTTCAATTTTTGCAATTTTGGGCTTGTTGGGCCGAAACGCCCATATTTAGCCCAATGACTCAAATTTTTGCATTTTCAGTCCTTTGAAAATTCTAATATTCAGAAAAATGATTATAAAAACTGTTTTGACTCTTTTGACCCTCAAGAAACCGTGACTTGGCAGTTTTTACCCCAAGTTTTGTATTTTTAACATTTTAAGTCCTAAAATGGGTTTTATGTTACAGTGTGTTCCTCATAACCTTATAAGTTATTTTTCTTAACTAGATTAGTGTATAAGAACTTAGTTTTTGTTTGTTTCCTTTCTCATGTCATAGATCTCGAATTATCACCCCTTTTTGTTACATATTTATCACAAAAACACATAACATCACACACATACATGCATAAAATCACACATAGCATACACATACACATAGATCTACACATTTTCTTATATTCTCCCCCATAAAACATATGAAAACCGAAAATAGAGTGTTATGAAGCTCACCTTGAGTTGTAGTTTCAGTTTTGAAGAAGACTAGAAGAAGAAATTTCGATCCTAGCAAGTCCTCTTGGTAGATCTCAAATTTAGTGGTTTAGATGATGTAAGATCACAAGTTTGAATAGATTTAGAAGAGATTTTTTTTGGATGAAATGAAGTAGATAGATCATGGATTTAACATCAACTTACCTTAGATGATGTGTTTGTGGGAAAAATCTTCTTGAAAGCTTCTTAGATCTCGAAATTTTGGAGAGGAGTGGAGAGAGTTTCTTTTGAGATAGTTTGAGTGAAGTGTGTGTGTGTTTGGGTTCGATCGAGAGGAAGAAAGAGAGGAGAGAAGAGAGAGTGAGTGATGAGATAGGTGCATGGAAGCATGAGACTTTGCATGTAAAATCTCCATGTAAAATTGAGGGGGCACCCACACAAGTCAACTCTTCCTCTTGGTGGGCTTGGGCCGAGAATGGAGAGGGGAAAAGGAAAGAATTGGGCCTTGTATGTTTAAGCCCATTATATGGTTATGTTAGATGATTTTTGGTGCAATAAAAATCAAAGAATAATTTTTATGACCTATTAGGGCTAATATAAATTTGTTTTGGTCCAATAAGGCTCATTAAAGTTAATCTAAATTATTTTGGGTTCATAAGGCCCAAACATGTTAAGTTTCATGTATATGGGTCTAATTAGGGCCCATTTGAGAGTTCTAGGTTCAAGATAGATAATTTGGAAGTTTATTAGTCCATTAGGCCCAATAAGGAAATCCTAGTCCAAAGTGAACTCAAATTGGAATTTCAAAGGTTTCCAATTCTTTGTTGACCACTTGTAGGGCTAGAATGTAGTATTTGATGGAGTTTTGTTGTTATAGAATGAGCATCATGCATGCTTTCATGTTATTGATTCATAATTGTTATAAGTGTTGTAGTTACAAGGCACCAAAATTTCTAGTTGTAACACGTGATATACACCGAATTTCACTCAACTATAGTGCGTTGATTCACTACCAATCTTCTCACTACACTTCTTAGGTTCACTTTGAAGCTCTTCCTTTACTCCCGACTTTGTTCTTACCTTTGCTCTTAGAGCTTCGCCTACTTGGAAGCTTCAAAATTGGCTTAACTTCCATTAAGCTTCGCCCCATATCTTTGCTCTTGGCCAAAGCTTGCATCAAAAACTTTGCCTTAAATCATCGCTCTTAGCGTAAGCTTTGCTTTGGTAACTTTGCCATTAGACTGTTACCAAACAATCAGGAGGTTTGTCATGCATTTGTTTTGTTTATGTATTCCAAATCAACAATATATAGTGATTTTTGTATTAAAGTATCTATAATCATTGAACGTAGGCATAATTTTTTATTTTGGGAAAATGACTTATCAATGTAATTAACTTTTAGGTATGTTTACATCTGGGTAACTATCTTTTTTTGTACACATCTAGGTAACAAACTTGTTGGAAATGTTCATATATGACCATTATGACCTGCTGTAGCAGGTTACATCCTAGATGTGAACACTTTTGACAAATTCGTTACCTAGATGTGTACAAAAAAAATAGTTACCTAAATATGAACAAAATGAAAAGTAAGAGTAAATTACATGAATGGTTTGGAAGAATTTATGTTTTTGGTACCTAACTTATTTTTTTTAACTCGGATGGTCCCTAATATTTATTTTTGTTGCACGTTTGGTCCCTGTATTACCTAAAAAGACTATTGTGCCTTTATTAATTTATTTATTAATTAATTTTCTTATTTATGTATATATTTTTATATATTTAAAAAAATTAATAGACCCACATATCTGTATCTCCTCAGATGATCCCTACTGTTTATTTTTTGATTAATTTATTTTTTTAACTCAAATGATCCATACTGTTTATTTTTGTTATACGCTTGGTCTCTGTCTTATCTAAAAAGACTATTGTGCCCTTATTAATTAATTTTTTTAATTAATTTTCTTATTTATGTATTTATTTTTTTATATATTTAAAAAAATTAATAGACCTTACATATCTGTATCTCCTCATCATCACATCTCTCATCCTCCTCAACTTCTATTTATTTTCCATCTTTAGTGATATTGACATCTTCACCATCCATTCTTTTTTCGGTTCTTCAAGTCCGTCGAATTAACACCACAACCCAGTGAACCCACTAAAGATGAAGAGGCAGTGGGTTATGGTGTTGGTTCGCCAGAGTTGAAGGACCAAAAAAGAAGCATGGTGAAGACGTCGATGTCACTAAAGATGGAAAAGAAATAAAAGTTGAGAAGGATGAAAGATAGGATGGTGACCGGTGAGACTCAAATTAAATTTCTCAAATGTGGTTTTAGGTTTACGGTGATGAGATATAAATATGTGGGGTCTATTAATTTTTTTAAATATATAAAAAAGTAAATACATAAATAAGAAAATTAATTAAAAAATAAATTAATAAGGGCACAATAGTCTTTTTAGTTAAGATAGCGACCAAACATACAACAAAAATAAAGAGTAGGGACCATCCGTGTTAAAAAAATAAGTTAGGGACCAAAAACATAAATTTCCCCAGACCATAGGGACCATTCGTGTAATTTACTTTTACTTTTGGTTTTGTTCATATTTGGGTAACTACTTTTTTTTTGTACACATATAGGTAACAAACTTGTTGAAAGTGTTCACATCTAGGATGTAACATGCTACAACAGGTCATAATGGTCACATATGAACACTTCCAACAAGTTTGTTACCTAACATGTGTATAAAAACAAATATAGTTACCTAAATGTGAACATACCGAAAAGTTAATTACCTTGATAAATCATTTTCCCTTTTATTTTTCCATATTATCTTTCTACTATCATTATTAAACAAATTCGCACTCACTAATCATTGACCACACTTAAAAGTTTTTTTTTTTTTCCTTCGTGAAATGATCCAACTTGAACCTATTTTTGTGAAATATTTTATAAAGCACTCTTACCTAATTTGTTATTTTTCAAAAATATAATATTTATAAAATCAAAATACTTTACAAGAAAACACAAAATCAAATTTAAAGTTCATATTCTTTTATTTCGTTACAAATCATAACATATATAATTATAAAAACATAAAGCTAATAAAAAATATCATATGATCATTACGTATATTTAATATTAAAGATTAAATAAAATAAATATAATTAATCGTAAAGTAATAAAATTGTAAATGTCAAATGTAATAAGATGTGTACAATAAAACTAGAGGTGAGCATGGTGTAGTTCGGTATGGTTTTTGGCCAAAACCGAACCGAAAACCGCAACTTCGGTTTTTTGAAATTTAGAAACCGCACCGTTCGGTTTTTATGCGGTTCGATTTTTGCGGTTTTTATTGCGGTTCGGTTTTTTTTGCGGTTTTTTTGTTAGTTTTTTTTTTGTTTTCATTTTGTCTTTTTACTAAAACTCAAGTAATTCGGCGAGTTACTTTGAATCAGATGAGGAGTGCTAATCATTTTTTGGAGATAAACCGATACCACCACCTCTTGGTTTGAAATCAAATTACATAACCACTCATCCAACATGTTTCTAATGCTTGAACATAATACGAATTTAATATAATATTTGTTTCACATGTACATGCAATAATATTAATGTATTCATAAAAATGATATTATCATCAATAGTACTCTTCACATTTAAATGTTAAAAAATGTCATAAACATTATTTGTTATTGTAAATATCACTGAATGTATGTTTAAAAATATACAATCATCATCCGATAGATAAGATAGATGTTTATATTTATAGAAATTTTAATTGTCATAAGTTCTTGGTTCTTATAAATATATATATATATATATATATATATACACACACACACACATATATATGTGGTGCGGTTCGGTTTTTTGCGGTTTTTGCGAGACTAGAACCCGCACCGCACCGAGTATTTTCGGTTTTTGCAAAACTAAAAACCGCACCATTGATTTTCATTTCGGTTTCGGTTTTTTGGTTTCGATTTATGCGTTTTTTTCGGTTTTTTTGGTTTGCGGTTCGATTTTTGCTCACCCCTAAATAAAACATTATTGAGCAATCAAAACTATTATATAAACTTAATTTAAAACTAAAAAGACATTTAGTAAGATATATATATATATATATATATATATATATATATATATATATATAGAGAGAGAGAGAGAGAGAGAGAGAGAGAGTGAGTGATCAAATCTCGTTCTAATGATAAAAAATAAATTTAATGGTTAATTATTACCTTTGATCTCTCAAAAACTTTCTGCTTTTAGTAACATAGTGAGTGATCAAATCTTGTTCATATACCTACGCGATGCCATTTGTTTGTCTTAATATGTTATTGCAGTAAACATGCATATCTTGGAAGGTCTCACATAGTGAGTGATCAAATCTCGTTCATATACTTACGTGATGCCATTTGCTTCTGTCTTAATATGTTATTGCAATAAACATATATATCGTGGAAGGTCTTATCGGAAAAATTACGCCAACTTTTTTGGAAGGTTTTTACAAGTAAAAACATATTCGATTTTTTCTTTAAAGATAATTATAATTTGCACTTAGAATTTCTTTTTATAACAAGATGAGTACATTTATATATATATATATATATATATATATATATATATATATATATATATGTGTGTGTGTGTGTGTAACACATGATAAGTAAACATGTTAAAGTTTCTTATTATACATATACTATGGGTAAAAATAAAGACAAATTTTAGAAGAATCCAATATATTTTTATCTATTTTCTTAAAACAAAACTATTTATTACTTGTTAGTGTATTAAACTCCTATATTTTTTTGAAAGAACCTAACTTATTTACATCAAACCAAAAAAGACACTATATTATTTTTAGTATGCTTAAAACTCTTATATTTCTTAAAAAATTCTAATCTTTTGGATGATAACCAACAAACTATTAAGAGTCAATTATGTAGGTATATGTGTCTGCCAAGGATTGCCTAGGGTTTGTGGGTCTTAAAACCTTAATTTAGACAATTATGAAAATTATAGGGGTTTTAACGGATTAAAAAATTAATATTGGTTTTTTCCAAAGTTATATGAAAATATGTTGGGTTGTTAGGAGTTTTGTCAAAATAATAAAATAATTTTTATTATAAATAAAAAATATAAATATATTATTAAAACTAGATAAAAACTAAAATTTATTCTATATACATTAAAATCTAGAGATATGAACATCATCAATATGTTGAAATTTAATAGCAACAAACAAAGAAAAGAAGAAAAAAAAACAGCAAAATCAATGTTATTTTTTGTTTTTTCTTAAAAGTACCAACTCTGAAATTACCGTATATATGTTTTGATATTTTTCAGACGACCAAGAAAAGCAAGCAACAACGAGCACAAATCATATCCATAGAGAGACGGCGCACAATCAGTGAATGCTGCGAATCTCATAGCTTCCTGGATTCCTCGTCCCGTAACAACAACAAAGATCTGCTTTCGCGTTGTTACTGATCTTAGCCTGCTCCGTTTGAATAGTGAGTTTATCAGATTTTCTAGGACTTGTATTCATCCCGATTGTCACTGATTTGAGATTTTATCGAGAATTTAAACTGATTCAAAAGTTTTATTTTCGTTTTAGCATGTGAGTGCAGAAGAACTTCAATCGCACTCGTAAATCTTGTTGTCTTCTCAGGCTTTCGAGATGCCGATCTCAGGTACCTCTTTTGATTTTTGAGATGCTGTGATTGTTTAAATCAAATCCTCTAACATTTGATGTAGTTGGCTGCAATCCATGGATATAACTAGGGTAGCTCAATCCGTCCTGATCCACAGCTTTTTTGATCTGGTTGTCTAATAGATTAAACTATTATCCTTTTTCATTGGTTAATTGATTTGACTTTGTGACGAACTGATTCAAAAAGATTCAATTAATTTTTCCTTTCAAATAAGAATTAAAGTTGCTGTAGTATGGTAGTTATCATATGCGCCTCTATGAAACAAGTGGTTTTTCTTACTTGCAAATAAAGACAAGTTTGTATGTTTTATTGAGAAGGTTTGGTGAGAACAGGTTATGACCTCACAATGAATATGATCTCACAATGAACATAAATGTTATAGGTTAATGTACCAATGTTTATCAGTGGTGGTAGTTACTGTATTAATGATGCAAAGGGTTGTTAAAGTTATATAGGTATGAGTCTTGAGAAGTACATTGTGAGAGTTTCAATTTCAATGTGGATTTGGCTTCTTATGGGGACTGGACTCTTATGTCAGTCACCTAACACACACACACTGCCATGTATCTGATTTACGTCTCACATGATGTACTTGAACTGGGGTAGAACAATGTGGGCCAGCTCTGGGGTTGCTAGAACAATAACCTTTTTGTAGAAAGATAGTGATAGGGAGTATATCTTATAGATCTCGTGATCAAATTGAGCTTTTTTTGTCGTCTTGCTACCATTCTCGCTCTCTTCTTAACCTTATAAAATCAAGAGACATACTATATCCCTTTCTCCATGCCTTATTTTCTTCGATTCATATCTTTTGTCCGTTGCACTTTCGCAACGTTTTTTTTAGTCTTCTTTACTTACTCTATTTCCGTTGAGGTTTTGTAGTGTTTCTTTTTTCAGACTAAGAAAGTTTTACCTACTTAATTTGGTAAAACGAAACAATATTGATTAAATGTCATTGAAGATGTGAAATGAGTTTGTTGGATAACTTAACTTGCTTTAGGTTACTCGATTTTATGTGAAGCTAATATGACAATGTAATAATATCAAACTAACACAATGGAACCATGGTTGTGTTTATTCCCATATCTCTCTCTCTCTCTCTCTCTCTCTCTCTCTCTATATATATATATATATATATATATATATATATATATATATATATATATATATATATATATAATTGATCTAATAAGATCACCTGACTCTTTTCTTATGAAAACATTTATCATCTCTTTATAGTCTGCCTTGTTTCCTTGGCTAATCGGTTTTCTTGTTTGTAATTGTAGGATTGCGTGAGAAGCATAAACAAGAACTCGAGAATCTGACATTAATAGCACAACCTTTCAAAACATTGAAGCTTTTTATAGTGGCTGTTGTTCAATATATAACGAGATCACTGGTATACCTTCTGACACATGTTGTCTGGCTTATGCTTTTTGTCACACTCACAGTTGCAGGTGGACTCTTGTTTCTGTCTGTGGATGGTCCTCATGGAAAGGTACTCCCTTCATATTGCCTATTACTTACATTAGTCCATTACAAATACATATTTCTGCAGTTTTATTTGAAATAATGATGTGTATAAGTGCTCTCAAATGAAGCTTCTATTGATCATGAAATCATCCACAAAACAGAGTAAACACCATTTTTTGGTCCCTGTGCATTGATCTTCATTAGTTGTTTTCCAAGAAAAGCATAAAATCAAACCAAAACCTAAAATCAATTGTACATTGATCTTGAATAGGAATTCTGTTTGTTAATGAATTCTTTGCCTATGAGTCATTGTACTCAAAGTTCCTTCAAATTATCGATGAGGTTGTAAGTTCCTTGGTTTTCAAGATTATATGTTACATATTAATATATAATGATGTATATGTGATACATGTGCTCTTGTAGCATGTTGAAGAGCTTCTTGAATATGCAAGGTTTGGACTGTGGTGGGTAGCTCTTGGTGTTGCATCTTCCATTGGTCTTGGTGAGCTCAATCAACTTTATCCCTATTATCTTTCATCTCATTTATTATTATAATAATAATAGTTCAATATCTGATTCGATAAAAAACAATACTTCTTCAGTGGCTAAATCAATAAAATGGTGAAAGTACAAGTGCTTTTCTGTATTTTCCCCTTTAGATTCTTTTTTGGAAACCAACCAAAGTTTTGAAGTTTTGTTAAACAATGCAAGTAATATTTTGTTAATTTGTATTTTTTTTTTTAATTTGATCAGGTTCTGGGTTGCACACTTTTGTTCTATATCTGGGTCCCCACATTGCGTTCTTCACAATAAAAGCAATGCAGTGTGGTCGGGTGGATCTTAAAAGTGCTGTTTATGATACAATACAGTTAAACAGAAGCCCTACATGGCTTCAAAAAGATTGTTCAGAGTTTGGGCCTCCATTGTTTTCATCCTCTCAAGGTGTTCAGGTTCCACTTAGCAGCATTTTGCCACAAGTACAAGTAGAAGCTATTCTTTGGGGCCTTGGAACTGCATTAGGAGAGCTACCTCCATATTTCATTTCTAGAGCAGGTTTGTATATTCCTAGGTTACTATTCCCTTCTTAAATTGTTTTTTTTTCCTCATTAAGTGATAGACTGATAAAGTGCTATCTAGATAAATGAAGTTCAAAAAGGGTTTGAGAAAATCATTTGAATCTTGTTTTAAAAATGACAAAAAAAAGTACAATTTTTTGCAGCAAGTATCTCGGGTGACAAAATGGATGTGACAGAAGAACTGGATGCTTCCTCATCAGAGAGTAATGGAGTTGCTTCAAACTTAAATCACATGAAGCGTTGGTTCCTATCACATGCACAATATTTGAACTTTTTTACAATTCTTGTGCTTGCTTCGGTTAGCTTTTCATGCTTTTATCCTCTTCAATAAATAATAAACACTTGTTATTCATTACATTGGTTGAATTAATTATCTGAGGCAACTTGTAGGTGCCAAATCCTCTGTTTGACCTTGCTGGAATTATGTGTGGGCAATTTGGGATTCCATTTTGGAAGTTTTTTCTTGCAACCCTAATTGGAAAGGCAATCGTAAAAACTCACATACAGGTCATCTTCTCTTTTTCTCTTGAAAACTTTGAGATTATTTATTATCATCAATGTCAAGAAACAATAACATGTCACAAACTTATATATATATATATATATATATATATATATATATATATATGTTCTTATCTCATATAACAAAATGAATGGAATCAAATGAATATAATAATAATGATTGATTTTGAATTTTGAATTTTGAATTTTGAATTTTGATTTGCAGACAGTATTCATCATCTCAGTGTGCAACAATCAACTTCTTGATTGGATAGAAAATGAATTGATATGGATGCTTAGCTTCATCCCTGGTGTGGCTTCTGCCCTTCCCACCATTGTAGCTAAACTGCATGCAATGAAGGAGAAATACATGGCTGCCCCTCTCCCTGTCACATCAAACATCAAGGTAACATTCATTTGCTCATTTTTATTATTTCAAAATCAATTAACATACAATGTTAATCACTACAGATTTGCAAATATACTTTGATGGTTTGAGAAATAGTTTTGTTAAATTTATGTATGGGTTGGGTGATTCAGGTGAAATCATGGGATCTATCGTTTGCTTCAGTCTGGAACTCTATTGTGTGGTTAATGCTGTTGAACTTCTTTGTGAAGATTGTGAACTCAACTGCACAGAGGTATCTCAAGAAGCAGCAAGAAATAGAAATAGCTGCTCTCAAAAAGTTAGAGCAATCAGAGGATTGATTGATTGATTGATTGATAGCGCTATTAGTAGTTATTTGATGTTTCTTTTGTTTACCTAATAGAATAGACTTCCCTTACTTACCATTGAAGCAATCTGAAACCGAATCAATCCTTAACAACTCATTTATACAAAACATTAGTTGCAGACATTTCAAAGGATTGCTGTTTTCGGTGCAAAATTGCCATATTTTACTTTCTTTTCCATGGTTGAACCACAAGTGTTTCAACCTATGGGTGTAACACTGTTGGTTTTAGGGTGATATGTTTGTAGAAATGATCAAGAGTTTGAGTTTTAGTAGTTAAATATAGGGGAGGGGGTTTCAGTTCCAACTTAACTACTTAATGGAGTGTTGTGTATCTCATTTATGCTTTTGGGGTGGTTGGTAGATTTTTCTTTATTTTTTTAGAATATCTGTGAATTAGTTGCTTGGAGTTGAATACAAATCAAGATGGACAATTAAAAGTGATTAATAAGCTAATAAAATATATGAACAAAGGGATGGTGAAGTAAGGATAGAATTCGAGATAATTAAATCGTGAAGGAGTCTGAGATGGTTGAAAAGAAGTCTATGTAGAGTTTTGGTTTTGGTAAGAAGTTGGATATGTGATGTTTGTGCTACTTAAGATGTTTATCCCAATATGTGGCTCAACTTAGGCCTAGAGTATCATTACTGTGGGCCGAAGTAATCTTATATATGTTGTTTGGGCCTTGTCGCATGGGTGAAATATGTTACGGAGGTAACATTACTCGACATAGAAGAAGCATTAAGTTGGAACATTACATGTTAGTATGTTACCCTTCGCTTTCTTATGGCTTTGGACAGGGGTTCATTAGGATCATACAATAGGGTATGTTTTATTAGTGTAATATAGCATGCTTGATTTTTGTTAACAAAACCTTAAAATACAACAAAGTTGCATAGAATATGGAAAACGAGAGTGTATTCTAGTAGAATGAGAGTTTATTTTAGAAAAATGAGACTATATTCTAACAAAATGAAAGTGTATTCTAGTAGAACACACTTCCGTTCTTCATATTCAATGCAACTTTGTTGTATTTTAAGTGAGTATGTCCATAAACAAAACACGAACCCACATATGAAAACCTAGATGCGAATTTATTCTGAAAGAATGTCATTGCTAACATTAATGACGAATTTAATTAGTTTCCATAAAAAATGATTTATAATTTTGGATATTATTTAATATAGATATACTTATGAAAATCATTTAACATCTATCTTTATTTAATTTTACTAAATTCTTATTGGTGCATTCTAGACTTCTAGTATACAATAAATGTAAGAAACACATGAACCTCTCTCTCTCTCTCTCTCTATATATATATATATATATATATATATATATATATATATATATATATATATATATATATATATATATGTTCAAATGAGAACTAAAAAAGATTAAGAACCACTTTTTTTAGACAAATTAAACTTAAAACTCATTATTATGTGTCAGATGTCAAACACTCAAGTCCTCAAAATCTTTCAAACTCTCTCACCAAACTTAAAGAACACACCAACCTTATCACCACCTACCACCAACCACCACCACACCACCGTTGTTGCCGCCTCCTTCCACTGGCCAACCACTTCCATCAGATATGTATGCTCCAAACGATTCCATATCTACATTTTCAGTTTCAGATCCGCGATTAACACCACTAGATCTATGATTTTCTGTTCTAGATCTATAAGTTCCGACAAGCAACGAAGATCCACCACTATCGTCAACGATCATCACCGCTGTTATCGTCATCCTCTGATCTCCGGTGAAAGACCATCAGATGTGTCGCCGCCTTCTATTTCTCTCTCCTCCTTCTCATCCTCTCTGATATTTGGTGAAAAACTACTAGATCTGATGTGTTTCAGGTTACATCTCAAGTGAAACATTACCGTCTACGTCGCATCAGAGCTTACTCACACTAGATCTATCATCTTTGTTTCCTCCACTGTAAGATTAGAAGTTTTCTGGTCCAGATCTATGATTTTCGCCACCAAAAATGTCTAGATCTGTGATTTTTGTCAACATCATGTACAGATCTACAAGCTTCGACGGGATCTGGTTTCGTTTTCTTCAAGTCTCAGATTTGGTGAAACACCGCCCACTTGTCTCCATCTTTTTCTCTATGATCTATGGTGAAACACCACCAGATCTACATCAGGTATGTCAATTTTTATGTTGATTATTTTTCATATTGTTAAACTGTGAATTTAATGTTTTAATCTATTTTTTTATTGTTTACTTTTCTTAATATTAGTTTTAACTACTATTAAGTTGTGAATCCAATGTTATTAATACGTAAATCCAAGTTTATGTTCTTAGGTTTTTTAGTTGTTATGTTGTGAATTGAATTTAAAATGTGTTATAATGTTAATGTTTTCTCAAATAATACAAATCTAGGTTTTTTAAGTTGTGAATTGTGATATTTAAATGTTTTTATTAATTTTTTAGTTGTGTTAATATTAGTTTTAAATGTTATGAATAAGAAAATGTTAGTTTTATGTTGTGAATACATGATATTAATTTGTGAATATATGATTTTTTTTATAATTTTTAAGCTGTGAATGCATGTTTTATATTTATTATTCTACTTACATCTATTATAGATCTCTACGGTGCATTTTTTTATCGTTTTGTTCTTCTGTTAAGGTGTGAATTTAATGTTTTAATCTCTCATTTGTTTTTTTATAATCTTAGTGTTACCTTCTATTAAGATGTGAATTTTCTGTTTAAATTGTGAATTGACTATATAAGATGTGAAATTTGTAATTATTCGTTCATTGTATTAAACTGTGAATTAATTGTATTAAGAGTGTTAAGTTGATAATATGGCTGTGAATGCATACTTTTTGTATATTAAACTGGGATTTATTGTACTAAGCTTTGAACTTTGTATATTAAGATGTGATTTTTGTTTTTTAAATTGTGAATTGATTGCATTAAGTTGTGATTTTTGTTTGTTTAAACTGTGAATTGACAGTATTAAACTATGAATTTTTTGTATTAAATTGTGATTATGTGTTTTAAACTATGAATTGAATGCATTAAGTTGTTAATTTTTTATATTAAACTGTGAATTTTTTATAGTTAGAGCTATATTCTTTGTCCTCGAATCGAAGCGTCATCTTGATGTTACGCATCCAATCGTTATAGTTAGAGCCATCCATAACGACATTGGAGCAAATGTTGAGTAAAGAGAAATTGTGGCTGGAGGATGAAGCAGAAGTGTTTCCAGGAGTAGACATTTGAAAAGAAAGATAGTTTTAGTTAGATTTCAAGACACCTCAATATAATAACCTAAATATATCATATCAATGTTAGGATCCAACTATAACGATTTACAACTTAGAAATGGGATGCCGAGATCCAAGTTTAAATCTCATAAAGGTAGGCGAATGACGATTCACCAATTCCACCATAAAACGAAGTGAAATTCCTAATTTCTTTTGAGATACATTGAAACTATTCAATGACATGTTTTAATCTCGGATTATGCTCTTCTATTTGTGACTGGGATACCGAGGATCACAAATTAGATGTGAATAACCATGCAAATGTGCTTGGTAACATCATTGTCTTTATCATTAACTATTGATGTGCCGGTAAACCACACACGCTCCATCAAAATGATAATTTATGAGATACCCATTACTACTCTTTATTAGTGCCTATTAGTGTGGTGGTAATCCACACACGCTCCACTAACGACCAATAAAGCATAATGTGTAATTTCATGGATTAACATACTTTTCATATTTTTTCTAAAGTAACTAGAGTTGGGATTTTTGTAAAATAATGTTCTAGTACTTTAATAATATTATACTTTTTAATAAGATGTAGTTGTCCTATTAAATCCGTTCTGCTAACGACCCTCCACTAATCAAGGAAACGGTGGGTGAGAGTGGACACCCATTCAACTACCATTTTATAGGCAATTTCCTTATACCCCCTTTATAGATTAGCTTCGTGAATGAGGCATACTAGCGATTTAACTGACCATAGTCTTATACATATATCATATTTAACTTTTAATTATAATATATATATATATATATATATATATATATATATAAGGTGTGTTTTAAACTTTTAAAACTTTAGGGTTTATGTATAAATTTCGAAAATTAAGACATTAATTTTAAATTTAAAATAAACCAAATAACTAGATTTAATAATTATCTATTAATTAACTTTTAATTAATTAATTAAATCTTGTAAGGATTATCTAATTAAATTACACAATTAATTTAATCCTAATCCAAATCCCTTCTAGATTTCGAAAATATGGGGATAGGATAATTTCCTTGTTTTTTCTCAATTATCCAATTAAGGCAACTATTATCCAAAACAAAAAGAACCCTAATTCTTCTATCATATTTCGAAAATCAAGGGAGGAGGCTAGGGTTTCCAAAACCCTAACCCTAATTTCGATTAGGGTTCATGGAGGCTAGGGTTTTTTGAAAACCCTTTGAACCAAAAACCCTAGAAATCGAAAATTTGGCCTTTTAGGGTTTAATAGATATAAACCCTAATTTGCAATTCAATTATTATAGTAATTCAATTTAAAACAACAATGGCTCTGATACCACTGATGGGTTTTAGGTAAAACAAATAAACTAGAAAAACAATTCCTAAGTTCACATGCAACCTACTTTGGATCTATGTTTAACTATTGAACACATAACTTTGAATTGCGGACAAGAACCCTAGAGGAGAGAGGCTATTTTCGAAAATAACTAACTAGGGTTTAAGAGTTACATACCTTTCAATTGTTATAGTAAACAATTGATAATCCTCTTGAACTTGATCTTCTTGGAAGCCTAGCACCACAAATGTAATGCCTCTAATGGAATCACACCCAAAAACTAGCAAGAAGGAAACTTGAAGGAAAGAGGGTAGGGTATGCAAAAATCGGCCTATGGTTTCTTCCAAGGTAGGAGTGGCCGAATTTGGAAGCTGGGAGGCTCCTTATATAGCTGAGGGATCCAGGGTTTAGGGAAAACCCTAATGTTCCTTTGCTTGGGGCCTAAGCTTATCCAAAGGCCTTACCCGAGCCTCTTGGACGGAATCATTAGGGTTTCCCCTATACATTTCATCCACCCCCTCCCAAGGAGGTTCTGGAACCTTCCACTCAACTATTAGATAATTGCAAACTAGTCCTTGCACTTTACAATTAATACAGTTAACCCCAAAATTAATTTTAATTAATTTCTGGCTAACTATTAATTAAACATTATGATTTCTAATCAATATATTAATCTTTTAATATATTAATAAATCATTTATATTAATTTATTAATCTTATAATAAATCAATATCTCTCCTTTCATAATTTCCTTGTCCGGTTGCTAGGTTTGAGGGCAACCCAAAAGGACCGTGCTGCTATCAACTCAAGTACATACTAATTATAGTTATGAGTTTAGACATTTAATCCAACAGTATTGTCTATTTCCGTGTACTACACATGTTGATTAAAAAAAGTTAAATATGAAGGTCTAAACATTAAACATTTTTTAAAGTAAAATTTCAAAATAAATACGACTAAAATGATGAATATATAAATACTTCGATCTATAAACGGGTTAATTAAGAAAATACTAAATAAAATATCATAAACATTAAGGATGTATAAAACAATATGCTTCCAAAATTTGTGTGTTGACTATCTTACCTTCAAAATAAACAACTTTCTTTCGAAGAAGAAAACTTAGTAAAAATTACAAAATAAATAATAGTCTTTTAGAAATATGTCATATTCTAAAAAATATACACTCGTCATAGATTGTTATAGGTTTATTTCGCAATCATAAATCATTTTCCGTTACAAAACTATTTTTGCAGATCGTTTGACATTTTTTTAATATATATAGTTATGACTATTGCAATTCAACTTGATATAATTTATTTTATTTAACTTTTGATATATAATATTGGTGCAAATTTGAATATATCATTAAAAATATATTTGATAAAATATTTACCTTTGTGATAATAATATTATTTATCATTTATATTTAATTATTTATAAATATAAAATTAAGATGATATTTTCGACAATATGATGTCTTAGAAAAAGTTGATTTCTATGAGGGAACAACAATACTTGACTTTGCGAAGCCAAAATTGAATTTTATAGGAAATGAATGAATACTCGGAGTGAAGCAACTACAACATCATAATAGTCTTGGAGTCGGAAATACACCCGATCAATACGGAGAACCAAAATGTAGGACATGATCATTTAAATAGCCAAAATAGCAACACCGGTATAGGATCCAAAGTTCAATGTTGGTATAGAATTGAGACCACATATTGTTTGGAATTCATATACACCTTATTATAAATCTGATGAGTGAGATGCAACCATTTCCTATAAAAAATAAAAACAATAAAAGTAAATGAGAAAAGAATATTGTAATATATATATATATATATATATATATATATATATATATATATATATATATATATATATATATATATATATATTTGGAAATGACAAACGATTAAGTGTAAGCCTACTCGCAATATTTTAGCGAACACCTCGAGTTCGAGCTTCTTTATAAGACAAATCCAGCCTCGATTTCTAGAATTCTTTTTACATGGATTGGTTAAAACAGTGGCAATACTAAAATGTGATCCAAATGGATGGTTTGACATTGTAATTAGAGACAATTATAATAACACTTTGATAGGATTTATGGTATCATTCATTATTTTCTGGCATCTTGACGGCTGTTTATTAAATCTTGCTTGTTTAATAAGGTGGAAACTATAATGTAGATGCAGTTCTACATGTTTATATCACTAACCTATGATACTTAAATTATTAATATTCTTCACTAAATATAAAAAGACCGTAAATTTTATCACCAATGACATCCATACCTATTTATTTTCTCCTAAGGCAATATTATGAATCCAATCAAATAGAAAAAAATATTAATTCATCTTCTATTAAAAGAAATAAACGTGAGTCTATATATCAACAAAATAGTTTTCAATTTCAAATTTACTATATAAATATGAACTTTTTTTTTTTTTTTTTTGTGCAGATTTACAGGGAATCATTAATCAATATACGGAATGATTTATTGCCATTTAATTTAAATGATAAAAATAGAATATTGAATTTAGAAGGAAAGTAAGTCAGTTAATGCAATTGAAATCTATGTAATTGAAATCTATTATTAAATAAAGAAAGACAAGTTTATTTGACCTATAAATACAATATGAAATTAATAAAATGGAAAAAACCCACAACAAGTAATGTGGAAAATTTTAATTGAAAATAATAAGAAAATGAGATGTGGTGAAATCAATATGAATGTAACATATGGTAAAATTTATTTTCATTTATTAGTATAGATTAAGGTATAAGTTTGATTATTTGGAATAAAAAACAAGGCATTGTGGTTATTAAATAAAGGAATTTGGATGATAGGTATGCTAGTCGGATAGTGATTAAAGAGTGTTTGGAATTTTTTTTTACTTTAAAAATGTTTTCGACAAAAGTATTTATTAATTTATAGCGTAACAAAATGAGTTTTGTAGAAAAAAAAATGTTTTATTAGATTTCATAGTGATAAAAACCAATAAATTAATAAATAAAAAAAATGTTTGACTTAATATTTTTTTTGAAACTATTATAGTTAAAAAAAAAAAAAAAAAAACTAAAGTGTCAAAAAAAAAATCAAAGTTTATTTATTTATTTTAATAAATGCTTTTAAGTTTGTCAAATATTATTTATTTATTGATTTTTTTTAAAAAACCAATAAACCCTTTTTGAGTTAACAAACACTTTCTTTGTGTGTATATAAGCTTATGTACCTAACTCCATAATACTATATTGGTTTGTATCATATTTACATTGTAACTGCCTAAGGTTCTTAAACTTCAACCCCATAACTTGATTACTTCCAAAATATTTGGACTTTCACCAATATCTTTCTTTTACATCACGCCTTTCTATCGAATACCACCTGATGGACTTCATATCCTACCGCTACAAATGAAAGGATGTAGGAGAAATATAATGATGAATTTCCAAAGTTTTTTTTTATAAAGTAAATCAAGTTTAGGGATGAAGTTTAAGAACCTTGGATGATTGCAATGAAAATTTAATGCAAAATGACGTAGTTTGATGAGGTTAGGTACCTAAGCTTATATAAGGTTGTTAGGTATATTCACTTTACCCTATATATATATATATATATATATATATATATATATATATATATATATATATATATATATATATATATATATATATACACATATATATAGGTAAAGATTCAAATGAGAACCAAAAAATAATAAGAACCTAAGAACCATTATTTTTAGTTTATAATTAAAATTAAATTTGTCATTTTTCACAAAAATACTTATAAACATTATAAAAGATATTTTTATCTATCATTTTTGTAAAACAATGAATGGCATGATCGTAAATAAATATAAATTTTAGAGAAAATGACAAAAATAGCCATTTACACTAATTGCATTACAAAAATAGCCAAAAAAAATCGAAATTACAAAATTAGCCTACGATTTCGCAGATGGAGATGCCCCATCTGCGAAATGAGCATCTCATCTGCAAATGTACATTCGCAGGTGCTTTTAATTTTTTTTTTTTTTTTTCTGTATATATAGGGATAATTTCGCAGATGGAATAGGTCCATCTGCAATTTACTCTCATTCTATCTGCGAAATTGTGGTTTTTTTATTTTTTTATTTTTATTAGTTTGACTATGAAATGAATTGGTTTGACTACGAAATCATGTTGCTATATAAAAAGTTTTGTAGAAAAATATCATTTTGGTTGTTATATAAATCAGGTTCCATTAAATTGCCATTTCCCACCGGTTACAAGACAAACCAAATATTCAATCATTTTTTGAGCAAATTGTAGAGAAAGTTCCTAAACAAATAACAACCAAAATGATATTTTTCTACAAAACTTTTTATATAGCAACATGATTTCGTAGTCAAACCAATTCATTTCATAGTCAAACTTAAAAAAAAAATACAAAAAAAACCACAATTTCGCAGATAGAATGAGAGTAAATCGCAGATGGACCTATTCCATCTGCGAAATTACCCCTATATATACAGAAAAAAAAAAAATAAATTTAAAAGCACCTGCGAATGTACAAGCACCTAAAGCACAACTGTGCTTTAGGTGCTTGTACATTCGCAGATGAGATGCTGATTTCGCAGATGGGGCATCTCCATCTGCAAAATTGTGGGCTAATTTTGTAATTTTGATTTTTTTTGGTTATTTTTGTAATCTCATTAGTGTAAATGACTATTTTTGTCATTTTCTCTAAATTTTATTCCATTTTCATAAACATACAACCACATCTACTTTTTAGATCTAAGATATTCTTCATTTTCAAAAAGATCAAGAACTCCCTTCCCTCCCTTCTTTTACCAGTGACAACAGCCAGTCTCAGCCGATGTCCGCCCCACCAACTCCGGCGACGCTCCTTTCTCCGGCGCCATTACCTTTCCGGCGGCTTCACCTTCTCCGATTTACCTTCTTCGGCTACGTTGTCCGCTAGATCTCCATTGTCCACTGATCTGCTACGACCTCAAACCGTCACAGATCTACGATGCTACCTTATTCGGCTACGTTACCTTTTCCGGTGACTTCACATCTGTCATCTCCGCCTCCAAACTACTAAATCTACAATCGCACCGACCTCCAGATAGAGTTTTATCGACCATCACTGCCTACCTATGTATATTTTACTCTCAGATCTGAAATTTTTCGGCGAATTTTATAGATCCAGATGTTACAAAAGGGAAAGTACTGAAGTTTTCCGGCGAAGTTTACAAATTAGGAAATAGCTACCTCTTTCGCTGCCTATCTCTGGTCCACCGTCGCTACCTATCGGCGTTGTCTCTTCACTCCATTGTCCACCGATCTGCCACGACCTCAAACCGTCGAAAATCTCACCAACTGCCTTCAACCTCTCATATCTAAATTTTTCTGGCGGAGTTTATAGATCAGAAAGTTACAAAAGGAGAAGATCTGAAGTTAGTTGAGTAAATAAAGGATGATCGGTGTTCAACTTAGAAAACATAATTTCTAGGTGACGTTTTCTGTCCTTTTGAGCTTGTCTTCGGTTGAAGTTTACCGATGGATGTTCCAATGACGTTTTCTGGCACTTGTTTAGACTTAATCATCGTAGTTTCTCAAACCAGTATTTTGTCTTGATCGAAAGCTCCATTAAATCAAACTTTAGAGAAAAGGTACATATCTACTAACTTGTTTATTTATTTTATTATATTCAAAAGTGACAGAAAAAATTAGCAGTTCTTTTTATGGATACTAATGAAAGTTAGTGAACCCAGCCTTAAAAACTATATATATTACACGATGGGCCAAAAAGTACAAAAATCTACCCTAATAAATGAAAATCATTTTGCCATATGTCATTCTCTCATAAAATTAGCCACATGTCATTTTGTTATAATTTGAGATATATTTATTTTCCATTTGTCATTACTTTAATTTTTATTTTCAATATATCATTAATTTAATTTCCATAAATTAAACCTACCATAATGACTATTAATTTCAAATTTCAAATTTTAAATTTTAAATTTCAAATTCAATTTCAAATAAATTTACAGTTTAAATCTTTATGTTTAACCATTTTGTTATAATTAACCCGTTTAGTACACACTAAACACATAATTTTAATTTATTTATTTTTTGCATGTTTTTTTTCTCATAATTTTTATTTATTTCAATTTCAAATTCAAATAAAATTTCTATTTAATCGTTCGTACTTAACATTTTGTTTTAATCAATCCGTATAATATAGGGTCTCACAACTAGTCTATCTACCCTAATAAATAAAAATCATTTTGGCACATGTCATTCTCTCATAAAATTAGCCACATGTCATTTTGTTATAATTTGAGATACATTTATTTTCCATTTGTCATTACTTTAATTTTTATTTTCAATATATCATTAATTTAGTTTCCATAAATTAAACCTACCATAATGACCATTAATTTCAAATTTCAAATTTCAAATTTTAAATTTCAAATTCAATTTCAAATAAATTTATAGTTTAAACCTTTATGTTTAACATTTTGTTATAATTAACCCGTTTAGTACACACTAAACACATAATTTTAATTTATTTATTTTTTGCATGTTTTTTTTTCTCATAATTTTTATTTATTTCAATTTCAAATTCAAATAAAATTTCTATTTAATCGTTCGTACTTAACATTTTGTTTTAATCAATCCGTATAATATACGGGTCTCACAACTAGTTTAGAATATATGATAAAAGTATAATAATAGTTATGAATATTATTACACGAATGTATATATATGTTAACTATTAGCACTAATAATATGAGTTAAATAAATTAATATATAATTTTAAATTGTGAATAGTATAAATTAAAATGCAAATTATGAATGAGTGTCTAAACAATTGTATTAAATTGTGAATATATAAATTTGATCTACGAATTTTTTTTATAAGTTGTTTTTTTGTTAAAATATTAATGATAAATGTCCGAATGTGTCGTATAATATTTTTTGTGAATAGTATAAATTAAACCGTGAATGAGCGTCTTAAAATATCACCGATAAATGTCTGAATGTGTTGTATAACTTTTTTTGTGTAAATCGTATAAATTAAAAATTGAATGGGAGTCCTGAAATGCTCTATTAAATTGTGAATTTGTATGGTGAATACAAGGTGTTTGATGAAATATTTCAACAAAATCAAGTATGTTTTTAAGTTGTAAATACTGTGAATGAGACTCATAAACTGCTTTATTAAATTGTGAATTAAAGTCTTGAAATATAAATTTTAAGTTGGATATAATATGATCATGAATGTATAATTTTTGTATATTAAATTTTGAATTTATTATGTAAATTATGTGTATTAAAATGTGAATTGACTGTATTAAGTTGTGATTTCAATGTATTAAAATATGAATTGACTCAATATTAAACTGTGAATGAGTGTCTGATCTGCTATATTAAACCGTGAATGAGTGTCTGAAATATGATATTAAACTGTGAATTTAATGTATTAAGTTGTGAATTTTATTTATTAAGCTGTGATTTTTGTATATTAAACTGTAAATTGACTGTATTAAGTTGTGGATTCACCGTATTAAGCTGTGATTTTTTTTATTAATTTTGTGTTTGCTTTTGAAATATGAGATGAAAGAAACATTCTACACATACATGATTTTTCTCAAATTTTAAATAATTTAAACTATGAATATTGTGTAATAAACTTTGAAAGAAACGTTGACATCCATATCTAATTGTATAAATATAAGTATTAAGTTGTGAATCATTATGAATGTACAATTTTTGTGTACTAAACAATGAATTTACTCTATTAATCTTAGAATTTTGTGTAATAAACTATGAATTGATTGTATTAAATTGTGAATTGACTATACTAAGCTGTAAGTTATAATGAACTTTGTGTTAAAATATGAATGATTTATGTATGATTGTATTAAGTTTGTTGTGAATATATTTATTTTTTGTGTTGTATAAATATATAAGAAAATGTGTTAGTTTTATAACTATTTTTCAGTAAACTATGAATTAGTGAATTAATTAGTTTATTAAACTGTGAATATAATATTTAAGCTGTAAATCCATGATTTTATATACAAATCATATTTTGAAGGAAAGATGATTTCAACGGTGGTACATATGGTTGGTGGTGGCGTGTGGTAGTTAGTGGTGGTGATGCTAGAGTTTGTGTTTAATTTCTTTGAATATTTAAATTAGTGTATAATGGATTGTTTAGGTTGTGATTTTATGTATTAAACAAAAAATGGACTTTATTAAGTTGTATATTTTAAAAAAAATTTGTATTAAAATATGAATGAATGTATGTATGAAAATTTTAAATTGGGTATTAGTGAATTAATATGTTTATTAAACTGTAAATATGTCTTACAAACCATATTTTTTTAATATAAAAAACTACAATTTAGAAAAACAGTTGAATTTTTCAACGCATAATTTTATTTTTTCAACTAAATTTTGTATATTTGGCTGAAAAAATAAAATGGTATGTGTTAAAAAATATTACCATAGAAATGAGAGGTAAAATGCTCTTAATGTAACTTTTAAAAAATGGTTCTTAAGGTTCTTAATCTTTTTTTATTTTCATTTGAACCTCTCTCTCTCTCTATATATATATATATATATATATATATATATATATATATATATATATATATATATATATATATATATATATATATATATATATATATATATATATATATATATATATATATATATATTTTTTTTAATGACTAATTTACCTTTGGATCAAAAATAAAGAATGTAATATACCATAAGGATCATTTTTGTACCTTACTCATAATATATATATATATATATATATATATATATATATATATATATATATATATATATATATATATATATATATATGAGTAAGGTACAAAAATGATCCTTATGGTATATTACATTCTTTATTTTTGATCCAAAGGTAAATTAGTCATTAAAAAAAATAACATGTTAAAAGCTAGATATAACGATTGAAGGAGCAAATATATAAGATTTAAAAACCATAAGGACCAGTGGTGTAATGCTGTCTAACATTATTATTAAGTTGTCACTTTTTCATAACCTGAGGGACTATTCATGAAAATTTGTCTAAATTCATTGAAAAATGACTAAAATGTAGTTTACAAGTCATATACCGTTCTTATGACATTTATGAATTTGTTTGGTATATACGATTGCGAAAGGCTGGAACATAGGAGGAAGTGTCCTCTCATCTCCACGAAGACTCTTATCATTTTGTAGCTTGTAAGTCCGCTCTTTCATCATTTATTGACAATAATCATGTCATTTGCTACCGACGGTGGCAGGGAACCTGAACCTTCTACCTCCGCCCCTGCTTCCGCCTCCACCTCCATCTCCACCTCCGTTGAATGGTCACAGCCATGCCGTAACTTCGAATTTCCTGAAATTCTATTAGCAACAGAAAACTTTGACGAATCATTAGTAATTGGGCGTGGGGGTTTTGGGAAAGTTTACAGAGGTAAAATTATCAATGGATCAAGTGTTGTCGTTGCTGCCATTAAACGGTTGGATTCCATGTCCAATCAAGGCGCAGCAGAATTCTGGGCAGAAGTCGATATGCTATCCAAATTGCGTCACTATCACCTTGTATCTTTGATTGGTTACTGTAATCATGGGAAACAGATGATCCTTGTGTACGAATATATGCCTCATGGAACACTCGAAGATCATCTCCACAAACTTTCTACTCCTCTTTCATGGGTTCAGCGACTCAAGATCTGCATAGGTGCAGCTCGTGGGTTGGACTACCTCCACACTGGTACAGGTATTGGGTTGGGTGTTATACATCGCGATGTCAAGAGCTCAAATATATTGTTACATGAGACATGGGCAGCTAAAATTTCGGATTTCGGGTTGTCTAGAATCGGTCCAACTAATCAGCCATCTACTTACGTGAACACTCTTGTTAAAGGAACTTTTGGGTATCTTGATCCCAACTATTTTACAACCGGAAGGCTTACCAGGAAGTCTGATGTGTATTCTTTTGGGGTGGTATTGTTGGAGGTTCTGTGTAGGAAGCGTGCAGTGGATAAAAGTCTTGATGAGGAGCAATGGGGTTTAGTGGGATGGGCTCAAGAGTATATCAAGGAGGGAAAACTGAAGCATATAGTTGATTCTGATATAAGGGATCAAATATCCACAAAATGTTTGAAAGAGTTTATTGGAATTACAGAGAGATGTTTGCTCAGTAATCCAAAGCAGCGACCTATGATGACTGAGGTTGTGTTCAGTCTTGATTGTGCTCTCACCTTACAAGAGAAAACCAATACTTCTTTACAGGCTGCAGGCAAAACAATATTCAGTAGAATGGTTGATATGCTTCCGTTTCCATCCGGTGGTGGGGAGAACTCTGGTATTTAAAGCTCCTCATGAAATTGTATCCAGTCTGTTCATATAAGTTATATATAAAATTCAAACATGTTTTTATGAATCTATTTCAGCGCATAGTGATCCAAAGCTATCAAGTAATAACAATGGTGATATGTTTTCGGAAGTTCCTAATTCAAGTTTGAAAGTATTCAAGTTTGCTGATTTAAAAAAAGCTACAAGCAACTTTAGTGATGATTTGGTCTTGGGCCAGGGAGTTTTTGGAAAGGTGTTGTTAGGTTGGATTGACAAGAAAACATTTGTTCCTTCAAGAAATGGTGTTGGGATTCCTGTTGCTGTTAAAAGGCGCAGTGCATCAAGCACTCATGGACATTCTGAATGGCTAGTAAGTATCATAATTGCACATAAACTTATATCTATAATCAAGACAACAAATTTAGATTTTCATGGTCTAAGTCTATTTCTCCTTTCACATTAATTCTACGCACCAGCTGGTGTCTAACATGATATATAGCCACTGACCAGTGTTTGGAGTATGGGAATTCTCACTGGTCAGTGTCATCATCATGGATTGGAAATTTGGAATGTATGTATGATATGATCAAAGTTTGTGGTGTATCAAATCTCTTGCAATTTCTATGATAATGTTCAAACAACAAGAGCTTGTATCATTATTTTCTAGTTAATTTGGTTTAAGGATAAAGTATTTTAATGATTCTAGAGGTACAGTTTTGGAATTTTTTTTTATCTGATTATAAAAGTAAATAAACTACTTCTGTAGACAGTTTTCATGGTGTTTCAGGGTAAATTATCTCCTTGATTTATTTCTAATAGTAACACACTGTTCTGGAGTATGGAGAGAAAAGAAATGAAAAGAAAGGGTAAACTCTCTTTTTGCACGTTTTTGAAGCCTAACAATTTTTCAGTCATACGCTTCATATTTAATAGATTGTAGTTTAGATGAGGCTTAGTTTGGTAGTTAAAAAAGGTTATAAAAAAATTCACTTTCCTTTCTCTTCTTCAATTCATTCCACATTTGGGTGGAAATTTTGAAGCTCAGTTCCTTTTCCTTCTCTCCAATAATACTCCAGAATACTACTTTTTTATTTTTATTTTTATTTATTTATTTGTTTTTACTTTTCTCCTGTTTCATTCCATATGATTTCCTTTTGCTCCTAAAGACCAACTCTAGATCATATAAGAAAAGGAAATAATACCACTTGAATTATTCTAAATAAAATGATTATGTTCTTTGGATAGATACTAAAAATAGCAGCATGCTTTCACTTTATCTATGTATTCTAACATCTTACTTTCATTTCTCCCTATCAAAATATTGTACTTTGAAAACTCTACCAATTATAGCAATTTCATCCAAATAGAAAGAATTTTTCATTGCTATAATTGGGTAGATTTCAAAGTATATAATGGAAAGAAAATCAAAGTAGAATGGTATAATGCACAGATAAATGGAAGTTTGTAGATACTTCTTGCATTTAGCCCTTATTTTCATTATCTGTGTACTATTTTGTGAATGTAAACGAGTCTGTTTTCTCATAGAACATTACTAGAAATTTCGGTTTGTAAAATCTCTTTGTTGAACATAACTAAATCATGTTTTGATTTCAGTCAGAGGTACGCTTCTTAGGATGCTTGGCTCATTCCAATATTATTAGTCTCTTGGGGTACTGCAATCATGAACAAGAATACTTACTTGTTTATGAGTACATGCAAAACCGAAGTTTGGATCGCTTTTTGTACAGAAGTAAACTATACGTGAATATCTCTAAAACTGAATTTTTTTATTTTTACTCTAAAGTTGAATTATTTCAATTAATTAAGTATCTGATATGACATGAATAATTTTTCAGGTGCACATGTTAGGGCTCAACCTCTATCATGGAAAACACGTCTTATCATACTGATAGGAGTAGCCCGTGGACTCACTTATGTTCATTCGTCAAAAGATGAAATCATACACCGCAATGTTGAAAGCTCTAGTATATTGTTGGATCAAGTATGTTTTTAGCTATTAATAATTTACAATTTTGTTCAAAAGCTTTCTATACTTATCATCTATATGCCATTGAAAATAGGGTTATATATATGCAACAAATAACAACATACATCCCTTGAGTTGTTTATTATAGCGCCCTACTTTAATATTTGGCAGAATTTCATATATGATATGCCCATCTTAAACATTCAAATAACATATTTTCTCAACTTAATTTCTTAATATCACATTTACCCTTTATAAACCTTCAACATATCATATTTGCCCAAATCTATTTTACAATGTTTGTAATATTTTATTACCAGTTTTTATATCTTAGAATTATTATTATAATAATAATAAAAATTAACCATATTATCCCTACGTCTATAATAATGGAACGTATACTTCTAAATTGTTGGAATGTCACTCTCTTGACAAACAAACTGCTTCATCTTCAGCCCTCTCCATGGAATATATGCATTGATTGCTTAACTTTTATTTTTGTTGAATATTGTCATGTTATAGATGGAGGATATTTTAGATATTACCATTGATATTTTGATGTTTAAAAAGGGCATATATGATATTTTGATGTTTATGAAGGGTAAGTATGATATTTTGATGTTTAATAAGGGTATATACGGAATTCTACCTTGATTTTTTTTTCTTATTACAACATTGTCTATTGAAAAATCTACCCAATTATACAAATGTCATCCAGATACAAAGAAATTTTCAATGTTATAGTAAAGTAGATTTTTTAAACTATAGGTAACGGAAAAAAGTAAAATTACAATGCTCTAATCAGTAGATTAACAAAAAAGAAAAAAAAAACTGAAATTGCAATGTTGTAATAGAAATAAAGAAAAGGAATATCTACCTTATTCCAGGATTTTAATGCAAAACTAGGAGGTTTTGGGTTGGCAAGATCTGGCTCTGAAAGCGGGAAAACACATGTTAGTACACGTGTTGTGGGCAACAATGCTATTCTAGCCCCAGAGTATGTAGCAACTGGTAAGTTGCCATATACTGAAGTCGTTAAATAAAGGATCGATTAATTATTATCTATTTTTATGATCACATATACAGTAATCAAATTTATTGTGATAAAAGGCTGCTGTTTATTTGTTCTTTCCGTTTCCAGTTTCTTGAAGATGTTTCTTAAGTAGGACTTTTGTTTCTTTGTATTAGTGAATCCTAATATTTCCACATTTTTTAAATGAACCGTAAGTAGGTTCAAGTGTAAACCATATTAAAAGCTGTTTAGGTAGCAATATTAGATTTTTCATCATAATTGCTAATGTATATGGCCTTATATAGCATGCCTTCCACATGCTTCTAAGTAACTTTGGTACAACTCAATTATAGCAATGTCATCCAAAAATACAAAGCAATTTTCACTCCTATAACTGGGTAGATTATTCAAAATACAATGTCGTGATAAGAAAAAAAAATTGGAGGCACAATGCTGTAGTTCGGTAGATTTTCCATAGTACAATGTCTTAATAAGAACAATAAACTGAAAATACAAATATGCAATAAAAAGAATTGAAAGCAGGGTTCTATAATAAACAAATAATTGGAAGTTGGTTGCATTTAGCAATTTCTCATCTGCTATAATTGGGTAGATCTTTTAACCAGTTTGTGTAAATACACTTCAATGATGATGATTGAAAATCTTGCAGGACATCTTAGTGTGAAATGTGACATCTACAGTTTTGGAGCAGTGTTTTTAGAAACATTAACAGGATTAAAGGCTAACGCCATCATGGTTCGTTATGAGACACACGATTTGGCAAAATGGGTGAGTCTAATCCTAGAAAAAAGAAGAAAGCTAAAGTTAATTATTGATCCATCTCTTGATCATAATTACCCTCAAGAAGGTGCTTTTGCATTGCTTACACTAGCATCAAAATGTTTTGCAAACAAACCTAAGGATAGGCCATCAAGTGAAGAAGTTTTGCTGAATTTGGAACAAATATATACTGCTAACGAGTATTGAAAGATGGATGAAATCTTGATGATTCCTATTATTAATCAATTTACCAATTGCTATCTCTTCGTCAGTGGGTCCTATATGTTACATGTATGGTTCTATAAAGCTTTTAGAAGAATATTGAATATCAAAATGTAGAATAGGATGCTTCCATTCATTCATAAATCATGTTGCATGTTTGTAAGTTCTCCTCTCAAAGGCAAATAATCAAGAGAACGTTTAAAGAGACGTACATTCAAAGTAAATACTCAGATCATTACTTTTTATGCATTATTCAAGTATAAATTGTTGGGGGGTTGCATATGTATGGGATTCTGGAGATATAGTCAGCACCATGATTGTAACCAATTACTAGATAAGTCACCTACAATAATACCTAACTAAAGTACTTCAGTATATACAACAAAATAACAAAATGAAGGGAGCATTATGTGAAATATAGGCTGTGAAGTGTAAAATCATAGATTACCAAAGAAATTATTTAATTAGTGACGGAAATTGTGTGGTCCAAAGCAAGTAATTATTTTTTATGAGCGGAGCTAATTGACAAAAAAAATATGTGAGTAAATTATAGAAATGACCGTGTGGGTTGATCCAAAGTTTTCATATTATACTCACAATAACTATTTGTCCCTTAGATCATCCTCTAACCCACTTATATTTTTTATCCCTAAAAAGTAAAGTAATAAAATAAAATAAAATAAATAATGTTTCATCCTAGTATATTACATTTTTATAACTTACATCGATTATTAATCATCCCTTCTACCACTGATTAGTTTTTAACATAAATATATATATATATATATATATATATATATATATATATATATATATATATATATATATATTACATTTTTATAACTTACATCGATTATTAATCATCCCTTCTACTACTGATTAGTTTTTAACATAAATATATATATATATATATATATATATATATATATATATATATATATATATATATATATATATAGTTAGGTTCAAATGTTTTCACTATCTATTGTGTGCATGTATGATTGATTCTGGACCAATCATTTTAGTTATTTTAAAAAACTAATTAATGCATATTAAATGCTGAAGATGTAATTAATATTCATTATATCTTCAACATGTAATATGCATTAATTATTTTCTTAAAATAACTAAAATGATTGGTCCAGAATCAATCATACATGCACACAATAGATAGTGAAAACAAAATAACCTAACCCTATATATATATATATATATATATATATATATATATATATATATATATTATCTTTTCCCGTTACAACAATATTATAAATTAGGTTATCATAAAATTATAACAAAATAAATTGATCATATATAATGAATTTTAACTAATTATTAATTTGCTCGTTCAATATGTATTTAATTTTTATATGACTTCGATACATAAATATTAGGCTTTATATTTGTAATTAATTAATATAATTTAAAATATAATAGGATATTACAAATATTAAATATTACATTTAAATTTAACCAATAGATAAAAATAAACTACAAATGTATAAAATAGAAAAGAGACTAAAATCTATGTGTAAGGTCAAGCATTAGAATATGATGATGTAGAACAATAATGTTGGCTCTTATCAACATCAACGTCTCCTCATCGCTAACGTGAAGTTATGTATACAAGGCATGTCAGCGTGATGTCTATATTAAATGTAATTTGTTGTATACATAAATAGACATATAGTTAGTTAATAGATCCAATATCTTAGGGATATCATGTATACTCTATTATTTACATAAATTAGGTGATATCCATGATTTGTAGGGATTGACATCATATTGCTTTACTATACGTATTAGGGTTCATATCATTACTTGATCATCAAACCCTAGAGCTTTGCGCTCGTTCTCTTGATGAGAACATTTTTCTTAGTAAAAAACTTTTGTGTTACTTCTCTGTGTTCTTTCCTTAATCCTTATTGTTAATCGACATAGATCAAGGGAACCTACAACTGGTATCAAAGCAGGTTACTTTGATCGATTAACATTGTCTTCATCTTCATCTTCTTCTTCTTAAAATCTTTCCAAAACCACTTCTGGTTATAAAAGTCCACGATTAGATGAAAAGAACTTCACCATGTGGAAGTCAAAGAAAATGATGGTCCTCGAATCTATGGACTACTCTATGATAGACATCGTAAAAAACGGTCCTCATATACCTATGTGCCAACCTATAATGGAAAATGTTATTGATGGTGATGAAGTCAGAAAACCTATCCATGAAATCAATGATGAAGAGAAACATCTCGTTGCTCTTGATGTCCGAGCCCATGCTGCCATAGGAAACTTTCTTCCCTATGATACCTAAAACTTCGTTTAAACTATCGATATGCTATGGAGATGATGGTTACAGTGACTGTTGCATATGAGGGTACCGATGAAGTCAAGGTTGTTAAAAAGAACAATCTAAATTGACGATATGGGCATTTCTTTTAGTAAAAGAATGAAACTCTTACTAAGGTCTTTAATCGTTTTAATTGCTTAGTGAACGATATGCATCGACTTAATATGAACAAGACTAAAAACTTCTTGGTTCTCAAGTTTCTTGATTCACTTAACGATAGCTGAGAACGTCATGTAGATGTTTTGAAGAATAGTGAGAAAATCGACACCATGGATTTGGCTTCTTTATTTGGTAATCTTCGTAATCATGAAGAAATGAATATTTTACGAAAAGAAATCATGTGAGATAGTCACAAGTATGTGGCTCTCTATTCCAAGAAACCTTATCAAAATAGTGACAACGACTTCTCTAATGAATTTGAAGGTGAAGCCCTGATAGTCAAGCACTATATTAGCCGAAATGATAAGAAACCATCTGGATTTAAAAATCTCAATCAAAGACAGACTCAATATCTTCTAAGGGTTATGACGCTAGAAGAAAACCTGTTTCTAAAAAGAAAGAGGGTCCCAAGTGTTTCAACTGTGGAGGAGATGCTCATTTTGCCAGGGAGTGCAAGTCCAAGAGGGTAGACACTAATGAAGATTATGAAGTGAAATATAAGAAGTTGTTGACTGCAGAGGTGGAAAGTCAGGAAGATGTTGAGGACACATTTGATGAAAGTAAAGAAAAGGAAAGGTGTCTAATGGCATGCACTGATGCATTTGTTACTGATAAAATAAAAAGCAGTGACTCGAGTACTTTTGAAGCTGATCTAGGAAAAACTGCCAAGTATTCTAAGTTAACATTTGAGAAATGTTAATCTTTACAAATAGACTGAAACTAAACATTCTGTAATGACCCAATTTTCACGTCCAAAAATTTCATTTTTGATTAAGTGATTTGCAAAACGTTTTTAACAAAATATCATCCGATCATATCATTTAATAAAAACATGTCTCGTATCTGAAAACCGAATCGTAAAACATAATAATGTCAGAGTACAAATCCCAGAATATCTCATAGTGCGGAAAACAAAGAGTGTGTGTGTGATACGCCGCTACCACGCCAGCTCCTTCCCCTTTGCTGAAGAGATACCTGAAACCAAAACTGAAAACTATAAGCACGAAGCTTAGTGAGTTCCCCCACTGTACCACATACCATAATCACATAACGAGCATATATTGTCAGGCATATCTGGGTGCCCGACCTACCTCTTCGGTCCTCTCGACCGGATAATGGCTAGCGTATCTGGGTGCTGGCCTCCCTTTCGGTCCTCTCGACCGAACACTGACTAGCATATCTGGGTGCTGGTCTCCCCTTCGGTCCTCTCGACCGGATACCGGGGACTAGTTTACCCCTACTACTACCACATAACACATATCACGTAATCTATCTAGCATGGCTGTGCATGACTACCCCTTCGGCCCTATCGACCGGTAATCTGGGGACTATCTCCCCTACTGTCACTAGCACATAACATCACGTCATACTAGCATATAAATATATCAGGTAGTAGCAAAACCTAGATGAATATCACAGAGACAATCATCTAATCATACAAATCCTACTGATGGGCCGGCATTGAGGCCGTAGACCCACCGCTACTGGAAGGTAACTCACCTCGAAAAGTAGCTGCTGAAAGTCTGCTTGCTAGACGTATGACTGCTGAACCGGTAATCCTCCGGCTATAAATCCATAAACATAGATTAGTCACTCATAAATACCCTTAGGTCAAATAACTGACCTACCCCTGGTCCAAGGTCAACCCCTTGGTCAAAGTCAACTTCCAATTAACTGGACTCGTCGAGTCATGGCACAGACTCGCCGAGTCCCTCTCCTACTATCCCAGTACTAACTCATCAAGTCCCTCTTCCCACTCACTGAGTCACCCTTAACTCATTACTTGGGACGATTAGACCGACTCGCGATCCGACTCGCCGAGTCCCACGAGCAGATCTCCTACTCGCTTCCAAATCCTCACCAGAGCATCCTTCTTGAGGATTTGGGTTTTTGGGACTATTGCTACACGTTAAATTGCTAATTCTGCGTGCAGCTACAAAGGGTTGGACCTTCTACACTTAAACCCCTCTTAACTCAGTAACAGTTCATATGACTCGCCGAGTTTGAAGAACAACTCGTCAAGTTCCAGGCAATCTTCATAGGACTCGCCGAGTTGTTCATCCAACTCGTCGAGTCTAAGACCATCTTTATAGAACTTGCCGAGTCCACTTTGGAACTCGCCGAGTCCCTTCAACCCTCCTTCCATACAGACCAAATCTGAGACATGCAACGGTTCCAAACCATAGATCTAGGCTCCTAGGGCATGCTTATCAAGTAAAGTTGCAAACTTTACGTGCATGCATGGCCTTATGAGCTCCAAAAGGCAATTCCAAGCTCCTTATGAGGTCATACACTCAATAGGGACCTCAATCACTTCAACCACAGAGACTTTACACTTCCAAGATGTCCATAAGGTACAGATCTGAAGTCCTTTTAGAACATAGAGCATAAACACATGGAGTTTGAAGTTTTAGGGCTTGAAAACCACCAATTAGGGACAAAAAGGGGATCTAATGAACTAGTGATCAAGGTAGGGACTTTTCTACCTGAATGGAAGCTTCTCACAATGTAGATTTCGGATCTACTTCCCCTCCTTGCACTCTTCAACCTCCTCCTTCTTCTTCTAAGCTCCAACTTCCTTCACAAAGCCAAAATCACTCACAAGAACAATATGGGGCTAGGGTTTTGCTCTACAGCTCTCTGGAAGTGTTAGGGCCAAGGGAGGCCGAGTTAGAGCGTTTAAATAGGGTGCAAACACCCGGGTTAGGGTTTTACTCATCCAACACGGACTCGCCGAATTTAGGACCCGACTCGTTGAGTCCCTCACTTAAATCCCATGCCAAAATCGCTCCTACTCGGCGAGTTGGGCCTCCAACTCACCGAGTCCAAGGCAAAATGAGAAAAAAAAATACATAAATAGAAATTGTACCAGGAATCCGGTGTTACAAATCTCCCCCACTTATCTTAGACTTCGTCCTCGAAGTCTGCTGCCCGTTCCCTGAACAATTCTGGGTAATGCTCCATCATTTCATCCACCGGCTCCCTAGTCCATTCCGAGCATTTCCGGTGCTGCCATTGCACCTTCACCAGCTCCACTCTCTTGCTCCTCAGATCCTAATACTTCCTGTCGAGGATAGCCACAGGCCGCTCGATGTAATTTAGGCTGTCATCGATCTGGATATCCTCTAAAGGCACCACTGCCGATTCGTCCACCAGACACTTCCTCAATTGAGAGATGTGGAAAGTGCTGTGGATCTGGCTGAGTTCGGCTGGTAGATCCGACCTATACGCCACCTTGACCACCCGGGCTAATACCCGGAATGGTTCAATGTACCTGGGGCCTAACTTGCCCCGCTTCCAGAATCGGATGACACCTTTTCAAGGCGACACCTTCAGGAGAACCATGTCTCTAACCTGAAACTCTAAGTCTGATCGGCGCTTGTCAGCATAACTTTTCTGCCGACTCTGAGCAGTCTGAAGCCTGCTACAGACCTGCTGAATCCTCTTGGTCGTCTTGAGCACCACTTCGGTGCTCCCCATGACCCTTTGGCCAACCTCTCCCCAACATATCGGGGTCCTACACTTCCTCCCATACAACATCTCAAAAGGGGGACGGTCAATACTCGCATGATAACTATTATTATACGAGAACTCTGCCAACGGAAGGTAGGTATCCCAACTACCTCCGAAATCCAGAACACATGCCCGCAACATATCCTCTAATGTTTGGATGGCCCGCTCGCTCTGACCATCCGTCTGCGGGTGAAAAGCGGTGCTGAAATGCAGACGAGTACCCAACTCATCATGAAACTTCTTCCAAAACCTGGAAGTAAAACGTACATCCCTGTCTGAAATCACTGACACTGGCACCCCGTGCCGCACCACTATCTCCCTGATATAGATGTCGGCCAACTTCTCGGCCGAGATGCTCTCCTGAATCGGAATAAAATGGGCGCTCTTGGTAAATCGATCCACGATGACCCATATTGAGTCCACTCCTCGCGCGGTCCTGGGAAGCTTCGTGATAAAATCCATCGTAATGTCTTCCCATTTCCACAATGGGATATCCAACGGCTGCATCTTACCGTGTGGTCTTTGGTGCTCGGCCTTGACCTTCCTGTAGGTCAAGCAACGCTCCACGTACCAGGCTACATCCTGCTTCATGCAGGGCCACCAATAATCCAAACGAAGATCCCTATACATCTTCGTCGCCCCGGGATGAATGGAGAATCTAGATTTGTGCGCCTCTCCCATCAGAACCTAGTGCACGCCCCCATGGTACGGCACCCACACCCTCCGGTGTAGTGTCAACAATCCTCGACTGTCATAGTTGAAAGAGGAAATCTGACCCACAATCCTCTCACTCTTCCGATGTTCCTCCTTTATCGCCTACCGCTGAGCCTCCCGAATTTGCTCCAACAGGTGAGTTACCACTGTCATCCTCAGACACACATCCCTGATCGGTGCTGCCTTGAGGGTAAGCGCATCGGCCACCAAATTGGCCTTCCCCTAGTGGTAAAGGATCTCACAATCATAATCCTTCACCACATCAAGCCACCGACGCTGTCTCATGTTCAGATTCGGCTGATCCATAAGGCACCTCAAGCTCTTGTGGTCCGTGTAAATGATACAGCGAACCCCATAGAGGTAATGATGCCAAATCTTGAGGGCAAACACCACACCCCCCAGCTCCAAATCATGCGTCGGGTAATTCGCCTCGTGAGGCTTCAGCTGCCTCGAGGCGTAAGCAATGGCATGTCCTCTCTGCATCAATACCGCGCCCAGACCTGAGATAGACGCGTCACAATAAACAACAAAATCCTCCACGCCCTCTGGCAGGGCTAAGATTGGCGCCTCGCACAATCTCTGCCTCAATGCCTCAAACGCCGCCTGCTGCTCAGGCCCCCATCGGAAGACTGCGGCCTTCCTCGTTAGCCGCGTTAAGGGTACAACTATCTTGGGGAAATCCTGGATGAATCTCCGATAGTACCCTGCTAACCCCAGAAAACTCTGAATCTTAGATGGAGACTTCGGAACCTCCCACCTCATCACGACCTCTACTTTAGCCAGATCAACCGAAATCCCATCCTGGTTGACAAGGTGCCCAAGAAATTGCACCTCGCGCAACCAGAACTCACACTTGGAGAACTTAGCATATAAGCTCTCCCTCCTCAGGGTCTCCGACACCTCTCGCAGATGCCCCTCGTGCTCCTCCTATGTCTTGGAATAAACCAAGATGTCATCAATGAAAACTATCACAGACCGGTCCAACATCGGTCTGCACACGCGGTTCATGAGGTCCATGAACGCGGTAGGAGCATTGGTGAGCCCAAACAACATCACCACGAACTCATAATGACCATAGCGCGTCCAAAATGCAGTCTTCTGCACATCCTCCTCTCCGACCCTCATCCGATGGTACCCCGAACACAAATCAATCTTGGAGAACCAAGATGCTCCCTGTAGCTGGTCGAAGAGGTCATCAATCCTCGGGAGTGGGTAACGGTTCTTCACCGTCACCTTATTTAGCTCCCGATAATCTATACACATCCGGTGCGACCCGTCCTTCTTTTTCACAAATAGAATTGGGGCTCCCCAGGGAGAACTACTCAGTCTAATGAATCCCTTGTCTATCAGCTCCTGCAGCTATGTAGACAACTCCTGCATCTCGGGAGGAGCCAACCGATGTGGTGCCTTGGCTATCGGAGCCGCACCAGGGACTAGGTCGATCCTGAACTCCACCTGTCGCTCCGGAGGTATTCCAGGTAACTCCTCGGGGAATACATCCGCAAACTCTCGAACCACGGGCACATCGCCCACTGTTGCCTTACCCGCCTCCCGGGTGTCCATGACATAAGCGATATATCCTGTGCAACCCTACTGAAGGTAACGCCTGGCCCTCGCTGTGGTCTCTCACCCCGAATCACCAACTCTCCCCCACTTGGGGTTCTGACTCGCACTAGCTGCTGTGCGCAGTCTATCACTGCTCCATTGGGGCTCAGCCAATCCATGCCAATAATGACCTTGTTTCCCCGCAACGGAATGGGAACCAGGTCAACCAGATACCGCTCCTCAAACAATCTCAATACACAATCCCGAAAGACCTCTAATGCTCACACTGACCGGTCGTCCGCAATCTCCACCTCTAAAGGGCAATCCTTCCTGCCCAAAGACTCAGTGAACTTCTTGCAAAACGCAAGAGAAACAAACGATCGGGTGGCACCTGAATCAAACAACAACTGAACTGGGATACCGTTCACATGGAACGATCCTAAACGCATATACACAGAGAACATATCAACATCATAACATTATATAAATAAAACAGAGGGAAAGAATCATACCCGTCACCACATCGGGTGCGGCGCGTGCCTCCTCGGTAGTCAGCTGAAATGCCCGGCTCCTCACTACCGGAGCCTCTGCCTTGCCCTGCCGGCCATCAGTGATTCGCAGGGTCGCTGGAGCTGGCGCCTTCACTGGCGCTGCTGCTGTCAACTGGGGGCAGTTGGCCTTTTTGTGGCCCTCTGGTTGCAGTGGAAACACAGCAACTCTGACGTCTGTATCACAGGTGCAGGGACGGTACAATCCCTGCTGAAGTGCCCCGCATTGCCGCACTTATAGCAGCCTGACGATCCCAACTTGCACACTCCCTCGTGCATCTTGCCGCATTTCCTGCAGCGCCTCGTCCCTGTTGGCCTTTCGGCCCTGGTCCCTTGGGCTTCTTCCTCGAAGCCCCCGTAACCTGCCCCTCCTCTGCCTTCCTCTTCCGGATGTACTCCAGGTCGATCTCCCTTTTCCTTGCCCTGGCAATCATGGACTCCAGATTAGGGCAAGCGGAAAAACTGACATGCTCCCGAATATCAGATCGTAGCATGTCATGGTAGCGGGTCCTCCTCATACCCTCATCACCCGTGTACTGGGGCACCAACAATGCCTTCTTCGGGAACTTGGCGGTGATCTCCGCCACAGTCTCCGTGGTCTGTCTCACGTCCAAAAACTCCCTGGCCAGCTGCTGAAGCTCTACAGCTAGCGCAAACTCTGCTCGGAACCTAGTCATGAAGTCTGACCATGTCATAGCCTCAACAGCCGAGGCTTCCAATGAGTCACCAACAGACTCCCACCAGTCTCTAGCCCTGTCCCTCAAACATCCTGCTGCAAATCGTACCTTCGACCCCTTGGGGCAGAAGCTGGTCAGCTGCGCGGACTCAATGTTTGTGACAACCCGTAATTTATTCCGTCATTGTAATCCATTCCCGTTAAATAAAACCGTTTGTATTCCAAGATTTTCCGTTAACTTTTGGGTTAAGTTAATTAAATTGAGACCTTTATTATGATCTCATGAGTGTCCAAACCCATTTAAAAACACGTTAAAACATCCCGATTTTTAATTGGAGAATTTTTAGTTTCGACCACGTCGGGTTACGACAACTAAATCGGGTACGACCATAAGCCTCGTTTAACGTCAGTATCGGGTAGATTTCCATCGGGCCACAAGCTCAAGCCTTATATAAAGGATGATTGAACTTCAATTTAGCTTTTTACCACCACCTCATAACTTTCTCTCTCTACTCTCTCTCTCTCTCTAAAACTCGATTTTGATCCAAAAACACCCCCTTTCAAGCTTCAAATTGGTAAGTAATCTATCCTAGCTTGTTATTAAGCTTGTTTATCATGCAACTTCGTGTTTAAATCATCTAAATGCATCAAAAACAAGTGTTTACAGTTTGGGAACATCTCCCAAAAACGTGAACTCCATTAAAGGGGTTTTGAAGCCCCAAAACCCTTCCAAGTTCCTTCTAGTGCTTAGATATGGCTTAAGGATTTGCATGTACAAGATTTGAACACCAAAATCTTACCATTTGAGGAGTAAACATGAGTTTACGGCCCAAGAACATGCTTAGACCATAAACCCTCATTCATGGACCATAAACACCATTTAAGGGTGTAAAAGTGCCCTTAACACCTTGTATGGCTTAGATTCGGGTCTAGAACTTTGTAAGCTTACCCTACAACCACCAAAACACATGAATCATGGACAAACATGAGTTTAAGGTCATAAACTCATGAGTTTACGATATTAAACTCACCAAGAGCACCTTCATAAACCATAAACTCCTTTTCCAAGGTCAATTCAAGTCCCGATCACTTCCTAAGCCTTTGATTCAACCCTAAAACCTTCCCTTGTGCATTGTAAGACCATTTAGCATCCAAGAACACACCACCCTTGAGTTTACGTCCGTAAACTCATGGGGATATGGTCAATGGGCCGTAAACTCCTCAAAGAGTTTACTCTTGAAGAGCAAACTCCACATTTAGGCCCTACACGCCCTTAGATGCTACCCAGACCACTCCTAACACTTGAATTGAAGTGTTTTCGTGCCTCGGAGTGTATATTCTTATCTAATTAGTAGTTCAAGGTCTAATTAGATACAATTATGTATCTCTTCATATTACATAGGAACCTTGCGTGTTTTCAAACCCCGAACTGACACTTAGGACCTGTTTGATTCGGATCTGACTGGGTCCAGTCAGACAAAAATATATGAGTCGGTCAGCTCCGCGTGTTTGATATGCTTCAATTTTACATCTGAGCGGGTCAACAATGTCTTACTCGGTCATAACCAAAAACCTTGCTGACTGAATCTGATTGATATCCTTTCCACCATTGCCCCTGAACCAGTACCACCCTCATCCTCCTTCCTCATAGCCATCAATTTAATCCCTGGAAAGGGTTGAGAAACATGAACAAAGGCAACAAATGAGGTGGTCTTGTGGAGGATTAGCAAAAAGAAACACGAAAGGGGAAGGAAAGGTGGAGCAGATTAGGCACACAGCAGGTGGGGGGTGGTTCTGTGGTCTTCGATTGAGACAATAAGGAAGGAAATCGAATGTAGTGTCGGTGGAACTAGGTCCGGTGACGGCACCGACGCTTTACATCTCCGACGTTACCTTGCCTCTGTGACATTACTTTGCTTCTCTTGGTTGGATCGATTTCCACCTTTCTTGTCTCTTTACTTGGTCAACTGAAGGAAACACTCCAAAAATTGGAGATAAATTGACGCCTCTTTTCTTTTTAATAACTCCTAGGGTTTTAAAAGGAAAAAATAAAAGCCTAATACGTGTACTTGTTTTTATCTTGGATTATACAACTAAAAATAATCTCATAACTACCATGAATTTATTTTTGAATTGTTATTATTTCATATACTAATAATATATAATTAAAGACACTTATCTTTGGTAGTAATCTAATATGTGGTTTAATAGATTAATAACACATTTATTATTATTATTATTATTATTATTATTATTATTATTATTATTATTGTAATTGTTGTTGTTATTATTATTATTATCATCTTATTGCATAGAAACGCGTAGAGTATCGGGGTAAAATGATCATTTTGGACTAGTCAGCACATTTAGTCAGATTTTCAATCAAACGGCATGATTTCTTACTCAGTCAGAATTTCTTACTCAGATAGACATTTCTCAGTCAGCACTTTCTCATTCAGAAACTATCAAACGGGGCCTTAGCTTCCTATACGACACATTTCTCGACTGGTGAGTTCATACCCCTACACATTTTTCCGTGTTTTTCAATGTTTTCAGGGGGGAATACAAACAAAAGTACAAGGAAATCTTGTACTCAAACTTATTATTTCGTATGAAATGTTTCATATTCCGTATGCTTTTAACACTGGAAATCGTATTAACCAACCGTTTAACTTGCAGAGTTAGTTTTCATACTAATTGTGAAACTCAATTATAAAATTTTATAATTTGTATTTCACAAATGATTTTCCACATTATTACTGTTAAAAGCATTAACCTTAGAACTTTTGATGCGTCCTTGGTAACACTCCCCTGAGATACGAGAGTGAAGGACCAATAACATTAATCTTAGAACTTTGATACGTCCTTGGTAACACTCCCCCGAGATACGAGAGTGAAGGACACGTCCTTGATAACACTCCCCTGGATACGAGAGTGAAGGACCAATAGCATTAATCTTAGAACTTTGATACATCCTTGGTTTCACTCCCCCGAGATACGAGAGTGAAGGACACTTCCTTGATAACACTTCCCTGGATACGAGAGTGAAGGACTAATAAATAGAGTTTTCCGTATTATTAATTTTAAAATGTCCTTGGTAACACTCCCCCTAGATACGGGAGTGAAGGACTACTTTTAAAATTCATTAATCTTAAGATTGGAGATACGTCCTTGGTAACACTCCCCCTAGATACGAGAGTGTAGGACTACCCCTGTAACCATAATCTCCTGGAGGGAGAACATGACTTGAGTGTATAGATCTATACGGGATTGACTACCCCGCACCTGGCTGCTAGCTACAGTCGGACCGAAAGGTCCAAGAGTGACAAAAGTCATAAAACGATATCGGCCCCGTTCCGAGCCTTATCTAGTCTATTGTATGGTTATGGAACTCGCAATCTAGATTATGAAAACCTTTCTACTTACTTATTAGTTTTATATACGTGTTAAAACTAATGTACTTTTCAAGGATAACCAGGTTTTCAGGAAACTTCACACAAACACTTTAAGTATGGTAGATACTTGTACCCTGCATTCCGAGCTGATAATCAACCACAAACTTTTAGGAAAATAAGGGTTTTTCCTGGGATAACCGAACTGTTCTTAACCAGATTGGGTAACAAATGGATAACTAAACTTTTCTTATAAGAAAATATGGGATTTTCTTGGATAACAACTTTTACAGAAAACCAAAGGAAACTTGTTCTTTTACAGAAACAAACCGCTTATGAACTCACCTGCTTTATGCTGATATTTTCAAAACTACTTGTATTCTCAGGTCCACATTGGACAGGTACCCCGCGATCTTTTGGAGAAGACGGAGTATTTTAGCAGTCTCCTCTTTACTTTTGTTCATTTTGGATGTATATATCTATAATCATGTATAACTTTACTTCCAAACAAATGTAAATACTTCTATGTAATGTAATGGTTGTGTTTACTACGCTTACTATGTACATTGGTTATGATACTTTACATGACGTCACCTTCGCCCCAGAACGTTTCCGCCTTCGGTTTCGGGGTATGACAAATTGGTATCAGAGCCCTTGTTTATAGTGAACTAAGTATACCAAACATTACATGGTATAAGACTATAAACACTAAGGGGCCGAAGTTCTCTGAACTAAAAGTATACTTTAAAATATAAGTATTTTTTTCAAAAGTATACAAGAATACCTAACCACCAGAAACTGTAACTACGAGTAGAAAAAAACATAAGTAATTGGGTGTTGTACGCTATGGTTAAACCTGGGCAGTTATGTAGTCGTGTCTAGGGTCAATATAGCCTGATCAACTATATTCATTCGAGACACGGCCAACATGTGCTTGGGAGTGATTGTGGTATACAACATGCCTAAAACTTACCCAATACCCAAACAATGAGTCGTTGTCGCAGCGAAAACATAAAATATTATGGGAGTATTTTCTAGAGCCAACTTCGTTATAGAAATCCTCATTCAAGTGTTGCTACTCATTCATTCCTTAGCGATAATTTCTTGCCTTGTTAACTTTCCTATATTATCGCATAGTAGAACACTTTATCTGTCATAATGAGATATCTCTTGTTTCATATCTCTTGATTCAATTAAGAGGACTTACCATCCTCTCTTCCTGATCATTTTAGATCAAGATGCCTCCAAGAAAGAGACCCAGTTCAAAGAACAACAACCCTCCGCCACCACCTCCTCCTCAATTTGATCTTGTGATGTTCCAGGCAGCTGTTACTGCCGTAGTGGCAGTCGCCATGTCTCAAATGAACCCCGGTGGCTCCGGTGGCCCAGGAGGTGGTACCCAATCTCAAAACCAGGAAGGTAGTCAGGGACACCGGAAGCAGTGTTCCTAAAAAGATTTTATGAATGCGAAACCTACATCTTTTGATGGCACTGGAGGTGTTATCGCCCTGACTTGATGGTTCGAGAAAATCCAATCTATTTTCGAAATCTGTGCTTGTTATGAAGTTGACAAAGTGAAGTTCGCCGCCTGCACGTTCACCGATAAAGCTTTGACTTGGTGGAATGGCCGAGTAAAATCCCTAACCCTACCTGTAGCCAATGCTATGGGTTGGGAGGTCATGAAGGAGCTTCTACTTGCGGAGTACTGCCCTCGGGGCGAAATGCAAAAACTGGAGCATGAACTCTGGAACCTAAAGATGAAGGGTTCCGATATTGCCGCTTACACTTCCAGATTCGATGACTTGGCGCTACTCTATCCGGGAATGGTTACCCCAGAGAGAAAAAAGATTGAGAGATTTATCTGGGCGCTGACCCAGCCAACCAAGGGAAACGTTTTAGCTGCGAAGCCAAACACCTACGATAGCGCCAAATGCCTAACGCGAAATCTGATTGACCATAGTGATGACCTTGAGGAAGCAGCTACCACTCCTGAACCGACAAAGAGGAGTGGTGAGAAAAGAAAATTTTGGAAGAAGAAGAAGAGTCAGCCTTCTCAGGAGTCCTCGAAGAAGCAGAAAACTGTGGTAGTCCACGCTGCTACTATCCCTGCTGTTGTTTCTGCCGTCGGATCCACAACTCAAACACCTACCAATAGGTATGCTGGTACCCTCCCTATGTGCAACAAGTGCAACTATCATCACCTCACTTCCAGCCCATGTCGGGAGATGCTTTGCAACAACTGTGGCAAAAAGGGCCACACTGCGAAAAACTGCAAAACACCAATCTGATCAACGAATCAATCTTCCGGAGCGGGTGTTGGTCAGGCCTGCTACGGTTGTGGTGAAGTCGGGCATTTCAAGAGGAGCTGCCCCAAGGCGGAAACAATTGGTAACACCGGGAGAGTCCTAGCTATAGGACGAGAGGAGGCAGTCGCCAATCCCACCGTTGTCTCGAGTACGTTCATTCTCGACAACTCTTATGCTAGTATCCTTTTTGATTCTGGTGTTGAAAGAAGTTTTGTTAGCCATTCATTCAAATATCTCCTTAAGCATAATCCCCAACCATTAACCAAAACATTTACCGTCGAGATGGCTAACGGTGAGAAAGAAAGCGCTAGCGATATATTCATAGGCTGTACCCTTACCCTGAACGATCATTCTTTTCCCATCGACCTAATTCCAGTTTCCATTAAGAGCTTTGATGTTATCATTGGCATGGATTGGTTGAGTCCCAATCATGCAGATATCATTTGTTATGAAAAATCCATCCGTCTCAATCTCCCATCTGGCCAGACTCTCATGATCTACGGCGATAAACTTAGTTCCAATCTTCGCATCATTTCCTGCATCAAAGCTCAAAAGCTTCTGCGAAAGGAGTGTTACACATTCCTAGCTCATGTAATCAACAAGAAACATGAGGTTAAAGACCTCAAGAGCATCCCTGAAGTCTGAAACTTTCCTGATGTCTTTCCCGAAGAGCTTCCAGGAATTCCTCCCGAACGCCAAGTCGAGTTTCGCATCAACTTAATTCCTGGAGCAAATCCTGTAGCCAAGTCTTCGTACCGCTTAGCTCTGTCAGAAATGTAGGAGTTATCCAGCCAGCTCAATGAGCTACTCAGCAAACGGTTCATCAGACCGAGTTCCTCACCCTGGGGAGCTCCGACATTGTTTGTAAAGAAGAAAGACGGACCCTTCTGGATGTGTATAGACTACCGTGAGCTGAATAAGTTGACCATCAAGAACCGATATCCTCTTCCTCAAATAGACGACCTTTTCGATCAACTTTAGGGAGCCAGTTACTTCTCGAAGACAGACCTTAGATCAGGGTACCATCAGCTTCGATTTCACGAGAATGATGTTTCCAAGACAACATTCAGGACTCGATATGGACACTACGAGTTCGTAGTGATGCCCTTCGATCTAACCAATGCACCGACTGTGTTCATGGACCTAATGAACCGGGTGTGTCACCCCTTTTTAGACAAGTTCGTCATCGTGTTCATTGACGACATTCTTGTTTATTCCAAAAGCGAAGAAGATCACGAACAACACTTGAGGTTAGTGTTGGAAACGTTGAGAACGGAGAAGCTACACACGAAATTCTCCAAGTGCAAATTCTAGATTCGGAAGGTAGCTTTCCTTGGTCACGTGGTAAGCGAGGAGGGTATACACGTGGACCCGTACAAAATCAAGGCGATAGAGAATTGGTTGGCACCGAAGACACCCACAAAAATTCGTCAATTCTTGGATCTCGCTGGCTACTATTGCAGGTTCATCCAGAATTTTTCCAAAATCGCCAAACCCTTAACCACTCTGACATAGAAAGGTGTACCCTTTTGTTAGAGTGAAAAGCAAGACACTGCCTTCCGAACATTGAAGCAAGCCCTGTGCAGCGCACCTATCCTGTCCGTGCCCGAAGGAACAGAGGATTTCGTTGTCTATTGTGATGCATCCAATCAGGGTTTAGGCTGTGTGCTTATGCAGAGAGGAAAAGTTATCGCTTATGCCTCGAGACAACTAAAGGCACACGAAGTTAACTACACGACTCATGATCTGGAGCTAGGAGCAGTGGTCTTCGCGCTAAAGATTTGGAGACATTATCTTTACGGAACCAAGTGCACGATCTTCACTGACCATAAAAGCCTGCAACACATCTTCAATCAGAAAGACTTAAACATGAGGCAACGACGATGGGTTGAGCTACTCAGTGATTATGAGTGCGAAATCTGCTACCATCCAGGTAAGGACAATGTGGTAGCAGATGCCCTTAGCCGAAAGGAGAGTTCAATCCACAAAGTGAAGACGTTGACGATGACCATCCATTCCCACTTATCTGTATAGATCCGAGAAGCCCAGTTGGAAGCCCTAAAACTAGAGAACATGTTGAATGAAGCTTTGAGGGGAATGGATAAGAAACTTGAGATCAGAGGTGATGGAGTTTACTATTTCATGGATCGAATTTGGACCCCAAAGTTCGGAGGTTTCAGGGAAGTTGTTATGAACGAAGATCACAAGACCAAATACTCTATTCACCCACGTTCGGACAAGATGTACCTGGATCTCAAGAAACAATACTGGTGGCCGAACATGAAAGCCGAAATCGCTACCTTCGTGGGCAAGTGTCTGACTTGCGCCAAAGTAAAGGTCGAGTATCAGAAGCCCTCAGGTCTGCTCCAGCAACCCGAGATACCTGAATGGAAATAGGAGATGATTACCATGGATTTCATCACCAAATTACCCAGATCTCCGAGTGGGTACGATACCATTTGGGTAATTGTCGATCGTTTGACAAAATCCACTCACTTCCTTCCGATCAAAGAATCATTCAAGATGGAAAGACTTACGAGAACCTACATCCAAGAGATAGTCCGACTACACAGTGTGCCTGTGTCCATTATCTCCGATCGAGATAGCAGGTTTACCTCAAGGTTTTGGCAATCCCTTCAGAAAGCTCTTGGAACTAAGCTGGATATGAGTACAACTTACCATCCTCAGACAGACGGACAAAGTGAGAGAACTATCCAGACCCTAGAAGACATGCTGAGAGCATGTGTCATTGATTTCGGAAAGTCGTGGGACACCCATATACCCTTGATCGAGTTGTCGTATAACAATAGCTACCACACCAGTATCAAGGCTGCCCCGTTCAAAGCCCTTTACGGTTGCAAGTGCAGATGCCCTCTATGCTAGGCCGAGCTAGGGGACACGCAGCTAGCTAAGAGTCGACTCCCCGACAGTGCTCTCACTGGACCTGAAATCATTCGCGAAACCACCGAGAAAATCATCCAAATCCGAGATCGACTGAAAGCTTCACGAGATAGGCAGCAGAGTTATGCCGATAAATGAAGGAAACCTTTGGAATTCCAGATTGGAGACCGTGTTCTGTTGAAGGTCTCGCCCTGGAAAGGCATGATACGCTTTGGAAAGCGCGGAAAACTTAACCCGAGGTACATAGGACCTTTTGAGATCCTCGCTAGGATCGGTCCCGTAGCCTATAAACTCCGACTACCTCAAGATCTTAGCAACATCCATCCTGTATTCCATGTCTCAAATCTTAAAAAGTGTCTATCCGATGAAACCCTCGTGATTCCTTTTGATGAGATCGAGATCAACGAAAACCTGAACTTTGTGGAAGAAACAATCGAAATCATGGACCGAGAGATCAAACGTTCCCGTTAAACAATCGAAATCAACGAAAACCTGAACTTTCGGGACAAAATTTTCTCTAACGAGGGGATAATGTGACAACCCGTAATTTATTCCGTCATTGTAAACCGTTCCCGTTAAATAAAACCGTTTGTATTCCAAATTTTTCTGTTAACTTTTGGGTTAAGTTAATTAAATTGAGACCTTTATTATGATCTCGTGAGTGTCCAAAACCATTTAAAAACACATTAAAACATCCCAATTTTTAATTGGATAATTTTTAGTTTCGACCACGTCGGGTTACGACAACTAAATCGGGTACGACCATAAGCCTCGTTTAACGTTAGTATCGGGTAGATTTCCATCGGGCCACAAGCTCAAGCCTTATATAAAGGATGAGTGAACTTCAATTTATCTTTTTACCACCACCTCATAACTTTCTCTCTCTACTCCCTCTCTAAAACTCGACTTTGATCCAAAAACACCCCCTTTCAAGCTTCAAATTGGTAAGTAATCTATCCTAGCTTGTTATTAGGCTTGTTTATCATGCAAATTCGTGTTTAAATCATCCAAATGCATCAAAAACAAGTGTTTACGGTTTGGGAACATCTCCCAAAACCGTGAACTCCCTTAAAGCGGTTTTGAAGCCCCAAAACCCTTCCAAGTCCCTTCTAGTGCTTAGATATGGCTTAAGGATTTGCATGTACGAGATTTGAACACCAAAATCTTACCATTTGAGGAGTAAACATGAGTTTACGGCCCAAGAACATGCTTAGACCATAAACCCTCATTCATGGACCATAAACACCATTTAAGGGTGTAAAAGTGCCCCTAACACCTTGTATGGCTTAGATTCGGGTCTAGAACTTTGTAAGCTTACCCTACAACCACCAAAACACATGAATCATGGAAAAACATGAGTTTACGGCCGTAAACTCATATGTTTACGGTAGTAAACTCACCAAGAACACCTTCATAAACCGTAAACGCGTTTTCCAAGGTCAATTCAAGTCCCGATCACTTCCTAAGCCTTCGATTCAACCCTAAAACCTTCCCTTGTGCATTGTAAGACCATTTAGCATCCAAGAACACACCACCCATGAGTTTATGGACGTAAACTCATGGGGATATGGTCAATGGGCCGTAAACTCCTCAAAGAGTTTACTCTTGAAGAGCAAACTCCACATTTAGGCCCTACACGCCCTTAGATGCTACCCGGACCACTCCTAACACTTGAATTGAAGTGTTTTCGCGCCTCGGAGTGTATATTCTTATCTAATTAGTAGTTCAAGGTCTTATTAGATACAATTATGTATCTCTTCATATTACATAGGAACCTCGCGTGTTTTCAAGCCCCGAACTGACACTTAGCTTCCTATCCGGCACATTTCTCGACTGGTGAGTTCATACCCCTACACTTTTTCTGTGTTTTTCAATGTTTTCGGGGGGGGGGGGGGAATACAAGAAAAAGTACAAGGAAATTTTGTGCTCAAACTTATTATTTCGTATGAAATGTTTCATATTCCGTATGCTTTTAACACTGGAAATCGTATTAACCAACCGTTTAACTTGCATAGTTAGTTTTCATACTAATTGTGAAACACAATTATAAAATGTTATAATTTATATTTCACAAATGATTTTCCACATTATTACTCTTAAAAGCATTAACCTTAGAACTTTTGATGCGTCCTTGGTAACACTCCCCCGAGATACGAGAGTGAAGGACCAATAACATTAATCTTAGAACTTTAATACGTCCTTGGTAACACTCCCCCGAGATACGAGAGTGAAGGACACGTCCTTGATAACACTTCCCTGGATACGAGAGTGAAGGACTAATAAACAGAGTTTTCCGTATTATTACTTTTAAAATGTCCTTGGTAACACTCCCCCTAGATACGAGAGTGAAGGACTACTTTTGAAATTCATTAATCTTAAGATTGGAGATACGTCCTTGGTAACACTCCCCCTAGATACGAGAGTGTAGGACTACCCCTGTAACCAGAATCTCGTGGAGGGAGAACGTGACTTGATTGTATAGATCTATACGGGATCGAGTACCCCAAACCTGGCTGCTAGCTACAGTCGGACCGAAAGGTCCAAGGGTGAAAAAAGTCATAAAACGATATTGGCCCCGTTCCGAGCCTTATCTAGTCTATTGTATGGTTATGGAACTCGCAATCTAGATTATGAAAACCTTTCTACTTACTTATTAGTTTTATATACGTGTTAAAACTAATGTACTTTTCAAGGATAACCAGGCTTTCAGGAAACTTCACACAAACACTTTAAGTATGGTAGATACTTGTACCCTGCATTCCGAACCGATAATCAACCACAAACGTTTAGGAAAATAAGGGTTTTTCCTGGGATAACTGAACTGTTCTTAACCAGATTGGGTAACAAACGAATAACTAAAATTTTCTTATAAGAAAATATGGGATTTTCTTGGATAAAAACTTTTACAAAAAACCAAAGGAAACTTGTTCTTTTACAGAAACAAACCGCTTATGAGCTATCCAGCTTGATGCTGATATTTTCAAAAACTGCTTGTATTCTCAGGTCCACATTAGACAGGTACCCCGCGATCTTTTGGAGAAGACGGAGTATTTTAGCAGTCTCGTCTTTACTTTTGTTCATTGTGGATGTATATATATATAATCATTTATAACTTTACTTCCAAACAAATGTAAATACTTCTATGTAATGTAATGGTTGTGTTTATTATGCTTACTATGTACATTGGTTATGATACTTTACATGACGTCACCTCCGCCCCAGAACGTTTCGGTTTCGGGGTGTGACAATGTCCGCAATCCACCGTCTAGAAGCAATGGGGTCCTTCGCCCTATGAAAATCTGGCGCACCATTGCCCCTGAAGTCCTTGAAGGACAGTGTGCGAGATCCTGACTGGCCAGATGCCATGTCGCTCTTGAACGCTCTGAGGCGATCCTCCATCAGCTCAACTATCCCTTCCTTGATCGACCCGAAGATAATGGGAGTCGAATCAAGGATACCTCTAGTGATCTCTGACGTGATGAACTCGCCTAGTCTCTCATCAACGGGCTCGGACCCTGAACCCGAACCCAATCCCTCTCTTGAACTGCCAACTGCTGGCCTCGAATGTAGTACCACCATTCTGCAATACATAATAACAACCATTAGTGATACTAATACATCTTGAGGGATCACCTCCTCTACAAGTTCCTTGGTCTTGTCTCGGCCTTCCTCAGTTTGGGTATGGATCCTCTGCTTTCAATAGTACGAGCCCATACTACCTTCCACATCTATCCGTACCTTCCTCGAGGACTGCCCTGACTCCACCAGATCCCTTTTACCACTGCTGAACACTGCTATCCTCATCCTAGGCTTACCCTAGGGAAAATCTCTAACTCCACCCAGACCGGTCCTTAGCTACTGAAGGCCTCCTTGTAATGCCAATTAGCCATTACCTGAATACCATCACATGTGATGAGTCTCAAATAATCCTTCGAGTAACAGACTCGTCCCTACAACGGTTAGACTCAAACAAGAGCTGCGCAATAGGGCCAAATCCAGCACTCTAAGATTATTCAACCTTGATCACATGTGACGTGACGTATTCACCTAATGGCTAACTCCCATCACTTAGAGTCCCACAAATCACAAAGCAAGTAGCATTCGAACGCAAGAAAACTACTCAAGCAAATATGTCCTCATAATAAGAAGCTGAACTACATATAATGCTGAGCTCATACTACCAGGCATAACCTAAACATGCTATCCTATTACTGTCCACTCAATACTAGCATGCAAGTCTCATAAGCTGAAGCACATAAAGAAGGCACATAAGGCATCATTACTAGATCCTTAGTCCTATTCTAGCATGTTGTTCTACTGAAAATGATAAACATAGCATAACATTGTATGTGTACTTTGGGGAATACTTACTTGAGCTCGACCGGTCGCGCACATCACACACTTCGTACATTTCCCAAAACTCTTTAGTTTACCTTTTAGGAAATCATTTTCTTAGAAAATTATTTTATTCCCTCGATTTGAGTCCATACACTCTCGAGGGTGTGTCCGAATCCCTCAAACCAGGGCTCTGATACCAACTTGTAACGACCGAATTTTCACTTCCAAAAATTTCATTTTTGATTAAGTGATTTGCAAAACGTTTGTAACAAAATATCATCCGATCATATAATTTAATAAAAACATGTCTCGTATCTGAAAACTGAATCGTAAAACATAATAATGTCAGAGTACAAATCCCAGAATATCTCATAGTGCGGAAAACAAAGAGCATGTGTGTGATGCGCCGCTACCGCGCCAACTCCTTCCCCTTTGCTGAAGAGGTACCTGAAACCAAAACTGAAAACTGTAAGCACGATGCTTAGTGAGTTCCCCCACTGTACCACATACCATAATCACATAACGAACATATATTGTCAGGCATATCTGGGTGCCCGACCTACCCCTTCGGTCCTCGCGTCCGGATAATGGCTAGCATATCTGGGCGCTAGCCTCCCCTTCGATCCTCTCGACCGGAAACTGACTAGCATATCTGGGCGCTGGTCTCCCCTTCGGTCCTCTCGACCGGATACTGGGTACTATTTCACCCCCTACTACTACCACATAACACATATCACGTAATCTATCTAGCATGGCTGGGCATGACTACACCTTCGGCCCTATCGACCGGTAATCTGGGGACTATCACCCCTACTGTCACTAGCGCATAACATCACGTCATACTAGCATATAAATATATCAGGTAGTAGCAAACCTAGATGAATATCACGGAGACAATCATCTAATCATACAAATCCTACTGATGGGCCGGCATTGAGGCCGTAGACCCACCGCTACTGGAAGATAACTCACCTCAAAAAGTAGCTATTGAAACTCGGCTTGCTAGACGTCTGACTGCTAAACCGGTAATCCTCCAGTTATAAATCCATAAACATAGATTAGTCACTCATAAATACCCTTAGGTCAAATGACTGACCTACCCCTGGTCCAAGGTCAACTCCTTGGTCAAAGTCAACTTCCAGTTGACTGAACTCGCCGAGTCATGGCACAGACTTGCCAAGTCCCTCTCCTACTATCCCAATACTAACTCATCAAGTCCCTCATCCCACTCACTGAGTCATCCTTAACTCACTACTTGGGACGATTAGACCGACTCGCCGAGTCCGAGAACAACTCGCCGAGTCGCACGAGCAAATCTCCTACTCGCTTCGAAATCCTCACTAGAGCATCCTTCTTGAGGATTTGGGTTTCTGGGACTATTGCTACACGTTAAATTGCTAATTCCGCATGCAACTACGAAGGGTTGGACCTTCTACACTTAAACCCCTCTTAACTCAGTAACAGTTCATATGACTCGCCGAGGTTGAAGAAAAACTCGTCGAGTTCCAGGCAATCTTCATAGGACTCGCCGAGTTGTTCATCCAACTCGTTGAGTCTAAGACCATCTTCATAGAACTCGCCGAGTCCACTTTGGAACTCGTCGAGTCCCTTCAAACCTCCTCCCATACAGATCAAATCTGAGACATGCAACGGTTCCAAACCATAGATCTAGGCTCCTAGGGCATGCTTATCACGTAAAGTTGCAAACTTTACGTGCATGCATGGCACTATGAGCTCCAAAAGGCAATTCGAAGCTCTTTTTGAGGTCATACACTCAATAGGGACCTCAATCACTTCAACCACAGAGACTTTACACTTCTAAGATGTCCATAAGGTCCAGATTTGAAGTCCTTTAAGAACATAGAGCATAAACACATGGAGTTTGAGGTTTTAGGGCTTGAAAACCACCAATTAGGGGAAAAAGGGGATCTAATGAACTAGTGATCAAGGTAGGGACTTTTCTACCTGAATGGAAGCTTCTCACAGTGTAGATTTCGGATCTACTTCCCATCCTTGCACTCTTCAACCTCCTCCTTCTTCTTCTAAGCTCCAACTTCTTTCACAAAGCCAAAATCACTCACATGAACAATATGGGGCTAGGGTTTCACTCTACAGCTCTCTGGAAGTGTTAGGGACAAGGGAGGCCGAGTTAGAGCATTTAAATAGGGTGAAAACACCTGGGTTAGGGTTTTACACGTCTAGCACGGACTCGCCGAGTCTGGGACCCGACTCGTCGATTCCCTCACTTAAATCCCGTGCCAAAATCGCTCCTACTCGGCGAGTCGGGCCTCCAATTCGCCGAGTCCAAGGCAAAATGAGAAAAAAAATACATAAATAGAAATCGTACCAGGAATCCGGTGTTACACATTCGTTAGTTACTCATTCGTAAATCAATCTCTCATTGATAAACATTGCACGATTGACCCGAATGGTGTGACTGTTTGCGCTACCCTTCTAACTACATTGGATCCTACTATTAGAATCTTCGCCCTTCACATTCCTACCCCAACCACTAAAATGTATCTCAAGCTTCCTATATCTAATGGTGAATTTCACTCTACAAATGAGATACTCAGTGAGTCCCCAATATGTAATGTTAACTTTCATGACACTGATAATTCTCATTCCTCCAACATATATGAATCTTTTTGTACATCAACATCATGCCATACTGACAAATCCTTTATTTCTAGAGTTCGTCCCAAAATTCATAAAATTCAATAAAAAATATCAAATCATTGGAACCCTAAGTGTTTGAAAAGTTCCAACAGAAAACATGGGATAAGGGTATGTTATCGTTGTGGAGATACTTCTCATAAGATAAGTGAGTGTACTTTTGATAAAGATACTAAGAGATTTGACAATGTTCGCTTAAGAAATGAAAAGTGGACCAAAAAGGATAACTCGTTAAATTGTCTTCCTTCTTTTTGTTATGATATCTTTAATGTTAAATCCTTTGTGAAAAGACCCATTGAGAAATGGGTCAGTGTGTTCTAACTTATTTTCCTAACATTAGAGGGTCAGGAGCATGTATGGTATCCTGACAGTGGATGCGCCAGGAACATGACATGACTCAAGTCTCTCCTGGATGATTTTATTTTTTCAGAAAAGATGGCCCTGTAGTAACTTATGGTGATGATAACAAGGGAAAAACAAAGGATTTTGGAACAATTAAGTGCAAGTCTGTTGAACTAAAAAATGTTCCATATATCAAGGGTCTTAAGCATTACCTCATTTCAATTAATCAGCTTTATGACACTGATTATGAAGTTTACTTCAATAAGAAGGAAGGAAACATCATTGAATCAAGAAATCTATTGTTCTCACTGCCAACAAGAAAATGATATCTATGTATTGGATATGTTCTCTGCTGATTCAGCCCTCACACATTTTGTGTTCTCCATATCCCAAGCTCACCGAAGTTGTTTGTGGCACAAGAGGCTGTCTCATCTGAATTGAAAAACTCTTTCAAAGATTTCTATTGATGATCTTGTCAGAGGAATTCCCAAGATGAATTTTCACAAAGACAATCTTTGCTCAGCGTGTGTCAAACGAAAACAAACCAAGTCCTCTTGAGCCTAGATCATGTTTTTTTTTTTCTAATCATCGATCCATTCAGTCTTCTTTACATAGATTTGTTTGGTCCTGTTCCTGTCAAATCAAGATTTGGAAAAAGGTTCACTCTTGTAATTGTTGATTAGTTTTCAAGATTTATTGGGTATTGTTTCTTCAAAAAGAGCCACATAGTTGAGAAAATCATTTCCTTTGTTAAAAAGAATGAATTATTATATGATCGAAAGATAAGGCAGCTCCGAAGTGATCATGGATCTGAGTTTAGAAATTCCATTCTAGAGGATTTTTGTAATGAAAAATGGATTTCTCAAAAATTCTCATATGTCCGAACTGAT